>NC_135329.1:36305405-37544220 GCF_023851605.1 Tamandua tetradactyla
TTTTTGCTTCTGAAGTCGTTTTCCTTCAATTTTATCCCATTTCTGTCCCTTTTAGTCCTGACTGGCAGTGTTCCATTTATGGAAACTGCAACACTATTGTCGGTTTTCTAAGCAGTATGCAGGGATCAAAACCATCAGATAATAGGACTTTTCTCCACAAATCTGTTTATGGTAACTCCATATTCAATCCCCACTTGTCCTATAATGACTGACTGATTCCATGTTTGGTTATATCCTAACATGAGCCCCTATTAACTGGGGCTACACTTTCTGGAAGCACAGAATTTTCAGACCATCAATTTCTGTTTTCTTTATAACTAAGAATTCATTTCTTAACTTCTCTCCTCCCTGTCACATTTTACTATAAGTTCAAAGAAGTAGCCAGGCTGCATTTTACATATTTAGCTCGGAAATTTCTTTAGCTAAGTATCCCAGCTCATGACTTTTAAATTCTGCCTTTCATTCAATACCAGTAGTCAATTTTGTCAAAATTTTCACCACTTAAAACAAGGATTGCCTTCCTTCGAGGTTGCAATGACACATGCATCATATCTGTCTAAAGCCTCATCAGAAGTATCTTTAGAGTCCATATTTCTACCAACAGTCTCTTAAAAGCATTCTCAGCCTTCTCTATCAAGCTCCTCACAACTCTTTCAGGAGTAGCCTCTTACTATTTAAAAATCCATACAACATGTTTGGTCTTTGAAAACCATGGCATCCCACTTTTCTGGTACCAAAATTTTTTTGGTTTGCTAATGCTGTCAGAAAGCAATATATAAGAAATGGGATGAATTTAAAAAAAGGAAATTTCATAGGTTGCAAGTTTACAGTTCTAATGTCATAAAAATGTCCCAACTAAGGCATCCAGAGAAAGATACCTTGACTCAAGAAAGACCAATGGGTCCAGAACACCTCTATCAGCTGGGAAGGCATTTGGCTGGCATCTATTGGGGTCTTTTTCTTCTGATTCAAACAGCTTCCCTGGGGACATTTTCCTCCTGCGTCTCCAAATGTCTAGGTCTCTTGTTAGCCCTGTTGACTCTGAAGCATGTATTCTGCAGCATCTATACTTGATGTTTCTCAAAAATGTTTTCCCTTTTCAGCGACTCCAGTAAACTAGTTATGACCATCTTGAATGGTAGAGCCACATCTCCATCTAATCAAAAGATCATACCCACAGTTGGGCATGCCACACTGCCATGGAAATACCATAATCAAAATTCACACCCACAGTTGGGTGAGGCAATCTTCATGGAAACAATCCAATCAAAGATTTCCACCCTAAACAATAGGTCTGATCCATAAGATTGGATCAGGATAAAACATGGAGTTTCTGGGTACATAATAATTTCAAACCAGCACACCTTTGAACACTTTCATCTTTATTTTTACCTAAGAAATAGTTGAGTGGAGATTTATTATTTTCTGGAGATAGCTGTGTTTAGTAACTAAATTGATTTGACTGAAGTGTTTTTATAAGGAGGAGGCAAGGAAGATAGATTCAGAATTTTTTTTGAATCAAATTTTGGGAATGGTCTTCCAATATCCAGTAATATTTGATGCCTGAATGCTAGGGAACATGGCTGGTGTATCAAATTTTGACTATTAGTTCATTATCAAATGCCTTTTTTTTTTATAAAAGCCACATGATTGTCAGACTACAAATGTCAGAAAACTAAAGCCATGCTGCAGACTAGTTACATAGGCTAGAATTGCATGGTTAGATTTGGCTAATCAAACTTTAAAGGCAACACCATAACCTTAAAATATGTCAACAATGCTTAGTCACCCCACATAGTCTTCAGAAAGATGAAAGATGCTAAGAGTGGTTGTGGCCAATACATCATGGAAATTGGCCTCCTCCAGTACAAATGGGTCAACTGTGGCAAGAATCACAAGTCTGGCATGCAGTGGTAGCTTCAGCAACTGTCATATAAAGCCCATTACTTTGTGTCTAATCTATGATGGCAAATGTATTCTCAGGTCTGCTACAATGATGAATCCTGGCATAAATGGTGGCAATCTTGGAAGTGCAGGCTCAATGAGCAACTTAATAGCAGCCATCTACATGAGAGACTACATGGGTTACCAGCTACAAGTTGCTTCTACATTTCATGGCAAGAAGCAGAGAGTGTTTAATCTCCCAGCCTGTAGTTTTCTAAGTGGTATTCCAAATAACTGAGCCATTGCTAACCTAAGTATCCATAAAAATATAATAAGGTTTAGTAAGGGGAATGTTTGCCAAAACTAATACAATGGCCCTGGGTTCTGCCCACAGAGTGGTGTGATCATGCCAATTTTTTATTCTACATAGCTGTTGCTGGGGTTGAACATCTGTAACAGCCCATTTTCAGCTCAGGTGAACCATCAGTTAACCAGTTTTGGACATTAAAAGGAATCTGTGAATCAAGGGCCACATGGATCATGTGGATTTACTTCAGGTAGCAAAGTGGAGAGAAATGTTTCCCCAAAATTGATAGTTGTCACTTTTCCAAGTAAAGCTGAGATGCAGCTGGGAAAATTAAGCTGCATGCTTTAATATGTCATTTTCATCTGAAAAATGAGATTCTTAGGACCCCTCCCACATATTTGGTTGTTGAGTCTGAATTGACTCATACCAAAATGGGAATATTAGTCATGAAGCCTCCCTGGGTCAGGTTTCAAAGGCACACGAGTATCATGAATAAACTAAGCTATTTTTTAAAAGGATGTACCTGGAGTTATATCATAAGACAACAAGGTTAAACCCCCCACCCCACCCCAGGGGTGTCTAGGCCTGGAGTGCTTCCCTTTGCCAGAAGGAAAGGGCAAAATTTGCCATTTGGCAAAATCATGAGTTAGAGAAACTTGTAGCTCAAATGGGTAATTAGTGTTTACGATCTCAAAGATCTACACTTCTTTACATGTGGAAAACCCCACTTGTAGGAAGATCCCACTTTTTTACTCTTGATATTTCCTGATTTGAAGGATTCTCTCTGGTGTTTATGTGAGACCAAAGTGCAAGTATACACACCTTAATTTCTACAATAATTCAAAGGTAGAAACAACCACAAAAGTACAGTGAATTGGTCTATGGGCTCTACCTACAAGGCAAATTTAATATGTGTTTCCCTTTTTCCCTTATGAATCCTAAGCAAACCAATTTAGGTGAGTCCTGGCAGTCCCTATCTCCACAGTAGCAGGGAGCATAGTGGCTTGGTGATTTGGGCTCCTGAACCTAACGGAGTCTTAAAAATTTCAGTCCATTCCTTTCCTGAAGTTTGAGATCCTGGTACCACCCTTAAATATCTTTTCCTTTAAGGTAGCTGTGGTCTGAGAAGAGGGTGATGGAGAGAAAAGTTCATAAAGGGAGAGCGTGGCTCCATACCAGTACACAGAAGACATTTACTTTTGTTTCTGTTGGCATGGCTTTTGCTTGTAATGCCACCAAACAAAATCCAGGTTTTTGTTCTACCTTATATTGAATAGCAAGATCATCATTAGTAACACCATCAATTTCAGTTCTGAGGATGTCTTGACTCAGCAGTCACTGCCACGTTGCTTTCTCGCTGGGCCTTCAGGGTTTGCCCTTTTGGGCTGAACTCAACTTGATTTGCACAGTGACATTTTTTTAAAGAGGCAAATTTAATCCTCCAAACAGCATCTTTGTATTTCACCTAGTTTCAACATAGGGGCTAGAAAAGTTTTCCAGGGCTACAGGCCTGACTACACGAATTTGTCTAGAATTCCTTGGGTCACTTTCTTTTCTCCTCTAATGGGTCATCTGCATCAGCATTGTAAACCAAGTCCAGAGTAAAAAGAGACCAGAAACTAGTTTAAACCTTACCCAAGCAGTTTGTCTATATTACGGTAATATTCCATAAAAAGACCAAATATCACTTATAGCATCCAGGATCTAATCCAAAAATTGCTAAGACCTTTTAATACTGTCTGTGAACGCATCTAAGTTTGCCATGATAGACTATTGAAGAAGTTGACCTATGAGACAGTCTGATTATTGTGACACTTTCTTAAAAAAAAAAAAAATTATATACCCAACCCTATCCCTTTATCTCTTAAGCAAACTGAAGTTCTAATAATTCACATGGTTTCTACTCACAGAAGTTGTACATTTCGCTCCTATCACAGTCAGTGTTGGTAAACCATTCTGCAACTGCAGTCTGAAAAGTGGTGGAAAATTGTGCTCAATTAGAAAGAATCTTTGTCTTAGTTTTTTACAGTGGGGAAAACATGAGGCTAACACTCAAAGTGGCTAGGAAATGCTCTCTCTAGAGGAGTATTACCCACAATGAGAATATGCACAAGGAGATATCTTTGAACCTACTCCCTTGTATTTAGCCTGCAAACACCTCTTCAATTCCTACTCTAATAGCTATAGAGTAAAGAACCATTTATTGTGCAGTTGACTATACACTCAATATGGTTGCTATCTATTACTCTGGACTTTCCTTCAATCCTGTTAATCAGTCCATAAGGTCTCTACCCATCTTCTTTCAGAAATCCATGACTCTGTTAGCATTCTGTAATTATATGCAAAACCTTTGCCACCTAATGTTTGAAGGGTATGATATTTTTGCATACTTTTATACTCCCAAGTTAACTTGACACAATTTCATTTCATGGAGGCTTGCTGGAGACATGAAACTTCTGGGTCAAGACAAAGGATTTTGTCACTTACAGCAATATCAGGAGCCAGAGTATTAGTGTACCCTTATTCCAGTTCTACGAGTCTCAGTTCTCACGGTAACACTAAGAGATCCAGGTGACTTCTGCATCTGTAGTCCATTGCATTACAGAGGAGAAACAGTTTAGGGAGTTTAGGGAAGCTAAATCTTTTATAATAATGGTAGTAAGCCAATCATCACTTTGCTCCTGAGAGAGACACTATCTGGATTTTCTAAAGCTTTCTGAAAATCTGCTCTTTCTTATTCATAGCAAACTATTTTACCTTTCCTACTTTTTCTAAAACAGCTGCAGTCCTGCACTAGCAATGATTATGTTTCCTTCCAGTAAGGTAGAAACTATGTTAGACCCACCCGGACAGATTGATGTTTTGAAGTTTGTGAACCTCATAAGAGTTCCTTCAAAAATGTGGCAGTAGTCTTCACAGCAAACTCAGATGTCTATTTTTGAATTGCAATTTCTTGTCTCTTTGCTTTTTCCTTTGCCATTATTATTGTTTCTAGGGGAAGCTGACTTACAGAGTATGTGAAATATGCCTGTTTGGAATTGCTTTACAGAGAGCTTAACTTTACCATTAATTATTGTTTACTAAAGACTCCAGTCTTAAAGCTTAATACAAGCCCCAAAGTATTTTTGGCTCCACTTAGAAATGGGAATCTTGTTGTCAATACATCAGCTTCCACCATAAACATAACAGTCGCTTTTATATCAGTGTGTTCCTGTAAGACTTCTCAAATATAAAGCAGACCTCTTATATGATATCAATATTTTACAAAGCTATCAGATGCACTTAGGAGCTTAGACTGTTAGCATTCATGCATAATTTGCCATTGTTTCACTTAATGATGAAAAGATTATTTTTGAATTTCTGTTTAGTTTTCTTCTACATTAAATTTTTATAAATGATTGATTATAATGGGTATTTTCCCTTAAATTATAATGTGGAACATTGAAGTGTTGGTCCACATATAGGAAACAGTAACAGCTCTAAGGGTCAGGTCACCCTACAAGCAAAATTTATATCAATATAGAGAAGACTAAATAAAAATGAGGAATAAGTGAGGTTTGAACCAAAGTTAAGTTGTGCGTAATGCATACTCAACATTGGTGGACTCCTTCAAATATGAAATCACTTGGGGTCATTCAATTCACAGTGAATGAAGAATAAAAAAAATCAAAAATTTTTCTCCCATCAATTACTTAATTCAATATTCTGTTGAGGATCAATTGAGTTACTTTAGAAAGCTTCAGTTTAATATAATTATATAATACAACCCAAAATGTTGGGAGATAAGATCCTGAAGGCAATACACCAAGTGATGTGTTTTAATTACATTATTTAACTGAATCAATAAGAGAAGTATGAATTAGGAATTAGAGGAATGAAACTTGAGTAGTATTTTCTTAGCTGAAAATTCTACTACATATATATATATATATAAGCCTAATACATAAGAGAAACACTGAAAGTCTTATTTCTCAAAAAACAAAAGGAGAATTGGTATTTGTTTTAGTTTATTAATGCTGCCAGAATGCAATATACCAGAAATGGATATGTTTTTACAAAACTGATTTGCCAGGTTACAAAGTTACAATTCTAAGGCTATAAAAAGGTCCAAATTAAGATACCATGAAGAAGATACCTTCTCAGAAGAAAAGCAGCATCAGACTTCCTCTGTCAACTGGGAAGGCAGAATGATGACATCTGCTGGCCCTTCATTCCTGTATTTTGTTGCTTTCAACTCCTGGTTCCAGTGGCTCACTTTCTGAGCTGCTTCTGTCTGTCTCCAAGCATCTCCAAATGTCTGTGTCTGAGCTTATTCCCAAAATGTTTCCCTAGTGTTGGCTCTTTTAAGGACTCCAGTAAACTAATTAAGACATACCTTAAAGGGGTAGGGGTCACACCTCCACAGAAGTCATTTAATCAAAAGGTCCCACCCACAATTGGGTGTGTCACATCTTCATTGAAACGACCTAATCAAAGTTTCCACCCTAAGCAATAGGTCTTCCCCCCACAAGATTTGATTAGGATTTGTGTTGGTTTTAATCTATTACGTACCCCCAGAAAAACCATGTTTTCTTTTAATCCTGATTCAATATTGTAGGCTGGAAACTTTCAATTAAATTATTTTCATGGAGAAGTGACACATCTAATTGTGGGTGTGGTTTTTTTTATTAGATGGAGATGTGACTCTACCCATTCCAAGTGGGTCTTGATTAGCTTATTGGAATTCTTTAAAAGAGGAAACATTTTAGAAAGAGTCAAAAATGACAGAGCTGACAGAAACTTCAGAGTTGAGCTGATACAGATGCTGAAACTTGGAGAGGTATGGGCACTTGGAGATGCCCATCATCATGCAATGTTGAGCAAGCTAGACCTGGAGAGACATCGCCATGATATGTTAAGCAAGTCAAACTTGGAGAGAGCCAAGGGAAGTCAAGAGATGTAAGCCAGCCCCAGAGAAGCAAAGTGAAGAACCACCACTGGAACAGAAGCTGAAAGCACCAAAGCCCAGAAGCCAGGGACCAGCAGATACCAACCATGTGACTTCCAGCTAATAGAACTTTCCAAACCCATATGTTTTCCTTGAAGTACCTTTCCATGGGTGACTTAGTTTGGACATTTTTATAGCTTTAGAAATGCAAACTTTTAGGTTATTAAATTACCCTTTTTGAAAGTTATTCCAGTTCTGGTATATCACATTCTAGCAATCTGCAAACTAATACAGTATTAAAAGAACATGGCTTCTCTGGGGTACATAACAGTTTCAAACCAGCATAGCGTTCCTCTATAGAGCACTGAAACTCTTAGGCCTTGTGTCATTTTGTCAGCCTTTGCTGTTTTCTAAATCCTACAACAAGATATAACATTGCCAAGATTGTTTTGAACTAGTTTTGAAATTAAGAAGGAGGAATTAAAGGCTGGTTTAAAATATGGAACTCAGTTTTGTTGCTAAAGACCTAATTCCTTTGATTGTTCTCTGATTTGTTTCATGAGATCAGATGCCCAAATTCTAGCCATGTTCTTATAATTGATTCCTAAACTGAGTTGCCTATATTTTTCTTCAAACTGGATTTTATTAAATTGTGTGGAGCTGCATCCCTATCTCAGCTCTCTGCTGATGGTTAATCTTTTAAAATTGTCTCACCTTCCCCTAGTTTAACCAGTTCATACCTAGCCATGTGCTGATAAATACTGAGAGAATGATGAAAATTATATAGTGTCAAGTGCAGTAGACACTTTTTTTCTTGTCATTTAGCTTTCATATTGTACTTGTCAGGGTTCTCCAGAAAAAGAAGAAGCATTGTAAATATATAAATAAATTGAAATATTTACTATAGGAATTGGCTCACACATCTATGGGGATTGACAATTCCACATTTCATAAGGAAGCCCACAAGGTGGAAACTCAGTGAAGGTGAAGTTGGGTTCTCCAGGAGAGGCTGCAGGTTGGAAATCTGATGAAGTTGACATTGAATTCCCCAAGAAAAGCAGGCTGACTGAAGTAGAGTTAGAAATTGTTCTTTCTGATTGCTGAAATTCTCAGTTCTTTCTGATTGTTGAAATTCTCAGTTCTTCCTTTAAGGCCTCCACATTTTTGGATGAAGATATTCCTCTCATTGCCAAAGGCAATCTCCATTATTGATTATAAGCCAACTACCTAATGAATTAGATCCATCTATAGATTGTTACCCTCACAACAACAATCAGAACAGTGCATGCTTGACCAAACAACTGGACACTATGAACCAGCCAAGTTGACAAATGGAATTAACCATCATATATGTGTATTGGTTTACTATCTGTTCTAGTTTGTTAACTGCCAGAATTGATATACCAGAAACAGATCAGCTTTTATAAGGGCAAATGTGTTAAGTTGCAAGTTTACAGTTCTAAGTCTGTGAAAATGTCCAAATTAAAGCAGGTCTATTCTAATGTCCAAATTAAGGCACCAACAAAAGGTTACCTACACTCAAGAAAGCCAGATGAAGTAAGGGTTTCTTTCTCAACTGGAAAGGCACATGGCAAACATGGTGACATCTGCTAGTTTTCTCTCCAGGCTTCTTCTTCTATGAAGCTCCCCCAGGGGTTTATTCCTTCTTCATCTCCAAAGGTCTCTGGCTACTTGGGCTTTCATGGTTCTCATGGCTCTGTTGTGACCCTGTCACTCTCTCCAAAAAATGTTTCCTCTTTTAAAGGATTCCAGTAAACTAATCAAGACCCACCTGGAATGGGTGGAGTCATATCTCTCTCTCACCAAAGTTTAATACCCATTATTGGTATTAAGATCTTCACATCTCCATGAAGATAATCTAGTCAAGTTCCACTACAGTGCTGAGTAGGGATTAAAAGAAATGGCTGCCTCCATAAAATGAATCAGGATTAAAACATGGCTTTTCTTGGGTCCATAATCCTTCACACATGAATATGGTGGTTTGAAACTGTATGTGTCCCAGGAAAAATAAGTTCTTAAATCTAATCCATTCCTCTGTATGTAAACCCATTGTAACTAAGACTTTGAATGAGGCTACCTCAGTTAAGATTTCACCCCTCTCAATATGCATGGGTCTTAATCTTCTTACTGGACTCTTTTATAACAGGATGAAGATCAGACAGAAGGAGAGAGAAAGAGAGGACCATAGAAGTAAGAAACTGAAATCAATGAAACCCAGAGGATGGAGAGACCAGTAGACAGTGCTGTGTGTCTTGCCATGCGGCAGAGGAGCAAGGATCACCAGCAGCCTGTCTTCAGAAAGAAAGCATCTCCTTGATGATACTTTGATTTGTATATTTTCTCAGCTTCATTATTAAATTCCCATTGTTGAAGCCAACCCATTCTATGGTATCTTCTTTAAGCAGGAGAGACATCTGTGGAAATACTGACACCTGACACTAATGGCTAAACCAAACAGTAAACACAGTATAACTCTTAGTTAGATAAACATAAAACCTCACATTAAAGGACTATTTGACTTGGTTTCTTTTACCTCATATATCATTTCCTGCTTTCGATAAAAAATTGCAAGGCATACTAAATGGCAAAAAAACCCAAAAGTTTTAAGACAGTAATCAGGCATCAGAACTTCATTCAGATAAGGTAGATGCATTGGAATTAACAGACCAGTAATTTAAAATGAATATGAGTAAAATAAGGACTCTAATGGAGAAAGTGGACAACATGAAAGTCCAGAAGATAATGTAATCAGAGAGATCTAAAATCTAAGAAATAATAAAAAGGAAAGGATAGAATAAAAAATACTGTAACAGAAACAGAAAATGCTTTGACGGTCCTCTCAGTAGAGCGCACATGGCTGAGAAAACTTTCATTGATCTTGAACATATGGTAATAGGAACTTTCAAAACTGAAATGCAAAGTGAAGGAAAAATGAAATAGAAAATAATATCCAGCAGCTTGGGAACAATTACTAAAAACGTAATATAGGAGCAATGAGAATACCGGATGAAGAAAGAAAGAAATATTAGCATTATTAATGACTGATAATATTCCAAAATTAATGACGGAAACCACATAACACATGCAGGAATCTCAGATGAACCTAAGTAGTAGAAATACCCCAGAATTTACACCTATGCATATCAGATTCAATCTATAGAAAGTCAAAGACAGGGAGAAAACGATAGAATTCAAAGAAAACACCTTCGTATAGAAGAATTTATACAGAATAAGAATTCCATTGGACTTATTTTAGAAACCATGCAAGCAAGAAGAGAGATGAGTATTGAAGAAGTAGGAGGAGGAGGAGGAGGAGGAGGAGGAGACCCACTGCTACGAACAGCCCTACCATGACCACCACCACCACCAACTTGAATTCTGCATCTGACAAATTATCCTTCAAAAGTGAGAGAGAATAAAGAGTTTAACATACAAAAAAAATGAGGAAAATTTTCACTAGTATACATGCTTTGCAGTAAATGTTAAAGACTTCTGTGATGACAATAATACAGAAAAGAAACTTGGATTTACTTAAAGAATAAAAGAACATTCAGGAAGGAATATAGGAAGACAAGTTTTGCTTTGTTTTTTTTCAATTTTTCTTATTTGTAACCAATCAGACAGTTAGCAGTTTGTTCAAAATAGTAAAAGCAAAAATATGTCAAATGATTACATAGTTTGTGGATAAGTGAAATGAATGGCAGCGGTGATACAAGAGGCAGGATGGAGGAATTGGAAATACCATTAAAAGATACCTGTACTGCCAATAAATTTACATGGTGCTATTTGAAAAAAAAAAGACAAAAACTTAAATTAGTTGTAAATACATATTGAAAACTTGAAGATGACCACTAACTTAAGTTTTAGAAATATAATAGATATGAGAGGACAGTAAATTAAGTCATATTAAAACTTCAATTTAAATGAGAGAAGACACCAAAGGAGGGAAGATCAAAAAGAAACAAAGAGTAAGGGAAAGAAAGAGAAAACAATCACAAGTGCAATAGATATTGATCCAACTACACCAATAATCACTTTGTATGTGAATGTAAATACAATAATTAAAAGATAATATAGGAGTACATAAAAATTAGACTAAACCGTATGTTGTCTATAAGAAATTCATTTTAAATTTAAAGACACAGATAGATTAAAAGTCAAAGGATGCAGCAAAATGTATCATGCTAACACTAATCAAAAGAAATCTGGGGTATTTATATTAATTTCAAACAAAGCAGGTTTTAGAACAAGGAAATTTAGCAGGAAAAGATACTGGCATTACTCAATGATAAAGGGACTATTCTCCAATAATATATTCCAATTATTAATGTCTTTTCACCTAACAACAGAGAATCCAAAAAATAAGGCAAAAACTAATAGAACTGTAAGGAAAAATAAACAATACCACTATTACATTTGGATTCTTCAACATTCCTATGGCAGGAATTGACAGTCGAATAGGAAGAAAATCAGTAAAGATATAGATGAACTGAAAAGGATTCTGAATGTAATTGAGTCTTTCTGAATACTTTATCCAAAAACAGTAGTATACACATTCTTTTCAAATTTGCATGCAATGCTCACCAGGATAGACCACATTCTGGGTCAGAAAACACACCTTGATACATTTAGAAGAATTGAAATTATGCAAAGCATTCCCTCAGATTACAGTAGAATTAATCTAGAAAAAAACAATAGAAAGAGGCTGGAAAATTCCAAACAGTTGGAGAGCAAACAACTTTCTAAGTAGCACATGGGTCAAAGAAGAAGTTCTCAAGACAAATTTAAAATGTTTTGAACTAGAGTGTGGTAGTTAGATTCAGTTGTCAACTTGGCCAGGTGAAGGTGCCTAGATCTATTGCTGTGGACATGAGCCAATCGTACATGAACCTCATCTGTTGCTCATTACATCTGCAGTCAGTTAAGAGGTGTGCCTGCTGTAATGAATGACATTTGATTTAATTGGCTGGTGCTTAAATGAGAGAGTTCAACGTAGCACAGCCCAAGCAGCTCAGCATACCTCATCTCAGCACTCACAGCTCAGCCTAGGCCTTTGGAGATGCAGAAAGAAATCACCCTGGGGAAAGTTGTTGGAACCCAGAGGCCTGGAGAGAAGGCCAGCAGAGATCACCCTGTGCATTTCCACATAAGAAAGAACCTCAATTGAAAGTTAGCTGCCTTTCCTCTGAAGAATTAACAAAATAAATCCCCTTTTATTAAAAGCCAATCTGTCTCTGCTGTGTTGCATTCCAGCAGCTATCAAACTAGAACAGATCTAGTACTGGATAGTGGGGTGCTGCTGCTGTTTGCAAATACAAAACATGTTGGAACAGCTTTTATGGATTTTCTAAGGGGAAGATTTTGGAGGAACTGTGAAGAGAATGATGGAGAAGTCCTGGAGTGTTTGAAGAGACTGTTGGTATACATGGAACCACTGCCAATCTGGACAAAGCGGGGACACAAAAGGGACAAATTGGAGTTTGCAGAGTGAAACCATGGAAGCTCGGGTCTGAAGGCAAGAAACCTCAGCCAGGAGAGTGGACCCACTCATATACATGGGGAGGGCGAGTTTGCCCTGAGGGCAGAGGATGAGTCTCCTATCTTGTTGCAGTGGAAGAGTTGTGCCGCCTCAGGCCTTGGAGAAGGTACAACATGCTCCTTGGGGACTGAGGAGAGCCTGGCTGCCACCACATGGAGGGGCTGAACATGTGCCCCAGAAATGGCAGAGAGCCCACGTGTGGCCTCAATGCCTGGAGAGAGTGGAGCCAAGAAAAAGGTGGCCTCCTCAATGTCCCCTGAGGTTGATTTGTAAAGAGGCAGGCCACTGCATAGGCCCTTAGAAAGAGTGGGACTGCCACTTTCTAAAGCTGAAGGATAAATGACGTTCAGACTTTGAAATCCAATGGTGTTTGCCCTGCAGGTTTTCCTTCCAATTTCTCCCTATGGATACTGTGACTGTCCCTCCTTTGCATATTGGCACCAGACAACTTGTTTTGAGATTCATAGGTCCACAGCCAGAAGAGAATTTTTTGTACCTTAATATTGTTTAAGGTGATGTGTGTAGCTGCCAAGTTGACAAAGGGTGGACATGTGGTGGTTAGATTCAGTTGTCAACTTGGCCAGGTGAAGGTGCCTAGATCTATTGCTGTGGACATGAGCCAATGGTACATGAACCTCATCTGTTGCAGATTATATCTGTAGTCGGCTAGGAGGTGTGCCTGCTGCAATGATGTTTGACTTCATTAGCTGGTGCTTAAATGAGAGAACTCAACGTAGCACAGCCCAAGCAGCTCAGCATACCTCATCACAGCACTTGCAGCTCAGCCCAGGCCTTTGGAGATGCAGAAAGGACTCACCCCGGGGAAAGTTGTTGGAACCCAGAGGCCTGGAGAGAAGGCCAGCAGAGATCACCCTGTGCCTTCCAATGTAAGAGAGAACCTCCATTGAAAGTTAGCTGCCTTTCCTCTGAAGAACTATACATTAACTAAATAAATCCCCTTTGATTAAAAGCCAATCTGTCTCTTGGTGTGTTGCATTCTGGCAGCTAGCAAACTACAATAATACTACACTAATGAAAGATATTAATAATAGGGCAAAATGGGTAAGTGTATACATAAACATATATATAATACCTATATGTGTAAGAGGATATATGGAAATTATGTACTTTCATTGCAACTTTTTTGTAAGTTTAAAAATACCCTGAAACTACTGTTTATTACTAAAAAGAAAAACCTCTTTAATTCATTTATAACTTCTTAATTCAGTATTAATAAATTATATAGAAAAGATACAGAGAAACATCATTCATTAATGTGGAGTGAATATTGGGAATTATTGTTATTAGAGGCATTTAATGTATTTTCTCATTTAATACTCAAACAAAATTTTAGAGGTTATGATGGGTAAATTCATATGCTAACTTGATTAGGTTACAGTGCTTTGTTTGGTCAAGGTAGCACTGATTGTTACTTTGCTGTATTTTGTGGATTTAAATCACTAGTCAGCTGATTGCGTCTATTGCTGATTACATCCATAATTAACAAAAGACATTACCTTCAGCAATGAGATAAATCTTATCCAATCAATGCATAGCCTTAGAGGGAGAACTGAAGATTTTAGCAGTCAGAAAGAAGAATTTCTACTTCAGTCATCCTGTTCCTCTTGGGGAATTCACTGGGACCTTCACTGGTATTCCAGTCTGGTGACATGCCTCACAGAATTTGGACGTTTTAATCCCTAGGCTCATATGAACAATGTGATCCATTGTTCAGAACTTTCTACATTTTGTTATTTTGGTTATGGAATTTTGAGCTAAACTTCTATAGATTGTCAAAATCTTCAAGTTGTGACTCCTGTCTGGCTAAAAAGAGCACTTTCAGAACTTCCAGACAGGATTTGCAACTATCCAAAATTTTAAGCCAAGATTTCTCAACTTCAATGCTACTGACATATTGGGCTGAATATTTCTTGTGGGAGTTCTCAGTGGCTGTGTCGGGTGTTTACCATCATCCCTTGCCTATATTCACTAGATTCCAACTGCACAACCCCCTTGTGGCAACAAAAATGTCTCTAGACGTTGACAAACCTCCCTTGGGAGAGAAAGTATCACCTCTTGTTGAGAAGAAATACAAAAAATAATAATAATTTTAACACTATTACCACCCCCTTCTTTTGAAAATTACATCTTTATTAAATTTTTGAGTGCTCCTTTTATGACATTAAAGAATATCTACTCTTCCACTGAAATGAGGTTAACTTTGTTTTTAAGCAATTATGATTTTTGTTATATATAATGCTTAGAAATTCATACTTCATGGGCGATAAGGTTAAAATAAAAATGCGATTGACAAAAATTGAATTAAACGGCATGGGAAAACTTAAAGACTTAAAAATTTAGAATGGTTTAAATTGCCTCTTGTTTTATTCCCTTGCTTTATTATATTAAGTAGGAGATGGAACAAAATAATAATAGCACTCATCTGGGTTTTATACCCAACTATAAAGGGAAAGCTTTCAAAACTTTATCATGACATAGAATGAAATCTATAGTTTTCATGAAATGTTGTTTATAAGATTAAGAAAGCTGCCTTCTTTCCCTGGTCTGCTGAGGGTTTACTCAATAATTATTTTTAAAATTTAGCAAGTGTTTATTATTTACCTATTGAAATTATAATTTTATTTTTATTCTATTTACAAGATAAACTGTATTTCTTCATTTTCAAATGCATTAAATCTTGGAATGGAGCTCAGTATTTGGACCTTTTATTAATCATTTTGTATGTAGCTGAATTCCATTTGCTAACAGTTTGCTTAGTATTCTGTGTTTTTGTTCATACAAAGCTATTGGCCAGTAATTTTCTTTAGTTACAATGTCATTTTAAGGTTTTGAAATCAAACTTTTTATGGTTTTGAAACTGAGTTTGGGACATTATCTTCTATCCTCTGGAAAGTTCATGTAAGTTTACTATTATCTCTTTCATAAATGTCTGAGAATTCACCTGTGAAACATTTGGACTAGAGTTTTCTTTGTGAAAAAGTTATTAATTATGGTTTCAATTTATTTAAAAGCATAAAATTATTCACATTTTCTGTTTCTTCTATGTCAATAAGATCTTTAGTAGAAAGCCTATTTCAGTCCTGCTACTCATGATTACTGTTTTTCCTTTCTTTTTTCTGATACTCATACTAAGGGTTTATTAATTTTAATGAATAAACTTCTGCATTTATTAATTTTTATCTTCTGTGTTTCCATTTTCCCTTATTTCTGTTCTTATTTTTATTATTTATCAAATTATTTGATTTAATTTGTTGTTATTTTTCTGGATCCTTTATCTTAGTTGCATTCCACAAGGATTAATTTGTTATTTTTTTCATCATTTACCTTAAAACATTTTCCAATTTCCTTTAATAATATATTCCTTAACCCATGCGTTATTTCGATGTATGTTACTTAATTTGCATTCATGTTGTACTTTCCTAGTTCTGTTTTTTTTTTTTTTTATTTAATTCTACAGGGATCAAAATGCATTCACTAAATTACCTAAATCATTAAAATACATGGAACTTTGCTGTGAGATATGTGGTGTATTTTGGTGTTATAAAAAATTATCATCATGCAGGAGTTGGGTATAGTTCTTTACACATGTTTATTTGTTCAAGTCAGTTGACTTTTGTGTTCAAATCTTTTACATCATTAGTGATTTTCTATCTACTTTATCCATCACTTATTTAGAAGTATACATTAGAATCTCCAAATATAATTCTTGGATTATCTATTTCTCCTTTAAAGTCTTTCATCTTTCAATGTTTTTAAGTTATGTTATCAGGTATCCATACTTATAATTGTTATACCTTCCTGTTTATTTGAAACTTTTATTGTTACAAAAGATCCTTCATTATCGGTCTTAATACGTCTTACCTTGAAGGGTTTTGTTTTGTGTTTTGTCAGATACTCATACAGCCATGTCTACTCTATCTTTTTGTTTAATGATTGCATGGTATAACATTCACCCTTTTACTTTAAATTTTTCTAAGTCCTATTTAAAATTATCTCTTATAAGCATTACATATTTAGGTTTTGTCTTGTTATCTAATATGATGATCATTTTCTGTTTATAGTTTCATTGAGTTACAATTGACATATGTAAAACCACACATATTTAAAGTGTGAAAAAATTTTGAGATAATTTATAATGACAGAAACAGATCAGTAACAATTTTATTGATTATTCTCCTTTATATTTATTTTTTCTTTTTCACCTTACATTGAATTGATCAAATTTATTATTATTATTATTATTGTTATTATTATTATTATATTATCTTTGCAGTTGATGTGGCCACACCACAGAAGTGAGGATTTCATCCATCATTTGATTTAGATGTCAAAATCAATGACATCACACATGTTCCAAGAGAACATGGAGAGGTTTATTACTCACATATGAGATTTTCTAGGGAGAGCAGAGTGAGGTTGCAAACTGGTCCTAAATGGCTTAACAGAGCAGGGAAAGGAGTCTGGTGTCATATCCAGTCTTATCCTTTATGGTGAATAAGGGGTTAAGGGCTGGAGAAGACGGTTCTTACATGTGTCAGCACCTTGTGTGGTTTCTGCAGATGCCAAAGAGACATATCTGGGCTTTCTTCTCTACTTGCTAAGATATGAGGTAGAAGCAAAAAGGGGAGAGGTGGGGCTGGAAAGCTGTTGTCAAACATTAAAAAATGTTCAGTTCCCAGACCATGCACCACTACCCCCCCAAAAAAAACGCCATACTTTTTAGTAGAACATCCTTTTATTTTTATTTTAATAGACATCAAAAAACACAATATATATATATTTCCATTTATTGCAAACATTTAAATTGGTACTGTTATCATTTTCTTAACACAAGTACCATTCATGACTGATTGTCGGTATTCTCAGTGACACATTCTTACAACACGGCCCTTCTCGTTATTCATCTAAAAGCCCGTGGCTTCCACTGAGGAGATATCACTCTGTCAGAGCACAAAATCCAACATCTCTGTGTCTGAAATCTCTGTTCATCTCAGCAGCCTCCCACCAGGTGTCCTCTTAGACTCTCCAGAGTTTTTCCTTTCTCATTTGTGGTTTAAGAGTGAGAGAATCTGAAAGAAATACTTACATATCTTTTGAAGATGCCTTACTTGCTCTCTTCTCTTTCACTTGGGAATTGCTCTATTGTAAAAGCTGCAGTTAATATGGAATTGCCCTTGTGTATACTGTGCTGGTTGGTATCCAAACAGTCTTATAAAGCCAGTTATTCTATGTAAATTGTCAAAATTTTGTAGTTACTTACTGTGAGGAAATAAGCCTATTATGGCTGGAATCTGCAGCTGGAATTTTAAATTAAGCCTGAGTTTTAACACAGAGTTCAATCTTGGTACTACCCTACAAAGAACTGAACGTTAGGTTTTTAACACAATGTTCAAAGCTTCCACAGTCTAAATTAAATTGCATATGTTAGGAGTGTGAGTTCATGGAGGTAAAACAAGAACCTCTCCTTAAAGAAGAAGCCATAGGAGGTGTAGTTCTAAAATGAGATCTCATTCTATAAGGGTAAATATTTCCCTCTCTTGGGATGTCATGTGTTTCTGTTTATAAACGTGTTCTGTGGATCGACTGTGAACCAGACATGTTCACGGACATACTCATCAAACCCTTAAAAGAACTTTAGGAAGACTAGCCCATGATTGCTCTCATTCTAAAGATGAGGAAACTAACTTTCAATTTATCTAAGTATTTATTGAAAGTACTGGGCAAGAATTAATGTGGAATCAAGGTGTCAGATTCCAAATTCAGGGTACTTTCTATTTTATTACCCTACTTCCAGCTTCACTCCTGAATAACTACTATTTTAAGATTCTTCACATTGATGTGGGGAAAAAAATGTCTCTAAAACTTAGGTGCATATTATAAAACCATTCATATTTAAAAGATGATTTGTAAGGAAATGAGATGGATACAGTTTGCCATTTCAACCTCATCATACCATTTTCCTTTCATGCAACCAAATGTTTTCCATTGTCACTATGATGTTTAACGTTGACTTAGCTTTTTATATTAGAGTCTATGTAGTTTTCAGAGGAAAACTCCTCATTTTTTTTTCACATGGGCAGGCACTGGGAATCGAACCCGGGTCTACGGCATGGCAGGCGAGAACTCTACCACTGAGCCACCATGGCCCGCCCCAACTCATCATTTTTAAAACTAGTATGATGTTATGTGGTTTGAAGTTAGATTTCATCTGTAATTGGCATTAAAATATTTCAGCTTTTAAACAGTTTTTAAAGTAAAGAAGAAAACATAACATGAATTAATTGAGGAGGGATAGAGGCTTCAGGTAGGGGAGCTATAACGTTCAATTTAAAGATAATTGACTACTAGTATGGCCTTTCATTAAGACTAAACATTCTTTTTTCTCCCTGTTTCTGTTTCTCTCTGTCTCTGTTTCTCTCACCGAACTCTGTTCTGAGAGTTGAAAGAGGATGGGAAGAAAAGGATGACTGAGAGTTAAGGAAACTCATATTCTGGAAATTCAATACAATCTTTCTTCTCCGTGCTTTCCATGTGAGTTTTAACGTTTTTGGTTTCATTAACATAGTTTAAGCATCACTGAGACTCACTTTTCTCAAATAAATTGCATGCTAAATTTGTAAGTGAATTACAGACGGTTTTAACTTAACATATTGTCCCTTTATGAGACACCCAAAGAGTGGACCTTGTAGCTATGTAGAAGATCAGTACATCATGAAAAAAGTTAGTTATAGATTTCTTATTCATTCAAGTCTGGTACAACACACTGTTGAATAGAAATAAGTGGAAATATCTGGGCTTATTTCCAACTAGATATTTGGCAAAAATAGTCAATCACCATGAGCAACCATTCTCTTCAGTTCCCAGGAAACCTAATTCTACCATAGACTAACATATATTTGTAATTATAACCACAGGCAGATCTCCAAAGAGGAGGGGACATTAGACACACAAGCATACCTTCTAACACAATTACAGTATTACACTTGAGAAAGTGATATATCTGTGTTTTTCCAAGGTTTCATTTTGGCATTGAGACCAAAGTACCATGCATGCTCTGTTAAGCCCCTTTTTAATCACACTGAATGGCATCATGGAATGGTGAGCACTGGCTGCAGAAGGAAGCAGTAAATAAGCCAATATGCACAATGATTCACAGGAGAGGTGCACTGAAATTTGCCTAACAAATCAGGACATGGGCAAGTCATGTCATAAACCTCAGCAGACATAAATGACAAAAAAAGCTTGGGCCTGGGAATTCCTTCCGTGAAATGTCATATATATTAGTCAGCAAAGAAGAGAATTTATATGGGAAGCAAGACAGATGGCAATGACTAAAGCAGGCGCCAACAATCACATGCTGCTGTATCCACGCTGGCTTCCTAAACCTTGGCACTAGAAAAAGTTGGCAATTACTGCTACTTGATCTACTGTTACTGAAGTCTGATCTTCTTAGGCTAATGGTTAATTTTTTTTGTTGTTGTTCATTGTAAATTAATGCTAATCAGGCAATAAAATTTGGCTAGAATAACCTCTAATCCAGTCTCAGGAGCCACTGTTGAATTGCAATATTTGCTTTCGGTATATCTTTCTACATATAAGGCAGTCATAAGATTTATTCATTCTGGTTTCAACCCTAATATATAAAAATATCAAGAGTTGTCACATCCATCTGTACCACAGGAAAATGCTGAGCAAACCGAAAATCAGTAAATTTTCTTGGCCACGTCAAAGAACAGGAGTCACAGGGTAAACAGTGACTTTCAAATCTGGAGATATCAATGAATCCAGAGAGTTATAGCTATGGTCTGCTTACCTGGAACAGATGCTGCTGGAGCCATGAACTTATGGAAATGCTTAAATATAATTTGATGAATTACTGGCATGAGAGGGAGAAACTCCTGGGAACACATTGTTAAGGTTGACATCTTTTGAATTTTGCCTTTAGACACCCCACTTGGTTCTTATGGGGAAGACCCAAGAAAGATTCACTCCTGAGACTGGAAGAGGAAGGGAAAAAATGAATATTCCGAAATACACCAAGAGAAGTCTTCATAAAAAAAAAATAACTCTCCAGGGGGAAAGATTTTACAAAGCCCTATCTTAATTGGGGGAAGTAGATTTCTCCCTCTGAGTACCCTGTATCCTTCCTGTTTCACTTAAGGGTAGGACAGATAACAAGAAACATTTGTGCAGTCCCTGGACATGGGCCCATTAAAACACTGAGATTTATTCTTAAGATTATAGAATTCTTCCCCTTCTCACCTTACCACCACACCAACAGGGATCCAGTGGATTGCATCTTTACAAGAAAAAAGACATAGACTCTTTCTGAGGAGGAATACTTATGGGTACTCAAGGGCTACAGTGAGGACAAAGAATGAAGAATTTGAAAGCTCTGACACAGCTACAACAAATATTAAAGACAGTCTAGCTCTTAGCACACTAAAGGCCTATTCACCTCAGTTCCTCTTACCTGATACAACACGTTTGAATTTCTACAACAACAACAACAGCAAGAAATGAAGCTGTGATAAAATAAAAGATAAAAATAGAGTCTGGGCTGCATGGGTTGTGCAGTGGTAGAATGCTTACCTTCCATGCAGGAGACCCGGGTTCGATTCCCAGACCATGCATCCCCCAAAAAAGAATAGTAAAAAAACAGAATCTGAAGATACAGAGCAGCATCATAAGAAAATCTGGATATAATGTAGATGCTGGAACTGTCAGACAGGCAATTTAAAATAGTAATGATTAATATGCTAAGGACTCCAATAGAAGAAGTAGACAACATGCAAGAATAATTGGGGAAAGTAAGCAAAGAGATGAAAACTCTTTGAAAGAATCAAAAGAAAATGGTCAAAATAAAAAAAAAAACACTGAAAGAAATGAAGGTCATCCTTTATGGGTTAGGGTTACTAGAATAGACTGGTCAAATTAAAAATTAGTGAGCAAGAATATAGATCAATACAGACTTAATTACTCTTAAACACAAAGAAGAAAAAATGATGGGGGAAAATAGCTACCAGAATACCCAAGATCAGTGGTGCAATTTCAACAGGTATAACTTACACATAATTGGAATACCAGAAGGAGAAATAAGAGAAAAAGAGGCAGAAAAATATTCAACATAATTGTGCTGGTTTGAAAGTATTATGTCCCATAGAAAAGCCATGTTTTAATACTGATCCAATCCTGTGGAAATAACCAATTGCTTTTAATCCTCATTCTATATTGTATGTAGAAGTTTTTGCTTATATTATAACCATGGAAATGGGACTCACCCAATTGTGGGTGTGATCTTTGTTTAGATGAAGATGTAACTCCACTCATTCCAGGTGGGTCTTAATTAGTTTACTGGAATACTTTATAAGAGAAGACATTTTCAAGAGAGCCAGGAATGACAGAGAGACAACATAAACTTCAGAGCAGAGTCTAGATAAATGACAGAAACCTCAGAATGGACAGAACCTTCACAGCAGAGCTGAGACTGATGGGGACACATGGAGAACAGATTCACAGATGTTTGGAGATACTTGGAGCCCACCAGACATTTCCATGAGATGTTAAGCAAGCCAGAACCTGGAGAAAGCCAAGGGAAGCCAAGAGATGAAAGCCAGCCCCAGAGAAGTGAAGTAATGAACCCCTCCACATGGACAGATACTGGAGCCCAGGAGAAAGGGGCCAGCAGATGCCAGCCACATGACTTCCCAGCTACAAAGCTGTTCCAGACCCATCGGCCATTCTTGAGTGATGATAATCTCTTGTTGGTGCCTTAATCTGTACATTTTCATAGGTTTAGAACTGTAAACTTGTAACATTAAATCCCCCTTTTAAAAAACCATTCTACTTCTGGTATGTCACATTCCAGCAGCTTGCAAACTAACACAGTAATTATGACTGAGAAATTTCCAAATTAATGACAGATTAAAAACTACAGATTAAGCTCTTTCTCCACCGGCCCGCCGCGCGGCGCCCACGCCCCGCAGCAGCCGAACCGCCCGCCCTCCTTCTCCCCTCTCTTTCTCCACCGGCCCCTCTCTTCCCCCTCCTGCTCCGGCGGCTCTCCAACCACCACGGTGCCCTCTTCCCCGCCTTCACCGGCTCGTCCGCCACCAGCCTCGACAGCCTTGCCGCCCTCACCTTTCCTCCTCCAGAACAGCTACTGGGGGAGTGGAGATAATACAGAGCAGCTCCTGGAGCCACGAGGGAGATCAAAGGGACAGCGTACCCCATCCTGGAATGGCTGGGACAGCGTACCCCATCCTGGAATGGCTGGGACAGCGTACCCCATCCTAGAACGGCTGACTATCTGGGAGAACCAGCTCCGGTGAGATCACCAAGGGGCACGGGCTTTCCTGGGTGGGACTGCAAGCGACCGGAGTCCCTCCCTTCCACCTTCCCAGGCCAGCTGGTAGAATTGGACAGGTGGTCCCCTTAGGCCGCGGCAGCTGGTGCCCCCACCACGCGAGGCCCCCCGGACCAACTGAGATAGTTGGGTCGGAAATCCCCAGACTGCGGAGAACAGTGACTGGGGGATCCCTTCCAAACACGTGACTCCCCCGTCCAGCTGGGAACAGTGCACTTTCCTGGGCTGTGACGGCTGGCGCCCTCCCGCCACGCTTGGCGCCCCGGGCCGACTAGCTAATTCGGCCGGACGCTCTCCTGTGCTGCGGCGGCTGGCGACCCTCCCCGCATTCAGAACCACAGGCCGGCTGGCATTCTTCCAAGACGTTTCGGCTGCCGAACCTCCCCTACGGCGAGAATTTTCCAGAGTTAAAGGATCCACAGCAACTTTCACTGGTGGAATCCGTAGACAAACGTGTGCCACGAGCGCCACCTACTGGGCAGGATAAAAACAGAACCCAGAGATTGCACAGAAAAATTTTTCAACCTGTGGGGTCGAACACCCAGGGAAATCTGACTAAATGCCCAGATGCCAGCAGAAGATAACGGATCACGCTCAGAAAATTGAACATATGGCCCAGTCAAACGAAGAAACAAATAGTTCAAATGAGATACAGGAGCTGAAACAATTAATGCTGAATATACGAACAGAAATGGAAAACCTCTTCAAAAACGAAATTGATAAATTGAGGGAGGACATGAAGAAGACATGGGCTGAACATGAAGAAATAGAAAAACTGAAAAAACAAATCACAGAACTTATGGAAGTGAAAGATAAAGTAGAAAAGATGGAAAAAACAATGGATACCTACAATGACAGATTTAAAGAGACAGAAGATAGAATTAGTGATTTGGAGGATGAAACATTTGAATTCCAAAAAGAAACAGAAACTATCCAGAAAAGAATGGAAAAATTTGAACAAGGTATCAGGGAACTCAAGGACAATGTGAACCGTACAAATATACATGTAGTGGGTGTCCCAGAAGGGGAAGAGAAGTGAAAAGGAGGAGAAAAACTAATGGAAGAAATTATCACTGAAAATTTCCCAACTCTTATGAAAGACCTAAAATTACAGATCCAAGAAGTGCAGCACACCCCAAACAGATTAGACACAAATAGGCGTTCCCCAAGACACTTACTAGTTAGAATGTTAGAGGTCAAAGAGAAAGAGAGGATCTTGAAAGCAGCGAGAGAAAAACAATCTGTCACATACAAGGGAAGCCCAATAAGACTATGTGTAGATTTCTCAGCAGAAACCATGGAAGCTAGAAGACAGTGGGATGATATATTTAAGTTACTAAAAGAGAAAAATTGCCAGCCAAGACTCCTATATCCAGCAAAATTGTCCTTCAAAAATGAGGGAGAAATTAAAACATTCTCAGACAAAAAGTCACTGAGAGAATTTGTGACCAAGAGACCAGCTCTGCAAGAAATACTAAAGGGAGCACTAGAGTCAGATACAAAAAGACAGAAGAGAGAGGCATGGAGAAAAGTGTAGAAAGAAGGAAAGTCAGATATGACATATATAATACAAAAGGCAAAATGGTAGAGGAAAATATTATCCAAACAGTAATAACTCTAAATGTTAATGGACTGAAATCCCCAATCAAAAGACATAGATTGGCAGAATGGATTAAAAAACAGGATCCTTCTATATGCTGTCTACAGGAAACACATCTTAGACCCAAAGATAAACATAGGTTGAAAGTGAAAGGTTGGGAAAAGGTATTTCATGCAAATAACAACCAGAAAAGAGCAGGAGTGGCTATACTAATATTCAACAAATTAGACTTCAAATGTAAAACAGTTAAAAGAGACAAAGAAGGACACTATATACTAATAAAAGGAACAATTAAGCAAGAAGACATAACAATCATAAATATTTATGCACTGAACCAGAATGCCCCAAAATATGTGAGGAATACATTGCAAACACTGAAAAGGGAAATAGACACATATACCATAATAGTTGGAGACTTCAATTCACCACTCTCATCAATGGACAGAACATCTAGACAGAGGATCAATAAAGAAATAGAGAACCTGAATATTACTATAAATGAGCTTGACTTAACAGACATTTGTAGGACATTACATCCCACAACAGCAGGATACACCTTTTTTTCACGTGCTCATGGATCATTCTCAAAGATAGACCATATGCTGGGTCACAAAGCAAGTCTTAACAAATTTAAAAAGATTGAAATCATACACAACACTTTCTCGGATCATAAAGGAATGAAGTTGGAAATCAATAATAGGCGGAGTGCCAGAAAATTCATAAATACATGGAGGCTCAACAACACACTCTTAAACAACAAGTGGGTCAAAGAAGAAATTGCAAGAGAAATTAGTAAATATCTCGAAGTGAATGAAAACGAAAACACAACAGATCAAAACTTATGGGACGCAGCAAAGGCAGTGCTAAGAGGGAAATTTATTGCCCTAAATGCATTTATCAGAAAAGAAGAAAAGGCAAAAATGCAGGAATTAACTGTCCACTTGGAAGAACTGGAGAAAGAACAGCAAACTAATCCCAAAGCAAGCAAAAGGAAAGAAATAACAAAGATTAGAGCAGAAATAAATGAAATTGAAAACATGAAAACAATAGAGAAAATCAATAAGGCCAGAAGTTGGTTCTATGAGAAAATCAATAAGATTGATGGGCCCTTAGCAAGATTGACAAAAAGAAGAAGAGAGAGGATGCAAATAAATAAGATCAGAAATGGAAGAGGAGACATAACTACTGACCTCACAGAAATAAAGGAGGTAATAACAGGATACTATGAACAACTTTACGCTAATAAATACAACAATTTAGATGAAATGGACAGGTTCCTGGAAAGACATGAACAACCAACTTTGACTCAAGAAGAAATAGACGACCTCAACAAACCAATCACAAGTAAAGAGATTGAATTAGTTATTCAAAAGCTCCCTAAAAAGAAAAGTCCAGGACCAGACGGCTTCACATGTGAATTCTATCAAACATTCCAGAAAGAATTAGTACCTACTCTCCTCAAACTGTTCAACAAAATCGAAGTGGAGGGAAAACTACCTAATTCATTCTATGAAGCCAGCATCACCCTCATACCAAAACCAGGCAAAGATATTACAAAAAAAGAAAACTATAGACCAATCTCTCTAATGAATACAGATGCAAAAATCCTCAATAAAATTCTAGCAAATCGTATCCAACAACACATTAAAAGAATTATACATCATGACCAAGTAGGATTCATCCCAGGTATGCCAGGATGGTTCAACATAAGAAAATCAATTAATGTAATACACCATATCAACAAATCAAAGCAGAAAAATCACATGATCATCTCAATTGATGCAGAGAAGGCATCTGACAAGATTCAACATCCTTTCCTGCTGAAAACACTTCAAAAGATAGGAATACAAGGGAACTTCCTTAAAATGATAGAGGGAATATATGAAAAACCCTCAGCTAATATCATCCTCAATGGGGAAAAATTGAAAACTTTCCCCCTAAGATCAGGAACAAGACAAGGATGTCCACTATCACCACTATTATTCAACATTGTGTTGGAAGTTCTAGCCAGAGCAATTAGGCAAGAAAAAAAAATACAAGGCATCAAAATTGGAAAGGAAGAAGTAAAACTATCACTGTTTGCAGATGATATGATACTATACGTAGAAAACCCAGAAAAATCCACAATAAAATTACTAGAGCTAATAAATGAGTACAGCAAAGTAGCAGGCTATAAGATCAACATTCAAAAATCTGTAGCTTTTCTATACACTAGTAATGAACAAGCTGAGGCGGAAATCAAGAAATGAATCCCATTTACAATTGCAACTAAAAGAATAAAATACCTAGGAATAAATTTAACCAAAGGGACAAAAAACCTATATAAAGAAAACTACAAAAAACTGCTAAAAGAAATCACAGAAGACCTCAATAGATGGAAGGGCATACCGTGTTCATGGATTGGAAGACTAAATATAATTAAGATGTCAATCCTACCTAAACTCATCTACAGATTCAATGCAATACCAATCAAAATCCCAACAACTTATTTTTCAGAATTAGAAAAACCAATAAGCAAATTTATCTGGAAGGGCAGGTTGCCCCGAATTGTTAAAAACATCTTGAGGAAAAAAAACGAAGCTGGAGGTCTAGCGATGCCGGACTTTAAGGCATATTATGAAGCCACAGTGGTCAAAACAGCATGGTATTGGCATAAAGATAGATATATCGACCAATGGAATCGAATAGAGTGCTCAGATATAGACCCTCTCATCTATGGACATTTGATCTTTGATAAGGCAGTCAAGCCAACTCACCTGGGACAGAACAGTCTCTTCAATAAATGGTGCCTAGAGAACTGGATATCCATATGCAAAAGAATGAAAGAAGACCCGTATCTCACACCTTATACAAAAATTAACTCAAAATGGATCAAAGATCTAAACATTAGGTCTAAGACCATAAAACAGTTAGAGGAAAATGTAGGGAGATATCTGACGAATCTTACAACTGGAGGCGGTTTTATGGACCTTAAACCTAAAGCAAGAGCACTGAAGAAAGAAATAAATAAATGGGAGCTCCTCAAAATTAAACACTTTTGTGCATCAAAGAACTTCATCAAGAAAGTAGAAAGACAGCCTACACAATGGGAGACAATATTTGGAAACGACATATCAGATAAAGGTCTAGTATCCAGAATTTATAAAGAGATTGTTCAACTCAACAACAAAAAGACAGTCAACCCAATTACAAAATGGGAAAAAGACTTGAACAGACACCTACCAGAAGAAGAAATGCGGATGGCCAAGAGGCACATGAAGAGATGCTCAATGTCCCTGGCCATTAGAGAAATGCAAATCAAAACCACAATGAGATATCATCTCACACCCACCAGAATGGCCATTATCAACAAAACAGAAAATGACAAGTGCTGGAGAGGATGCGGAGAAAGAGGCACACTTATCCACTGTTGGTGGGAATGTCAAAGGGTGCAACCACTGTGGAAGGCAGTTTGGCGGTTCCTCAAAAAGCTGAATATAGAATTGCCATACAACCCAGCAATACCATTGCTAGGTATCTACTCAAAGGACTTAAGGGCAAAGACACAAATGGACATTTGCACACCAATGTTTATAGCAGCGTTATTTACAATTGCAAAGAGATGGAAACAGCCAAAATCTCCATCAACAGAAGAGTGGCTAAACAAACTGTGGTATATACATACGATGGAATATTATGCAGCTTTAAGACAAGATAAACTTATGAACCATGTAATAACATGGATGGACCTAGAGAATATTATGCTGAGTGAATCCAGCCAAAAACTAAAGGACAAATACTGTATGGTCCCACTGATGTGAACGGACATTCGAGAATAAACTTGAAATATGTCATTGGTAACAGAGTTCAGCAGGAGTTAGAAACAGGGTAAGACAATGGGTAATTGAAGCTGAAGGGATACAGACTGTGCAACAGGACTAGATACAAAAACTCAAAAATGGACAGCACAATAATACCTAATTGTAAAGTAATCATGTTAAAACACTGAATGAAGCTGCATCTGAGCTATAGGGTTTTTTTTGTTTTTGTTTGCTTGTTTGTTTGTTTGTTGTTTTTTTATTATGATTACTACTTTTATTTCTTTTCTTTATATTAACATTTTATATCTTTTTCTGTTGTGTTGCTAGTTCCTCTAAACCGATGCAAATGTACTAAGAAACAATGATCATGCATCTATGTGATGATGTTAAGAATTACTGAGTGCATATGTAGAACGGTATGATTTCTAAATGTTGTGTTAATTTCTTTTTTTTTCTTTTCGTTAATAAATAAATAATAAAAAATAAAATAAAATAAAACTACAGATTAAGGAAGATCAGAGAAAAAACAAGTTAGGTAATATTACAAATCTTCACCTAAGTGTATATAATTATACTGCAAAAATCAAAGACAAAGACAGAAACTCAAAGGAAACCACATTTTAGAAAACAAAAACAGAATGACTTACCGATAAATAAATAAGGATTAGGGAAACAGCAGATTTTTCATGAAAAATAATGTAAGCAAGAAGAGAGTGGAGTAAAAGGTTTAATTGGGAAAACAAAATCTTAGACTCTATATTGGTGAAATTAATCAATGAATGAAAGATAAAGAGTCTCTTGGCAGTTCATCAGCAAACCCATCACCAAGGAATATACATTGGAGTATTTCAGGGGTAAAAAAAATTATACAGATCAGAATTTCAGATACACATAAAGAAAGGAAGAGAATCAGAGAAGGAACAGAAGAAGGTCAAATAAAATTTCATTTTTCTTATTCTTCATTGATCTGTTTAAATTCATTGATGTTGTTTAAATTAAACATAGCAACTATATATTGGGTGATAATAGAAATGAATGAAAGGAATGGGGGCAATGTCATCGGGATAGGAGAAAAGAATTGGGACAATGTTAAGAGATACCTGTACTACATATGAAGCAATATTGTGTTATTTGAAAGTGGACAAAGATTAATTAAAAATGTATATTAGAAACTCAAGGCAAACTACTATTAAAAAATTAAAAGAGCTGTAGTTGATATTCTATGAGAGGAGATAAACTGGAATCATTAGATACCTCAATTAAAACTAGAGAAGGCAAAACAATTGAGGGGGGCAGGAACAACAAACAAATGAAAAAGATAGGAAATAATTTTAAGCAGGGTAGATATTCATCTATATCACCATATCAATAACTCCTTGAAAACTGAATATTCTAAATAAGCTGTGCCTGTTTAAAAGTATTATGTACCCCAGAGAAGCCATGTTTAAATCCTGACCCAATCTTGTGGGAGCAGCTGTTTCTTTTAATCCTGATTTGGCAGTATAGGTGGGAAACTTGATTAGATTGTCTCCACAGAGATATGGCACGCCCAATTGTGGGTGTGATCTTTGATTCGCTGGAGATGTGACTCCACCCATTCCTGGTGGTCTTGATTAGTTTACTGGAATTCTTGAAAAGAAGAAACATTTTGGAGAGAGTCAGAAATGACAGAAGCATCAGAGCTGACAGAAATTTCAGAGCACAGATAACACAGATGCCAACACTTGGAGAACAGAAACACTGTGTCTGTTTCCCTAATCAAGGGAAAACAAGAGATTAAAGCCAGCCCCAGAGAAACAAAGTGAGGGACCCCCACAGGAACAAAGGCTGAAAGCAACTGAGCCCAGAAGCAAAGGACCAGCAGATGCCAGCCAAGTGACTTTCCAGCTGACAGAGCAGTTCCTGGCCTAATGGCCTTCATTGACTTAAGGTATCTTTCCCTGAATGCCTTAGTTTGGACAATTTTATAGGTTTAGAACTATAAAGTTAAAACTTATTAAATTCTCCTTTTTAAAAAATATTCCAGTTCTGGTATATCACATTCCAGCAGCCTGCAAATTAACTCAGCACCTAACAATAAACTGTTTAAATATGAAGCAAAACCTAATACAACTGCAAGGAGAAATAGAAACAAATCCACTCCCATAGTTTAAGATTTCAACAGCCTTATTTCCGTAACTGGTAAAACAACAGACAGAAAATAGGTGAGATGTAGTTGACCTAAACAGCATTGTCACTCAACTAGATTTAATAAAAAAAACATATACATTATATTCCATCCAATCATTAGACTACCGACGTAGACCACATTCTGGGCTATGAAACAAAAAAAATTAGAAATATATAAAGTATTTTTCCAGACCATGGTGGGATTAAACTAGAAATCAATAACAGAAGCAAAGAGGAGAAATTCTCAAATATTTATTGATTAAAACAAAACCTTTCTAAATGCTCCAAAAAAAAATTCTAAAGAGAAACGTCAAAGTACTTCAAACAAATAGAAAATTAAAATACAACTTATCAAAATATGTGGGATTTAGTAGAAGCAGTGCTGAAATGGAAATGCTAACAATGAAAGATTATATTATTATAAATAATTAACTATCTACAAACAATAGCCTAAGCTCCCATTTTAGGAAACTAGAGAAAGAAGAGCAATTTAAACCTGAAGCAAGAAGAAGAAAAGAAATAACAAAATAAAGAACAGAAATCAATAAAATTGAAAGCAGGAAACTAATAGAAAAACAAAACCAATAATTGGTTCTTTAAGGAGATCAATAAAATTGATAAACCTCTAGTCAGGTTAACTAAGAAAAAGAGAAAGACACAAATTATCAATGTAGGAAATCAAGGAGGATTCATTACTACGATCTTGAGGATGTTGAACGAACCCATGGATATTTATTATTCCATGGATAACAAAATATTACTATGAACAGGTCTGTGCCAAAAGAGAAAATAACTTAGATGAAATGGTAATATTCTATGAAAGACAGAATCTACCAAAACTCACACAAAGAGAAGTAAATTATTGGACTAGCTTTGCATTTATTACATAAATTAAATCAATAATTAATAACTTTCAAAAAAAGGAATGTCCCTGGTTCAGATAGTTTCACCAGTGAATTCTACTAAACATTTAAGTAACAAATGACACCAATTCTCAACAATATCTTCCTGAAAATAGAAGTTGAAGGGAAACTTCCTAGCTCATTCTATTAGGCCCTCATTACCCTCATTCCAAAAGCAGACAGATTTCAAGAAAGGAAGTATTGCAGACCAATATCTCTCATGACCACAGATACAAAGTTATCTACCAATACAATATTGCAAATCTATAATATATAAAAAGAATTATGCACAATAAGCCAGTAAGAAAAACTCCAGTTATGTAAAGCTGGTTCATTTTTTTGAAAAATAAATAAACATAATACATCACATCAACAAGGTAAGGAAGAAAAATAACATAACTGTATCAATAGATGCAGAAAAAGCATCTGACAAAATACAAAATGCATTTATGATAGACTCTCAACTAGAATTAGAGAAATATACACAAGTTGATAAAGAACATCTGTAAAACCTCTACATCTAACAGTATTTAATACTGAGAAACTGGACACTTTCCCTATCAGAAAAATACCTATCAGAAAACAGGTAAGGATGGCTCCTCTCACCACTCCTATTCAACATCATATTGAAATTCCAGCTTATTAAATAAGACAAAAAAAAGGAAGAATAAAAAGACATGCAGATTGAGAAGGTAGAAATAAAATTGCCTTTGTTTAAAGATGGCTTTAATATGTGTAATATGTTTAAAGATGGCTTTAATATCTTTCAATATGTGTAAAACTACAAAATCCTAATGAAAGAAATAAAAAGAATCTAAATGGATGGAATTCTGTGTTCATACATTTGGAGATTCAATACCATTAAGATGTCAGTTGATCTCACATTTGTTTATAGATTCGATGCAATGCAAACCAAATCCCAGCAAGCTGATGTAACAAACATCCTAGAGGTTATATGGAAAGGCAAAAGACCTAGAATAGCCAACAAGATATTGAAGAAAATAAGAGTTGGAGAAATCATGTTACCTGATTTTGAAACTTAAAATAAAGCAACAGTAATCAAGATGGAGTGACTGAGAAAAGAACAGACACCTAAATAAAGAAACAGAACAGAAAACCTATACTTAGACACAAACAAAGAAATTTGACTGCTCTTTGACACAGGAGCAAGGCAATTCAGTGAAGGAAATATAGTCTTTTCAACAAATGCTGCTCAAACAATTCAGATATCCAAAGGAGTGAACCTAGACACAGATCTTAAATCTTTCACAAAAAATTAAATAAAGCTGAATATAAGCTTAATGTAAAATAAGAAACTATAAAACTATAGAGAAAAACATAAGAGGAATTTTTAGGTTTTGTAATAAGTTCTTAGATATAATAAGAAAACCACAATCCATTAATTTGTTTAGTCTTCTTTAAAATTAAAATAAGAAAATCAAAAGACAAGCCACTGGGTGGGCCATGGTGGCTCACTGGCAGAGTTCTCGCCTACCATACTGGAGACCCGGGTTCGATTCCCGGTGCCTGTCCATTGGAAAAAAAAAGACAAACCACATACTGAGAGTATTTGCAACACATACATCTATTAAAGAACTTGTGTCCAAATTACACATTTATGCATAGACTTCTTAATACTCAACAGTAGGAATCCAAGCAACCCATTTAAAATTGGGCAAAATATCTGAACAGATACCTCACCCACAAAGATGCACATATTGCAAATAAGCACCTGAAAAGATGCTCAATATCACATGCCCTTAGGTAACTTCAAACTAAAACAACAATGATATACCAGTGCCCACATACTATGATGGCTAAAATTCAAACAACTCAACATTACCAACTGGTGGAAAGAATGCACAGCAAAATGATACAGTCGCTCTAGAAGATAGTTAGGTATTTTCTTACAGCATTAAACATAATCTAAATAGAGTTTTATTATTAATTGGTGAAAAGAAATTAGCAAGAAAAGAAGAATAAATGAAAGAAAGAATAAATGAATCTTAAAGGTATATCGCTAAGTGAGAAAAGCCAATCTGAAAAGTTTTCTGACACTCTGAAAATACAAACAATAGTAGCAGAAAAAAGAGAAATGGTTGCCAAAGTTTGGGCATGAGGAGGAAGAGTTGAATAAGGGAATAAAAAGGGATTATTTATGGTGGCAAAACTATTCTGTAACATAATGCAGTATAAATACATGAGACCGTACATTCATCAACTCTATAAAAATATATAACACAAACATTTCTATCCTGTGTATAGGACAAGACAAAACATTCAGATAAAAAAGTCATTTAAGAGATTAGAAGATCCTAGAAGCAAGATGTGAAAAAACAATCTAACTGCACCACAATTTTCTGAAATATCCGACTGGGTGGTGTGGAGAAGGTGCTGATTCAAGTAACTTTGGATATGAGTGGAACAGAAGTGTAAAGAAGCACTTTACTCTAGTTGATAAAGTTGTTTTCCATGGGGCTATGAGTGATGGACTCTGGTACTGCTATACCTGTATACTGAAATTAAACCATTCCATAAATGAATAGACGATGACGGGAGCCAAAAGACAAACAAAGGCTAAAATGATTCATATGATGGTGGAATAGAATCGGAGACATCAAACTCATGTTAATCCTTATCCAGATACATATGTTTACATGTAGAAACATTCATATATATTTATGTGCACAGACACATAAATATACAGTACAAACACAGGTAACTGTACACGTATAGATTTCCATGTTCTACCAACTGAGAGGACCTAGAAACATCACATCGCAACAACAAGCACATCTAGCATCCATATGTCGGATTTTAATACCATTCTCCTTTAAAAGTAGCCAGATTTCTTTGGAGAAGTTCTTAATATTAGGATAGGAGCAGAAAATATACAAAATGAGCCAGGAACATCTAGCATGCCAGAAAGGAAGGAAAAATTATGAAGATATGTTACAAGAGCCTGGAATTCAACCTAAAGATCTCTCAGTGGACAAAGCTGGAAAAGTTTGAGCAAAAGTATTATTATTGCATTTTAAACCAAAGTGGGACATAGATTTCTGAATTCTTCCTATTATAAATTTAAAAATTGAATAACTAAATGCATAAATCCCCTGTAGAAAAGAGTTCCAAATGATTTATGTTATAACTTGCCCTCAACCAGGTGGAGTATAACTGCTCACTCCTCAATTGTAAACTGTGAATAATTTCTTCCTTTCAATGAGTACACTATGGAAAGGGAGATTTTTAAAGGGTTACTTAACAAACAGTAGAGATACCTGAGCCAGCTGAACAAATTCAACGTAAATAGTAATTAGCAATGGTATCATGCACCATTAATATGGTATGATGAAAATGCCAAAATAGTAAAAGCCTTTGAAATTAGGTAAAGGTTATATGGGGATTCTCTAATTATTCTTGCTACCTTGATAAACATTTGAAATTATTTCAAAAATTAAAACATTAAAATTTATAAAACAAAATATAGGTATTCACCTTAACTCCTTCCTGGCTATCCTTTATAGATTAATTTGCAACATGTTTTTTACTCATTGTAACTCTTTTAAATAAATGGAGAGTTTCCTGATCATCCATATGATGACCCCGCCCATGCTTTTGTGCCTATGGGTGATTGTATAAGAACCTTTGGCTTCTGAAGACTGTCCAGGAAAGTCTGAGACTAGTAGGTTGTGATGTACTGATCAAAGACAGTCAATAGCATATGCATACTTTACCTTAATTTACTAATGGGCGCTCAACTTATTAAACAGTTCTCAAAAAAAATCAATAAACAGAGGTAAAGGCAGATCTTATATTGCCTAATTTCCTTGAAAATAAATTGGATTGGAAGACTAAATATGGTTAAGATGTCAATCTTGCCGAAATTGATTTACAGATTCAATGCAATACCAATCAAAATCCCAACAACTTAATTTTCGGAAATAGAAAAACCAATAAGCAAATTTATCTGGAAGGGCAGGGTGCCCTGAATTGCTAAAAGTATCTTGAGGAAAAAAAACAAAGCTGGAGGTCTCACGCTGCCGGACTTTAAGGCATATCATGAAGCCACAGTGGTCAAAACAGCATGGTATTGGCATAAAGATAGATATATCGACCAATGGGATCGAATAGAGTGCTCAGATATAGACACTCTCATCTATGGACATTTGATCTTTGATAAGGCAGTCAAGCCAACTCACCTGGGACAGAACAGTCTCTTCAATAAATGGTGCCTAGAGAACTGGATATCCATATGCAAAAGAATGAAAGAGGACCCGTATCTCACACCCTATACAAAAGTTAACTCAAAATGGATCAAAGATCTAAACATCAGGTCTAAGACCATGAAACAGTTAGAGGAAAATGTAGGGAGATATCTTACGAATCTTACAATTGGAGGCGGTTTTATGGACCTTAAACCTAAAGCAAGAGCACTGAAGAAAGAAATAAATAAATGGGAGCTCCTCAAAATTAAACACTTTTGTGCATCAAAGAACTTCATCAAGAAAGTAGAAAGACAGCCTACACAATGGGAGACAATATTTGGAAACGACATATCAGATAAAGGTCTAGTATCCAGAATTTATAAAGAGATTGTTCAACTCAACAACAAAAAGACAGCCAACCCAATTACAAAATGGGAAAAAGACTTGAACAGACACCTCTCAGAAGAGGAAATACAAATGGCCAAAAGGCACATGAAGAGATGCTCAATGTCCCTGGCCATTAGAGAAATGCAAATCAAAACCACAATGAGATATCATCTCACACCCACCAGAATGGCCATTATCAACAAAACAGAAAATGACAAGTGCTGGAGAGGATGCGGAGAAAGAGGCACACTTATCCACTGTTGGTGGGAATGTCAAATGGTGCAACCACTGTGGAAGGTAGTTTGGCGGTTCCTCAAAAAGCTGAATATAGAATTGCCATACAACCCAGCAATACCATTGCTAAGTATCTACTCAAAGGACTTAAGGGCAAAGACACAAATGGACATTTGCACACCAATGTTTATAGCAGCATTATTTACAATTGCAAAGAGATGGAAACAGCCAAAATGCCCATCAACAGAAGAGTGGCTAAACAAACTGTGGTATATACATACGATGGAATATTATGCAGCTTTAAGACAGAATAAACTTATGAAGCATGTAATAACATGGATGGACCTAGAGAACATTATGCTGAGTGAGACTAGCCAAAAGCTAAAGGACAAATACTGTATGGTCCCACTGATGTGAACTAACATTAGAGAATAAACTTGGAATATGTCATTGGTAACAGAGTTCAGCAGGAGTTAGAAACAGGGTAAGACAATGGGTAATTGAAGCTGAAGGGATACAGACTGTGCAACAGGACTAGATACAAAAACTCAAAAATGGACAGCACAATACTACCTGATTGTAATGTAATTATGTTAAAACACTGAATGAAGCTGCATCTGAGCTATAGTTTTTTGTTTGTTTGTTTGTTTTGTTTTTTATATATATTTTTTGTATTTTTTATTTTTATTTTTTCTCTATATTATCATTTTATTTCTTTTTCTGTTGTCTTGCTATTTCTTTTTCTAAATCGATGCAAATGTACTAAGAAATGATGATCATACATCTATGTGATGATATTAAGTATTACTGATTGCATATGTAGAATGGAATGATTTCTAAATGTTGTGTTAGTTAATTTTTTTTTAATTAATAAAAAAAAAAAAGATAGGCCTTTTTAGTTTATGGTGCATGGCAGTGGCTGGAGGGAAGTACCTGGAATTGTTGAATCCAGTGGCCTTGATTCTTGAAGACGAGTGTATAACTATAGCTTTTACTATGTGATCGTGTGGTTGTTTAAAATCTTGTGTCTGATGCTCCTTTTATCCAGGTTATGGGTAGATAAATAAAAAGATAAGGACAAAAAATAAATAGATAATTGCAGGGGATAGAGAGTAAAAATTGGGTTGATTGAAGTATAAGTCAATGAGGGGGAAGGCAGGGAGTATGGGATATATGAGCTTTTTTCTTTTTTTTATTTCTTTTTCTGGAGTGATGCAAGTGTTCTATAAATGACCACGGTGATGAATACACACCTACGTGATGATATTGTGAACCACTGATTGTATACCATGTGTGGACTGTAGGTGTGTGAAGATTTCTCAATAAAAATATTTTAAAAATAAAAAAAAAATAAAAATTTTTAAAAAATTAAATAAATAAATAAATAAATTGTTCAGGGTCAATATTTCTTAGTTCTAAGCTCAAAAAGTATTAGAATGAATTTTTTTTCTTATGTAACATACATTAAGGGAATAAAATGATATATGGAGCAATTTATACTATATTATTTTTCTTTCTCTAGTAAAAGACTAGCATATGTGATGTACCAACTTCTATAATAAGCTCTGGAGCACCCAATAAAATTGGTTACAATCCAGTAGAAAAGAATGAATGAGGAAAATAATGTGATAAACTTAGACAACTGCTAATGAAAGAGCAATACGCACATTCTTATGTCAATACATTAAAAGAAGTTCCTGTACCAAACGAATTTACAGTAAATATAAGGGGATTTTTAAAATGCACGTGATTTATCTAGGAAAAAAAGATAAAATTTTAAATAAGGGGAACAACATTTGCCAATGCACAGAGAAATGAATGCACATAATACAAACAATAAGGACGTAGAAGAATTACAGCTAAGGATATTTGAAATGGACTAACAAAGTGAATGTCAGTGGTATCTTTCTATACGGTTGTCAGTTTAGACCTGTTACTTTTCTACAGCTTCTTCATCAAACTATAAAACATTTAGCAGCTTAAAACAATACTCAATTATAAAATTTGGCTCAAGTGGCTCCTCTGCTTAGAGTATGAGAAGGCAGATATCAAAATGTCACGGTTACATGCCCTTCGGATGCTCTGGGATGAATTCACTTCTAAGACCATTAGGTCATTGGTGGAACTCTGTTACTTGAAATGGTAGGACTGAGATCCCTAGCCCCTGGCTAACTATCAGCTAAGGTATGATCCTAGAGGCCAGCCACATTCCTTCTCATGCTTTTCATGTGCCCTACCCTCACCCAAGCAATGGCAGGTCAAGTCTTTTTATGCTTTGAATGTCTCTGATTTCTGTTGCATCTCTCTGACTCTACCCATAAAAAGTTTCCTTGCTGTTAATTACTCATGTGATTAGATTAATTTTACCCAGATTATCTAGGTGAATCTCTTAATATCCATAATATTGATTCCATCTATAAGGTCCCTTTTGCCATGTAAGGTAACTTATCAAATAGGTCTCAGAGATGAAGATATAGACAACTTTAGTAGCATTGAGAAGGGTCTTATTTATTGTACCAGAACATGAGCTCACTGAACCAGAGAATTATTTATTTAAAATATTGTGCTGACTTATACTGAGAAAGAAACAATTAAGGAAATAGAGCTACAGTGGCATAAGATTGTGAAGTACAGCTAATCACTTCCTGCTTATATCCCGTAGGAGAAAATTGTGGGTTTATATCTGAAATTGTAAGAGACAGCCTATCCATTACTTAGTCATTTATAATTTATTTTCATTAGATAAATTACACTTTTAACTTACATATATTATGTGCCTAGATAAAGAAACCTCAGAAATGAGCTCCCATTAAGATGAGATCAAATTGAATCAAGATAAGTCTTGACACTATAATGCTCTAGTCTTTATAAGCAGAAGAAATTTGGACACATAAGTGAGAAGCCACATTAGGAGACAGAAAGAAACAGATCTCTGTATCATGGAGGATAAAATTAATTACAAGGAAGCCACCATCAGAACATTACAAATTTTGAAGAAGGTGTGGCCTACTGACATCTTGGTTTTAGCCTTCTAGCCTCCTAATTGTGAGCCAATAAATACCTCTTGCTAAAGCCAAACAGGCTGTGTTAATTGTCATAGCTGCTCTGGCAAACTCAGCCAGCTTTGACATTGAGATTAGGGTACTGCTGTGACAAATTCCTAAAAATAAAAGTGGATTTGGAATTGGATAATAGATAAAGGCTGGAAAAATTTTGTGGCACTTGATCAAACAACAACAACAACAAAAACTGGAGAAAAAGCCATCCTTGTTATAAAGTAGCAGACAACTTGGTGAAATTATGCTCTGATCTCAGATGGAAGACTGAACTTGTAAGCTATGAACCTGTATTTTTATTGAGATTTCCAAGCCCAGTGTGTTAGATGAGGCCAAGTTTCTTCTCAATGCTTGTAGTAAACTGGAAGAAGAAAGAGGTAAATTGACAGATAAACTATTAAACACAAAGGAGCCAGCACCTGATGATTTGAAAAATTCTCAGCCTATCCAGATGGCAAGCTATGAGACAAGAGCCAGAAGCAACCCTAATATCACCTTCCCTGAGTTCCCAGGAAATGAGTCTCCAGAGAATGTGTCTCCACAAAGGATGCTGTTAGCCTGTTGCTGAAGAGATTTGAAGAGATTTGCCTCATGGATCCAATCAACCAACAGGAAATCATAAATGGAGGTACAATTATCAAGATCCTTTTGATAATTGTGGAAGATTCCTTTATCTGATGGCTCAAACTTCCTTGAATTTTACAGAAAACCAACAAGGTTTTGAGAATTTTGTATGGGCAGAAACATTGCTATTCTGGATCTAAAGGGGAAGAAATGTTATGAAAAGAAGAAAGAATGGTGCCTCTGACAGAACTATGGAGGCAAAGTCTGGGCTGACATGACCTTCTTAGGTCAAAATAGCTGGGCTGATGCCTAATGTTAGGAGAGCGTAGACCCACTATGGGATTTGGGGAAAGTTCAACCACCAACTTGGTGTTTGGAGAAAGTAGGACATGGGCCCCAGCATTTGGGGAGAGTGTGACTGCCCCTTCTGAGTTGAGAGGAGTATGGCTAACTACTCCAAGGATTGGAAAGTGTGAGGCTCTTCTCCAGCAGGCCCAAAGGACAGAGAATTGAGCCAAAGATTAATCACAGAACTTGATATCTAATGGAAATTGCACTGCTAGGTTTGGGATCTGCTTGGAATGCATGACCCCTTTTCTCCTTCTAATGTCTCCATCTAGAATTGGAATGTTCATTCCATTTCCAAATGGAATGGCCTTGTCATACCATTGCGTTTTGGAGACAGTTACTTGTTTTCTACATTACACAGGTCCATAGTCCAAGAGGAATGTTGCCTCAGGGCATACCACATCCATAACTAATTTTGATGAAAATTTGAAATTAGAATTGTTATTAAAATGGTTTAAGGCTTTCATGGTATTTGGAAGTGCTAAGTGCATTTTGCACATATTTTTGGGTTCTGGAGGATGGACTGTGTGGAATTGAATCGTGTCTCCCATAAAGACATGCTCAAATTCAAACCCCCAATTCTGTGGGAGGGAAAATCATCTTCAAATATGGTTTTGTAAGTGATTTGGATAAACATATGTATTTATTACACAAGGAGCCATGAAACTATTTTTGTACATAGTCACATTCAAAAATTCAATTTTGGACATTGTCTAAGTTTTACTTCTATAACAACTCTCACAGAATGGTTGGCTTAAACATTAGGAATTTATTGGCTCACAGTTTGAAGGCTAGAATTCCAAAATCAAGGGGTTGCAGATCATGCCTTCTCCAAAAAATCTGTAGTGCTCTAGTGGTGGCTTGCTGGCAATCAATGTCTGCCTCTGTCACATGGCTATATGTCTCTTATTATTTCCTCCTATGGCTTCTACTTGCATGTCCAAATAATCTTCGCTTATAAAGATTCCTGTCATATTACTTTGGAAACACTTATTTTCCCTGTACCAGTCAGAATTCTTTGTTGTAAATTCCAGCTAGTTTAAATAGAATATGCATATAGAAGGATGTTAGATAGTAAATACAGTCTTTAGAAATGTCCAAAAATCAGATTTTGATGTTACATATACAGGAATAGTATTTAAATAACTCACCAAAGCACTGCTCTGGTGAAGATGCCACTCCTGCTGGGTTAGAGTCTTCTGTCACAACCACCAGGACTTCAGGCTGTACTGCCTCTAGTGAAAGGCTACTTCAGTCATGCTTCCACTAGAGGTTTCCTTTGGCAAAAATTATGCCTGAGTGGCAGAATCCATTTCTCATGTCTATGCTCTGGCTGGATAAAGAATGTTGGCAAAGCCAAGCACTGGCTTCCACATATATGAACATGGGTTCAGAAGCTAGCAATTCCCCTACATGGAGGTTATTTCATAATGCTGGCCAGATAAGAGAACATAAAAAAAAAAATGTACAGTACATGTTTTCATACTTAATGAAACAATTTAGGCAAGTTTGATCTATCTTTAAAATCAGGATATTTAATAATGCTGAGCATCATTATCTTTTTTCAGGTAATTTGTTAAAAATATTTTTTAATCTTTGTCTGATGATATATAGAAAATTTTACCTAGCTTCACAAGTATCTGTCTTCAGGGAAATAAAATGTTATAAGTATATATCCTATAGTTATATTAAGTTTTTATTAATCATGTAGGTTTTTATTTGCGATATCCACATGCTAAGCAATTATGATATAATTTATTAAATTTATTTACTGAGACAACTACCACTGCAATTAAATTCTTTTACTTCTTTTTTTGTTTGTTTTATTTTCAGGAATTGTGCCCGAGATGTCTATACATATTTCACTTAATGAAAGCTAGCCTTGCTTTACATGCTTGTCTTAGTTTCCCATGAGTGCTATGGTGATGCCAAAGACTGGCTGGTTTAAGGAAGAATTTATTGGTTTATAGGTTAGAGTTAGGTGTCTAAAATCAAGGTATCAGTAGGCCATGCCTCTTCCAAAGTCTATAACATTGTGGTGGCTTGCTGGCAATTAATCTCTGTCTCCATCACGTGGCAATATGCCCCTTTCTCTCTCTCTTCCTCTGGCTTTTCAGGTCCATATCCAAAAGTCCTATCCTTATATGTAGTATATCAATACTGGATTTAGCCCACTCTATTTCAGTTTGGCCAGATGTTAATAGGATCTTTGAGGAACCTGTGTACTAATGAATTCATACCCACAGAACTAGGGATTAGGAAATGAAGATGTCTTTCTGGAGAATATGCCTCAATCTACTACATGCTGCCAAGATAATGTGACTGTCTAAAATCACACATGATTGTTGAAAATAAATAGCGCCCTATATTATGAGAGACAAAAAGGACTTATAATTATACACATATAGTACTCACATTATTGGTTTCCATGGGCTTCATTCCCATTGTGCATCCACTTTGAAAATAGTCATTATTCCTTTTCTTTTATGTATTCTATCCACCCATTAAGGTTTTGTTCAACTTTATTTTTAATGTAAAAGATACTCCCAGTACCCCAAACTTAGGAAAAAGTCATTTTTTTTAATTCTCCTGCACATTCTTAATCATTTATTTGGATCTCACGTTACTTTACCGTATCGATTTATTTATATTTTAATGAATACATCTCTTTTTTTGCTCAGTTTGACCATATCCCTAAGTAGATAGAGTTCATCACTCAAATTACTTTGTAATAATAGATTCTAATATTCTCCATAGAAACCAGGATTTCAATAAACACTTACAAATATATTTTGACTATACTCAGTGAATATAGGGCTACAATCTCCAAATGTAGTAAAATATAAGAGTTTAGGGACAAGAAAAGCACAACATTGATAAAATTAGGAAGCTTGAAATTAAATTAAATACTTGCATTATTATCAAAGTGGTTTTCAGTAGAAGGAAAATGCTGGTGGGCTCAATTGAATCCTTTGAAAAACATCAGACAGTGCTTGGAAATATTTATTCAACATTGCTCAAAGAAATGAGCCACAATTTCTTGCAAAATACTATTTTGGCCACATATTTATTCACTCACTATATAAGAATTTAACCTACACCTATGGCAAGAGTGACACTCTGCTAGGAATGGTGAGAGATACATAAATCATCCCTGTCCTGCAGTTGCTTAAAGATTTATATGGGGCGCTTAGTCTCTACTGTTGGACCCTAACCTGGTTGGTGATATCCCTCCTCGTAAAACATCCTTATATTTGAATAAGAAATCTCTATATTTCTTCACAACCATGACAAAACCTACTGAATAATACAAGTTCATATTTTCCCCCTAAATTCCATACGTCATGTAGAAAATAATAGATTCTTTCTGACTGTCTGGACAATTGCATTTTCTAAACAAATCTATATGTAAACTGATAAAATTCAAACTTGCAGGACATTTTGAAATTTCAAAACACTCCACTTGATTTTAAAAGAATATTTTACAGAGATTAGAGGGCAAAAGGCAAAAGGTCTTTTATCTTGGCTGATTATAAAGTACCAGGTCAGCAAAGAATAATATTCAAGTAACTAGAGGTCAATTTATGAAAATTTAATGAGAAAAAAATGCGTGAGTCTTTCTATTGTAAAGTTTTCTTGAATTCTTAAGGTACTGAGTATCTTTTCTGAATTTACCAGAACTCTTATCCAATCATTCCACGCAAACCTCAAATATTTCATGTTTACTTTATGCTTGTGTTATACTAATCAAGAACATCATCCTAAAACTATGACAACCAACCATACACATGATGGAGTTTCTGTCACATGAACTTCATCATATGATGGTATGATTGTCTTGACATTAATTCACATTAGTATTTACCTTTGAACGAATGTTTGGTTTCATTCTTTGATGTTGAGCATACAGAAAAGCGCTTACCTTCAGGGTTTGTTTTTTTTTTTAATATAAGGTAAATAATCCAGATGTCTCACAGATAAAGCTACATTAAATTAACATAAGTGTTTTGATATATATTTTTAAATCAGCAAAAATTCTGGTGATATTCCCTAACAAGAGTAAGATTTAAATACAAAATGTTGTAGATTATCTTCAAAAATCAGCCCATTTTCAGATTGTCAGGAGGGCATAACCTAAAATCATGAATGTATGATTCATGACTTATGCTTAACGAATTCTTCTTTCATTTTTTTTCTTTCTGCTTCATTTGAAGACTTTGAGTAAATTAAATTCATTTAAATAAGTTTTGAGTGAATTTCAGAATAAGAATATTTGTTTAAAAGTATTTGTTCAGCAGTGAAATCAGCTAACTTAATTTTTATGAATTCAATAAATGTATTCCTCTCAAAATCCAACCCTCTGCTTGCTCCTCAGAGATTACCTCCAAACTAGAATTGGTGTTTATCATTCCTTTGCAATATAGAAACAATAATATATTATTTAGTTTTATTCATTTTGGATTTATATAAAATAGTTCACTCTGTATAGGCTATGACATATTTTTTGCTCAATAATTTATGCATAAGAAATATTTTCACCATTATACATTATTCATTTCCAGTATGCTGTAATATATTCCTGTTTAAGAATGTGAATTAATAATTGTGGCACTTTCACATGAATAACATATATCAGTGAAAATTACTGCAAATTTATCCTCTTCATTTAAGGCTTGTCCTTTCTTTTACTTTAGTGTGGTTTTGAAGACAGGCTTCAATTTCAATATAATTGATTAAGTTATTTTAGGGTATGTTTAAGAATGGTTTCTCTCCATTAAATTCATACAAAGATTATCCTACATATTTTTTAAAGATTTGTTTGTACTATTTAAGTCTTTAAGCTACCTGAAATCTGTTTTAAATTATGGCTTAATGTAATAATCCAATTTAATTTATTTTCCATTATGATAACCAGTTGTTTTAGTACCATTATTAAACAATAAATTATTTTGCCACTTACCTGCTATATTATGACTTCCAGGTTTTCATATGACTGTGAATCTTTTTCTAGGCTTTCTTTTCTATTCCACTGGTCATTTTCACCTTCATCCTTGAATGAATTCCACACACTTATCACCCTATGAATTATTTTGGATTTACAATAATTCAACATCACATAGGATGTATATTCTCACTTCATTGTTCAGTCATGTCTTGGTCATTCTGTTTCGCCACATATGTTTTAGAATTAGGTTGGAAAATATATTGGATTTTGAATAGAAAATTGCATTGAATGTATTAGTCAATATAAGGGGATATGAAAACTTTACCACTATTTGTCTCTCAATCCACGACCTTAATATGCTTGTAACAAAGGCGGAGATAATGGGCATTTTTGTCATTTCTGATTTTCAAGAGCAAATATGTTAACTTTGTAGAGAATCATGCCAGTTTAATAAAATTCCCTTGAAGTCCTAATTTGCTATATTATATTTTGAACATGAACTATTTTAATTTTTTAAATTATTTCCTGTATATTTTTATATTCTTTTATTTTCCCTTGAATCTTTTAATATAAATCATTTTATTTCCTAGTTGTAACTCAATTTCACATTCCACATAGATTTTTTTAATTTTTATTACTAACGGAAAAAAAAAAAGAAATTAACCCAACATTTAGAAATCATACCATTCTACATATGCAATCAGTAATTCTTAACATCATCACATAGATGCATGATCATCGTTTCTTAGTACATTTGCATCGGTTTAGAAGAACTAGCATCACAACAGAAAAAGATATAGAATGTTAATATAGAGAAAAAAATAAAAGTAATAATAATACTAAAAAAAAAAAAAAACCTATAGCTCAGATGCAGCTTCATTCAGTGTTTTAACATGATTACTTTACAATTAGGTATTATTGTGCTGTCCATTTTTGAGTTTTTGTATCTAGTCCTGTTGCACAGTCTGTATCTCTTCAGCTCCAATTACCCATTATCTTAACACTGTTTCTACCTCCTGCTGGACTCTGTTACCAATGACATATTCCAAATTTATTCTCGAATGTCGGTTCACATCAGTGGGACCATACAGTATTTGTCCTTTAGTTTTTGGCTAGATTCACTCAGCATAATGTTCTCTAGGTCCATCCATGTTATTACATGCTTCATAAGTTTATCCTGTCTTAAAGATGCATAATATTCCATCGTATGTATATACCACAGTTTGTTTAGCCTCTCGTCTGTTGATGGACATTTTGGCTGTTTCCATCTCTTTGCAATTGTAAATAACGCTGCTATAAACATTGGTGTGCAAATGTCCGTTTGTGTCTTTGCCCTTAAGTCCTTTGAGTAGATTCCCAGCAATGGTATTGCTGGGTCGTATGGCAATTCTATATTCAGCTTTTTGACGAACCGCCAAACTGCCTTCCACAGTGGTTGCACCATTTGACATTCCCACCGACAGTGGATAAGTGTGCCTCTTTCTCCACATCCTCTCCAGCACTTGTCATTTTCTGTTTTGTTGATAATGGCCATTCTGGTGGGTGTGAGATGATATCTCATTGTGGTTTTGATTTGCATTTCTCTAATGGCCAGGGACACTGAGCATCTCTTCATGTGCCTTTTGGCCATTTGTATTTCCTCTTCTGAGAGGTGTCTGTTCAAGTCTTTTTCACATTTTGTAATTGGGTTGGCTATCTTTTTGTTGTTGAGTTGAACAATCTCTTTATATATTCTGGATACTAGACCTTTATCTGATATGTCATTTCCAAATATTATCTCCCATTGTGTAGGCTGTCTTTCTACTTTCTTGATGAAGTTCTTTGATGCACAAAAGTGTTTAGTTTTGAGGAGCTCCCATTTATTTATTTCTTTCTTCAGGGCTCTTGCTTTAGATTTAAGGTCCATAAAACCATCTCCAGTTGTAAGATTCATAAGATATCTCCCTACATTTTCCTCTAACTGTTTTATGGTCTTAGACCTAATGTTTAGATCTTTGATCCATTTTGAGTTAACTTTTGTATAAGGTGTGAGATACGGGTCTTCTTTCATTCTTTTACATATGGATATCCAGTTCTCTAGGCACCATTTATTGAAGAGACTGTTCTGTCCCAGGTGAGTTGGCTTGACTGCCTTATCAAAGATCAAATGTCCATAGATGAGAGGGTCTATATCTGAGCACTCTATTCAATTCCATTGGTCGATATATCTATCTTTATGCCAATACCATGCTGTTTTGACCACTGTGGCTTCATAATATGCCTTAAAGTCCGGCATCATGAGACCTCCAGCTTCGTTTTTTTTCCTCAAGATGTTTTTAGAAATTCAGGGCACCCTGCCCTTCCAGATAAATTTGCTTATTGGTTTTTTCTATTTCTGAAAAATAAGTTGTTGGGATTTTGATTGGTATTGCATTGAATCTGTAGATCAGTTTAGGTAGGATTGACATCTTGATTATATTTAGTCTTCCAATCCATGAACACGGTATGCCCTTCCATCTATTTAGGTCTTCTGTGATTTCTTTTAGCAGTTTTTTGTAGTTTTCTTTATATAGGTTTTTTGTCTCTTTGGTTAAATTTATTCCGAGGTATTTTGTTCTTTTAGTTGCGATTGTAAATGGGATTCGTTTCTTGATTTCCCCCTCAGCTTGTTCATTACTAGTGTATAGAAAAGCTACAGATTTTTGAATGTTGATCTTGTAGCCTGCTACTTTGCTGTACTCATTTATTAGCTCTAGTAGTTTTGTTGTGGATTTTCCGGATTTTCGACGTATAGTATCATATTGTCTGCAAACAGTGATAGTTTTACTTCTTCCTTTCCAATTTTGATGCCTTGTATTTCTTTTTCTTGTCTAATTGCTTTGGCTAGAACTTCTAACACAATGTTGAATAATAGTGGTGATAGTGGACATCCTTGTCGTGTTCCTGATCTTAGGAGGAAAGTTTTCAATTTTTCCCCATTGAGGATGATATTAGCTGTGGGTTTTTCATATATTCCCTCTATTATTTTAAGGAAGTTCCCTTGTATTCCTATCTTTTGAAGTGTTTTCAACAGGAAAGGATGTTGAATCTTGTCAGATGCCTTCTCTGCATCAATTGAGATGATCATGTGATTTTTCTGCTTTGATTTGTTGATGTGGTGTATTACATTAATTGATTTTCTTATGTTGAACCATCCTTGCATACCTGCGATGAATCCTACTTGGTCATGATGTATAATTCTTTTAATGTGTTGTTTGATATGATTTGTTAGAATTTTATTGAGGATTTTTGCATCTGTATTCATTAGAGAGATTGGTCTGTAGTTTTCTTTTTTTGTAATATCTTTGCCTGGTTTTGGTATGAGGCTGATGTTGGCTTCATAGAATGAATTAGGTAGTTTTCCCTCCACTTTGATTATTTTGAAGAGTTTGAGGAGAGTTGGTACTAATTCCTTCTGGAATGTTTGATAGAATTCACATGTGAAGCCGTCTGGTCCTGGACTTTTTTTAGGGAGCTTTTGAATGACTAATTCAATCTCTTTACTTGTGATTGGTTTGTTGAGGTCATCTATGTCTTCTTGAGTCAAAGTTGGTTGTTCATGTCTTTCCAGGAACCCGTCCATTTCATCTAAATTGTTGTATTTATTAGCGTAAAGTTGTTCATAGTATCCTGTTATTACCTCCTTTATTTCTGTGAGGTCAGTGGTTATGTCTCCTCCTCCATTTCTGATCTTATTTATTTGCATCCTCTCTCTTCTTCTTTTTGTCAATCTTGCTAAGGGCCCATCAATCTTATTGATTTTCTCATAGAACCAACTTCTGGTCTTATTGATTTTCTCTATTGTTTTCATGTTTTCAATTTCATTTATTTCTGCTCTAATCTTTGTTATTTCTTTCCTTTTGCTTGCTTTGGGATTAGTTTGCTGTTCTTTCTCCAGTTCTTCCAAGTGGACAGTTAATTCCTGCATTTTTGCCTTTTCTTCTTTTCTGATAAAGGCATTTAGGGCAATAAATTTCCTTCTTAGCAGTGCCTTTACTGTGTCCCATAAGTTTTGATATGTTGTGTTTTTATTTTCATTCGCCTCTAGGTATTTACTAATTTCTCTTGCAATTTCTTCTTTGACCCACTTGTTGTTTAAGAGTGTGTTGTTGAGCCTCCATGTATTTGTGAATTTTCTGGCACTCCACCTATTATTGATTTCCAACTTCATTCCTTTATGATCCGAGAAAGTGTTGTGTATGATTTCAATCTTTTTAAATTTGTTAAGACTTGCTTTGTGACCCAGCATATGGTCTATCTTTGAGAATGATCCATGAGCACTTGAAAAAAAGGTGTATCCTGCTGTTGTGGGATGTAATATCCTATAGATGTCTGTTAAGTCTAGCTCATTTATAGTAATATTCAGATTCTCTATTTCTTTATTGATCCTCTGTCTAGATGTTCTGTCCATTGATGAGAGTGGTGAATTGAAGTCTCCAACTATTATGGTATATGTATCTATTTCCCTTTTCGGTGTTTGCAGTGTATTCCTCACGTATTTTGGGGCATTCTGGTTCGGTGCATAAATATTTATGGTTGTTATGTCTTCTTGTTTAATTGTTCCTTTTATTAGTATATAGTGTCCTTCTTTGTCTCTTTTAACTGTTTTACATTTGAAGTCTAATTTGTTGGATATTAGTATCGCCACTCCTGCTCTTTTCTGGTTGTTATTTGCATGAAATATCTTTTCCCAACCTCTCACTTTCAACCTATGTTTATCTTTTGGTCTAAGATGTGTTTCCTGTAGACAGCATATAGAAGGATCCTGTTTTTTAATCCATTCTGCCAGTCTATGTCTTTTGATTGGGGAATTCAGTCCATTAACATTTAGAGTTATTACTGTTTGGATAATATTTTCCTCTACCATTTTGTCTTTTGTATTATATATATCATATCTGACTTTCCTTCTTTCTACACTCTTCTCCATATCTCTCTCTTCTGTCTTTTTGTATCTGACTCTAGTGCTCCCTTTAGTATTTCTTGCAGAGCTGGTCTCTTGGTCACAAATTCTCTCAGTGACTTTTTGTCTGAGAATGTTTTAATTTCTCCCTCGTTTTTGAAGGACAATTTTGCTGGATATAGGAGTCTTGGTTGGCAGTTTTTCTCTTTTAGTAACTTAAATATATCATCCCACTGTCTTCTAGCTTCCATGGTTTCTGCTGAGAAATCTACACATAGTCTTATTGGGTTTCCCTTGTATGTGATGGATTGCTTCTCTCTCGCTGCTTTCAAGATCCTCTCTTTCTCTTTGACCTCTGACATTCTAACTAGTAAGTGTCTTGGGGAACGCCTATTTGGGTCTAATGTCTTTGGGGTGCGCTGCACTTCTTGGATCTGTAATTTTAGGTCTTTCATAAGAGTTGGGAAATTTTCAGTGATAATTTCTTCCATTAGTTTTTCTCCTACTTTTCCCTTCTCTTCTCCTTCTGGGACACCCACAACACATATATTTGTGCAGTTCATATTGTCCTTGAGTTCCCTGATACCCTGTTCAAATTTTTTCATTCTTTTCTGGAAAGTTTCTGTTTCTTTTTGGAATTCAGATGTTCCACCCTCCAAATCACTAATTCTATCTTCTGTCTCTTTGAATCTATCATTATAGGTATCCATTGTTTTTTCCATCTTTTCTACTTTATCCTTCACTTCCATAAGCTCTGTGATTTGTTTTTTCAGTTTTTCTATTTCTTCTTTTTGTTCAGACCATGTCTTCTTCATGTCCTCCCTCTATTTATCGATTTTGTTTTTGAAGAGGGTTTCCATTTCTGTTCGTATATTCAGCATTAGTTGTTTCAACTCCTGTATCTCATTTGAACTATTGGTTTGTTCCTTTGACTGGGCCATATTTTCAATTTTCTGAGCTTGATCCGTTATTTTCTGCTGGCATCTGGGCATTTAGTCAGCTTTCCTGGGTGTTGGACCCACAGGTTGAAAGATTTTTCTGTGAAATCTCTGGGTTCTGTTTTTCTTATCCTGCCCAGTAGGTGGCGCTCGTGGCACACGTTTGTCTACGGGTTCCACCAGTAAAAGTTGCTGTGGGTCCCTTAACTTTGGAAAACTCTTGCCATGGGAGAGGTTCGGCAGCTGAAGCGGCTTGGAAGAGTGCCAGCCGGCCCAGGAGTCCGAACGCGGGGAGGGTCACTGGCCGCCGCAGCCCAGGAGAGTGCCCAACCAAATTTCCTAGTCCACATAGATTTTTAATATAATATCTTAGTACTGATGACTACATTATTCTTATACTTTTAGAATTTTGTATTTATGACCATGAGTATAATTATCCATTATTGTCTTATGCTAATCAGGGTTTGGTGTCAAATTATAATAGATTCATAAAGATTTTGGATGCAGTCTACTTTTTATTCTCAATAAGATCTTTACAATATTGAACTACAATATTTCTTTAAGATTGCTAACATTAATAAGTAAAACCCTTTTTACTTTGTATTTTTGTGAAAAGAATTTTAACTCAACTACATTACATAAATTATATAAAAGTCAATTGGCTGACATCTGCTGGTCTCTCGCTCCTTGGCTCTGTAGCTTTCATGCTCCGTTTCTGTGCATGTTCCTTACTTAGCTTCCCTGGGGCTGGCTTTCATCTCTTGGCTTCCCTTGGCTCTCTCCAGGTTCTGGCTTGCTTAATATCTCATAGCAAGGTCTTCTGAGCTCCAAGCATCTCCAAACATCTGCGTCTCTGTTCTCCACAGTCCACATCCATGTCAGCTCTGCTCTGAGGCTTCTGTCATTTCTCCAAAATGTTTCCCCTTTTAAAGACTCTAGTAATCTAATAAAGGCCCACCTAGAATGGGTGGAGTCACATCTCTATCTAATCATAAGATTACACCTGCAATTGGGCGTGCCATATATTTATGAAATAATCTAAAAAATTTCCACCCTGCAATATTGAATCAGGATTAGAAGAAACAACTGCCTCCATAAGATTGAATCAGGATTAAAACATGGCTTTTCTAGGGTACATATTTTCAAACCAGCACATGATTGTTCTTATATAATTTACATTTGGTTTCATCAAACCTCTTTATATCTTTATCTGTTTTAATGATTTCTCTGCTATCATTGTTATTTCTTCCTATTACTTTCTGTTTTTATATTCAACTTTTTTCCCCTAACTTCTCAAATTTCAGATGGCTTTCATTAACTGATACCCATTTTCAACTTTTATTTTTTTCTAATGGAAGCTTTAATTCCATAGGTTTTCCACTAAGTACCACTTAATTACATCCTGTATTTTCATATGCAGTATTCCTTTAATGTTTAGCTCCAATTTTTTAAATGTTATATATTTTTCATTTGGCCAATGAGTATTAAAGTATTTTTGTTTTTTCCTCCCAAAATGTAAAGATTTTCTTTTACTCTTTTGTGTTGGATTTCTAATTTTATATTATTATATTATATTTTATAATATTTATATTATAAATTATAAAATACAAATATTATATTATATTTCTAATTTTATATAGAGAGAATGTGATTTCTATATAAGCATTCTTTTGAAATTTGTCAAGCACATTTATTGACCAATACATGATCACTTTCAGTAAATATCCATAAGTTTATGAGGTGAATATGTTTTCTCCAATTGCAATGTTTGTTCAGTGTATGTCTATGAAATCAAATTTGTGTCTGTGTTCAAATCTTCTACATTTTTACTTTTTTTTCTATTTGAAATAATGAAATATTTATGAGAATCAGTTGATATTTCTCATTATTATTTTGGCTTCATCAGTTTTATCAATTTTTGTTTTAAGTATTTTGAGGCTATACTATTAACTAGTATATTAAATTAAAATTTATATCTTTCTAGAAATGGGAAAATATTAAATTACAGTGAACTCATTTACACATAACTATTGTTTCTAAATGTCTATTTTTTGCCTGATATTGATATAATAAACAGATCTTCATTTTGGTTCCTATTTGATTGATGCTTCATCCTCATTCATTTATTTTCAAATCTCCCACAAACTTACATTGAGCTATGGTTTGTATAATATAAAGATGAACTTTGAAAACCTAATCCAATAATCTGCATTTTTAAATGGTAAATTTAGGTCAAATTTTGGACTTCTTTCTATAAACGTCCACCTTGCTTTCTATTTGTTCCATTATCACTATTTTCTTATTTCTTAATTTTTCTTTTACTTTTTTAACTCTGTGCTAGTTTTCTTCCTTCATTCCTTATTGCAAGCTATACACTCAATTCAAATCTACACCTAAATCTGAAGTAAATAAATACATTAACTGAAATCCTGAATAATATAAAAGTTCAAAGCACTTTAATACCAATTGTGCCTCCTAAATTTCACGTTCTTTTAATTCAGTATTTTAACATTGATCTTTTCCATTTATCTCATAAATTATTATTAATATTAATACTTTATGTGTATGATATATATTTATACTACACTGATGTTTAAAAAGTTTTTCTCACATCTCAGACCTCCTTTCTGGGTTATGTTCTTCTTGAAATACAATCTAGAGTTTAGTTAAGCAAAGTCCTCTTGTAGCAAAGAGCTGTTAATGGTAAAGTAACCCACATTCTTAAAAACAGTTTTGTTGGGTACAAAGGTCTAGAATGAAAGTTACGTTCCTTCAGCATTTTGAAAAACTCATTCTGCTCTCTCCTGTTTCCCATGATTTTTCTCTTAAACAGTTACTGTGTGTCATTCCACTGCAGGTAAATTTCCTTTTCTTTTTGGCTGTTTTTAAGATAATCTGTCGGTCTTTCGTATTCTAAACGTTCATATTAGTAGATCTACAAGTGAATTTAATTTTTTCTGATATATCCGTTGTACTTCCTGTACCTGTGGAACAAATTTTTGTACCTATATACTGGTACAAATTTTTAAGTCATTATCTCTTCAAATATTACTCCTTCATTCATGTAATATCTTTTCTGTATATCAATTAACCATATAGTGGATGTTCTAATTCTATCATCTTTGTCTCTTCTCTTTTATATTTTCTATTGTGTGTTCCTTTATGGTAACTTCTGGGTAATGTTTTCTATATCTATCTTTGAATTCAATATTTCCATTCAGCTGTGTGTCTTATGTATTATTCAATTCATATATATTGAGTTTTCAATCAAAACTAATGAAATTATGGATAAAATTTTATTTGGTTCTTTTCGCGTCTTTATGGTCACTTTGGAGAGTGTGGTAGTTTGAAATTATATATACCCCAGAAAAACATGTTCCTAAATTCCTGAGTGTAAACCCATCGTAATCTCATTTTGATGAGATTAATTCCGTTACAGTGTGTCCCACGCCAATCATGATGAGTGCTAATCCTATTTCTGGAGTCTGTGATAAGGTAATGCATATCTGAGAAAAATAAAGCGACAGGAAACAGGAAACTACTTCAATGGAAGCTGGAAGAGAAGAGAGAGACCAGGAAACACCGCCATGTGCCATGTGACAGAGGAGCTAAGGATTGCCTTGCAGCCAGTCCTAGAATGCCACAGTTTCAGGGAGAAAGCATCACCTTGAAGATGCCTTGATGTGGACTTTCTTTTGTCTCAAAACAGTAAGCTAATGGATTCCCATTGTTAAAGCCATCCCATTTCATGGTATTTGCTTGAGCAGCCTGGGTAACTAAAACAGAGTCTCATGCTGCTTACTCATTATTTTTAATCCCTATTAATTTTATTTCATTAAACATTGTCTTCATTATTATTTTAGAACTTTAATATCTTATATTGTAAGTACTTCAGGGTCTAAATTATTTGTTGCTTCTGACTCTCATTCATGGTAGTTTTTTCATTGTGGTTTGGTAATTTTTTATTGTAATATCATAGTTGCTTGATTTTTTTTTTTCTTTTTTTTACTGGCATGCATGCTCAAGCACTTTTCAAAGTCAAGTCTTACCACATAAGTTTCAAACTCAGCACATAAACTTGTAATAGGCCCTCCATATAATTTTATAGTCACAGTATTGTCTCTGGTGATTGACTCTAGGTCATCCTGTGTCTTGAATATACTTATTGCTCGTGATTCCCTATTATTTCCTAGTAAGTGTTTTGTGTCATTGTCTTGTTTTTGACTTTGGAGATTTCCCTCATTTTCTGTCAATTATGCCTATAACGCATCTGCTTTTTTTTTTTTTTTTTTTTTTTTAAGATTGCCCCTCATGCCATATGGGATACATGGAGTGCTTTTTTTAATTTTTGGTTTTAAGAATATAAGTTTTAGGGTTAATATAGTTGGGTTGGATTATGTCTTCCTCTTAACTCTGTGATTCCAGGTAAGGTTGTCTCCCTCTGTCTGTGTCTGCACCCCTCTCTTTCCTCTCTCTTTCTATATCTATTTCATTTATTCATTCATTCGATTAATGAACATTTACTGGGTGTCTAGTTTGTATAAATCATATGAGATGCTATTCCTGAGAATGTAATAGTGAATAAATCATAGCCTTTGCTCTAAATAAACTTAGATGCTAGTGAGGTTATGATGTGGTATAATTATTATTAGTAGTAAATAGTTAACAATGAATTCTAAACTCTTCATCATAATTTATCCCCTCACCTATCTTATTATATAGGTACTGTCATTGTTCCAATGTGGTAAAGTAAAAATATGTTTTAGTACTCTTCACTATATGATATTTTTCATAATGTAATGTTTTTGGTATTTCAGATCTTTAGACTGAAAGTCAAGAAATACATATGCTGTTTTAATTCTACCACAAATAACCATGGAGATTTTGAGCATGTCCTTAAAATTTACTGGGCCTAAATTTTTGCTATGTAAAGTGGCACATAAAACCTAGATGATGAGTCAGGATCTTTCCAATTTTGAAATTTTATAGCAGTTTATAAAACAAACTCTCAAGAGGGTATGGCATTTACAGATTAGATTAGCTCCAGATAATGTATAAGTAAGGAAAATGATCTTTATGTGTATGTGTAAGTATGTGTCAATTATTTATTCTTTTCTTCTCAATTTTTCATAGGTGCTAAATGCTTAAATGTGTAATCTAAGTGAAGAATATTTCAAATCTACATAGAGGGAGGTAGAGGACACAAATTAAACAAGTGGAATTTTACTGCAATAAATTAATGGGAACAACAAAATATCTCCAATGGTAATACATGAAATTTATGAAAGCTATTTTGGGGATGTATATTATTTTATGCCTTTCAGAAAACAAAACAAAAAAAATAAAAAAGTCAAAGACATTAGAAAACAAGATTGTGCAGTGGATCCTGTTAGACTTTCTCCATGTAAAAGTCTGAGATATCTGCCCTTCTCAGCCTTGGTTAGTAAGGCCTGGAGAGTCTAAGAATGGGAGCTCTAAGGATTGGAATTAAATGTAATTAATTTAATTTAATTTAATATGCATAGCCATCCCCCATCCCATTCAATTCCATCCCCTAGTTTATTATTTATTGATATGCCATAGTTTTGTCATATTGGCACAGTGATGTGACAACTTACTGGCAGCCTATCATGCTTTCCAATCCATTACAAGCAATATGCTGTAATTGCAAGTGATCATTTGACCTCATACAACCAACTATGAAGCTCAAGCATGGGAGTGAAATCATGTGGCAGTACTTGGATATAAGGTAATCATCTGGATAAGATATAATTATGGCTATAAGAATTTATTTTAGGCTATTTAAAAAAAATACATGTATTTTAAAATTATTTTATTGGAACCAATTTTATAAGTCCCTCTGAATATAATTTATACGTTACAGTAATTTAAAATACTTTGAAAAATGAAATGTGTTGTTAGTCATATTTAACATTGCATTCCTTTTGTAGTGACTATTAGGTCTTTTCACAATATCTGATTCTCTCCTGGCAAATGGAAAACTGAACTTTCTGGCCCTCTCATGTTTGGTTGCAGCTATGCAAATTGTTCTGATGTGTCATGTCAGATGAAATTATTTGATTGTGTAATGATAGCTTTAGTGTAATGATCCTCTTCCTTATCTCTTTCTGTTGGCTCCCTGGAGCCTGACTCAAGAATGCTTGGAAGAGAGTACCCAGCAGATTCCCACTGGACATGGATTGTGAGCAAGAAATGGATTTTCATTTATCCAATATTTATTGAGTGTCAATTGCTCATTCAGTCATTCAATATATAATCCAAACCTGTATACAATATGGTATATGATCTCTGCCCTAGAGGAATCACATTAGAAATACATTAGGTAAAATTCTTTGGATAAGGATCGTGATGAAAAAGAGGCTGCAATGACAGAGAATGAAAACAAGGGGTGGCAATTACTATGGTAGGATGATTTTCCTCTTATTTTTATCCACAACACTCATATTTTTACTTCTTTATTTTTCACTTCTTTCTTTTTCTCCTTCCTTTTCCCTCCCTCCCTCTCTCCCTTCCTTCCTTCCTTCCTTCCTTCCTTCCTTTTTCTCTTTCTCTCTTTTTTATATATGCTTGTCCAACTCTACTCATTAGATGAGAAGTTTATAGGGGCAGGGAGGTTATTTAGCTTTCTCTTAGTTTGTTTGATTTGGTTTTAAATTTTGTCTTATTCACTGTTGCATCCCTAGGTCAAAAACAGTCCATGACCAAAAAAAAGAAAGAGTATCAATAAATATTTGTTAATGACTCAAAACATCCTAAAGGAGAGGTAACATTTAAGAAGTCAAAAAGATAGAATAGAGCATTTATAAATAAGCAAGATTAAGTTTAGAGAGGAATGCAAGGTCAGCTCATCAAAACAGTCAATGGACACTATTATACATAAAAATTGTATTTTAATATTTATATATTTTATAATAATAATTGGTGTCATTTAATATTAAAATTGTTTATAATGATATATATAATGTATATATATTACTATACAGTATACAGTATCATACTATTGTTATTAGATGTTTTATTAAAGGATTTCAAAGCAAGCATTAAACAGAAAAAGAATAACTGAAAAAAGATTCCCAATAAAATACTGATATTTTCTCTGAATGTATACTGTAAAATAATTTATACATTACTACTTCCAGGTGCAGAAATTTTAACAACAAATTTTAACTACAGAGAAAGAAAACATATAAGATGCAATGAGTTTAAGTCAGGTTTAGGGGAATCTAAATATATTCGTCTGAGTGAAAAAGGGGTCCATTTATTAAGTGGTCCTTAAAACTTTGGGGCTGATGAATCTGCAACTCTACATAAAAAAACAAACAAAAAAATACCTGGGTTATAAAACTGGATATTGACTATCAAGTTATCTCTATAATCTCACACTGTGTATTTAGACTTCCCCAGAAGAATGAAAGACATTCCACATCCACAAATATTGACAATCAAATAATGAATCACTTGTGTATTGGAATCCTTGCTTTAATTTTTACTCTTATTAATAGACTTAATATTTTAGAGCAGTTTTAAGTTTATAGAAAGATTGTGCAGGAAGTGCAGAGTTTCTATGTAGGCCTTTTAGTGCTCCTTCCCCCACACATGGTTTTCCCTATTATTAACTTATCCTATTAGTGTGGTGTATTGGTTAAAATTGATGCACCATTGCTGGCACATTCTTAGGAACCAAGGGTCATAATTTTCATTAGGTTCCTGTCTTTGTGTTGTACAGTTCTATGGGTTCTAACAAGTGCATACAGTTCTGTATCTACCCTTACACTATCAAGTTTAATCATTTTCCCTCCCAAATCCTCTGTTCCACTTATTCATCTCTACCTTCCTCCTCCCCCAAGCCCATGACGACTACTGATCTTTTAATTGTCTTTATAGTCTTTTCAGAACGTAATAAGTTGGAATCATGCAGTTTGTAGCCTTTTCAGACTGGCTTCTTTAATAAATTTTATGTGTTTAAGTTTACTCCATGTATTTCATAGTTTGATAGATCAATCTTTCCTACCATTGAACTAAATATTCTACTGTATTGATGTATCCTAGTTTGCTTATTCATTCCCCTATTGAAGGACATTTTGGCTGCATCCAAATTTTGAAATTTATTAATAAAGCTTCCATAAACATTCATGAGCAGACTTTTCTATGGACATTAATTCAAACTCATTTGGGGAATTATCTAGGAGCATATTGCAGGATCATATAGTCAGTCTATGTGTTTAGCTTTTAAGAGATTGCCAAACGGTATTCCAAAGTGATAATACTATTTTGCATTACCATCTGGCATGAATGAGATTATTTTGTGGTATATCCTCATTATAAATTGGTACCCTTAATATTTTGGATTTTAGCTAGTCCAATAGTTGTGAGGTGGTATCTCATTGCTGTATTAATGTGTAATTACCAACTGACATATTATATTGAACATATTTGCATATGTGATTTGTACATATTTTGTCCCATTCTTCAGGTTATCATTTTCTTGCATAGTGAAGGTCTTTGATGTTCAAAAGCTTTTAATTTAAATGAAATAGCATTGATCTTTTTTTTTTTCTTTTGTTGCTTATGCTTTGGGGTCAAGATTTAAGAAACCCTTGCCTTTCAAAAATCCTGAAGATGCTTCCTTATACTATTTCCTGAAAGTTCTATAGTCTTGGTTCTTATATTTAGGTCTTGGACCATGTTAAGCTGATTTTTGTATATGGTGTGAGGGAGGGGTCTACCTTCATTCTTTTGCATATGAATATGCAATTTCTCCAGGGCTATTTGTTGAAAATTATTCTTTTGTCACTTAGTGACTTGATACCCTTGTCAGAAATCAATTTTCCATAGATGTTAGGAAAATTCCATAGATGTTAGGGTTCATATCTGAATATTCAATTCCATTGGTTTATATTTTGGTGTTCTACAACTGCCATGCTTTTTTGACTACAATAGCTTTTGAATAAATTTACAAATCAGGAATTGTGAATCTTCCAACTTTTTTCTTCTATTTAAAGATATTTTGGCCATAAGGACCTCTTACTCTTCCGTATGTATTTGATGATTGGCTTTTTCATTTTTTCAAAGAAGACTGTTGACATTTTTATTTTACAATTTGTAAATTGTTTTGGGTAGAATTGACACCTTGGCAATATTTAGTCTTCTAATACATGAGCGTGGATGGTCCCTCCACTTATTTAGGACTTCTTTGATTTCTTTTATTAATGTTTTACTTCCTTTTTAGCAGTGTTTTATATCCTTGGTTTAATTCACTCCTAAGTATTTTGATTATTGTACTTGCTACTGTAAATAAATTTTTAAAATAAACTTATCTTCAGGTTGTTTTTTACTAGAGTATAGAAACTACTGATTTTTACTTGTTGGTCTTGTACGAACACATGAAAATCTCTTCCATCACATTGCTGAATTCACTTAGTAACTTTGTTGTAGATTTTTCAGGATTTTCTCTACATAGAATAATGTTGTTTACAAATAGGGAAATTTTACTTCTTCCTTTCCAATTTGGATGTCTTTCACTTTTTGTTTTTTGCCTAATTTCTCTGGCTAGAACTTCAGTACAATGTTGAATAATAGTGGCATCTGCCATTGTTTGTTCAATCTTTCACCATTGAGTATGTTGCAGGCTGTGAACTTTTTATATGTGTTCTTTATTGTGTTGAGGAGTTTCCTTCAATTGTTAGTTTTCAAAGCATTTTTATCAAGAAGGGGTGCTAGAATATGTCAAGTGTTTTTTTCTAGACAATTGATTTAATCACATAATGGTTTTCTTTCATTCTATTAAAGTGGTGCATTATATTGATTGATTTAATTATGTTGATCAACCTTTACACAGTTGGGATAAATCTCATTTGGTCATGGTGTATTTCTCTTTCAAAGTGCTGTTGGATTCTGTTTGCTAGGATTTGTTGAAGAATTTTTGTCTTATTAATAAGGGATGCTGGTCTGAAATTTTTCTCCTACTCATATATTTATGTAATGTTGTAATGAGTTTGATGCTTGTCTCATAGAATGAGTTGAGATGTGTTCCTTCCTCTTCAATTTTGAATTTGATCAGTACAGTGTAAATTCTTTGAAATGTTGATAAAATACCCCAGTGAAGCCATCTGTGCCTGGGCTTTTCTTTGTTGAGAGATTTTTGATTGCTGATTCATTTTCTTTACTTTTATTGGTCTTTTGAGAATTCCTGGGTCAGAGTAGGTAGTTCATGTGTTTCTAGGAATATGTCCATTTCATCTAGATAATCTAATGATTGTTAAAAAGTTTTTTCATAGCATCATCTTATAGTCCGTTTTCTTTTGGTCAGGATGAGTCCTAATTCCCCTTCCCCCTTCCTTCTGATTTTCGTTATTTGCCCCTTCTCTCTTTTTTCTTTGCCAATCTAGCTAAATGTTTGTAGATTTTATTGATCTTTTCAAAGAAACAACTTTTGGAATTTTGATTCGCGCTTTCATTTTTTTTTTCCATTTCATTTATCTCCACTGTAATCTTTATTATTTCCTTCACTTCAGCCTACCTGTTTCTTTGAATTTAAGATGAGACTCTAGTATGTCACCTATAATTGGGTCATGCTTTATTTAACCATTCTGCCAATCTCTGTCTCTTTTGACTGGAGTAAAATGGGGATTTACATAACAAAAAATAAAATCTGTTAAAATGTTAATGGCATTTATGTAACCATATGGTTACCTTTATCAGAGGACTTTATATTTCTATGTCACTATGATTCTCTGTCTAGTGTCCTTTCATTCCAGTCTGAACAGTGTCCTTTATCATTGCCTGTAGGGCAGGTCTAGTAGGGCAAATTTCCCCATTTTCTGTTTTGGGGGGAATGTCTTAATCTCTCCCTAATTTTTGAATGGCAGTCTCACTTCATATAAAATTCTTGGCCAGAAATTGTTTTGTGTCAGCACTTTAAATATTTCATCCCACTGGCTTCTTGCCTCCATGGTTCCTGATGAAAAATTGACACTTAATTACATTGGGAATCCCTTGAATATAATACATTACTTTTCTCATGCAGCTTTCAGAACTCTCTCCCCATTATTTACACCTAACAGTTTGACTATTAGGTATCTGGATATATTTCTCTTCAAGTTTATTCTGCTGAAGCTTGTTAGGATTCATGGATGTGACTATTCACATCTTTTGCTAAGTTTGGGAAATTTTCTGCCATTATGTCTTTGAATGTCTTCTACACCTCTCTTCTTTTCCTCCTGCTCCCATAATGAATATGTTGGTGCACTTGATTATACTACACAGGTTTCTTAGGTTAGCTTCATTTTTTCTATTTTCTTTTACTTTTTTCTCACCAGACTAACTCATTTTTAATTCTCTTGTCTTTGATTTTACTGATTCTTTCTTTTGTTAGCTCCAATCTTCTTTTGAAACCTCTAGGGAAGTTTTCATAGTTTATTGTGCTGTTCAAATATAGTAGTTGAAATTTAAGATTTCAGTCTCTTTACTGAGATTCTCATAGTGTTCATTTATTGTTTTCCTGATATACTTTATTTTCTTTCCCTTTATTTTCATTACTCTCTTTGAGAATATTCAAGACCATTTTAATTAAAGCCTTTGCTTGGTTTGCCTACAATTTGCTCTTATTTGTCAGTGTTTTCTGGATTTTTTGTCCTCTTCCTATGAATGGATCATTATTTCCTCTTTCTTTCTTTGTCTTGTAATCTTTTATTGCACACTGTTCATTTTAATATTTTAATGTGTAGTCCCTGAGCTCCCTGTTTGAGTTTGCATTCACCTCATGCCATGATGGAGATTTCCTTAAGGGCCAGGAACTAACAAAACCAAAGAAACTAATGCTAAAAAGCACCTTTAGTGATCTTTACAAACTGAGATGGCTTGACTAGAATGCTCCTTCAGAGTTCAACCCTCTTATTAAGAAGATCAACCCAAGGTGAATGTAAAGTGCAGGGTCTTCCCTCTTTTCTGGGCCTGTGTCTTGTCCTAGGATTTTGCTTGGTAGTGGCTTAGTAGTTTCCCAGTTTAGAAGAATTTGAACGCACTCCCTACTCCTTATGTATAGACTTTCTCCCTCCCCAGGATGCTCTTAAAGCAGATAAACTTTTGTCCAAGCTGTTTGACTTAATTGTTTTTTACACTGCTTTAGCTTTCCCAGGCTGCTTTTGCCTGGATAGCAAATTCTTGTGGGGGTGAGGGGATGGGAATAGTGAGGCACTGAAGCACAAGAGAAGTTTCTTAGGTCAGTATTTTCCAGCCGGAACAAAGCCAGAGACCCACAATGGGAGGACAGGCTGACTCTACAAGGCACTGTGGTGAAGGGGGGGAGGGGCCAGCAAGTGTGCCAGAGCTTGTCCTTTGGCTTTTGAAGCTGTGTTTTCTTGATTAGGCACGTACGCAATTAATGCAGTCCTTTAACTGTTGTCCATAGTTTCTAGGAATGATACTGTCTTCGAGGTTCCTCTTCTGCATTTATCCAAGAGGGTTTGGAACATTGGCAACTTTCAGATCTAGGTCCCCAGTGATGTGAAGTAGCTGATCAATGCTAATCAAAGATCTGACCCTGCACCCCTGAATCTTGGGGAGCTAGGTCTTTATATCCCACTTTGGTAAAAACAAGCTGTGCCAGAACCCAAGATTGCAGACCTCACTGTTGTCTTCCAGCAGGCTGGGAGATGGGGATGGTGGCCATTGTAATGAGAGTGAAATTTACTGGCATTTACTACAAGGTACCAGCCTCTTGTTCCTGATCATTCCTGGGTGCTTCGCAGGGATCCTGGAGTTTCAAAATAATTGATCAGCATTTCCTGCTATTTCAATGGTTGTTTCAGTGGAGGGACTGACTCCTGGAGTTTCCTACTCTAACCGTCTTCTCAGAATCCCCTTATATTTTACTATGTTCCAGGATTAGTGTAAACTGTAGTAACAAGAAAGCCCCAAAACTTGAAGGCTAAATCCTACAGAAGTGTTTCCTTGTCACTGTGTGATTCTGTGTGAGAGCTTCTTAATGTGCATTCAACCATCTCAGAGATTAAACTAAGAAAGAGAAAAAGTAAATCTGCTGTGATTCCAAGTAACATTCTTCTTTATAACTTGGCAATTCTGGCCGCTTCAAGCATGTGGCTCCACCATCTTAACAAAATAATAAATTAGAGCAGACCCTAATAAAAGGCATCCTCTGTAATCAATCCAGTAAGTAAATAATAGTCAGAGATTTATATAGGAGCTTTCACATGATTAGTAACATGTAATCCTATCCAAACTTTATGATCATAATTAGCCACGTAGCTTCACCTGATTGCCAAAGAGTCAAAAATGATCATCTTTTTGCCATGAGTGATAAATGAACCCCATATCACTGTAACTGATTAATATCTAAGCTCAAGTTCTCAAACCAAATTTTAGAATTCTATTAAAACTGTCAAATACATGTAATACTCTAAAAGTTACAACTTTTTATACTGAAGAGATTTATCCTGGAATCCTGCACTATTATGTTCCCATTTGGACTCATACAAGCATAATTTTTCTGTTAAGTTTCCCTGCTAGAATTGACTATCATCAACATCCTACGGTTTTCTATGACTTCCCTATTTCCTTCACCGTACTTTCTCTCTTTCTTAGTTTAATCTCTGAAATGGTTGAATGCACATTAAGAAGCTCTCCGAGAATGGATGGATATACGAACGTAATTTATAAAAACATCCTTACTCTACCCAAACTGGAAGCTATTATATCTTATATTCATCATTCTAGTCTGCAATTTCTCAGTGATGTATTTTGTTGTAGTTTTATTCTCAGAAACTATATTGGGCACTAATTAAACCTTTTCAATTTGAAATTACATCCTTTAGTTCTGGGAAATATATGCTTGTTACTTATGTGACATTTGTTAATTTGTTCTTGTTTCTCCTTTCTAGAATAAGAAATTCATCAATGTTGGAATAATTATTGCCCATATATTGATATATATATAATTATATATATAATTATAATATATAATTGATATATATATATCATATACACCATTTCTAATTAAAATGATACAGGCATGTAGTAAAAAATAAAATAATATATTATTCTATTCCTTACCTGGATTGTAGCTATACCTTAACCAAGGTGTTTTAACTATGTGTTTTTGTTTTGTGATAATGCATTAAGCTGTACACATGTAGTATTAACATTATATTTTAATAAAATATTTACTAAAGTGTCTAATGTTACAGAATTTTTTATCATATAAAGACAGGCTCTCCCCATACCAACATTTGTCCCTGATCCAATTTCCTTTATTCATAGCATCAATTTCTTATATATGTACAACATAATCTTGAATATTTATAAGGTTAGTCATTAGATATTTTTCCTTTTGTTTCTTGATATATATCAACTTGCAGAGTATTAAGTATTTCTGTTTATTGTGGCCTTTACTCTTAGCAATTTTCAATTTTCTTATGTGGCCCATGTGCATAATTAAGATTGAGAGATTGTGCAATTTCTTAGGCACAGGCATAGGTTCTTGTCATCACCAAAGACTGTATAATCACTTCTGGGTCTTAATTATTTATATAAGAACTTCTGCTACAGGAGTATAATTATAAGTGCAAGACTTCAAAAATAACTTGAGACAGAGTAGGATATTAAGGAAGTTACAAAGAGAATCCAGTGTTTTCACAAGAGCATGGACTTTGGAATAAGAGTCTGAATTTAAATGTTGTTGCTGCTGTTATTAAGGTGCAAACTTGGACAATGTTTTTAACCTTTCTATACCTCTACTTCTAACTCAGGATGAGATAATGATTGCTACCATGTATATTCTTACTGTTTTCCAGGCTATATTCTGTGTCTTTACATTAGTTTTTATTTAATTTTTATTCTAAACACACCAAGAAACTACTACTATATCATCATTCTATAGATTAGGGATTTTGCAACTAGAGAGATTAGGAAAATCTTCAATACCATGAAAAAGGGGAGCCAAAAATTTCAATCTGGACTCTTTGGCACAAAAGTCTGTTATCAACCACTAAAGTATACTACTCAATCCTCAATCCTTGCTCATTCTTCCAGCCTTTCTCATCACTCATCTCCTTGCATATTCATAATTTACCTTAGTCTTGCCCCTTTACCTCAAAAACGTGGTTCAATGTTTCATGATTTTTGACCTTAGCTTTCACCTGACTAGTCTATTCACAGATTACAAGTTACTCTATATAGAACATCCTATGAATTCTTCAAAAACCTACTAAGATGAATAAGTGAGGGAACAAGTGTTCAGTATACAATATTTAACTTAAAAAAACATATTGCCTCACTATGCCATTAACAAATGGAATTTGAAATAAAATACAATTTATAATAACAATATCAAAAAATTGAAATATTTTCAGACACTTAGGATACTTAAGGACACAGAGATTTTTGCACAAAAAATGTGCAATTTGTCTAAAATGAAAATTATAAATCTTTGCTCAGAGAAATTAAAGAAGATTTACATGGAGGACTATATAATATTCGTTTATATTGGAAGACTTCAGGATAGTAAAAACGTGCATTTTCCAAAAAAAATGCAGGTAGATGAAATGTGATTCCAAACAAAATCCCAGCAGGACATTTTTTTTTGGGGGGGGGGTAGAAATTGAGGACCTACTTTTAAAACATATGTGGGCATTCAGAGAATAGCCAAACAAACTAGAAAGAAAGAAGAAGAGTTTGAGGACTATCTGATTTTCAAGAATTATTATAAAGCTATAACTATCAGAGAGTATGTTATTGACACCAGGATAGACAGATGCATCAACTGGAAAAAGCAGTGATTCCAAATTTAGACCAAAACATGTATGGTCAATTGATTTTTTTCCTTTCTTTCTTTCTCTCTCTTTTTTTTTTTTTCTTGGGCTGCCATCAGGAATCGAACCAGGGTCTCCAGCATGACAAGTGAGAACTTTGCCACTGAGCCACCGTTGCCCACCCTCAATTGATTTTTGATAAAAGTGAAATGGCACTGCAATGTGGGAGATGCAGGTTGGATTCCTGACCCATGCACCCCCTCCAAAACAATGTAAAATGGCAATTTAGTGAAAAAAAAAAATTTTTTATAACATGCTAGGTTCACAAGTACACTTCACTCCAAACCTCACACCATATATAGATATTTACTCAAAATATATCAAACCCAACTGTAAATTTTTTTAAATAAATCATAGAAGAAAAACTTTGTGATTTTGTGTAAGGAAATACTTTATATTATACTAAAAGAATTATCATAAAAAACAAAATGATAAATTTGACTTTATGAAAATTGAAACACTTATTCTTAATAAGACACTGACAGAAAATGAAAGAACAAGTCAACATTTGGGAGAAAATACTTGTGAATCGCATATCTGATCAATGACTTGTTTCCAGAATATATAATAAAACACTCAAAATTCAATAATGGGGGCTGGTAACGGTGGCTCAGTGTCACCTGCCATGCCAGAGACCCGGGTTCTATTCCTGGGTGAAAATAAAAATAAAAATGGGAGAAAATTTGTACAGACACTAATCCAAAAGGAATATACAGATAGCAAGTTAGCACAAGAAAAGATATTCAATATCATTAGTCATTTTAAATAAGTTCAAATTGAGACCGCAATGAGAAACCACTACCACCCTATCAGATTAACTAAAATAAACAGCAACAAAAAACACTCCCTATATCAAGTGCGAGTAAGGATGAGAAGGAAGCTCATACAATGCCAGCAGGATTGTAAAATGGTATAACCATTTTGGAAAACATTTGGCAATTTCTTAAAAAGTTAAGTACATAACTACCATATCAACATTAATTCCATTCCTAGATATTTTTCAAGAGAAATGAAAGCAAATGTCCTATACACACATTTATATGAATGTAAAAAGCAGCTTGTTTACAACAAATAAAGATCGGGTATAATCCAAATGTTCATGAATGAATGTATAAAAAATTGTGGTATTTCCACACAATGAAAAAATACCAGGAAATTAAAAAAAATGAATCAATCATTTATATATACAATGACATGGATAAATCTCAAAATAACTGCACTAAATAAAATAAACCTTTAAAAAAGGGAAATATATTATTATATTTATTTACATTTGTAGTAAAGTAATCAAGAGTGAAAGAAACACATCAGTGGTCACTTGGTGATGGGGTGATGGGCAAGGAGGTTTCAGAGTCAGGACTACAAGTGCTATGAAAAACTTTTTCCAAGTGAATTATATATCCACTACTCTCATTGTGGTGACATTTTTACAGGTATATACACATACTAAACTTACCAAATTATATGTTTCAAACATGCACAGTACACCTCAATAAAGCAGTTAAAAAAGAAATTGTCGTGAAAGTGTAAATTTGAAGTTGATATATATATATATTCTTCCCAGTACACACTAAATTTGTATTTTTGCAATCTCTTTGGAATCATTTTATAATATTGATTTTGTGATATATTCTATAGAGAAAATTGGAAGATAATGTAGTCTCTTCTCTATTATTGGTCAAAAGTTATTATGTTTGTTATGGATGCTTTGATGCAAAAGCATGTAACTTTACACTCAATACTCCCTATTAACTCTACAGTGTTCTCAAACATTTAAATTCTAATAAATTAAAAATTGCATGCCATGTATTATTCATCAAAAGAGGAGTGATAGTCTATCATTTAGCCACTGTCAAAATACTTTTGCAAGCAAAACTACACCAAAACTGAGTGGCTTAAATAAGAATTATTTATTCCACGGATCCATGAGTTGGCTGGAGTTTGGCTGGTTTAGGCTGTCCCAGCTAGAAGGCTAAGGCAACATTACCTCTCACTGAAGATTTGTGGATCATCTGGGTTGGCTCTACTCCATGTTTTTCTTATCTTCTTAGGACTAGTAAGCCAGCCAGAGTATGTTTCCCTCATGTCAATGACGAAGGAGCAGACAAGAAATATCACTGTATGTGGCCTCTGAAGATCTAAGTTAAGAATTATCACCCTGATATTTGCACTTTGTTTCTTTAACCAAAATAAGTTACATGGATGAGTAAGGACCCAGGAAATGCAATTTTCCTGTAATGAGGTATGTGGATGCAATGAAGAATTACAAATATAGCTTATAATTCAATTGACAAATGTCTTTATAATTTATATACTCAATTAACATTTATATAATATTGATATAAATTTATAACATTTATAAAATTATATATAAATATAATTTACATACTTAATTAATGATTAATAGTACATTTCTTCTAGGAAGTAACTCCTGTTTTGACTAGAACCAAAAATACTGCATACAGTTTTATTCATCTGACAACTAGAGAATTTCTCCAAGTCTAGCCTTTTCATGAACACATTTTAAATATGTTTTCTTGTCTACTACCCACAAATTACAATGCCAGGATACTTATTATAAGATACATTCAAACAGTTATTGAACTCTTGACACTGAAAATTTATGTCATGATGCTGAGTATGTTAGCAATACAGGTGTGATGATTCAATCATTGCCTCCCACAAAAGTCATATTGAGGTCCCAGCCGGGTCATGTGGGTATGAACTCATTTGTAAATAGGACCTTGAAGATATTATTAGTTAAGGTGTACCCAAAATAAATGAGGGTAGACCTTAATCCAAATTGACAGAAGTCCTTCTAAGTGAAAGAAATTGGAAATGGAGATAGAGCAAAAGAAATTGGAAATGGAGAACCATGGGGAAAAGCCAGAAGCTGGAAGTCAATGGAAGACAGAAGAGAAAGAAACAGATACTGCCATGCATATTGCCATATGACAAGAAAGCCAAGGGCCAAGGATGCCACAGTCTTTAAGAGAGAAGGCATGGCCTGCTAACACCTCAATTTTGGACTTCTCCTACTCTCAAAACCATGCACCAATAAGTCCCTATTGTTAAGCCAATCCATTGTATGCTATTTGTTTTAGCTGATAATAAACTAAGAAATAGTGCCGGCAAACACTTCTATATGGGAGCAGTTAGCAACAGCTCAATTGTTCATAGAAGGGACTGCAAACTAGTTAGTCAAAGCTACTGTTTCCTCAGCTCAGTTTCCCTTTAACAGGGGCTTCAGAATTTTAGGGATAACTCCAATATCACCTAATTCAAGGGACAATGAAACAAATAGTATACTGAAGTGGAAAAATAGAGAATAGTTTTAATTAACTACAATTTTATGAAAGTATATGGTTGGTACAAAATATAGTGGGTTCATCTCAGGGCTTTGGAAAGTGGTAAGTAAATGAGGGTCCCTTAAGCTTAAACTTCTTTAGTTTCATGATGTCATCCTTTGTTTTAAGTCATGTCTTGCTGATTTAAACTATAAATATTGAGATCACCATCAATTCAATGAAAACTCAGTATTAACTGTGGCACAATAGTTCTTAAATTAAGAGTATCAAATAGTTTCAGTATATAAAACTTAAGGGGGTTAATTTAATTCAAATTTATACTGATACCCTACATATTCAGAGCACTAAGTGAAGATAGAATAGTGAATACATCAGGGATTTTTCCCACAGAGAGTTCACAGTCTTAGTGAAAATTAATGGTCCATAAATAGTTGGAATACAAAACTAAAAGGAAAAATTTCCTTGGGGGTAACAAATTGCTGTCAAAAATTGAAAATCAAGAAACTGACTTTTTAATGAAGGTCTACTATGCGCATACCATGTGCTGGGTACTCAGCATTCCTTACTTTATTTTAATCTTTGCCGTAGTCTTATGAGTTAGAAGCTTACAGTTCAACAATGTCAGAAATATCTCTTCCCTCTTTTAGAAATTCTTTATTTTATTTGATTCTAATGGGTCATGAACATTAGGAGGCTAAGCAGCAGATACAAATAAAACAGTTCAACTTACTTCAGTCTATATTGTATTAAATGTCAAGTATCTCTCAGGTGTCTCTTCTCAGTGCTGCTCATAAATCAAGACGTTACCAGGGGGCCATGGTGGCTCAGCAGGCAAGAACGCTTGCCTGCCATGCCAGAGGACCCGGGTTTGATTCCCGGTGCCTGCCCATGTAAAAAAATAAGAAAAAACTAGGGGATGATGATCTTTCCCTCCTTTTTCTAGCTTCTGGTGATTCCTGGCAAACTTTGACATTTTTAGCTTGTAGAAACGTCACACCATTTTCTGCCTCCATTGTCCCTGTGCGTCCACGTCTTGGTATCTAAGTTTCCCTCTTTTTGTAAGGATAGCAGGTATATTGGATTTAGATGCTGCCCTAACTATAGCAAAGACCCTGTTTCTAAAAAAGTTCACTTACACAGGTAATGGGTGAAATAAATTTTGAGGGGACACTATTCAATACAATATACCTTTCATGAGAAGGCAAGATTCTTCAACCACATGAATGGTCTTCCTTCAGAACTGTCACGACTGGCTTGGGGAAAGAGAGAGAAGTCATAACCTGGTCATTTTATTTTCAACCAGTTTTGAAGTTACAATCATGTTTTAACTTGCTTATAATTTAATAGGATATATTTCTAATTTTATAGAAAAAATTAAAAAACAAACATGATTGCGAAGAATAAAAGTCTTTGAACAGAGAATCTAAAGGGGTACGTGTTCTCCTTCAATATTATGTCCAGCTATGAAAACAGCTCCACAGATCTAAGTATAGCTGGTTTGAGGACACTGTGTAACAGAGTGTTGATATCATCTGCTTTCCATGAAAAGCAATACTCATAAGACCATGGAGTTAAGGTTTTTCAGATCCCATCTCAGGAATTTCCTGAGGGCCTCTAATGCTTTTTATATAAAGAACCAAGTATTGTGGAGTGTGTAACACACCCCAAATCACACAACTTGCAGATGTTAGAATCAGAATTATAACTGTCACAAACTATTAAAGAGAAGAGAGCTCTTATACTTGGGAGAATCTGGGAGATTATTGAAAGAAGATGAATTTAAAAAGGTGATTTTAAGAGATAGAGGTGACAGGAAAGGATGCCTTGCAAACTAAGGCAAGAAAATATAGAGCCTATTTCAAGAGATAAAAGGAGTCCAGTGTTAAAACATAAAATGATTCGGTGGCAGGGTGGGGAAGGGTCATGTATTATGTGAGAAAAATAAAAGTAAGTAAAGTTAGGGCACAACTATAGACAAATCTACAAACCCGGATAAAGTATTTAGATTTTGTACTTCATTCAGTCAGGAGAATTTGACTTGCATTTGTCTGGTTTGAGGAAAGGTTATTCTGGTGGTAGGATGATATGTAGTTCAAAAAAGACAGGGGGAGAAGCATCAATTAGCAGATCCTCACAAAGATTAAGAAAGAGGCATGGAATTAGTGCAAAATGATATGGCTCACACTGAGGTGAGGAAGAGAAAAAATCATGAATGAAAATCATTAGGAAAAAAATCTCATCAGAAAAAACACATCTCATCAGCATCAGAAAGTCAGTGTAGTAAAGCAGTTTCCTGGCCTATGAGAAGACAGTGATAAGGAGCATGATCATTCCTGATAAGGAATGAATACTGTCACTTACACGTTTTAGTTTGGCCTCTGTGCCTTATTTGGTTTAATCTGTGAAATGAGAAAGTAATAGTATGTACCTCTTGGGATTATTAAGATAATTCAAATAAATATATAACATAAATTAAAAAGTACCTAGCACACGATAAATACTATTTAAGTGCTTATTATAAAAATAACTTGCCCATAAACTTACAACTCTTTGGAAAGAATGACCCTCATTGCCATTCCTCAGAACTGACTATTTACTTTCCAAAAGTTTGTTGCTTCTCTGACCATAATATGCTGTAGAGTCCATATATTATGTGAGAGTTGATAAAAAACAATTTTAATCTCCTTTTTTATCTGTCAGCTCATACATTATAGGGGGAACACAAGAATTTAGTGGCTGGAGAGAAAGAAACTGTTTATTGAGTATGTACTAAGTCCAGACATTTAGACATTAACTTAATTTTCGCTATCATAATGGAAGGACAATGATATCACACCACATAAAATATGAGGGTATTGAGGTTAAAAAAAAAAGGTAATTACTTACCAAAGTCATCAAGTTAGTAAGTGTTGGAGCCTTGGAATGGAGTTTCCCTAAACCCAGATTTTAGTGGCTTGGAAGCCCCTGGGTTGGTTGGTTGGTTTTGATTTGATTTGATTTTTTGCTACTCCATATGCCTACAGGACCAGCTGGCGCTAAATCTGATATTCGCAGTCTTTCAGAGTTCATTTGATTTGCTATCCATTAAGTTGTTCATCCTAAAAGAAAGATACCTATTGTTGATATTTTCTTACTATATTTTTCTATCTTCCTGGAGAACCATTTGCCAAATTAAGCAGCTAAATTTGATCATAGAAGCAGGAAGAAGCTAAACTTAAAAACAAACAAAAAAATAAAACCATCAGCAGAGAGGCATGTGATTAGAAGATGGAAAAATAACAAATATACTTCCAAGGAATGGAAAAATACATCATCTTAAACTAAGGCCTTAAATTAAGTAACAAAGCTAGCATTTTCTTAGTTTATTTATCGAAGAGTTCATTTTAAAAATCCATCATATGGTAAGGATAGGCTCAGGTTGCTAAAATATTCACCAACACAACAGCTCTGAAGAGTTCTGGAATTTTGTCAAAAGGCAAAGTATCTTCTGCGCCTGACTGCAGAGAGGTCCTGGAATCCTGCCATGAACCCTCAGTGTCCTCACGTTAGCTGGCCATTTCTTTGCCTTTTCATGGATTTAAACTTCACATTCGGAAACTTTATGGCATTTTGTCTAAAATGAATTAGACATTCAGATCTTCTACCTGGTATTTAATTATTTGGATTTTGATCAGTATTCTTATACACATTGAAAAGTCACATCAGCTGCTTTGGAAAAAATCTTCTTGTGCACAAGTATATTTATGAGCAAAGCCATGCCTGGGGAACTAAATACTACTTCCTGAACTGTGAACCTTAAACATTTGTAAGACATTTTACCATTTACAGGAATTGCTGAAAAATATCTGGAGACCTCAAGGTTAGCCTGTCCCTGTTTTAAAACTAATTGCAGGATATGATTCTCTTCTAAACCATAAAAATGAGGGAAGAGCAGGAAAAAGCTAATGCAACTATACAATGAGAGCACAATCTGCTGTCTTTCCTCAAGAGAGCTATTTTGGACAAAAAAAAAAAAAAAACACTTGCTATTACATTTTATTTTTATATCTTCAATTTTTATATTTTAGTAGCTTATAAAGATACATTATAGTCTGAATACAAGACTATTTTTCAAATGCTGTATATTTTCCCTTACTAATTAGGATACTAACAAAAAGCAGTGAAGATTTATATTTCTTGGAGACAAGCTAGCTGTGATAGGTAAATGTGATTTTCTTTAATTCTCTTACCTCTGTTACTAGGAGTTTCATTTAAATGTCAGACGACACTGACAGATAAGTGTGAAAACAAATAAGAATTCTGAAGAAAAAAGCATCTGGAATTAATTGGGACAAAGCATTTCCAATGGGGACGACAATCATCCTGTGGCTCATATAACTCTTGTGAGGATTGAATATGTCATACTCTCAAAGTGCTTATCTCAGTTTTAGAACCATAGAAAATATACAGAAAAAGTTATCCATCACTGCTAACCTCATTCCCACCCCAGTGTCCTCCTCAACATCGTCAGCATCATCCACGTCATGAGGAATGATTTCTCAGAATGACAGAGCACCCCAAGATAAGGAGATCATAAATTTGAGGGATGCATGTCATATCACTTATTCCTTACCCTCTGCATGTTCTCCTCCTTGTTTGTCACTTTTACAACTGCAGAAAGTGTACCCCATTTTTTCAGTTTTCCCCCTTTTAATATTACACATTTTCCAGGGATCAAAGCAATTCAGGTCTACTGATCAGGGCAGCAAAGAACACACCAAAATGTCTGAGAAACACACTGTATACAGAGGTTTCCACAATCCACAGGAGGTTTTTACCAAAGAATCCTTGCCTCTTCTTTCCCAGGAATGCCCTGCAAAACAAAAGGCTCATGCAGGCACCATTTCCTGGAGTCTTTGATTAGGCTTCCGGCTAGCTGTGACAAGTGTCTGATAGGTATGCCACAGAAAATGCAATTTCATTTGCATTGGATAGGTTCCTGGTTTGCCTCGGCTGACCGGCATGCAAAAAAGGTGTGAAAACGGCACCAACTGTTTTAGTTTCGAAAATTGAAAGAACAGAGAATTTGATCTTATTTTGACCCTTTTAGACTGGCAGATTCCCAGTTAACTTTTAAAATGCAGAATGAATATTAAAAACCAAAGCGTTTGCACTTGAAAGGCTTTAGTAAATATTCATATTCAAAGTTCTTGTACCCACAGATAAACAAGCAGGGTTTTTGTTAGCTACAACATGTGAACCCAAACTCTGAACTGCATGTTCCCTCACTGTTCATCTTCCAAGCTGCCAGGAAACATGTTTTCTTCCATCTATGCAGTTACAAAATTACATTTATTGTAAGCTCAATTTTAAATTTAAAATACTGCCATCCAGGGCTGCAGAGAAACTGAAACCTACAATTTATTAGTAAGGTGATAAAGCAAAAATGTTACCATATTTTAAGTATTAAAAAAACTAAATTTTCAGACAAAATCTATCAAAAATAAATTATAATTCTTGGCATTTAGTGTAACCATAACCACATTATCAGTCACAAAATTCTAATTATAGATGAGCTATGAATGGGAGTCATTAAAATTTTGCTTTGATAGCAAATGTTTTCAAATTAATTGTTTGTAATAACACATGCTACTCAAAAATCAAATAGGTGTTTCAACTCTCTTTTTATGGAAGTAATATAGAGAATAAAGATTTCATCCTAAGCAAGTTATTTGGGTCACATATTCATCTTTTTCTTTCTTAGGCAAACATCTGATTGACTTCCAGGTGTCGAGCACTGTGCTGAAAATATTGGGGAAGCAGGAATAGGATGTTCACCTATATCCTTGAGAAGCTTTAAGTATGGTAAGAGAAAAAGTAATACATGTACATAATCAAATGTGAGATATTAAATAGTATAAAATGGGTTAGGAATATTGTGTCAAAGTGATACAAAGGACATACTGATGAAATACATAGCTGTTTAGATAACACTTTAGGGGAATTGTTTGAAGGCCGAATACAATCCCATTAAGCTGTGAGTGGGAATATTAATTGAAGCTCATACATGAAGGATCCAGTGGGAACCGGGTTACCGGAGACCTGAAAGCATCTGCCATGCTTGGGCTGTTGTGAGCACTCCTGGAGGTACACATTAGTTATAGAAATGGAGATGGTGCAAAAGAAGGTGAAAGGTAAACAGAAAAGCCAGATCACTAAAGACCTGCGTGCCATGCTCCTTTGAGGGGCATTTCCTGTAGGTCACTCTTAAAGCATGATGAAAGAGGACTGGGGTAGGGATGGATGGCTGAAAATACAATTGCAGTAAAGTAGTCCAGAAGAGATGATGGACACCTAAATAAAATAATCACACAAAGAATGAGAGGAGAGGAAGAATTCAAGAACTCTTTAAGAGAATGATTGAATGAAAATCAATGGGTACTTGGATTTCACACATAGAAGAGAAACACAGCAAATTTCTAATTCGAATGGCTGAGTAGATGGTGACGTTCCACTCACCCTCCAAGCAGGAGAAGGTCTGATGAAAAAGGAAGAAAACTGACTCAGATTTACGTGTTATTATCCTATATTCTAAATATATGTCTGCAACCTGAAAGGAAAGGGAAGGCAAGAGACAAAGCACTAGTGGTTTGCTGTGTTCCCATGATGCTACTTGTCTCTTGCAAAATGAAGAGGTTTCAGAAGGATCTCGATAGTCAAAACTCAGGATCATGCAGCCAACCATCCCTATCCCAGGAGACAAGATTCCAGTCATTTCATGTCAGGTCTCTAATTTTAACTTAGAAAATGTGTTGAAATTATACAGTCAGTCTTCATTGTAGCTCAGTCACCACATTTACCATTAGATCCTGGGTGTGAAGTTCTACACAGTCTGTGCAGTGGCTGTGTGATTTGAAACTCTCTTTAAAAGCAGCCTTAAAAAATCCCTTGGATTTTATAACGTACTTTGAGTTTTCAGTTGGCTTCCTTAAACCTATCATTTTCTTATATCAATGGATTACAGGGCAGTTAATATAATCCAGCTCACTCCATAACCCTAGTTATTTTCATTGTCTCCATTTCTCTTCAAGCATCATAGCTATCCCATAAACTAATGCTTTATCTTCCACCTACTTCTCATAATGATTAACCACAGATAAAAGGCTTAATAATTGAAATGCTACTGAATATCAGTTGCTCTTGTTATCTTATTAATATCAGTATTTGGGTTGTCAATATCTTGATACTGCTAAATAATCCAGCTACAAAATGTCTTCTGAAAAGTCTGCATTCTAGGGTCAATTCTTACTAACAATTCTTTTAGTCGTGATTTTTCAAAAAGCAGAATCTGAAACACAGGCTCATGTGTTGTATGTCAAAAATTGTGTCTTCTTTAGGGAGTGTAATCTCAGGGAGAAGGAGTAAATAACAAGGAGAATGTGAAAGATAGAGAATCAATACAAAGCTAGATTATGAAACTAGCTGCTGCTAAATTCAATTGATTGCTTGATCTGATGCAGTATCCTCTAAGAAGCCAAATAAACTGCATTTCTGAAAATTCATCTGATGGAAGAAAGGATAGAATTTATCTTCTAGCTCCCATGTCTTATTAGTCAAACTTTTGCCTCCTTGGACAATACACAACCAACACTTGAATTTTTCAACTGTAGTTCCAGGCCTCCTTGAACAATAAATTTCACAACTGCAGCTCCAGGCAGAGTCCCTTTTTATTCCATACTTTGACATCAACAAGAAGGCTTACAGGCAAGCAGCTGCATGCAGCTCAGACAGGGGTGAAATGATGTCAAATTGAACGTGAGTGAATTTGGTTGCAGCTCACACAAAAAAAATTGGTCACCGCAGTGGTAGCTAGAAAAGGAGTAGATGAGGCTAAGAAGGTATATAATGTGCATGCAAAGTGTCTGAGATACCTCATTATGTTTAAGTTTCTTTTATTTTTTGTTTTTCCTTGACATATTTCACTGGTGACGCCCTTCAGTATTGTTTCTAAACATTTTTTATTGTGAAATATAACATATATAAAAAAGCAATATATTTTAAAGTACATTGTAACAAGTAGTTATAGAACAGATTTCAGAGTTTGGTATGGGTTCCAGAAGGAAAACCCACAATTCTAGGGTTTTCCTTCTAGCAGTTATAAGATGCTGGAGATTGAAAGAAATATCAGTATAAACATGCAGAAGTCATACTTCTTTATTAAATCCTATCTTTTCTATTATACTTCTTCCTTCTCCTTTGATTCTTCTCACAGTTTTTAGGGGTATTTGGGTTATGCCTTGTATTAGTTAGGGTTCTCTAGAGAAACAGAATCAACAGGGAACACTTGCAAATATAAAATTTATAAAAGTGTCTCACGTGACCACAGGAATGCAGAGTCCAAAATCCACAGGGCAGGCTGTGAAGCCAACGACTCCAATGGAGGGTCTGGATGAATTCCACAGAAGAGGCTCACCAGCCAAAGCAGGAATGGGGCCTGTCTCCTCTGAATCCTCCTTAAAAGTCTTCCCGTGATTAGATTTAGCATCACTAATTGTAGAAGACACTCCCCTTTGGCTGATTACAAATGGAATCAGGTGTGTATGCAGCTGACGTGATCATGACCTAATCCTATGAAATGTCCTCATTGCAATAGACAGGTCAGCACTTGCCCAATCAGATAAACAGGTACCACAACTTGGCCAAGTTGACACATGTCCCTAACCATGACATGCCCATTCAGAATTTTTCATGTTGGAAAGGGATGTCAATAATAAGGGATAGGGGGATGGAACTAGATGATGTTCTTGAAGAGAGAAGCCATTCTGGATTTCAGCACTTATGAGGCCTAGGAACCCATTTGGAAATTGTAGGTTTGTGGAAAGTAATTTTAGTGTGTGAAACTTGTAGAATCTCAGATAAAGCCCTAGATGCCATTTTTTTTTAAACAGGAATAGTTTTGGTTGGAGTTTGGCAAACTCTGGTAATTAGTAATATTTAGCTGAAGCTAGCATAAGAGTAGCCTTCAGAATAGCCTCTCAACTCTATTTGAACTCTCACAGCCACTGATACCTATTTTTTTTACATTTCTTTTATCCCTTTCGGTCAGGAAGGCATTGCCAATCCCATGATGTCAGGGCCAGGCTCATTCCTTGGAGTCATGTCCTACATTACCAGGGAGACTTTTGCCCTTGGATATCATGTCCTCTGTAGGGGTGAGGGTAATGATTTTACTTTCAGATTGGGTTTAGAGAGAAAGAGGCCACATCTGAACATCAAAAGTGGCTACTGGAACTAACTGCTAACATAATTATAGGTAGACTTAGCTTCTCTGCTACAGAAATAAGCTTCACAAGGTCAAACCACAAACCTACAACCTCCAGATGGGTTCCTAGGCCTGATAACTACTGAAAATCCAAGTGCTTGGCCTATAGACTTGGGAGTCCCTAATGTTATGGACAGTATCTGGGGTTTCCCCAGCGGTAAAGCTAGTTCCATATTTTTTTCTCTAGTCCATCAAGGGACTTTGCCAATATTATTTTTGCCTAAAATATTTTGGGCCATACAAAATTACAAGCCCTCATTTCCATTTTGGGCTCCATGTGTTTGGGTTGTTTAAATGAGTTAGATTATTTGCTACAGAAAATTTAAGTTTCAGACAACAATAAAATTCTCTTCCTTTGGTCCCATATAGTAGATGAAGTTCTAAAACACTGACAATTTCATTCTTACCTCTATATTCTAATTTACCTTAGTCTCCAACCAATGGGTTTCATTCATTTCTTGAGTTCAAACCTGATCTCTTTTTCAGCTTCTTTAACAGTTGTATGTAACAATGTTGACTTTCAGAGCTATATAACTCCAACTCTGAGTCTTAAGTGTTACACAGTATATTAGCTAGGGTTCTCTAGAGAAACAGAATCAGCAGGAAATATCTGCAGATATAAAATTTATAACAGTGTCTCACTTCACCATGAGAACGTAGAGTCCAAAATCCATAAGGCAGGCTGTGAAGCTGAAGACTCTGATGAAGGGTCTGGATGAACTCCACAGGAGAGAATCAGCGGCTGAAGCAGGAAGAGAGAATGTCTTTTCTGAATCCTCCTTAAAAGCCTTCCAGTGATTAGATTAAATTCCACTCATTGCAGAAGACACTCCCCTTGGTTGATTGCAAATGGAATCAGTTGTAGATGCTGCTGATGTGATCCTGGTTTAATTCTATGAAATGTCCTCATTGTAACAGACAGGCCAGCACTTGCCCAACCACACAAACAGGCACCACCACCTGGCCAAGTTGACACATGAACCTACACAGGGGTAGCCCAACTTCCAGGGAGATAACAGATTATACATATATAGCACAGTACCTTAAAATCTAGGAATAACATTTTGCTGTTTCTTCTTTTTAATATAGGCATTTAGGGCAGTAAATTTCCCTCTCAGCTCTGCCTTTGCCATGTTCCATAAGTTCTGAGTTTCATTTGTTTCCAGATATTGACCAATTATCTTGCAATTTCTTCTTTGACCCACTGATTGTTTAGGATTGTGTTATTTAATCTCCATATATTTTTAAAGTTTTGGTTATTTGGAGGTTATTGATTTCCAGCTTCATTCCAATATGGTCAGAGAAAATGCTTTGAATAATTTCAAACTTTTTAAATTTAATGAGACCTGTTCTGCACCCTAGCATGTGATCTATCCTAGAGCACTACAGACGAATGTATATCCTGGTGTTTTGAGGTATAACTACCTATATATATGTCTGTTAAGTTTAATTCATTCATCACATTGTTTAGGTTCTCTTTTTCCTTATTGATTCTCTGTCTGGTTGCTCTGTATATAATTGTTGAAACATCTATTGCTTCCTTCAGTTTTGTCAATATTTGCCTCATGTACTTTAGAGCTCCTTGTTTAGGAGCATAAGCATTCTTAAATGCATTCTTAAATAGCATTCTTGTTAGTTCTTCTGGGTGAAATGTACCTTTTATTAACATGTAGTGTCTTTCCTTGTCTCTTATGACATCTTTACATTTAAAATCTATTTTGTCTGATATTAGTATAGCTCTCCCTGCATTCTTTTGGTTGTAGCTTAAATGGAAAATCTTTTTCCATCCTATCACTTTCAATCTATTTATATTCTTGGGTCTAAGATGAGTCTCTTGTGAGCAGCATAGAAATAGATCATATTTTTAAATCCATTCTGCCAATCTTTAACTTTTAATTGGAGAGTTTAGTCCATTAACATTCAAAGTTATTAAAGGCAGTTTCTGAATCTACCATCTTATCCTTTGATTTTTATTTGTCACATCTATATATTCTTTTCTCTTTCTCTTGCTTTATTCTTTAAGTTACCCTTACTGATACTCTTCAATTTTGTGCCCTCCTTCAGATCTCCCTCGCCTGTATTTTTTTTTTTTCAGCTGACAGAGCTCCCTTTATTGTTTCTTATAGGGTAGGTCTCTTGTTAACAAATTATCTCAGAATTTGTTTATCTGAAAATTTTAACCTCTCTCACTTTTGAAAGACAGCTTTGCTGGATAAAGAATTCTTGGCTGGAAGTCTTTCTCCTTCAAAATCTTAAATATATCATAAAACTCCTTTTTCACTGCCTTGGTGCCTGTTGAGTAGTTGAACTTTGTCTTATTTGGCTTCTCTCGTATGTATTGAGTCACTTTTCTCTTGCTGCTTTCAAGACTTTGTGCTTCTGTTCAGCATTTGAGAGTCTGACTAGTATGTGTCTTGGACATGGTCTATTTGAATTTATTCTATTTGAGTTTCAATGGGCTTCTTTGAGTTGCATATTTATGCTTCTTATAAGAGTTGGGAAGTGTTTTCCCATTATCCTTTCAACTAATTTTCCTAGCCCTTTACTCTTCTCTTCTCCTTATAGGGATATCAGTGATTCTTAAGTGTTATGCTCATGTTTTCCATCATTTTCCTGAGTACCAATTCTAATTTTTCCATTTTTTTTGCCATTTGTCATTTTGTGCATTTGAATTCAATTGTCCTGACCTCTGCTTCATTTATTCTTTATTCTGCTGCTTCGAATATGCTCTTGTGTGTCTCTAGTATATTTTTCATTTGGTCTATAGTATCTTTCATTTCTGTGATATCTGCTATTTTTCTACTTCTTCTTTCAAATTCTTCCTTATGCTTTTCTAGTGTCTTCTTGATCATAAGTAAAGAGATTCATTCACTCATCAAAAATCTTCCTACAATGAAAAACCCATGACCAGGTGGCCTCATAAAAATATTACCCGATATTCCAAAAAGAATTAATACCAATCCTGCTCAAGATCTTCCAAAAAATGAGGAAAAAAGAAACACTACCAAACTAATTTTATGACGATTATGTCTCAAATACCAAAACCAATGAAGATGCTATAAGAAAAAAACTATAGGCCAATCTCCCTAATGAATACAGACACAAAAATTCTCAAAAAAAATACTTGTGTATCAAATCCAATGGCATATTAAAAGAATCATGCACCACAAACAAGTGGTGTTTATAACCAGAACGCAAGGGGGGTTCAGTACAAGAAAATCAATCAGTGCATTAGAACACAGTAAGAAATTGAAATGGAAAAATCACATGATCATATAAATTCAAGCTGAAAATGCATTCAACAAAATTAAGCATTATTTTCTGATAAAAACACTTCAAAAAGTAACAACTGAAGGAAACCTCCTCAATATGACAAATGGCATAATAGAGAAACCTACAGCCAGCATCGTATTCATTGGTGAAAGGCTGGAAATCTTTCCCATAAGATCATGAATGAGACAAGGATTCCTACTGTCACCACTAATACTCAACACTGTGCTAGAAGTTATAGCTAGATCAATCAAGCAAGAAAAAGAAATAAAAGGTATCCAAAGTACAAAGAAAGTATTAGTACTTAATTAATTAATGAGGCTGAACTCAAATATATGGTAATGAATAAAAATGATGGTAGTTCATTAGTGGGTTTATAAGTAGTATTGTGATATTGAAGGTGAATATGATTGAAAGGGATTGTAAAAAGCCATCTATCTAACCTGTTAACATTAAAAGATAAGTTATTGCATGAACCACTTCACGCAAAAATTTGAATGAAGAGTTAATAACAAAGGCATTTAGGGGAAAAACTACTATTGCATGCTATGGCCTATATTTAACAGTAAGTCATCACTAGTACCACAGCAGTACTAGGGGTGAATAATTGGGGTGGAAGGGACAAGTGTTAAGGGGAGTTTTGTTTTGTTTTTTTCTCTTTGGTGAAGGTGTGCTTATCTGTTTTTTCTCTCTTTGCAGCAATAAAAAGTACCTAAAATTAAAAGTAATGATAATTGTACAACTAAGTGAGGGTACTGTGAAACATGGATTCTTTATTTTGAATATTATCTATGATGCCCAATGGATGGAGGTAACCAAAGTGTACAATGAGAAACAGAAAGGCGAACTGTGGGGTATACACATAATGGAATAGTGAGTTGCAACAGAAAGGAACAAAGTTGTGGGGCAAGAAACGAGGAGAGCGAACCTTGAGGACACTATGTTGTGCATAAGAACCAGACATAGAAGGACATATATTGTATAATCTCTTTTAGAGAATACTTATAGGAAAATTGTGACCTAGATTATAAACTCTTATAGCAGTTACATATATTCCTGAGCTTTAAGTGTTACTTCTAGCTTCTGAGATGCTGTGCTATACGGGTATTTCCCTGGAAATTTGAGTACTTATGTGATACCTTAGAGTTGGAGTTCTGTAGCTCTGCAACTCAGCATTGCTACATACAACTGCTAAAGAAACTAAAAAGAAAAAAATTAGGTTTCTCTGGTTAGGATTAAGGTAAAGTAGAATACAGAATAAAGGCTGACAATGTCTTTATTTTAGAATTTCACTTGCTGTATGAGACCAAAGCAAGCAAGAGAGTTTGATTTCATCCAAAGCCTAAATTTTCTGTAGCACACAATCTAATTCAACCTGTCTATATTCTTCATTTAAACAACTCAAACACGTGGAGCACAGAATGGAAATGAGGGCTTGTAATTCTGTATAGCTCAATGTAACACCCAGATACATCCCAGGGTATGTTGGACAGATAATTAAAAAGTATTGGCAAAGTCCCTTGAGGGACTGGAGAAAAAACGTTGAACTATTAGTCTTTCCCACCTGAGAAACCCCTGATACTCTCTCAAGCACTATGGACACCCAAGTTGATAGGCCAAGCTCCTGATCTTGAGGCTTGCCCTTATGAAACTTATTTCTGTAGGGGATAAGCTCAGCCTACCTATAAGTATGCTTAAGTTATTCCCAGAGAACCTCTTTTGTTGCCCAGATGTGGCCTTTTCTCTCTAAGCCCACTCTGCAAGTAAAATCATTGCCCTCCCCACTACATGGGTCATGCTGTCCAGGTGTGTGCGTCTCCCTGGCAATGTAAGACATGATTCCCAGGGATGAGCTTGGCTTTGTCACTTTTGGATTGACAATGCCTTCCTGACCAAAAGGGTGAAAAGATATGTAATAAAGTAATGTATTAGTGGCTGAGAGATTCAAATAAAGAGGCTATTCTGGAGGCTATTCTTCAGCTAGATACTGTTAATTGCCATGATTTGTCAAACCTCAGCCAACATCACTGATGTTAACCATAAAGAACACCCATGACTCTATCTGAGATCCTACAAAAGCTGCATGCACTAACTACTTTTCAGAAACTAAAACTTCCAGATGAGTTCCTAGGCCAGATAATTCCTGAAACCCAGAGGTGCCGACTTCCCCAAGAACATCAACTAGTTCCATTACTCCATGCCATATTTTTGACACCCCTTTTCATCATGAATAAAGTTAGAATGGACAAAACCCAAATATTCATAAAGGTTGGGAGAAAGATCAAATTAAGAAAAGGATTATTAACAGGGAAGTTAGGATTTAATAAATGAATATGATTACTGAATCAATATACTGATATTTCTTTTTAGTCTCTTGTGTCTTGGAGCAGCTGGAAGTAAAACCTGAAATTATGGATATGTAATCTTTACCAAACTTTGAAATATGGTCTATAACTACTTGTTAAAATGTACTTTAAGGGTGGGCAATGTGGCTCAGTGACAAAGTTCTCACCTGCCATGCCAGAGACCTGAATTCAATTTCCAAAGCCTACCTGTGCCAAAAAAAGAAAAAAGTAAAAAGATAATACTTTGAAATTTATTGCTTTTTTCTATATGTGCCAGTTTGAAACTATTATGCACCCCCAAAAAGCCATGTTTTCAAACTGATCCAATCTTGTTGGGCCAGACCTATTGTTTAGGGTGGAAAACTTTGATTTGATTGTTTCCTTGGAGATTGACCCACTCGAAATTGTGAATGTGACCTTCTGGTTAGATTGCTTCCATGGAGATGCGATGCACCAAATTGTGGGTGTGGCGTTTTAATTAGGTGGAGATGTGATTTCAATCATTCAAGGTGGGTCTTGATTAGTTCACTGGAGATTTTTAAAAGGGAAAACATTTTGGAAAGAGCTCAGAGCCAAATGAGACAGAGATATCTGATGATGCTTGGAATGCCAATAGAGAAAGCAGATGCTTAGACATGGATATTTGGGGAAGCAGAGCACAGGAGATATCCTCATGTGCCTTCCCATGAGGTGCTAAGCAAGCCAGAACCCAGAGTTGTGTTCAAGAGGAGCTAACTGAAGCCCTACACATGCTTAGAGAGAAAACCACTGGCATCAGAAGTTGGAAGCAACAGAAATTGGAACAAGGACCAGCAGACACAAACCACATGCCTTCCCATGTGACATACATCAGCCATCCTTGAATCATGATATCTTTCTCTAGATGCTTTAGTTTGAACTTTTTCTGGCCTTAGAATGGTAAACTTGTAACTTACTAAATTTCCTTCTTAAATGCCATTCCATTTTTGGTATATTGCATTCTGGAAGCATTAAAAAAACAGTATTATTTTATATTTCACAATAAAAAATTATAATGTGTATAGTAGTTAAGGTTCTCTAGTGAAACAGAATCAATGGGAGGTATCCATAAATATGAAATTTATAAAAGTATCTCACATAATCATGGTAATGTAGAGTCCAAAATCTGTAAGGCAGGCTGTGAAGATGATGACTCTGATGGAGGGTCTAGATGAACTCCAGAGGAGAGGCTCACTGGCTGAAGCAGGAAGAGAAAAGAGCCTCTCTCTTCTGAATTCTCTTTAAAAGCCATCCATTGATTAGATTAAATGTCACTCATTGCAGAAGACAGTCCCCTTGGCTGACTGCAAATGGAGTCAGCTGTGGATGCAGCTGACATGATCATGATTTAATTCTATGAAATGTCCTCATAACAACAGACAGGTCAGCACTTGCCCAACCAGACAAACAGGTACAACTGTCTGGCCAAGTTGACACATGAACCTGATCATGACAATGAGCTACCACTCCACACCCACCAGGATGACTAAAATAAAACACAGGTAATAGAAAAGGGGGTCAGACCTTTTTTCCTTTAAGAGTGATAACACTAAAATTACAAGGCTAACCAGTAGAAGGTGTTAAAGATAAAAGTACCATTCAGAAGTCAATAGGAATGTATTTAGAGGCAATTATTATATGTTACAATATCCCTTATAAGTGAATTGGCCTTTAAAAATAAAATTGCTCTAAATTTTATTTAATCTCAAAAAAAAAAAAAAGCAGCAGTGATCTGCCCTAAGGCAAAATGACCCTCTGGCTGTGGACCTGTAAAACTTAGAACAATATATCTCCTTCCAATATAGAAAGGAGGGATAAATGTTCCCATTTTCATAGGGAGAAATTGGAAGGAAAACAGGGATCAAAGAATCCAAACAGTTTTTTAAACCTACAGGGTAAAATACATTACATTTCCAGGTCTGAAAATCATCTATATAATGACATTTTATCCTTAATTCTTGAGAAAGTGACAGGTCCACCACTCCAAGGGCTCACACATAGCAGACCTGCTCTCTTTAAACACTGGGGTGAGAGCTACAACATCTCCAAGCTTTAGAGAGACAACCAGGTACTTGGCCTCACCATCCTCAGCTCTCTGAGTGGCAGTTGGAAACTGCCATCTTTGAGGCACACTTTCAATCCTTAGAAGGGTGAGGTGTTGGCCAGGCTCTCCCCAGTACCCAAGGAATGTGCTATTTCCTCCCTTAGGGAGGATGGCAGCATTCTTCCTGGACAATAGGGAGACCAAGCTACCTTCAATTTCCCAAGCATCTGAGAGTCCTAGGGGTGGCAACACTCTTCCTGACCATTTGTGAGGAAGGCTTGCCCTCTACAAACTCTGAGGCAAATTTACCCTTGCCATGTCATGAGTGGGTATGTTTTGCTGCCCCAAAGTTTCCTGGCTCCAGACCTCAGCTTCTATGGATCTGCTTTTGTTGTTATTTTTCCTTCAATCTGTCCACTTTCTGTCCCTTTTAGTCCAGACTGGCAGTGATTCCTTTATACAGATCCTATAACAAACTGGTTGGTTTTGCGTGCCTGGATCCCAACCACCAGAAAATAGGATTTTCACAAATCCTTTCTGACTAGTTCTATCTCCAAGACTGATTCACACTGAAATGACTGACTGGTTCTTCCATGTTCAGTTATCCTCACATGGGACACTAGCCTCTGGGGTCTCACATTCGGGAAGCCCAGAATTTTCCAAACCACCAATTTCTGATTTCTTTTTACCCAAACATTCACTTCTCAGCTCATCCCTTTTCCCTTGCATTTTACCATAAGCTACAAAGAAGAGCTAAGCTGCATTTTCCATGTTTAGCTTGGAAATATCTTTGGTTAAAGATTCCACCTCATTGTTTTCAAATTCTTCATTTCATCAAACACCAGTACTCAATTTTGTCAAGTTCTTTGCCACTTTAAAATGAGTAATCTTTCTTTCAGTTTGCGATGGCACATTCATCGTTAGGCCTTATAGAAAGTACCTTTAGTATCTGTATTTCTACCACCAGTCTCTTCAAAGCAATCTAGGCTTCTCCTATCAAGTTCCTCACAGCTCTTCCAGAATTTTATTCCTTTATAAGACCATTCCAGCATTTTTGGCATTTGCACCTCACTGCACCCCACTTCTCAGAGCCAAAATCTGTTTTGCTTTGCTAGAGCTGCCAGAATGCAATGTACCATAAATGGGTTGGCATTTAAAATGGGGATTTGTTATTTTACAGATTTATAGTTCTAAGACCATGAAAATGTCCAAATTAAGGCATCAAGAGGAAGATACCTTCTTTGAGAGAAGGTTTCTGGTATTTGGCATTCCTCTGCTATGTGGGAAGGCACGTGGCTGGCATCTGATGGTCCTTCCATTTCCTTCAGCTTCTTTTTCCATTGACTTTCTTTCTGAGCATTTCTCTCTTAGCGTCTCCAGGGCATCTCTCGTTAAACTCTTTTAGTTTTTCTGTCTTTCATCCTCTCAAAAAGGACTCCACTTAAGGATTAAGACCCATGTTGAGCAGCAAAACATATACGTATATATATATAAGTATGATTCTATGGCTCATCAGTTTTCATTTAGATCAAATGACCCTTCTTGTCAGTTAATTCATCTCATTTTCAACCCAGTGTGGGAGTTGGGAGTGGGCAGGTGCATGTACAAAAAGTCAAGAATTAACTGTTAATGTGTTGGTTCCATTTTCAATGTCAAAGATTTGCAGGCATTTGAAAAGATGCCACTTAAATAGCAGTATTCATTAAATAGAAAAGTAAAGTTTTTAAAAATTCTGATAAAAGTGATACATCTGAGATTATTGTGAATGTTACAGTGAATACTAAAGTTTAACCTTGAGGAAGAAAATTAGGTGTTTTTGAAATCTGAACAATATATAAGTACATTTTTGTTGGACCAAACATCATAGCAAAACACGTCTTGTTAAATTAATGTTTTGTTACATAAATATATTTGAAACAAGCTGTGATTAAACAGGTCATGTCGTTTAAAAAGCTGTGATAGTCTCTTAATTGAAAGAAGCCATAGCATAACAGTATGCATTTTTCTTTGGTGCCCATGATAAATTATAATTCAGAAATATTTGAGCCTTTAAAACTACTTTAAAAAGCAGCTTCTATAACCCAGAACACTATCGACAACTCTGTAAATAAAATTTCTAAATTTTTCTTGCATTTATTCAAATGTCACTTGGAAATATTGAAACAAATGAAGCGTTAAACTTCAGCTTTTGATGTTTTCAGAAAATGCTTTTATTGAAAACAAAGCTAACAAACAGCATGGAAGCCCAAAACACTTAGAATATTTCATTTTGATGTTCTATGAGATATCTTGACTTGTTTTATGGAGCGCCTAATTTTATTTGAATACATTTATATCCTGTGCTGGAATTGAATGAAAATGCAAAGACCTATGATTTGTAGCATTTAAATTTGGTGAAACACTTGAAAGAATCATAAATAAAGAAATCTTATTAGATATGCTTTATCTTGTGAAATATTTTTCAGTGGAATTTATCACAAATAGAGATAAAGAAGGAAACACCAGCAGAAAGTTAGTTTTTTAAAAAATGTATGAATGACTGTATTACACATATTAGATCTAACAATTATCTTTGATTTAGAATAATTTTCTGAGTATAACATGTACCCAAGCACATTGCAGAGACAGTATTGTATCATCCAAAACTGTAGTCTATTCAATAAAAGTCAAACAAAATGTCGATAATTTCAAATTTATTAACTATAAAATGCAACTTTAAAGAATATGAAGGAAATTTCATCGAAAATATGAACAATATTAAAATATAATACCCAGCAAAGTACCAGAATCAGAAAACACTGAGAAACTGAAGTATTTAAGTGCTATCAATAATAATTAGTCTGATTATGCTTTTATCATGGTCAGGTAGCCAATAAGAATAATTTGTTTTATTGTTTTTTTTAAACATGTGTAAATATGTTATTAGATTATAATAGTGTTATTTGATAGTGTTTTATGCAGCTGTTTTTTAGGTCCACCAATTTTGTAAAAGGTTCTACTTTTGTTTCCTGTTCAGTTTCTACTTTACTTACAAAAGATTCTTAGTTAGTGTTCTAAATTACATGTCTACATAGGGGTGCTGTGTGCAGAAGCAGTTTTGACTATCTCATCACTTACTGAGGAACTTGAAAACCAAATGCCTGGCATTGTTCTTTATTATTTTTAATTAACTTTAAAAACATTTAGAATAGCTTTAGGTTTACTGAAACTTTGAGGCATTACAGAGAGTTCCCACCCACACCAAATTTCCTCTATTATTTACAGCTTATTCTAGTATGTTATCTTTATTGAAATTAATAAATCAATATTGAAACATTTTATCTAATGTCCAGATCCCATCTAGTATAACATATTACATTTGGTTGCCATGACTCCTGGGTGTCAATTTGACCCTTAAAGTTTTCTAGACTTTCCTTGATTTTGATAGCCTTTAGCATTTGAAGAGTACTTGGAAGGTATTTTTTCAAATGTTTCTCAATTAAGATTAGCTGATGCTTTTCTCATGGCTGTAACAGAATTATGAGTTTAAGGTGGGGAAATCACACATGTGAAGTGCAAACTTCATCATTTCATATCAAGAGTAATAAAATCATCTTATGCACTGTTGATATTATTGATGTTCATGAAAGTCACCTGGCTGAGCTAGTGTTTGTCAAGGTTCTCCCCTATAAAGTCACTCTTGCTTTATTTTCCTTTTCTTGATAATTATATTCTTTGAAAGGGAGTCACTATGAACAGTCCACAAGTAAGATGCGACGTTTTATGGTCAAAGAACTCAAGGACATGGCTGCTAGATAAATTATTTGAAAATGTTTATGTGGAATATTTGCCAATTCCTCCATTTATTTAATTATTCAATTATTTATAGGCTCATGGATATTTATTTAAACTTGGAATTATAATTCAACACTCTTTTTTGATGCTGAAATGACCAATCTTTGGCCATTGAGAACCCTTTGATTTGACATGTCCCAATAATTGTGATTATTAACATTGTTTTTTAATCTTAATTATATGCATAAAATAAATGCAAACATCAGAAATAAGATAAAAGTCATTAATGTCCTCCAGAACTCCACTCAAAAGAGTAAAGATAGAGAGTATCAGTTTTTTTATTACTTAACATTTTTACATTTATATTGCTAAAGATTTTTTCTTTATTTTTCATTTCTTGTACTTTTCATCCCTTCTAAAATTTAATTTTCTAGCTGATAGTGTTTTCTTTCAGCTTGAAGACTTTCTTTAACATTTCTTATGTTGCACTTGCTCTGCAAAGGATTGTTAGACTTCTATTATTTGAAAACATATTTTTTATCTTCTCTTCCTTCTATCAGGACGTTTCGTTGGACATATAATTGTACATTAACAGTCTGTTTCTTTCAGCAATTTAAATATTCTGCTTCCATTGTTTCTGAAGGGAAGACAATATTCATTCATATGGTGTTTCCTACGTATGGAATTTGTTTGTCTTTCTCTAGGAAAATTTACATACAGAGAAATGCAGAAAGCTTAGCTGTAAATTGAATGATAAATGTACAATAACTTAGTACCATCACATCAAAACCTAAAAAATCACCATTGATTAAGAAAGTTTCCTTAAGCCTCCATTCCATTCAAGAGGGCCTAAGAGGGACCCTGTTTCTTTATTTTTTCATTTCTAGAGGCCACCCACCTTCCTAGGCTGATAACCCCCTTAATCCACCTTTCAAATTGGCAATGTAACATCTCTCTGGCCATTTGTTCATAGATACATCTCTCTCTGATCCTGAAAACAGACAAGAATATTTATGTAAAGGACTTACACAAATAGGTTGGCACATGCAGATTATCAAAGATAATCATAATTTGAAGGAAAGCCTAACCCATAATCATATCTGCAAACACCTTCTTTTCCATTTTAAGTTAACATATTCACAGGTTCTAGGATTTAGGATATAGAACATTATGGTGAGGGGGGGGGCATTCTTTTGCTTACCAAAACTATTGTGAATAAAGTTGTTATAAAGATTCTTGCACATCTTTTGTGAACAATTATCTTCGAGATTCTTGCGTAACTATCAACAAGTAGTATGGCTGAGTAAGTTTATGATATTTATCATAAACTTAAGCCATCACCCAAACTTTCTGTTTACACTCAAACCAGAAAAAATATGAGAGTTCCAATTGCTCCACATTCTCAGAAATATTTGTTGTGGTCAATCTTTTTTATTTTGCCCATTCTAGTGGGTATTAAGCTTATCTTATGGTGGGTATTAAACTTATCTCGTGGTAATTTTAATTTGATTTTCACTTATCACTAATTATGTTGACAAAGAAGGACACTATATGTTAATCAAACTGTCAATTGACCAAGAAGAATTGGCATCATAAATATTTATGCACCTAAATATGGCACCCTAAAATACATGAAGGTTATATTGGAAAAATATTCCTAGGAAACCCATAAATAACCTCCACTGACTGAAATAGAAGATCTCAACGAACCAATTACAAGTGAGGAGATTGAATTACCCATAAAAAAAAACTCGCACAAAGGAAAAGCCCGGGACCACATGCCTCCACAGGTGAATTCTATCAATCATTCTAAGCAGAATTAATACCAGTTCTTCTCAAATTCTTACAAAAAATTGAGGAGGAGATAATTCTACCTATCTCATTCTCTGAGGACAATGCTACCTTACTACCAAATCCAGATAAAGATACTGCAAGTAAACAAATGACAGACTTAATCCTCAAAAAATACTTATAAATTAAATCCAAGAGCACATTAAAATAATTATAGGCCATGATTAAGTGGATTTAATTCCAAGTATGCAAGGGTGGTTCAAAATAAGAAAATCAAATAATGTAATGCGCACATAAAGAAAAAAAAAGGAGGAGAAATGCATGGTCATCTTGATTGATGCAGAAAAGAAATTTGACAAAATCCAGCAGCTTTTCTTGATAATAGCTCTTAGAAATATAGGAATAGAAGGAAACTTGTGCAACATTATAAAGGAAATATATGAAAAATCCACACTCATGGTAAAATATCTAAAGCTTTCTAAGATCTAGAATAAAACAAGAATGCCCACTGTCACTACTGTTATTCAATAATTTGCTGGAAGTTTTAACTAAAGCTGTTAGGAAAGAAAAAGAAATAAAAGGCATCCAAATTGGAAGGGGAAATTAAAGCTTTCACTATTTACAAATAACATGATATTGTTATAGAAAGTACTGAAAAATGAACAACAAAACTCCTAGAGCTAATAATTGAACTCAAATTGGTATGGTTCAAAATCAACACGTGAAAATCAGTAGTTTTTCTGTACACTAGGGATGACTAAGCTTAGGAAGAAACAAAAAAAAATAATTCGAATTGTAAATTCTTTTTATAATAGCAGCTCATCAAAGATGAGCAAAGTAGATGGAAAGACATTCCATGTTCATGGTTTGGAAGACAAAATATTTTTAAGATGTAAATTCTAAACTGATTCTGATATTCCAATCAAAATTCCAATAGCATACTTTATAGAAAAGGAAAAGCAAATTATGAAATGCATTTGGAAGGATAAGGAGCACCAAATAGCCAAAACAATCATGAAAAAGAGGAATGAAGTTGGAGGACCCATATACTTTCTGACTTTAAACCTCATTGTAAACATACAATGGTCAAAAGAGAATGGCACTGCCACAAAGATAGCTATACAGACCAATGCAATCAAATTGAGAGTTCAGAAATAGAGCTTCACATCTATGGCCAATTGACTTTTGAGAAGGCTGCCAAATCCACTCAATTTGTAAAATGTAGTTTCTTTAACAAATGGTGCCCCATATCTGATATTGTTTTAATATCTACAACATATTAAGAAATCCTACAACTCAACAATAAAAAGGCAGACAACCCAATTAAAAAAATTGGCAATCTATTTGAATAGACATTTCCCCAAAAGTTAATAAAAATGGCTAAAAGCACATGAAAAAGATGCTCAACATTATTAGTTACTAGGGAATTGCAAACCAAAACCACAATGAAATTTCATATCATGCCCACTAGAATGACTGCAATTAAGAAAACAAAATATACAAGCACTAGAGAGAATATGCAGAAACAGGAACACCTGTTCATTGATGATGGGAATGTAAAATGGTGCAGCAGCTGTGAAAGAGTTTGGCAGTCCCAAAGAAAACTAAGTATAGCATTACCATATGACCCAGCAATCCCTTATATATCTTTTCGGATATATAAAAATTCAAACAACTGAAAGCAGAGTGTCAACAGCTATTTGCACATTGATGTTCATAGTGGCGTTATTCAGAATTTCAAAAGAATGTAAGCAATCTAACAATCCATCAGCCAATGAATGGATAAGTGAAATATGGTATATACATCAAATGGACATTATTCATCATAAAAAGGAATGACGTTCTGATTCATGTGACAACATGGATGAATCTTGAAGACATTATGCTGAAAGAAATAATCCAGACACAAAGGGACAATTATTGTATGATCTCACTGATATTAAATAATTAGTATAAGCAAACTCATAGAGTAAGAATCTACAATCAAGATTTTGGTTTGGGAGTAAGTAATGGAGAGTAAATGCTTCAAATGAACAAAATTACTATTTGAGTTATTTGTAAATTTAGAAAAACGTGGCAGTGATTGTAGCACAACTTTGCAAGTGTAATTAAACAGCACTGAATTGTATATGTGAACGTGAGTAAAGAGGGAAATTTCAGATCATGTATATGTTACCAGAATAAAAGTTAAAAGATGAAACAGAGCTGTAGCACATAGGAATTCCCTATTGTAAATGATGAACTATAGGTTAATAGTACAATTATAAAAATGTTTTTTCATAACTTATGACAAATATACCACACTAATGCAAGGTGCTCGTAATAGGGTGATATATGAGAAAAATGCATTCTAATGCAAATTAGGGACTATAGTTAAGAGTACAATTATAGTATAATAGTACATTCTTTCATCAATTGTAACAATGGCACAACACCAATACAAAATTTTAACAATAAGGGGATATATGGGAATATTGTAGTTTTTAAAATGGCTTTCTGAAAACCTTCAACTTCTCTAGTTAAAAAAATTAAATTAAAAAACCATATATAGATGTTAAATAAATATATGAAAAGATATTGATATCATTAATCATTAAAGAAATGCAAATTGAAACTATAATAATTACCGCTATATACATATTAGAATAATTTAAAAAATGACAACCACAGGACCAGCCATGGTGGCTCAGCAGGCAGAGTTCTCACCTTCTGGAGACCTGGTGCCTGCTCATGAAAAAAAAAAAAATGACAACCACAGGTAAAGGATTTGGAACAACTGAAATGTTTATATATTGCTGGAAGGAAAGCAAAATGGTCCAGAGACTTTGTAAAACAGTCTCTTCTGAAGTTAGAAAAACACAAACAGCAATAACACTCATACATACTTAATCAAATGAAATGAAAAATCGTTTATCACAGAAAACTACACATGAAGGTTTATAGAAGCTTTAAACTTTATTGAAGAAACGGTCTGGTTCTATTCATTATGTTCAGTAAGTTGCTAAAAGCCATGAAAGAACAGGATGAAAACATATTCTGAGCATGCCAACAATCGGAACTTTCAACTAATAGCATACTTTGTAGTTGAATGCTACTAATTTATTTCTGAAGTGCGATCCAATTAGCCACCCTTCATAGCTACCACATCTAGTGATCCATTTCCATAACTTGAGATTTACCAACTTAAAAAATTAGGTCGTAATGGATTGACATCCCTAGTTTCCAAGATGTAATGATTCCACCCTGGGATGTAATTGGATTTTCAATGAACTAACGTTATTTGTGTGCTGCTTCATTCAGTAGACCAGTAGGCAAAAATGGATTACTATTTTAATAATATTGCCTGTCTTCTTGTGATTAATTTATGAGAGTTCTTAGTAATCTAGATACCAGCCCTTTATCGAACAAACCTTGAAAATACAATGGATTACTACCCAATTACTTTTGGCTCCTCTAAATAGTGTACCACCAGGTGAATGCAGTGATTACTATATAATTGAGATATTTCAACTTAGTATATTGCCCATCCTTTTGTCTATTTTATTTTATTACTATTACATTTTTTGCATGGGTAGGCACTGGGAATCGAACCCAGGTTTCCAGTATGGCAGGTGAGAACACTACCTGCAGAGCCACCATGGCCCCCCTGCCCATCCTTTTATTTTTTAACCTGTTTGAGTCTATATGGAATGTCATGTTCTGAAGATGGAAAATAGCTGATATTTTAATGATCTCTGACAAAATCTCTGAATTTTATTGCAGTGTTTAGAACATTTATATTTAATGTGCTTATTATATGAATGGGCTAAATCTACCACTTGCAAGTGTTTTCTACTTTTTCATGTTTTCTTTATATTTTTCCTGTTTCCCACCTTTATTGAATATGGAGCATATTATATTATTTATTTATTTTTCTCCACCATTGACTTATGAGCTATAACTTTAACTATTCTTTTTTATGTGTTTTTATAGTGGCTACTGTATGATTTATATGATATATATCTTTAATAAATCACATTTCACCTTCAAATACTATTATGCCATTTCATATGCATTATAAGAAACTTAAAAAATTATATTTGCTTCCCCTTGTCAATCCCTCATGCTCTTGATGTCATTCTACTAAACTATATATGCCTTAAATTACTCAACATATGGGTCTTTTTTTGCATTCAATGGTTATTTTATTTTAAAGATTTAAAAGCTGCAGAGAAAATAATGCTTTTTACAATTATCCAGATCTTTAATGTTCATAATGCTGTGGGTCGTAACAATTTCCCACTTGTTAAACCTTTCCTTCTGCCTGAAAAATGTCATTTAAAATTCTTGTAATGTATTGGTTGTTGATGAATTCTCTCAGCTTTACTTTGTCTAAAATGTCTTTATTTTGACTTTATTTATAAAATAGAATTTCAATGGCTCTAGACTTCAAAGCAGGAAGATTTTGTTGTTAAAGGCTTTAAAGATGTGTCTCCACTGTTCCCTGGCCTACATAGTTTCTTGTGAAAAGTCTGTTATTTTTCTTATCTTTTTAAAATCTGTAAATAAGTTGTATTTCTTTTTTCCTTCCTGACTGCTTTTTAGATTTTTGTCTTTATCATTGGTCTTTGCCAACTCCCTTATGGTGTAGCTTGGAATGGATTTCCTTTTGTTTCTTATCCTCAGGGGTTGTTAAAATCCATGGGTCTATATAGCTATATATTCATCAAATATGGAGCATTTTTCACCATTTCTTTAAATATTCATTTTTTTTCTGTTTTTTCTTTCTGAGTCTACAATTACACATATTGTTGACTGTTATTCTCCCATTAGTCAAAAGTGCTTGGCTTATTTTTCTTCGTTTTTTCCTTGATGTGGTTTATTTTGAAGAGTTTCTATTGTTAATTCTTAAAATTCACTAATCTTTATTCTGGCATAATTAATAATCTATCAATCACATCCAGTGGTTTTATATGTTTTAATCTCTAGAAGTCCCACTTGAATATTTTTATATCTCTATCCATTCCCTCACGATACTCATGTTTTCCTCTGCTTTCCTGAATATCTGGAACATCATTATGATAGCTGCATTAACTTTCATTTCTACTAGCTTCATCATCTTTGCCATTTCTGTGTCTGTCTTTATTTCTTATATTCTCCTTTTTATGGGTCATATAGTTGACTTTCTTTGAATGGCTGGTAGTATTTTCTTGGATGAGAAGCACTGTGATTTTCATTGCTGAATGTTGATTTTTTTTTTTTCTATTCCTTTAATACATGTTGAACTCCATTAAGTTGCCTAATATCAGTTTGACCCATTTGCTGCTTCCTTTTAAGCTTCATTAGAGCTGGGCTAGAGCTATCCTTTAGTTCAAAGCTAATTTTCCCCACTTTGGGTAGATAGGACTCTACCAATTACTCTGTGTATCTTAGTGCCTCTTAAATCAGGATAATTGGAACACGAGATACTTCCCACTCTGTGTAGGTCCTGGGAGTTGTCCATCATACAGCTTTCATGTTTCTTTCCCTAGCCTTATGTAATTTCATCTCATACATGCAAAAATGAGTAACGAAAGAGTCAAAAGACACTTCTGCACATCTCTAAAGTTTTCCTCTTGTCCAGATGAATCCTCTCTGGTGTTCTACTCAATTAAGTTCTAACCATCTTACCCTCACTGAACTCTCATCTCTGTCTACCCAACTCTTTGAGAATATTGGGTCTGGTTTCATTTCCCTTCTTGCATTTTCATGTCTTCAGCAATTTTCCTTCTCTTCTCACAAATTTACAATCCTGGACTGCCGGGTTCCCCATTTATGAAAATAGATATTTCACGTATTCTGTCTAGTTCTCTAGTTGTTAGTTGTTTATTGATGGAGATTAATTTCCATAATAGTTAATTCTCCATAGAAGTAGAAGTCTATTGCCATATATTTTTTCAGACATATATTTTAAATCCCAATTAGATATTGTTTTATAAATTCAATATACACTTAGATTTTAGAGATTTTATTTTAAACAAGTAATTGACAAAGTTGAGAAACCTATTTTTTTTACTTTTTTTATTAATTAAAGAAAAAAAGAAATTAACCCAACATTTAGAAACCATTCCATTCTACATATGCAATCAGTAATTCTTAACATCATCACATAGATGCATGATCATCATTTCTTAGTACATTTGCATCGATTTAGGAAAAGAACTAGCAAAACAACAGAAAAAGATATAGAATGTTAATATAGAGAAAAAAATAAAAATAATACTAATAGAAAAAAAGAAAAGGAAACAGAAAAAAAAAGACAAACAAACAAACAAACAAAAAAAAAACAAAACCTATAGCTCAGATGAAGCTTCATTCAGTGTTTTAACATGATTACTTTACAATTAGGTATTATTGTGCTGTCCATTTTTGATTTTTTGTATCTAGTCCGGTTGCACAGTCTGTATCCAATTACCCATTATCTTACCCTATTTCTAACTCCTGCTGGACTCTGTTACCAATGACATATTCCAAATTTATTCTCGAATGTCGGTTCACATCAGTGGGACCATACAGTATTTGTCCTTTAGTTTTTGGCAAGACTCACTCAGTATAATGTTCTCTAGGTCCATCCATGTTATCACATGCTTCATAAGTTTATTCTGTCATAAAGCTGCATAATATTCCATTGTATGTATATACCAGAGTTTGTTAAGCCACTCGTCTGTTGATGGACATTTTGGCTGTTTCCATCTCTTTGCAATTGTAAATAACGCTGCTATAAACATTGGTGTGCAAATGTCCATTTGTGTCTTTGCCCTTAAGTCCTTTGAGTAGATACCTAGCAATGGTATTGCTGGGTCATATGGCAATTCTAGATTCAGCTTTTTGAGGAACCGCCAAACTGCCTTCCACAGTGGTTGCACCCTTTGACATTCCCACCAACAGTGGATAAGTGTGCCTCTTTCTCTGCATCCTCTCCAGCACTTGTCATTTTCTGTTTTGTTGATAATGGCCATTCTGATGGGTGTGAGATGATATCTGATTGTGGTTTTGATTTGCATTTCTCTAATGGCCAGGGGCATTGAGCATCTCTTCATGTGCCTTTTGGCCATTTGTATTTCCTCTTCTGAGAAGTGTCTGTTCAAGTTTTTTTCCCATTTTGTAATTGGGTTGGCTGTCTTTTTGTTGTTGAGTTGGACAATCTCTTTATAAATTCTGGATACTAGACCTTTATCTGATATGTCATTTCCAAATATTGTCTCCCATTGTGTAGGCTGTCTTTCTACTTTCTTGATGAAGTTCTTTGATGCACAAAAGTGTTTAATTTTGAGGAGCTCCCATTTATTTATTTCCTTCTTCAGTGCTCTTGCTTTAGGTTTAAGGTCCATAAAACCGCCTCCAATTGTAAGTTTCATAAGATATCTCCCTACATTTTCCTCTAACTGTTTTATGCTCTTAGACCTAATGTTTAGATCTTTGATCCATTTTGAGTTAACTTTTCTATAGGATGTGAGATACGGCTCCTCTTTCATTCTTTTGCATATGGATATCCAGTTCTCTAGGCACCATTTATTGAAGAGACTGTTCTGTCCCAGGTGAGTTGGCTTGACTGCCTTATCAAAGATCAAATGTCCATAGATGAGAGGGTCTATATCTGAGCACTCTATTCGATTCCATTGGTCGATATATCTATCTTTATGCCAATACCATGCTGTTTTAACCACTGTGGCTTCATAATATGCCTTAAAGTCAGGCAGTGCAAGACCTCCAGCTTCGTTTTTTTTTCCTCAAGATGTTTTTAGCAATTCGGGGCACACTGCCCTTCCAGATAAATTTGCTTATTGGTTTTTCTATTTCTGAAAAATAAGTTGTTGGGATTTTGATTGGTATTGCATTGAATCTGTAAATCAATTTAGGTAGGATTGACATCTTAACTATATTTAGTCTTCCAATCCATGAACACGGTATGCCCTTCCATTTTTTAGGCCTTCCGTGATTTCTTTTAACAGTTTTTTGTAGTTTTCTTTATATAGGTTTTTTGTCTCTTTAGTTAAATTTAATCCTAGGTATTTTATTCTTTTAGTTGCAATTGTAAATTGGATTCATTTCTTGATTCCCCCTCAGATTGTTCATTACTAGTGCATAGAAATGCTACAGATTTTTGAATGTTGATCTTGCAACCTGCTACTTTGCTGTACTCATTTATTAGCTCTAGTAGTTTTGTTGTGGATTTTTCATGGTTTTCTACGTATAGTATCATATCGTCTGCAAACAGTGATAGTTTTACTTCTTCCTTTCCAATTTTGATGCCTTGTATTTCTTTTTCTTGTCTAATTGCTCTGGCTAGAACCTCCAACACATTGTTGAATAATAGTGGTGATAATGGACCTCCTTGTCTTGTTCCTGATCTTAAGGGGAAAGTTTTCAATTTTTCCCCATTGAAGATGATATTAGCTGTGGGTTTTTCATATATTCCCTCTATCATTTTAAGGAAGTTCCCTTGTATTCCTATCTTTTGAAGTGTTTTCAACAGGAAAGGATGTTGAATCTTGTCGAATGCCTTCTCTGCATCAATTGAGATGATCATGTGATTTTTCTGCTTTGATTTGTAGATACGGTGTATTACATTAATTGATTTTCTTATGTTGAACCATCCTTGCATACTTGGGATGAATCCTACTTGGTCAGGATGTATAATTCTTTTAATGTGTTTTGGATACGACTTGCTAGAATTTTATTGAGGATTTTTGCATCTATATTCAATAGAGAGATTGGTCTGTAGTTTTCTTTTTTTGTAATATCTTTGCGTCATTTTGGTATGAGGGAGATGTTGGCTTCATAGAATGAATTAGGTAGATTTCCCTCCACTTCAATTTTTTTTTTTGAAGAGTTTGAGGAGAATTGGTACTAATTCTTTCTGGAACGTTTGGTAGAATTCACATGTGAAGCCATCTGGTCCTGGACTTTTCTTTTTAGGAAGCTTTTGAATGACTGATTCAATTTCTGTACTTGTGATTGGTTTGTTGAGGTCATCTATTTCTTCTTGAGTCAAAGGTGGTTGTTCATGTCTTTCCAGGAACCCGTCCATTTTTCAAAATTGTTGTATTTATTAGCGTAAAGTTGTTCATAGTATCCTGTTATTACCTCCTTTATTTCTGTGAGGTCAGTGGTTATGTCTCCTACTCCATTTATGATCTTATTTATTTGCATCCTCTCTCTTCTTCTTTTTGTCAATCTTGCTAAGGGCCCATCAATCTTGTTGATTTTCTCATAGAACCAACTTCTGGTCTTATTGATTTTCTCTATTGTTTTCATGTTTTCAATTTCATTTATTTGTGCTCTAATCTTTGTTATTTCTTTCCTTTTGCTTGTTTTGGGATTAGTTTGCTGTTCTTTCTCCAGTTCTTCCAGTAGACAGTTAATTCCCTAATTTTTGCCCTTTCTTCTTTTCTGATATAGGCATTTAGGGCAATAAATTTCCCTCTTAGCACTGCCTTTGCTGCGTCCCATAAGTTTTGATCTGTTGTGTTTTCGTTTTCATTCACTTCGAGATATTTACTAATTTCTCTTGCAATTTCTTCTTTGACCCACTCATTGTTTAAGAGTGTGTTGTTGAGCCTCTACGTATTTGTGAATTTTCTGGCACTCCACCTATTATTGATTTCCAACTTCATTCCTTTATGATCCGAGAAAGCGTTGTGTATGATTTCAATCTTTTTAAATTTGTTAAGATTTACTTTGTGACCCAGCATATGGTCTATCTTTGAGAATGATCCATGAGCACTTGAGGAAAAGGTGTATCCTGCTGTTGTGGGATGTAATGTCCTATAAATGTCCGTTAAGTCTAGCTCATTTATAGTAATATTCAGGCTCTCTATTTCTTTATTGATCCTCTGTCTAGATGTTCTGTCCATTGATGAGAGTGGTGAATTGAAGTCTCCAACTATTATGGTATATGTGCCTATTTCCCTTTTCAGTATTTGCAGTGTATTCCTCACGTATTAGGGGCATTCCGGTTCGGTGCATAAATATTTATGATTGGTATGTCTTCTTGTTTAATTGTTCCTTTTATTAGTAGATAATGTCCTTCTTTGTCTCTTTTAACTGTTTTATATTTGAAGTCTAATTTGTTGGATATTAGTATAGCTATTCCTGCTTATTTCTGGTTGTTATTTGCATGAAATATCTTTTCCCAACCTTTCACTTTCAACCTATGTTTATCTTTGGGTCTAAGATGTGTTTCTTGTAGACAGCATATAGAAGGATCCTGTTTTTTAATCCATTCTGCCAGTCTATGTCTTTTGATTGGAGAATTCAGTCCATTAATATTTAGTGTTAATGCTGTTTGGATAATATTTTTCTCTACAAGTTTGTCTTTTGTATTATGTACATCATATCTGATTTTCCTTCTTTCTACACTCTTCTCCATACCTCTCTCTTCTGTCTTTTCGTATCTGTCTCTAGTGCTCCCTTTAGTATTTCTTGCAGAGCTGGTCTCTTGGTCACAAATTCTCTCAGTGACTTTTTGTCTGAGAATATTTTAATTTCTCCCTCATTTTTGAAGGACAATTTTGCTGGATATAGAAGTCTTGGTTGGCAGTTTTTCTCTTTTAGTAATTTAAATATATCATCCCACTGTCTTCTAGCTTCCATGGTTTCTGCTGAGAAATCTACACATAGTCTTATTGGGTTTCCCTTGTATGTGATGGATTGTTTTTCTCTTGCTGCTTTCAAGATCCTTTCTTTCTCTTTGACCTCTGACATTCTAACTAGTAAGTGTCTTGGAGAATGCCTTTTTGGGTCTAATCTCTTTGGGGTGTGCTGCACTTCTTGGATCTGTAATTTTAGGTCTTTCATAGAGTTGGGAAATTTTCAGTGATAATTTCTTCCATTAGTTTTTCTCCTCCTTTTCCCTTCTCTTCTCCTTCTGGGACACCCACAACACGTATATTTGTGCGCTTCATATTGTCCTTCAGTTCCCTGATCCCCTGTTCAAATTTTTCCATTCTTTTCCCTATAGTTTCTGTTTCTTTTTGGAATTCAGATGTTCCATCCTCCAAATCACTAATTCTATCTTCTGTCTCTTTAAATCTATCATTATAGGTATCCATTGTTTTTTCCATCTTTTCTACTTTATCCTTCACTTTCATAAGTTCTGTGATTTGTTTTTTCAGTTTTTCTATTTCTTCTTTTTGTTTAGCCCATGTCTTCTTCATGTCCTCCCTCAATTTATCGATTTCGTTTTTGAAGAGGTTTTCCATTTCTGTTCATATATTCAGCATTAGTTGTCTCAGCTCCTGTATCTCATTTGAACTATTGGTTTGTTCCTTTGAATGGGCCATATTTTCAATTTTCTGAACGTGATCCGTTATCTTCTGCTGGCGTCTGGGCATTTAGTCAGATTTCCCTGGGTGTTGGACCCAACAGGTTGAAAGATTTTTCTGTGAAATCTCTGGGGTCTGTTTTTCTTATTCTGCCCAGTAGGTGGCGCTCGTGGCACTCATTTGTCTGCGGTTCCCACCAATAAAAGGTGCTGTGGGTCCTTTAACTTTGGAAAACTCTCACCATGGGGAAGGTTCGCCAGCCAAAGTGGCTTGGAAGAGTGCCAGCCAGCCTGGGGATCCGAACTTGGGGAGGGTCGCCAGCTGCCGCAGCCTGGGAGAGCGCCCGTCCGAATCTACTAGCCGGCCCATGGCGCCAAGCATGGCGGGAGGGTGCCAGCTCCCACGGCTCGGGAGAGTGCACCATTCCCAGCCGGACCAGGAAGCCACATGTTTGGAAGGGACCCCGGTCACCGTTCTCCGCGGCCTGGGGATCTCCGATCCAATTCACCCAGTTGGTCCGGGTGGCCATGCGTGGGGGGAGTGCCAGCTGCCTCGGCTTGAAGGGACCACCTGTCCAATTCTCCCAGTTGGCCCTGGAAGGAGGAAGGGAGGGACTCCAGCCACTTGCCGCCCCAGCCCGGGGAAGCCCACGCCCCTCGGCAATCTCACCGGAGCGGGTTCTCCCAGCCAGTCAGCCGTTCCAGAATGGGGTACACTGTCTTCTTGATCTCTGTCGTGGCTCCAGGAGGTGTTCTGTATCGTTTCTACTCCCCTAGTAGTGTTCTGGAGGAGGAACTAAGACCCACGCGTCTTACTAAGCCGCCATCTTCTCTGGAAGTGAGAAAACTGTTTTTTATTAAAGCAAAGCTGAGTTTGGAACTCATGCTTTTTATTTATGCATAAACATTGGTCTAAAAATGCAACAGTGTAAAATAGTTTAATTGCCTGTTTATATATTTTTGCATTTTCATACCAACTGAATTAAAACTAAACATAGGAAAATGCCACATCCCTTATTTTTTTTAATTCTCCACAGATACCACCCTTTAAAACTCAGAAAATATAAATCTACAATGGGTTTCTCAGAACAGTAGCATTATGAATTCTGAGACTGCAAAGAAATCAGAATGGGAAGAGTTTATGAGGATTCAGTACAAAATCTAGAAAGTTCTCGTCCTGCTGCAGACATCTTTTAAAAGAAAACAAATATTACAAATGAAGTTTAGGTTCCTTCCCCAGACCCATTTCCCAACCTCTACCCATAACTCTTTCATCATAGACAAATATTCCTTTGAATCTTTTTTTTCTTTGTAATAGAGAGAGGTAAAGAACATGGTGCGTGGGGCATGAAGACAGAGAAAGGTGGCAGGTAAGGCAGAAGGTGATCGGAGAGTATGATGCTAGTAACAAAGGGGGCTATAACCACCGGGAAGCTTAAGACCCAGGATAGAACAGAGAGACTGAGCCAGGTGCAGCTGACGCACTTGATGGCGAGAAGGAGAAGGTCTCTCACAGGTTGGAGAAGGTAGCGAACAAAGGGCCTGCGTGCAGCTGAAGTGAAGTGCTCATACAAGGCTCACTACCTAGCATTCACTACTTGCGCAAAACCTGGGCTAGCCATCCCCACGAATAAAGGACGTGACAGCAGTAAGAAAAGAAAAAAGGAGATGAAGGAGAAAGGACTGCACAAAAAGTTCAGGGGGAAAGACAGGAAAGGAGCTGTGGACATCCCGCTGTGGTAAAGAAAAGGAGCAGGGCCAGAGAGCAGGGAAAAGTCAAGTCTGTCAATTCACATTGCAGTTGAGGGAGGGGTTCCTGGAATTACTGCAACACCAGGTCGATGCGTGGAGTGGACACAGCATGCTCCTATTCCATCTCCCTGCTCCAAAAAGCCATTTAATATATTGTCTTTGGATAGCGGACGTATCAGATACTAAACTGATAAGAACAGATACTACACTTGATCTTAGCCAAAAGGCCGAGAAGCAATTCCCTTGAATCTTGTGTTAATAATTTTTAAGAGTGAAGTGCTTAGAAAAATAGTGAGCCCATAATAAATTCTCAGTAATTTTTCTGGATATCTTGTGATGTTGATGATTGATTTCATGTATTACCTTGGCAAGGTTATGGTGTCTAAATATTTGGCCAAGCAAGCACCTGCCTGACTGTTATTGTGGATGTATTTCATAAATGAATTAGTATCTATAGTCAGCTGATTGCATCTAGACCTGACTGCATCTACAAACAACAAAAGGCATCTACCCTCAGGTATAAGGACAATGTCCTCATCCAATCAGCTGGAGGTCTGAAAGCCAAATTGAGGATTTCAGAAGTCGAAAAGAAAAATTCTTGTCTCTATTTCAGCCAGCCAGTTCCTCCTGGGGGATTAAACGTTAAACCTTACCTTCAAGGGAGTTTTCAACTTGAGGCCTGCCCCACAGAATATGGACTTGCCAACACTCATAGCTGCATAAACCAATTCCTATAATAAATCTCTTAATATTGCATATTGGGTGTTTCTCCTTAGAAACTTGGCTAACACAATTACCAATTTATTGGAAATTATTACTTGATATCCTTTATCATTATTTGCATTTTATTTTCATCTGCAATTTGCTTTTTCTTACTCTATATTATATGCTTGAGATTATCAACCTTGACCCTGTAGTCTATATTCATAACTTGTAAGTGATGTAAAATATTCTTTTGTATATAATATCCAATTTACTTTTCAGTCTTCTTTTGAAGGACTTGGATTGGATCTTATTTCTTGATGTGAAAAATAATATTGCAATAACCTTCCCTATATATTTATTTTTGTGCAGATTCTTGAGAGTTAACCTTTTATACATGATTTACAAGTGAAATACACCAGCTGTGGGATATAATCATGCTCAACTTCACTCAGTATTGCCAAATTGCTCTGTAAAATGTCAGTAATAATTTTGGTTCACACCAGCAAAATATGAAAGCTTCCGTCAATCCATTTGCTTGCCAACACCTTTTTAAGTTTCGTTATTCTGAGGATATGTGCAAGTATACCTTGGACACAATGGATGGAATGATTATCCCATTAAGTGTGCATGTTTTCAAGGGATTTTAAATAAAATCAGAAATAATGAGGGTCTGAACAAAGGCAGTGACAAGGGGTATGAAAGAGGAGTTGAGGCATTTAGAAGGCACAATCCACATTCCTTTAAAATTGAAAGAGGAAAAAGTAGTAGGTTTAAAAATAATTAAAAAAAAATAAGGGGGGCATCCAAGTTTATGGCTAAAGAAGACAGGTGCTTGGTGGCATCACCACTCAGGGCAGAGGATAGAAAAAATAAAGCAGATGTGTCCTGTGTTCAAAGTGGAATTTGACTTTTGAAAAAATAAGCAGAATGCATTGAAAACTTGATATTAACAATGTGTAAGTATTTTAGTTATCATAAACTTCTCTTCATTTCATAGAAATATAGAATGTGTGCCTTAGGCATACCCAAACATGTAGAATTAATCTATTTTAAACTTAGGTCTTCCCTCAGTTTGGCTACGGAGAATATTTCAGGGCAGTAAATAGACAGAGGATGAGGCTGTGATTATCGATATGCTGTTTATTCTATAGATAGCATTTTAAATTTTAAATGTACACTTTTAGAGTTTCTCCTACATGATTTACTTGGGTAAACAAATAGAACAATGATCTTGCTACACTAATTATGTGCATTCTCACTGTAATTACCATAAAATTATAAGTTACAGCAATTTTCATTACTCTACCAGGGAAAATGAAGTTACTTTGAATTAATATGGCAAATTAGATGGCATCTTATAAAAACTTGAAATAGCATCAGTAATTCAGGTCACTGAGTTATATCCTAAAATGCATCCATTTCATTATCTGATTAATAAAAAAAATCCTTGCTTATATTTTGCCCTTCTACTACCTAAAGTTTAACAGATGAAAAGCTCAGAGACTCTCAGAAGTAGTAGTAAATTAGGAATTTCACCCCTTCAAAAAGGACAAATTCTATGCATGTAGAATTTTGAGCAAGGCAATTGAGATCATTCATTTTGCTGTTATATATACCACTTTCATCAAGAGAAATTCCTGATGGGCAAAAGCCTTAGAAACAGGCAGGCTTTATGCAGCATTTAACTCAGTGCCATCAATGGCAGCCACAGTGACTCATACAGAGAAGCCGAAGTTTGAATCCTAGATATACAATTTTCTCTTCAGTTTTAAATTATTTATTAATAACACAGGAATAATATTCTCATTTCCCAGGGATGGTGGGGAAATTAAATTATTACATATAAGGTGTCAGGTAACAAGCCTACTGCATAGTAGATTTTTAAATAAGATAATCATTTCTCATGGTCCACCTTCTCCACATAGCTTTTCCTTCCTTAACAAAATTACAGCAGGATTGTAATGATCACAACCATACGAACAATTTTTCTATGTGTTTATAAGACACTGCTTTCTCTAAAATACTTTCTTATCAACCACCTCTACTGGTAGTGTGAGGGTCAAATTATGTAGTGAATGTAAAAATAATTTTTATGCTGTTATACTAGTGAGTTATTGTCAGACATTATGCCATTTCTTCCCTTGTATTAAACTCTACATTCAATACTTCTTTATTTTGGGGAAAGTAAGGTTAAAACATAAATGGCAAGAGGGGCCAAGATGGCAGCTTAGCAATGTGCACATTTTAGTTCATCCTCCAGAACAACTACTAAATAACCAGAAACAGTACAGAACAGCTCCTGGGGCCACGTCAGTGACCAGACACACAGCGTACCCCAGTCTGGACCAGCTGAACTGGCTATGAGTCTCCAAAACAGTGACTTCCCCAAGCCACGGAGGCCAGCGCCCGGTGCGTGTCCCCCACAGGCGGCTTCCCGGAGGGAAACTAAAGGGACTCTAACAGTAGCAGGGACTGAGTCCAAACAAACACCAATTGTGGCATTAATAAACAAATTCTGACTACTAAAAATAGGCCCCCAGCTCAGGCGAAACTGGTCAAGGCAGAGGTCGCTTATTGGGCTAACTGAAAAAGAGGAAAGGGGACAAAACAGGTTTTTGTGGCTGTTTCTATGGAGGCTTGGCTGCCTCTGGATTCAGTGGTGGGACTACTCGGGCTGCAACTGCCCCAGGAATAGGCAGAAACAGACTGCTTTCAGGGCTATCTCCCACGTGTGCCTTCCCCAGGGAAGGGGTGAAGCCCAACTTAGGTGGAATCCCTCTCTCAAGGAATTCAGACCCCAGGGCTTGGCAACTTGAAGCCATTAAAACCAGCCTACAACCTCTCCTCTGTCTCCACCATGCCCCCAGCAGGGAGAGCCTTCCAAAGATAAAGGACCCACAACATCTTTGCTGGTGGGACCTGCAGACAGACAAGCACAACATACTGGGCAGGATAAGAAAAACAGAGCCCAGAGACTTCACAGGAAAGTCTTTCAACCTGCTGGGTCTCACACTCAGGGAAAACTGATGCAGGTGAGTCTTTCCCCCTGATAGGAGGCCAGTTTAGTCTGGGAAAACATGGCTGGAGTCTGTAATACCTATGTAGACCTCCTAAGGGTGGGGAGGGAAAAGGCACCTTAAAAGCAGGACAAGAAAGAAGAAAACAAGAACTGAAAAATTACCCTTGGTTAAACAAAACTTAAGCTAGAGGCCCAGAAAAAGCTGAAATGAAGGTCAAAGAACAGATAGACAACAAACTCATCTAGCAAGAAAACCCTAAGTAAGATAAGTGAAAGCAATCTCCAGAATAAACTAATTAAGGTAATTAAATGTCTAGACACCAGCAAAAAATAACAAATCACATCAGGAAAATTGAAGATATGACCCAGTCAAAGAAACAAACCAATAGTTCAAATGAGATACAGGAGGTGAAACAACTAATTCAGAATATACGAACAGAAATGGAAAACCTCATCAAAAACCAAATCAATGAATTGAGGGAGGACATGAAGAAGGCAAGGAATGAACAAAAAGAAGAAATGGAAAGTCTGAAAAAGCAAATCACAGAACTTATGGGAATGAAAGATACAGTAGAAGAGATGAAAAAAACAATGGAAACCTACAATTGTAGATTTCAAGAGACAGAGGTTAGGATTAGTGAACTGGAGGATGGAACATATGAAATCCAAAAAGAAACAGAAACTATAGGGAAAAGAATGGAAAAATATGAGCAGGGGCTCAGGGAATTGAATGATAATATGAAGTGCACAAATATACGTGTTGTGGGTGTCCCGGAAGGAGAAGAGAAGGGAAAAGGAGGAGAAAAACTAATGGAAGAAATTATCACTGAAAATTTCCCAACTCTATGAAAGACCTAAAATTACAGATCCAAGAAGTGCAGCGCACCCCAAAGAGAATAGACCCAAATAAACGTTCTCCAAGACACTTACTAGTCAGAATGTCAGAGGTCAAAAAAGAAAGAGAGGATCTTGAAAGCAGCAAGAGAAAAACAATCCATCACATACAAGGGAAACCCAATAAGACTATATGTAGATTTCTCAGCAGAAACCATGGAGGCAAGAAGACAGTGGGATGATATATTTAAATTACTAAGAGAGAAAAACTGCCAACCAAGACTCCTATATCCAGCAAAATTGTCCTTCAAAAATGAGGGAGAAATTAAAACAATTTCAGACAAAAAGTCACTGAGAGAATTTGTGACCAAGAGACCAGCTCTGCAAGAAATACTAAAGGGAGCACTAGAGACAGATATGAAAAGACAGAAGAGAGAGGTGTGGAGAAGAGTGTAGAAAGAAGGAAAATTAGATATGATGTATAAAATACAAAAGGTAAAATGGTAGAGGAAAGTACTACCCAAACAGTAATAACACTAAATGTTAATGGACTGAACTCCCCAATCAAAAGACATAGACTGGCAGAATGGATTAAAAAAACAGGATCCTTCTATATGCTGTCTACAAGAAACACATCTTAGACCCAAAGATAAACATAGGTTGAAAGTGAAAGGTTGGGAAAAGATATTTCATGCAAATAATAACCAGAAAAGAGCAGGAGTAGCTATACTAATATCCAACAAATTAGACTTCAAATGTAAAACAGTTAAAAGAGACAAAGAAGGACACTATCTACTAATAAAAGGAACAATTCAACAAGAAGACATAACAATCATAAATATTTATGCACCAAACCAGAATGCCCCAAAATACGTGGACAAACACTGCAAATACTGAAAAGGGAAATAGACATATCTACCGTAATAGTTGGAGACTTCAATTCCCCACTCTCATCAATGTAAAGAACGTCTAGACAGAGGATCAATAAAGTAACAGAGAATTTGAACATTACAATAAATGAGCTAGACTTCACAGACATTTATAGGACATTACACCCCACAACACCAGGATACACCTTTTTCTAAAGTGCTCATGGATCATTCTCAAAGATAGACCATATGCTGGGTCACAAAGCAAGTCTCAACAAATTTAAAAAGATTGAAATCATACACAACACTTTCTCAGATCATAAAGGAATGAAGTTGGAAATCAATAATAGGGAGAGTGCCAGAAAATTCACAAATAAGTGGAGGCTCAACAACACACTCTAAAACAACCCGTGGGTCAAGGAAGAAATTGCAAGAGAAATCAGTAAATATCTTGAGGTGAATGAGAATGAAAACACAACATACCAAAACTTATGGGATTCAGCAAAGGCAGTGCTAAGAAGGAAATTTATTGCCCTAAATGCCTATATCAAAAAAGAAGAAAGGGCAAAAATTAGGGAATTAACTGTCCACTTGGAAGAACTGGAGAAAGAGCAGCAAACTAATCCTAAAGCAAGCAAAAGGAAAGAAATAACAAAGATTAGAGCAGAAATACATGAAATTGAGAACATGAAAACAATAGAGAAAATCAATTAGACCAGAAGTTGGTTCTATGAGAAAATCTATAAGATTGATGGGCCCTTAGCAAGATTGACAAAAAGAAGAAGAGAGAGGATGCAAATAAATAAGATCAGAAATGGAAGAGGAGACATAACCACTGACCTCACAGAAATAAAGGAGGTAATAACAGGATACTATGAACAACTTTACGCTAATAAACACAACAATGTAGATGAAATGGACAAGTTCCTAGAAGGCATGAACAACCAACTTTGACTCAAGAAGACACAGATGACCTCAACAAACCAATCACAAGTAAAGAAATTGAACCAGTCATTCAAAAGCTTCCCAGAAAGAAAAGTCCAGGACCAGATGGCTTCACATGTGAATTCTACCAAACATTCCAGAAAGAATTAGTACCAACCCTGCTCAAACTCTTCAAAAAAAAATTGAAGTGGAGGGAAAGCTACCTAATTCATTCTATGAAGCCAACATCACCCTCATACCAAAACCAGGCAAAGATATTACATAAAAAAAGAAAACTGCAGAACAATCTCTCTAGTGAGTAGAGATGCAAAAATCCTCAATAAAATTCTAGCAAATCGAATCCAGCACCACATTAAAAGAATTATACATCATGACCAAGTAGGATTCATCCCAGGTATGCAAGGATGGTTCAACATAAGAAAATCAATTAATGTAATACACCATATCAACAAATCAAAGCAGAAAAATCACATGATCATCTCAATTGATGCAGAGAAGGCATTTGACAAGATTCAACATCCTTTCCTGTTGAAAACACTTCAAAGGATAGGAATCCAAGGGAACTTCCTTAAAATGATAGAGGGAATATATGAAAAACCCACAGCTAATATCATCTTCAATGGGGAAAAATTGAAAACTTTCCCCCTAAGATCAGGAACAAGACAAGGATGTCCACTATCACCACTGTTATTCAACATCGTTTGGAAGTTCTAGCCAGAGCAATTGGACAAGAAAAAGAAATACAAGGCATCAAAATTGGAAAGGAAGAAGTAGCACCATCACTGTTTGCAGATGGTATGATACCATATGTCAAAAACCCTGAAAAACCCACAGCAAAACTTCTAGAGCTAATAAATGAGTACAGCAAAGTGGCAGGTTACAAGATCAACATTCAAAAATCTGTAGTGTTTCTATACACTAGTAATGAACAATCTGAGGGGGAATCAAGAAACGAATTCCATTTACAATTGCAACTAAAAGAATAAAATACCTAGGAATAAATTTAACTAAAGAGACAAAAGACCTATACAAAGAAAACTACAAAAAAACTGTTAAAAGAAATCACAGAAGACCTAAATAGATGGAAAGGCATACCATGTTCATGGATTGGAAGAATCTATGTTAAGATGTCAATTCTATCTAAATTGATTTACAGATTCAATGCAATACCAATCAAAATCCCAACAACTGGGCGGGCCGCGGTGGCTCAGCGGGCAAGAGTGCTTGCCTGCCATGCCGGAGGACCCCGGTTCGATTCCCGGCCCCAGCCCATGTAAAAAACAAACAAACAAACAAAATATATAAAAAATAAGAAAATGTTTAAAGATGTTTCCCTTTCTTCCTCCCTTCCTTCCTTCCATCCTTCCTTCCTTCTCTGTCTTTCTTTCCTTCCCTTCCTCCCTCTCTAAAAAAAAAAAAAAAAAAAAAAAATCCCAACAACTTACTTTTCAGAAATAGAAAAACCAATAAGCAAATTTATCTGGAAGGGCAGGGTGCCCCGAATTGCTAAAAGTCTCTTGAGGAAAAAAAACGAAGCTCTAGGTCTCACGCTGCCTGACTTTAAGGCATATTATGAAGCCACAGTGGTCAAAACAGCATGGTACTGGCATAAAGATAGATATATTGACCAATGGAATCGAATAGAGTGCTCAGATATAGACCCTCTCATCTATGGACATTTGATCTTTGATAAGGCAGTCAAGCCAACTCATTTGGGACAGAACAGTCTCTTCAATAAATGGTGCCTAGAGAACTGGATATCTATATGCAAAAGAATGAAAGAGGACCCGTATCTCACATCCTATAGAAAAGTTAACTCAAAATGGATCAAAGATCTAAACATTAGGTCTAAGAGCATAAAACAGTTAGAGGAAAATGTAGGGAGATATCTTATGAAACTTACAATTGGAGATGGTTTTATGGACCTTAAACCTAAAGCAAGAGCACTGAAGAAGGAAATAAATAAATGGAAGCTCCTCATAATTAAACACTTTTGTGCATCAAAGAACTTCATCAAGAAAGTAGAAAGACAGCCTACACAATGGGAGACAATATTTGGAAATGACATATCAGAACTAACTGTAATGTAATTATGTTAAAACACTGAATGAAGCTGCATGTGAGAATGATAGAGGGAGGAGGGCTAGGGACATAAATGAAATCAGAAAGAAAGATAGATATTAAAGATTGAGATGGTATAATCTACGAATGCCTAGAGTATATAATAATAGTGACATGTACAATGTACAAATTTTAAAAATGTTTTTGCATGAGGAAGAACAAAGGAATTCCATTATTGCAGGGTGCTGAAAATAGATGATAATTAATACTTTAAAATGTCATCTTATGTGTGAGACTAAAGCAAGAAATGTTTATTTGTTACAAAATTTAGATTTTGACTAGAGCATTTCCTAATATAACTCATGTAGACAGTTTGACTGAATGTCATAAGTACTTGGAATCTCAGGTAGCACATGAGATTTTGCTGGTTTGTCCAGAGTGATGCCCTGATGAATCCCAGATTGATTTGATCAGCGACTAGAAAAGTATTTGCAAGCCCCCTTCAGGGAATGGAGAGTGGGGTGAAATTCAACTTCCCCAAGTTGAATTCTTGATATTCTCACAAGCAGTGTGGACAACCAAAGCTATAGGCAGAGCCTCTAGTCTTGGGGTTTGTTCATATGAAACTTAACCCCACAAAGGATAGGTCATGTCTACTTAAAATTTAGGCCTAAGAGTCACCCCCAAGAGAGCCTTTTTTGTTGCTCAGATGTGGCCCCTCTCTCCAGCTAACATGACGAGCAGTCTCACCACCCTCCCCCTCTCTGCGTGGGACATGACTCCCAGGGGTGTGGACCTTCCTGGCAACGTGGGACAGAGATCCTGGAATAAGTTGAGACTCAGCATCAAGGGACTGAGAAAAACCCTAGAATGAGCTGAGAATTAACATCAAGAGATTGAGAGAAACTTCTCGACCAAAAGGGGGAAGAGCAAAATGAGACAAAGTGTCAATGGCTGAGAGATTCCAAACAGAGTCGAGAGGTTATCCTGGAGGTTATTCTTATGCATTAAGTAGATACCACCTTGTTGTTCAAGATGTAGTGGAGAGGCTGGAGGGAATTGCCTGAAAATGTAGTGCTGTGTTCCAGTAGCCATGTTTCTTGATGATGATTGAACAATGATATAGCTTTCACAATGAGACTCTGTGAATGTGAAAACCTTATGTCTGATGCTCCTTTTAGCTACTATATCAACAGAAGAGTAGAACATATGAAATAAAAATAAATAATAGGGGGAACAAATGTTAAAATAAATTCAGTTTGAAATAGTGGTAAATGAAAGTGAGGGGTAAGGGGTATGATATGTATAGTCTTTTTTTTCTCTATTATCATTTTATTTCTTTTTCTGTTGTCTTTTTATTCCTTTTTCTAAATCGATGCAAATGTACTAACAAATGATAAATATGCAACTATGTGATGATATTAAGAAGTACTGATTGTATATGTAGAATGGAATGATATCTAAATGTTTGTTAATTTTTTTAATTAATAAAAAAAGTTTAAAAAATATTAATGGCATGTCTAAGGCGAGACAACTTTTGAGACAAAGCTAGATTTTAATCCCTGATCTTCTCAGGTTTTGCTGTATAACTTACTTTTCTTCCATGACTGTAGTATAACACAAATTAACTTTCCCTTTGGATAGAAATACATAGTTTTTATTTCTCCTTATGAAATATGATTTTGGAAACTTGCAGATGGGTAGTGCTCTGTTCGAATATAATGAAAAGTTGACAAGGTAGAGATCAGTTGTCCAGAAAAATGCCTTCTCACCTTTCAGAGAATAATATTATTGGCAAAATTTTTTGCCCATACATCACCCCTGCATCTAGTTGTGGCTATGTGACTAGTTCTCTTGAAAGGAATGTGACTGAAAGTAACACATGTCTCATCTGGGCCAAAACTTTAAAGGAAGTCTTTCGTTTGTTCTTCTTTTCTCTCTTTTCTTCTTCCAGAAGAAACGCAGGGGGTGCTTAAGGGGTGACATAGCCTCAAAACAGATGAATCACCATATTGATGAAAACTACCCTTAACCAAGATCTCCAGAACACCTATGTTGGACTATTATTTGAAGAAGAAATAAGTGTTCTATTATTTTTTTCAAAGAATGATTTTGGGTTTTATTTTTTTATATTAACTATTGGTTCCCTAAATTATAATGCTGAGTTCCAATTGCACAAAGTATTCCAAGTTAATAAATAAGCATACTATGGGGTCATAACTCATCGATTAAGAGCTACAAATACTTGTTAATTTATGACTTGTAAAGAGTTATCTATTGCACAAGAGTATCTTAATCCCAGGAAAACAGTGCCTGAAGCTTGGTAGCATTACTTTAATGTGACTTATTTTACCTTTTAATGTAATTTTTACATTTTTACCTTTATGGCTAACCAAAGCATTTAGTTGCTTGTCCATAACAGTTCTCCAGCTGTATTACCCTAGGCTTGTGAAAGAAAATATTACTTGGTATAAAGAGTCCTATAAGAAGAACAAAAAGACTCAAGTTCAATCCCTAGCTTTGCCATTTTCCAACAACATTTTAAAATGTTTTTCAACTTCAATCTCACATTCTTCATTTGCAAAATACTACACAAGGATCAGTGTAGACTAATGAGGATCTTTAGAAATTAATACATATTCTCTAATTCATATATTATTTGATTATTCATGTATATTTTAAGTATTATTAATGGTAGAAATTTTTGATTTATAGTCATGTGAACAATAATGTATTTACATAAGTAAATATACTGAAAATATATGCATGTACTTGTAGATAAAATCAAACTTCAGAACCTGTGAACTCACATTATAGCAACTTTGTGAAACACTTCACCTTATTATGTCATTAGTATTGTAATTTTGTAACAATTGCTTAATATAAGAATGCATTAAAGGCTTATAAGGAAACTTTTATTTGCCCTCATTCCTTTCCCTGAATTTTTTTGGAAACAATGGAGATTTACTGTTTCTTTCTTTATATATATTTCTTTCTTATTTCTACCAGACCATCACAATGATTTTTTGCCAGTAATCCAAAATGTTCGTAAAGAGTCAATAAAAAAGGGCCAGTTAGCTCACAAATTAATTTGTACATGGTCACAAGCAGTAGGTTAATTTCCATGCCAATTAACCTCAAATCCCATGGTCATGCTCAATTAGTGATAGGAATAGTTAACCTCTCTGTCTTGGTTTGCCAGAACTGCTATGAAAAAATACAACAGGAATTTATGGTTTTCTGGTTTGGAAAGTGAGAAAGCCTCTATCAAGGACTCTATGTGCAAGGCTCTTTCCTGGAGGCCATCACATTCCTGTCGTATCTTGCTGGCGATCTCCGTGGAGAGATCTGACAAGAAGAACATCTGGCTTAGGGCCAGAAGATCTTGTCCAGCATGATTAAATTAGCCAAAAATTTTGGCTTCTATTTCATTATCTGTAAAGTAAAGACTATAATCATTACTCAACAAAATGTGGATTAAGGTTGATTGTATTAATGAAAATATTAAAAAAAAATAAACTAAGAAATTTGTGCCCTAATTATTGTGTTTGTGTGTATATGTGTATATATAGAGAGAGAGAAGGAGAGAGAATTACATTAATATAGCTATGTATAGTTATTTGTGCTTAAAAGGAAATATTTGTGATTTTGGTAGCTAGTTAAAATATTCTTTTGACAGTCGCAACAAAACAATTTTCTCCCCCAAACGGAAGAGTGCTTCTGTAGATAGCACTGCAAACTTCTAATACACATTCAAAGTTTTTAAACTGCATATTAAATCTTGCATTTTGAAATGACAGATATTCCTGTGTGGCAAAGCCCTCTCTGCGGAAATGACTTTCTTGAAGACTCATCTCAGAAAATGCTGTAATTTTCTCTCAAGTTTGCCATTTCTGATCTCGTTCGTGTGCACTTTCATTTGATGGAAAAGTTCCCCTCTGTGGTGTCGCCTTAGAGATTTAGAAGTTCAACAACCGTACGATTGTTTCTCAAAAATATTCAAAATGCATTTGAAGATGATGGAATATCTGCCTCTTTCTTCCATCTCCAGAGTTTAGACAATGAGACAGCTGAGGGGTTACCAAAGGGCTCAGCTGCTTTCTTCATCAGAGGAGATGCTGTTGGTAGTGAGCGTGGAGCTGGCACAGTGGAGACTGAACTGAAGTGAGTGGGCCTGGTTAACAGATGATGTGGTTAGTGAGTGCATGCTTCCTTTAAAGTGCTTTGCTTTGGACAGACCAACTCTGTTTGCATTCTCCTTGCTCTCCTTGGTGGCGTATCCTTTCTCCTGTTGTCTCTCTTCTAACAGTACTTCAAAATTGCTCAGTTTGGCCTATAAGATCCCTATACAGATCATATTGATATATCTTTCTGGGAGGTACTTGATGGGTAGAAAAAAGGCCAAAAAAGGAATGAGAAAACCTATGCTCTCACTTTGGCACGGCCACAAGGAAGAGCCATAACATACAATTTACTTTGCATCTGAAACGATGAACCTGTTTCCCACTCAATAAAATGAAGATTTTGTGTTAGGTGATGCCAAAATCCTTTTTAGGTCTGAAATCAAAGTTTTTTTTATAAAGCCATTAGAAAAAGACTTTTACAAAGATTTTAGAAAATTAGAATCTCTATATTTTCAACCCCAGTCACAAACCTTTCCTTATTATGACTATTTCAATTACATTCTATTAAATTTTGGCATGATAAAATAGATATAATATTAAATCTATAATATACTGAGTTTAAATGTATTAAAAATTTCCCTTGAATCAAGATATTATATTTTACTCCTCTTTCTTATATCAGTACTTTTTTTTTTTACAAAAATACCCTGATATACCATTTAAAGGTGATAACAACAAAATAAGTTATTTAAAATATATGTATTTCCAAGGAATACCCTGCTGCTTGGTTCATCACAAATTATACTAGTATTATGTTCAAAGAAGTGCAAGAGTTTGCTACTTGATGCTAAGTGAACTATAAAATGACCATAGTTGAAACTATATTACAGGAAGTGCAAGGGTAGTTCAGTGGTAGGATTCTCGCTTGCCATGTGGGAGACCTGGGTTTAATTCCTGTTCCATGAACTTCCTCAAAAAAACAAACATGCAAAACAAAGGAATAAAAAAAATTCAGCAAATGGTGCTGCAATAATGGGATACTCACATGGAAAAATAATGAAATGCGACCCAGCCATGCAGCATTCAAAAAAAAACTACATTACTGTAAAAAAAATACGTATATATATACATAGACAATGAGTAGAACAGAAAAAGACAGGACAATAAAAACTTGTATATATGAATATTTTGTAAACTATAAAAATCTCATTAGAAATAGGTGGGAAAGATTCACTCCATATTTGTGCTAAGAAAAAATATTGGGAAAAATATGGAATTAAACTCATGCCTCAGACTAGCCCCCATGGTTAGCTGCAGATGGGTGTTAAAGTGTGAAAAATGAAGCTATAAAGAACTAGGGGCAAAAAAGAGCATGCTTATGCACAAAAAGAATGAAAAAGGACTTCTAAGGATAAAATCAATAGGTTTTTAAATTTTAAATACAATCTGTAAAAAATTATCATGAATAAAATGAAATTATAATAACTTAGGAGCAAAAAATGCAAAACGTGAAAAAGAAAGATTATAGTCTTATAATTCTTACATCATAATAACTTCTCGCAATTAGAAATAAACGAATGCCAAAAAATATAAAGTTAGGAAAGAAATGAATTGGTCAATAAAACATAATTGTTTTTTAAATTGTGTCCATATTAGAACAACATAAACATTTACCTACCATGTTATGAAAGAATAAAATTAATAATAAATATTATCATAAATTCTAAGAGAAACAAACATTGACATACATTACAGGTAAAGTCTAATATAGCACAAAATGTTGGTATGTATATCAAAATCTGAAATGCTTTTTAATCTTTGACCTATTATTTCCTTAAGATTATTATTTTATAGAGCACATATAGAAATGAATGTTCATCAAATCTTTATAATTTCAAAAATTATAAACTTTAACATCAGTTGAATAATCAACTATATATAATATTTTATACCTATTTAAGTGATGAAGGAAATATTTATAATAAAATGTATCCTCATAAATAAGTAACTAGATCCTGAGTACATAATTCTGATGAATATATTTAGCAACTGGGAAAACCTTCATACTGGTTCCCTGAGCCAGAGAGGAAGAGTAGTTGAATAGGACTTTCCTCATCCTGCCCAAGATGAGTAAATCAAGCTCAGTCTCAAATTTCAGAGATTAGCCCCATCACCAAAGACTTAAAGGAGGCAGCGATGGTGGACCCAGTGATATTTTTTATTAAATCACTTGCATGGCTCCTGAAAACTCCAGATGGATCAGAGCTAATGATAGTGTTCTATCATACATTTACCCGAGTGGTAGACCCTTTTGCAGCTGCTGAGCCAGATGTGCAATCTATAGTGGGATGGAACCACACAACATCTGTCACTTGAAGATCTGCTCTTGCTTCCATTTAGTGAGGAGGATGAAAAACAACTTTGGATTTACTGGAAACTCTAAAAATAAACATACATAATGGCATATTATTTACTAATTCTCTGCTTTGACATTTTTCAGAATATTGGTCTACAATATGGAGGACATCACACTAGGAAGATCCAGTTAACAAAAAGTGCAAAGTACTCTATTTGCCTCAGTAAATCATATGCTTCTTAGGAGATGGAAAAAAAAATCTTCAAAAATTCTGAAACTTGCTCTACTGATAAGGCATATTTAAGGTGTAATAGTTTGGGAACAGGTTGGGACATATCCTCCAAGGAAAAAGACTTAAGAATTGCATGAGGCATCACATACTGTTTAAGGAGACACAGAGTTGAATGTGGCTCTTTCAGTTCTGGAGAGTAAAAAAGCGTGCTTGGGAATATCACTATGTAATAACTTTCTTGTATGAATTTATGACTTTTCTTATATAACTTCCATTTTCACATTTGGCCCAGAGCAACATGGATCTCAGAAGCAGATTCAGACTGAAATGAAAACCCCTCTGCCTGTGGCCCCTGACCTTACAAATCTAATTTTGCTAGAGGTACCTGTATACATATGAATACAACATGGAATGTTTGGAAAGCTAAAGTTTAAATATTAAACTGTAGGATTAAGATTTTGGGAAAATCCCAGGTCTCTCTTTTTTTTCCCCCAGAAAAATACTTACCATTCAAAAAGCAGCTCCTAATGCTACTGGCCACAGCAGACACTGAGCACAAGACCATAAGATATCGAGTGATTATCAAACCAGAGCAGTCCATCATGAGCTGGGTATTGTTAAATCTTACAATTAATATGAAAAAGAGACACTTAGGATAGGGCCCAAGCAAATCCAGCAAGCATAAGTGAGCTACATAAAGAGGTGAAGGGTGTTATCTACCACTTTCAGTTTGCCACCTCTCCACTCATACTCATAATCTCACAGAAGATTGCTGAAGGAAGAGATAGAAATCACAGACTTGTTGCACAAATTGTTCAGTTCAATAGATTATTGTCTTGTGTCAAATGTGGAAAGATTTTTTTTCAAACCAACCGTAGTGTTTTCTGGGGTCAGAAAAATCTAGATCAGATGCTGGAGGACAGAGAGGATAAATATCAATTATGGCCTCAATTCCAATCACTGTAATAAGAATAGTAGCTCCTTCCAAACTATTACAACTTTCATGGAGGTTTAGGCTACCCGCTAACTTGTGGGTGCACAGACATGATGGGATTTACGGAAGACATGAATAAATCTGAACATTTCAACGAGTGAACTGTAGTAGAGAACTCTACTAAATCATAGCCTTTTGGACCGTCTCTGACTTCAGCTCCAGGCAAAGTGGAACGTTCCAAGTATTTTCCCTGCCAACCTCCCACATCAAGAGCCTACCGTGTCTTCCTGGATTCTGCCCCATGTCTTCCCTAACGCTGCAGAAACTTCCTCCTCCGCTGTGAAAAGGTAACCCGGACATGAGGCTGTATTATCAATCTTATGACCAAACCGTGATGGATGGAAAGTGGAAGTCAGTGAATAAATGTATAAATATACTTATAATTAATATAAGTATAAATAAATATACTTCAAGTAGATGATTTGGGGGAGAATTCTGTAATTTCTTAGAGGTTACTGTGAAATCAAGTCCCTGTTCTCTAAGGCAACAACCTTAGTAATGCACTGTTTCTTTTCAACATTTTATTATGAAATGTTCAAACCTAGCAAAATTGAGAAGATTTTACTCTTCATATGGTACATCTACCACCTATATTCAACTAGTAACATATACCAGTCTTGATTTATCATAAAAGTGTACATCTTTCTAACCCTCCTTTCATCAATCCATCTTTGCTTTTAATCTAATTTAAAGCAAATTGTAAACAACTGTACACATCCCACTAAATAATTAAATATGCACATTAGCTAGAGCTAAGTATTTGCTGACAGTTATTTTCCTTTTGGTGTAAAGTTTGCATACAAAGAAATGCTCAAATCCTAACTATATATTTACTGAGTTCAGAGAAATATGCAAATACATAATGAATCTGAAGAGAAGGAATGTTATCATCCCCCAGAAAAGTCTGTTTTGCCCTTTTCCAGTAAATTCTTATTCCCACCACACTTGACACAAGCTCTGTTCGGGTTTTTCTCCACCATACATTAGAATTGCTTACTCAGAAACTATTTATAAATGAAATCATACAAAATGTAACGCATTATTTTAAGGCTTCTTCCATTTAGCATCATATCGCTGAGATCCACCCATCTGTACAAGTGATTTGTTCCTTTTTCATTTATTGTTTTTTATTGCTGATTAGTATGGCATTGGATGAATATAACCAGGTCGTGTTTGTTCCCCTATCGACAGAGACCTAGACTATATCCAGTTTTTGCTCACATGGATACATTTCTATAAACATTTCTGAATAAGATTTCTGGGAATTTTTTTTTTCTTTTGAGTAAATAAATACCTAGGAGTTGTTGAATTTATGTGTCATATGTTAACTGTATATTAAATTTACAAGAAACTACTAGACTTTTCTTCAAAATTGGGTATTATACATTCCCACCAACAAAATATGAATGTTCTATTTATTCTTTATTCTTTCTAACATATTGTGTAATAAATCTTTTTCTTTTTTCGACTACTCTAACGGTGTATGGCACGTTATGCTTTCAATATGCATGTCTCTGATTACTAATGATGTGGAAGATTTTTCCTGTACCTTTTGGGCTTTCATATAATTTATTTATAGAGACTATCAGTTAAAATATTTTGCCTGTTTCTTTTATTAGATTGTGTGCACATGTAGGTGAATTTTAAATATCATCTTGTAAAAGTTATTTATGTATGCAGGCTACCAGTCCTTTGTCAAATACATGTTTTACAATTATTTTCTCAAAATCTCTGACTTTTTTTAATCTTCTTAATAGTAGCCTTAGGTGAACTGAAGATTTTTAAATATATGTATAAAGCATTTATCATGAAGTTTGTCTCCTATGGTTTTCTCCAAAAGCAACATGATTTTACCTTTCACATTGGGTCAGTGATATGTCTTGAATTAATTTTTGTATATAGTATGAGGTAAAAACAAGATTTTATTCTTAAATTGTGGATACTCAGCTATTCCAGCATCATTTATTAAAAATTCTTTCCTTTCCCTATCGGATACATTGGTATCTTTGTAAAAAAAATATATGTGTGGATGCATTTCTGGGCTCTTTCATTTCTTTCAATTGTTAATTTGTTGTCTTATGCCAACATCATACTTCTTTGTCACTATAGTTTTATAGAACCTCTTGACATCAGATAGTGTAAGTCCTCCAACCTTGTTACTTTTTTTTTTTTTTAATTTGCTTTGGTTTTTCTAAGTTATTGTGTGTTTATGTGTGTGCTTATATATATTTATGTCAGCTCTCAATTTCTACCAATTTCCTTCTGGAATTGGCAATGCACAATTTCTGTTGTCTTTCCCCCACTCCTTTATTTTCGCTTTTTGGGATTACCACAGAAATAAACCGCAAGCACATAGTTCCTTATTCCAGGCTCTTTGGTGGGAATGGAGATAAATGAGACTTTTTTTTGACTCATTTCCCTACATTGACCTTAAGTAATATTTAATGCTGTGCTTTATAACTCTTAATATTTTAATATGCATAATTAAAAAAATCTGAATCTTCTCCAAGACCATAACTTGTATTATAAGTCAGAAAACCTTGACTGAAGTTTTGCTACTTGGTATCTGTATTTCCATGAGAATTTATTTAATCCTGATGTCAGTTTCCACATCTTTAAAATGGACATATTGTACATATTCTGCATAGGTCAGAGATGTGTTATATGAATTGTTTAAAAATAAAATAATGTATAGAAGATGACTTAAAATTTGTATTTGTCATAGAAATATAAAGGAAGAGTTATTGGATTAATCATTGATGATAAATCATTTCCAGTATAGTGCCTAAAAAATAGCAAGCTAGTATCTTTAGTGTGCAATTAGATTTATTAACAAATGCTTAAATTTTCACTTGAAAAATGAGTCTCCTCGGACATAAGCAATGTCTCTTCTAACTCCAGGAATTTTTCATGTCCTACCTAATATTTCCATGTAATCTGAGACTACCACTTCATTGTGAGACATATTACTGAAAGCAGGTGATCCATTTCTTTTCTTTTTTTTTTCTTGTTTAAAACTTGAAACACTCTTTTTTAAAGATAGTGCACTAATATGAAATGTTGAATGGTTTGCAATTATTAATTTTGGAGTTAGGGTATGAGAGGTCTTTCCTTAAACAAGATCCATAGTTCTTTCTAACAGCCCAAACTTGTATATATGTTTAAAGAAATAAAGTATGTTAAGTGCATTTTGTATTTACACAGCTTGTATTTCTACTTCACATCCATGCCCTCATCCCTAGACAAAAATAAATCTCAATATTATCCTTCCCCCACAAAGCCTACGGCAGATTAGAGATGAACTTAAATTCACCTTTTCCTTTTTTTCCATGGACACTACCGTTTCTCTGTTTGGCTTTCCAAAATGGTGTATTTCCTAAACCAAAGGGAGGGCCAATATGCAACTTTCCATTCTAAACTAAGAGGGCAGAAAGCAATGTCTCCTTTACTGTCTTTAATCTTTCGCTTGGTTTTTAAAAATCTCCATCCCTGCAAAACAATGGACTGATCTTATTCTCTGAAAGGCCTAGATCTCATCCTCCATCCATACCTAAATAGCTGCCTGAAGAGGTGAAACATGTGCAGTTAATTTACAAAGCAATATTTTTACAGATGTCATTTAGCATTTGGTCAAGTCAGGTGAAAAATGGTAACCTCTTATTAAGTAATTGTGTATTTCATGCTGAGAATACCTGTAATTCAGTCTTTATAGGTATAACAGGATTAATTATTATTTTATTAGGGAAAGGAAGGGAGGAAAGAGGAATTTTCTCTATAATGACCATTCATTTTAGCTGTTTAGACAGCATCCAAAAGATTTAATTTCCAGAGTCTAGTCTTCTCCCATAATCAAGCAGCACCATTGATCTCAATGCACTTATACCTTGTGAGATAAGAGTACAGTAATTACGCAGCATTTGAGAATAAAGAATTTGCTTCACCAGAGTATTAGTGAAATGCAGCTGCTCTGATACATGCAAACAAAGCACCTTCTGCTACAAGTGATGAACTATAGACTTATACATTTATCTTCCTTTTGATATTGCATATAACTAAGAGTATATTATCATTATTGTGACAGAGCGCAAATCTAGAAACAAATAGCTTTTTTGGTGTTAAATTGTCTTCTTAAGGGGCGGGCCGCGGTGGCTCAGCGGGCAAAGTGCTTGCCTGCTATGCCGGAGGACCTCGGTTCGATTCCCGGCCCCAGCCCATGTAACAAAAACGGAGAAACAGAATACAATAAAACAAGAAAATGTTTAAAAATGTTTCCCTTTCTTCCTTCCTTCCTTCCTTCTATCCTTCCTTCCTTCTCTCTGTCTTTCCTTTAAAAAAAAAAAAAAAAAAAAAAAAAAAAATTGTCTTCTTAAGAGCTGGAAGTTGTCATCAGAACTCCCCATGCTCTCTCATCATTGTCAAACATAGTTCAGATTGCAACAGAGGCTTAATATTAGATCAGACCTGAAATTAATTAATTAATTAATTAGATCCAAATCTAAGTATTTGACCAATTCCCTCTCCCCCAGAAAATGTGTTCACACTTTTCTTGTAGTTAAGAAAAAACACAACAATAAAAATTCAATCAAGTATAACATTAAGAAAAATGTATTTTAAATGGTTAAAGACACTTCTTAAAACAGGAATGCTAATCACATCAATGGCAAGAAGGACCATCATAGTTGGTGCTGATTTCCCATCTTCTTCAACCATTTTTGTCCAGCAATGTTGATGACTTCAGTAGACATTCTTGAGAATACAGCCACAAGAAGCAAGAATTCAGAGACTGCTACTTTCATTGAGTTGTTGAAGTGAGAGAAGATGGATTCTTCTATCATCTCCCCAAATAATTGATTATTTTATTCAGATTTATAGTGTCTTCAGGACAAGAAGACTGTTACTCATCATGACCCTGACCATTATTTATTTATCAGCCCAGGCAGAAGTTATAATTCACAATAACTGGACAGCTGCTGTTTTAACCTTCCATCAGTCATTCTTTAGGTTTCTTTAAATCTACCGATTTTTCTTTGCATACCATCCCTCCCAGTTTCAGTCTATATGGTTTGGGTATGTTTTGGCCACTTCCTCCAGTTCTAACAGGGAATGTCTGACCCAGATTTTAGATACAAAGACTGAGGATATATGGAATACCTGATACTCATGAAACAATGGGAGAAACCTATAATTTCCCTTGAACAATTAGGAAAGAAGAACCTCCTTTCCACTTAAGTTGTTTGTTCATAAATTGTAAACTCAAGCTGCAAGAGGCAGGATGGAAAGTATCTGCCAAGATTAAATCTATGCAAAGGAAAGCAGAAAACAGAGATGATGAGGAAGAAAAACGCTAATCTCCAGGCCTGTAATTTTCCTTTGTATTTTATTTTATTTTGTTTTGCCTTGTTTTCTTAAGTCAGTAAGAGAGTTTTATGTGCCTTGTAATTAAAAGCATTCTAATGAATACACAATTAATTCCTCTATTGATAAGAGTTTAGGAAAAGACAATAGAGACAAGTAAGGGCATTCAGGGAGCAAAACCTTCATGAGCTTAACTGATATTGACACGGATGGTTTTCTTATGCGGATACGGAGGAATAGGTTTACATGATCATATTTTTAGAGGAATGCTGAACTTTTCCCCCATCATCTCCTGGAACACAGATTCTGATTGATTTCTCTCTCACTACAAATGCAGGAGGGATGCATGTCCATGGCATGGTATTTAATAAGCATTGCTGACTACTAGATAGTCTCACTTTTCAAAGAATAAAACTTAGTTACAGATAATATGCTGTGTTCCCTCAAAATCATGCAAGTAATAAGGAACAGAGTCAGAATGTAAAACTAAGTCTGCCTGACATGAATGGACATGCTCATCTAATATCGACTTACTAATATAGAGTTAGTGACCCTAGTTATTTTATTGACTCAACCCATTATTTTTCTGGGAGTAATTTTAGGCACGTTTGATCAAAACGACCTTCACCTACCAAACTGCCACAATGCTTAACATCTTTGTTACCAGTTACTAGTGTTTCCTTTGAATTCATTTTTTTTTAATAGCTGTGCTTCTGAGCAGAGAACTTAAGTACATCTAAATATATTATCCTAACTACCTTTTTCATACTAAAAGGACATTTTTGCCAGTCTTAAGTTCTTTAATCTTATTCATGGCTCTACATCTTACATAGAATTCTTTAATTTACACCAAATTTTTAGATACATCATTTAATAGGAACTTCATAAGGACCTCATTTACATATATAGCAATTGAGACTTGGAGAACCAATGTAGTTCAAAATTGGCATTGCTAAGCACAGGAGATGTTGAACTGTGACACAGACAGGAAACATTTAAAAGGTCATGCAACTTTGCAAAGGAAAAGCATAGGAACTTGATTTACTCGAGGTCTATAAAAAAAGGAAATAAAACTTAAAGAATAAAAAATGTTATTATTATTACTATTATTATTATTTTTTTTTGCATGGGCAGGCACCGGGAAATGAACCCGGATCTCTGTCATGACAGGCGAGCCACCATCGCACCACCCAGCCACTGTGGCACAACCCAACGTTATTAATTTTAACATCACTGAACAGGTTCTATAATTTAGCAGAAATATTTACCGAAAATTATGTATAAAAGCGTAGCTCATAAATTCACAAAGATTATCAAATTAGTTTCCAGGATATATTCTGGAATTGAGATGTTCTAAAAGCGGTAGGATAATGATCAGATGAGAGTGGAAACCCAAGATGGGTAAGAATCTTAAGAGTATATTTAATTCCATATTTTATATGCTAGTGAGGTAGAAATTTGGAAATTAGGTTGTGGCAATACTGTCAATCACTTCTAAGGAAACATGATTATTATGTTTATGAGAACCCAGATGAAGTAAAATCACCATACTTCATTCAACATGGATTGTCTTGGAACAAGCCATGCTAAATTCATGACATTTTTTGTTTTTCCTTAGACTGGCTATTAGAAAGGTCTCCAGAAATGTGGTTTTTAAGCTCCAATATGCATTAAAATCAAATGGTGGGCTTGTTTATTAAATGTATTCTCATCCCCAGTTATGGAGCATCAGAAGGTCTGGGTTAGGACTTGAGAATTTGCCTTTCTAAAAAATTTCCGGGTGATGCTGATTCAACTCATACAGGAAGTACACATGGAGAGCCACTGGAATAGTTATGTTGTACTTGTACTCAGCTAATCATCTGATACAACATATTTTCGGAACCACCTGGGAAAGTCCAGGTGTCACATAAGTACAGTATCAAACTGCTTCTTCTTTAATCTGCAAGCCAGCCTGACATCATAATTTAATTCATAGAGCCTCTATGCTGTTGGTGACTGTGATGGTTTTAAATTATGTGCCCGCTTAGAAAAGCCATGTTTTAATCCTGATACAGTATTGTGAGGGTCAGCTGTTTCTTTTAATCCTGATTCAATATTGTAGGGCAGAAACTTTTGATGAGACTATCTCCACATAGATGTGTCACACCCAATTTTGAATGTGGCCTTTGTATTAGATGGAGATGTGACTCTACCCATTCTCATTCAGGGTGGATCTTGACTATTTACTGGAGTCCTTTAGAAAAAGGAAACATTTTGGAGAGAGTTCAAGGCTGACACAGATGCAGACACTTGGTTGGAGAACAGTTGCTTCAGAGCTAACAGAGACACAGATGTTTGGAGATGCTTGAAGCCCAGCAGACATCACCATGTGCCTTCCCGTGAGATGCTAAGCAAAACCAAAACCCATAGTTTTCTTCTGGAGGAACTAGGTGAATGTCCAAAGAAGCTAAATGAGAAGGCCCCAAAGCAACAGAGCCCAGGAACAAGGAATAACAGATGCTATCCATGTGCCTTCCCAGATCACCCTTCCTTGAGCCAAGGTATCTTTCTCTTGATGCCTTAGCTAGGACATATTTATGGCCTTAGATCTGTAAACTTTTAACTTATTAAATTTCCTTTATAAAAGTCATTCCATCTCTGGTATATTATATTCTGGCAGCTTAATAAACTAATACAGTGACCGTAAGTCTTGATGTACACTTGCTCTTTTCAAGTTGCCAAGTTGGATCATACACACACACCATTTCTCCTGTAATAGGTTTCTTAACTTCAGAAAAAAATGGAATATGCTCTAAATAGTTTAAGTAAAAAATTATTTATTAAAGTCCATTAGGTAGGGCAGTGTGATGGTGGCTCAGTGGCAGAATCCTTGCCTGCTATGCCAGAGACCTGGGTTCCCTTCCTGGTGCCTGCCCATGCAAAAAAAAAAAAAAAAAAAAAAGAGAGAGAGAGGTTTTAAAACCCATTACGTAAATCATGGAATTGTTGGGAATATATTCACAGATAAGCTAATGGAAATAATGCTCTGGAGAATAACAGAAATTTGGCCCATGATGTGGCTTAAACTTCTGGAACTGCATCACAGTATTAGCCTGACTTTGAAGCCTCCAACAATTGTACAGCCATCATCCTTATGACAGACTTGATTCTTCACACAGAGTCTTTCCCCTGATGTTTCTCACATCTGCATTGAGATATTGAGATGCATCTGAACCCAGGTCACATACTTATACCTTAATGGCAAGAGGATTGAGAAATGTACAGTTTGGACCCTTTCCTGGAAAGAACTACTTAGAATTCAGGAAAACTTGAGGGAAGCTGTTGAAATAAAATGTCAGATGGCTTCCTTAGTGGATGCTCTGTTGTTTTTTTGTTGCGTAACAAACTAGGAGAAACTCTAGTGACTTAAGGCAATTTATTACCTCTCATGGTCCTAAGGGAAGGTTAGGTTTAGTGAGGCAGTTCTTGTTTAAGATTTATCTTGCAGTTACAGTCAGAAATCACTGGGACTGTAAAGGTGTGAAGGCTACACAAGGTTCACTCAAGATGTTAGAGATGGTTTATTCGCATGGCAGACAGTTGACACTAAGCTATTGGCTGAGAGAGTATCTTGAGCATATGACCCAAGTGCCTACAAATATCCTTCTTTGAGGCATGGACTTCTCATTACACTGGCTGAATTTGGAAGGAAATAAGCAAATAGGAGGCAAAGACAAGAGTAGGAAGATGTCTCCAGTCCTGTAAGACCCTAGATCTTGCACAATGTCACTCAATATTCCATTGATGACAAGTACTACTCAAATTCATAGGGCAGAGGAGTAGCAATATCACATTGTAGAAGAGCATGTAGAATGGAAGTGATTGTGGACATCTTTGTAATTATACTCTTGGTTAATGTGGGGTTTGAAAGCAGATAGATGGAACACTTGTATAATAGGGAAAAAAATCACCCAACATAAGCATGCATATGCACACACACACACACACACACACACATAATCCTGGTATTCAATCAAATGTGTTACTGTCTTGACTTTAAATGCTTGGGCAATTATTTTTATTGCCTAATAACCTATAGACACCCACCCATAATATGAGATCACTCACTGGGATAGAAATAGGGGAAAAATTAGGGTGAAGGGGTAGATGTATAAAATCCCCTCTCTAACTGCAGGTGAAGAATCAGATTCATCAATACAGTTTTCCATAGTGATGTTGCCTAGTAATGTATATGCTTTCTTCCTTTCCCTTTCATTTTAAGCCAATTTTCTGAAAAATAGTTATACCAAAAATATGGTTTCAGAATGGAAAATAAGGACAATGCTCTACTGTTTCCAACTCAAACCCTCCGAACTGAGCACCATCATTAAGTATGTTGCCATAATTAATAACTTGTGTATTGGACTTCATATTAAAAAAATAAGGATTCAATTCAATCTGTGATATCCTTACTCAAATGTGAAGCTATTGTCATTTCAGAACGACGATTGCATACAATGCCACCCACACATTTTGCTTGTTGACCCTCAGCTGAATGAAAGAGTAGTGGCCCTCATCACTCCACTTGCATCAGAATAAAAAGAGGACGTGTATACTGTCGCTGGTTGTCACTTTTGAGAAATTTTATATACAGAGCCTTTCCATGGAATTTCTATAAGATTAGAAGACTTTGGAACAGCACTCGAGATTTCTTCATGCTTGATTAAACAAGAAATTTCATTACAAGACATTTCATTACTAAGTTAATTACAAATAATCATGGAGGTCACTTAGAACTCATTTGAAAACCCAAACTTCTTCGAATCTTTGGAAATGGCTCCCAAGTTCCAATAATTGCAAAAAAAGATATTTCACTGAGTTCTTGTAAAATCATTTAATGCAATCATGAAAATGAACCCAGATTGGTATATTGAGTTTTGCCAAATGAAAACCATCTTGAATTAAACTAAAGAATATAAATGTTGAGAGTCTCATTTTGCTGTGTGCCTCTTAAAAATTTGGCATCAATTATATGTAAGTAAAAGACTCCCATAATCTTAAACTAATGATTTGAAAATATGAGGGTCAAGTGTTAGGCTCTGATTAAGGAAAGAAGTTTGGAAGTCTCACAATTTAACATATAAATTTTACCTAACTTGTTTTAAAAATGAAATCACTGCCTTCAATTGGGCCCAGTAGCTTGAACTTCTGGAAATCTAAGATTTGATTGACACAGAAAATAATGATTATCTGGTCTTTTGCTACGATAGAAGACAGAAATTGGCATGATGAGCTTAGTAGGAAGGAGTACTGTAAAAATGCTTCTAAAACTTTCAACTAAACCTTCAATTTATAGCCTCACCTTATCTTCCAACTTCTATACACTTGGAGGTTCTTCAGCAAAATTAGTTTAGATGAAGTCAAGCCTTCATCCTTGTTTTGGGATTTACTGAAACAGTATCTTACAGAAATTGTTGGACTCCCTGGACCCCAGTCTTCGCTGTCTAACTAGTCATTATAAAATCCATCTAAAATATATACCTGCCTCTTAGGAAATTGAATCATGTCCTCCACAAAAGGCATGTTCATGTCCCAACCCCTTGTCCCATGGGTGTGAACCCATTTGTAAGCAGGACATTTGAAGATGTTATTAGTTAAGATGTGCCCAAACTGCATGAGGCTGGCCCTTAATCGAATATGGCTGGAGTCCTAATAAGCAAAGGAAACTAGATGCAGACAGAAAGAAGTCATGAGAACAGTCTAAAGCTAGAAGTCAGTGGAACCTGAAAGAGAAAAGTTGGTACTATTATGTATATTGCCATGTGACAGAAAAACAAAAGTAACCCAAAGATTACCAGCCAGCCAGAGGATATTGAACCCAGGAGAAAGCAAGCCTCTAGCTCCTGAAACTATGAACCAATAAATTCCTTTTGTTAAGCCAACCTAGTTCATGGCATTCTTTTAGCAACTAGGAATCTAAAACAGTTTTTGGTACTGGAAAGGGGGTACTATTATGATAAATACATAAAAATGTGTAAATGGTTTTGGAATTGGGTAATGAACAGAGGCCAGAAGAAATGTGAGATTCTTTATAGAAAAAAGCCAGAATGTTCTGAAGAAATTGCTGGTACAAATATGGACATTAAAGTTACTTCCAATGAGGTCTTAGAAGGAAATGTTGAATGTTATGTTTTAGTTTACTAAAATTGCTGAAATGCAACACACTAGAAATGGGTAGGCTTTTGACAATGGCAATTTATTAGTTTACAAGTTGATAGTTGTGAGGATGTCAGAATATTCAAATCAAGGCATCAACAGGAGATCCAGCAATCCTGGGCTCTGTCATATAATAAGGCATTTGATGGTATTTGTTGGTCCTTCTGTCTCCCTGGTCTCTTGCTTTCAACTTCTGGTTTCTCCCTCTGTGGCTTTCTTTCTGAACATCTGTTCATGTCTCTCTCTCTAAGCTTCAGTGCTTTCTCTCTATTTCATGCCCTTCTAAAGCACTCCAGTAAGAAGATTAAAACCCACCTGGGGCATTGCCTCAACTAAAATAACCTAATCAAAAAAATCCCACCCACAATAGTCTAAGCCCATGGATCAGCTTTAAGAACATGTTCTTTTCTAGGGTCCACAAAACCTCCAAACTATCACAATGTGTTATTGGAAACTAGAAGAAAGGTGATCCTTGTTATAAAATGGCAGAGAACTTGGTGAAATTGTATTTTTGTATTGAAAATGATGAACTTGGATGTTTAGCTGAGGAGATTTCTAAGTTAAGTGGAGAAGCTGAAGCTTGGTTTTCCTTGTAGTTTATAATTAAATGAGAAAAGAAAGAGATTATCTGAGGATAGAGCTTTTAAGCACAAGAAAACCAGCAATGGATGATAGGAAAATTCTCAGTCTACCCAGATAGTGTGCTGTGAGAATAGGGTCAGACATGGCTCTCCAAAGGGACCTCCTTGATCTTTCAGGACATGATTCCCCAGAGAACAGACTCCACATGAGCGTTTAACTGAACAACCCTCTGCTAAAGAGGGTGTGACTGAATGTAAATCCAGTCAGCCATTTCCACAGAAGTGATAATCCTTCCAAGAAGGATCTGTTGATAGTTACTTGTCTGATGGTTTGGACCCCTAGAATTCTACTACATGCAAAATCATGCAAAGATGCTATTAAAGTGTGGCCAAACTACATGAGGGTGGGCCTTAATCCAATCTTTATGAATAAAGGAAAATGGATACAATAAAAGAAGCCATGGGATATGCCAGAAGCTGGAAGTCAATGGAACCTGGAAAAGAAAAGAAAACACACCACCATATATATTGGAACAGGATAGAAAAGTCAGGGAACCTCAAAAATTGCCAGCCACCCAAAAGACATATACCCCGGAAGGAAGCAAGTCTTCTAACCTCTGATGTAAGCCAATAATTTCCTTTTGTTAAGGAAGCCTATTGCTTGGCATTTTTATTAGCAGATAGGAAACTATAACAGTGACCATATAACTGACCCAGTCAAGTAAAGATAAAGTAAAACTTTTTTTTTAAGTTAAAAGACAAATCTCCTATGATGACATAGCAGGACCTCAGATATGTGACCACTTCTCCCTTCTCCATTAATGAATAGCATATTGCTTTCTATGTAGATTGGGAAGTATCCTCATAGGAGACTTTGCTTAAGCTGTCCCTTATTACTGGAATGCTAACCTACCTGTTTTGAGTTTAACAGTTAATCATCCTTTTATAAAGGACTCTGCTCCAACATAATTTTCACAGGTTCTTCCATCCTTCAGTCTGAACTGCATTCACCTTCTCTCTGTTCTCATTAAATCCTGGGCATCTCTAATTATGCCCTAAGCATATTTTATCATCACCTGTTGTAGTCTATTTGTATTACCAGCTTTGAGGCTCTCTTTAGGCAGAAGCCATATCCTACTTTTATTTATGCTTCCATAGTTCTTAACATAAATGATCAGTAAATATTTTTTGAAAAAAATTTTGTCGTCCACTTGATCATTTTGGAGAATTCCTCATCCATAAAAAAAAAAATGTAACCTTTTTAAATGTTCTAGGCAATAATTCACAGAGAAGCCACACATCATAAGAATTTAAGCTATTCCATTGGTTTTCTAAATTTTCTAAATTTCAGAGTTTTAGACTCACATATAACATGCATAAAATTAGTTAACACAAAAAGGTCTCCATGGCCACTCAATACCAGAATGTCATTAACATTTTTCAACTGCTACACCAATGCATAATAAAATCATTGTAGAAAGATCCATAGCTACTCAATGCCAGAATGTCATTAACATTTTTCAATTGCTACTCCATTGTATAATCAAATCCTTGTAGAAAAAGTTAATATATTTTCCAATGGAAGTTACAGTGCAAATAATTTATAAAATATGAATTGATTAAACATTGTTCAACACTATAAAATGGTTTCTACCAATAACAACATAATACAGATGCACTATTCCAAACGGAGATTTTTTAAATAAAAGGTTTCAGAAAAGATTACCATTTGATGAGGTCATGGACTTCAGTCTGTGCATTTTCTGAGGTCATTTTCCCCATCTCAGAAATGAATGGAATGCATTGAGCAAAATGTTTTTATTTGAGGAGTTAGCAAGGATAATTATGCAAATATCAAACTTAAATTCACAAGCAGGAATAGTATTATTTTAGGGTCTACAGCATAGTTTTTATCCTTCATAAATTGAAATTACTTCACATTTTGTGGAATAAATCACACACAAAAAGCCACTGGCCATATTGCAAATGTAATAGTCAAATCATAATAAAATATTCAAATAATATGAACCTGCAAATCACTGGCTATAACTATTGCATATTTATAACAGAGAAATATCTATTACAAACCTTCAATCATTCTACTCATTGATTTTTCTTTCACAATACATTTGCTTGAAAATCACGTGAGAAAAGGAAGGGGTGGGGATTTGCTTCCACTCTGGCAACAGGTGATATCTTTTCAGTCCAACAATGAATCTCAAAGGAAACCAAAAAAAAAAAAAAAAAAGAGGAAAGGAAGTTTGGTAAGAGATTGACAATAATCCAACTTCTATTTTGTCACCCTGTTTCTAAATGTTCATCTGGGATGTGTGGTTCATTATGTATGCATGAAAATATTTCACAATTGTGTGAGGATACCAACAAAAATGATTTAGATAGTACAATAGTTGTAAGAGTGATGGGGCAACATTCCAAATTTAAACAGTAACAGAACACGCAAAATTGAAACACACTGACTATTTTTGTGATAATTAAATTTCATTCAGTTTTAATCAGAAAAAATGAGCAATAAAAGGGCTGCTTCCAACTACAATTCCAAGAAATTACTTAGATCACATGAATCAGAAATGCACATTCACCATTTACATTCAATAATCATCTGTCTCCAACCAATTTTATACATATGACTTCAAAACCCTTACTCCCTTACATTAAGGAGCAGAAATAACTTCATTCTTTTTTTTTTATTTTTTATTTTATTTTTTTTATTAACGGAAAGAAAAAAAAAAGAAATTAACACAGCATTTAGAAATCATACCGTTCTACATATGCACTCAGTAATTCTTAACATCATCACATAGATGCATGATCATTGTTTCTTAGTACATTTGCATCGGTTTAGAGGAACTAGCAACACAACAGAAAAAGATATAAAATGTTAATATAAAGAAAAGAAATAAAAGTAGTAATAATAATAAAAAAAACAACAAACAAACAAACAAGCAAACAAAAACAAAAAAAACCCTATAGCTCAGATGCAGCTTCATTCAGTGTTTTAACATGATTACTTTACAATTAGGTATTATTGTGCTGTCCATTTTTGAGTTTTTGTATCTAGTCCTGTTGCACAGTCTGTATCCCTTCAGCTTCAATTACCCATTGTCTTACCCTGTTTCTAACTCCTGCTGAACTCTGTTACCAATGACATATTTCAAGTTTATTCTCGAATGTTCGTTCACATCAGTGGGACCATACAGTATTTGTCCTTTTGTTTTTGGCTGGATTCACTCAGCATAATATTCTCTAGGTCCATCCATGTTATTACATGGTTCATAAGTTTATCTTGTCTTAAAGCTGCATAATATTCCATCGTATGTATATACCACAGTTTGTTAAGCCACTCGTCTGTTGATGGAGATTTTGGCTGTTTCCATCTCTTTGCAATTGTAAATAACGCTGCTATAAACATTGGTGTGCAAATGTCCATTTGTGTCTTTGCCCTTAAGTCCTTTGAGTAGATACCTAGCAATGGTATTGCTGGGTCATATGGCAATTCTATATTCAGCTTTTTGAGGAACCGCCAAACTGCCTTCCACAGTGGTTGCACCATTTGACATTTCCACCAACAGTGGATAAGTGTGCCTCTTTCTCCGCATCCTCTCCAGCACTTGTCATTTTCTGTTTTGTTGATAATGGCCATTCTGGTGGGTGTGAGATGATATCTCATTGTGGTTTTGATTTGCATTTCTCTAATGGCCAGGGACATTGAGCATCTCTTCATGTGCCTCTTGGCCATCCGTATTTCTTCTTCTGGTAGGTGTCTGTTCAAGTCTTTTTCCCATTTTGTAATTGGGTTGGCTGTCTTTTTGTTGTTGAGTTGGACAATCTCTTTATAAATTCTGGATACTAGACCTTTATCTGATATGTCGTTTCCAAATATTGTCTCCCATTGTGTAGGCTGTCTTTCTACTTTCTTGATGAAGTTCTTTGATGCACAAAAGTGTTTAATTTTGAGGAGTTCCCATTTATTTATTTCTTTCTTCAGTGCTCTTGCTTTAGGTTTAAGGTCCATAAAACCGCCTCCAGTTGTAAGATTCGTAAGATATCTCCCTACATTTTCCTATAACTGTTTTATGGTCTTAGACCTAATGTTTAGATCTTTGATCCATTTTGAGTTAATTTTTGTATAAGGTGTGAGATACGGGTCTTCTTTCATTCTTTTACTTATGGATATCCAGTTCTCTAGGCACCATTTATTGAAGAGACTGTTCTGTCCCAGGTGAGTTGGCTTGACTGCCTTATCAAAGATCAAATGTCCATAGATGAGAGGGTCTATATCTGAGCACTCTATTCAATTCCATTGGTCGATATATCTATCTTTATGCCAATACCATGCTGTTTTGACCACTGTGGCTTCATAATATGCCTTAAAGTCCGGCATCGCTAGACCTCCAGCTTCGTTTTTTTTCCTCAAGATGTTTTTAGCAATTCGGGGCAACCTGCCCTTCCAGATAAATTTGCTTATTGGTTTTTCTAATTCTGAAAAATAAGTTGTTGGGATTTTGATTGGTATTGCATTGAATCTGTAGATGAGTTTAGGTAGGATTGACATCTTAATTATATTTAGTCTTCCAATCCATGAACACGGTATGCCCTTCCATCTATTTAGGTCTTCTGTGATTTCTTTTAGCAGTTTTTTGTAGTTTTCTTTATATAGGTTTTTTGTCTCTTTGGTTAAATTTATTCCTAGGTATTTTATTTTTTTAGTTGCGATTGTAAATGGGATTCGTTTCTTGATTTCCGCCTCAGCTTGTTCATTACTAGTGTATAGAAAAGCTACCGATTTTTGAATGTTGATCTTGTAGCCTGCTACTCTGCTGTACTCATTTATTAGCTCTAGTAATTTTGCTGTGGATTTTTCTGGGTTTTCTATGTATAGTATCATATCGTCTGCAAACAGTGATAGTTTTACTTCTTCCTTTCCAATTTTGATGCCTTGTATTTCTTTTTCTTGCCTAATTGCTCTGGCTAGAACTTCCAACACAATGTTGAATAATAGTGGTGATAATGGACCTCCTTGTCTTGTTCCTGATCTTAGGGGGAAAGTTTTCAATTTTTCCCCATTGAGGATGATATTAGCTGTGGGTTTTTCATATATTCCCTCTATCATTTTAAGGAAGTTCCCTTGTATTCCTATCTTTTGAAGTGTTTTCAGCAGGAAAGATGTTGAATCTTGTCAAATGCCTTCTCTGCATCAATTGAGATGATCATGTGATTTTTCTGCTTTGATTTGTTGATATGGTGTATCACATTAATTGATTTTCTTATGTTGAAACATCCTTGCATACCTGGGATGAATCCTACTTGGTCATGATGTATAATTCTTTTAATGTGTTGTTGGATACGATTTGCTAGAATTTTATTGAGGATTTTTGCATCTGTATTCATTAGAGAGATTGGTCTGTAGTTTTCTTTTTTTGTAATATCTTTGCCTGGTTTTGGTATGAGGGTGATGTTGGCTTCATAGAATGAATTATGTAGTTTTCCCTCCACTTCGATTATGTTGAAGAGTTTGAGGAGAGTAGGTACTAATTCTTTCTGGAATGTTGATAGAATTCACATGTGAAGCTGTCTGGTCCTGGACTTTTCTTTTTAGGGAGCTTTTGAATAACTAATTCAATCTCTTTACTTGTGATTGGTTTGTTGAGGTCGTCTATTTCTTCTTGAGTCAAAGTTGGTTGTTCATGTCTTTCCAGGAACCTGTCCATTTCATCTAAATTGTTGTATTTATTAGCGTAAAGTTTTTCATAGTATCCTGTTATTACCTCCTTTATTTCTGTGAGGTCAGTAGTTATGTCTCCTCTTCCATTTCTAATCTTATTTATTTGCATCCTCTCTCTTCTTCTTTTTGTCAATCTTGCTAAGGGCCCATCAATCTTGTTGATTTTCTCATAGAACCAACTTCTGGTCTTATTGATTTTCTCTATTGTTTTCATGTTTTCAATTTCATTTATTTCTGCTCTAATCTTTGTTATTTCTTTCCTTTTGCTTGCTTTGGGATTAGTTTGCTGTTCTTTCTCCAGTTCTTCCAAGTGGACAGTTAATTCCTGCATTTTTGCCTTTTCTTCTTTTCTGATAAAGGCATTTAGGGCAATAAATTTCCCTCTTAGCACTGCCTTTGCTGCGTCCCATAAGTTTTGATATGTTGTGTCTTCATTTTCATTTGCCTCTAGGTATTTACTAATTTCTCTTGCAATTTCTTCTTTGACCCACTTGTTGTTTAAGAGTGTGTTGTTGAGCCTCCATGTATTTACGAATTTTCTGGCACTCCGCCTATTATTGATTTCCAACTTCATTCCTTTATGATCCGAGAAAGTGTTGTGTATGATTTCAATCTTTTTAAATTTGTTAAGACTTGCTTTGTGACACAGCATATGGTCTATCTTTGAGAATGATCCATGAGCACTTGAAAAAAAGGTGTATCCTGCTGTTGTGGGATGTAATGTCCTATAAATGTCTGTTAAGTCAAGCTCATTTATAGTAATATTCAGGTTCTCTATTTCTTTATTGATTCTCTGTCTAGATGTTCTGTCCATTGATGAGAGTGGTGAATTGAAGTCTCCAACTATTATGGTATATGTATCTATTTCCCTTTTCAGTGTTTGCAGTGTATTCCTCACGTATTTTGGGGCATTCTGGTTCGGTGTGTAAATATTTATGATTGTTATGTCTTCTTGGTTAATTGTTCCTTTTAATAGTATATAGTGTCCTTCTTTGTCTCTTTTAACTGTTTTACATTTGAAGTCTAATTTGTTGGATATTAGTATAGCCACTCCTGCTCTTTTCTGGTTGTTATTTGCATGAAATATCTTTTCCCAACCTTTCACTTTCAACCTATATTTATCTTTGGGTCTAAGATGTGTTTCCTGTAGACAGCATATAGAAGGATCCTGTTTTTTAATCCATTCTGCCAGTCTATGTCTTTTGATTGGAGAATTCAGTCCATTAACATTTAGAGTTATTACTGTTTGAATAATATTTTCCTCTACCATTTTGGCTTTTGTATTATATATATCATATCTGACTTTCCTTCTTTCTACACTTTTCTCCATGCCTCTCTCTTCTGTCTTTTTGTATCTGACTCTAGTGCTTCCTTTAGTATTTCTTGCAGAGCTGGTCTCTTGGTCACAAATTCTCTCAGTGACTTTTTGTCTGAGAATGTTTTAATTTCTCCCTCATTTTTGAAGGACAATTTTGCTGGATATAGGAGTCTTGGCTGGCAGTTTTTCTCTTTTAGTAACTTAAATATATCATCCCACTGTCTTCTAGCTTCCATGGTTTCTGCTGAGAAATCTACACATAGTCTTATTGGGTTTCCCTTGTATGTGACAGATTGTTTTTCTCTCGCTGCTTTCAAGATCCTCTCTTTCTCTTTGACCTCTGACATTCTAACTAGTAAGTGTCTTGGGGAACGCCTATTTGTGTCTAATCTCTTTGGGGTGCGCTGCACTTCTTGGATCTGTAATTTTAGGTCTTTCATAAGAGTTGGGAAATTTTCAGTGATAATTTCTTCCATTAGTTTTTCTCCTCCTTTTCCCTTCTCTTCTCCTTCTGGGACACCCACTACACGTATATTTGTACGGTTCACATTGTCCTTGAGTTCCCTGATACCTTGTTCAAATTTTTCCATTCTTTTCCGGATAGTTTCTGTTTCTTTTTGGAATTCAGATGTTTCATCCTCCAAATCACTAATTCTATCTTCTGTCTCTTTAAATCTGTCATTGTAGGTATCCATTATTTTTTCCATCTTTTCTACTTTATCTTTCACTTCCATAAGTTCTGTGATTTGTTTTTTCAGTTTTTCTATTTCTTCTTTATGTTCAGCCCATGTCTTCTTCATGTCCTCCCTCAATTTATCGATTTCATTTTTGAAGAGGTTTTCCATTTCTGTTCGTATATTCAGCATTAGTTGTTTCAGCTCCTGTATCTCATTTGAACTATTGGTTTCTTCGTTTGACTGGACCATATGTTCAATTTTCTGAGCGTGATCTGTTATCTTCTGCTGGCGTCTGGGCATTTAGTCAGATTTCCCTGGGTGTTCGACCCCACAGGTTGAAAGATTTTTCTGTGCAATCTCTGGGTTCTGTTTTTCTTATCCTGCCCAGTAGGTGGCGCTCGTGGCACACGTTTGTCTACGGGTTCCACCAGTGAAAGTTGCTGTGGGTCCTTTAACTCTGGAAAATTCTCGCCATAGGGAAGGTTTGGCAGCCGAAGCGTCTTGGAAGAATGCCAGCCGGCCTGGGGTTCCGAATGCGGGGAGGGTCGTCGGCCGCCACAGCACAGGAGAGCGTCCGGCCGAATTAGCTAGTCGGCCCGGGACTCCAAGCATGGCGGGAGGGCGCCAGCTGTCACAGCCCGGGAAAGTGCACTGTTCCCAGCTGGACAGGGGAGTCACGTGTTTGGAAGGGATCCCCCGGTCACTGTTCTCCACAGTCTGGGGATTTCCGACCCAACTATCTCAGTTGGTCCGGGGGGCCTCGCGTGGTGGGGGCACCAGCCGCCACGGCCTAAGGGGACCGCCTGTCCAATTCTACCAGCTGGCCTGGGAAGGTGGAAGGGAGGGACTCCGGTCGCTTGCCGTCCCACCCAGGAAAGCCCGTGCCCCTTGGTGATCTCACCGGAGCTGTTTCTCCCAGATAGTCAGCCGTTCCAGGATGGGGTACGCTGTCCCTTTGATCTCCCTCGTGGCTCCGGGAGCTGCTCTGTATTATCTCCACTCCCCCGGTAGCTGTTCTGGAGGAGGAAAGGTGAGGGCGGCAAGGCTGTCGAGGCTGGTGGCGGAGGAGCCGGTGAAGGCGGAGAAGAGGGCACCGTGGTGGTTGGAGAGCCACCGGAGCAGGAGGGGAAAGAGAGGGGAGAAGGAGGGCGGGCGGGTCGGCTGCTGTGGGGCATGGGCCAATAACTTCATTCTTACAGCAACACGCCTGTGAAATCACATGATTGCAGAGAAAAATAACAGTTTTTCAATGTTTTATTTCACCAAGGCAGAGAATCATTGTTGGGGGTAATTTTAATATACTCTTCTGTGAACAGTAATTCAAAAGAGCATCTTTTCTAGAGCTGACATAAGGAAAAGCTAAAGTTGGTGTCTTGACTCATAAAACTAACAGCAATGTACACTGGCCTCTATAATGCTTGAACTGGTTCCTCTTAAAGTGACTTTATTTCTTTAGGTGAGCATTGAGGTATTGATTTCAACAAGAGCAGTAAGTTTCCTTTCTTTTTAATACAACTCAGATTCAATCTGTCACATTTAACAATATTTTCAAAATCTGCCTTTAGAAGTGGTAGTTTAAAAATCTACTGAGAGGTTATTGCTCTTTACTAAAATAATTGATTCATGACCCACTACATCATTGATCTAAGATGCATACTTAAGTAAAATAAGACACAATAATATGTAATTTCTTCAAGGAAAGCATGAGGGCAACTGCTTATTTTATTATTTTTTCTGTTATTAACTCTTCCCCAACTGGCATCCCCTACTTTCCACCTTAAATGATTAATAAAGTGTATAGAATGATTATTAGGGTAATGTCAGAAAAGCTCTAAAATTACTAACTGAACAGCTCAGACAAGCTCCCGGGTTTTATGAGATGAGCTCTTCAGACATAAAGTGTATTCTTTAAATAAAATACATATTCTTGTGGAAAATGCATAAATAATACCCCTTCATTTCTAGGATTCAGGATGCTATATAACTTCCTAGGACATACGAAATATTATTTGGATGTCTAATTAGAAATATCCATCAAAGAGAAATGAAAAGGTCATTTTAGTTATTGTTCCGTCTTCGTTTGGAAGCTTTGTAAGAGAAAAAACAAATTCTGCTATTTCTGAAATGAAACTAAATTTTATCCAAATTTTCATCACTTTTATTAAGCTAGAGGCATTCAGAAATGTAGGGAAAAAATAACACCAGCAGATCATTTTGAAACTGCATTTACTTTTTTTTCTTTTTCTTTTTCTGTTCTAAATTCTTTGAGTATAGTTTTAAAGAGAAGGGATTCCTGCTATAAATTCAGAAATAATTCAGGATCATACATTTGGGGCAATACTTGATCATATCTGTGTTTTTCATGAATAAATAAATTTTCATTTTGAGGACTTGATAAGTGAGAGTAAACAAATTGTCCACATATCTCGTATTAACAATATACATATGTGCATGAATAAAATGCTATTCTTTGATTGTCCTATGAAACTTTTATACGCAATTCAGTGTAACTAGGAAATACCATATATAAAGAAATAAAAACTATCATTACGTATTTCTGTGATGAAAATAAGGCAAAGTTTAGTTACAAGGAGTTATACACAAAACTTCTATAAGTGCTTGGGAAATAAGGATGGCCAGAGAAGGCACATTAAATCTGGTAATAATTATCAAAGAACACAAATATGTATCTCTTTTGGATCATTTCTATATAATATTATGAAATCATGGAATTCGTAGTTCAGGATTCCAATAATTGGTGACCACAAGATTTGTTTCTATTAATTTGTGGTTTCTTACTTGATTGTAATCTTTGTGGCTTTTTGATTTTGTGTATGTTTTTATTGCTTGGTTAGTTTAAAAATATTTTAATTTTTATGTTTTTATCCACTCTTAGCCCATGATATGGAATTGCCTGGTAACATCAAAATCAACAAATATTTTCTAGTAATTGGATGTTTTCAATGAGAGAAGCAGATCAGATTTTCTGAAATGAAGACTTCACGGAAACATTTAAGATGTATGGATAGAATTCACAAAGTATCACTCAAGGAAGGAAAAACACTGACAAGAGTGAAGAAGTAATTTATCAGCTTTAACTTTTGAGATGGATTTTTAAAAGCTCAGAAGACAGATAACCACCATATAAACATTGAAAGAAAAGAACTCTCAACACTGGATTTTAAGTAACAATAGGCAACTTTGGTGAATGGATCATAGAATTTTCTCTATAACCTATAATGTTCGTAGGATAGAAAATATGAAAATTAGTAGTTTTCTCACGGTTCTTAGAGGTACATAAAGACCTTTTCTGGATGTCAGGCTGGGAGTGGAGAAGTGTAAAAAAGGCTGGAGATAGAAAGCAAGAAAGTTGAAAAGCTAGTGTGGGACCTGGCTTCCTATAATTTACTCTTGGTTGAAAGCTCCCAGCAGGGTCCAGGGGAAAAGAGTATAAGGTGGACAACCTAAAGACAATGGACACAGGACATGCTGCATCTGTGAAGTCACAGAAGGTTGATGGGTGCTGCAGTGAAGGTAGCATGTTCTGTGCATTGACCCTGTTTGAGTAAGAGATCAAAAGTTACACTAGACAGGGGCACTTAAGCAGCAAGTCAGTGAAGACTGAGGGACATGTTAAAGAATGAGCAGAACCTCATGGAATCCAGGAAGTATCAGAAAACAGAACAAGGACCAGAATCCGAAGACTAACCCAGCAGAATTTGGAGCCAAATTCCAATTCCACCTCATAAAAGCAATATCACATTCATTAAGAGGAAGGAAAGGAAGACTCATGAATTTACAAAGCTTGAATCTTGAATTTGGTTGAATATTTTTCCTACCTGACTATTGTAAACAGTGCCGTGATTACCTTAAAATAACAAGATTAAGTTTTCAGTCTTCAGTGGAATTGGGATTTCCAAGGCTAAATGAAATTCATTTTTAAAGAAATTAGCATTGTTACATTGCTACTCAATTATGATGTGCCAAATTTGAAACCTGCCACAGCAGAGTGAAGAGGTGCTTTCTTTTGAGTAATTAATTCAGCAACGTGTTTCATCCTAGGACAATAGATGATAAAATGATGGATTCAAAATAATCACTTTTGTGCCCTCAAAAAGATTATAATCTAGCCAGAGAAGCAAATATATGTGAAAGATAAAGGGTGGTGCAACAGTGGCTCAGTGTCAGAATTCTCGCCTGCCATGCCAGACATCCGGGTTCTCTTCCCAATGTCTGCCCATGCAAAAAATATACATGCATATACTTAAAAAAAAAAAAAAAAAGAAAGAAAGAAAGAAAGTTAAAAGCAGGAAGAATCCCTAAGAAAATGTTGAGAGAGTATCAATGTGTAATTACAAAGTTCCTTAGTTGAAAATTGGAACACATACGGTGCGAAGCTTCTTTTAAATCCCATTCTAACAATCTACATGGACAAAAGGATCTTTCGGTTAAGAAAGATTATGAAATTTTTAAGCCTGTATTTAAGTGATAGAGTTGAAATTCAGTGAGTATGAGGCAGTCACGAAATTATTTAAAATCCTTAAAGTCACATTTTTCTGTAAAGTGGGGTCACCAACACATATCTCAATGATTAAATGTAATCCGAATTTTTTGGATTCTGGCCTATTCTAAATGAGCCATACCTTTAAAGAGATTATGTCCATAAAATCACCATGACAGAATTAAACCAAAATTGATGTAAGTCAAGGCCATAGGTGCTATATAATTTTTTATTACATTAAGGGAGTGGACATATACCTATGAATTACAATTCAATCCTTTGCAGTTAGTACCTGACAAACAATTTGAATCATCATTCACGAGGCTAGCCATCGCCGTGATGTCACCATAAGGGTCTATTATGACCCATCTCTTCTCCTGAATAATAATAACAAAATAATAGCAATAGTAATTTTAATAATAATATGATGTTGCTAAATCTAATTTCTACCCAGAGAACCCACTGGCATCATTTGTTATATACTAATATAACAAATCATTCTTTGTGTAGTACAATCTGATTTAAAATGAGTGATCATAAGAAAATTCTTGCTAGTAAGAAGTGTTTGGAAGCTTTTGGTGTTTAGACTCAAGTTCTATGAACATTCAATAAATATTAGTTGCTCTCCTTTCCCTCTCAGAAAATTTCATCTAGGTCTGGGCACAATAAGTGATTACTTATTGTACAGATTTAAGGAGGTAAGTTAGGGCCAAGTTTAAAGATCTTTCCAGATTCTAAACCTAAAGCCAAGCCTCATGAGTATATTTTATCTTTATATGAAAACACGAAATGGTTTTTATCATTTTGAACCAGAACCAAGTCTTATGAAAGAAATACTAACCACCTTCATATTTAAAATGATAGAAAGATTGAACTAACCTTTAAACAACAGAGCTAAAGTTTACTTGTTAATGTATGTATGATTAAAATAATCCAAGTAAATTAATAATTGTGATATTTAAGGGAGTTACAAGAGCTAAAAATGTTTTACAAAAGAAAGTAAAAAGGCTCTCAGTTATCTGTATCTGTAACTAAAAATCTAATCAAGGAATATCATGGTAAACAATCATCTTTCCTTAGCCATTAAAGAAAGTTTAAGGCAAATATTCAGATTGATTACAATTATGGTTATTTGGCCTCATACAACATATAAGCTGGAATCTTTGGCTATCTCTCACTATTTGGTAAACAAAACAAGGTCCTGGATCATATCTGCTTTCGTTCACAGTTTTGTCTTCAGGCTGTAGTATCTTTCCTTGTACTGGGCACTCAATTCAGTAACTATTTGTTGAATTAATTAGATTCAATCAGGTATTATTCTAGAAATTAAAGATACAGCTGTCATTCCAAGAGACAAAACAACTAGGAAAACATTAAAACTATGCAGCTCCAACCACTCATTTAACAGAGAAGGAAATCAAGAACTTACAAGACAGAAAATTTGCCAGTATCTCATAGCCAATCATTTACTGAGAAAAAGCTAGAATGTAAGATTCTTGAATTAATTGTCCATCCTTCCAAAAGTTAACAGATACATTTCTTCTCCTGGGGCAAACTGAATGTTATTGGCTACTTGGAGTATAGTTTACAACACTCCATACAATAGACATACAATTACAATAGTTTACAGTAGACAATCCTGCCATAAAATACTGGTTTTGTTCAAATTTGAACCACTTGAAAACACACTTGAACACATAAAGTTCCAGTTGTCACTGAAACTGTATGCTGTATATATATATTTTTTTTCTTTTAATTTTTTTTTACTTAAAAAAAATTTTTTTTGGTAACATATAAACATAATATCTTCTATTTTAACCACTTTTAAATATACAGACCATGGGGTTAATTACATTCACAATGTGTATTATATCCTATAACTGCCTGTGAATCTGCAATTATCTCAATAAATACTTCAATTAAAAAAAAAGAAAAGACTTGAGGATCTCTTTCCCCCAGAGAGCTCACAATCCCCTCTGCATCCGAGGGACTAAGTATAGTTAACACATAATAGTGACCGCATATTTCTTAGGCAAACAGTTGCCAAATGGTGGGTGAAGGACCATAAATCCAGGTTAGTCTTTACTCCTCTCCCTGGTCTCCCAAACCCAATCTTCTCAATTTGCTTCCTCTCTTTTTTTTTAAGGGAGAGGAAGCATGCTGTATATTACCTGACTGTTACTGATCACTTATCAGTTACAATTGAGTGAGTGGTAAGGAATAATAGCTTTCGACCAATTAAATTCAGTTTAAAATATTGGGAAGTCATAGAAGATTTACTCATAGTGCCAGTGTGGGTTTATTGTTTTCATTGCTCCCTGTTTAGGCAAACCTACAGCACATTTATGAAAGAAAACATATTTAATAATTATTATATTTTATTAGAATTTCCTAGTAAAGGAGGCATTCTAACATTGATGAAAAATTTAACTTTGGAATACATTCGGACTCTGTATAGTACACTTCATTATGATTAGAAACATGCTATGCAGAACTTATTAGACAGTTTAATTTCTATTAATTTTAATATAAATGTCTCCTTAAAAAATCCCAGATATTTAGTATATAATAAACTTTGCCTTGAATTATTTTTAGCTTTAATGATCATCATGGGGACTGATTAGAGAGGTGTTTAATAGTACATAGTAAACACAGCTTAGAATAAATCAGGGTAGGACATCATTTTTGTTGTTTTGACTTCCATGTATTTCTGATTTTTGAGGGATGTGCTATTAAAGGGTTGTCTAAAAGGAAAACCCATTGCAATTTTTTAGTTAGCTTTTTACTCCTTGAGAGTTTACTCTTCTGTGGGTTGTGATTTTTCATCCAAATGTTAGTAAAGTTGCAGATAAGGCCATTCATTTTACTGGAGAGAAAAGAAAATATTTAGCGTTTTCAGAAAAAGAGGTAGGGCAGAATCAAAGAGGATGATGATAGTGAGATTGCGTCTTTATAAAAATTGAGTGACAGCTACCTTGGATATCAAATTGCCCAGGACCCTCATTTAGCTTTTGGAACATGTTAAGCTGTATTGCTGCCAAGACTCTGTACAAAAGACCACTTAGACATCTGAAAGCTAAAGACGTCTGAGAGCCAGAACCACATTTTGACACTTCAAAAAGAAACCTCAACAATCAATACCAAAAAGACCTTTCCCAAATCCCCTGACGGAGACTGTTATCTCTTCAAGTGTCCACAACTTAGAAGATTGTAATATGTCTTCATAAAGGAGACTCCAGGGATTTAAAGTCTCATGTATTTTTATTTTGTAAATTCCTGTGCATGATGACTACTGAAGGAATTTCCAAAAACCAGATTCCTGTTAATTTGAAAATGTTTGAAAAAAGAAATGTACTAAAAAATTCTTAGGTCAGCCATTTTCCTTCCCTTACAGAGCAAGCCTCTTCGTGATACAAAGGTGAACACATTTGTCATAACGAGCAGCTGAAATATACAATAGAATAGCAACCCCATGGATCTAGCGACTGCAATGCAACTTACAATGGAAAATGAGAGTGTGTCACCCATGAAAGGATGAAAGGATCTTGAGAAATGTGTTCTATAAATGCTTCCCAAAGAGAAAAGAAATATTTAAAGATCAAGACTTGATAGCCATCAGAGGAGGATAAAATGAGGATAAAATGCTTATAAATGTGGTAAGTGGGATAAAAGGTTCCATTTGAGCTCATTTTCACACCAGAGAGAAGATCCATGAATGATGATTGTGTTAAGGACTAGATTTACTGTGTGTATCTTTATGAACAACTTTATACAGGGTCATCAGAGATACTGTGGAGAAACGAAGCTTTTATAAATCATTTACTGAAAATAATAAGGTCTTCCTGAGAGAGCAGCTTTTCACTCTCAGAGTGTTCAAAAGGGAGGAAAGTTCATAAATATAATATATGAATATATCTTATGTTCTTATTAGTAGCAGTATGTATTTTTAATTACAGAAAATATGCATTAATGTGAAAAATTAGATTCGCAGAGAGACATGGCTATAAGACCAAAAGATAACCACTTATGCCTTTTTTTTTGGGTGGGGTGGGGTAGGGGGGCGGGCTGCATGGTCCGGGAATCGAACCAGGGTCCTCGGTATGGTAGGCAAGAACTCTGCCTGCTGAGCCACCATGGTCCGCCCACTCATATCATTTTGATAAATGCATTCTAGTAAATTCTAAATATGAGGTTATAACTATAATAATTTTAGTAGATTTATTTTATGTTAAGTTACTTTATAACAATTTATTCGATATTATCTATAATTTACAGCACTTTTCAATTACATTTAAAAAAATTAATGAACAATGTCATAAGCAAATGCATATTACTTTCTTTAAATTTGTTTATGCTTGTGACCAAAGACATAAATGTGTACTCCTAGGAAAACTTTTTAACAGTACAAAAAGGAAGAATTTATGTTAATGCATCCACTATGTCTCATCTGATTGCAGTGGGTAACTAATATCAAACATTATTCATTGCTAAGTTCTGCTGTGAGGGATGTGATATGATGTGATGGGAGAGGATGAAAGGCCTTTGTCTCATAAGCCAAACACCTGAAATTTTCAGCTTCGTGTGCAATACCTTTATCTTCTTTACTGAGGAATTAGGATTTTCCCATTCATGATGCTGAAAATAATACTTAAAAATGTATGCAAACTTTAACAGACACATATTATATCAGGTTTAAGCTACTGTAGAAGTTTTAAAACTCATGTAACAAGAAGAGATTGAAAATCATATTTATATTTATATAGTATGCATTGCTAATAAAAGCAGTTGTTTGTTGACAAGACACATTACATCAAGTCCTTTTTTTCCAATTTATTCCGTCACAGTTTAAAATTAACCTAAGAGGTGTTCCCCATTTTTAAAACCAGGAAATTGATTTTTGGGGAAATGAATCTACCTACTCAAAGTCAATCTTGAAATACAAAAGCACACACTCTTAGACTATCTTCCTGGTTTATAAACTTCTTGACATAGCTTTTAAATCTTTAGAATTACTAAAGAAAATCATTGACATTAAGTTAGTTTTCTCAAGTTGTCTCCTAAAAGGAGAAAATGGCCATCATAATTTTACCTTGTATTTCCCTGAATTTATGCATTTCTAAATCAGATATTTGCCTTCACTATGGTTTATCAAGTAATACTTTATTATTACTGGTGAAAGGTTTTTAATATTAATGAATTACATTTGTGCATTCAAATAAGGAAAATCACATTTGTTCGTTGTTAATGCTGGTTTGTTAACTGTGGCCGGTGTCCTGGGCCTTTCTTCTTTCTACCTTAATGGGCCTCCACAAACCCAGAACCAACTAATTTCCTTTTATATTACTAAGCATATCATTAAAACACTTCTTCTAAATTTAATTATTTCAACTATATTTTAATACCCTTAACAATTCTAATGCAGTAATCTAACCACTTGGCTCAGACACTCATAGAAACATGTTCTTTTTATTACTCTTTCATTTTTCCCATGACTAATGAAGTTTATTAATTTTCTCTGCACCTGATTTCAGTTTCCCTACTTTGAAAAGCCCTAACCTCTGCATTTTAATGTATTGTTGAAGGAAGTTGCCAATATATAGTTGGTGCAGCACCTCAGTGCATCTGGTTTTAGTAAGCAGTCTTGTGTCTATCATTTTTTTCCCAATTGTCCAATTTGATGCTCAGTGTAGTTCTCAGTGGACAATATGATAATCATTCTGTTTCTTAGCAACTCATCCAATCAACAGTGATTTTTGTTTATTTGTTAATTTTCCCAGCACGGACATGATATTAAAGATTTCAAGACTGGCTGACTATCTCTACCATGGGATCCTCCCTTGCCTTCACTTTGTTTGGCACTATAGACAAGACAAAAACAAAATAAAACATTGAAGTTTCAGAGATGACTTAATAACAGCACTCAAGTTTGCAAAGAACCTTACCAATTTTCTATCTCGTAAAGCACAGTGTGCTCTTGGGATCAATGCCATGAAGGAGTGAGGGACACAAAATTGGGCAGAGAGAAAAGTTAAACCTTGATGCAATCACAACAAAGAGATCAGCCAATCCAGTAGGGACCAGCCTTTGCTTGTGGGCTGCTCTTAAAAAGGCTGCATACTTTGAGCAAGACCATTTCCTTTACCCAAATGCTTGTCCCAAGGGTTAGGCTTAGTGAAAAATCAATAGCCAACACCCTGGCACATGGGAGAATAAGTATCACAGTACTAAAAGAGAACATGATGTTGAACTACAGCATCCACTTAGAACCCTGAGGATCCATTTTAATTTTTCTCAAACATGGTCATTGCTTGGGAAGACTTCCTTTAGAACTATGGTTACTCTTATTTCTGGGGAGTTTACAAGAGGAACATTATTTTCCATCACCGTAACTGGTGTGAGGGCCACAGCTACAACTCATCAGCTTCCTCAGCCACTGCTCATTCTAGATTCCCCTCACCCCTGCTAGCGTCTATGCAGGATTAGATGGCTTATTTGGTGGGGGTAACTTAGCTCCGTGATGAAAGTAAACTTTTGCAGTAAACAAGACCTTTAAATTTTCAGACACTGTGTAAAGTACAGGTGGATCATTGGAAGTGATGTGAGATTGCTTTCACTTTCACCTTTTGTCTCCAAGACCCATATTTTCTACCCCACGTAGACCTAGATTGTTGATTTAAGGTTTATTATGTATCCTGGAGAATAGCATTCATCCTTCCAATTTGGTACCATAGTTGCACTTTAAAAGGTAATGGCTGGTTCAGTCCTGGATTTTGGCACTAAAAGAAGGGTCATGGCTCAGGTTGGTCTTGAAAATAGCCAAGAAACCTTGACTCCCTAACATGTGACATTTGATTCATGATTTCTTATGCCTGTATAGACTGAGAAATGCTCAGTGTCCATTTCTTCTTGCCATTAGAGACAAAGTTATAGGATCCCTAAGGTAATGTTCTATTTACTGTTTCCTTTGTTGTACGCTCCAGGCCCTTTGGTCAGCACTCTGACTCAGCCACTCCATAGGATAATGTTGCTTATCCTCACATGACAGTTAAGTGTCCATGCTTGATGTCCATTATTTTGTGACCTTAGTTCTATAACAGTATCTCTTGCATCAGCCTTATGCTAAAGGACAATTACTACTGAGTTTCTCAACAATGCAGGTACCTCTCTTACTAGCACATTCCTTAGTGTTTTGGGTGCCTAATATGGTACATATAATAGCTTTATATATCATATCTACTATAGCATATCCGCCTCTTGGGACCTTTTTATCCCTACTACTTTCTGCTGCAGCAATTCTGGCATTTCTACTATATTTACAACAGGTCATTACTTTCTCCAAACTTCTAATAGCTTTCCTAGCATTGTGCTACCACTGTCTCCCCAAGTCATTTCCAGGCTGTTAAATCCTGTATTGTGAAATATGATTTCCACATAAATAATCTTTCCTGAATCTAGTTTTATATTCCACCTCTTGATCCAGCAACATTCTCAAGCTCAAGCCCCATGCATTCCACTGCGGTTCCTGTTGGGGAGGTTCTGAAGCTCCTTCAAAGCACAGACCCTTTCCTCCTTTATTGGGCCCAGTGCTTTTCCTGTCAGGTTACATTTTGATATGACCTTAGTCAAATCTGGAGGCTCCTGCATGTTGTCTTGTAAGACAGAAGCCTTACAGTGTCTCAAACATAGGAGGGGTTAAGCATTAGACTGTAATAGGTGGAAATGCAGGCTCAAAAGTTTTAGCAGGAGCTGGAGTTCAAGGCTCTCTAGTAATCAACCCAGACAACCTCATCCCAGATCTCAGGATGCCAGTCTTTCCCATCCAGGGCCTTGATTTTGCATAGCAGGTTTGCCAGGGATAAGAAATCAACTCTCTCTAGAGCTCCACCACCCTTATAAAGTCCTGGGCTTGAACTTACTTGCCACATGGGATAACAGTTCTATTTATAAGCTACCAGAGAGGTTCTGAGATTTTCATACATTCCTTAGATTGGTGATTTCTCACTTTTCCAGTATCTCCTCTGCATAACAAGGATCATCAAATTCCTGTATTCTTTTTACAACCGCTTCACACCTACCCTGAACTGCTGGATTTTTTGCACCTGACAGTGCATTCTCTTTCACTGTTATCACATCTCAATTCCCCACCAACAAGGGTTTAACAGCTGCACTGCTACAACATGCCAGTGACTACCCAAACTCCATTTAGTACCAATGATGGCCAGAAAATAGACAAGTGAAAATACACAAGATTTTAAAATCTTCTTAAAAAGTCTTCTTTGTCAGACCACTTTTTGTACAAAAATGTCTAAATTGAGATTCCCTAGGAATGAATCTTTGTGAGAGGGATATTCTGGAAGAAAATTCATTAAGGTATGCCCTAGTAATATATGCAAAGGAGTGAAAGAAGCAGGATTGTGCAGGGAGAGAATGTCAACTATGATGCATTTGCAACATGGGACTTCGCCAGTCCCATGGGGAACTCTGGAAATTGGGTGGCCGAGTTATCTAATTATCTGTGATTGAACATATACCTTGGCATGAGACAAGACATTTGCTGCAAGCTGCTCCCAGAGAGAAAGCAAAACCTTGAGTATAAAAACTCTCTTTGACCAAAGGCAATTCCTAAGGAGAAAGCAATTTCCATGCAAGACTCATCTGTGAGCCTCTAGTCACCAACATTACTGTTGGGGAAAGGAGTGCTTCTGTCCTGAAGAGAGATTCAGGGCAGCATATCAAAGACTCTATGGCACTGAGACATTCTGGAAAAAAAAAGTCTGATCTATGATCCACGAAACTAAGAGAGTCAGAGACTTCCAGTACCAGTATAAATAACAATCTAGACATTTCATTCAGCCAAATTGTTCCTTCTGTGTTAATGCAGGAGCAGTGTTTCCATTATAGCACACTGTGCTAAGCATGCTGCCATAGTTTACTCTATTACTATCAGTATTTATTAAAATCATAAAATCCTTTCTAAAATGTTGGAAAACAGAGAAAAAACATCACCCTTTATACTATGGAACTACTGCTTCATTTTGATTAATGCCCTATCTTGCATTCACTAACTTGGATCACTTGCATTGTTACTTTTTCAATTTTTATCTTGATTTTTTTTAATGCTGTTTTTAAAAATTAATGGGGTTTAAATTTTTCCACAGCAAATTGCATCAATATAAAATGTTCAGTTCACAAGCACAGAAGTAAGGTATAAGATATTCGATAGTCCCCGTTCTGAAATATTTCTTGGTCACTTTTGCAACTCATACCTCTCTCTGCCTCACCTGACACTAGGTGATCTTTTTTTAATCTGTGTGCTGTATGACTGTTGATCATGTTTCATTCTTTTTCCATGTGCGTACCCATTACTGCAGCCAGGTGATCTTCTTTAAGTCACTATAGATTAATTTGTGTCTTCTAGTATTTCATATAATGGAATCATACATTATACACACTTTGGTCTGGTGTCTTTTACTAAGCTCTGATTTTCAGACCAATCCACATTATTACGTGGATGAGTAGTTCATCCTTTATATTGTTCATTGGTATTACTTTGTATGGATGCTCTACATTAATATACAAGTTTTTGGATATGTATTTTTGTATTTCTCTTACATAAATACATAGAAGGGGCCTGCTGACCCAAATCATAAGTGCATATTTAACTTTTTAAGAAACAACCAAATTGGGTTCCAAATTCATTGTAATAGTTTAAATTCTCATCAGCAGTGTAAAAGAGTTCCAATTGTTCCATATCCTTGTCAATACTTCGTTAATTTTGGTCTTTTTAATTTGAGTCATTAATGGATGTATTTCAAGATTAAATTGGATTTCCCTAATGTTTCCCTAATGTGAGCATGTTTTGTGTGCTATTTGTTTATTCATACGTCTTCTTTTCTATAGCGCCTACTCAAATGTTTGTCCTTTTTTTTTTTAATTGTCTTCATAACATTGGGTTGTAAGAGTTTCCTGTATCAGACAGAGGAATTGTGAAAAATTTTCCTGTTCTGGGGTTTGTCTTTCACGTACTTGGGTATTTCTTTTTTTGAAGAAAAACGTTTTTAATTTTAATACAGTTCAATTGATCAATTTTTTTCTTTCATTGTTCATGCATTATCTCCATAAAATCTCTTTGCCAAACCAAGAGTTGTAAAGATTTTTCTCCTATGAGTTCTTCTATAAGATTTAGAGTTTTAGCTTTTGTTTTGACTTCTATAATCCATTTTGTATTAATTTGTCCTCCCATCATTTGTTGAAAGACATTTTATTCTCCACAATTTGATTTGACATCTTTACCAAACATCAGTTGTCTAATTCTTTGGGGTTATTTCCGTACATTCTAATTTGTTCCATTGATTTTTATATTTTTAGTGGTCAATTCAAATCTTTCTTTTTTATTGGACAAGATTTTACAGCAAGTCTTAAAATCAGGGCATTTAAATTCTCTGACTTTGTTCTTTTTGAAAAAAAATTCTGACTATGCTAGCTCATATGCACGTTCATGTAAATTTAAGAATCAGCCTAACCATTCTTACAAAAACCATTTGATATCTTTGTTATATTTGTCTTTAATAGCTAGATCAATTTGCAGACAAGTGACTACTTATCAATTTTGATGTTTCCTTTCCTCATGCATAGTCTTTTCCTCCATTTATAAATGTCCTCTTGATCTTAATGAAGAGCTCTTGCCCTTCCTTTGTCCTTCTTTTATCCAAAAAAGAAGTCATATTCTTATGCTGTTCTAAATGAGATAATTCATTAATTTTGTTTCCAAATTGTTTGCTCCTAGAACATCAATTTTTGTCTATTAACCTTGAAACTTTGCTGAATCCACTTATTAGTTTGAGCAATTGTTTTTTAGATTCATTAGGATGTACTACATAAACAACTCTGCTCTGCAAATAATGAGAGATTTATTTTTGTTATACCTGCCCTGAATATTTAAAACAACCAAACATTACTTTCAAGTACACAATGCGTATAAAATTAAGCCAAGGTTGACTATGGAAATGGGTCAGAGATCAACAAACTAAACAGAAAGCTTATCAAGTCAAGAGCTATCTGAGGACATATCTAATAAGACTTTACTTTTTCCTTTATAGGTATCTGCCCTCCTCACTGGCTCAAAATCCCTGATCCATATATTCACTCCCATTAATTCTCAAAACTTTTCACCCTTTCCTTAGAGGATGGAGAAATTTTATTTTCAATTTTTTTTAGGTAGAACAAGTAGCTTAAATTTGCCTGCATATCCCCACCCATATAACAGTAAGCCAAAGTACCCTATCCTTGCATGCCAGAAACCATAACCTTAGAAGGCAATAAGACATTAGAAATAATGCCTAATGTTTTATTACTCACATGTATGTATATACACATGCCAAAACATTATATGTGACCATTACACTCATGGGAATAGAATGGAAGGGAATGCACACAAATGTTAATAAAGTATTTCTGGAAGCACAATTATGGGGGATTTATTTTCTTTATTCTTTTGTGTGTTCTGTATGTGGTGGTTTGAAGCTGTATATACTCCAGAAAAAATATGTTTTTAAATATAATCCACTCCCATGGGTATAATCCCATTTCAAGTAGGACTTTTGGATGAGGTTACTTCAGGTAAGGCTTCAGCCACTTCAATAAGGATGGGTCTTAATCTTGTCACTGCAGTTCTTTATAAATGGAATGAATACATACAGAAAGAGAAAACTGCCGAAGCAAAAAGTTGCACTCAATAAAACCCAGAAGAGAAGGGAGAGACCAGCAAATGCCACCATTTGCCTTGCCATGTAACAGAGTAGTCAAGGAACACTAACAGCTAGTATTTAAGAAAAAGCATCACCTTGAGCTGCATTGATTTGGATGTTTTCTCAGCCTAAAAATCATCAGGAAAGAAATTACCATTATATAACCCAACCTATTTCATGGTATTTGCTTTTAGCATCATAGGGAGCTAAAATAGATTTTGGGGGTGCATGGTGGTTCAGTGGTAGAATGCTCACCTTCCATGAGGAAGATCCCAGTTCAATTCCTGGACCATGCACCCCCCCCCAAAAAAAATGGGTTTTGATATCAGGGAGTAGGGTATTGCTATTGCATATACCAGAAATATGGAAATGGCTTTGAACTGGATAATGGGTATAGGCTAGAAGAATTGTGAGGTGCTTGATTGAAAAAGTTTAGATTGTTTTGAAGAGACCGTCAGGGTGCACAGGTGGTTCAGTGATAAAATGCTCACCTGCCATGCAGGAGACCTGGGTTCAATTCTCAGCCCAAGCACACTCCCAAATAGAAACAGAGAGAGAGAGACTGTGAAAACAATGATGAATGTGTTATTGGAAACAGAAGGAAAGATGAACCTTGTTTTGAAGTGGGAGAGAACTTGGTGAAATTGAGTTCTGATGTTAGATGAGAAGCAAAACTTGTAAGGAACCTTGATATTTAGCTGAGGAGATTTCCAAGTTAAATGTGTAAAGCACAGCCTGGTTTTTCCTTGTATTTTATAGTAAAACAGGAGGGGAAAGGGATAAGCTGAGAACTGAATACTCGGGCATAATGAAATCAGAAATTAATTGTTTGGAAAATTCTGAGATACTGAAAAGCATATCCCCAGAGAACAGTGCTCCATGTGAGGGTTTATTTAAACACAGAACCAGTCAGCAATTTCCATGGAAGTCAAGATTAGAAACGCATTATTCAGGAAAGATCTATAGAAAGTTCTTTCGTCAATTATTTGGATTCCTGTATACTACATGCGAGGTTGACAGGTTTTTTGTGTGTAATTCTTTTTAATGAAACCAGTGCCAGCCAGGACTTGAGGGAACAGAGAAGAAAAATTGAGAGAAAAATCACCGCAAGGGCAAAACCATGGAAACCGAGGTCTGTACTGAAGAGATCTTCTTGGGTCAAAAGAACAGGGCCACCTGTGAGTGTAGAAAGGTTGAGTCAACCTGTGCTTTGAGAGGGTGGACTTTCTACCCCATTGTTCCAAAAGAGTGTTACTGTCCCAATGCTTTGAGAGAGTGGAGCCTGTGCTCCCAGGATTTGCAAAAAATCTGGCTGTCAATCTTATGGTTGGAGATGTTGGAGCCTTCATACCAGTGTTCAAAGGGAACACGTGTACTAGACAAATGGTTGGAAGGTGTGGGGCTGCTGTTTCTTCAGTCCCAGAGGGGAAAGCATTTTCCATGCATCTCTCAGACCTTTAAATCTAATGGTCTATGTCCTGCAGGATTTCAGAATCATTTGGGACCCATGACCCCTGTTCCTTCCAACTTCTTCTATGCCTGTCTTTCCATTATGCACTGGAAGTAAATAACTTGTCCTTTAGGTTTCACCGATTCACAGACAGAGGGGAATTGTGCCTCAAGACAGACCACACTTACAACCGATTTTAATGAGACTTCGTACTTAACATGGTTTCTGAAGTGACTTGAAGCCTTTAGGATATTGTGATGGAATGAATATATTTTGCATGTAGGAAGAACATGTATTTTTAGGGTTCAGAAGGTGGAGTGTGGTGATTTGAAGCTATATGTACTGCAGAATAATATATTTCTAAATCTAATCCATTCTTCTGGTTATGAATCTATTGTAAGTAATTCCTTTTGATGAGGCTAGTTCTGTTAAGGTGTGTCTCTTCCCAATCAGGATGGGTCTTAACCCTATCACTGGAGTCCTTTATAAATATAATGGATTCAGACATGAGAAAGAAAGGCACACAAGTGAGAAGCTGAAATCAACGAAACCTGGAAGAGAAAGGAGAAACCCACAGATGCCTCCTGTGTCTTACAATGTGATAGAGTAGCCAGAGATTGCTGGTCTCCAGGAAGAAAGCATCACCTTGATGATGGCTTGATTTTGACATTTTCCTGGCTTCATACTGTGTGTGTGTGTGTGTGTATATATATATATATATATATATATAAATAAATTCCCATGATTGAAGCCAGTCCATTGTATTGTATTTGCTTAAGCAGCTTAGGAAATTAAAACACAGTGCTTTTGAAATTCTTCTTAATTAAGCAAGTAGTACTTCTTAACCATGAAATCAAAAACTTTTGAAAGAAGAAACTAGAAGACATTTTTGTAGTCATTGGTTTTCAAACATAATTTATTTCATAAAACAAAAATGTAGTTTTGAAACTTACATTGCAATGAAGAAAATTACCTTTCTACTATACTTGTTAGAAGCATTGCATTTTTGTTTTATTACCTATCAGGACAATATTCATGTTATCACAATCTTATCTACTGAAATTTTAGATTATTTATGCTGAGGATTAAAAGCAATAAGTTAATTATAATGTGTGATTTAGAGGTATGCTTGCATATGTTTTCTTTTTGAAATGTTAAGCTGAAGAAAAGTAATGAAAAAAATTAAATCTAATACCTTTTTATTAGACATGTCTGTTTTTTTAAAAAACAACCATATTTACACCTTAATAATAAAAATAAAACAACCTTAATACATATATATTAAGCAAAATATATGTGGTTATTTTAATTTACACATAATAATACAGACTTTTATTAAGATATCTTTCCTGAATTCTTAAGCAGCATACACTCTGTTTAAAGATATTAAGCAATTGCATGGATTTCCAAAATTCAATTCATTGCAAAAGTTATTACCAAAATCTGTAATTATTTTTATATTCTACCCTATCAAAGACAAATACTCTAATTTTTCATTACTGTAATTGCATTTATGACAACTGATTTGTTTGGGGGCATAAGTTAGAGAATCAGTGACTTCTCAGACATCAGGAAAATGATACAGGGCCTGTTTATTAATATTTTTCAGTTCACCATTACATATTGATTAGTGGCATTGTAACCCACCCCCTTTTGTTTTGGCAACATTCTTCAGGGGATTCATTGACTTTTTCCATGCCAACCCATCTCACTGTGAGCGAATAGCCAAATAAAGTGAGAGGATAAATCTAGCTTAGTGGCAGGGCATTAAAAGAAAAAAAAAGTTTTCAGGAGTTTTAAGTAACTGCAATCATGAGTCAACTGCTTGAACTAAATGACACCCAAGCCCATGTTATATTAATTATTATTGTGTCTAAATTTATGTTTAAATTTAGTAGGAAAAACAACAAGAAAATTGAAATCTAGATAGACCGAGATGATGATGAATCAGCAGAGTAAAATGAAGTGTAACTGTTAATTTTGGGAAATAGATGTCACTCAGTGTATCTAACAATTGTCTTTCAGTCATGAGGGCTAAAATGAGAATTACTCAAAAAGCAAAACTAAGATCGGTTTCTACAACTTACATAAATAATGTGCTGTGTCTCAAGTAATGGGGTCTCTGACCGGCAGTGCAGAATTAAAGCCTGGATGAAATTGCACAACTGGCTTCTCAATTCACTCTTAACTGGGATAGAGAAACTGTTTTGCTACTTCTGCCTGGATGTTGATGATCTCAACACAAAACGGAAGAGTTTGAAAATAATCTACCTACTTGGAGATGACTAAGATGAAAACCATGTCAAAGTATTCAAGAGTCACATAAGTTTTAGATGATACCACCATGAAGCATATAAAGCCACACATTCCTCTTGGAGAAAACAAAAAATTTCTATTAATGTATTTCCTTCCTCAAACTTCAACCTCCCAAAAAATAATAATAAACACCAGTAAAACATTTTATTGTACTCAAAAATCTGGGGAACAATGTGTCCATATCCTGTGCTACCTTTGCTGCTCTTTGCTGATTAAAGCAACCTGAACACTCTCTCACATTTAAAAATATACTTAAAATGTAGAAACATATGAAACAGAACAGAAAAGTCTCAAATTTGGAATTGTCAGTCATCAGAGTTTTCTTAAGAATTAAATTAATGACAAAGTGCCTTATACTTCTAAGAATGCCACTCAAGCAATAAGTCATATAAAATAGTGGGGACATCATTTGGGATTAAAAATACTTCAAAGGCTCACAGATCTGCCTTCTTTTATCCCCTCTTCAAAGCATCTTCAGCTGAAATAAACTGGTGCTGGTATTAGTTAGTAGTAAGAAGAGGTAAAAAAAAAAAAGGAGGTGTAAAAGAAAGTTATGACTGTAAATATATTATTTTAGGGTTATCTATTGGCATGTAGGTGAGTCAGAATTGCAAAACCACATTCAAATGCATTGCTGAAGAGATCAGTCAGCCTGTGAGTTATTTCATCTTGTTCTACTTCTTTCTGCCCTTATTTTCTATATCCTCTAGGTTATGGTTATCATTCTCAAACAAGTGTCTTTATTTCTGAGGGATCAAATAAGGTAAAAAGATTTCTTTATATTCTATATTCATATGGAAATATATTTTCTGTATTCATGCAAAACTATACTTTCACTGATAAATCTGCTCAAGATATAAAATGCTATTTCCTTGATTTTTACAAATTATATACATTTAGCAGTGGGATACCATGCTAATAAGACACTCGAATTGGCAATTGACTTAATCAGGAAAAATGTAAAAACGAAACTGTGATATGAACACTTAGTTTTTTAGTAAAATCTTTCAAAAAATTCTCTTACCCAGTTTCTTGATTGCAAATAAAATGAGCTTCAGTGGCTAAAAGGCCGGTAAGGGAGTTTTGCTTCAGTTTGCTAAAGCTGCCAGAATGTAATATACCAGAAATGGGTTGGCTTTTACAATGGAGATTTATTAGTTTACAAATTGACAGTTCGAAGGCCATGAAAATATTCCAGTTAAGGCATCAACAGGCTATTTTCTCTGAAGAAAAGCTATGGCTGCTAGGTTTGCTCTATCACATGGAAAGGCACATGACCAGCATCTGCTGATTCTTCTCTCCTGGGTTTATATTGCTATCAGCTCCTGTTCTTTCTAAGATCTTTCCAAATATCTATGGGTATTTCTTTCTGTTATCTTCTTAAAAGACTGTTATGGTTTGCTAAAGCTGCCAGAAAGCAATATGCCAAAAAAGGATTGGAGCTGAAGGATAGGAGCTCTAATTTTAGAGGATCGGAAAATAGAAGATCTTCGACAGTGCCTGAGCAGATACAAGAAAATGCAAGACACAGTCATACTGGCTCAAGGTAAAGATGGTGAATATGAAGATCTGCCCAATTCTAGTTCCATCTCCACTATTTTGGATGTCCAGGGCTTTAGTGATCTGGAGAAAAGTCCATCGCCTACTCCAGTAATGGGATCTCCCAGTCATGACCCATTTAACACAAATGTTACAGAAGAGTTCCACACCAACATATTACAAGTTTCAATCCCTGCAATATTGCCAGCATCTAAAGGCATGGAGATTTCTGAAAAAGCAATATTGCCTCCTAAACCAGAGACTACATTTGAAGAGAATGATGAAAAAATAATCATTGGTGCAGCTGTTGAAACCCAGCTATGTGATAATCTTTTAACTTCAAGTCTGCCAAAGTCCAGCAGCCTCAGCAATCTGAAGAAGGAGACAGCAGATGGGGAAAAGGAGCCTATAAAGAAGCCTACAGAGAATAAAGTTCCAGCAGAAAGCAGCACGTTTGGGAGCCTCCCCACCAAAGCTCCAGGACATGATGTCTCTATGGATGAAAACCCCTTTGGCACTCGAAAAGCCAGAGCTTCCTTTGGCCGGGGCTTTTTTAAAATAAAAAGTAGCAAGAGGACAGCAAGCGCACCAAACTTAGCTGAAACAGAAAAGGAGGTAGCAGAGCACCTAGATCTGGCTGGTGTATCTTCTCAGCAAAAAGATTCACAAGGGAGTAGTCCCTTCCAGATATCTCCACCATCTCCAGATTCCAAAAAGAAATCCAGAGGCATCATGAAACTCTTTGGAAAACTTAGGAGAAGTCAATCAACCACATTCAACCCAGATGACATGTCTGAGCCTGAATTCAAAAGAGGAGGGACACGGGCAACTGCAGGACCCCGGTTGGGTTGGTCTCGAGATTTAGGACAATCTAACAGTGACTTGGATATGCCATTTGCCAAATGGACCAAGGAGCAGGTTTGCAATTGGCTTATGGAGCAGGGCTTGGGGTCCTACCTGAATTCTGGCAAGCACTGGATTGCATCTGGCCAAACGCTTTTGCAGGCTTCTCAGCAAGATCTAGAGAAGGAACTTGGAATTAAGCATTCACTTCATCGAAAGAAACTCCAGCTGGCACTACAAGCCCTGGGATCCGAAGAAGAAACTAATCATGGAAAACTGGATTTCAACTGGGTCACTAGATGGTTGGATGATATTGGCCTCCCCCAGTATAAGACTCAGTTTGATGAAGGACGGGTAGATGGCCGCATGCTCCATTACATGACTGTTGATGACTTACTATCTTTGAAGGTTGTGAGTGTGCTACACCATCTTAGTATCAAAAGGGCCATCCAGGTCCTGAGGATAAATAACTTTGAGCCAAACTGTCTGCGGAGGCGGCCATCTGATGAGAATAGCATCACCCCGTCCGAGGTTCAGCAGTGGACCAATCATCGAGTGATGGAGTGGCTGCGCTCTGTGGACTTGGCAGAATATGCCCCCAATCTCAGAGGCAGTGGTGTCCATGGTGGGCTTATGGTTCTAGAACCTCGTTTTAATGTAGAAACAATGGCTCAGTTATTGAACATCCCACCAAATAAGACCTTGTTGCGAAGACATTTGGCCACTCATTTTAACCTTCTGATTGGTGCTGAGGCCCAACACCAGAAGCGTGATGCCATGGAGTTACCAGATTATGTACTCCTAACAGCCACTGCCAAAGTGAAGCCAAAGAAACTTACCTTCAGCAATTTTGGGAATCTGAGAAAGAAGAAGCAGGAAGATGGGGAAGAATATGTTTGTCCAATGGAATTGGGACAGGCATCAGGAAGTACAACCAAGAAAGGATTTAAACCTGGTGTGGACATGCACCTGTATGATGATGATGATTTGGATCGGTTAGAGCAGATGGAAGATTCAGAAGGGACGGTGAGACAGATAGGTGCATTCTCTGAAGGCATCAACAATCTAACACACATGTTAAAGGAAGATGACATGTTTAAAGATTTTGCTGCCCGTTCCCCGAGTGCCAGCATTACAGATGAAGACTCCAACGTTTGACCAGAGCCGCTGCATAAGCTTTAGAAGCTTTTAGTCTTTTTTTCTGCGTTTCCTCTCTTAATACTCACAGTGTAAACAGTGTGCAACAGATTGTCTATCATTTATCGTTCCAACTCCTGCTCTGTTAGCAATGGAAATGGAAAGCAAGGAAAACGGATCTATTCTAAAGTTGCCATGATAAAATGAGACACTGGTAAATGAGAGTATAATTGTTTTTCCTCTATTTAATGTAAAAATCTGTGATATATTTAAAATATTTCATTTAAGATGAGTATTTTGCCATAGTGTTTCCATTCGCATTGGCAGTATGGAGGATTTTTGGCGCAGTAAACAGTAAGTGAGCGATGTTTTTGCATCAGTGTTCACTGCCACCCTGGGCAAGATGTCATGTGCTCTCAAAAATCAACAAAAGGAATTTCTTTAAGCGTTCATTGTGCCCACTAAATGCCAGCCACACCTCCACATGCCACCTGTTGTCTTATTTTTATAAATTTTTCTAAATAGATGTATATATACAGTACATAGAAAATAGAACTTTTATTTTGACACCTAAGGAAGATGGTGAAAAGATCACATTTTAAATAAATGCAGTGATCACATTTTTCATGTACCAGCTGGTTCCTGGAAAGGTCAGGATGCTCCTTTCTCCACAACTGAATTCTAACAATGTTGATCATTTAGGCTATATAGTATATATTAAATACCCCTTCTTTGATTACACATAACCAAATTGTGAACAGTTTTGGAAGAGTATCAACCTTTGTCTTGGATACTTTTACCTCATGAGAAAGTAGTTGAGGGATAATTAAATACAGTTAATGAGAATGAACTCAGAAGCTCCAAAAGTATTTGTAAACATAATTTCTGATGGAAGTCAAAACAAAACAAAAATCTTTACAGTATTAAGCTTCTTACTGTCCTTTTTGTCAAATACATCATTACATCAAAATACTAACAGCCTGCCTAAGTATGTTTTTAATTATAAATTTCTGAGACTGTTAATGAATGGCACATATAAAGCTGAATATTTGTCTGAACATTTTGTTCCAATCACAGTTCAATAACTTAGACTTTAAAACCAGTTTGATACAGTGGTGACTATTTTGTGATGATAAAATGTTCATGTTTTTCTGTAGCACAGGGCTTTTCTTTATAAAGAAAATAGAAAGCTGCAGCAAAAAACTATTACAGTGTTTATTATTTTGGGGGGTATTAGAAAAATATTCTATTTTTTATTCAGTACTACATCATTACTCATGAGAGCCAACCATGGAAGAGGCAGGTTTTCACAATTTGGGGTGGGAGGGACAGTTCAGTAAATACCATTGGACTTGGTTATTTTAAGCTGTATTTGAATGTCAGTGCTATGATCTTTTAAGTTGCCACCAAGTTACCATCAAAGAACTTATAACACTAGATTACTACTTATTCATAACTAACATGATTTGATGCTGAAAATAATTTTCTTTGCACCCTACCATTCATTATTTCATAACTATATCAGAAATTTACCATTATTTGTATTTTATTTTAATGTGAATAGATGTCATCATTTGAAAAGCTCAAGTTATTATTAGAACCTGATTAAAATATCAGGAGACTGTTATAGATGCCAAATATTCTTTATTCAGGTCAATGTAACATACTGATGATTTGTGAGAAGAACAGAAATTTTTTGATTATACATTTTATTTACAAAATGTTATGCACTGCTGGTATTACCATACAAAAGGAAATAAAGTCTATTGAAAATTGCCTCAAAAAAAAAAAAAAAAAAAGGATTGGCTTTTCCAAAGATGATTTAGTAGGTTATAGATTTACAGTTCTAAAGCCATGAAAATGTCCAAATTAAGGCATCAAGTGGAAGATGCCTTGACATTGAGAGAAGTTCACTGGCACCAAGGTTCCTTTGTTACATGAGAAGTCACATGGTGGTGTCTAACATTCCCTTACTCCTGAGCTTCATTTCTCTAAGCCTCTGTTTCCAGAGGCTTTCCCTCTGAACATCTCTGGGTCTTTGCGTGCTTCTCCAGAGAAACCTTCATACCTCTCTGTGTCCTGCAGGTCTCTGAGCATCTCCAGGGCCTCTCTCTCTTTCCTTCACTTTGGTCTTATCTTTCTGCTCTCTGTATCCACTGCAGGCTTACTCTTTGTTTTCTGTCTTTTACCCTCTTCACAGAGGACTCCAGTAAAAGGATTAAGATGTATCTTTAATTGGGTGGGTCATATCTCCATGGGAACAATTTAACCAAAGTTCCCACTCAACAATAGGTCTTCATCCACAAGAATGGATTAGAAGAACATTGCTTTTCTGGGGTGCATAACAGTTTCAAACCAGCACCAAAACCCCAGTAAAAGAGATTAAGACCCATCTTGAATGGGGTGGGTCACATCTCAATTGAGTCAAAATGTTCCACTCACTGTGGAATCCACATTCACAGCGATGAATTAAAAGAACATGGCCTTTTCTGGTGTACATTCCAGCCACAAACTACCACAAGTTTATACATATGATTACCCAAAATGATAACATTTGCAGGCCATAATTACTTAATTTTGTTACAAATATATGTTTTCATTGCTGCTATTGTGAAAAATACTGTTTTTATAAAAGGTGAACAATTCCTCATTTAGTTTGAGTTGTTGGAATCTACTTGTACCTTATAGAGAGTAAGCAATTTTAAATAGTGTATAATACTCAGGTTTGATCACTTTTTCTGGACTTAAATCTCATTTATGATCCATCTTAGTGTTGATGACATCATTTAGGGTCTGTTTCTTCACAACTTACTTAAACCTACTGCAAAGCTTTCAGGAATCCACTTCATGACCACAATGTTGATCCATTCATTAATCACCGAAAACTATTGCACTCACGAAATAATGTATTTACAGCTGTCTTTCTGGTCAAAACCAATTATTTTCCCTTCTTTATGAATCAGAATCTTTAACAATTCCTTTTCATTTTCTTTGTGCCTTTAGTACATGGATTCCCATCATTTATTCGTATTTATTAGCAGCCCTCTGCTTTCACTTTCCATCATTTTAGACTGTTAAAGCTGTATGATACTTATGTCATATGATCTGCTGCCTGTATTCTTTATTTCTTTACTCATTGTCCTTTCTTACTAGAGACATACCAGAGAAGTTCCAGTCTCAGAATATGGTTTCCCATTATTTTCTCCACCTACACTGGAGTTTTTCAAGAGATACCCAGCTTGCCTATTGTGCCACTAAAACCTAAAATTTTTCAACCTTCATTAAGCTTTGAAAAGCTGCCAGGTAAGCATACTAAGCTTCCTTAGTCTACGTTCTCTCTCTTTATTCTCCAGCATGTAGATCAAGAGCACTCTCCTGTCCTCAAACTTTGAACCCCATAATCTCAAGAGATATTTAATCTCAAGAGATATTTAAAATCATAGAAAAAAGAATTTTTCATATTTTACTCTTTCAACTATCTGCCAAAACTGAAAATCTTCCTAATTCTGTATTTATTTATTTTTTTGTTTTTCACTGTGAGAGTCCCATCTTCTATATTCTGAAACTGTGGCCCAAACTTTAAAGCACAAACCATTAATTTTGGTTTAAATAAGCCAAGTATAAGTTATGATAATTAATCAGGAATTTGCGGAGCCAATTAAAGAGCATGATATGTAATTGAGACCTATCTTCACTGCTTCAAGGGGGTTCAATGGGTTGGCCAGTGCCTAAAGAGCATGTTAGTAGTAGAGGTAGAACAAGAATTAAGTCAGCTGGCTTCCACATCATTGTTATTCCCATGAGAACATGAGGCTTTACAAGACTCCAATGCTTTTGTGTAGGAGAATAAATCTTTAATGAGAGAAGTTTTAGACCTGTGGAAAATTGATAGGGAAGATTTTGGGTTAGTAAAGTAAGGAGAAAGATTCCAGTTTCATTCAAAGAATATCATGTAGGTAATATCAGATAATGAGCTTATTTGAAAAAGAAGAATGAAGTCATATTTACTTGGGAATAAGTAAATAGCAGCAGCAACAGTCAAATCAATGCTTAAAAGTATAGCCTTGCAACCAATAGCCTTCTTCTTTTATTTTTATTCTTTGTTAGTCTCTCTCACTTGAACCTAGAAACTAGGGTTATGGGCCTGGAATTAAAATATTAGAATTCTTACCAAGTGGTAATGCATGAGTTACCAAGAGAGATATAGAGGGCTTATGTGGGTCTCCAGAGCTCACATATCTCTTTAATAAAAAGGTATTTACTTTATATAGTGGATTTCTAAGACTACTTAAAGAACATATTATGTGGCTATTCTTGAATACTTATCTAAACACTCATTTTTGTCCATGGAATTAATGTTTAAAGAGGTAACTTAATCTAGATAATGCAGTTTCTTTTATATGCAGGACCTTTAATTAAGATTATTTTTTAAAAGGTCCATGTGGTTACTTAGAAAAAAAACCTATTTGTCAAAACATTCTTATCTATTGCATTCTGGAACTGGGGTTGAAATGATGGCCAAATCTAGGTTATATAGTTGATTTATTAAGTGACATCTTAATATAAAAATGGGAACAAGCTAAGAAAGCCAGATAGCATAGTAAATTAAAGATTTTTGGTCCTAGGGAAAAATGCTAAGAATAGTTGACTTGTTTCCTGAAGTTTCCAATTAAAAATTCCAACCAATGTTTCCTTAAGGTAGGTACCCATATCCTCACAATAAATTATTCTTGCCTTAACCTGGATTGAAGATGCTGATTGATTGTTTCTCGAAACCAATCACTAATTAAAGCTATGTGCAATCTTTATGTTGAGAAGACTTAAATAATTGCTAGAGTTTGGCTACAAGGGAAACCTTGGGAGCCAAAGAAAAAGATGAAATAGAATCAATTACATTGTCCACATTAAAATAAAAATAGTCAAACTAAGCACAACCATTCTTTGATATTTATAAGAGAGAAGGATATCTCCTTAGTCTTCATAGAACAAGCTTTGTGTAATATAGTGAAAAAAATTATTTTCAGAAAACCTGAAATGAACACATCAGTGAGTTTCACGCAATTATATTTGTCATATTTCTTAATGGAGAGAATTCATAATACCAATGGCAAAGGTAACAAAGAGAATTCAGTGTGGGTGTAGTTAACAGTGATGGTACAAGAAACTAAATCACTTAATTTTTAATTCAGCACTCTTTTTGTTCCCTACATCTTCCATGAATGGAACCTGTGTTAGATTCAGTTGTCAACTTGGCCAGGTGAGCATACCTAGTCTTGTTGCTGTGGACATAAGCCAATGGTACATGAACCTCATCTGTTGCTAATTACATCAGCAGTCGGCTAGGAGGCGTGTCTGCTGCAATGAGTGACGTTTGACTTAATTGGCTGGTGCTTAAATGAGAGATCGCAATGCAGCACTGCTAAGCAGCTCAGCATTCCTCATCTCAGCACTTGCAGCTCAGCCCAGGCCTTTGGAGATGCAGAAAGAAGTCACCCTGGGGAAAGTTGTTGGAACCCAGGGGCCTGGAGAGAAGACCAGCAGAGACCATCCTGTGCCTTCCACATAAGAAAGAACCTCAGTGGAAAGTTAGCTGCCTTTCCTCTGAAGAACTAACAAAATAAATCCCCTTTTATTAAAAGCCAATCCATCTCTGGTGTGTTGCATTCCAGCAGCTAGCAAACTAGAACAGAACCCATTTGCATATATGTATGAGAGAAAGAAAGAGAAGAAAGAGAGTGAGATTAACCTCTGAATGATGCCTTAGAGTGATTTCACATACAATAAGTTTCTGGACTGGTGGAACAAATCACATACACACACAAGTACTCACACACGCTGCTAACTGTACCTCATATTGTGAAGGGACAGAAAGTCTTTCTGCTCAATCTCAAATACATTGAAAAATGGAGATGATGTATTTATGCATTTGGAAATTTTCAGAACTCTGAAAGCCAGCATGATATGATTTCCCCTAAATGCTTGATTATTTTATACTACTTTATTATCGAACAACAGTGAATGTATAAGCTATAAGTTCCAACATAAGGAGGCTCCTATTGAGAAAAGACCTCAAGCTTAATTTGAATAATGTTTCTACTTTGAGAAAATAGTACCGCAGTCCTCATTTTGTACCTTAAAGCAAAACTTAAGATGTTTAATTATGGATGTGTAAGAGTAGATGTTATTTACAAAATTTATGCTTTAAAATTGTTTATTTTTATTTTATCATGTAAATTATATTTATTTATACAGTTCATGACTCTACTGTGTTTTGTTTTTGTTTTTTTTTTTTTACATGAGCAGGCACCGGAAATCAAACCCAGTTCCTCTGGCATGGCAGGCGAGCATTCTTGCCTGCTGAACCACTGTGGCCCACCCTGACTCTAGTGTTTTGACATCAAGCAGATTATCCTCTTATCCTATGTTGATCTAATTTACAAGACCCAGAAACATTTCTTCCCAAGAGCAGCACCTAAACTGCCACCTTTTTCCCAGTGTGCTTTCCTAATCCTGTCTAAGAGCTATGTATTTGTAAACAAATGAAACCTTCTTACATTTGTCATAGATCATTGCTGCAGCCCGGTAAGAGAACTCCATGCCCTAATGTGCCTGCAGTTGTACAGAACCACGTGGAGACTTGTAGGGGTGAAGAGATGAGTGTTCCATGCCTGCACACTTGTGCTTCAGGAGGGATGAAAATCAATGGCCTCCTACCCTCAGTCCATTAGCAAGAAGGCTTAATTTTTTGATGGATGTTTTTGGTGGATGGGGGAGGTCCTCCAGAAAGTGTGCATTTTTTATTGACTCATCAACTGTCGGTTTCTAAGGCTACACATTGGTAGAGCACATACTTACTATAAAATATTTAAAATTATCTCTTTAACACTGAAAATGTCATATTCTGAAGGCTTTTTTTTCCCTTAGATGTCTTTTATGAGACCAAGCTTAACTGTCATCATTTCTTGTCTAATGCCAGAGTTTTACATTGAATAACTGAACACTTTATCAAACCTGCGTTAGGGGGCTTTACAAACCAGTTTTACAAAGTTCAGCTGAGATAAATAATTTAAATTCCACCTAATATGAATAATCCTGAGCCAGCATCAGGACAATTCCACAATCTCCAGCCTTTGGTGTTGTGGGTGTTTTGGATTTTAAACCTTTTAATAGGTATGTGGTATATTGCATTGTTGTTTTATTGTTTTAATTTGCAGTTCCTTAATGACACAATGTGTTGACCATTTTCTATACATTTATTTGCCATCTGTATTTTTTTTTTTTTTTTGCTGAAATGTTTGCTCAGATCTTTTAGGAATTTTGTAATTGGGTTGATTGTTATCCTATTGTTGAGTTTTAAGCTTCTTTGTATAAATTGCATGCAAGTACTTTTTCAAATATTGCATACCAGTTTGAAACTATTATGCACCCCCAGAAAAGCCATATTTTAATTCTGATCCAATCATGTGGGAGAAACCATTTCTTTTAATCCTGATTCAATACTGTAAGGTAGAAAACATTTGATTAGATTATCTACACAGAGATGTGGTGTGCCGATTATAAGTGTGGCCCTTTGATTAGATGGAGTTATGACTCCACCTACTCAAGGTGGGTCTTGATTAGTTTACTAGATTCCTTTAAAAGGAAAAATATTTTGGAGGAATCTCAGATGGAGATGCTTAAAGAACAGTTGCTTCAGAGCTGACAGGGACATGGATGTTTGGAGATCTTTGGAGTGCCGACAGAGACAGCAGATGCCCAGACATGGGAAGAACCCAGTAGACATCACCATTTGCCTTCCCATGAGATACTAAGCAAGCCAGAACCTGGACTTGTGCTCCAGAGGAACTAAACGAAGGTAAACAGATGCTTAGAGAGGAAATGACTACCATCAGAAGTGGAAGCAATGAACTGGGAACAAGGACCAGCAGATGCCAGCCATATGCCTTCCCAGATTGGCCTTCCTTGAGCCATAGTATCTGTGTTGGTTTAAAATGATGTATGTACCTTAGAAAAGCCATGTTTTAATCCTAATCCCATTTTGTAAAGGCAGCCATTTCTTCTAATCCCTATTCAGTATTGTATGCTTGAAACTACAATTAGATCATCTCCCTGGAGATGTGATTTAATCAAGAGTGATTGTTAAGATGGATTAGGTAGAGATGTGTCTCCACCCATTTGGCTGGGTCTTGATTAATTTCAGAAGTCTACAAAAGGGGAAACATTTTGAAGAATGAATGATTCAGAGAGATGAAGAAGGAAAATGCCTCTAGGGGAGCTTCATGAAACAGGAAGCCAGGAGAAGAAGCTAACAAATGACACAGTGTTCACCAGGTGCCCTTCCAGATGAGAGAGGAACCCTGACTGTGTTTGCCATGTGCCCTTCCTCTTGAGAAAGAAACCCTGAACTTCATCAGTCTTCTTGAACCAAGGTATCTTTCCCTGGATGCCTTCGATTGGACATTTCTATAGATTTGCTTTCGCTGGGACATTTTCTCAGCCTTAGAACTGTAAACTAGCAACTTATTAAACTCCCCTTTTTAAAAGCCATTCTGTTTCTGGTATCTTACAGTCCAACAGCTAGCAAACTAGAACAGATTTGGTACCTAAGAAGTGGGGTGCTGTTGCAGTTTGCAAATACCAAACATGTTGGAATGGCTTTTTAAATGGATAAGGGAAAGATTCTAGATGAGTTGTGAGAAGCTTGATAGAGAAGGCCTAGAATGCTTTGAGGAGACTGTTGGTAGAAATGTGGACTCTAAAGATACTCCTGATGAGGACTTAGACAGAAATGAGGCACATGTTATTGCAAACTGGAAGGAATGTGATCCTTGTTTTAAAATAGCAGATAATCTGGCAAAATTGACTAGTGGCTTTGGCTGAAAGGCAGATTTTTAAAACCATGAACTTGGATATTTAGCAGAAGAGTGCTCCAAATTAAATGTCGAAAGTGTAGTCTGGTTTCTCCTCACAGCCTATAGTGAAATGTGACAGGAAAGAGATAAACTGAGAACTGAACTCTTGGGTACAAAGAAACTAGAAATTGATATTCTGGAAAATTCTGGGCCTCCAGAAAGGGAGACCCCAGAGAATAGTGCTCTGTGTAAGGATTTAACCAAATGTGGAACCAGCCATCCCTTTCAGAGTAAGCCAGGATTGGACATGGAGTTATCCAGAAAGGATTTGTGGAAACTCCTTATGTCTGATGGGCATGATCCAACACTACTGCATAGAAAGTCAATGAGAGTGCTGTGGGACCTGTATAAACAGAGCTGCCACCAGTCAGGACTGGGGGGTTCAAAGAAGGGACACAATAGAGGAAAATTAACTTCAGAGGCTAAACCATGGAAGCTGAGGTCTGAAGTTAAGAAGCCCTGGGCCAGGAGAGTGGACCCATCCAAGTCCATGGAGAGGGTGAGTTTGCCCCAAAGGCAGAGGATGGACCTTCCACCTCATTGCAATGGAAGTGTCATGCCGCCTCTGGCCTTGGAGAGGGTGAAACACATTTCTTGGGGGTTGGGGAGAGCCTGACTGCCACCATATGGATGGGTTGAGCATGTCCCCTAAAGAAGGCAGAGAGCCCGGGTGCAGCCCCAATGCTTGGAGTGGGTGGGGCCAAAAAAAAGGTGGTCTCCCCAATGTCCCCCAAGGTTGCATTTGGAGAGAGGTAGGCCTCTGCGTAAGCCCTTGGAAAAGGTAGGACTGCCACTTTCAGAAGCCCCGAAGATAAATGATTCTCACACTTTGAAATCTAATGGATTTTGCCCTTTGAGTTTTTGAAGCTGTATGGGTCTGGTGACCCCTGTGTTCCTTCCTCACTGTGGAAATGCGTATATGTATCCTATGACTGTTCCTCCTTTAATTGGGACATTTTCTCAGCCTTAGAACTGTAAACTAGCAACTTATTAAATTCCCATTTTTAAAAGCCATTCTGTTTCTGGTATATTGTATTCCAGCAGCTAGTAAACTAGAACAGTATCTTTCCCTCAATGCCTCAGTTTGAACACATTTATGGCCTATTTTAGTTTACAAGCTGCTAGAATGCAATATACCAGAAATGGAACAGCTTTTAAAAAGGGAAATTCATTAAATTGCAAGTTTAAAGTTCTAAGGCCATGAAAATGTCCAAATTAAGGCACCTACAAGAGGTTACCTTCACTCAAAAAGGCCAATGATGTTTGGGATTTCTTTCTCAGCTGGAAGGGCACATGGCAAGGTCTGTTAGCTTTCTCTCCCAGCTTCCAGTTTCATGAAGCACCTCCGGGGGTGTTTTCCTTCTTCATTTTCACAGGTCACTGGCTGTGTGGGCTCTAAAGCTATTTCCAAAATGATTCCATCTTAAAGGGCTCCAGTAAGCAACCCACCTTTAATGGGTGGAGACACATGTCCAGGAAAATGATCTAGTCAAAATTTACCACCCCAAATTGGGTGGGTCACATTTCCATGGAAACAAAAAGCTCCCAGCAAGCAATATTGAATGTGGATTAAAAGACACGGCTTTTGTATATAATAGATTTGTATATAATAGATTCAAATCAGCACATGGCCTTAGAAATGTAAACTTGAAACTTACTAAATTCTCTTCATAAGAGTTATTCCATTTCTTGTATATTGCATTCTGGTAGCATTTAACAAACTAATACATATATATGTATAGGTTTTGCAAGTATTTCTCCCATTCCGTGGCTATCTTTTTTTTTTTTTTTTTTTTTGCATGGGCAGGCACCAGCAGTTGAACCCAGGTCTCTGGTATTGAGCCATCATGGTCCACTCTTTGTGGCTTTTTTAGTACCTCTCACAGAGAGAAATAGACAGTTCTTCAATAATGGTTGGAGATTCCAACACACCACTTTCAATAATTGATGGGCTATCTAAACAGAAGAACAATAAGAAAAAAAAATAGAGGAATTGAACACTATAACAATTAGACCTAAAAGACACATGTAGACCACTCCACCCAACAAAAACAGAAAACACATTCTTCTCAAATGCACATGGATCATTCTATAAGATATGTTATGGCACACACACGCAATAAAACCCTGAATACATTTTAAACTATTGAAATCATACCAAGTAACTTCTCAGACAACAAAGGAGTGAAGTTAGAAATGAATAATGGAAGGAAAACTGAAAAAAAAAATTACAAATTTGTGGAATTAAGCAACCCACACTCCAACAACTAATGGATGAAGGAATAAATCACAAAATAAATTAGAACATGTTTAGAGACAAATGAAATTGTAAACACAATGAATACAACATACCAAAACTTAGGGGATGCAGCTAAAGCAGTGTTCAAAGGGAGATTTAAAGCTGTAAATGCCTGCATTAAAAGAGAAGAAAGGGAGGTGTGGAATGTAGTTCATACTGTGGAACAACTAGTCAATAGGCAGGAACAGTCAAGAATAATGTCTGGGGTGACATCAATGACTGGACATATAACCACACCAATCTGGACCAGGTGGACTGGGTGAGAATACACAGAACTATAAGTCCCCCAAACCATGAAGGCTAGCACCCTTCCCCCATGGGCATGGCAGGCTGGTTCCCTGAGGGGGAAAGAAACAGATGTTACTAGCGGCAAGGGCTTAGCTCAACCAAGCTCCAATTGCAGAATTAATTAACAAATTCTGACTCCTGAAAATAGGCTCCCAACTCAGATAAACCTGGAATAAGCACTAAAGGTACTGGGAGATTTTGCCCTGGCAGAGAGGGGGATGGGACTGATGGGAAAAAAAAGAAAAAAGCAGAGGCTTTTTGAGTCAGACAGCATAAAATACTTGAAAAGGGCTGGACCCTAAAAAGAAAGGGAAGGCACACAGAGACTGAAGATACATAGAGCTGTGTACCAACTTAAGCTCTTGAATGAGAAACCCAAAGAGTGGGAGGTGGGGGGGGTGTCCTGCTCTGAAAAATCTTTTTTGTTGTTTTTTCTACTACTTAACAGCTCATTATATAGAACTTGGAAGACTTCTGAGGCTCCAGGGCTGCTCTAGGCAAGGGGGTAATTAACCTTGTCTAAGAGACCAAGTTAGTAGTCAGGTGAAAGGAGTTAATTCCATAAAGGCTGAATCTTCCCCAAGACAAAGTTGAGGCCCAACACAAGTAGAATCCCTCCCTCAAGGAATTCAGGCCCCAGGGACTAAAAAACTGAACCAACTAATGCCAACTTACAACCTCACCTTTGTCTCAACCATTCCCCCAGCAGGGAGAATCTGCTGAAATTAAAGGGAAAACATCACTTTATGCTGGCAGTAAGCCACAGGTAGACAAGTGCCACATGCTGGACAAGGTAGGGAAAGCACAGAGTCTAGAGGCTTCATAGGAAAGTTTGTAAACCTGCTGGGTCTCACCCTCAGGAAAAACTGAAGCAAGTAACTCTTTCCTCCTGAAAGGAGACCAGTCTGGTCTGGGAAAATCTGACTGAGGTCTATAATATCTGAGGATACCTTCCTCAAAAAATAAAAAAAATAAATAAAAATTAAAAAGGCCACATATAAGCAAGCCAAGAAACATAAAAACAAGAACTGAAAAAATCTGATCAGTTAAACAGAATTATGCTAAAGGCCTAAAATAAGTTGAACTGAATGTCAAAGAACAGATAGAGGACAAAGCCATCCAGCAAGAAAACCCTAGGCAAAAGAGTGAAAACAACCTGCAGAATAAACTAATCAGAGAATCAAATGCCTAGATGCTAGCAAAAAATGAGTCATGCTAGGAAAATTGATCATATGGCCCAGTCAAAGGAACAAACCAACAACTCAAATGAGATACAGGAGTTGAAATAACAAATTCATGATGTTCAAGCAGATATGAAAAAATCTCATCAAAAATCAAATCAATGAGTTGAGGAAGGATAAAAATAAAGCAATGGATTAAAAAAAAAGAAGAAATTGAAAGTTTGAAAAAACAAATCACACAACTAATGGGAATGAAAGCCACAATAGAAGAGATAAAAAAAAAATTGGAAACCTACAATGATATATTTGAAGAGGCAGAAGAAAGGATTAATGAACTAGAGGACTAGCTCTGAAATCTGACACACAGAAGAAAATACAGGGAAAAGAATGGAGAAATATGAGCAGGGTCTCAGGGAAATTGAATGACAATATGAAGAACATGAATATATATGTTGTGGGTGTCCCAGAAGGAGAAGAGAAAGGAAAAGGAAGAGAAAGACTAATGGAGGAAATAATCACTGAGAATTTCTGATCTCTTATGAAAGACATAAAATTACAAGAATTGCAGTATGCCCCAAACAGAATAGATCTAACTAGGCATATTCCAAGACACATACTAATCAGACTATTAGGTGTCTAAGAGAAAGAGAAAATTTTGAAAGCATCAAGAGAAAAGCAATCTATTACATACAAGGAAGCCCAATAAAACTATGTATGGATTTCTTAGCAGAAGCCATGGGGCAAGAAGGCAGTGGTGTGATATACTTAATATTCTAAAAGAGAAAAACTGCCAATCAAAAATTTTATATCCAACAAAATTGTCTGTCAAAAATGAGAGGGAGATTAAAACATTTCAGACAAACAATCACTGAGAGAATTTGTGATCAAGAGAAGAGTCTGCAAGAAATACTAAAAGCAGCACTAAAGGCAGATAGTGAAAGACAGGAGAAAGAGAAATCCAGAGGAGAGTGTAGATATGAAGAATATTAGCAAAGGTAAAAAGATGAAAAATAATAGATATGACATATAAAATCCATAAGGTGAAATGGTAGAAGAAAGTACAAACAAGTCTTAATAAATTCAAAAAGGTTGAAATCAAACAAAACACTTTCTTGGATCATAATGCAATGAAGTTAGAAATCAATAACAGGCAGAAGGCCAGAAAATTCACAAATATATGGAGGCTAAACAATACACTCTCAAACAAGCAGTGGGTCAAGGAAGAAATTGCAAGGGAACTCAGTAAATATCTTGAGGCAAATGAAAAATGACAGCACAACATATCAAAATTTATGGGGTATAGCAAAGGCAGTGCTAAGAGGGAAATCCATTGTGTTAAGTGCCTATATTTAAAAAGAAGAAAGAGCAAAAATCAAGAAATTAACTGTTCACTTGGAAGAGCTAGAGAAAGAAAAGCAAAACAACCCCAAAGCAAACAAAAGGAAAGAAATAATGAAGATTAGAGCAGAAAAAAATGAAATCTAGAACATGAAAACAATTGAGAAAATCAACAAAATCAGAAATTGATTCTTTGAGAAAATTGATACACAATGGACACTTAGCTAGGTTAACAAAAAAGAAAAAGAGAGCAGATGCAAATAAATAAAATCAGAAATGGAAAAAAAAGCCATAACCACTGACCCTGCAGAATTGAAAGAGATAGTGAGAGGATACTATGAACAACAATATGCTAACAAACCACACAAGGTAGATGAAATGGACAACTTCCTAGAAAGGCACGAACAACGAACATTGACTCAAGAAGAAATAGACAACCTGAACAAATCATTCACAAGTAAAGAGATTGAATTTTGAATCAGTCATCAAGAAGCTCCCAAAAAAGAAAAGATGCCATTAGACCTGGCATCACATGTAAATTCTGTCAAGCATTGAAGAAAAAATTAGTACCAATCCTGCTCAAACTCTTCAAAGAAATTGAAAATGAGGAAAAGCTAACATCACCCTCATACTAAAGCCAGACAAAGATACAACAAGAAAAGAAAACTATAGAACAATTTCTCTAATGAATATAGATGCCAAAATCCAACACCCCCCCCCAAAAAAAATTGAATACAGCAACACATGAAAAGAATTATACACCATGACCAAGTGGAATTTATTCCAGTATTCAAGTATGGCTCAACATAGGAAAATCAATTTAATGTAATACACCATAGCAGCAAATCAAAGCAGAAAATTATATGGTCATCTCAATTGATGCAGAAACAGCATTTGAAAAATTCAATATCTTTTCTTGAAAAAAAGACTTCAAAGGATAGGAATAGAGGGGAAATTCATGGAAAACCTAAATAAATGGAAGGGCACACCATGTTCATAAATTGGAAGACTAAACATGGTTAAGATGTCTCTTCTACCCAAATTGATTTATATATTCAATGCAACACCAAATACATTCTTCAGGAAAATTCAACCAATCTGTGTTAGCTTAATGAACGGGAATTTATTGGTTCATGGTTTTGGTGCCTAGAAATCCAAAATCAAGTTCTCTATAGGCCATGTTCTTTTTCCAGAGTCTCTAGCATTCTAGTTCTGGCTTGCTACATTCCTTGGAGTTCCTTGGATTCTATCTACGCATCTGTTACATGGTAATCTTCATTTTTGGCTTCTTCTGACTTCTGGGTCTTATTGACCAACTGCATCAAAATTTCCTCTTCCTTAGATGAACTCAAAGTACAAGGATTTATGCCCACCCTGATTTAATTAGGCCTCAATTCAAGGAATCTACACCTCAACTAAATAATAACCTCTTAAGTGTCCTATTTACAACTAGTTTTACACTCAGAAAACTAGCAGTCAGGACTTGAACACATTTTGGGGATATATAATTCAATCCTCAATAGGGTCTTTGTACCACTAGAAGAATTTCTGTTATAGTGTTTGATGATTTTACCACAGATTTAAAATTCATAGCACCTGTAAATAGAGAGGCAGCAATACCTCCTAATGATTTTCAATCTACTTTCCATGTAATCCTAGTGCTTTTCAAACGTGACTAAGAGACTGTCACAATTTCAAATACTGATGCTGGTAGTGAGAGAAGGAATGGAGAGAACTGAAAAGCAAAACCAAGGTTATCCACACATGGCTTTATTTCTTACTGGTTTTTATTACTGGATTCCATTCATGATTTCACTTAAAATGAATTCTGCTGCTAAAATGTCTGAAAATCAGGTGTCTCAAAATAGGCTAGGCTAGGCTTCAGTGAAAAACAAAACTGGTAATGGTCCACAACAGTAAAAGTTTATTTTCTTGCTCACAAAGCAGTCTGAAAAAGGTGAGGTAACTCTTCTTTAAACCATAACTATGGCTCAAGGGCACTTTGATTTTTGTTGCTTCAATATCACAAAAAATAAAAAAATGAAAAAAGAAAGAGAAAGAGACAAGTGTCTGGCTGCAGATTTTAAGAGACGGGTCTAAAAGTGGCATATGTCACTTTTGTACACATTTCACTGGTCTTGCTAGTATCCTAGACTCAATGAAACTTCAAGGGAAACTAGGAATTATACACTGCCTGTGGGCTCAGGAAGACATAAGGGCATTGGGGACGATCTAACCAGTCTCTGACACACCATGGATAGTCCATATCTTAAATGTTTTTCACAGAAATAACATTAAAAAATCAAAATTGCCTTAGGTAATTAGGCTTGTTAGCGGAGAAAATCCAAGTTTTGTAGATACCGTGTTTATACTTGTAAAGGATATATGTTCGCATTGAATTGAGAGCACAACTTTTCAATCTAAAAGAACAGCAGAACCAAAATTTTCGCTGAATAGAAATCTGTAAACATAGTTTTGGTTTTTTTTTTTCTTTCAGATTCCATTGTATGGCTCTATGAATGGATTATAAAATGAAGTTATGGCAGCTCCTCCTGTGTGATTCTAAAAGTATAAGATGGGTGTTAATATGAAGTAAGCAATATAAAATTGAACTATTATTCAATCCAAAATATCCTCCTAGCCATGTTATTTGTATACAACAAGGCAACAACCATTTAAAAGAAAATAACACTTGAGCAAAATGTGACCCATTATAGTCAATTAACAACTTTTGCTTGGGAATTGGATTAGAAGTGACAGTCTTCCAGACTATAAATAAATACAATGTTTTGTCTAATTAACACCATCTCTTAACTGTGTAGCACTTGAAATTTTTTTCTTAGGGTTCATATAAGTTCAAATTAAAAAGGAACAAATATATCTTACACATAAACACCAGATTTAAAAGGATGTGGCTAGACCAACGTTGATAACAATTAATTTGTTTTATTAATTGGATTAAACTCTCATAGAGCAAGAGTGTTCTATGAGAAAGTCTGTCATAGTCCAATGTTGAACCTTCAATCTATAGGCTCAGGAAAAAATGTTTTCCAGACCAATAATAAGTCTAGTTTGTTGGGAAATGTTTAAGTTGTATTTATTAGCTCTATTGATATAAAGTAAATCACACATATTTAATGTGTCCAATAAAAGTTTTTGAGATATGTATGTATCCTTCAAATCATTATCACAGTCAATAAAATGAAATATCCATCACCCCCAAAAGTTTTCTCATGTCCTTTTGCAATCAATCTCTTCAACATCTCCCCAACCTCATCCTTAAGCAATCACTGACCTGTTTTTTATCACTTTCATTTACATTCTCTAGAATTTTATATAAATAAAATGATCCAACATGTACTCTTATTTTATATGATTTCTTACTAGGAATGATCATTTTAAATTTGTTCATGTTATGTATATGAATAGTTCATCCATTTTATTGCAGTGTACACCGATTTTGTACCCATTCACCCTTTTTCCCCAGTTTTTGACTATTGCAAATAAAACTGCTATGAACACTAATGCAGAAGTCTTTGTAAGTGCAGAACATTTCATTTCTCTCAGGTATTTCCCTAGAAATGGAATAGCTGGATGATATGGTATTTGTATGTTTCATAATTAAAAAAAAAAAATACAAAACTGTTTTACAAAGTAGTTGTACCACTTTACATTCACACTCGTATTGTATTTGTATTCCCGTTCCTCCACATATTTTCTAACATTTCTTGTGGTTAGTATTTTTGTTTTTTGTTAGTTTTCAATGTTAGTCATTTCAATTGATGAGTGGTTGTGTTTAGTTGTGATTTTAGAGTCACTTCCCTCATGGTTAATGGTGTTGTGTATGTTATTTTGTACTTATTTGCTGCCCACATATCTTTTGTGAGTTGTCTTTTAAAACAGCGTGGGTTTTTTTTTTTATTGGTTGTATGTTTTTGTTATTACATTTTTAGAATGCTTTCTATATTCTGGATACAAGCTTCTTATCAGATACATGATTTTCAAATATGTTTTTTCCCAATTTGCATCTAATCTTTCATTCTCTTACAGTGTCTTTTTAAACGTAAAGTAAAGTATTTGATGACGTCTACTTTATCAATGTGTTCCTGTATGGACTTTGTATGTTTATGTTGTATCTAAGAAATTTTTCCCTAACTTAGGTCATACAACTATTCTCCTATGATTTTTGTTTAGATATTCTTACAACTTTCTGGTTAATATATAGGTCTGTGAACTATCTTGAGTTAACTTTTGTAAATAGGGCACGGTATGGGTCAAGGTTAATTTTTTTCAGTTTGTGTATTTTAATTTGTGCCAATACCATTTTATTGAAATGATCTTCAATAAATAACTTTCTTCACCCAATTGTTTTGCACTTTTGTCAAAAAACCAGTTGCCCATATTTTGGGGGGTTAATTTCTGTATTTTCTATTCCATTCCACTTATCTATTGACTGTCATGATGCCAGTGCCACATTGTCTAGATAACTGAGGATTTAAAATAAGTTTTGACATCAGATGAAGTTTGTTTTCCACGTTTGCTCTTTACAAAGCGACTATATATATTTTTTGTTCTTTCAATTTCCATATAAATTTTAGAGTTATTTTAACAATTTTTTTATGATTTTCTATTTTTCAATTCTAACAAAAATTTTGATTAGGATTACATTGAATCTCCAGATCAATCTGTAGAGAATTGACCTTTTTACAATATTGGGTCTTCCAACCAATGAAAGTGGTATATATCTCCTTTTATTTAGGTCAACATTAGTTTCCTTTCAGTACTGATCTGCAGTTTTCAGGGCACAAGGTTTTCATGCTTTTGGTAAGAATCTTCTTGCAGTAGACAGAATCTAAGATGACAGTCATGATCTCTTTTTCCTAGTATTCATGCCCTTGTGTGACCTCCACCTTTGATTGTGTGCAGGACCCATGGCTTTCTTCTAATCAATAGGACATGGCAAAGGTGGTAGGCTAAAAGTGATTATACGTTACCTAAGATTGTTAAATTCATTTTGAAGAGGCGTTCTCTTCCATGATGACTTTAAGGAAGCAAGTGGCTATACTGAAAGATACCTACTAGGAACTGAGGTTTTCATCCAGCCCACAGCCAGTAGAAATTGAGGCCCTCAGTCTGATGGCCCAAAGAACTGAATTCCGCAAATGTGTGCTTGGATGTGGATTTGAGACTCGGGATCACAGGCCTAACCAACTTTAATGCAGCCTTGTGATACCCTGAAGTAGAAGACACTGTGCATTGCTCTGATACTCTTGTTTTATTCCTGATATAAGGGGAAAATCAGTCAGTATGTTATCATTATGTATTTTGGTAGCTATGTTTTTCATAGATGCCCCTGATCAGCCTGAGAAATTCTCTTCTATTATCAGTTTGCCAAGAATTTTATCAGGAACAGATGCTGAATTTTATCAAATGTGTTTTCCTGTACCTGCTTAGATGCATTTTCCTGTTTATGCTTTTAATTTTGTTAACATGGAGAATTACATTGATTGATTTTCAAATTGACAATCAACATTACATTCCTGGGATAAACCATGCTTGATATTATATATATTGTCCCTTTATTTATTTATTGTTGCATTCCAAAATTTTATTTTAAATTTCTTGTATATGTTTGTTTGAAGAATATGGTTAGGTCATTTTCAGTTTTTGAATTATTTCTATTTTTGAATTATTTCTATTGGTATCAGGGTAATGTTGGCCTCAATGAATGAACAACTCTACCTCGTCTGGGAGAATCTGTACAGGATTGGTATCATTCTTTAAAAGCTTGCAGGCATTTCCCTCAGAAGCAATTTGTACCTGAATTTTCTGTGTGATAAGGTTTTTAATTGCAAATTCAATTTTAATGGTTATAGGATATTCAGGGTATCTATTTCATCTTGAGTAAATTTTGGGTTTTGTGTCATTGCAGAAAATTTTCCATTTCATCAAAGATGCCTAATTTATTCACATAAAGTTTCTCATAATATATTCTTATTTTATTTTCAATATCTGTAAAACTGTAGTAGTATCACCTCTCTTATTCTCAATTTGGTTTAATTTGTGTCTTCCCCATCTTTTTCCTAAGAAAAAAGAGGTTTATTATTATAACTTTCATTGATTTCTCAAACAATTAGTGTTTGGACTTTGATTTTTCTGTGTTTTATTTTTCTTTCTATCCATTGATTTCATTCTGATATTTATTATTTTATTTTTCTATTTACTTTAGTTAACTTCCCTCTTTTATTCTTAAAGTAGAAGCTGAGTTTATAGATTTAAGACCTTTCCTTTCTTCTAAGTGTTTCTCCTAAAGTCATGGTTTACCATTATTCCACAAATTATACGTTGTGCTTTTAGTCTCATTCATTTGAACATACATCCTAAATTCCTTCTTTGATTTCCTCTTTGACCAATTAGTTATTTATTAGTATGCTATGTATTATCTGAAAAATTTGGAGATTTTCCAAAGATCTTGTACAGATTTCTAATTTAATCCCATTGTAGTCAGAGCGCATACTTTATATGATTTGAATCCTTTCAAATTAATTAATCCTTGATTTATGGTCCAGAATATGATTTGTCTTGTAATATGTTCTGTGTGAATTTGAAAAGAATGTTTATTCTATTGACATTTGGTGGACTGCCCTCTTAATGGCAAGTAGATTCATTTGATTAATAGTTTTTGTCAAATCCTCAATATCCTTATTTTCTGTGTACTTGTCCTAGCAAATATTGAGAGAGGAGTATTGAAATCCACTATAATTGTGGATTTGTCTATTTCTCCTTGCAGTTCTGTCAGTTTTTATAGCATATGTTTTGAGCTCTGTTATTAAATACCTACGTGTTTATAATAAAATTGCTTTTACATTATGATGGATTAAACTCCTTTATCATTATGAAATGTTCTTCTTTTTCATTTCAAATATGCTTTACTCTGAATTTATTTTGTCTTTTACTAATATAATTATTTTAGCTTTTAAAAAAATCATGTTTGCATGGTATATCTTTGTTTATACCTTTACTTTTAATTCATTTATTTCATTATATTTGAAGTTTCTTGCTGACGTTATACAACTGGGTCCTTATTTTTGGTCCAGTCTGACAATTTCTGCCCTTTTATTTTGACATCTAGGCCATTTACATTTGATGTGATTATTCACATAGGTTTAATCTATCACTGTGCCATTTATTATATTTCTTTTTCTTTTTTGTTTAGATTTCCTCCTTTTCTGCTTTATTTTAGACCTTTGCAATCAAAAAAATTCTTGTTCTGCAATTTTCCTGGATGCTTCAGGGTTTTAAGGATACATCTTTGAAAGTTCTGCAATTTTACTGGATATTTTAGGGTTTTTAGACTATATCTTTAAAATACCACAGCCTGGACAGTGCGATGGTGGCTTAGTGGCAGAATTCTTGCCTGTCATGCCAGAAATCCAGGTTCATTTCCTGGTGCCTGCCCATGTAAAAAAAATATACATACATATCATAGCCTGCCTTCAGTATGTCACTTCACTCTGTGTTATGTTTACTGTTATTATTACTTCTCAGGTAATCATCCTCATAACCTATAACCCCATCCAACTACTCACACACCATTCTCATACTCATCCTCCAACATACAGTGACAATAAATGATACGTTTACTTCCAGAGTGTCATAAATATTTTGCGCTGGGTAGTCCATATTTTTGTTAGAACTCTGCTAAGTAATCATTACCTTCATATTTGGCAGATGAAGAAAATGAGCCTTTGTAGGGATTATTGAGTTTCCCAAGGTTTCTAAGGTGTTAGAATCATGATTCAAACTTACAACTGACTCATAAACCCAAACCTCAAATTCTACCCAAGCATTTTTTTTAACTATTTTATTGTGTAGTATGACATATATACAAAGCAAAGAAAAAAAGAGCAATCGTTTTCAAAATACTCTTCAACAAGTAGTTACAGTACAGATCCCAGAGTGTGTCGTGGTCTACCATATGATCCTCTCAGGTTTTTCCTTCCAGCTGCTCCAGAATATTGGAGGCTAGAAGGCTTAAATATTTTCTTATCAACAGAACCAACTGTTTTTCTTTCTTTTTCTGTAAAGAATAACATACATACAAAAAAAGCAATGCATTTCAAAGCACAGCACCACAATTAGTTGTAGCACGTATTTCAGAGTCTGACATGGGTTACAATTCCATAATTTTAGATTTTTTACTTCTAGCTGCTCTAAGATACTGGAGACTAGAAGAGGTATCAATTTAGTAGTCAGCACTCATATTCATTTGTTAAGGCCTGTCTTCTCAGTATAATTCCACCATCATCTTTGATCTTTCTATCCCTCTTTTTAGAGATGTTTGGGCTATGGCCATTCTACATTTCCATGTTGGAAGGGTCTGTCACTAATAAGGGGCAGGGAGATGGAACTATCTATGTTGTAGAAAGGCTGGGGCCTCTAGGTTTCAGGACTTATCTGGTCCAGGGATCCATGTAGAGGTTGTAGGTTTCTGGAAAGTTGCACTAGTGCATGGAACCCTTGTGGAATATTATATATTGCCCTAGGTGTTCTCTAGGAATGGCTGGAATGGTCCTGGTTGGTCTACCCAAGTGTTTTCTACATTCAATCTATTTTATTATATCTTATCATAGTCCATTTAATTAATTTAAACATAGTATCTTGGGCTGATTTAGTGATTTCATCTTTACTCTCTGTTTCATTTCAATGTATTGTACTATCTTTATGAACAGATCCAGAGCTGTCCAAATAAGCAAGAAAGAAACCCTACAGTATGTTTGCCTTACCAAATTCAGCACACATCTAATAGCTTGGTTTTTTTCTCTCCTTTGGTCCTATCATTATGTCATAATCTTGCAGGTGCATCCATGTATTTTATCCAGAATGACTATTAAAAGAACAGTCACGATTTTTCTGATGGAATTATTTTCCTTTGTCCAAAAAATTATCATTACTTACTTCTGTTTGTAATTCAACTTCTCTTCAGTTCATGCTACCATTTTCTAGCCCTACCAGGTAAAATGTTATTTGTTGTGCCTGAAACTTCTTCATGTACTTTATATCCAATAATGTACATATATAAATAAACACACACACATTTTACCAGTCTTTACTTATGGCAAAATCCTAACAGCCCTAGCTAAAATATCACTCTTCATCCCTGTGCTTCTACTTTTACTTCTTCTTAATAGCATTTGCTACTTCCATAGTAAATATTTGTCATCCTGCCTCACCTACCAGATTGTAAATTCTATGAGGCATAGATTTTTCACATTTACTTCTTTTTACTCATCACCTAGGTCAGTGACAGGCACATCATAAGTGATTATGAAACGTGTAATGATGAAATGAATTGTTGTAAACATCTGGAAGACCATTGTTTTAGTTTCTTGGGCTGCTCAAGCAAATACCATGCAGTGGGTTGATTCAAGCGATGGGAATTTATCTGTTCATGATTTTGAGGCTAAGAGAAAGTCCAAGTCATGCCGTCATCAACATGACACTTTCTTCATGAAATCTGTCACATTCTGGGACTGACTGCCTGTAATCCTTGGTCCTAGGTTCTTCTGGCATATAACAGCCTCTCCTGATTTCTCCATTTTCTTCCTGGTTCTGTTAAATTTCAGCTTCCTGCTCCCTGTGACTTTCTGCATCTGGACTTTATTCCATTTATAAAGAACTTCAGTGAAAAGAGTAAGACCCGTCCTGATTGAGGTGGGTCACAGCTTAACTGAAGTAGCCTCATCAAAGTCCTACTTACAATGGGTTAACTCCCATAAGGTTGGGTTAAGTGTAAAAACATATTTTCTGGGGTACCTACAGCCCCCAAAACACCACAACACATTTAACAAAATATTTTAGTGTAGATACAGTGAACTCCATTTTACCAGTAACAAACTGACGCTGAAAACGGGTAAGTAAGGTCCTTACCCAATTTCAAACAACAAATAAGCAAGAACTGACAATTTAAACCAAAGTCTTTTTGGTTTGAAAAAAAACCCTATGCTCTCTGAATTGTATTCAGAGGCAGAACTGTCCCAAGAGGTTATCTGTTAATATTCAAAGAGCTCTTTCCTTTCTCAGATATTTATCCTGCTGTTCACACTCCTTTAGTTGTGACATCTGGCACTAAATTATCTTTCTTTATATTTTGCTTGGTACTTCAAGATTAGCGTCTAATTCTCTCTTGAAATGACTATCAAGCAGTACCGCCCTGCTTTTTCTTTTTTTTTCAGTGCTTTACTCATTCATTTTTCTTTGCATTACTGTTTCAATTTGCTAAAGCTGCTGAAATGCAATATACTAGAAATTGGTTGGTTTTTACAATGGGAACCTCTTAACTTACAATGTACAGTTCTTAGGCTATGAAAATGTCCAGCCCAAGGCGTCAAGACAGGACCAAGACAGGCTGGCAGTGTCTGGGGCTCCTCTGTCACATGACAATGCACATGGTGATGTCTCTGGTCCTTCTTTCTGCGATTTCATCGCTTTCAGCTTCTGGCATCTGTCGTTTCCTCTGTCAGCTTCTATGGGTATGCTGTTGCCTCACTTTCACTGGGGCTTCTCTGAGCTCTCTGGGCCTTTTCTGTGTATCATTTATCCTCTTACAAAGGACTCCAGTAAGGGGATTAAGACACACCTTGAATGGGGTGGGTCAGAACTCAATTGAAATAATGTATTCAAAAGATTCTACCCACATAGGTCGAAACTCACAGAAATGGATTAAAAGAACATGGCCTTTACTTTATGGGATGCATAACAACTTCAAGCTAACACAACCACTTTCCTTTCTCATCAAATGAAAACTTGATTTTTAGGCATGACCTTTACTTTAACTTGGCCTTCCCTCCTTATTTTGACTCTATCTGTATGAATTTTTCTCAAGTATTTTTATTTATTTATTTATTTATTCATTTTTTTATTCATCAATCACTTTCATGTGTTCTATGCTTTTCAGGATTTGATTATGTGGATGGTATTAGATATTTTGCTTTTTAAGAACTATTCTACAGGGTGGGCCATGGTGGCTCAGCAGGCAGGAATGCTTGCCTGCGATGCCAGAGGACCCAGGTTTGATTCGTGGTGCCTGCCCAGTAAAAAAAAAAAAAAGAAAGAAAGAAAGAAGTAGTCTACAGTATTCTATACTGTAAACGACTTTTCCCATGCTCACTTATTAAATCAATGCAAGTTACACAATCAGACATTCATAATGAAAATGAATTCTTGTTAACCAATTCTATGGGTTGGAAATAACCACCTTTATCTGTCTTAAATTTTCTGGCCTTTACTTTCAAATTTCTACTTCATGTGTACCTCCTTGCAGAGAGCTCACTTACTGTCAGTGATCACCCACATATTTTGTACAATACTTAAACGATAGTTAAGTCCCCAATAGTTAGATCCCTAGTTTCTTTTAAATGAAGTTTCCTACCTTAAGAAAATAACCTCAGCAGTTAGCTGGTTTTCTGATCACACAATAGTAAGTTTGACTTGCATGTATATATTTCAAGTGTTTTTAAAATTAAATAGCATCGAGTGGGCCACACTCTCTCCTCTCCACCCCTACTTTCTTCCTTTCTGTACTGCTTTTCAACTTGCCCTATTTCTTTTTGTTCTTTGAAGCCCCTATTTTCAGAAAAAGCAAAAACTAAGTCTGCTGACTTTGCGTGTCCAAATCTCTCCAAGATTTCTTTTGCTATTGTCTTTTATGAAAGTCTCCTTTATGCACAGTTTATGACTACCTGCTTCCCACTACACTCTTACTTCCTCTTTCCAGTTTGTCAGTATCTCCATTGGTGCCAAAGCTCAAAACTCTTCTGACTATGTCCCTCAATATACTTCCTTTCTTGAATTTTCCTCTCAGTTTTACAAGTTCTCTACTCATCATTTGAGCTATAGGGGTAGGTATTATTATACCATTTTTAAAGAAGAAACTAAGAAACATTTCTTTGTGTTTTGTTATTTGCTCTGCAGGATTACAATCGAAAAACTAAACAAACATTGTTTCTATAGTGAAAATAAACTATTTTCATTATAACTTGTTTGAATGCAAACCCCAAGATGATACAGATTTCTTCATTTCTTTAAATTAGCATAATGGGATTGGAAAATTATCAGATTTACAAGTAAATTCTACAACCTTTGATAAACTTCTGTTTAATCCCTACAGCTATGTCATCAATTAGGCCAAGCATTAGTATTTCCAAATTAGCAATTAACTTGAGAAGAGAAAATGCATGCTAAAATTTTCTCCTACATCTGCTTTTTCAGACTGATAAATTCAGTAGAGGGGGATTATGATGTGGGGCGATTGTATGAGAACAGCTCCAGGAAGCTGTTCACTCTTACTGAAATGCAACTTCTAGAAATTAGCTTTTAAGGACTATGAAAGTTTGAAACTGTTGTGTACCCCAGAAATAAAAAACGTGTCATTTAATTCTGATTTAATATTTTTTTTAGGATGGAACCTTTGGTTAAATTGTTTCCATGGAGATTGATCCACTCAGTTGTGGGCCTGACCTTTTGATTAGATTACTTCCATGGAGATGAAACATGTGCAATTATGGGTGTGACGTTCTGATTAGATGGAGATGTGACCCTACCCATTCAAGGTGGGTCCTGAGTAGTTTATTAGTTAGTTTTAAAAAGTGAAACATTTTGTAGAGAGCTCAGAGCCCACACAGACAGAGATCTATGGAGATGCAGAAAGAAAATACCTCCAGGGAAGCTGTTTAAAATCAGAAGCCAAAGGACCAGCAGATGCCAGCCACATGCCTTTCCAGCTGTTAGAGGATTTTATACACCATTGGCCTTTCTAGGGTCAATGTAAATTTCTCTGATGCCTTAGTTTGGACATTTTTATGGCCTTAGAGCTGTAAACTTGTACCTTAATAAATTCCGTTTATAAAAGCCAACTCATTTCTGGTATATTGCATTCTAGCAGCACTTGACACACTAATACAGTGACAAATACATAGGACAAGAAGAAAAAAATAGTCATATTTTAAGCATCATATTATTTTTCTTAAATGTCATGTTATTTTACTCATTTGTAAGGACACAAATATATATTTGAAAATAAAATAGACATATGTTCAATTAGACACATTTTAGAAATTCTCATTCTAATTATTTTAATTTCTCTTCATTTTTATTGCATCTTCTGCCTCTTTGATGTGTTTATTTTTAAACCATCTTTTTCTTCTACTTCTAATTGTCAATCTAAGTTCACTCATCACTATGGATGGCCGTTATGTTAAATCAGCTCTCTCAAATAAAGACATAATTCAGAGTGGCTCAACTACTTAAGGAAGACTTATTAGGGATGTAAATTTTTCCATTATATCTATTAAACTATTAGTAAATTTTCAAAGGTTAAAAGGTCAATTTGAGAATATTATTCTCTCCTAAGTAAATTTTTTGAACAAATAGTTGACAATTACTCATGAAACTATTTTCTGTCAATAGTAATACAATTTCTCATTAGGGTACTCTATCAGCCACCTTTCCTGTGGCAAGAATTAGCCTCCCGCTTTGGTAAATTCAAATATAATATTATATTACAGGACAGGCAAATATTTCTGGACAGGCAAATAATCTATTGCGAATTTTTAACAGTCACTTTTATCGCTTCATTCCAGTCTTGCCAATGATCTCTAAAGATCATTGATGAAGCTGAGATTAATAACTGAGCTACATGTGGGATCTCACTTCAGCCAAAATACATGAGCAATTTTTGACATTCTCATCTATGACTTCATGTTTTCTGATATTCCTGGATAAGCCAATTGATTTTCTACCGCTACAGTTAGGCTGCATAAATAAAAGAATATTAACTATCATACTTTTTAAGAAAATTTGTAAAATCCATGCCGGAATGGGACATTTTCCCCATTTTACATCCTCTTATACTGTCTCACTTCAGTTCTCTTTGCTCTCTAGTGTCTTCTGCTCCATAAGGAACTCATTTTCCCAGAAGGGTACTTTAGGCTACACTCATTAGGAAGATGTGAGAATGCAGCCAACTTTGCAAGCATGGAGGCTTAGTTTTAATCACTACTAATGAAGGTTAATAATGATTTAGTGGGTGGAAAAAATAGTATTAGAAAGAATGATTAGACTCTACATGCGCTTCATAACCATTCTCCATAGGGTCTTTACCCTTGTCTCAGCTGATCCTCTTAATTTCATGTTTGGAAATTACCCCTGAGAAAGAACAGAGATTTAAAAAATTCTCAAATGCAACACATATTTGAGTTTTTTTTCCTTTTTCAGAGCTATCAAATTTTAGCTTCATTTCCCCCAAATCCAAAAATATGGTAATCTTCCATTAAGATTAAAATTACCTAATAATCCATTCCAGAAATAGAAATTTCAGACATTGATAAACTGTGGTTTCTAGTGACCCACAACTTTTGGAAAAGCAATAAGAGAACCAAAAATCTTGAGCAGAATGCGGTCGTTAGAGATATGGAAAGAATATATTGCAGATCAAAAAACAACTTATTCTATAGTAGAATGTAAACAAGAAATCCTCCTCTCTCTTCAAGGTCTCTCAATGAATCTCTCTTCATCTTATTGACTTCTCAAGAGATGAGAGATTTCAAATAACACTGCCCACGATAATAGCTGAGAAATGATAAAGAACACCGAGAAGTCTGCTCTTAATTGACACTGAGAATTAGCCATGACAATTCTTAATAACTTATTAAACAAATAACTTTGGGACAGTTATAAAGGGCTAATATTTGCCCAAATGCCTCTGTGTTAGTCAGATTCAGTTGTCAACTTGGCCAGGTGAGCATACCTATTTCTGTTGCTGCAGACACAAACCGATGGTACGTGAATCTCATCTATTGCTAATTACATCTGCAGTCGGCTAGAAGGCATGTCTGCTGCAATGAGTGACATTTGACTTAATTGGCTGGTGCTTAAATGAGAGGACGCAGTGTAGCACAGTCTAGCAGCTTGGCATTCCTCATCTCAGCACTTGCAGCTCAGCCCAGGCCCTTGGAGATGCAGAAAGAAGTCACCCCGGGGAAAGTTGTTGGAACCCAGGGGCCTGGAGAGAAGACCAGCAGAGACCATCCTGTGCCTTCCACGTAAGAAAGAACCTCAGTGGAAAGTTAGCTGCCTTTCCTCTGAAGAACCAACAAATAAATCCCCTTTTATTAAAAGCCAATCCGTCTCTGGTGTGTTGCATTCCGGCAGCTAGCAAACTAGAACAGCCTCTTACTATCTTCAGGTGGATTATTATTTCTTGAAATAGAAAAAAGGCATATTTCTGAGCTTATGATTTTAGAGAACACTGGAAAAGTGAAGTGACTATAACCTAATGTTTTCCTTTTTTCTTTTAAAAGGAAGAAGAACTGAAGACAGAATATCTGGTAGACACCTGACAGCTGATCAATTATCATGGAGTTGATATGTATCCTTGCCCGAGAGCCTTTTCCAGCTGAGACCAAAAAAAAACAACGACAACAAAAAACAAACAAACAAATAAAAAACACCAGATACAGACTGAGACATGAGCCTTTATTATAAGAATTTTCTTACAGGAGTGAAGAAAGAAATTACTTAGGAGTCAAGTTGCTGTGATGGCTACTGTACAGAGCTCCGTGTGAATATGTCCCATTTTGATCAGGGTGGGGAGCAGGGTTTTATAGTGGGCATAGACAAAAAAGGCTCAGAGCCAAGAGAAGGTATGCACGTGTTGCTACCAGAGTTAACTGTTTCTTAATGTACATCTCTGTGGGCACAAGTTCTTACTGAGTTAACCTTAGGGAAAGATAACAGAGGCACAGAGCTGAGTACATACAGGAATGTACATAATTTCTGAAAAAGAAGAGTTGGGGGATATTGAAAAATGCACAAACATTGTTACAATAAATGTGATTTGAATTTTTAAAAAGTGGATTTCTACAGACTTACATTGTGGCTAATATCATTTAGGGAATAAAAAGCTTCATACATGTAATAGTTTTGAAATCTGCACGTAAGGAAACAGAACTGCCTGGAGCACATATCTGAACATGAGAAACAAGTCCAAGTTGATCTTTCAAATATCAGAGAGTAATTCACTAACATTAAGTTAATGAATGGGGATAGCGACATTATGAAATATTTGTTCAAATAATGAACTAAATTATAATTTCTTTTTAAGGTAAGATAAGCAAATGAGAATGCGATTGTTTTGAATGTTATATGATTAGACATGTGAAATAGTGTATGATTGAACAGATCTCTTTTAAGAAAATGTATTTTCAATACATTCCCAGTCTAAAAATGTCTTCTGTTTTAAAGTAGGAACAAATCTTACCCTGTTCAGTTTGAAGACTAGATCACTCAGATATGACAGACACCACTGAAGTGTGGCCAAGTTCCTTGGGCAGAAGAGATGCTGCTCAAACCTCTGTAGGTATTTTCAGGAAGAGACTATATTCTAGTTTGCTAGGCTGTCAAGAGCAATATACCAGAAATGGGTTGGATTTTAACAATGGGAATTTATTAGCCTACAAGTTTACAGTTTTGAGGCCATGAAAATGTCCAAATCAGGCGTCATCAGGCTTTCTCCCCAAAGGCCTGTTATGTCAGCTCTGGACTCCTCTGTCACATGGCAAGGCACGTGGTGGCATCTGCTTGTCTCTCCTTTCTTTTCTGGTTCCCATGCTTTCCGCTGTTTACTTCCTTGGCGCTGTCTCTTCATCCTGTTTAAAACGGACCCCAGTAAGAGAGCTGAGACCAACTCTAAGCCATGCCTGAACTTAAGTTACCTAATCAAAAGTCCTGTTTACAATAGGCCCCCTCCCACAGGAGTGGATTAACTTTAAAAACAAGATTTTCTGAGGTACATACATTTTCAAATCACCACAGACCATAAAGTACATAATTGCCAGAAATTTATTGGGCACACATTAAAGGTATAAATTAGGATATGCTTCTGTCAGATTTTATTTCCTGGAGCAAAAATGTGTGCAAAAACTGTTGCTTTTTCTAGATGGAGTGAATCGACAAGGATCTACTAAAGTTTGCAAAATACCACAGTAACAGAGAAATATTATATTGGATTACAGCTGATAAAATAAGACTAATAAAGTTTAGCAATTTTATTTTGGAAAGCTGTTTGTTGAATTTCTGAAATAGCATTTTTTGTTGTTGTTAACCCCAAAGAAAAGTGACATAGTATACAAAGATTTAATTGGCCATATAAACTGAGCTCAAATGAGGAAATCACAGATAATTACATTTCCACACACGAGAATATATCATCTATCTGATGGTTCTAGTTAGGAGGAAAACATCTTAGCAAATTATTTCTTTCTCCCTAGGTTGTTAAATAATAAAAAAGTACTTATTTTTATCCCTGTTGCTATTATACAATTGCAAGAATATAAAATTGAGAATGCAGACATGACTATTTGATATACGCAAACAAAATTTTATATATGTATCACACATAACAACGCCAACACCCTCACACACGCACACACACACACACACACACATGCATATTTTTATTTGAAGATCTCTAGAGCAGTGCACAAATACTTGGGAAATTTTAACAGTATTTCAATAGGGGAGAAGGAGCTATTACATTTGAATATGAAATACTAATCACGCATCAGCCATAATATTAGGCATAGCAACCTAATGACTGTGCCTGTATTTTTTGTGATTCTCTTCTTGGGCTTTGAGTTAGTTTGAGGTTTTCGTGGTGCAATAATTTATCCCAGTTGCAAAGACGTGTGTGGAAATATTCCATGGCATATTTACTTTCTGACATTCATTTTTACTTGTAATTTTGGTTAAATTAAGTTAAACTAGAAATATCAGTATAAAGTAAATGTCTTAGAGAATTAAGTCCTATTTTTTTCAAAGAACATGCAAATTTGAAAGTGGTTTCTGATATTAGATTGTTGATTGTATCTAAAAGCAAATCGTTGGAGTGAGGCTTTATTCTGTAATAGTTCTATGATCTATATCTATACATATCAAAGCCTAAATTTGTGTGTGTGTGCATGTGTGTGTAGGTTCTAAAAGCAAGCCTTCATGCTATCCATCAAACATATTGCAGGGTCCTCAGGAAATGGAACAGTTGCATATTTGAGACACAGCTTAAAGATGTGGCCTGCAAGGGTGAATTGCCACTTGGTAACAGAACCTTCATTTGGAACATTGTGGAAGCTGTTTATACAAGAAAAAGATCAAAAGTGGAATTGTATATAGTAAAAATTTTAAAAAGTTCAATGGTATTACAAAAGTAAAATATGAAGGAAGATATGATGGTTTGGAGGTTTATGGACCATAGAAAATTCTGTTCTTAAATGTAATCCATTCCTGTGAGTGTAGACCCATTGTAAGTAGGATCTTTGGTGAGTAGACTTATGATAAAATGTGACTCAATACATTCAGGGAGTGTGTTAATCTTCTTATATATTTATTTTTGTATTTTTTTATAAACAGAAAACAACATACCAACATTTTTGACATGGTTACAATCGGTGGCTCGCAATACCATCACATAGTGGTATATCCAACACCATGAGCATTTTTTTTTGAGCATTTGCATCTCTCAAGCAAAAGAAAGAAAAGAGAAAGAAAGAAAAAGCTCATACATGCCATACCCCTTACCCTTCCTTCTCATTGACCACTAGTATTTCAATCTACTCAATTTATTTTAATCTTTGTTCCCCCTATTTGTTTATTTCTTATCCATATTATTCACTCATCTTCCATACCATAGATAAAAAGTGCATCAGACACAAGGTTTTCACAATCACACAGTCACTTTGCAAAAGCTATATTTTTATACAATCATCTTAAAGAAACATGGGTACTGGAACACAGCTCTACAGTTTCAAGCACTTCACTCTAGCCTCTCTAATACACCATAAACTAAAAAAGTCATATCTACTTAATGTGTAAGAATAACCCCTAGAAAAACCTCTCAAATCCTTTTGAAATCTCTCAGCCACTGACTCTTTATTTTGTCTCATTTCTCTCTTCTCCCTTTTGGTTGAGAATGTTTTTTCAATCCCTTGATGCTGAGTCCCAGCTCATCCCAGGATTTCTGTTCCATGTTGCCAAGGAGGTTTACACTCCTGGAAGTCATGTTCCAGGTAGAGGGTGGAGGGCAGTGAGTTTACTTGCCACGTCAGCTGAGAGAGAGAGAGAGAGGACATATCTGCGCAACCAAAACGGTTCTCTGGGGATGACTCTTAAGCCTTGTTTTAAGTAGCTTTAGCCTATCTTTTGTAGGAAAAAAATTCATAGCGGCAAACCCCAAGATTGAGGGCTTGGCCTATGGAGTTGGTTGTCCCTACTTCTTGCTAAATATTAGGAATTCTACAAATAGGGAAATTGAATTTTTCCCCCTTTCACTCCATTCCTCCTAGGGGACTTTGCAAATACTTCTTTGTTCACTGTTCAAATCACTCTGGAATTTATCAGGGCATCACATACCTGGACAAACTAAGTCTCATGCCCTATTCAAGGTTCCATGTACTTATGGTGTTCAATTAACCTGTCCATATAAGTTATATTAGGAAATGCACTAGTAAAAATATAACTTTTGCACTAAATAAACATTTCTTGCTTTAGTCTCACACAGAAGTTGAAGTCTTAAAGTATGAATGACCTTCTATTTTGAACACCCAGCAGTATTGACATTCTTTTTTTCTTCCTCATGCAAAAACATTTTTAAATTTGTACATTTAGTCTCTATCGCTGTACACTCTAGGCATTCCTAATAATACCATTGCAGTCTAAGAGAATCCACATTTCACACCTTATACAAAAATTAACTAAAAAGAATAATGTTTACTATCATTTACTAATTGAAAATTTGACAAGTCAAATAAATAAAGAACTTGGGGAGTTCTGGGAAGATGGCCGAATACGACTTCCTGGAAGATGGCCTAATAGAGGAGGTCAAGTTCAGTCCTCCTCCATGGAAAAATGGCAGAAGGGATGGGAGGGCAACCAGGGCAATTTGAGAGAGCATCTGACTTGGGAGAGCCTTCTGCACCGCACAGGGTGGCCCTGACTGTAAAGGCAGAGGAACTGAACAGCAGAAAGCTGGAGCCTGGTGCAGAGGCACAGAACCCCATGAGAGTGCAGGGATGGGAGTTGGGACCAGGGAGTAAGTCAGGCCATGTTCCTTGAATGCGCTACCCTCACCAGTGCAGCCTTCTGACCTGAGACTCACCCCACATCGCACGCACCCAATCTCCATCACCTGCTCCCAATCTCCATGCTCCAAGCATCCTTGCCCCCCTCAAGCCCCCAGTATTCATACCCACCCCACACCCCCATCCCAAGTACAGTCCAACTCACCTTCCCTACATACCTCCCAAGCACTATCTCATGTTCCCTGTTCCCTGCAGGCTGTTGCCAGCATATAAAGACTATGGGCACTAACCTCCATACCCAGGCTATCCCACGCCTTACCCATAGTGTTGCACAGTCTCACTCTGAATCCTTCCCTCCTCGAGCCCTGCACATCAGTTTATGGCACTCCTTGACCTGCACATATGCATGCACCCCCAATCACATCCTTCAGCTCTGGGACCTCCAGCTGACTACACTCCTAGACCCACACATGCACACAGGCCCCTGATCATGTTCTTCAACTCTGGAACCTTCAGTTTACAACAGTCCTACAACTACACATGTGCACAGCCCACAGTCACACTTTCCAGTTCTGAGAAAGTATTAACCTGTGCAATTGGGTCACATCTGTCCCCAAGAAATGAAGGCATAACACTGACCTGCTGTCACAGCTCTGCACATGCACACAAAGGGCCCCACACCCTAGACCAGCACACATAAGGGTCAAGCCCCCCAGACCAGTGCATCCACACAGCTACATCCTCCCTGGCCTCTGTGTGCCTATTTTCACAAGCACCAGGGTATCATCCCCAACCAGCACCTATACCTGCTTTGAAATGAATCACTGCACAGTTATGTCCTTCTCCATACCTTGCTCCTTGCGGCACATCCATCCCACAAACACAAGGCCTTAGACCACTGAAAGAAATCAAATCCCAAGGTACATCGATCAAGATACTTACATGTGACAAAAACAAAAGAAGACCACTAAGCATATCACAATGCAGACAGATACAGTCCTGCCTAATGACCAGAGGAGACACAGACATTGGGACAACTAATCAAAGGTGTTCATATAACCCAACTTAATAAAATAAGTGGGATGGCAAAGGACATCAAGAAGACAGTAGAAGAGCATAAGGAGGAATTCAAAAGAGTAAATAGAAAAACAGCAGATATCACAGAGATTAAAAACTGTGTTGGCCAAAAAAAAAAACCTAGAGACACACAACACCAGATTGAAGAGACAGAAGAAAGAACAAGTGATATAGATTACAAGATAACTGACTTTGAATACTCAAAACAGCAAATGGCAAAAAAGGATGGAAAATTTTGAATTGGCTCTCAGGGAAAGGATAGATAAAACAAAGCAAACAAACATAAGAATCATTGGTGTCCCAGAAGGAGAAGAGAGAAATAAAGGGCTAAGAAGAGTTGAGGATATAATGGGGGAAATTTTCCCAACCCTTATAAAAGACATAAATATACAAGTAAAAGAAGCTCAATGAACTCCAAACAGAATAAATCCAAAGAGACCTTCCCCAAGACACATACTAATCTGTCTGTCAATGTTGTAGAGAAGCAGAAAATTCTGAAAGTGGCAAGAGATAAACAAACTACTACATACAAAGGAAACCACATAAGACTGAGTTCCAACTACTCAACTAGCATCATGGAGGCAGTGGTATGATATATTTAAGATCCTGAAAGAGAAGGACTTCCAGCCAATAATTCTGTACCCAGCAAAACTGTCCTTCAAAACTGAGGTAGAGTTTAAAGTTTTCACAGACAAAGAAGTCCTGAAAGAATTTGTCAACAAGAGACTGGCCCTACAAGAAATTCTAAAAGGAGTTCTGCCAGCTTGAAAAAAGAAAAGACAAGAGAAGGAGGTCTGGAGGAGGGCACAGAATTGAAGAATACCAATAAAGTTAATTTAAAGGATAAAAAGAGAAAGATGGAAAAGAATATATAGATATGACAAATAAAATTTAAAAATAAGATGGGAGATTCAAGAAGTGCCTTTTCCATAATAACTTTGAATGTTAATGGAATAAACTTACCAATTAAAAAATACAGATTGGCAAAATGGATTAAGAATATAACCCAGCTATATGCTGCTTACAAGAGACTCATTTTAGACACAAGGATACAAACAGATTGAAAGTGAAAGGATGGATAAAAGTGAAAAATATTTTCCAAGCAAGTTGTAACCAAAAGAAAGTAGGAGTAGCTATCCTAATATCATACAAAATAGACTTTAAGTGTAAAGACATCATAAGAGACAAAGAAGGGCACTATATGCTAACTAAACGGTCAATTCACCAAGAAGATATAACAATCATAAATGTTTATGCTACCAATCAAGGAGCTCCAATGTACATGAGACAGACATTGGCAAAACTGAAGGGAGCGATAGGTGTTTCAACAATAATAGTAGGAGACTTCAATACACCACTCGCCTCTATAGATGAAACAACCAGACAGAAGATCAACAAGGAAATAGAGAAGTTAAATAACTTGATAAATGAATTAGACCTAACAGACATATATAGGTCAGTGCACCCCAAAACACAAGGATATATGATCTTCTTTAGTGCTCATGGAACATTCCCCAGGGTAGCTCATATATTGGGGCACAAAACAGGTCTTTATAAGCTTAAAAACATTGAAATTATTCAAAGCACTTGATCGTAGTGGGATGAAGCTGGATCTCAATAACCACCAAAAAACAAGAACATTCACATATATATGGAGATTAAAAAACACACTCTTAAACAACCAGTGGGTCAAAGAAGAAATTGCTAGAGAAATCAGTTGCTATCTAGAGACTAATGAAAATAAGTCTCTTATTTTAACTTACCAAAACTTACAGGATGTGGTAAAGGCTGTGCTGAGAGGAAAATGTATTGCCCTAAATGCCTATTTTAAAAAATAAGAATGAGCAAAAATCAAGGACTGAACAGCATCCTTGGATTAACATGAGAAGAAACAGCAAACTAACCCCAAAGCAAGTAGAAGAAGGAAAATAGCAAAGATTAAAGCAGAGATAAATGAATGGGAGAAAAAAAACCACTAGCAAAACTGACATAGAGAGAGAGAGAGAGAGGAAAGACAAATAAACAAAATCAGAAATTAAAAATGTTGCATAACAACAGCCCATGAAGAAATAAAAGAAATCATAAGAGGGTACAATGAACAACTATATGCCAACGAACTAGACAACTTAGATAAAGTGGATAAATTCCTGGAAACACACAAACAAGCTACACTGACTTGGGAAGAAATAGAAGATCTCAACAAACCAATCACAAATAAAGAGATTCAATCAGTCATCAAAAATCACCCTACAAAGAAAAATCCCAGGGCCGAATAACTTCACAGGGGAATTTCATCAAACATTCTAAAAGGAACTAACAACAATTCTGCTCAAACGTTTCCAAAAAATTCAGGAAAAAGAAACTCTACTGAACTCATTTTATGAAGCTAATATCATTTTAATACCAAAACAGGGTAAAGGTGCTATAAGAAAGGAAAGCTACAGGCCAATCTCCCTAATGAACACAGATGCAAAAATTCTCAATAAAAAAATGAGGAAATCGAATCCCACAGCACATTAAAGGAATTATAGACCACGACCAAGTGGGGTTTATGCCAGGAATGCAAGGAAGTTTCAACACAAGAAAATCAATTAATGTAATACAGCACATTACCAAATTGAAAGGGAAAAATCATCATCTCGATCGATGCTGAAAAAGCATTCAACGAAATTCACCATCCTTTTCCGATAAAAATATTCCAGAAGATAGGAGTCAAAGGTAATTACCTCAATTTGATAAAGAGGGTTTATGAAAAACCGATAGCCAGCATTATTCTCAATGGAGAGAGCCTGAAAGCTTTCCCCCTAAGATCAGGAATGAGACAAGATGCTCACTGTCACCACTACTATTCAACATTGTGCTAGAAATTCTAGCTAGAGCAATCACGCAGGTCAAAGAAATAAAAGGCATCTAAATTGGAAAGGAAGAAGTAAAACTTTCATTATTTGCAGATGACATGATACTACACTTGGAATATTCTGAGAAGTCCTGAGAAATCTACAGCAAAGTTACCTGAGCTCATAAGCACATTCAGCAAGGTGGTGGGATATAAAATTCATGTGCAAAAATCAGTAACATTTCTACATACAAGCAATTACCTAGCTGAGGAGCCAGTTAAGGAAAAATTCCCATTCAAAATAGCAACTAAAAGAATCAAGTATTTAGGAATGAACTTAACTAGGGACATAAAGGACTGTACACAGATAACTATATAACATTGTTAAAAGAAATCAAAGGAGATCTAAACAGGTGGAAAGACATTCCCTTTTCATGGATAAGAAGATTAAATATAGTTAACATGTCAGCTCTCCCCCAATTGATCTACAGATTTAACACAATACCAATCAAAATTCCAACAACCTACTTTGAAGATTTGGAAAAGGTAAGTACCAAATTCATCTGGAAGGGAAAGAGATACGAATAGCTAAAAGCATCCTATAAAAGAACAAAGTGGGAAGATTGATATTCCTTGACCTTAAAACCTATTATAAAGCCACAATGGTCAAAATAGCATGGTACTGGCACAAAGACAGAACCACTGACCAATGAAATTGAATCAAGAGTGCAGAAATAGACCACCAAATCTATGGTCAACTGATTTTTGACAAGGCCTCCAAATCCTCTGAATGAAATAGCCTTTTCAATAATTGGACATGGAAACACTGGATATCAACAGCCAAAAGAATGAAAGAGGACCCTATCTTACGCCCTATGCAAAAATTAACTCAAAATGGATCAAACACCTAAATATATGAATTAGCACCATAAAAATTCTAGAAGAAAATGTAGGGCAACATCTTCGCAGCCTAGTAACAGGTGATCACTTCCTAACTTTACACCAAAGCACAAGCAACAAAAGAAAAAAATAGGTAAATGGGAATGTCTCAAAATCAAATGCTTCTGCACCTCAAAAGACTGTCAAAAAGGTGACAAGGCAGCCAACTCAATAGGAGAAAATATTTGAAAATTACATATTGGACAGAGGTTTGATTTTCTGTATATATAAAGAAATCATACAATTCAACAATGAAACATCAAACAAACCAATCATAAAATGGGCTAAAGATATGAATAAGCATTTTTCTGAAGAGAAAATACAGATGACTCAAAAGCACATGAAGAGATGTTCATTTACATTGGCTATAAGGGAAATGCAGACCAAGACTACAATCAGATATTACCTATAAGAATGGCTGCTATTAAACAAACAAGAAACTATAAATGTTGGAGAGGATGTGGAGAAACTAAGACTCTAATGCACTGCTGGTGGGAATGTATAATGGTGCAGCCATCATGGAGGACTGTTTGGTGGTTCCTTTTTAGGAGACTCCTAAATGTCAATTTGCCTTATGACCCGGCAATAGCTGAAAGCAATGACACAGACATTTGCACCCTAATGTTCATAGCAGCATTATTCACAATTGCCATAAGTTAGAAGCAAACCAAATGCCCATCAACAGATGAATGGCTCAACAAATTTTGGTATACATATATATATATATATGATGGAATATTATGCAACAGAAATATGAAATGACATCCTGAAACACATGACAAAATGGATGAACCTTGAGAACATACTGCCGAGTGAAATAAGATGGAAATTGAGTGGATTAACAAAATGTGGTATAGACATATGTTCTAGTTTGCTAGCTGCTGGAATGCAATACACCAGAAATAAAATAAATGGCTTTTAAAAAGGGGAATTTAATAAGTTGCTAGTTTACAGTTCTAAGGCTGAGAAAATGTCCCAATTTAAACAAGTCTACAGAAATGTTCAATTTAAGGCATCCAGGGAAAGATACCTTGGTTCAAGAAGGCTGATGATGGTCAACATTGCCCTCTCAGCTGGAAGGGCATATGACAAACATGGTGGCATATACTGGCTTTCTCGTGGCTCTACCAAAAGGGACTTTCTCCAAATGTTTCCTCTCTTAATGGATTCCAGTAAGCAACTCCACCTTCAATGGGTAGAGACACACCTCCATGGAAATCATCTAATCAAAAGTTACCACCCACAATTGAGCAGGTCACATCTCCATGGGAACAATCAAAATGCTCCCACCCAGCAATATTGAATGAGAGTTAAAGGGCATGGCTTTTCTGGGGTCCACCATAGATTCAAATCAACACAACATACAATGGAATATTATGCAGCAATAAGACAAAATGATGTCTTGAAACACATGACAAGATGGATGAACCTTGAGGACATAATGCTGAGTGAAATAAACCAGACACAAAAGGATAGATACTGTATGATTACACTTGTATGAACAGTATAAAGGTATAATCAAAGGTTTATAACACAAAATATAGGAGACTGAGATATATAGAAGCTACAGATGGGTGAACAGTTAGCCAATGAGGTTGAACTCCAATGCAAGGGAATAGATAGAAGTGAAGGTGGTTCTCTAATTGTTCTATAAGTAATACTACCGTATTAAAGATGAACAGGATTTAAAGGGTTGTATAGACATACATGTCCCACTGATTAACATTAGAAATATGAAATATTTCTAGCAAGAATTTCTTCAAAGATATGATTTGTGTACAAAGATGTTTCAGTTCAGGGTATAGTGGGAAAACAGTTATCACATGCTATGGGCTATGTTCAAAAGGAAACCATCAGCACTACCACAGCAACAGCAGAGGTTACCATGGGGCCAGGGACAAGAGTTAAGAGGAAGTTTAGATTTCCTATTTGGTGAAGGTGTATTTATTGGTTTTCTTTCTCTTGGAAACAATGTAATTATCTAAAATTAAGAATGTTGGTGGACTGTGGAGTTTGGCCACTATACATGATGCCTGATGAAAGCAGGTGTTGAAGGATGCACTGCCTGAGACATAGATTGGCAAATGATGGTGTACACTTATAACTGAAGGTTGTGCTGCTACAAAGAGGAATAAAGCCATGAGGCATGCAATGATGTGAATGAACGTTGGAAAATTTGGTGAGACAAAATAAGCCAGGAACAAAAGAACAACAATGGTATGGTCTCCTTTAGAAAATGCTTATAAGAAAACTGGGGCCTAGATTGCAAGTTTTTAGAGCAGAGACATTAAGTCCAGAGTGGTGATTATTATTTCTAGATTTCGAGAGGGTGTTTTATATGTATATATATATAACCTGATGCTTAGAGGTAAGAATGAAGCTCATCAGGTTGGTGTTAAAATAACTCAGAACACAGGGGTAAGGAAAACAGTTTCCATATTTTAGAACTATGCATGCTCTTTGAGAACAAAGGAAGAAAGGTCTATTTGGTCTGGAACTCAAATTTCTGTAGCTCATAATGTAACTCAACCTATCTGTATAGCTCATTTGAACAACTGAAACACAGGGAGACCAGAATAAGAAAGAGGTCCTTTAATCCTGTGTAGATTATTTGTAATGCCTGGATACATCCTAGAATATATTACGCAGATAATCAAAAAGTTTTGACAAAGTCCCTTGAGGGATTGGAGAAAAAATATGGAATTATTAAGCCTTACCATCAGGGAATCCTTTGATACTGTGTCAAACTTTATGGACATCCAAATTAATAGACCACGCCCTTGATCCTGAAGCTTATGTAGGTAGCAGAGAAGGTTAGACTACCTATAGGTATGCCTAAGAGTTACTTCTGGAGGACCTCTATTGTTGCTCAGATGTGGCCTCCACTCTAAGTCCAACTCTGCAAGTGAAATCATTGCCTTCCCCCCTATGTGGGACATGACATCCAGAAGCGAAAGTCTCCCAGGTGATGTGGAAGATGACTCCCAGGGATGAATCCAGCCCTGGCACTGTGGGATCAATAATTCCATCCTGGCCAAAAGGGGGAAAAGAAGTGTAGAGAGAGTTCAAATAGAGTCAAGAGGCTACTCTAAAGGTTGTTCTTTTAAAAACTTCAGATAGATCTTGCTACCTATCATAACCTGCCAACCCCCAAACAGGACTAGTCCAGCTAATCCTAAAGAACATATAGGGTAATATATAAGATTGCACAAGGGTTCCATGCACTAGAGTGACTTTCCAGAAACCTACAACCTCCAGATGGGTCCCTGGACCAGATATATCCTGAAACCTAGAGGGCCCAGCCTCTCTGGAACATCAGATAGTTCCATTTCCCTATCCCATATTAGTGTCAGACCCTTCCAATATGAAAAATTCAGAATTTCCATAGCCCAAACACCCCTAAAGAGAATGATGGTAAAATCAAAGGTGATGGTTCACTTTATACAGTGAAAGTAGGATTTAACAAATGAACATGATTGCCAAATCATTAAATTGGTATCTCTTTTAGTCTCCAGTATCTTAGAGCAGCTAGAAGAAAAACATAAAGTTATGGAATTGTAACCCATGTCAAACTCTGAAATATGTTGTACAGCTAAAAAAAATTTTTGATAGAAATTTAAAAAATAAAGAACTCAACTCTCCACAATTTCTTAAGTGAATAAATCAGAGGCTATTTTGCTGCTGGTTAGTGAGTAAATCAGATATTTTATTTTTAACATGTAAAAGTTCCTAAATGTTGGACTTATATTAGATTTTATTTTAAATGTTCTTTGGTTGAAAGAATAATTACATATTTTAACTGTCTAAATGTTAAGAAAATATATGTAATTAAAAATATAGTCTTCAAAATGGTGGGGGCAATCACTTTTACTGTATGAATGAAACTACACAGAATATTAAAAATAAGATGTGTACATGGATTAAAAAGTGCTACAATCTCTCACATTCTAAATGAAATCTTGCTTTGACATTATTTCTTTCATATCCAGCTTAATATCCAGTTATAGCCCTGTGAATGTTTTCCATTGGGGAGTTTAAGTAACAGTTACAGAAGATTTTCAGATAACCCGTCAAATGATGCCTAAAGCTTCACTCTCTTCTATGAAATGAGTTTTCCTTCTCATGGAAGCAGGTTAATGATGCAAGGCAACTGTCTTAAACCCAATATTCCAAAGTGTCACCATCTCACTCACAGTTCCATTGCAGAAGTATAAATAACTGTCATAGCTAATAGAGTTACTGTCCATTTGCTCTGTTTGATATTATAGAAAAATGAGAAACTAATTCTTCCTTTCCTCGAAAAAGACTAACTAATAATAGTAACATAGGCACCAAGAACAGTAACAAATATGCATATATCACTCACTAGATGCTGGGGCATTTTCTGAAGGCTTGAACTAATTTAATCTTCAAATTAACATTTTTATATTTTATCTATTCTACAAAAGGAGAAGCAGAGTCCAAAGAAGTTAGAAAAGTTTCCCAGGATAATCCAGTTGGCAAGTGGCAGAATTGGAATCAGACACAGGTAGACTTTTTTTAATGCTATTAAAGAAAGTTGTAGATAGATTTTGCAATGATCCCTAATTTTGTATCCTTTTTATTCCACTTGTCCCCAGAGTATCTGCAGAAACTTGCTGGTGGAAAACCTCGATCAAAATCTGCTATCACAGAGTAAACAGGACTGCATAGAATATTGAAGATTTCTACTTTAAGGCAGAAGATGAGGGTAACAGCATATGGATGGCATCTGTAAATTGTGTTTTATAAGGGGAAGAGGACATTTAGCACCTTTCTCTGGTCTCTGATTCTTGTCGTGAAAACATCTTTCAGTGTGATTAGCAAAATCAATGTGTAGATTGACACAAAGAAGAGGCGGCATTCCCAGGTTTAGGATCCTGCAGGAGCAATATATTTCAGGAATGTAGCTTTCTGATATTTCACTTGAAATAAGATTAAATTTGGAAATTCTAGAAGAAAGAATATCCCTTGCACAACTGCTTTAAAAAATGAATCATTTTACTGCCTACCAGACAGGCAGTGATTGTAAAATTAAAGTCTAGCTTGATAGCAGATAATTTGAGATTAAAGTCACCAGAGTGCCTTAAGAAAAGCTATTGCAATGAGACACTTGTGATTTGAATTGCAGGCTTCTAAAAATTGGACTTTTACTTGTTTTTGAGATAACAGATATGGCTAGTAGTCATCCTAACTGATTGTGGAATTATGTACTTGTGAATAAAGGTGGATATGGGCGTGATTAAATGTAATCCAACTCTTCTCAGAAATATTTTTATACATTAGCTCTTTTCATTCACATTTGACTGATAGGAGGATAAATGTATTTTTGCTGACAGAGTTAAACATTTACTCTAGCTCAGGGAGGAATAAGGAAAGGTTAACCTGGAGATCTTAATAATATTATCAAATTCTCATACTCTTTACAAATGCAAAAGTAGGGAACGCTTATGTTAGGAATTGACCATGACAGCTGGAAAATACGCTTACCCTTGCTGAGCTTCGCAATCTATTCTTTGTACTTCATTCCAGAAGGACTTTTTAACCAGCTCTTCTCAATTCTGCTTAAAGAAGTAAGATAACAGAATAGGATCAAGAACACCCTATGGCCCAGTGAATCAGTGACTTCCTCCTCAAAAGACAAAAGTTTTACATTTCTGAAGATCAGCTAAGAAAAGATTCATGAAGACCCTGCCCATGGGAGTTTTCACATCAGTATCTAAAGCACTGTCCAGCACTGAAGCTGAACAAAACATACTTTAGACAACACAGGATTGAGCAGTTGAGCTTGCCCTCCTCACAAAAATTCAATATCATCACTGAACTGGCAAGAATGAATCATAAGGACGTTATTTAGTTTTTGACCCCTATCCCCTTTCCTTTCCCTAAAAAACCCTCACTTAAATCCCCATTTCAAACTGGTTTGGGGAAGATTCCTCCAGTTCCTTGCAAAGTGCTTTTGCAATAAATTGCGTTCACACTGAGAGACATTTCTCCCATGTAACGCCGGATCAGGTAGGCCCTTCTACTAGAAAGTGCTGTGGTTTGTGCAACCACAAATAATGCACTCTCTTTAAAGTTGTTTCTAAAGATTTTCCATCCTAAAAGTATTTTACACACACATGCACACACACACATTTAAGAGTTTTATTTAACCCATCCCTAGTCACAATTTTCTTTTGTGTCCATCCCTAAAACTGTTTTATCCTTTTGCTGACCAAAACATTGCAAACATTTTAAAAAATAGAAAGCCTACCAACATTTTTAAAAGAGATTTAAGCACATCATTGACTGGAATACTGTGATATTTCGTAAGAAGGTTTGTATAGTGCTTGCTTTATGAAAAATAAGTGTATTACAGCATCATCAATACAGTGATGTACTAGAGCAGATGTCCCCCAATCCTGCCGTTTCTGTGGTGAGAAGGGGGAAGGGGCATTTGACATCTTATGATATGCTGTTTAGAAAGAATCTTAGTTTGGAATAGAATTTGCTTTTTTGTTTGTTTTTCAGAAGAAAAACGATTTTATTTAGTAGGTATAACTTCAAAGCATTCAAATATTTACATGAGTTCATTCAAGCAGAAAGAAAAAAGGTCAAAATGGATAGAAATCAGGTAAATTTTTTATTTCAAAAACAAAACTAAAGTGAATAAAATGATCAAAGGAAAGTATGTTCAAAAATATTTTAATAGGAAAAGCATATTTGAAGAGAAATACAAGATTTATGAAGTAAGCTCATAAGTGAGGTGATATTATTGCTAAAATATGACTGAGAATGGTTCAGGATTTTGGCACTGAGAGAAAAAATTCTCATAAACACACAAATTGAATAAATTTGCTAGAGGTGATCCTTTGAAAAATATGCTCAGAATATGCAATTTAATAATATAAGCTATACTGGTTTTATTTCCTACCTTAACATGGAAGAAAAGCTTTAATGGTATGTTTGCTAAGGCATGCTTTTCAGCATGATAAAATCTGCTCTTCCCCAAAAAGCATGTAATCTTTCCCATGGCAGATCTCAAATCGTCACTGCAAACATATATTAAACTATCCATTGTTTTTGGCAAATTGTGAGAAAAAATGGTTTCATATGCTAATTATCTGACTGAATGTTATTTGGTCACTTTAAAATAAGCAAAACACCAAATTTGAAGCATGGAAACAATTTCCATTGTAGATATGATAGCAATTTTATTTTCAGAGCCACATTTCATTACATTACAGAAAACTCTTCAACATTTCTAAATAGTTCTTGCTTGCACAAGTTGCTTAAGAATCATGTTAATAAAAAACTAAATACTAATATTTGAAAGTTTAGTTAATAATCAATTGTGAAATGCAACACTTTCCTTAATTCTATCTCGCTTTATGTTTTAACTGTGCCCATTGGGAAGATTAGGCCGAGCCATATTCCAGATGCTTGAGACCTTCAAGTAAGTGATTCAGATAAAGCCTTGCCTGTGAAAATTAATATTTGTTCCAACCCAGCTATTGAAGGGGTCAGTTCCATGGAGCCCCAAAACTCAAAATTACTTCTGGTACAAAGGTAGACATGATTTTTTTACAAAGAGGAGAAGATCTTTCCTGGTGATGTCTTTCATTCCTGTGGTAAAAGTGTCAGGACCTATGGAAGCCGTGGCATAAATAGCATGTTTCATTCCCAACCCACTTAAAACACCTTTTAATATAGTTCCTCTGTATTTTGTCAATAGTGGGTATTGTCTGGTATATTCCTTTTGTTAGGTCACATGGCATTACACCTGTCAATCAGCCATGCCTATCAATCAGGCATGTTTTGCATCAGCTGAGGTAGCACACAATCATTGTCATAGTGAAGGGTGTGTGGCAATAGATTTTTTTTTTTTTTGATCTATACCACTGCCTTACATCACCCAATTCAGCACTGGTGTAATCTCTTACAGTAACATGCAATTTCTGTTCAGGAGATTGAAGTTGCTGGAACCCAGGGGGTTGATCTTGTAAAACCTTCATTTTTGTTGTGTTATGGGGTGCGCCTGTTGGGGCTCTTCATGCTCCTCCACCTCCCATTCCTTCCACCTATGGAGGAGTCTATGGGGTCCCATGATTTGGAGTACCATATGGAGTATTAAAATCCTCCAAATCAAGTGCCAGGCAACTCATCCTCTCTGACTTGGGCATGTCTGCATGCCAGAGTCTCTAACTGACCAACCACTCAGCACAGATAACCAGTTAGAGAGTTCTTTTCTGCCTGGGCAAGGCAAATAACTCTTTCTAGTTTAATTCTTCCTTTAGACAGTGGGCTGATGTTTTTGCTGCATGTTCTGCCTTTGTGGCAGTACATAAGACTTCTAAAATGAGTCAGGATATGGACACCTCTACTTGGCTTTTTTTTTTTTCTTTTTGCTAAAATGTAATGGTCCTGCTATCTGTCACGAAATACTTAGCAACCCCGACAGAATTTTCAGGGAATCCCTATAATCTTTAAAAATTTCCCATTTATCCCCCCCCCCCCCCACTCCCCGATATGGACAATAGAGCCAATTTGGGATTTCCTTCACAAATTCTCCTTCTCCAGGTCTCACGCCCACTATAGCCATCATCTGTTTGGTCTCCTGACTGGTTTTACAGTTATTCCAACCTGGCTCTTCAAGGGCTCAGTTTGGTCCAGCCCCAAGACCAAAGAGCACATCTGGCACAGAATTAGACATGAGTTTTATTAGGACTTACAAACAGGAAAAGATCTTTTCCAGTGGTGGCCATCCTGAAAATATGAACACCGCGCTCTGCAAAGGCAGGGGTGCAAGAAACAGCTTATAAGGGTTTAGGACAAGGACACTCCAGAGGGTTTAGGAAGAGAGTTTCCGCAAGATCTCGTGATAGAGAGGTTTAGAGATTTTTTATCAACATATCAGGGAGAGGAGTTTTAACGCTTTACAAGTTGTTAATGATACTATAAGCACATACTTCCCTTCTTGAGGAGGTCTGTTGATCTTTAACTTCTGTCCCAGTGATGTAGGCAGCTACGTGCAGTAACCTACTCTCATTATGGAGAGAGATCCTGGGTCCTGGGTCTCCACAATATTCTAGCAGAGAAAAGAGATCTGAAAGAGCAAAATGAATCCATGAAACCTGAAAAATATGAGGCAAAGCTATTTAATATTTTTAATATCAAGGACTAAAATGATTTTAATGTAATGTTTTCAATTTCCATTTTATAGTTGTCAAACGATGTAAACCATGTTTTAAAAAAATTCAAGTTAATAGTGTTTGATTCCATGGAATGTTTAACAGAGATTCTCTGAAAACTAAGATAATAACTTCAGATTTGTATTTGGGTCATACCTGAACAATTAAAATATTATGTCTGTACCTTATATGCATAAGAGAGAGAGGCAATCTTATAGACATTAGAAAAAAAATCTAGCATCCTCCTTAGTGTTCTTTGTTTAATTCCTGAAAGGAATCATAAAATGGCATTAGTATAATTAGTGTCACTATAAATAGAAGACTTGCTGAAACTAAATTAGTAGGACCAATTAGTTAAAATGTTGAGGGCAGTAAGGTTAACTTTTTCATAAAAATGAAATAGGACTTGAAAGATGAGTAAAAGCAGAGGTGAACAAGGATGGGGTAAAATGTTTTTATTGAAAAAAAGTTATGTAAGGAAAAGAGAAAGACAAAGGTTGCTTATTTTTTTTAATCACAAGAGAAATGTAGGCTCCATTTAACTAGAGAAGTCTTCCATACCTATTATTTACAGATTAATCTCTACCAGAGAGCTGATTCCAAATGCTGATAGAATTCAAAATCTAAGTGCATAGGTGAAAAATTCCTGAGGACCAATTTCCTTTCTATCCCATAATTCTATAATTCAACCTGAATGCCTATGTTAAAATAAAATATAAGGTGCTTTTTCTTTGGTGGCTTTTTTTCTAACTGTTATAGCAAACCTGAAAGGTTGGATATAAATCTCTCTATTTCTTAAATTTTAAAGTACTTAAGGCAATATGTTCTGTCTCAGATTTTAGTTAGAATTACATCTAGGTCAGAAGTTGTCATTCTTACTTTTCAGTAACAATGAAATTTACTTACTTTTTTTGCTTAAACAGAAAGATGCAAATAATGCATGTCAGGAATTCATTTCTGCATTTTGAAAGTTGCTATATTGGGAAATGTCTGTTCCACATAATCCAGTAACATCTTACAACTAATTGCAACTTACATATAGTACAAAAATTATGCTTATAACTATCAAAGCATTTTGTGTGTTGCTTCTTCCATATCCATCATACTTTGTTAAGCCACTGTCCTCAACACTGACCTGTGACCTACTTAATAAGCAGCTTTTCAGCCCTGGGGCACAAATTTCCCTAGAGCCCAAACTCACATCTGCGGCTACCACCCACACATTTTATGAAAATCCCACAGTTGGTCCCAAATGGTAAACCAATTGACCCCATCACCCTCAGATCCCCAGTCCCTTTACCTTTTTGTGCGTATGAGCTTTAATCTAACCAATCATTGACTCCCGTGCAGGAAATTTACTAGCCTGCCCAGTAAAGGTTCAATCCCTTGGAACATTTGTCACTACTGATGATGGCGATAAAGGCACAAGCGTGTGTGTTCCCCACCTGCTGTTCAGCCACCCCAGCTGATTTTGCTTCTAATGTATCCCTCATGTCACCCCTCTCTTGCTGGGACCTGTGAGAAACAAACTATTCTTTCTCATGCATAATGGCCTCAGTTTCCCCTTGTATCCGACTGAACCATCACCCAGACCAAATTCAAATTTGAAACAGTTTATATATAACATTTATTTGGAGAAGGACAGCTCCTTACCTTCTTCAGTTAAACTGATGCAGTCTCTATTTGCTCTCTTCTTCATTATGCTGAAGAATGCCAAGCCAGAGACTCACCAAACGTATAACTCAATATAAAATAACCCCGTTTTATAACGTGAATTGACTGTTGAGATCACTTGTTTATTCTCTTCATTTATAGTTGTAAAGAATAAAACCCGGAAAAGGTAAAAGCCTTTCTTTATTCGCCTTTTATAATCACCTGCCTTTTGAACCTTATTAAGATCCTTGAAATGTACACTGTTGCAAGAATGTTGCCTCTTTATCTTTTTCATGTTACTATGCAGAACAGAATTCTTGGCAAGGGCCATACCAAAGCTAACGTGTGTTGAGGTAGCCGGACTGTGGCAATAATGGAGAATTCTGTCAAATTTATAATGAATATTTGCAAAGTGAAAAATAAAATTGCTTCCATACAAAATAACTAATAGAATTTTCCTGGCTGGTAGAATTACTTGAAAGATAGACCACAATCTGCAAATGAATGATTTTCAAGCCGGGTGGAGTTTTTTATTTTTATGTTAGTCAACAAATAGTTGAGAAAGACTAATTTTGATAGGCTATGCATTGACATCATGATAATGGAAACTCATCAATTAATTCAATATGAGAAAAACAATTTTCCCTCAAAAAGTTTTCTTCATTTCTACTATATATTATACTATATTATTATATTGTATTATAGTCTATTTTTCTTCTTGCTGAATACATTGTTAGGGTGGTTTTATTCATTTTTTTTTTTATTAGAGAAGTTGTGAGTTTACAAAACAATTATGCCCAAAACAAAAAATACAGTATTCCTATATGCTACCCCACCACCAACACTTTGTGTTGGTATGGAACATTTGTTACTATGGATGATAGCACTTTTCTCATAATTGTATTTTTTGATGGTAGTTCTTTTTGTTACAATTAATGAAAGATTATTAAAATAATTTTGTCATCCATTATTTGCATTAGGTGTATTTTTCCCATACAGCATTCTGTTACCAGCTTGTCATACATTTGTTATAACCCATGAAAGAACATTTTTATACTTATACTATTAACTATAACCCTGTGTCTACAATAGGGTTCACTATTACGCAAAGGTAATAAAATTATCTTTTAATTTTTATTTCAGTAATATATACATTCTAAACTTTCCCCTTCTAACCACATTCACCTGTATAGTTCAATGCTGTTGATTACAATCATAGTAATGTGCTACCATCACCAACATCCATTTTCAAAGCTTTACAATCAATCTAAGAGAGACTAGCAGATTAACTTTTATTTGAAAGTAGGTATAGTCAATGACAAAAGAACCTAAAGTTTTCAATTTAGTCTTTGACAGACTGTTTGATAGAGACTCTTATCTGAGTTGTCACTATCATGTTTTATTTCCCAGATGTCAGGCTAGATGTGGCAAACTTACTATTAGGAGATTTCATCAAGTCATTTGAAGTAACAGCTATTTTCAGAAATAAGACTCTCAACTTTACAATGTCAATCAAAACCTTGCTTTTTGGGCCCCAAACTGGCATATTTTATAGTAATTTATCAACTACACTTGAACACATCTCTTCTTTTTCTCTTTTAACCAAACATATTAATCCCTACCTAAAACTGTTCTCCATTTCTCTACCTGTGCCTAACAAAAATCAAATATGAGGAATCTTATTTGATTCCTTTTTATCTTTCTGTCGCCTCCAAATAGCCACCAACACTCCTGGCTGTTCTTTTATCAAAACTTATATCAATACTGTTGGAATCTCTGCATTTCAACTTCTAGCAAGTTAGGTCATTCATTTAAAGTGCATTCATTTAAAAACATGTTTATGCAGTACCTACTATGCACTATATATTGTTCTAGCCACAAGTGGTACAATATTGGAAAAAGAAAATTTCTCAGGGAGATTTAAATAAACATTTTTTTAATATTTCTATTTTTATAATGTATAGCAATAACTCCACTGAAGAAAGTAAAATATTCCAATGATACTTTGCCCTACATCAATAGTTCTATTACTATTTAATCTCATTTCTTTGAATACAACATTGCAGAATTAAGTCCCCTTCATATCATGTAACTAACTACGTTCCAGGTAGGTTATAATGGATTATTAGCAAGTGAAACATAACATAAAATACTGACATTTGCAGCATATATGTTGTTTTTTAAGAAGTTTCTACCTTGATTTGGATAATACTAGCATTCTTCCTTGATTACTTAAATTATATATCATTTAAGACAACTGTCTTGGTTTAATTCTCCTGTCTGTGTCAACTACAGCATGATTGTTTCAAAACAACTTGTATTGTTGCATATTCTCAAAATGTGCTGTTAAAAAAGGTTTTAAGATTTCAAATGTCTGTCAAACTAGAAAATATGTGAAGTTTTACTGAGTTTGGCAAAACAGAAAAAGGAAAGTTAGAACAACTCACTAAATCTAAGAAATCTGTACATATGTCAGAGAATTGTTTCTTTTATATTCTGAAAACTGTGTGGTTTAATAACCATTAGGATTTTGGTGCACATGGCTTTTTTTAGAAGCTAATAAGTCGTTAGGGTAAAATACAATATTCTCATTTAAATGACTTTCTCCAAGTATTTCTTCTACTAACTTTCAAAATACTTTGGTTAGTTCTGAATAATGCAAAGCAAACATAATCTTTCATTGATGATCAATGAGTTTTTAAAATCTTAATTTATTTTTTGGAGAATAAGGAAAATATCCGAAGTTTAAATTTTATTTGTGTATCACTACATGAAGGACAATTTTAATCTATTAATATTTAGACTTACACAGTTTTAATGAATATTCTTTTTCCTAAAATGCATACGATATTGACACAGCATATGTTCATTAACAAGTCTTCATATAGTGTTTTTCATTTTTATTGGAATATTTACTTTATAATTACCCCATATGCTAAGACTTGCATTTGCTGACTTTTTGACCTTTAGGATATCTTTGCAAGGTGATATGCTATTTCCACAAGAAAGTGTAATTTTTCCAATTTTATAAGAAAAAATTTTGGTAGGAATTCAGCAGAATCATATGACCTAGCATATCAATATCAAAACTTAAAACGGAACTCCTCTCCCTACATCAAATTCATTAGTCCTGTTTATTTTGGCAAACTAATCTTAGTTATCTTGTAGGGACTTTACAATGCCTAACCCAATGCCTGAGAAGTTAGAGGAGATTAATAATCACCCCTTGAATGAATGGAATACCTAGAACACTTGTTACCATGCACTATTCACACTTCCAAATTACTTTCTTCTACTTTGTCAAATATACATGACACAATCGCTATGAGATGAAGAGGGGAAAACATATCACGTAATGATTTTTAAACATATGATAATTGCTAAATAACAACATTTTTATTACATATCACTATATTGAATATTATATATATTAATGAATCTGCATGCATTATAGTTTTGTTTTACAGACTTTGCAAAAAGCCCAACAAATTTGATAGGTCCAAATATGAATAATTCATTTGCTGTTTAATATTCAATTGTGCTTATTTTCCCTTTTGTAAAAATTCTAATTCTCATTTGCGGTGTTTTTATTTTAACTAGCTGGAATTATAGTATTACATTTTCAAGGACTTTACCCTTAATATATACTTTTTCCTCTCTTAAAAATGCCACAGTGGTAGAAAGGGTATAAAAGAAAGCTCTTTAGTTCTATACTCCCCCTCCTGTCTTAGTGCCATATTACAGTCTGAGGTCCTTCTATTTTGAAGATGTTTCTTAATTTTAGATTATAATTTGAAACATTTAGACCTAAAGCCATATAACTGACAGAAAGCCACTAATCAGTCTATATGTGTATTTATTATATATATATATATGTATATTACGTTCAGTTTCTTTTTCCATTTAAACAGAATGGTTTAGTATTGTTTATAATGTTTGGATCATGATGCAAACAAACCAATGCTAAAATAAAGTCTTGAAAACTGTGATTATGTATTGAGTATTGTTTTAATCAGGGTTCTTCAGAGAAACAGAATGAACAAGGTATGTGTTCATATGTATACATGCACACTCATATATCCAGACGTTGTGTATATAAAGATACATACATACATATATATTTAGCATTTATTTATGATAGAACTATAATTGTGTGTGTGTATATATATATACATATATATGTGTATATATACATATATATGTGTATACATATATAGGTGTGTATATATATATTTACATATATATGTGTGTGTGTATATATATATATATATATATATATATATATATATATATATATATGTAAAAGTTTTATTTTAAGGAGTGGGCCCATGTGATTGTAGAGCCTGATAAAGCTGAAATCTGTAGGGTAGGCTGGATATCCCAATGAGAGTCGATCCTGAGTACAGAAGTCTTGAGTACAAAATCTTTAGGGGAGGCCAGCAAGCTATAAACTCAGAGAGGGGCGGTTGATATAGCACATTTTTTTCTCCTTCTGGAAACATTAGTTCTTTGCTCATAAGGTCTTCAACTGAGGCCCACCCACACTATCCGAGTAATCTCCTTTATTCAACATCACTAGTCACTTCTCTCAAATACCTTCAAAACAGTACCTAGGTCAGTGTTTGACCAAACAGCTGGGCACCATAACCTTGCCAGGTCGACACAGAAAATTAACCATCACAGATGCCGCCAGAAATTATTGTTAATTTAATATTTACATTTTGATTTAGTAAAATGATGTCCAATTTTTTTAGAGCCACATCTTGTTGGGTGTAGGGATAGAATGATGTGGTATCTGGGATGTGCTTTTTAAATAATTATCAATAAATGAAGTAAAGGAAAATTGGATACATGAGTAAGACATAAAATTTTGGAAGAAATTGAGCCAAGAGGAATAAGCATATGGGGGTTCATTATACGATTTTCTCTACTTTTGTGTATATTTGAATTATTTTAAAAATACTTCAAGTGTTCATTAGAAAATTTCAATAAATACTCCCAAACAGATATAAAATGCATGCATATTGGGGACTAGAGAAAGTAATTTAACTATTAGTAAAAGTGTAAATATGAAAACACAAACAACAAAAAGAAGGTCTCAGATTTAACAGTAATTTAGATAAGTAATATATTTAAAGTACCCAGGACATCAAACCATTCCCTCATCATCAGTTCACAACATTTCAAAATCCAATCAGAGTGAAAGCGAACCCTGCTTAATGAGAGAAAGAATGGAGTAGGAGAACGGTAGATGCCTTCTGGTCATTTACAGAAAAGGACATTGCAGCCAGAAGCGGGCAGTTCCTCCATGCTACATGGAGAGCAGTATTAGTGCAAGGCTTAACACTACTGTGCCGTTCTTCCAATTAATCACAGTCCAGTGTACAACGTTAGCTACTTTTAACAGTAATTGTTCATATTAAATACTACAGAATTTTAATATAAATATTACTTAGTGAAATGCATTTAAGTAAATCCACTACCAAGAAAATCTTCTGAGAGTAACTTTCAAGAGCACTTAGGACCTAAACCCATATGAGAAGTAGCATTGGTTTAAAAGATGTCAAGACTCATAATAATAATGGCTACATTTACTAGAGGCTTATTATATGTTAACAATTACACTGGATAGTTTCTTCACTATCCCAGTTCATGATCTCCACACACTTATTTATAAGTTCTAATATCAGGTCCCATTTTCCATACAGAAAAATGAAGCTTGGAGAGGTTAAGTAACTTGCTCAGGTTTTCAGAGCTGATAACTGGTGAAGGTGAGATCAAGCCAGGGTCATCCAAATCTAAAGTCCAGGCTCATAGTCAACAAACGGTAATGCCTCTGGACAAGAACATCCTAGAACAATGGTGCAGACTGCCTCACGAGTCTACTAGACAACTCCAGCTATGCTCTCTATTTCCATTTTTTATCGTTTTCTTTACAAAATAGTAAATACAGCTACATTGCTGAATCTTTTTCTCCATTGTACCTGTCAGTTATTTTTTTAGGTTATAACTGCATATTGACACCTCATCTTATTTTTGTCTACCTTATTTTCCTCTCCTAAACAATGTCCGCAACATTTCTGTGTTGGATAGAATCAACCGTATAGGTCTTTTTCTGGCTAAACAAACATGGGTATGTTGGATTTACTTACTCAACACCAGCTCTAAACAGGTCATCTTCTTCACTAATAGGCAAGTGTCTTGATGTATGGATTACTTCAATTAAATAATGATTTTTTTTTTAAAAAGGCCATATATGGCTAAAAGCTTTGTATATCTCTATATTTTACAAATTTTAATTAGAGCTATATGTGGAAGAACTCAGGACAAATTTTAATTAAGTTACTTTAAAAATAGTTCGTATTACCATGCAACAATAGCAAATATATCCTCAGATATGTATGTATAATTAGCATGAAAGTCAGAAAACTGAAGAGTTAATCTCTAGCACAATAAAATGATGGATGCTATGATATGTTAACAACTGCTTATTTTGTTTACATTGAGGGAAGCTGGATGATGGTACATAGTTTTCTATGTACTGTTTTTGCAGCTTCCTATAATTCTATAATTACTTCAAAATTTAAAAGCTGTAAAATCGGTTTCTTTTTCTAAAAATCATACTCATAAGGGTAAAGTGATTCATGTCAGGAAAATTGAGTTAATATTTCGGTGTTACATAACTCAGCCCAACAAAAAATTTTTTTAAAAAGTGGTACCGCTAAATAAGCCTATATTAAGCACCAGATTTTTTTTTTAATAAACTAATAAAATGACTAGAATGAGCTTCAGGGCTGTGATAGTTAGATTCAGTTGTCAACCTGGCCAGGTGAAGGCACCTAGTTCTGTTGCTGTGGACTTGAGCCAATGGTATGTGAACCTTATCTGTTGCTAATTACATCTGCGGTTGGGTAGGAGGCGTGCCTGCTGCAATGAATGACGTTTGACTTAATCACTGAGGCTTAAATGAGAGAGCACAATGTAGCACAGCCTAAGCAGCTCGGCATCTCTCATCTCAGCACTTGCAGCTCAGCCCAGAGTTTTGGAGATGCAGAAAGGAATCACCCCGGGGAAAGTTGTTGGAACCCAGAGGCCTGGAGAGAAGGCCAGCAGAGATCACCCTGTGCCTTCCCACATAAGAAAGAACCTCAGTTAGCTGCCTCTCCTCTGAAGAACTAACGAAATAAATCCCCTTTTATTAAAAGCCAATCCATCTCTGGTGTGTTGCATTCCGGCTGCTAGCAAACTAGAACATGGGCTGAGAGAGAAAACTGGTGAAAATTTGTGGCAAATTATATTTATATGAAAGCTGAGTCTTTCACAAGAAAAACCAAAAATGTTACTTTTAGGTAATTGGAAATACAATTTTCAAAACAGTTCTGTCCATGTGGTGTGTGTGTGTGTGTGTGTGTGTGTGTGTGTGTGTGTGTATGCATTTGGGGGAAAGAGGTAATTGAAAAAAAAATAACTAGAAATGAATGCCAGATCCAAATATGTAAGGCAATTTTTTCAGAGATGAGCTCAAATCAAAATTTCCTAGTGATGGCAACTTTATCACCATTTCAATTGCACAGACTAGTTTAGTCCTATCCTCTGTTTAAAATATTTGGCAAGTGAACAGGAAAAACAAAACAAAAAAAATAGCACATTTTGTTTATTTTAGGAGGAAAATGTTTTGTCTTTCCTTTAAAAAAAAAAAAAAAGAATCCAGTCCAGCTCACTAGAGACTGAATGGTGCTAAAGAATGAAGACACCTTCATAAATGTTTTCCTTTGATGGTTTTTAATTAGATGCTTATACCTTCTTAATCTTTTCATGTTGGTAAGATCAAGGTTTGTCTGATCAACACAGGGAAAGGACTTGCAGACTAGAGAAACTTCTAATGTTAAATCACAAGCCTTTGAAGATGGAAATGTCTCATTGGAAAGTAATTGGAATATTTTTGTGATAACTAGAAAATTAAAAGAGTAGCCAATAAATTTACTTAATGGTCACATTTCATCATTGGATCAACTAAGAAAGTTTTTTCAGACATAAGGATGTCCTGTGGAATGGTGTAGAAATGAAGAAAACTGAGTGACTACAGGACATTGTGAGGAGTTTGAATTTTGAATGGAGCTATCTAGTTAAAATACCATCTCTATACCTTTTTTGTACCGGACAAGTCACTTCATTTACTTCTCCTTACTTCGCTGCCCTCCTTTCACTATAAAATGAGGATTATAGTAGTTCCTATACACCAGAGTTTTCTGAGTAGCAAATGAATTAATATATTTAAAGTGTTTAGAAGTGTGTGTTGCATGTATTTGTATATGGGGGGAGACTGTGTATTCTAATTTGTTACATATGAAGAAAGTGAAGTCACAATAATCTGGCATAATAGCCACCATCATCTGAAAAGATCTTTAGAAAGTAGTATATCCTAATATCAGTCCCCGGCAGATCCTGAGTTTTGTTTTGTTAACATTACCCTCGCCTCAGTAAGCTGGATTCATCCTGCTCCTCTCCTGTTAGATGAGCATTATTCTCAATCCATGGGATATTTTCTGCTCTGAGATGCTCACTCCTTACTTATCACCAAGGTTATTACGGTTCAATGCATAATCTTTGTGAACTGAGTCATTTATTAGTTCATTTTTATGAAAGATTTCCTTCCTTCTAATATATTCTGCAAATTGTTGGTTATACCTACATAAAGCCAAAACTATACCTCTCTGCCTCCCCAGCTGGAGCCCGGAGTGTTGGCATCTGCTATGATATCAGGCAAATAGAGTAGTGTTTGACACCTTAACGTAGGGAGAATTTCTTGCTTCAGTGGGGAGCTGGATGTAGTATGCGAAGGTGGCTGCGTTTGTGTCTTGAATCTTCTTAGAGCCAATCACTTCATCTGTCTGTTACTGTTTCCCCATTGGTAAAACAGTGATAATGAAAAATTTTTGAGAAATGAAATGGATACTGTGGGTGATAGAAATGTGTGTATTAAGGAGACATGCAAAGTGATTATTGCCTAGAAGAACAAGTTCTCATCCTTCTTAGTTTCCACTGAATCTCATTTAAGACATGAGTTTTAGAGTACAAGTTTGGTTAACTTTTAAATACGTCAAACTGGGCTGTGTTTATATCGAGAATCAACTGCATGAAAAAGTGGGATGATCATTTGGAGTGAATATCAGAAGAAATGTAAAATTTTCCCTGGGAGACAAGAAAATTTCACTGCCTGTTTATGACGCTTCCTGTGTCCATCTCTTATCCCAGTTTTTTTCAGATGGTGAATATGAGTGCCTAGGTAAAGCAACTACCCATCTTCTAATTATCTATTCCTAGGAAAGTAGAATTTAACATTATATGCCCTTCTGGAACCTTTTGAATTAAAAGTGTCTTGGAAGGAGGCTGTGAGCAGAGTTCAGTGGTTGACTTCTCGCCTGCCATCAGGGAAACCTGGGTTTGATTCCTGTCCCATGTGCATCCCCCAAACAAACAAACCAATGAAAACAAACATACAAAAATTCAACAAATGGTGCTGCAATAACGGGATACTCACATGGAAAAAGAATGAAATGTGACCCCCACCATAAAGCCTAAAAAAAGAAAAGATATATATTGGAGGAAGCCTTTTTGAGGTTGTTAACAAAAAAATAGCACAATAAGGAAAAAATTCACAGACAGATCTCCCTCAAGTAACCTGGGCCAGGAAGCAGTTTGAATTTTGATCAAACAGTCTAGAACTGTGGTATAATAAAATAACTTGCATTATTCAGACACCAAAAGTACTTTGCCCAAAGCCTGATACAAGATAAATGCTTAATAAATATGTGAACATAATTAGAAAAATGCTTTGTTTGGAGTGTAACCTCAGCTTTGGAACGACAATTCTGGTCTTTCAAAATACAGTTATAGATTCCACAACATGTTGAAAATGCTGAATCAGAAGCTTGAGAGTTTAGAATAGTATAGCAACTCTTATGCTCTAATATACATTATATTCAGTATATTCGGATAAAAGGCATGGTTTCACTGAATATTGCGAAGTTTACTTCACTCCGTTTAGAATAAATTCATATTGAAATAATAGAGGTGTGGATGTTTGTGTGTGTGTGTGTGTGTGTGTGTGTGTGTGTGTGTGTGTGTGTAAAACAACTTCATATTGTGAGTTCTATATCACCCGGTCATGAAAATATTCTACATATTTCGGACTATAAGTTACGTCACGGCTGTTTTGAGGTTTGGCATGGTGTCATTATGAATACAGATGATTGTGAATTTGGTGGTATTATCGATTCACTTAGATATCTAAATTTGGATCCCACTAGGCAGGACAGGTAGTTCTAATTTGAAACACACCTGGGAGAGCAAGATTCAGAGAGTTGGAGAATACTGCCGTTTTCTGATTTGCCTCTCTTTTTCATCCTACGCACATTTCAGAAAATTACTTGAATCCACTATTTTTAGAGACCTATTCCTCAAACTTGTCTGATCATAACAATTACCTAAAATCTCATTAAACATTCAAACACTTAAGCCCTTCTTAAGACCCGGTGAATCAAATTACTAGGCAACAGGGTTGGAAATTCTGTTTAAGGAGCTGCCGTCATTTTTATGTTCAAGAATGCTTGAGGGCGATCTCTGTTAGTTCACGGGTGTGGGACAAGAGCAAGAAAAAGGCTTACCTGATCTGCTAAGACAAAAAACCATAGCATTCTTTGCCAATTAAGGAGTTTTCTTTTAATAATACAGAAACATATAAAGCCACAGGATATCTTGCTCTAGTCTTGAAAGATAATATATTCAGTTGAACAGTGGGTCCCTAAGGTTTAAAAATAATATTATAAAAACATAATGTATCTCAAGAGAAACAAAGTTCACTGGGGGGACTATACATATCCAATGAGTGATTAAGACAAAAAAAAATAGATGCTGGGAATATAGTTACAGCCAGGGTCTCTACAAAATTTCTGAGGATTGGTGAAAATGAAGATGTAGAATCCTTGTTCAAAAATCATGAATTTCATGACAGAGACAGTGGAGCATTAAATTAGGTATGGATCCCCTATAACCACAGAGCCTTGTGATTGCACAGGTAGTGTGTCCATGAAGACAGCCCTGTTTGAACCAAATATAACTGCCAAAGGATATAAAACCAAAATACATGGAAGAAGCCATTTGGAAGTTACTTGAATTTTGATAAAACAGTCTGGGACTATGCTATAATAAAAGTACTTAATATATAGTTCTACAGAGCATTAAGAAAAAAGGCAGAAAAATCAATAGACAAGTGGAAAAAGTTATATACAGGCCTACCTAATTAGGTATAAAAATCTGAAAAGATGATTAAACTATATCAATTATCAGGAAATTAAATTCAAACAACATAAACAACATTCCACACACATGTAAAAGGAAAAAAAGCAAAACTATTATAATTATCAGTGTTAAGCAAATGATGAAATGAAAACAACTAGAGAGGTAGAGACTTGCAAGCTGGTATATTGAATTTAGAGAGAAAATTGACAATAACCACAACAAAATTTGAAAGCTAAAAGTAATATCTTAATATTCTTCCATTCATTATAACAAAGGTATAACTTCAACAGTAAGTGTCAACTACAATGCTAAGGCATATATAAGGGTTATGGTGTTTTCTTTTTAGAGTAATGAATATGTTCTAAAATTGATTGTGGTCAAGAATGCACAACTCTGTGATTATACAGAGAGCTACTGATTGTGCACTTTGGATGGGTTGTATAATGTGTGCATATATCTCAACAAAACTGCTTCTAAAAAATTGAATGACTATTCCCTCAACTTACAGAAGTTCCCAAACATTTAGGAGATATATTCCCATCAGCTTCATTTTGCTGTCTCAAACTCATACCACCTTCTGACACGTGCTCTGTGCTCTTGCTGTTCCAACTTCATGAGTGATTCCTTCAATGCTGTTATGTTTCTGTTCCACTTGCCTAGAACGCCCTTTCCCTACCTCCCACAAACCAAGTGTCCTTCTACAATCTCCTAGGCAAAATTAATTATTTCTACATTTAGTAATTTTTCGATTATAGAGAATAACAGACTCTACTTTAATTCTTGGTATGTGTCTATGTAATTTTTGGGTATGTGTCTGTCTGTATGTATACATACATACATACATGCACATATCTAGTTCATTATAATGTAATCTCCTTATGGGTATGAACCATGTCCAGCTCATTTTTAAATCCTCAGAGCCAATCATAAGCCTCAGTCAATGCAGGCACTGGCTATATTTTGATATATAAATAAAAGAATAAATATAAATTATCTTATCTGTGCAAACAAATGATATCACTGGTTTTATTACCTCTTACATATAACCACTGAAAAATCTTTTTGGAATCATAGACTTGCCAAAGGATATTCAAGCTAGTCTTTTAAAATAAAATTCCATAATTTACCCCAAAGAAGTTTTGTTAGGGTCTAGGATTATTTTTACCATTTTCCTGCTCCCCAATATTACTACATTAATTTAATCTATAGAAATGGTGTTACTCAGAATATGAAGATACTTCATGAAAGAATTAGTCCATCATGCAGTTTCTATCCAGGACTTTATGTTTGTTATAATATTTAGATGATGGTTTGAAACAGTGCTGACAATTAAAAAAATATATGGAACAGTTAAAGAGATGGTACATTTCTGGAGGAGAAGCCACTTATGAAAAACTTCAGTCTTTGATCTGCTAATTAATTTACAGAAAAGCAGTCATGTAACACAACCCAAGATATCTTGCCATTGTACGTGCTTTGCTCCATCTTTCTGAGAAAAAACCAAATAAAGCAAACTGATCTAATCCTAAATATATACCCCAAAGAAATGAAAACATAGGTCCATGCAAAGTCTTGCACATGAATGCTTATTACAGCATAAGATATAATAGCAAAAAAGTGGAAACATTCAAATATATAATGAATAAATGACATTTTCCATATAATGTAATACTATTGTTTGTCAGTAAAAAGAAATGAAAAATGGAAGCATGTTACAGCATGGATGAACCCCCCCAAATATTTTCTGAATGAAAGAATCCAGTCACAAAAACCACATATTGTATGAAAAAGTTAAATATAGACAAATCTATAAAGACAAAGTAGACTGGTAGTAACTTAAGGCTAATGGTTTTGTAGATACATGAGCAACGACTGCTAATGGGTATGGAGTTTATTTTGATGATAAAAAATGCTATAAAATTGATTTTGGTGATGGAAACACAATAATGAGAATATACTAAAGAACATTCAATTGTGAATTTTTAATGTTTGGACTGAACAGTGTGTAAATTATTTCAATAAAGCTAACAAAATTTTTTTTAGTTGAAGATGTACACACAGTCTGTCCAAGAATTTTCACAGTTAATTATCTAACCAAGAAGGAAAAGGAAAGATAAATAAGAAAGTACCCAGTGTCCATTAATGGAAAAATAAGTAAAATATATGGTATATTAATACAGTGATATGTTACATAGCAGATGAAATAAATGAAGTAAATCTAAAACTGGTAAATCTTGAAAGTAATGTTAAATAAGTGACTTGTAAAAGCATAAGCACAGTACTGCAAAATCTATGTGCATTTTAAAACGTAAATAAGGCTCTGCTTAAATATAGCTCTATATATACATATTTGAGATATAAAATATACACTCAAGGGTAAGAGCAGTGAAAAGGGTGAAGTAAAAACATTCAAAGTTCACCTCTCACTAAAAGCAAATAAAATTTGCCAAAATCAATATTTTCAGATCTCTGTAAATTAATCTGAGGTTTTTCAAAAATCCAGGAAGCATTTAGTCAAGAAAAACAGCTGAATCTTACTAAGAACAGTTGAGCTTTGTTTTGTTTGATTTGTCATAGTCCCATCCCCTGCTCCTAGGACAGAAGTAGACTTGAAAAATAACAACATAATTCCCAGTACTGGAAGGAACAGAATGGAGTCTTAGTTCTTTTAAAGCTTCATTTCCATTAAAAAGTCATTATTTGACCTCTGTGGTGGTTTGACCTCCATAAAAGGCTTGTCATTAGCAGACTGCTCTCAAACTTTCTTAGTGCTAAAACCTCACCCTGTGGCACATTAGTCAAATGTTTTGGCATCACAGCTTCCTGAGGCTATGGGTAACAGTCGGTACAAACAATAGACAAACCTAAAAGGCTACAAGGAAAAGCTGTGAATGAAATGTCAATGGACTTTGTAAAGCTCTGACATATTCCTCTGCCTCTAGATCAGTCTACACAGGCATAGGGATGTGTACATGATCAAAAAAGACCTGAAATGGTCCTAATCTGTCAACCCTAGCTGACATGGAGGCTCTCAGCAAGAAGGAAGTAAAGACTAAGGCACAGTTGTAAACTTAATTAAGTGTTGAAGGTGTTCCTCATTATACACAGAGCCCCCCAACAAAGATTGGGACATGTATTGCTTACAAGGACTTAAGGAAATTTTTGTCTAGCCATCAGCAGAACACTAAATTTATCTGAGTAGATTTAGGTGGACACTCGTGAAAAAGATATTACTTTACAGAATTAGCCCAGAAAAATCTCTAAGTAAGCAACAATTTCAACAAAATTTCTTATCAACGAATAGCAACAAAAATAAACCCTAAAAAGGAGTAAGGACCTAGTATTCAGTTTAGCCACAAACTATTATTTGAAATGTCCAGTTACCAACAAAAAATTATGAGGCATGAGAAAACAAAGAACATATGATTCATACATAAGGAAAAAGAAATAATCAGAAAATGCCACTGAAATAGCCTAGATATTGAACTTACTAAGCAGAGACTTTAAATCATTTATTTTAAATATGATCGAATAACTAATGAAAACCATTTCTTCTGAACTGGAAGTATGAGACTGATATCTCATCAAAGAGAGGCTGACATGAATGGAACTAGGCAGTAACTTAAATCCACATGAAGAAATAAAGACCATCAGTAAAGGAAACTACATAAATAATTATAAAATACAATATAAATTACTTTTGTTTATAATCCTGTATTTTCTATTTTAAAGAAAAATGAGTATTTTAGAATCATTAATTATGATTCTAACTTAATGGGCACAATGTATAAAGGTATAATTTGTGAAAATGACCATATAAAAGGAGAGGAGGATAGCTATTGTCCTCCTAAATAGTAAATACATATTTTGTACACTATAGCTATTAAATTTGTATTAATCCAATCTAAAATGCTCTAAATTAATGTTTTAATTATTATCCCCAGGACGTTCACTAAGAAAATAATTTAAAATATATATAGTAAAGGAAACTGCATGATACTTAAATGACATACTAGGGAATATTTATTTAATAGAAAGGAAGACATTAATGAAAAAATATCAAAGAAGAAAAATAATACAAGACATATAGAAAAATAGCAAATTGTCCAAAGTAAATTATATCCCATCAGAATTTACACTAAACATAAGCAAAACAAACTCTCCAAATAAAAGACAGATTTCAAAAATTAACAACAACAACAAAAATGCCATGATCTACGGTCTACAAGAGAATCATTTTGGATTGAAAGAAAAAATAGCTCATATTTGCTTCCCAGTGCCTGCCCATACAAAACAAAAAAAAAAGAAAAAAAGATTGAAAGTTGAAGGATGGAAAAAGTTATACCATACAAAACAGCAGCCAAAGGACTGCTGGAATGGGTATACTAATAACAAACAAAATAGGCTGTAAATCAAAAATTGTTACTAGAAACAAAAGAGGTCATTTTATAATGAAAAAATTGTTAGGCCATTAAAACGCAATTATAAACATGTATGAAGTTAACGTCAAAGCCCTAAAATACATGAAGTATATTTAACAATATGGAAGGGATATATAGAAAACTCAACATTAACAATTAAAGATTTCATTACCCTACTTTTAATAATGAATGGAAAACCTGGAAATAAGATCAGCTATGAAACAGTAGACTTAGGTCTATATCAACTAGACCCAAGTAACACTAGAGCATTCCATACAATGGCAGCAGAATGCATCTACTTTTCAAGTGCACCTGGAACATTCCACAGGAATGTTCAATAGAAGTCTCAATAAATTTAAAAGAACTGAAATCAAATGCAATATGTGTAAAAGCTGAACTGCATACCCAGGGTAAGAATCAGATAAAAACTCTGATCAGAAAAATGTCTAAAAGTTGTCAAACCCACACAATTCTATAGATCAAGACAAATTGACCCAACTGTCAAAGACCCTCAGCAATAAAAATTTAGGCAAGAGAGAAATTAACCTGCAGAATAAACTCATCAAGGTATTCATAAGCCTAGATATGAGCTAAAAATTACCAGCCATATTAAGAAACAAGAAGATAGGCCCAGTTATAGGAACAAATTAAAACTTTGGAGGAGACACAATTTAGAACAACTAATCAAAGATGTTCAAACAACTTTCCTAAATCAATTCAAGGAGATGAAGGAAAATATGGCTAAGGAGATAAAAGATATTAAGAAGACACTGGGTGAATATAAAGAAGAATTTGAAAGCATAAATAGAAAAATAAAAGAAAGTATGAGAATGAAAGGCACAATAGAAAAGATAAAAAATACACTAGAGGCATACAAAAGCAGACCTGAACAGGCACAAGAATCAGTGAACTAGTAGAGAGGACAATAAAAATCTCACAGACAGAAGAACAAGTAGGGAGGAGAATGGAAAAAAGTGAACACAATTTCAAGGAATTGCATGACAGCACAAAGCACACAAACATACACATCATGGATGTTGCAGAAGGGGAAAAGAAGGGAAAGAGGGTAGAAAGAATATTTGAGGAAATAATGGCCCAAAATTTCCCAACTCTTATGAAATATATATACACACATATATATATGTCCAAGAAGTGCAATGTGCAATGCGAAGTCATAGCTACTGTCTAACAGGCTAACATATTAGGTAAAATGTACATATTTATAAAGATAATCGTGAAATTAGTCTATAATGTTCCAAGTCACCAGAAGGAAAACATGTCCATGAGTACATGTATTAAACCAAAGGACAGAAATTATAATGCTTATAGTACAAATGACAAAACAACGGGATTTAAAAGCAGTTAAAATTGACAAAAGTGAAAATAAAAAGATGCCCTATAAAGATATGTAAGTGGAAAGTATGTATATGTGTGCATTTGAAATATAACAGCCCAAATCAAAATAGTACAGATAAGGTAACAAATTATTAAAATGACTCACAAAGCACAGCAAAAAATGTGTAATCAATGGGACACTTGGTGATATCAACATCAACAAATGAAACGTTCAAAGCAAAATGCGTTTGAGAGACAAAAAAATATTACCAGACATCATATCTGGTAGGTACCTGATAAGAAACAGATGATTGATTGGAATTTGGGTAATTTGAAGAGCGTTGATAAAGACAGAACATTTAAAAAGGCGACTAGAGTAGAAGGAATCTAAGGAACGGTGCATTGTCCCCTATTTCGTGGCACCAGGGCACTATTATGGCCTGTAGGTGTAAGGTATGAGAGGGGAGAGTTGTTAGGAAACTTGAGAGAGAGAAAGAGCAGTATGGAAATTGTCAAGGCCTGGTGTCTTTGACTTTCTAGATAAGCAGCCACCTGGGGGTATCTTCTGGGAGAGAACCTGGAGAAGAAATTCCCCAAACTTGTGCTCTTCCTCTTCTTTAATCTTATGACAAGCTATGAGGTTTACACTGAAATTCGTGAATGTAAATGCCTAGAAAATAACTTAAGGGATATTTCAAAACTACATGGAGAAACTATTTTAAAATAACTGAGTAACATAGAAAAGATTAGAATGTAAAAATACACCCTTTTTGTTAGATGTAATATTAGGAAGATGGAAAATATCCCCTTATTTATTTTTAAATTTAATGTAATGAAATTAAATACACCAAGAAAATTTTGTTTACTTTTACAAAATCACACAACAATGCATCTGGAAAGGAATAGATGAGAATAAATAAATTTAAATTTAAAACATAGTTGTGGTGGGAAAATGGTTTATGAAACCTCAAAATATTGGTATTTAACATTTTATACACGTCAATGTGATCATTATTTAGAAACAAACCCAAATATTTATAGGTATTTCATTTATTCTCAATCTTGTGTTCATGAGGCTAAAGGAATTTATCAAAAAATTTTGTGGATATTTGCTCACAATAATAACCTCATTATAGGAAAAAGTATACATGGTCATAATCTTGGAATGAATGCCCTTTTTATGGATGATGATGATGTTGATGATGTTGATGATGATGATAAGAGCAACATCTAGATTACATTCAGAACTCACGATCTGCCAGAGATAATTCTAAGGATTTTTTTTTTTTTTTCACATGGGCAGGCACCGGGAATCGAACCCGGGTCCTCTGGCATGGCAGGCAAGCGTTCTTGCCTGCTGAGCCACCGTGGCCCACCCAATTCTAAGGATTTTAATGTTAAAAAATGATTTATTATGAACCTTATTTCTGCAAAGGATAGGCTAAGTCTACTTAAAATTAGGCCTAAGAGTCACCCCCAGATAACCTCTTTTGTTGCTCAGGTTGGCCTCTCTCTTTCTCTCTCAGCCAACACAGCAAGCAAACTCACTGCCCTTCCCTTCTTTATGTGGGACAAATCTCCTGGCTACATGGACAGAAATCCTAGAATGAACTGGAACTCAGCATCAAGGGATTGAGAAAACCTCCTTGCCTGAAAGGGAGAAGAGCAAAATGATACAAAATTAAGTGTCAGTGGGGGAAAGATTTCAAATAGAGTTGAGAAGTTATCCTGGAGGTTATTCTTATGCATTATATAGATATCCCCTTTTTAGTTTAAAGTGAATTAGAGTGGCTAGAGGGAAGTGCCTGAAACTGTAGAGTTGTGTTCCAATAGTCATGTTTCTTGAAGATGATTGCATAATGATATAGCTTTTGCAATATGACTGTGTGATTGTGTAAACACTGATGCTCCATTTATCTATAATAGGGACAGATGAGTAAAAAATATGGATAAAAAACAAATAAGAGGGAAAAATTATTTAAATCTTTTCCAGATTAATGCTATTGGCTGAAGAATACGCTGGGGCAAACATTCATAAACACCTGGAAAAAATATTTGATATGTAGGACATAGCATTCATTACCACTGAATGATGAAGAGCTTATGGAAATTTGCAAGAAAAAGAAAATCCCAAATAGAAAACTGGACAATATATAAAGATTGACAGATCACAGAGAAGGCAGGAATATGCATGTAAGTGCATATGTAAGTGCACTAAGTGTTGGGAAAACATGTACACCTAGACAATAAATATCAAATATTTATTAATTGGTAGGCATTCCTTGTAAATTGTGAGAAAATTGCCACTGTCATGAACGTCAGGCAAGGAAGTAAATTCACACAAACATCTTAGAAGAGAATTGCCAAGAGAGATCTATGTTTTAAATGTATATTAAACTTTGATGAGCAATTCCAGTATTAGGAATTTAAATTATGAATAAATATTTTTAAGCCAAAGAAATGTAAACAAGAATGTCAATAGAGCACTGTTATAATAGTAAGAAGATTAAAGTAATAAAAATTTCCATCAAGAGTGACATTATTTGCTACCTGAGGGTAAAATACGGCATAATGATGTATATATATATGTAAGATATTTATATGTAGATATTTATATGTGCGTATATGTATATATATATATATATATATATATGAATATGTTTAAAAGAATGAGAGAGGTATTTGAAAGATTTAAAACTACATAAATGATATAGCCAAGACAATAGATAATTCTGTACATAATAATGATCACATATCTATATGCAGTTTTATTTTCAGAGAAGATACCAAAAAATATACAACAATGGTTTTGTTTTGCTAGAAGAATTTGTATGCTTGGGGAGTGAGGTGATGTCAGGTGGTTCACTGTACATAGATAAAATTTTGTTTAAAATTTCTAGCATTGTTCATATACTACTTTTACTTGCCAACTCTCAGAAGAGGTAATTATTTGAACTAAGGAAAACATTGAAGACATTTTGCTCCAAACACATTTGGAGCATCATTATTTGGACTAAAGAAAACATTGAACACATTTGCCTCCAAATATATTTCTAAACAAAATAAAAATAAATCGTAGTTCTAAAAATGTTCAGGAAAAAAATATAGTGACCCCACAGTAGTAAGGGAGCACAGTTGAATGAGATTGAGAAACAAGTCAGGTCACAGGACAACGAACTATAATTTAAACAAACGTTGTAATCAGTCCAGTTCACATTCCTTTTTTTTTGGCTTATGTCACAGATAATTAAATATATATAATATATACACACAAACATATGTTTGTAGAAAACAAATTTAGTTTCCTATAAAAATTATATTTTCACATATTCAGCAAAAATTAGATCTTCCAACTCCATAGGTTTGCATAATCTCGAGTTATTGCTGAATAATGACAAATCTTGTTAGATTGGATATATGCTTTCCATTTTCCTCAGTTCACTTTTTTAAAAACTTTTTTTATTGTATAGTATACATATATACAAAGCAAAGAAATAAAAAAAAGCAATAGTTATCAAAGCATTCTTCAACAAGTGGTTACAGGACAGGTCCCAGAGTTTGTTATGGGCTGCCATACTATCCTCTCAATTTTTCCTTCTAACTACTCTAGAATATAGAAGGCTAGAGGGCTTAAATACTTTTTTATCATCACAATCGACTTTTTTTCTCCTTTTTTTGTGAACAATAACAAAATTTTCTCCTTTTTTTGTTAACAATAACACTATATATATATATATATACACTATCAATTTCAAAGCACAGCACCGGAATTAGTTGTAGAACATATTTCAGACTTTGACATGGGTTACAATTTCACAATTTTAGATTTTTACTTCTTGCTGCTCTAAAATACTGGAGACTAAAAGATATCTATTTAATGATTCAGCATTCATATTCATTTGTTAAGTCCTACCTTCTGTGTATAATTCCACCCCCATCACCTTTGATCTTTCCACACCTCTCATTGGGGTTGTTTGGGCTATGGCAATTCTAAATTGTTGATATTGGAAAGGTCTGTCACTAATATGGGGTAAGGAGATGAAACTATCTGATGTGTTCTGGAGAAGCTAGGCTAAGTTTCAGGACTTATCTGGCCCAGGGACCCATATGGGGGTTGTAGGTATCTGGGAAGTTACCCTAGTGTCTGGAACCCTTGTGGAATCTTACATTTTGCCCTAAGTGTTCTTTAAGATTGGTTGGAATGGTCCTAGTTGGGGTTGGCAGGCTATGATAGGTAGCAAGGTCAACCCGAAGCTTCTGTAAGAGCAACCTCCATAGTAGCCTCTTGACTCTGTTTGAACTCTCTCTGCCACTGATACTTTATTCATTACACTTCTTTTCCCCCTTTTGGTCAGGATGTAACTGTTGATCCCACGGTGACAGGTCTGCGTTCATCCCTGGGAGTCATCTCCCACATCACCTGGAAGACATTCACTCCTGGATGTCATGTCCCATGGAGAGGGGAGGACAATGATTTCAATTGCAGAATTGGGCTTAGAAAGACTGAGGCCACATCTGAGCAACAACAGAGGTCCTCTAGAAGTAACTCTTAGGTATGCTTATAGGTAGTCTAAGCTTCTTCACTACCTACATAAGCTTCACAAGAGTAAGCATCATGGTCAAGGGCATGGCCTATTGATTTAGGTATCCCTAAAGTTTGACACAGTATCAGACAATTCCCTGATGGTAATGTTTAATAGTTCCATAGTCTTTCTCCCCTCCCTCAGGGGACTTTGCCAATACTTTTTGATTATCTGCTTAATATACCTGAGGATGTTTCCAGGCATTACAATAATCTCTACAGGATTAAAAGAACTCTTTCTTATTCTGTGCTTCCTGTGTTTCAGTTATTCAAATGACCCATACAGATAAATTGAATTAGATTATGCACTACAGAAAATTTCAGTTCCAGATCAAATAAACCTTTCTTCTATTCATCTCAAAAAGAGTATGTGTGGTTCTAAAATATAGACCCTGTCTTCCTTACCCATATGTTCTGAATTACTTTAACTCCAACCTGTTTGGCTTCATTCTTATCTCTAAATATCAGGTTATATATATAAAACAGCTGCTCAAAATCCAGAAATAATAATCACCACTCCAGACTTAAGGTGTCTCTCTAAAAACTTACAAGCTAGGCCCCTGTTTTCTTATAAGCATTTTCTAAAGGTGACCATACCATTGTTGTTTTTTTTTGTTTCTGGCTTATTTTGTCTCACCAAATGTCCCACATGTTCATTCACATCATTGCATGCCTCACAACCTTCTTCCTTTTTGAAGCAGCACAACCTTTGTTCATAAGTATACACCATTGTTCACCAATCTACTTCTCTGTCAATGCATCCTTCAGCCACCTGCATTCATCGGGCAGCATGTAGAGGGCCCAAAGTCCACAGTCCATCAACATCCTCAATTTTAGATAATTTCATTGATCCTAAGGAACAGAAAACCAAAAAGGAAATCTAAGCCTCCTCCTAACTCTTGTCCCTCCCCCCATTGTTTACCTCTCCTATTGCTGTGGTAGTGCTGTGATTTACTTCTGAACATAGCTCATAGCATGCAATAGCAGTTTTCCCCTATACCCTGGACTTAAGAACTCTGCATACAAGAATCATATCTTTGAAGTAATTCTTATGAGAACTCATTCATATTTCTAATGTGAGTCAGTGGGACACATAGGTCTATACAACCCCTTTCAATCTTGTTCATCTTTGATATGGTAATATTAGTTTTAGGCCCACTAGAGAACCACATTCACTCCTATCTATTCCCTTACATTGGAGCTCAACCACATTAGCTCTCAGTTCACCTATCTCGAGCTTTTATGTATCTCTAAATATGTTAAATTCTGTATTATAAGCATCTAATTTTACCTTTATGCTGGTCATAAAAGTAGAATCATGCAGTATCTATCCTTTCATGTCTGGCTAATTTAATTCAGCATTATGTCCTCAAGGCTCATACATCTTGTTCTGTTCTTCAAGACATCATTTTGTCTTACTGCTGCATAATATTCCATCATATGTATATATCACATTTTGTTGATACACTTGTCTGTTGATGGACATTTGATTTGTTTCCAACTTTTGGTGATTGTGAATGATGCTACTATGAACATCGGTGTGCAAATGTTTGTTTGTGTTATTGCTTTCAGCTCTTCTGGGATATACCAAGTAGTGCTATTTCTGGGTCATAGGGCAACTTGATATTTAGTTTCCTGAGGAACCGCCAAACAGACTTCCATAGTGGCTGCACCATTATATATTCCCACCAGCAGTGCATAAGTGTCCCAGTTTCTTTACATCCTCTCCAACATTTATAGTTTTCTATTTGGTTAATAGCAGACATTCTTATAGATGTGAGGTGGTATCTCACTGTAGTCTTGATTTGCATTTCCCTTATCACAAGTGAAAATGAACATTTCTTCATGTGCTTTTGAGCCATCTGTATTTGCTCTTCATAAAATTGCCTATTCATGTCTTTAGCCCATTTTGCAATTGTATTGTTTGTTCTTTTGATATACAGGAAATCAAACCTTTGTCTTATATGTGATTTCCAAATGTTTTCTTCCATTGAGTTGGCTGTCTCTTTACCTTTTTGGCAAAGCCATTTGAAGTGCAGGAGCATTTGATTTTGAGGCGTTTCCATTTATCTATTTTTTCTTTTGTTGCTTGTACTTTGGGCATAAAGTTTAGGAAGCTATCTCCTATTATTAGATCTTAAAATGTTTCCCTACATTCTCTTCTAGAAGCTTCATGGGGCTAGTTCTTATATTTAGGTATTTGATCCACTTTGAGTCAATTTTTGTGTAGGGTGTAAGATAGGGGCTCTCTTTCATTCTCTTGGGTATTGATATCTAGTTCCTCCATGCCCAGTTATTGAAAAGACTATTTTGTCCCAGTTCAGAGGATTTGGGGGCCTTGTCAAAAAGCATTTGAACGTAAATTTTGTGTTCTATTTCTGTACTTTCAATTTTATTCCATTGGTCAATACTTCTGTCTTTGTGGCTTTATAATAGGGTTTAAAGTCAGGGAGTGTTAGTCCTCCCACTTTGTCCTTCTTTTTTAGAATATTTTTAGCTATTCCGTGTCTCTTTCCCTTCCAGATGAATTTGGTACTTAGCTTTTCTAAATCTTTAAAGTAGGTTGTTGGAATTTTGATTGGTATTGTGTTGAATTTGCAGATCAACTTGAGGAGAACTGACGTGTTCACTACATTCAGCCTTCCTATCCATGAGCAGGGAATGTCTTTCCACCTATTTAGATCTCTTTTATCACTGTTATGTAGTTTTCTGTGTACAAGTCCTTTATGTCCCTTATTAAGTTCATTTCTAAGTATCTGATTCTTTTAGTTGCTATTTTGAATAGAATTTTTTCTTTCATTGCATGTGTATAGAAATGTTACTGATATTTGCACATTAATTTTATACCACACCACCTTGCTGAATTTGTTTATTAGCTCAAGTAACTTTGTTGTAGATTTCTCAGGATTTTCTAAGTGTAGTATCTCATCATCTGCAAATAATCAGAGTTTTACTTCTTCCTTTCCAATTTGGATGCCTTTTATTTCTTTGCCCTGCCTAATTGCTCTAGTCAGAATTTCTAGCACAATGTTGAATAATAGCGGTAATGGTGAGCATCCTTGTCTTGTACCTGATTTTATGGAGAAGGCTTTCAGTCTCTCTCAATTGAATACAATGCTGGCTATTGGTTTTTCATATATTCCCTTTATCATATTGAGGTAGTTACCTTTGATTCCTATCTTTTGGAATGTTTTCATTAGAAGATGATGCTGAATTTTGTCAAATGCTTTTTCAGCATCCATCAAGATGATCATGCAATTTTTCCCTTTTGATTTGTTAATGTGCTGTTTTACATTAATTGATTTTCTTGTGTTGAACCATCCTTGCATTCTTGGTATAAACCCCACTTGGTCATGTTGTATAATTCTTTTAATGTATAGTTGGATTCAATTTGCCAATATTTTATTGAGAATTTTTTCATCTATGTTCCTTAGGGAGATTGACCTGTAGTTTTCCTTTCTTATAGCATATTTACCCATTTTGGGTGTTAAAATGATATTGGCTTCATAAAATGAGTTAGGTAAAGTTCCTTTTTCCTCAATTTTTTTGAAAAGTTTGAGCAGGATTGATGTTAGTTCTTTACGGAATGTTTGATAAAATTCCGCTGTGAAGCCATCTGGCCCTGGGCTTTTCTTTGTAGGAAGATTTTTGATGACTGATGGAATCTCTTTACTTGTGATTGGTTTGTTGAGAACCTCTAGTTCTTCCTGAGTCAGTGTAGCTTGTTTGTATGTCTCCAGGAATTTGTCCATTTTATCTAAGTCGTCTAGTTTGTTGGTGTATAGTTGTTCATAAAATCCTCTTATGATTTCTTTTATTTCTTAGGGTTTGTGGTAATGCACCCCTTCTTATTTCTGATTTTGTTTATCTGGATCTCTCTCTTTTTTCCTCATCAGTCTTGCTAGTGGCCCATCAACTTTATTGATTTTCTGAAAGAAACTTAGCTCACTTTTAACTGACCTTGCTGAGTATTGAGTATGAAAAATCTAGAAACCAAGGCCTAGAATTTAAGGCTAGAATACGATTGTTTATAAGCAAGTATATGTTTATCTATGCTTATCCATTCTCTAGCGCAGGTACATCACAGCATAGTTGAGGATTTTCGGTAAATTTCTCTTGTTAATGATTGAAAGAATATCTAGTATCTCAAAGCCAGGAATATCAAAAAAAAGAGGAAAAGTAAGAGAAATGCCTATTTTCAGAGAAATTCCAGAATCTTGATAAGTAGCACGGAGTGTTGAATTCTCCTGCTCATCACGCATAACATTTATATTGTATTCTTGGTTGAAATCTATACATTTCACTTCCATCTAACTTATCTTTCAAATCTGTGTCTTGCGAGTCAGTCATAATTCAAATAATTTAAAAGACCTATATTTTATTCAAAACTTTCAGATATTTTCAAAGTAGCTAACAGGTAACAAAATTATTTGTTTCTTTCCACCCTGCTTGTTCTCTGGTTGAGCTGCTACAAGCAATTGGTAACATGAAAGATAGGCTTCATAAAGAAATGATGGGAAAAGTCTCAAGATAACCCACAAAGTGGATAATCAGTTGTGCCAATTTGAATCTGTTTGTACCCCAGAAAAGCCAGGTCCTTTAATTCTCATTCAGTATTGCTGGGTGGAATCTTTTTTATTATTCCCATAGAGGTGTGACCCACCTAATTGTATGTTGCAATTTTTTATTAGATGCTTTGCTTGGAGCTGTGTCTCTATCCATTCCAGGTAGGTTTGCTTCCTGGAGCCCTTTAAGAGGGAACTATTTTGGGAAAAGCTTTAAAGCCCTGAGTGCCAGCAGAACTGAAAGAGCCCATGGGAAGCCATTGAAGATAAAGCTAGCAGATCTCACCTTGTGCCTTTCCAATTGAGAGAGAAACCCTAAACATTATCAGCTTTCTTGAACCAAAGTATCTTTCCCTGGATGCCTCCAATTGGACCTTTCTATAGCCTTGCTTTAATTTGGAAATTTTCACGGCATTGGAACTATAAACGTACAACTTGATAAGCTGCTCTTTAAAAAAAGCATTCTGTTACAGGTGCATCACATTCCAGTAGCTTACAAAATAGAATATCAGGTAAACCTGCAAACAAACACAGCTATAAGTATACCAAATGATGATCTGTAAACATCTGGAGAGAAACAGAGTCATATATGTTTGAAAATCCCGTATCAAAATTGTGCCAAGCAACATGATGACTTACCAGTTTATGCAATTACTGAGTAAAAAGAATAAAGCAGATGTCTATATTTTGGGAAATCATTCACACCTGAAAAATGAACATCTCTAATGTTTTGGAACATTAATTCAGATTACTTCATACATTATCTCACCAGCTTGTGGGATGAAAGCTCAATGAGAGGCTGATCTAAAATGTGATGATAAATGATGCTAAATTAAAGCAATATTTAGAAATCGAGGAATAAGTGGCTCTGATGCTGATTTACATAAGATGATATACATAAGCATTATAATTTGTTTTGATCTTGCTGAATCCTAGAATGTTTTTCTTTAATATTCATATGAAGATATATAAAATGAAAGAAAATCAATGCACATTTTAAGTTTACTAAATTTTAAAACCTAAGAACTCATTATAATTATTTTAAGAGATCTTAAGTTTATAAAAGCATATAGAACAGGATGGAGCTCCAAAATGCCGAAGTCATTTTAAGCAAGACCACCTTTAAGAGGTTAATATACTGATTAGCTTTAATGCTTTTCACTTCACAATCACTTTCATTTATATTATATCTTATTTGATTTTGACATAATCCAGGATATTATGCTTTTATCCTAATAAAGGATTATGGTTTGCCATAATCAATGGTCTAGCCAAAAAAACCCAGCAGAAATTCAACTGGAAACCCAGCCCCCTTTCTAATTTCAAATGCCTATTATACCTCACAATACCTACTCTTTCACTCCAACTACAGTTAACAAAGATTCTCTGTTATGATTTCAGGACCAACTGATAAATCTTCAAATACAAAAATCTCTTTGGCTTGTAATTAAAAGCCATGTTGCTTCACATTGACTTGATTTTAATTCTATCCCATAGGTAATGCTGAACACAAGAACTCCAGTTATGTGTGAAATATTAATATTAGTGGTAATACAAATAGAAAAGAAAAAACTTAAAACTTTACAATACTACACAGTTTCCCAAGTACATCCATATAAATAACTGCATTTTATATTCACAATACTGTGTGAAGTAGACAGGGCAGGTGTTAGAAAATTTTACAGCATAATGTAGGATATTACACTTTAAGAGGGTTCAGATATAATCTACTTTAATTTTATTTTACCCTACACGAAACTCTTTCTTTGTATACATTTCTTTTCTCTTGATTGATCAGACCGAATTATTTTACACTGGGTTGGAATAAACCTTATATTATACCTGTGTCATAGTTTTAAGGCTTGCAGTAGGAGAGGTTGATGGGAATTTGGGACATACAGTGCTTCATACATCATTTACCTGTCCACTTCCAAGGCTGTTGCAAAACATACATAATTTCCATTATTTTTCAGAATTTCCATATCTCACTTATCTTGTGTGATTTGTCAAGGTGGAATGTTTAATTGAATAAATTTATTTTCCAGTATCCGCTCTTTGCTAAGTAACATGTCAAGCACTGTAGGTGATATGGAAATAACATTGCAGCTCACAAAATGCCTTCAATTTTAATTTCCTCCATGTTTCTCTGTTCTTTTTAAACACAAAATAAAATGTGTTTTATTAACAGGACTACATATTATAAATTATACATATGTATGCTTTAGGACGGATATTATGATATTAAAGTTGTTTATGCTTTAGTTATGGAAAGAGTTAAGCACCCAAAATCAAAAGGTTATGATAATAATTTTTAGTAGCTGTTATTTCACCACTGATATCATTGTTTATTATAATCCTTTGTGGCATATTTCTCAGGGACTGGAGCCTAGCCATGCTTAAAATTTTTTAATCCTTCTCTCCCTCTCTACATTCACTCTCTGCCCTCCGTACCTGTAATCCCCCTCTCTGTTCCCCCCTTCCCCCTCTTGTTGTAGACCGCCCATTTCCATAGCTCACCACTAAACCGCAAGCCTTCCTGTTATTCTCTTCACTCCTCTATACCTAACCTAAGCCCTCAGCCTAGCAACTGCCTCCTGCCTTGTGTGATTGGCTGTCCCTTCCTGACGTGTGCGCCCAAGACTCCACCCCTCCCCGAGAGTACTTAAGCCCCACGCTTACCCCGCTCTGGGTCGTCCGAGCCCCGGGGTCTTCGGACCCCAGAAGTCTCACTCCTTGGGTTCCCGGGTGGCCCATCCCGGAGTGTAACAATAAAAGCTTAAAACCCGCATCTGGCCTGAGTGACGACTTCTCGCGACCGCCGGCTGGGGAAAGCACCGGCTCCAGCTTACCCAGGTTAATTCCTGTGAGCTCGCCCCAAACCCACCCAGTGTACTGGTCGCGCGGCCCGGCTGAAGCTATCAGCGGCAATCCTTTGATGTTATTTGCAATATGATATAGTCTTGTTAAAATAAATCCCATGTGAATAAATTATTTCATTTATATGTGTAATATTTTTTTCTATTTTCTTAGTTTTTGAGGCTTTATAGGAGAATGTTACATTGTTAATGCATTTACAATGAAGACTAGTTTGTATTAAAGTTACATTAACTTGGCCTTTTATCAGCATTGCATAAATGTGCAATGCACATTTATAAAAGAGTATTTAAAACCTGGAGTTTGGAACCTTACTTTTAAATGGAAATATCTTAGCTCATTTTAGTTCCAATTGTTCTGACTTAGTTTGAATTTTCCATTCCCAATTCAGGTCCCTGGAGTGAGCTTTGTAGTTCCCTGGTTCAGGTGATTTCCAAACATTTGAGCAGAAAAAGTTATCTGTCTAAGCACAAAGGCTATATTTTCTCTACCCTCACATATCTTTAAAAAAATGAAAATGATTTGGTTTTCATCCTATTCTGTTTCATGTCACATTTCTAAACTCCTATCCTCTCCATCAAATATAATTCTAGAAGATTAGGAACCAGGTTTAAAGCTGAAATTCCAAATAGGTTGTTTCAAAAGGCATATGTACTTACAAATGTAGCCTGGACATTAATTTGCCTGTATATCTTTAGTCTATATCTTCTTTGCCTACTGTTAGCCATTAGCCTGCTGAGATGGCAGTGCTAAAGTTGCTTTTATGCTTTTGTAGATGTTGCAGAGATAATAAATGTATGTGATTATCTCTTTCCACCCTCATAGCTATAAACTTCAGCTCCTCGTAGTACCTTTCAAGACTCTTCCGAAGCTTTCTATAGCCTGGCCCTACCTTGCTCATCCAGTTTCATTTACAAACTTTTAAGGATCCAGTGCTATCACCTTCTCTGTGTACAATCTCCCGCTTGTCATAGCCTTTCTTCAGTACCATAATTTGAACAATACTTTTATGCTTTTAAAATTCCCAGTCCATTTAAAGGATCATTTTTATTATGGCCATCATCTTACAAAACACTCATTTCTTTTATACCCAACTTTGACATCATGGCCATTATTTTTATGACATCCCCCTTTTACATATTTCAACTCCCTTAACTCTCATTTGCAAATCTTTTTTTAAGCCTAAATGTGGCTATTCTGGTTGAAAGAAAATTATACAATGTTTTGATTGGCCTCATTCTACATTTATGATTATGAATTTCACACAGACTCTCACTGTCTGGCACTACTACTACGTTTTTCTATCAGTTGCCTTCTAAATAACTATTTCACCTTGTGCTGGCTTGAAGTTGTGGACCCCAGAAAACCCATGTCTTTTAATCCTCATTCAGTATTTCTGGGTGGGAGCTTTTTGATTGTTTCCATGGAGATGTGACCCAACCAAATGTGGGTGGTAACTTTTGATTAGATGTTTTCTATGGAGATGTCTCTACCCATTCAAGGCAGGGTTGCTTACTGGAGCCCTTTAAGAGGGAATCATTTTGGAAAGAGCCACAAGAGCCCATGCAGCCAGAGACCTTTGCAAACGAACAAGGAAAACACCCCTGGGGGAGTTTCATGAAACTAGAAACCAAGAGAGAATGCTAGCAGATTTTGCCATGTGCCCTTCCAACTGAGAGAGAAACCCTGAACATCATCAGCTTTCTTGAACGAAGATCTCTTTCCCTTGAACCAAGATGTCTTAGATTGGACATTTTTATGGCCTTGCATTATTTGGATATGTTTATGGCCTTGCTTTAATTTGGACATTTTCCTGGCCTTAGAACTGTAAACTTGCAACTTAATAAATTCCCCTTTTTAAAAGCCATTCCGTTTCTGGTATTTTGCCTTCTGGCAGCCTGCAAACTAGAACACACCTCTTCTCTCTCTTTTCAAACCATGAAGACCTCCCTTCTCTCTCATCTTACGACTTGTTTCTTGTTAATGGAGGAAATAAGAAAAAAAATAAGTAAAACTGTCATACTTTCATCTCTAAGTCTACTCAGTCTTCCACTCTGTAATAACTGCTCCTATTGTGACAATCAACCCACCTATGCATTGGGTCCTACCTTCTCTCTCTTACTCAAGACATTTGTTCCTTCATTTTGTCCCTTTTAGACATTATCATCCAATGCTTATTCACATAACCATGTTATAATATCTCCCATATTTATAACACTTGTATCCTCACAAATTCCTTCAGTTAACACCCTATTTCTATTCTTTCCTTTGCAATGAAATTTCTAAAAACTGGTGTCTCTTTCATTGTCTCCACTTCTTCACCTCCCAGTCTTCCTTGAATCCATGCAAATAAGGTTTTGTCCCCAAAGTTCCCCAGAAAAAATATTTTAACAATGTCACTGGTAAATTTCTTGTTGGCAAGTCCTATGATCACTCCTGCTTTCATTTTACCCTACCTTTTACCAATACTTGATATGGGTCATCACATCTTCTTTGTTGAAAAGCATTTTTTACTTGGCTGCTAAGACATCATGTACTCTTGGTTTCCTCCAAACTCACTGGCCACTCTTTCTTAAAATCCTTTTTCATATTCTTTGTCTCTTTCAATTCCCAAAATATTGATGTGCCCTAGGGACCTTTTCTTGGTTTCTCCTTCTATTCTTCATCCATATTTTGTAAGCATATAGTAGTCCTTAGGCTCTAAATGTCATCTATAAACGTATGAATCCCAAACCTTGTGGCTTCAGTCACCACATCTCCCTTAAATTCCAGACTAGCTATTCCAATTGCCCATGAGAATCTCCTTTAGGACATCTAATAAACATTTTAATGATAATTTGTCAAAAACAAGGCAATGATATTGGTGAAATTCAGAGGCTATATGGCAAATGGCTTCAGTCTGGGCCTGAGCTCACTAAGCAACAGAACTCTGAACTTCTCTACCTTTTCATTTATCACTCCAGATATCCAATCCTCTCAGTCCTGGCTCTCCATCCTATAATGACGGAAATAGCACTTTCCGTCATTATTTCATGATCCTAACCTCCCTCTGGGATACAGCACTCATTTCCATCCCACAGGTGAGAAGATTGAGAAGCCATGGATGAAATTGATTTAGTATTCATCGACTAAATGTGGAAGTAATTCTTAGTACAAGTTTTGTCTTCCATTTTGCTTTATTTCTAGTCCCAGATTTCCACTGTACTCTTGTTTGCATCCTAGAGGTATGAGACACCAATTCAAGCTGTTGGGGACAAAAGAGGCAGTGGTAGAGGTGGCTAAGGATAATTTGAGGAATTTGTGGAAAGAAGAAGTCTATCCACCTAATGTTAAAATGTACTGTTTTATATCATCAATATGTGGACATGTTACAGAACTGTTTATACAAACGTCTGTGATATAAATGACCACAGCTGAAAAGATTGACTGAGAAGCTAGAATGGGCCCTCCAGAGGTGAACTGAACCGAGGCTAATAAAATCAGCTATGTGAGATAGAGAAGTTTTGAGTTATTTGAAATAATTTGGATGGCCTTGGATGATTTCATGTTATATTTCTGCTGTTAAATTCTCACTTCCCTAATGAACTATTTGAAGCAAATATAGACAACTGTTTGGGATGTCATTGTTCCTGAAGAGAGATAGATAACTTGTGGAGTAGTGAATTGCTGACAGTGAATCCGAAAGTCCTTAAATTCCCAAATTGGAATAAAACGTTACCTATTAAATTAAGTCTGACTAATGTTTAAATTTGGTTCCCCTGCCACCCACAAAACTAGGAAAGGTAAGGTGAAATTTGCAAATGAAAAGTAAAGAGTTGCTTCACACTGTGAGGTTTTGAAGGCATTGAAGGAAACTATACTGATAGGTTATATCTCCCCAAGGGTGTACCACAGAAAAGGAGACAGCTTTTCTCCTCGTAATTGACAACTGGACATGATGAGCAAGAAGCACCCTACAGACCCCCGTTTCAGCAGTGCCAGTGAAATAACCCAGATATGTACTCACCAGCTGGGAAACCCCCCAAATCTATGATGTTCTGAAATGTTTCAACCTTGACTGCAACTTAAAATTACAAGGAGATTTTATATAAATTCTGATGCTTAGATGACATGTAGTTGAATTAAATCAGAATATCTGGAGGAAGAGGTCATTGCATCAGTATTTTTTTAAGGTTTTCCAGATAAGTTCCATACTCAATCAAGGATGACAACTCCCATTATAAAAACATCACAGGAACAAATTGGAATCATGGTGAGCATTGACCAAGTTTTAGACTTGATTTCTTACATAAGTGGCAAAATGTGTTATCTATTTACAGGTCAAGATCCAGTGATAGGGCTAAACCTTTAACATCTTCATAATAAATACTAAAGAGGCCTAGAAAAGGAATGTGTGAGATAGCAGTTGTCACAAGGACCAAGGACAATGGGGTTATAGGCCCTGAAAGTGAGGTGCATTTTTTCAGGTTCTTCTAGGTTTGCTTTCACACACACACTATCTGGCAAACACAGCAATCTTAAACCATTCGTTCATGAACAACCCCTTCAGGTAAGAGCAATTCGTTTTCAGCATCTGGTTTGTTCAGGTAAGCTGATGAAAGGGGTTGTTAAATTCTTTCCCATTCATGTGAAAGGAGTTGATGACATTGGGAGGGGGTCCATGGTTATTAAATCTTTATGGATGACTAATTGCCTTTCTGTTTACAAATTGAAAATTGATCTATTTAATGGCTAATCTTACTAAAACCTTGTTTTATATCTATATCCATATATATATATATATATATATATATAACAAATCAGACAAATTTTCAAGTATCTATACACTACACGCAAAATGAGTTCTTCAGTAGGCATTTAATGGAAATTCAATATCATGCCTAAGAATTCAGAACAATCATAAGTCCATTTAAAGCCACTAAAGACTAACTGTATAAATAAATGTAACAAAATGGTCCATGAATAGATCTTATTTACCTACAGAAATGTAAATAATAAATGGTGCATTTTATAATTAATGGTCTAAAGCCAGGACATTATTAGATGTGATCAGACAATAATTTTGGAAATGAAAATGTACTGAAAGCAGGTATAATTTCAGATAATAGTGTCTGGAGTGTTTGGCAATTATTGTTGATTTAGTGAGAAAGGAATCTCTTATTTTCACTTTTAGTTTTCCAGGAGAAAATTTAGAGCCAAGGAAAATTATGCTGTACACGTTGTTTGTTAAATAGTTTCCTTCCCCGGTTGTACAGAGTTTTACACATTCCCTACTTTATGAAGGGCTCTAGTGATAATTTATACCTGCTCCCTTTACAGATAATTCCTTCTATTTCCTCATGAGATTACATTTAAGATTATTACCTTTTTGATTTTTAAAAATGTTCTATTACTTAGAATGATGGGTAGTAAAAATATTGCCACTACAGCTTGGAAAGCCAAGATACCTGCAGTTATTTACTAGTCTTTTACATTTGAGATTGTTTTCAATCTTCCAGGTTAGTTGTTTATACAGGAATCTCCTCTGTTCATGCAGTCACTCAGGGTCCCATGCTCACACAAACCCCGTGCCCATGTTAATGCTCCGCGGTTACATCTTGAAATTCTTAGGTTTTGAACAAGGGGTGCTGAACTTCCATTTTGCACTAGAACCCATAAAATAACATAGCCAGTCCTGACTCTAATTCATCTTCCACTCCTGAGTTGGCCCCACGCTGAAACATTGAATCTTCTTGATTATTTCCCCGACTAATTTGTACTTGAACCTGCTCCTTAATTCACAATTTCATATATCAAGCTGATCGAAATATATTTGCTTTTCTTAAAATTCTCACTCTTCCTTTTCTCTGCAGGTCTGCCCAGGCTGATACATCTGCCTTAATTTTTTTTCTCATTCACTTCACCTAGGAAACTCAGCTCGTCCCTCTGGTTTCAGCTGAAATATAATTTCTTTCATAAAGGTTTCTATGACCCTCAAAGACCAAGCTAGAAGCCCTTTCTGAAGCACTCTGAAATTTCCCTATCCTAGTACTGACCACTATATTGTAGTCGACTGTTTATCTGCCTGCTTTTTTTTGGACTGCAAACTGTGAAGATGGGATTAATATTTGTATTGTTCATTGTTGATTGTCACTGTAAAGTAGATACTCAATAAATATTTAATGAGTTCTAAGTATGGTCTAGAAATGACTACTTCAGCAACAAATCCTGATTCCTTGCTCTCACTTGCTCTTTCTAAATGTTATAGGGTTTCTTTTGAATTAACTTCATTTTTCAAATTTCCAATGCTTGTGTATATACATGGTCAGGTTGCTCTAATATCCTTACCAATAATAATCAACATCATGAACCACATAGTTTTGCCATGGCAGAATATTTTTTTAAATGTTTTATTTAACTGACATTTATCTTCACATTTAGAGAAACAATTCAAATATATTGGGCTTATCTTTACAAGACTAAATACAACTGGTCCTTTTGCGTGTAGAAATCATCACAGTTTGCTTGTTTGCTTACTTGTTTCCTTCTACCTTTTCTGTTCACTTTTTCTTTCTCCCTCTAATGTTTTGGCTTCCTGTAAGCTTAGTATACATAGTTATGCCTGTGAATGGGTGCACAGACATACATCCATACTCATGCATTTGTATATTTTGATGAGTTAATTGTATAATGTATGGGTGTGATTTTTATGCCATTGAAAATGTTTGGCTTTATCACTACAACTTTTCTTGTATGTGGTGTTCTTATTTTTTTTTTTTATACATCATGGTATAAATTATAGGTAATATAAAGGGTAAGAAATAATATATTTTGACAAGTAACTAAGCTGCAAAATAATAACTTGATATCTGAACTCCTATCTGTCAAATATAATCATAAGCAAAAGATAGGAAAAAAAAACCAAGAGATTCCATTTTGTAAGGAAATGAAGTTATTTTGAGACTATTTCAAAAATATAACTTGAAAGGGCATACACATGACATAAGTGCTCTTTGGATTTCAGTTGATTCCTGAGTGATCCTGGGTGAGATAAATCATGGTGAGGTGCTTGTCTTGTGTCTAAACTCTTATCCTTCTAGTGTCAGGAGATAAACTCCTTTTGAGCAAAAAGCCTTGCTCAAAGGCCCAGAGCAGCTGAGGCAAACTGAGACTCAAAGTTTTTAAGGTGATCCAATTCTTCGCTGTACCTCCCAAGGCTCTCAGGAGCTAGACGTAATGTTCCCTTTCGTGTTTTAAGATTTTTCTGTGTGATAATTAAGACAGCAACAAGTACAACATTTTCAGGCATCTGCCCATACAAATAGTTCCTGATGTGATGACTGAAGATGTCTTGGGGTTTTCTACATTTTCACAGTAGGACAAATGTCAAGATGCAAAATATCAAAGTTCTGAATTCGTTAGAAAAAAGGAGGAAAAATCTGCAACATTTGCAACTGAGAAATGAAGATCTAATATACAGGGTGTGTGCTGACAGTTAAAAGCTGTAGAACTGCTGCATTTCTTGGGTTGGTTTTAATGACATCTTGCCATCACTAAATAGTTAATAAATTTGGATATACTTCTTCCAAAGCCTCCAAATTTAAGTGACTTGGGATTAAGATTCTGATCAAGTGGCATTTTGTATTTCATTCTGTTCCGTGCTATTTATGCAAAAGCCAATGGATATTTAGCCTTTGAGAAACCTGCATTAAATCAATATTACATTAGTGTTTTAATGCCATTAGTTCTATAGCAGCATGTTCAGTTATTTTCTCCATCAGAAAATCAGAAATCAGTAAATAAAACTGAGATAATTAACAATGAATACCTACTACTCATATTTTTCATACAAAATATTATCTCTTTCCATTCATAGCTTGAAATTTATTGCATATTATGCAAGAAATGTAAACCTACATTCTGTAGCTTGCATAGCAATGAAATTCCTGGGTGACCTCACATATGTTTCTATGGCAGAAAATTCATCTGGAAATACCACAGCATTTTGATTTATAGTTGGTTATAGATGAACTCACAGTTTAAAAGGCTAATTCCAAAAAAATAGCTTAGGCTGAGAAATTTGTAATGCAAAATAATAGCTAACATGGTATTTATATTTTAATGATTATGTGTTTCTATTTTGAATATGAAGTAGCACTTTTATTGATCAAATACTTAGTAATTAGAATAGTTACAAGGAATGTACATACCATGAACAGAATAAATGAATATTGTTTTGGCATTTCTACACTGTTATTGGCTACATTGCTACTGATCCCTGTGTCTCATTAATTCCATTTTCTCCACAACTTTGCCACCCTTGTTGGCAAACTCTAACAGTGCATTTATATCACCTGAACTGCAGTGGCTTCTCTGGATTACTGGGCATTTGCTCTCAGGAGAGATTATTTAGTTGAACCCAAGTCAATTTAAATATGGCAAAGCAGCAATGAACTAGAAATGAAAGTTAATAAAATAAGCCATACTTTTTAAAAAAGGATATATCTCTTCTTTAAAAAGTAAGGGATCTAGAGAAAAAGTAAGAGAATAGATATTGCTAGAATCTGCCTATGGACTAGGCTGGAAACACTGAAAGCTCCAGTGTTCACTCCAATTCCTGTCATAGCTCTTGCCTCTTCCTGGTTTTGCCCAGCAGTTCTGGAAGCTTATGTCCACTGACCTCAGACCTAGATTTTATCTATAGAAACTGAAGTGAGAGAAGGGATACACATAATATAACCTTGCAACTGCCCAGAAGGGTAACCAATTTTAACTCAGAACATGATTCAATTGTTAAAATTATTTAAACTTATTTATGTAAACTAAGGTACTTTTAAATCAGAAGAATACTTATCTACAACAGTATAAAATAACCTAAGATATTTCTGATATATTACCACATAGGCAGTCTGGAAAATGTCATATTCTGGAAAATCATGGACTAAAAGCCATGGGGCTTGTACGGATAATAAGGTTAAGAGCATTCTACCCATAAACTTAAGTTAACTCTGCAACTGGATTCCTAGTAAAAACAATCACAATCCTAATATGCATACTAGCACTGTTAATTCACCATTGGCATTTACTCTTAAAATCACCAATGGTCTTTCTTTGCAGCTGTAATCTGCTTTGCAGCTCCTCAGACTTGAATGGCTTTGAAGTTGGACTCACTTCTGATAGTAGTCAGTTTCATTAAAATTAAGAACAACTCAGTTAACCTTCTTTATCAATCAGTATATAACATGGAGAAAATGACTTTGCAACATCTTTATCTCTTTGTAGCTTCCCCAGACAGGTTAACATACTGAAAGTAATGACTGATTTACAGGTAATCTTGCACTAATGTAGCACACTTCTGCCAGATTCTGTGTTCTTTCATAATGTCTTCATATATTGATGCATTTTATCTTTAATCAGGAGAAAACCTGACCATATCCCTTCAAATTATTTGCATGCTGAAGAAAATTGTATATGAACCATCAGGATTTCTACCAACTGATATATATGCATGCTTATTTAAATCAAAGAAACATACATTATAACACATTGTATTTTGGTGCATGGTAAAAAAAATAATTAATTAATTAAAAAGAGAAGAAATACTAGCTAATGGAGAGACTAGCCATTTGCCATTGCATATTACCTATGTCTCGCACATTACAGCTTCCAAGATATTAACACATGCACATAATCCATATTTCTTTCTTCTGTGACTCACATTAAGCCTCTCTAAATATGTACACACTCTCCTGCACACTTTCTCTCCCTCACTCTTTTCAGATTTGTATACCTATCAGCCTCTATACATCTACATAAAACAAGTTCTCTCCTGTTAGTTCAACTTCCATAAAGCCCGGAGAGATTAGTAGCAGCAATGCAGCCATGCATCAACTCTCCCCCTTGGAAATCCTTCAAACCCTTTGACTGAGCTTCCCCTCTTCAGTAGGAGATGAAGATCAGTTTTTGATCGGAGTAGGATAGAGTTTATAAAATTATAAGTGAGACAAAAACTGGATATGCAATTGTGAAGACCTGGTATTATGAATTGAAGCAATTTGACTTTATACAATAAAAGTGACAAGACATAATTAAACATTTTTAAGTGCTATGGAAGAATTTTCAGAAATAAGCAGAATTCCTTTTAATTCTAGCACAAAGCAAATATGGAAAGAATATATGGAGAGCAATTAGAATAAAAAAGAGGACAATGAGAGTCTTGAAATACGAAGAAGTCCCAGAGATAAAACGGAAGAAGACGAGGGATGAGGGTAGGGGTGGGGGTATGTGACCTTGGCCAATTATTTATAGTGCTAGCACTGGTGTTAAGAAAAGAGAGCTAAAGGGAGGACAACAGCCTATATACCTTTGGTTTTTTGGTACTTTGGCACTGAAGACAGAGTTACTATTATGTCCCCATAGCTTTGCATTTCAAACCAGTTTTTTCAAACCTAACCTTGCTGTTCCTCCCTATCCCTCTAATTTACTTGCATCCTATTTCCCTAACAAATGAGGATAGGTTTCCTAATCTTTATTCCTTTTACTTCCCTCTTTTATCATTTATACATTTTTTTCCTGCTTTCCTTTGTAAGCAAGAATCTTAAATTCCATAGGATCCCTGTTCCAGATTACATGCCTACTTTAAAGGTTAATATTTAGATCTCTCATCCATAAACTCCATTTTGTTATTTTCCAAAACAAATTCTTGCTGGGAAAAAAATAAAAGTCTTCTGTTTTAGTTTCCTAGGCTGTTTAAAGCAGAAACCACGAAATGGATTGGCATACACAATAGGATTTTTTTAGCTTACAATTTGAGGCCATAAAAATGTCCAAAGCAAGACATCAAGGCAATGCTTTCTCCCCAAAGACCTTCTTTCTGCCAGCAACCCTTGGCTCCTCTACCACATGGCAAGGCACATGGTGGCATCTGCTGGTCTCTCCCTTCACCTCAGGGCTTGGTTGATTTCACCTTCTAGCTTCTGTGGTGTTTACATTCTCTGTCCAAACCTCATTTTCTTATAAATGAATCCAGTAAGAAGAATAAGACTCACTTATATTGAGGTTGGTCACAGCTTAACCGAAGTTGCCTCATCAAAAATTTCTACTCACAATGGGTCCCCAGCCATAGGAATGGATTCAATCCAAGAACATGTTTTTCTGGGGTACATACCCCTTCAAACTGCCGTTTATTCTTTATGCCCACTACTTGAATATACTGTGTTAATTCTTCTTTTTACTCCCATTATTATTTCAGTCTCTATTAAAATTGACATCCATTTCATTTCATTATACACTGTCACTCAAAGAATATTACCATAATCTTTCTTTTTTCTTCTCTCCACAGGGCAGAACATATTCTATCCACTCTTTCCACATCCTCCCCTCCTTAAAATATGTGGCTGTGTGGATTCCAATAAAATCATAGATGGCAGATGAGTCTTCCATACATATATATATGTATACATATTTCAAAAAATACTGAATCAGTGTATATACATACTAACTAACCTATAAATAAAAGATTAACAATTGAATAAAATGAATAATTCATGTGAAACTGTTGATTTTTAAAGTATTGTCTCAGTCCTAGAAAAACCCAGAAACTAAATATCTATGTCTAGATAACATTCGTTTTTATGCAAACTTTGCACACAAGGATAGCTGAAGGTAAAATATAATTTCAGGGAGGTAGTAGGATATGAAAGGAAAGATATTTAGGGTTATTTAAAATAATCTTCTAACAGAGAGTGAACTTTAAACATTATATCATAGTACTAATACTTGAAATTAAGTTACTGAAGACTTAATGAAAAGTAAAAATTAAATTTACAAGTGGATATTTAACATTGGGATATTCTTGCTCAAATGAATAGGCTGGTTGAGGTTTACTCAAGGGATTTTTTAAGTCCTATAACCCTGTGGGAAGAAGTTAAAGTCACGAGATAACAATAATGACTATTTCTCCATTGAAACTCATCCTCAATTTCATCTCCAAATCCATGGGAACATTGTAAAGAATAAAATAGTTCTATCATTAAGATTTTTCTGCCAAGCTGAATGTTTTCATTTATAGATTCCAATCTTTAGAAATTTCAGTATGTAGGTTTCTCTTGTCTTTCTTCATATCTATCTTCCCTCTGAATTAGGACAGACATATGAATATGTTCAAGCAACAGAGTGGAAACTTACACAGCGAGAAATTAAGCTCTGGAATTAAAAAGATCTGAGTCCAAAGCCTGGCTTTACCATCTGCTAGTTGTGAGATCTTCACTTGTTTGAGTTTTGTCTTCCTCATACTTGTAATGAGATGAAGAGTAAGGCAAATATATTTTTATTCGGGAAAAATAAAAATATTTATCCCATAGAATTATTGTGAGGATTAAATATACTATATAAATAGATAGTTTCTCGCATATGAATAATTGGCCGAACTACTCTTACTATCTAAAAGAGAGTTTTTAATAAGCACTAAGACAGTAATTAATTGCTCTTTATACAAAACCTAAGTAGCAGCATAATTGGAGCCACTATTGCTGAGTGAGTTGTGAGTCAAAAGAAAGATATCAAATTTCTATAGAAAAGGAAAATGGAGCCAAATAAATTTTTCTCTGTCAGGAAAAATCAAGAGATGGGAAACAGGAATAATGTCTGTGTGAATGAATAAAGATAATGCATCTTGTATTATCTTGTAGAAGCCCCAATATCCTACTACACAGAGATAAATCATATACGGCAAAATTAGCAGGCAGAAACCTCTCCCAATGATATTATCACATACATTGATAAGTATTAAAAAACATTTCATACTTTTTTAAAATTTGATACAAATCTTTTTTTATTTTCATAAAAATTCTGAGGAATTTGTATTATTGTGTCAATTTGACAACAGAGAAATCTCAAGTTCTTGAAGGGTTGGTAAGCAAATGAATGGCCACACTAGGACAGAATCTAGATAAATTCGGTACTCCTCAGTGTTCTTTAAGTATTCAATTTTGTGCTCTCTATAGAAAATTAGGCCAAGTACAAAGTTCCAGGGTTAGATATAGTCAAAAGTGTTAGTTTGCAGGAAGTACAATTTATTATATAAGAAATTTATAAAAACTCAAATGAAAAATAAATGTTGATGTTTCTGTCTAGTTTGTTTATATATTTACATTTCTCTCTGCCTCTGACTCATCTTTGATAAATTATATTTTTCTCTGGCATTTTCCTTATCTACTTACCATTTCCTTCTGCTCTGTTTCTTTTGCTGCTGCTCATTCTTTTTGAATCTCTTTGCAATCTCTGAATTAATTCCTTCTCTGGCTAATTCGCCTTCCAATTTTGAACTCATATGGTTTGTTATTTTATTATAAGTGCCAGGATATTGATGACTCTATGTGCATGATTTGGTATGACCCCACTGTGTAAGTGGAAAAAGAAGACTGTCCCTCAAGTGAAAGTACAATTTGGACAACTTGGAAGAGGAAGAAAAGTTGATGGTAATGACGCTATTACCAAAGTCTTATTTAATTTCCCTTCTCTGTGCACAACCCCCAGCAATTCTGCTATTAGAGCACATATATAAGAATTGTAATTTGCTAACCCATATTCCTAACAATTTATAAGTTGCATTTAAGGTAGGGAAAATGTTTGTCATGCTTACTCTTGTGTTCCCTATATGAGCACAGTCTTGAAAGTTGTGTAATAAACACATACATGATTTCATGCTTACTGTTCTCAAGTTGCTAGGCTAGAGACACCATATTTAATTCATTTTATACAAAGGTATAATCATTAATTATATGAGAAAAGAGATTTACAGTGGATGGGTATTCATCTAAGATCAAACAACTAATAATCAATTGTGGCAATATTTGAGGCCACACCTTATCGACTCCATGTTCTTTCCATTACAGCTTGGTGCCAAAACTAGTTAACCAACAAACAGTTGATGGACCCAACTAGTCTTTGCTTATTCTTTCACATTCTTGTCACACAAACCTCTCTCTCTCTCTCGATTATATTACAAATTACATTACTCAAAGAATCATAGAATTCTGGAGATAGAATTAATCCAACATCTTGTTCAACAGCATATTTAGAATATTGATATACGGACCCTGTATATTTTCATTATACACTATTTACAGACATACTCAATTGTTTACTGATAAATACTTTAAATGTAGTTTTATCCCTTAAAGCAACAATTACTTAGGAGACAGGTTAATTAAAAGAACACACACACACCTTGACAATCTTCAGAGAAGTTAGTTAGGCGATATTAGAAAACAGATGTCAAATCTAATATGTTTGCTTTTAATACTTCACATAAATGGTATTTTATTATAAATTTCATTTTCAGAAGAAACAATGTGAACTGAGATATTAATTTAGATCAGAATGTGCCAGAAATAAATTAATTATTTGACAATATTAATATTAAAAATTATAATCAGGTGCAGTCTGGACAAGGCAGCATAAATTCCTTTTTTCTTGTTCCTACTCACTAATCACAACAACAAACCTTGGAAATGGCAGAAGAGACTACATAAACAGACATCTGAAAGGTGGCAAGAAGGCAGGATGTTTTCAAACACCAGGACCAGAGGAAAAGCACAGCAGGGAGGTGAAGTGCATCTCCACATTGAACAGAAGGCCACACAGACCCAGTGTTTTCTGACCCCTAATCCAGCAGAAGAAAGGAACTCAGGCTCATTTCTCCCACCTAAATAAGTGGAGATCCTGTTGCAACAATAGACAAATCCAAAACCACCAGCGAGGAGATCCATTGGGAGCCCGGCCAATGTCAAGAAGTCCCATAAGGGATCACTCTGTGACCTAGTAGCAGTAGATAAGCTCAGCAGACCAAATCAAACCTTCAAAGGCTTTTAAAATTAAATGACTACAGGAATTACAACCCACAAAAATAGCTCAAAACCTACATGTCTTGACTTCCTCCTAAACTAAATTATTTAAATAGGACCCAAAGAGTCCTATTTAATAGACAGAATGTCCAGGATTCAATAAAGCATCCGTTATGCCAAGAATCAGAAAACAATTTCAATTTATATGACAAAACCAGTCAACTGATGGAAACATAGAGATGAATCAGATGCTGGTTCATCTTATCTGACAAGGACATCACACAAATGTTTCAATGATCAAAAATGAACTGCAAATTCTCTACAGAAAAAAATTAAAAAATAGAATATCTTAGCAAACAAATAGAAGTTATGAACAATATCTTAATATAAGTATAGAAATGAAAAACATAGTAACAGAAATTTAAAGGGTGGACTCAATAATAGAGTGGAGATGACAGAGGATTAAATCAATGACCTAGAGGACATAACAATAGCATTCACCCAGTCTGTACAACATACTGAAATTAAACTGAAAAATAAAATACAGAGCCTCGGGGGCCCTTGGGACAATAACAATAGATCCAACATTTTTTTCTTTACAGTCCTAGAAGAGTGGACAGATAGAGCTGAAAAACATTTGAAGAATGCTTGAAAGTAAACAATGGGTGAAAACTTCCCCCAACCGGTAATAAAAACATATCAAGAAGATGAGAACACTTAAAACAGAATAATACACCCCCAAATTCCACAGGAAAACACATCATAATTAAACTTTTGAAAACTAAGGACAGAGAAAAATCTCTTGAAAGAAGCAAGAGAAATGGAACATAACATCTATGGGAAAAACAATTTAAATGACAGTATTTCTCATCTGAAACCACGGAATGCCAAAAGAAGCACAATGCTTTTTAATGCTGAAATAAAAGAACTGCTTCTTGAAAATACAGTTTTTGGTGAAACAACAACAACAAAAAGAAACACCTCAATTAAAAAATGAGCAAACAACATAGATAGACACTTTTTCAAAGAGGAAAAAACACAAATGACTAAAGGCATATGAAAAGATGTTCAACTTCACCATCTATTAGAGAATTTCAACTCAAAACAATGGCATACGATTTCACACCTACTAGAATGGACATAATAATAAAAAAAAAACCCTGAAAGCTCCTAGTGCTAGAGAGGATGTGGAGAAATAGGTACTGATAGTCACAGTTGGTGGGATTTTAGAATGGTGCAGCTCCTCTGGAAGGCAGTTTGTTAGTTCCTCAGGAAGCCAAGTATAAAATTGCCAAATGATCCAGCAAGGTTTTTGTTGAGTATATACATGAAAGAACTGAAATCAGGGACACAAATAGACATTTGCACACCAATGTTTATAGCAGCATTAGTAACAATTATCAATAGTTGGAAATAGCCTAAATGTCCATCAACTGATGAGCGAATAAACAAGCTGGGTTATATACACATGATGGAATATAATGCACCTGTAAGAAAGAATGATATTATGATGCATGCCACAATATGAATGAAACTTGAGGAACTTATACTGAGCTAACTAAGTCAGAAACAAAAGGGCAAATATAGTATGGTATCATTAATATGAACAACTCTAAAGAATAAGCTCTGGAGGTTAAATTTTAGAGCATAGGTTATCAGGAGAGAGAAAGAGGGTAGAGATTGGGCAATTGATGCTTAAGGAGTACAAAATGTCCAGTAAGATTGATTATAAAGGTTTGAAAATGGATAGGACAATGCTGTGTGATGATAGTACAATACTGTAAGTGCAATTAACAAAGCTGATTGTAAATAAGGTTGAAAGAGAAAGGCTAGAGTTGAGTATGTCACCAGAAAGAAAACTAGAAAAAAAAAAAAGAACCTGGGATTGCAACTCTACAAGTTAAATCATTGCCCTCCCCCTATGTGGGACAAGGTATTCAGGGGTGCAAGTCTCCCTGGCGACGTGGGAGATGACTCCTGGGATGAATCCGGCCCTGGCACCATGGATCAACAATTACATCCTGACCAGAAAGGGAAAAAGAAGTGTAATTAATAAAGTAGTAGTGGCAGAGAGAGTTCAAATAGAATCGAGAGGCTACTCTGGAGCTTGCTCTTACACAAGCTTCAGATAGACCTTGCTACCAATCATAACCTGCCAACCCCCAACCAGGACAATTCCAACCAATCCTAAAGAGCACCTAGGGCAATATATAAGCTTCCACAAGCATTCCATGCACTAGAACAACTTTCCAGAAACCTACAACCTCCAGATGGGTCCCTGGTCCAAATAAGTCCTGAAACCTAGCCCAACCTCTCCAGAACATCAGATAGTTCCATCTCCCTACCCCATATCATTGACAGATCTTTCCAATAGCAAAAATTTAGAGCTGCCATAGCTCAAACACCCCTAAAGAGAGGCATGGAAAGATCAAAGATGATGGTGGAATTATATATAGAAGATAGGATTTAACAAATGAATATGAATGCTGAATCATTGAATTGATATCTCTTTTAGCCTCCAGTATTTTAGAGTAGCTAGAAATAAAAACCTAAAATTGTGAAATTGTAACCCATGTCAAAGTCTGAAATATGTTCTACAACTAATTGTGGTGCTGTGCTTTGAAATGTATAGCTTTTTTGTATATATGTTATTTTTCAGAAAAAAAAAGAAGGAAAAAGTCGATTGTGATGATAAAAAATTATTTAAGCCCTCTAGCCTTCCATATTCTGGAGCAGATAAAAGGAAAAATATGAGAAGATCATGTGACAGCCCATGACAAACTCTGGGATCTGTCCTGTAACTACTTGTTGAAGAGTTCTTTGAAAACTGTTGTTTTTTTATTTCTTTGCTTTGTATGTATGTTATACTATACAATAAACAAAAAAGTAAAAAAAAAAGAAAGAAATTAGTTTGGGTCTATTTTTGTCAGGGAGCTAATGATTGGGAGGTTTATCTACTTAAGGCCTTACAATTTTCCTGATATTAGATCATTATCTGTCTTTTAAATCTAATTGCCCATTCTATATTTAGAATAATCTTTTATTTTTTAAATGTTCCAAGCACTTAAAATCTTTAATTTTTTACTATGATCATCTAAACTAAAGTTTTTCTTTCATGCCAGTAAATCAATGATCTAATCTAAAAATACAAACAACAAACAAAAAACCCTGAGATTGTATAACTTAATTAAAACTAGAATGGATGATGGTATTTAATTATACAAATATAAGAAAGTTCTTTCAAGATCTAGAACAAACATACATCACTATTATAAGGTGTCAATAATGAAGTAGTATATGGAAAAAAATACATTTAATGCGAAATCACGTCTATAGTTAACAGTAACATTGGAATATCCTTTTATTAATTGTAACAAAAGCACCAAAGCTAAAGGACAACAATAAATATATATAAGGAATATGGGAGTATTTTTCTGGAAGAATTGAGAATATTCTAATATTGATTGTGGTGGTGAATGCATAACTATGTGATTATACCAAGAGCCATTGATTATACACTTAGAATGGACTGTATTATATGTGAATAAAACTGTTTGAAAAACAAAAGCAAAAAAAAAAAAAATACCTGGTGAAGCTATCTTTCAGAAATGAAAGTGGAGCAAAAACATTCTCAGGTGAAGGAAAACTAAAAGAATTTGTTGCTAGGAGACCTACCAGTAAAGATTGGCTAAACGAAGCTTTCCAAACTGAAAGAAACAGATAGAAGAAGGAATTCTGGAGTATCAGGAAGGAAGAAAGAACAAAAGCAGAAATATAGGTAAATATATAGAATAGTCTTCTCCCCATGAGTTTTTAAAATCATATTTGATATTTGAAAAAATTTATACTGGCATAGTCTAATACTTTACTCAATACTATTTAAAAGTCAGAAAGTGAAAGGAACCTAAATTGAAGTGAAGTTTTCCACTTCATTTGAAATCATATAATAGATTATTATAAGTCACAGAGAAACTACAAACAAAACTATGCAAAGAGATATTCTCAAGAACACTATACAAATCAAGCTGGAATCCTAAAGAAAAATTCAAGTAATCTACAGAAAGTTAGGAAATAAGAAACAGATGAATGAGAACCAGAGGAAACAAGAAAAAGCAAATAATAAAATGACAGACTTCAGTGCTAACATATCAATAATCAGATTAAATTTAAATGGTTTAACTATAACAACAAAAGAATTGGCAAAGTGAACTAAAAAAGATAAAAGAGCCAACTGTATGTGGCTTACAAGAAATTCACTTCATATTAAATGACATATATGGTTGAAAGTAAAAGGATGCAAATATGAATCTACAAAAGTAAGAGAGGTTATATAAATATCTATTAAAGTAGAGTTCAGAACAAAGAAAATTAGTAAACAGAAAACATTATATAGTGATATAAGGATCAAAACATCAAGTAGACATGATAATCCTAAATGTGAAAGTATCAAACTAAAAACCATCAAAATAAATGAAGCAAAACATGATAGAGTTCAGAGGATAAATTTAAAAAAATCCAGAATTGTAGTTAAGTAATTCATTACCCTTCTCAATGACTGATAGAAATGCAAGACAGGAAACAGAAAAAATATATAACTCAACAATGCCATCAACCAGCAGGAGCTAATCAGCATTTATTGAGCACTGCACTTAACAATAGAAGAACGTAAGTTTTTAGCAAACACCTATGGACCATGTACCAAGACAGACCATATCATGGGCCATGAAACAAACTTCAAAAAAATTAAAAGAATTAAAACCCTACAGAATATGTTCTCTGACCATAATGTAAGCGAACTAGAAATAAATAAATAAAATAATCTTTAACTAGAGAGAGGGCACAAACTAATTCAAAAATTAAGGAAAAGGACACTACTACTGACCTCATAGAAATAAAAAGAATTATAAGACAATATTGTGAAAAACTGTGTTATACCTTGGATAAGTCCCATTTAACCAAGTTAATTATTTTAATGTGATGTTTGATTTGGTTTACTAATGTTTTGTTGAGGACTTTTGCATCTATATTCTTAATGACTATTGGTCTGTCATTTTCTTTTTCCATGTTGTCTTTATCTAATTTTGATTTGAGGGTAATGTTGGCCTCATAGAATAAGTTAAGAAGGACTCCTTTCTCTTCAATTTTTTGGAAGAGTTTACCCAGGATAGGTGTTAACTCTTCTTGGAACAGTTGATAAAATTCACCACTAAAGCCAACTGGTACTGGGGTCTTGTTTTTTTTTGGAAGATTCAAATTTTTCATTCAGTTTCTTTATATAATATTCATCTATCGAAATGTTTTATTTCTTTCTTCAGTTGGGATAGTTTATGTCTATTTCATTTCAGTTTTCTAATTTGTTGGAATACAGTTTGGGGTAGGCTGAAGCTGTCTGTACCCCATAAAAAAACATATTCTTAAATCTAATCCATTCCCATGGGTATAAACTCATTCTAAGTAGGAATTTCTGATAAGGCTACTTCAGTGAAGGTATTGACCCACCTCATTCAGGATGTGTCTTAATCCTTTTACATGTACCAAGATATACCATATCATGGGCCATGAAACAAACTAAAAAAAATTGAAAGAATTAAAATACAGAATATGTATTTTACAGAATATGTTCTCTGACCACAATGTAAGCAAACTAGAAATAAATAAATAAATAACCTTTAACTAGAGAGAGGGCACAAACTAATTCAGAAATTAAGGGGAAGGGGCCTTTATAAATGTAATGAATAAAGAAAGAGAAAGCCATGAAAACAGAATGTGGAGTTAATGAAAACCAGAAAAGTGGGAGAGATCAGCAGACACCACCACGTGCCTTGCCATGTGACAAGGGGACCAAGGCTTACTGGTATCTGGTCTTTGGGAAGAAAAATATTGCCATGATGACACCTTGAATTGGATTTCTCTTAGCCTCAAAAGCATAATCTAATAAATTCCCATTGTTTAAGCCAACCCACTTCAAGGTATTTGCTGGGCAGCCTAGGAAACTAAAACATTTTGGTACCAGGAGAGTAGGGTGCTGCTACTGCAAATACAAATAAATATAGAGAGACAGCTTTGGAATTGTCTAAAGGGCAGAGGCTGGGAGAATTGTGAGGTGCTTGAAGAAAATGCATAGATTGCTTTAATAGACTATTGGTAGAAATATGGATGCTAAACGTACTTTTGATGAAGTCCTACATGGAACTTCATTATTGGAAAGTGGAAGGAAGTTGATCATTATTTTTCAATGGCAGCCAACTTGGTGAAACTGAGTTCAGTTGTCAGATGGAAGGTAGATCTTGAGAGTAATGAACTTGGATATTTACTGGAGGAAATTTTCAAGTTAAGTGTGGAAAGTGCAGCCTGTTTTCTCCTTGTGCATATAGTAAAATGCTGATAACTGAACTCCTGGGTATAAAATAACCAAAAACCATTGGAGTAGAAAAAATTTAGCTTCTGGAAAGCATGTGCCCAGAGAACAGAGCTCCATGTGAGGGTTTAATTGAATATGGAACCAATCACTAGTTTCCAAGGAGACTAGGATTGGAAATGAAGATATTAAGGAAGGATCTGCTGAAGATTCTTTTTTTCTGATTACTTGAATCCCAGTGTATTACATGCAAGGCCAACAAGTTTTTCCTGTAGAATCAGTATGAGAGAAACCACTGAAACACCAGACTTGAAGGGACAGAGAAGGGAAAATTGAAGGAAAAACCACTTCAATGGCAGAACCATGAAGCTGAGGTTTGGACTGAAGAGACCTCCTTGGGTCAAGAGACCAGACCATGTGTGTAGAAAGGGTGACTCTACCTTGTGCTTGGAGGGATCAAACCTTCCAACCCTTTGTTCAGAAAGAGTACTTCCACTCCACTGCTCTAAGAAGATGAACCTGTGCCCTAGCATTTGTACTGTCTGGCCACCTTCTTAATGCTTAGAAAGGTGGAGCCTTCACCCCAGTGTTTGGGAATAGTTCTTGGAAGCTGCGGAATTGCCACTTCATCAGACACAAAGGACAAAACATCATTCTATATATGACTCTCAGATCTCAAAATCTATTGGAGTATGTCCTGCTGGGTTTCAGAATTGTTTGTGAACCACCTTGCCTATTTTCCTGCCAACTTCTCCCCGTGAGAAGGAAATGTTTATCCTACCTGTTCCCAAATTATATATTGGAAGCTGATAACTTGTTCTCCAGGTTTCACAGCTTCATATTCACATAGGGGAATTATGCTCCAGGACAGGCCATATCCATAACCAATTTTGATAAGACTCTGTAATCAGCATTGTTTCTGAAGTGGCTTAATGCTTTGAGGATATTGTGATAGAATGAATGTATTTTGCATGTAGAAAGAACACCCCAGAGCATAGACAGCGGTAATTTGAAGCTGTCTGGACACCAGAGAAAACATGTTTTTTAAATTTAATCCAGTCTTGTTGTGAACCCATTGTAAGTAGGACCTTTGGATGAAGTTAATTTAGTTAAGGCATGGTCCAGAATAAGTCTTAATTCAATTAAAGGAGTCCTTATAAGATGATGAGATTTAACCAGAGAGAAAGAAAACCACTGTAAGTAAGAAGCAGATATCAAGGAAACCCAAAAGAAAAGAGGGAAACTTAGAGATGCCACCATGCATCTTGCCATGTGATAGAGAAACCAAGGACCATTGGCAGCAAGTCCCAAATGCAGTCTTCAAGAAGAAAGGCTTACCTTGATGATATTTGGATTGGATTTTCTTTTAGCCTCAAAATTGTAGACTAGTAAATCCTCTTGTTTATCCAACCAATTCATGCTATAAACTTAAGCAGCTTAGGAAACTAAAATACTTAGAAAGTAAAGTATTGAATTAGCATGTGATCTGGCAATATCACATCTAAGCATATGGCCAGAATAATTGAAAATAGAGATTGAACAGATATATGCACACCCATGGAACACCCAAGTTCATAGTGGCATTATTAACAATTTCCAGAAAATGAAAGCAACCAAGTGTCCATCAGCAAATGAATGGACAAACAAAATGTGGTATACACACTTAATGGAATATTATTCAGTCATAAAAAAGGAATAAATTCCTGACATATTCAGCAATGTGATGAAATATGAGAACATCATATTGAGTGAAAAAAGTCAGACACAAAAGGACAGATATTTATGATCTCCCTGGAATGAAATAACACGAAATAACAGATATTTTATGACCTCCTTGAAATGAAATAACAAAAATAAACTGAATCATAGAGTTAGAAACTAGAATATGGTTATCAATGGCTGGGGGGTTGGGGTAGGAAATGGGGAGCTAATGCTTAATTGGTACAGAGATTCTTTTGGGGGTTATAGGAAAGTTTCAGTGATGGATGGTTGTGATGGCAGCACACTTTTGTTAATGTAATTAACATCAATGAATTATATATTTGAATATAATTAAAATTTTAAATCATATATATGTTGCTAGAATAAAAATTTTAAAAAATAACTATAGGACTGTATGACAAACAGTATTCTAATGTAAACAGTGGAATATGATTAATAGTATAATCAAATAACATAATTTCAATTGTTACAAACTTAATACAATAATGCAAAGTATTAATCACAGGGAAAACAGAGTATGTGAGGAAGGTATATGAGAAGACTATATTTTGCATGATTTTTTGTGTAAACCTACAAATTCTCTAATAATTTTTTTATCCCGTTAGAAAAAAAGACAAAAGATTTGAAAGCACATTTCACTGAATAGGAAAATAAATACATACAAAGATGTTTGACATCATTCGCCATTAGGGCACTGAAAATTAAAACCATAATGAAATATTTCTACATACCTATATAAATGGCTAAAATTAAAAAAAAAGTGATGACATTAAATTTTGGTGAGACTGAGGAGAAACTACGTCATGTATAAACTGGTTTTTGGAAATGTGAAATTGTACAGCCACCCTGGTAAACAGGTTGGCATGCAACTATCACATGACCTACTAACTGCATTTGTGGGCATATGTCCCAGAGAAATGAAAAATATGTTCACACAAGAATCTGTACAAAAATATCCATAGTAGTTTTTCTTATCATAGCCAAAACCAGAGTCAGTGTAGATGTCCTTTAAGATGTGACTGGTTAAACAAAATGTGGTTTATTCATGTTATGGAATACTACAAGGCAGTATAAAGGGATGCACTATTGATGCACATAGCAACTTAGATGATTCTCCAGTGAAATGCTGAGTGATAAAATTAAATCCTAAAAGGTTAATACTGTTTGATTTGATTTATATAAACACTTTTGAAATGGTAACATTTTAGGGCTGTGTGCAAGCTCATTGGTTGTCAAGGGTAAGGGATGAAGAGGTGGGGAGTTAGATGAATGTGGTTTTCAAAGGGAAACACATAGGATCTTTGTGGCACTGTAGTTACTCAATATCCTTTACTGTGGAAATGAATACATAATACAGTTGAAGAGAACTTAATACACATGCACTCGCAAATAAGAACAATTGAAACAGGAGAAACCTGAAAGAATTTAATGATTGTATCAATGTCAATAATTTGTGATATTATATCATAGTTTGTAAAACCTTATTATTGGGTGAAACTGGAAAAATTGCACAATGAATCTCGCTATATTATATCATAAAACTACTTGTTATCTCAAAACAAATTTTAATTTAAAATATTTAAGTCCAAGCCATAGAGAATTAAGAAAATATAAAACTTGTTTATGAAATTATGAAACAGGGTTATGATTTTAAAATTAGTTTAAAACTTATATAAACATTGGTAGTTGAGAGTTTTGGTTAAAAATATTTTCCTTAGGGAGTTGTCTAGAAGCTATATTATTTGTAAGGTAATTAAAACTTTCATACGTCATTTGTGAATGAACAGTTCTTTGTTGAGATTTTTAGGTAATAATTGACGGTTGGACAAAAGAAGAAAATAAAGAGGCCAAAATAAACTGCCACACATGTACAAAAGGCTCAGCCACCTTTCAATTAACAGGGAAAAAGAAGTTAAAATAGAGCCAACATGAAAGGAATTTGAGTAGTGTCTTGCAGAACACAGGTGTTATAAGCTCACATTTCCAAAAATTAAAAAAAAAAAAAAAATTGGTGAACGAGCAAAACGCCCCCCGTGCTAGTTTGAAGCTATTGTGTACCCCAGAAAAGTTGTGTCCTTTAATTCTTACTCAATATTTCTGGGTGGAAGCTTTTTGACTGTTTCTATGGAGACGTGACCCACCCAGTTGTGGGTGGTAACTTTTGATTAGATGCTTTCAATGGAATTGTGTCTCCACCCATTCAAGGTGGGGTTGCTTACTTGAGCCCTTTAAGAGGGAATCATTTTGGAAAGATCTTTAGAGTCCACACAACGAGAATTCTTTGGAGATGAAGAAGGAAAATGTCCTCAGGGAGAGCTTCATGAAACAAGAAGCTGGGAAAGAAAGCTAGCAGACTTTGTGCCATGTGACCTACCAACTGAGAGAAACCCTGAACTTCACTGGCCTTTCTTGAGTGAAGGTAACGTCTTGTTGGTGCCTTAATCTGAATATTTTCATAGCCTTGCCTTAATTTGGACATTTTCATGGCCTTAGAGCTGTAAACTTGCAATTTAATAAATTCTCCTTTCCAAAAGCAGTTTTGTTTCCAGTATACCACATTGCAAACTGGAACACGCCAAAACAAACTATTTTGTATCCTTCTCAAAGAAGATCTTACATCATAGAGTGATATCAGAGTAAGTTTGAGCTAGGACTCAACCCATAATGATTCTTGTCAAATAAAAACAAATCCAGACTTGGGCAAGGAAAGACTTTATGTGAAAAGACAATTGCAATAGGAGGGAGTGACCTTGGGACAAGAAGAAGATTAACACAACAGGGTGAGAGCTCAAATCTGCAAAGACCAGATCTTCAAGTGTCTCAAAGATCAGGCAGAAACTGGCTTTTCTTTTATAAGATTGTTTAAAGTCTAGGAAAAACCAGATGGGATGAGTGGGTAGCCCGATCGGACAATTGATCAGATAAAGTCTTTCCCTTAAATCAGCTACTTCTGGGGAGGGGCTGGTGGGGTGGAGGGTTGTTCCCAGTTCCACTGCTTAGGAAGGGCCAAAGTGCAAGGGCCAGGGGGAAGGAAAGATGCCTGATTGAAGTTTGGTCAAGTCAAATTAGAGGGCATTTTTCTCCATATTGGTCAATGGAGGCAAACCATCAGCTAATCATTTATGAGACACTGGTGGAAATTCAGAGGTTGTTCATCTGGACTTTTCATGAGTAGACAAGGAGGATATCTGTGTGTCTCACCTGATTCATGTGAAGAAGGGCTGTTCTTGGCAGTGAGCCGTTCCACATCACAAAAAGGTGGGGAATTTCTTAACTGTCATTGTTTCCCAGGAGCACTTGGCTCAGTTCAAGTTCAACATCATCATTCCAAAAATGTGCGTTTAATTTCTACGGGTTGGGCTACTTCGCCATACTGCCTCCTATGCCTTTTTGTGTCTGAATGAAATGCTCTGCTATGATGTTGGGGGTGGGAAAGGTTGAGGAGGGATTAGAAAACACAAAGACATTACAAAACAAATGGACAGAGATTAGAACTGGTTTCTGAGGTCGGACTGAGTAAGAACCCGGAACAAGCTGGGTATAGCAATGCCTATTTAGCATTGAAAGGAAAGAGAAAAGAATTGCATGGGAAAGAGCAAGAGAATATGATGCTTTCATAAGTACTGGTAGGCTTTGAGGTTGAAGACACTGCTGATAAAGGTAATTTTTCCCATGTGAGACCTCATATTATACCCAGGATGTTTTGTTTTTCCTGAAGGTGCTATTTCTCTATTTTAGTCATAGTTTCCTTTCCCCAGCCTCCAACCCCCACACTCATATCAATGTCTAGTGGTTCAGAGATACCTGACTAGAATGACAACAGGAGGTTAAGGTGGCATGCATGGCAGTTAACAGAGGATTTTATCGGCACTTTTGGTAAAACTGAGGAAAGCATCTCTCAGACTATCAGGACAGTGCTTTCACAGCATGATATTCTAGGCGGGAGAAACATTTACTAATAAAATTGATGGAAACTCAGTCACTATGACATTTAGAGCTAGACTGTACCAAGCTTTAGAATTGTGATAAAAGAAATTCTTGTCCTGGCAAGCAAGAGAGATTAAATCAACAAACTATAAGGGTATGGGAGAAAAGCAGTAATTCTCTTTGATGCTGTCTTAGGCTGTTCCCTACCAACAGGGGCATGCATTATTTGCAAGTTTGGGTGGTTTCATGTTTTTCAACCTAAGTTAAGCATTTATAACAAGATGAGACAAATCGCATCACTAGCTTTATTATACTAAACTATCTAGACAATTCTTTATATCAGGAGAATTTAACATTTTGGATGCTATGGATACTCTCCTTGGAAAAATGATCAAAAATACACTCAATAACTTAGATACAATTTGAGTGATTGTTCAATCACTTGGAATCATAGTGTACAGACCCAGGTTGTGATCCCTTCCCTATAATATTTGAAATCTCTGCTTCATTTTCTTATGTGGAAGGTTTTCTTAAGTGGTTAGGATTCTTAGTACTTTGAAGGAAAATAGTTTATATTGTTTGCCAGAGATTTTCTTTCAATTTTCTAAGACATTTTCACAAAACCAGTGTAACTTCTGAAATCTGCAAAGGTCTATAGCCTCTGAGACATAGTCCAGAAACCAGCATAGACATCTCAACTGTGGATTAAGCATCCAAATCTCATTTCCTCTTATAGAAACTATCATATCCATAATCAAGGTAATTATTAAGGTCTAATGAGGTCACGTGCACAAATGCAGATTTTAAGGGTAGAGGACAATACAAATATTAGTTGTTTTTACACACCATGCTAGAGAAAATACATAAGAAGTAGAACTAAAAAGTGTTGATTGAGTAAATTTGAGAAAATAACTCTTCTTTTGGGGTCTCAATTTCCTCATGTGCAGAATGAAAGTACTGTACTGTTTGATCTCTAAGGACCCCTTCTAATTGGATTTTTCTCTCATTTGAAAAGCAATGCATAGAATTTTACCATTTACAAATGTGCCTAAGTCCATTATCTCATTGGCTGCCATAATAAAGATCAAATTAGCAACATTTACTCACACCTCAATATTTACAATGACAAATGTGAGCAAATTCCCTATCTCTTTATTAATGAAATTAGTTCAATAGTGAGATAACGTTTGTAAAGTTTTTTTTAAGTTAAACAGTTTTCCCATATAGTATTTATCATATTCTCAAAATAACCTGGGAGGTGTGTTGGGCAGGTATTATTGCCATAGTCATTATAAAGCTAAAGGAATATAGACTGAGTGTACCTGAATTTCCAAAGCTCATCCAGCTAGTCAAAGGGAAACTGTGACTAGGAGGACCCAGATTTGCTTACTCCAAATTCATTTTTTCCCATTCTATTTCTCCTTGAAACAAGATCCAGTAGGAATTTAAAGTTAACCTGTACCGGGTTTAATTCCTTCCTCCAGAATCCCTACCTCATGCTCGGATAGTAGATATTGCACCCACTGAGCTGCTTTTCCCATGAAACTGGAATATTTCACCACTCTGTCCCTGTCTTCTTTTCCCCACCTTAACTTCTTAACAACAGTAACAAATTAGAATAACTTTCTCCTAATGGATCTGGTCTGCCAAAAAACACTGTCCTTCTACCAGCAACTAAGCAACTGGGCACTTGTAACTCATGGAGTCCTGGGAAGATCTGTAGATGTGTAGGGGTGTGTGTGTGTGTGTGTGTGTAAAATATATAATACAATATATAATATGATAGTAGATAATTGCACAGTCATACTTGCCATGTTTGGGTACAGGCTCTTACAATCTGAAGCAAATCAGTGAGCTTGACTATAACCAGAGCCACGAGCTAAATTTGGGGAGCGGTCTGTTAAAAATAGGGGTATCTACTTAAATGTTCTCTTTTCAAGGCCTTGTTTCTCAGGACTTCAGTCAGATTTAGGAACCTGAGTCATAGTGGTATCAATTGTAGTACCTCACAACTGAACTGGTGCCCATACTTTTAATCCCGCAATTTGATTAGTTTTCTGGAGAAGCCAGTCTCAAGTTCCTCTCTCCATCCTTCTGAATTAGCTTCACAAACAAAAATATTGGGGAGGAAGAGGGGATCCATCAGTCCTGTGATAACATCTGAATTTTCCGAGTCAAGTTTCTTCAAGAAATGAATTCAGTGGCAATTTACTCTGATTAATTTTCCTAACTACACTGTAACTTGATGCAAAAACAAATTCTTTACATTTTTCTCATTGCTGTCGGTGGGAGGTCAGAGGTATGAGACGCAACTTCCAGCTATTATTCCCATTTAAGAACCATCAAATAGAGATGCCCCTTCACAGAGACAAAGGAATTTCCAGCTTTGAGATAACATATAATTACTCTGTTTGGATCTATTTAGTGCTGGATGCCTAACTACTCATACTTACGGACTATTAATTGCCATCATATCACTACCTTCAAAGCTTGCCTCCATGTCAGAGTAAGTTTAAGCACAGATTTAGGACCTGACATCAGTTGTAGTACCCCACTACTGAAGTTTAAGCTCAATTCAAATTTGTAATCTCTAGTGTCTGGTGCTGCGTTCTCCACAAGCATCTATGTTTGGGCTTGAATGCATCCTTTAAGAGGGGTTTACATGTTTGTGGTCCCCTAGAACAGCCCAGACTCCAAGGAATTGCATGGAACATAGAATTGACCTATTTTTCAGATTTCTTTTCCAGGAAGAAGTTGGGAAGACCTCAATTTCTTTAAGAGATTCTATCAGTGAGTCTGGATTCAGCATTTTAGGGCTTATTAGTTCTTAGCCTTGATTGTTCTAGGAAGCTCAGAACATGCTACAAATGTCCAGCCCTGTCTGAGCCTTCCAGTATCTCACAATGAATCTTCCCAAAGGTTGAAATGTCAGAAGCTCACTATATGAAGTATGATTTAATGTCCTTTACTGTATGTGAATTGTCAATCTCTATTCTCTTGAACACCAGGTGTATGTAGTTATGAGAAGGGGAGATTTTCACACCAGATCATGATGATATAGTCCAGGTTAGGAATGGGTACTGTGTACCTTAATTCAAAGATTGGAAACCAATGCCTCAATTCATATGATTCATTGCTGGCACTCTGCATTTGCATATTAAAAGGCAGTCTGCTTGGGAAGTCATGGACTCTCAGGGGTCAGCTCCCTGCCCTCACATACCCCTTTCCTTTCTCTTTGTGTGCAGATGTTTCAAAATGTCTTCATCCCATGGCCTGGAGGAGACACTAGGCCTAACTGAATGGCCCAACCATACTGTACCTTAAGCCCAAAACAGAACAAGCAGCCCCAGCTGCTTACCAGGGTGGGAACTCTACTTAAAGTTCTCTTGATACAAGCTTTTTGATCAATGGCTTGGCCCCTTCCCTGCTGAGGTTATATAAATCCTCAACACTCAAATAGCTCAGGGTTGCTCTTCTCCCACACAAAATTGTTTATGTAGAGTTGCCTTCCAACGACCTTGACCAGAACAGTTGGCCTCCTTGGAAACTGGACACGATGGGACCTCTCTGCCCTGCTTTTTAGACCCTATGTGCTGTGTTATGTAATAAATCAGTCATTTGATTCAAATTTCTGTTGTGCCTGAGCCTGTATTCCCATGATGTACCACGTAACAACTCACTCCACACAGTCTCCTCTTGCCTGTATGTGTAAGCAAACGGTTTGGTCTCACCAACACTCCCATGGTTATTTCCTGGTGCATAGCAAGCTAATTGTTATCTCATTTCCACCACTCAGCAATCTTGACTATGAAGATATGTCTTTTTAATCATTTTCCACTCTCTGAGATTCAATCAAATTCAGGGATTTCCTGATCTGGTGTCTGAGCTGTCAGCTTTGCATGTCAGAAGGCTGAGACATAGTATTGCATGATCCATTGACTTCCACTAGCTCATCACACCCCCTTCACACCCCTTCCCTCCCACTCCCATCACTCCCATTTTGCTGTAGTACCTTCTAAAAGTTCAAATTTGCAACTGGCATCCTCTCAATAATGAATATATCTTTATGAAGCTCTCTGCCTTAGCTTCTGAGAATTCTGAATAAAATAATCTCCAAATTGTTATGACTGAACTTAAAGCAAGTCTGTAGTTTTGAAAAATAAGCAGATCTAAGATCATGGCACACAAATTTAAAGGTGATGAATACTTTCAGCAGGCACATAGAATTTTTTTTTGCATTTAGGCTTATAAGGTTTAATCAGTTCAATTTTAAAAACAAGGCAAGTTAGGACAAGAAAAGTAAAGTGACTTGGATAGTCAGTAGAGTTCCTGGAGGTAGAAGGATGTAATGAAAAAAGCCTAACTTAAGTTTCAATCCTGTTCCTGATAATTACTTATATGACCCAGAACAATTTAATCGTTCAGGTTTTCTAAATCTGAAAACAGAAGTAATATATTTCTTCCATGGTTATTATGATAAGTACATGATACAAGGTTTTGACAATCATTAAGTTCATGCCTTCCACATATTAGGCATCTTATTACTGTGTCTTCTCCTTTCTTCTAATTCTCAAGGCAGGAACTTTACCTTCATATGTCTTTGTAATTTGGCACCAGCTGTATAGTGTTACACACCACATGCTCAATGTAAGTTTTATTATTAATGTTATTGATGATGATGATTGCAGTTACCTACTATTTTGGATCTGACCGCAGCACTGCTCCATATTTAAATGTAATAACAGAGGGTGGGCAACGGTGGCTCAGTGGCAGAGTTTTTGCCTGCCATACCAGTGACCCGGGTTCGATTCCTGGTGCCTGTCCATGTAAAAAAGAAAATAAAGTAATAACAGAGATATGACTGTTTCATGTAACCCAAGGGATAATAACTATTTTTTAAAAGCTTTCCAAAAGGAAAGAGTTTGCATATAATATTTCACAAATTGTTTTTAAAGGACTTCATTTCAATCAATAAGAAAGAAAGGACAACACCTCAGGAAAAAAAAATATTTAAACTCAAATATATTTAAACCCCAAACTTAAAAAAAGAATGGAGGGAAAGAAAATGCCTTCTGTTTTTCAAATTCCTTTCTAGAATCTCCCATGTATGCTTGTATTTACTCCTCTTCTCACATTTTTATTTTCTTTATAAATTTGTAGGTTTACAGAAAAATCATGCATAAAATACAATATTCCCATAAACCACTCTATTATTAACACCTTGCATTGGTGTGGAATATTTGTTACACTTCATGATAACACATATTTATAACTGTACTAGCTATAATCCATGGTTTAATTTAGGGTTCACAGTGTATTGTATTCCCATGGTCTGTTTTATTATTATTATTATTATTATTATTATTATTATTATTCTGTTACCATATTGTTTCAGTCTACTAATGCTACCAGAATGCAATATACCAGAAATTGTCTTTTACAAAAGGAATTTACTAAGTGACACATTTACTGTTTTAAAGTTATGAAAATGCTCAAATTAAGACATCAACAAGAGATTACCTTTACTCAAGAAAGGTTGATGGTATCCAGGGTTTCAATGCCACATTCAAGGCCCATGGCAATGCCTGCTGGCCCCTCTTTCTTAGGTTGATTTACAAAATGTCTCTCAGCTCCTGTGTGTCCTTCTGCCCTCCCCTGGGGCAGTTTTCCCTCTTTAAGCATCTGTGGGTCCGCTCAGCTTCTCTGAGGCAAAGTCTGAATTTCATCTCATAGCTTAGCATCTCTGGGAGCATTTTCTGTCTCCAAGTATCTTTGGGTCCTCTCTTTGCTTCTCCAAGGGCATTTTCTTTCTTCAAATGTCTTTCACTTGGTTTTATCTCTCTCCTGTCTGTGTTGGCTCTGAGCGCTCTCTATTTTCTACATTTTATTCTCTTCATAGAGGACTCCAGTAAAAGGATCAAGACCCACCTTGAGTTGGGTGGGTCATATCTCCATGGAAACAATCTAATAAAAAGTTTCTCCCAAGTAGGTCTACACCCACAGATTTGGATTAGAAGAAAATGGTTTCTCTGGGGTACATAACAGTTTCAAATCAACACACAAATATAAAATCTAGTATTTTCCCTTAAAATTGCATTTAGGAATATATTTCAGTGCTGTTAGTTATGTTCCTTACAGCAATCTCATGAGTTAAAAAAAATGATACTGTTTTAGGGACTAGGTAATCAATTGATGCCTTTGGGTCAAATGCACAAATCCACATGCTAGAAAGTGGAAGAATTAAAACAGAAAGTTTTAATGAGAATCCACATTTTTTTCACACCAGGTTACAGAGTTTTAGCAAGTACAGATATACATATGGCTAGATGGAATAAACAGGACCTGCAAAGTATGGTAATCATCTCAGTCCTTGATCCCTGATCTCATACTTGGGTGTGTTTCCTGCTTCTTTCTACCATTGTTAGTCCAATGTACTATTCCCTGAGGAATCTTGCTTCTCAATAAAGGTCAAGTTAGATTACTGGAGTTGACTACAACGATTTAAACTCCTACTGTCTGGCACAGGGTCATTAAGGATTCCACACAAGACAGTGAGTCAAAGATTAACAGATTTATTGAAGAGATAAAGCAGGGAGGAGGCAGGTGGGAGAATGAAAAGGAGAAAGCAGGTAGGAACCTGAAATTGGCTCCCGCCTGGGGAGTCAGCAGAAAGAAAGAGAAAATGGCTCTCGCTCCTTGCTCTGGGAGCTGTGTTCTAAAGGGACAGTGACACTAAGAGGGGAGGGTGCCCGCTAGGTGGTGTGTTGTTTCCTGATTGGATGGGGGCTTATAACAGGTTTATATCTGTATCCTTGGATCTGACAAGGATGCTGAGGAGGGTGGCTGAGGGGGGGGGTCTGCCTCAAGAGTTCCTTTTGCTCTTCAAATTTTCTTTCTGAGACCTAACACCTATGAGAATCCTTAATGTGTAGGGTGTTCTTGAACACCAAAAAGCCTCCAAGACTCAAATGGCAAGATTCCTTCAGTGAAACTTCAGACATAATGATTTTGAAGGAGATTTGGGGAATCAAGGCATGTAGTCACATAACATCTATCTGTCGAGAAAGAAATGGGCAAAGAGAGGAGAAGAGGAACGCACTGGTAGATGGTAGAAAGAAGAGAGAAAGGTTTTCGGTAATTCTGGCACTGTTTCACGAGGAGTCTTTTACAAAGCTTCTGTGGTCCTCTCCCAACCCCAGCCCCTCCATATATGTTGCGCTTAGAATCCCTCTACTGAGTTTCTGTTCAAAAAATCTTTGCAAGCAAGAACAAGAGCAAAAAGACACAGAAAATTTCATTTCTATTCCAGGCACCTTTGACATTTATCCTAGGACCCCCTTTCTGATACAGTGAGTATGGCAGAATGAAAGGTGAATGCTGTATATGCATGATGTCTGCAGTGCTAGACAATCACAGTGACAGGGTAAAACCCAGCAGAAGCAGAATGCTTGTTTTCAAATTACATTACGGGATTTTTCCATGTGTTTTAAATAGATGAAAATAAGGTTTTCATGAGATAAGGTAAACATTTTAGGTTTTCTCAATATACGGAAATTATTAAACAAGGGGCAAAGATACCACAGGTAAGAAGGAATTGATACAATGCAGTAGATGATGTCATCTTCTCCTCTTAATATCTGAATTGAAGACTTATTTTGGGTAAAATGATGGCTTTCAGTTTTATAATCACTATACAATTCACTGATCTTCTGTGAAGAAAATACCAAAAGTAGGAATGGTTCAAGTTTACAGATGAAGATAAATGCAATGATATTTATTCTAAAGATGCTGCAGTGTGTGTGTATGGGGGGGGGGGGGCTTCAGTGCATACCAGTTGTACTTTCCATTCTGATAGACTAAATTTTTTTTTATTTTTTTGTAATAACTTTCCCATAAAAAACTCACAGAACCTAAATACAGACGCATCAATATATGGAATTTTGTATGGTAGAGTAGGAAAATGGCAAAAATGAGGATAAAAGGAAACAATCACAGAGCTTTATATTTAGCATAAGTATTTGCCCACACCCTGTTTTACAGTGAAAATAAACTTGAGTACTCAAGATGACATAGTTTTTTAAAAGCATCAAGCAAGTAAATAATATTGAGTCTAGGCCTTGTAAAGTTTGACCTCAAAGGAGAATGATTCTTAGTGGAAGTTACCGGAAAAAGCCACTGATCTCCAATACTGTTTGCTGTCACTAAACCTAGATAACCATGCATTTTAATTTTCATGGTAATATTCAGTAGAGGAGGGACAAATGAAACCTCCCCTCCTCTCACTGATCTAGTGACTTGCAGAATTCGACAATTGAAATAGCCATTAAAATTATCTCTGGGCTGTTTTCTTTAGTGCAAGAGGAAAACATTATTAATGAGCATTCAGAATATCATTTCATCTAGTTCTAGCCCCAGTTTATCAAGCTCTCCACTGTTCTATAAGGCTTGGGAAAGAGCCAGGTGTGAGCCAGCCTTTCAAGCTGATCTTAAAAGTCATAGTCAATAAAACCTGTGGTTTCCCCACACAGATTCCTGCTGGATTCACCTTGGGACAATCTGGGAGGTGTTTACTGAAAATTTGTTTCTTTTTCTCTATTATAATCCAGTTTGCAACTCCTAAAATATGGACCAGAACAGATGGGAGAGGCTTTCTCCATCTGGGTATCTTCTTTTCTCCTTTTGCCTTCAGAGATTGAATGGATAGAAAAGAAAAATAATATATTTGAGCATTTGATATATGTTGTCATTATGAAGATACACTTTCATTTTCCCAACAGGTCTATGAGGCATCTTGATCCACACTTTCAGATGAGGAAATCTACATTTTGATTAAATTGTTGTTTTAAGGTCACTTTCTGTTTTAGCTTGCTAGGCTGCTTAAAGCAGATACCATGAAATAAATTAAATTTTTTTTGGAGGGGGGAGGGGTGCATGGTCCAGGAATTGAACCTGGGTCTCCCACATGAAAGGCAAGCATTCTAACCACTGAACTACCTATGCACCCAGATTAGCTTTTAACAGTGTAAATTTATCAGCTTACAAGTTTACAGTTTTGAGGCTATGCAAATGTTCAAATCAAGACATCATCAAGGTGATGCTTTCTTCCAAAAGACAGGATGTCAGCAATCCTGGACTCCAGTTACACAGTAAGGCCCACTGGACTATCTACTGGTGTCTCCTTTCTCTTCTGTGTTCCAGTGATTTCAGCTTTTTGTTTCTGTGGATGTCTCTCTCTCTCTCACTCTCTCTCAATCTGCACTCATCCTTTTTATAAAATTCTCCATTAAGAGGATAAGGATCCTTCCCGAATAAGGTGATCACACCTTAGCTGAATTAGTCTCATCAAAAGATCCTACTTACAATGGGTTCATGCCCGCAGTCATGGATTCGTTTTAAGAATATGATTTTCGGGGGGTGCACATATTTTCAAACTACTACTACACTTACCTAAAAAGTGGTAGATACGGAATTCAAAGCAGGTACTTTTGACTCCAGCAGTTCATAATCTCGCAGAATGCACCAATCACAGGATGCACCAAAGTCACCTTGGAACTTGTGGGAAATATAAATTCTTGGGCCTCATCCCGTAACACTCTGAATCAGAAGCTCTGGGACTAGGCCCAACAATCTGCTTTCCACATGCCTCCCATGTAAATCTCATGGATACCAAAGTCTGCAGTTCACTTTGTGCCCCTTCAATAGAGCTATTTATTTGTGAAAAGAGAGAACCCATAAATTTTCTCATTCTTCATAATGGATCACTTATAGTATGGGTTGTCTCCTGACTCCGTTTTATTTATCACAGTTTCCTACATCATAACCTTCACTCTTCCGTCTTCTAAGTTCATTAAGAAAAGGGGTAGTACTCTATCTAGCTAGCTAGCCAGCTAGATAGCTAGCTAGCTAGCAATATGTAGCAAAGTTGTTATTTTATTAGAAAAACATGGAAAAATATTCAGTATTTACTTATTATAAAGCCAGTCAGTGAGAATAGTTATAAAAGTCTAGATTCACTTGCAAATGTTAACAAGTTCCTTCTATGATTATATTTTTATGGCCTAGCAATGTGTGTATCCTGGAGAATATTCGTGTATGGCCCCATGAAAGTAATGTGCATTCTACTATTGTCGAGCGGAGGGTTCTGCAGTGTCTCACTCTGTTCTTTTAATAAAACAACTCGAAGAGTAGAGGCCAGGGTGCATAAGGACTCTAGAGTCCAAGTACATATGTTCTTCAGTCAGTGAGGAGGAGCGGGAAAGATGGTTTTGAAATGTTGGTGCAGCAATAGACATAGGTCAAAAGGCCTGAGTGTGATTCACTGCCTGGTCTCAGTAAGACGCGACGTTCTACAAATCGCTTGATGTCTCAAAGCCACTATTTCTTCATCATTGGAATGGGGACAATAATGACAACTTCTCAGGGCCGTTGCATGGTATAAATGATATTATTTATGAAAGGCCTTTGCAAACAATAAGTGATTATTTTGACTTTGGCTTATATTCCCTAAGCTCCCTCATACCCTCTATTATCCTGAGGTAGGCATTGAACTTAGGGAAACATGAATCATATGGCTCAAATACTGACCCCTCTAGTAACCATCGGTTTTTAGTATATGACATTAAATAAGGCAAACAATGCCACATTTAGCAATCACGGTAGCACGCTATAGTCTCTAAGATTTTCTAAGATTTTCACACATGTTCTAGTTTGCTACCTGCTGGAATGCAACATACCAGAAACGGAATGGTTTTTTAAAAGAGGAATTTAATAGGCTGCTAGTTTACAATTCTAAGGCTGAGAAAATGTCCCAGTCAAAGCAAGTCTATAGAAATGTCCTATCTAAGGCATCCAGGGACAGATACCTTGGTTCAAGAAGGCTGATGAAGTTCAGGGTTTCTCTCTCAAGTAGAAGGGCACATAGCGAATGCAGTCTCAGTTTCTCTCTCATCTGGAAAGGCACATGGTGAACACAGGCAGGGTTCCTCTCTCATCTAGAAGGGTACATGGTGAACACAGTGTCATCTGCTAGCTTCTTCTCCTGGCTTCCTGTTTCATGAAGCTCCCCGGGAGGCATTTTCCTTCTTCATCTTCAAAGGTTGATGGACTCTGCTTCTCGTGGCAATATTGTCCTGCTTTGCTCTCTCTGAATCTTCTTCATTCTCCAAAATGTTTCCTCTTTTCAGGACTTCAGAAACTAATCAAGACCCACCCGGAGGTGCAGACATGTCGTCACCTAATCCAGTTTAACAACTACTCTTGATTAACTCACCTCTCCAGGGAGATGATCTAATTACAGTCTCAAACATACAGCATTGAATAGGGATTAGAAGAAGCGGTTGCCTTTACAAAACGGCATTAGGATTAAAACATGGCTTTTCTAGGGTGCATGCATCATTTCAAACCAGCACAGCACATTAACAATTATTCTCACTATTTAACATTTTCATTTGAACAACTTTAAAAATGTCTAGTTTTACCTCAACTTTCGTGTTTATATTTTCCATCCCCTCCTCAGACGATTGCACTTAAAATAAAACCACTCTTCTTCACTTGCTCTACTTTTCACATGTTCATATGGTGTCATAGGAACTCCCACTGAGTCTTAATATAGCTGCTACATGATTTTAGGGATGTCTTTATCCTTTCCAGTAAATTAATCCCTCCCTGCCTTTCATCGTGCCGTTATTCAACTCTTTGGTCCTAAGTGCCAACAGTATTTCTAATACTGCTTAGCTAGGATCCTGAGCTATGGAGAACAGCAAACCTAGATTGGGAAATAGATTAACAAAAACACAGCGCAGAAGCGCCATGTTTCAGGACCGCAGGCCAATGCACAGGCGCAGTCCCAAAGCAACCTGGTGTGAAGTTACCACAGTCCTGCCTGTACCCTAACCCCATTTGTTATTATGCTAAGTAACTTGCATTAGATTCTTGATATAAATCAAGAGGTTCACATACATTCAAAAATCCTCCAGTAACCGAATAATAGGCCTCATCTATAGCGGATTATATTACTAAGGGTGCAAGAGTGTTCTGGAGGGGCATTCAAAAACTGGTAGGAACCAAAGATTAGATAAGAAAGAGATAAGACCTGGGACCGCTTATTTCTCTGCAAATGCCAAACAAAAAATATCTTGACACTAGATGGCAGCAGTGTCACATGTTTTCTTCTCAAATTCAAATGGCCTTGAAATCTTGGGGGGAAATATTGCAGTATTAATACACAAATACAATATTACAAAAATCAGCCTATCCTATTTGACAGCTGTTTTCCAACCCTGCTCATACTTATGATCAAGAAATAATTTGGCATTTTTTTCTAAGTGTGGAACCTTAAGCTGTATGAATCATTGTAACTCTTATATAAGATCTGACCCAAGAAAATACTCCATCTTTTATATATATGTACATATATATAAAAGCAAAAATAGGCTGTTATTAGTTAGTGGGATCATTATTTATCACAAATTTGAATCAAATAGATTTTTTGCAACTTGGAGAGAGGGGATGATCTTAAAAGATTTATAACAAAGCACAGCTAAGAGAAAATCAACCTGGAGCACAGATCTTTTTTGTCACAATTCTGTGTGAAGGTGTTCAATTACACAGGTGACACTGAAAATTGCTGATTGGGATTCTAATAAAGTAAACATCATCTATGAGTTCTACCCCAGGATGGTTACATTTTGGAAACGTTTTTTAATGGCAGAAATCCTTCTTGGTGACACGAGTCATTAGAAATGGCAGTGCAAAGACAAGACACTGTTTCTCAAGGAGAAGTCAGCCCTTTACTTCCTGAAAGAGATCAATTTTTCCTGATGAGGAGCTCGAAATGAACTATTGGAGCACTTAATGAGTCTTAAAAAGCATTTTTGTTCATTTGCTGAGTTACAGATAACATCTAGGGGCCAATTTTAAATCACAGAGGGAGTGGCCTCCTCCAACCCAGTCCAGCCTAAAGAGCAGAACTCATGGTTTTCACTGGAAACTCTCCTGTGATTGAGCCACGACAAAATGTATTTCCGCACCTATGGCAAATCCAAGATATGTAAGGCTGTGACTTTCAGAGAAGTAAATGTAACTCCCCATATTTAGAAGGATGAGAGAGAAAAGATTCTTGATAGTAGCTCCAATAACTCTCCTTAGGGCAAAACAAGACTAAGGAAATTGTGGTTGGGTAGTTACATGTCAAGATTGTTGCCCTGAACTTTATAGATTCATTATGGCATTCTCATGTAGTGTAGACACCTCAGGGGGCAGGGTGAATCTCAATTAAAGCAGAGCTATAAAATATTATGAAATGGCTTATTTAATCTTGAAGACTCAGAGAAAATGCAGGTGCAAGGAACCACCATGATAAATTGCCATTGCCAACACTGGACCCTCCATTCCACCAAATCATGCAATGGTATGGGTGATATGGGATTTCATAGAATTGGCATCCTACAATGTTTCTGAGCTTAGAGTATTATACTCTCTTACTAAGATGTGGGGCTTTCTGTGTTCTATTCCTTCCAATCCTATAAAGAAATTACTTAAATCTTTTTGTCAAGAATGTCCTTAAACCTTTTAGTCAATCCTACCATTCACCTATGGCTTCTATTTTTTGATTGTTAATTGTTTACTCCCTTCCTCTAAAATGCTTTGCCTTAATATTCCCCAGAGATGGAGGGAATACCTTCTCTAGTTGGGGAGCAAGATGAAATTCTGATTGATTCTATGAAGGACAGCAGTTACCAGAACTCTATTCTGTTTTAGCTTCATCTTTTTGCAGATTCAGTCAGAATCTCTGTCTCTTGTCTTTTAAGACCCTTTCCATCACATTGAAATGTATGCACATTTGCAACTGAAGGTGTCCCAATATTCCCTCTTTCATAGCCAGACTATAACAACTATTCCAGAGCCAACTTATTTTTTTTATTTACTGAACCTGAAGTTTATGCGTGGACAACTCTACTATAATACCAATCAGGAAATAGGAAAATCATTATAACTCCTTGCAAATACAGCCCCCTTGTCAAAGATCATTTCCATTGAAAAAAAAAATGCTCATTTTTTTTTCTTTCTTGGAGTTAGAACTTGTGTCCTCCTTGTTCCATCTGCATTGCTTTTCCAAGTTATGGAAGGGGTTTCTCTCTGGTTGGTGAGGAGAGAGAGATCAATAGGTATTAGGCAAGCCTCTGCCCTCACAGAATTCCTCTAGTTTGCCTCGAGTTGCCTGATTGCTTTGTTTCTCCCCTGTGAGTGGCCTGGGCTTCCCCCACCCTAGAGCCCAACAAGTCTCCTTTCTACAGCATGCACGCTGAGGCGCCGGAGGCAGAAGCGAGCACAGCACCGTGAGGGGAGCCGGAGGGCCCCTGGCTGGTCTCTGTCTGGGATTGCGCCGTGCCCAGCCTCGTTCCCCTCTCTGTGGGTAGGGATGGTTGAGTCCACTCGCCACAGCAGCGGCTCCTTGTGCGGGTAGCAGCCGGTCTTCTGCGCTCTCTGCCTTTTCTCTCTAGTCTGAATCTTTCCCTCCCCCCCCCCCCACCCTCGTGCCCCCCTCCCTCCGCCCCACTCCTTCTCCCACTCGCTGGCTCTGTCTCCAGCTTCCTCCTCTCCAGGTCTCTCTCGGCTTCTCCAGCTTTTCTCCGCGCCTCGCTTCCCTTCTCCCGCAGCATCTCGGTGTTGGTGCCTTCCTGTCCTGGCTCTGCCGGCGCTCGCTCTCTCCCTCCCCGGCCCCAGCCCCTCCAGTCCCCGGTCTCCCGGCTCGGAGCAGCTCAGCCCTGCAGTGGCTCCGGACTTGATGCTATGAGAGGGAAGCGAGCCGAGCGCCCAGACCTGCAGGAGGCGTCGGATGCACTGCCGGTCTTGGGACCGGGATCTCTCCTCCTCGCTTTGCCCTCTGGTGATTATTTGGCTGTGTTCATAGTCCTGCCATTCCTCGGAGGAGACGGGCACATCTGAGAAGAGCCACTGGTTTTGTGTGTGTGTGGAATATCTGCAGACATGACTGCGTGGAAGAAATTCAAGTCGCTACTACTGCTTCTGGTACCGCTGGCTCTGTGCGCCGGGCTCCTCACTGCAGCTAAGGGTAAGATGCGCGTCCTTATTACCCGTGGGAGAGGGTCGAACCCTCCGTGGCCACGTTTTCGAATGAAGTGTCTGTTTTGAGCACGGCAGGGTACCAACCAGCTGGCATCTGCCAGGTGGTTCGCTATCACGGATGCTTGGGGAATGCATTCCCCCGGAATGGAGCTTCCATCCTCCTCCTTCTTCCTCAACCCTCATCTATCCCCCGCTCCACCCCCGCCTTTCCTTCCCCCTCACTTAGGCTCAAGGAGATGTCTCTTCCTTCTTGGTGGTGTGGGTTGTTAGGCAGAAAGAAGCCAAACACGAGTTGGACAGAAACTGCGCTGTGGCCGGGTTAATAGTACCTCCTCAAGATGAGGGCATAATGGTTCCGGGCGGGTGGGGGTAGTTTCCAATACTTTCTCCCTGGACCCTGGGCACCTAGGAAGTGGATCGGGCAAAGCCGACGTTGCAAGTGCGGATTCCCTACGGGTGCCAACAGGCGAACGTATTTGCCAGGTCTACCTCCCCACACCCATCACCTGGTTCCTCTGTGGCTTTTTCCCCCTCCAAACGACTCGATGAGTGATGAGCTGCTACCTCTGTAGTTTCCCCGGCTTCTCTCTCCCCGGACGTGGCTCCTTGCAAGTTGTAAAGAGTTGGCGAGGTGCGTGAAGAAAGCAAGGGAGTCCTGGATGGGCTTTCACCTCAAATACTTTCGCTGTGAATCACTGGGTTAATTCCCCTTTTCTATCCCTGGTCAAAAGGAGGTCTCCTCTGGTTCGTTCCCGGGGATTAGGACTCAATGAACTTGGTTTTCTCCTTGAAATGAGTTAGGGATTGTTTTCTTCTAACTAGGCTAACAGGCTGCAACCTCGGGGCTGGCAACAGTTAGTGCACTTGTCTATTCTTTGGGAAAGAAAACAATCTCCCTCTTGATTCAGAGAGAGGAGGGGTGGGGAGGGAGGGACAGAGAAGAGAGAGAGGGTGGGAGGGAGAGAGAATGAGGATTGATTTTCACATTGGAAAGTACTTGCTCCCATTTCCTCATTTTAGCCTCCGTGGATGCTTCTCCTATCGATCAAGCCCCTATCTTTGACTCCTGGGATTATCTATAGCCATATGGACTTTTTTTTTTTTTCTTTTACGTTTTAAAGGCTGGGATCAATTAAATCGTGTGGCTTTTTTAACGACCATTTGCTCTTTCCTTAAAGTCACATTTCCTCTCTAGATTCTTCCATCTTATTTTTTTCACCCATTTTCTATTCCTCTAGTGTTCCAGATTCGAGGGTGATTGACAGTGCAAAGGAAGACTATATCTGGTTCCATTAGGAAACTCCAGATCGACCTGGAGAGAGATGGAGAGAAGTGTAGATTCGGCTTCCTCTCCTGGTTGCTCTTCTCCGCTGGGGTCCAGGGCTGATGAAAGCCTGATCAGTCCGCGCCAGCCCCTCCCCATAAGAACTCACACCGGTATCTGCGGGATGCTCCCCAAGACACGATGTAGCGAGGTAGCGCCAACAGTGGATCTCAGGAACCCGAGCAGCTAGAAGTCTTTCGAGATTGCGAAGCTTCCCGCAGATAGTGACCCTCCGACCACCCCCACCCCCCACCCCCCGCAGAGGCCAATCTGCCCTGCTTTGGCCGCTACTGCTGGTAACGCCACCCGAGGCACCGCCAGCGGAGCAAGGCCGGGCTGGCAGAGGCCTCGGGTCACTCGTACTCGCTGGGAATCGAAATGCGAAGCAGGGATAGTCCAGGGCAAAGAGGGCTGTGCTCTGGAGGGGTGGAGGTAGGCTGGGGACAGGGGGCAGGGCGGGAGACAGACCCCGAATTTACACAGCTAAGCCCCTGCGTGGTGAGCAAACAACTGCCACGCCACTCCGGAAAACTTCCTGCCCCTTTCCCCTGTACTCAAAGCCAGGCCTGGCCTGGGGCTTCCTCCTTCCCTGGCAGCTCAACCCCCAAGCACACTGTCGGTTCCCCAAGGTTCGCCCCCTTGAAGGTCTCTTCCCCCGCAATTAGCAGAGGTTGCTGCGTGGAGACAGCGTCGGCTCTGCCGCTGCTGTTTAATAATCCGCACACGTGTGTGCTGGGTGCATTCCGCCCCCACATGGGTGGACTGAGGCGTCAGGCAGAAGTGGGGGCGGGGAAGTGAGGCGCGAAGGAGGTTAAAGGGTCCCTTCGGCAGACCCCAGGGCAAACACGCCAGTGGGGCAGCAAGTCCCGGGCGCCCCAGGCGCCTGCAGGGCCGGTTCCGGAGAGCGTCTCCCGCGCGCCCGCCCTGGCGCAGCTCGCGCCGGCCCGAGTCGGCCTCTGGGGTCCCGAAGGCTTTGAAAGCGCACAAGTGGAGCCCACGGTCCCAGGCCCCCGGTCCCAGGCCCCCAGGGCGCGGCGGGCTGGGGTGGGGGTGGGGGGACAGGAACGCTGGCTGCGCTATTGTGTGTCGGGGTCTGGGGAGGGGGGCGGGAGAGAGCGCGCCGGGCGCCGGCAGAGAGGACAGGCGCGCGCGTGGGGCGGCGGGGGAGCGCGGGCTGCATGCAGGGCTCCGATGACGCCAGCGCCGGAGTCGCAGTTTCTGCGCTTGGGGGACTGAGGCGGGGTTCCCCTTTTGCTGAGTACAACCCGGGTGGGCCAGTGTCGGGCCTCTGCCTTCCGGGGCCGGGGCCCGGAGCGCCAGGGAGTCCGGCGCTTGCGTCGGCTGCGCCCCGGAGGCGGTTGCGCGCAGTGGGACTTTCCCAAGAGGAGCTCGCGGGTTGGGAGGCGCCTGGCCACGGCCCCCGGGAGCGGCGCGGAGGGCGCCCAGGTGGCGGCTCCCGCGGTGATGGGGGAAAGCGGAGAGTTCTAGATGCGCGGAATCCGTGAACTGTTGGCGGAGTCGCGAGAGGCTGGAGGAGTCCGCAGTTGGCGGTCGCTAAACCCGTTAAGGTTACTACCGGAGCTAATTCAGCTGATTGTGCTGTAAGCTTCAATAAAACCTTGAGACTAACATGGATTCGTTTTTTTTGTTTTTGTTTTTTTTCTTTTTTCTGTTGGTTTATTAATGCATTGTAAAAGTTGGGTCCTAAGAGTGGGTCTTTCTTCAAAAACATTACATTTTCACGGGCCACAGGGAAGGGCAGGAAGCTTTAAGCTTTAAGCATTTTCATCTAGTGAACAGGTGGAATAAATCATTCTGTGAGCGCTCAGATTTGCACCCTTTAAACGGACCTGATCTGGTTTGGGAAACAAAGTTTTTCATCTTAGCTGTCTCCTGCTTATGTGCAACGACAGGAATACATGTATTTGAAGGCATTACTCACCCAGAAAGCATTCTAAGGGGCGCACATATAATACCTGCCCAGAGCAGTCTCACTGTAGGAAGCCTGGGAGAGGAAGGTGGAATGTTACAAAAGTGCATAATTCTACCATTCACTAATTCATCTAGCGTCGTGATTTGAGGATGCCTTGCCAAATTTCCACAGCAGCTATATAATTCAACCGTGTGTGTGTGTGTGTGTGTGTGTGTGTGTGTGTGAGAGAGAGAGAGAGAGAGAGAGAGAGAGAGAGAGAGAGAGAGAGAGAGAGAGAGAGAGAGAGAGAACCTTCTCAAATCTGCAATCTTCTAGATGTTACCTTTTTAAAAACTCCCATCACTAAGGAGACCTTAATTAGTAGGTTATACTCCTTTATGATAGGGCTTTACTAGGTATACTGGTGAAGTTAGAAAACTTCTGTGAATATGCTGCTTTTACAGAAAAACCCTAATCCATCATCTACTAAAAAGGTGGACTATTTAAAATGAAGTCAATATTTCTGTATTCATAATTTGCTTGGTTAAATCATCTATTTTTATTGCGTTATTAGGAGGATTTCATTTTTCTTTTCAGTTCAGAACTTTTCAGCTCAAAGCTTTGTACTGCTGTCGGGGTATTCATTTACATCATAGCTTGAGACTTTAAGTCCTTAGAAAGTTAAGCAAAAGGGAATCTGACATCCAAGGTGACAAGTTTTGCAAACTTGAGTAGCAGAACAATGTCTTATCAAAGGAGACCAAATAACCAAATATTAAGAAGTAAAGGAGTGGTAGAATGTACTCAGGTCTCAACCCTCCCCTCTAACTTGGAAAGAAAGGGAATCACTATTTTCCTGTTGGCTTTCAGCTGGTGGGTCACGCTGAGGGAGACCATCACAAATATAACGTTTCAAAGTTCTTACAAGAACACATAACTCCTTCCGGGGGCAAGGCTTCCTTAGTCTCCAGTTTGTTGTCTCAGACAAAAACCAACGCAGCTTCAAAAATTTCAAGGACATGGTTCTGCTTCCTTTAAGAATAGATAAAGGATGATGCAGTGACTAGTTAGTGCTCCTTGCAGACTATACAGCAAATCCAGTATAGACATTTCTAAGCTGTCAAAATGCAAATATCGTATTAAATACACCATGCTCTGTTGAATTCTAAATGTGCCTCTGGTAGTTTTCCTGCTGAGCTCAGAGTGAAAGTAAGCTGCTACAACTTGCATATATGTCCTTTGAATTATGCTTTCCCTTTGGCCTTTATGTTTCTTCTTCTTAAGTCCATTTCTCTATATACGATCATTAAGAAGTTGAATTGCTACTCCTTACACATAATAGACGACAAAATATACTTTTTTAATACTTTCTTCTATTTTAATTTTATTAGCCAGCAAATGATAGAAAAAGATATCTGGGTAAAAGTGTAGCTAGGCTACGATCAACAGTATTTGCACCTTTGGGTTGTATGGAAAGATTTGAAATCCTATTAGTGCAGAATACTCGCCTGCATGCTGGGTTCTATTCCCAGTTCCCGCCCATGCAAAAAAAAAAAAAAAAGCAAAAGCCTAAAACGCCTATTAGTACCTATGCCAGTAGAGTAGGAACTCAGATTGCAAGGACCAGCAAGGGTAACTGGCAGAGTCTAACCAGTTTGGCAATGCAGTCTGACAACCATAACCAGAAAAATCAGATATATTTTGAAACTATTATATTTGGCTTGGGTGTACAAACAAAGGCAAAAGAATAGATAATTTGTGCTGAAATTAATTAGTCCTTAATGAGATCGATTCATTGACCACGCTTTCAATAGCAGACTCTTAACTCACTGATGTCTGTTCTAAAACAAGCTATCAGTATAAAAATTCAAATAATCATATGTATACATTTATGCTGAAGTGTGATGAATTAAGTCTCATCCACAATGACCTTAAAATGGCATACATTTTGATTACTCAGTGAATGCATATTTAGGGTGGAATTTAGTCACTAACATTTAGGTTGAGAACAAAATTAAAATTCCCTTTATATAAAACAGTAGAAGAAAATTATTTAGTTGAACTGGTTCAAACTGAATAATTAAGGGAGCTTTATGGAAATACTGTACTTTTTGCTTTGTTTTGTTTTGCCAACAGATCAACCTCTTTGGATCCAAGACAGGAAGTGAAACTTTTTTCTGCCATTTGAATTCATCTGAAATTTGTTCTTTAAACCATTTATATTAATACCAGCAATTTTGGTAAGAAGAACATGCCATCAGTACTTTAGGGAAGTTGGAAGAGCCTCCTTTTTCCTCAAATGTTTTTGTTCTAGCTGGATAAGAGATTTTAGCATCCCCTAGGCACCCTGTCTCATTTAAGAAAACCCTCTCTAAATATGTTGTAAACTTCTTACGGAGGAAGAACAATTCAATACATTAACTTGAGTGTAGTCAGTGTTACTTTGACTCCCCATGGCTACATTCATCTCCATCTAAAGCTCATTTAATGAATTAAAAATCAAACAAATATATAAGCATGGGCACATTAAAAATAACTATTTTTAAGTCACTAATGAATTTTGCAATTTATTGGTTGAAATCTTCCTTCTTTATTTGGTACTAGTCTTAGTTCAGGAAAAGTTATAAAAAAGAGAAGAATATTGCAGTATTGGCATTCCATCCAAATATGTGTACAATAAAGGAATATTTCCATCTTATTGATAATAAACTTAAGGCAATTTTATCACATCATTTTAAAAGCAATATCATGAATAATGTTACATAATTAAAAATAAATATCCTTGTTTGCTAACATAAGATCAAGAGAAATGCAGATATGAAGGAGTCAAATTGTTGGTGCTGCCTCCCAGGTTTTCATTAACTTCTAGACTATTATAGCAAACTGGTATTTAAATTACATAGGATATTGGTTCAATTCTATATGCCTTCTATTTTTATCATCTTATGTAATTTGAAGTTCCTTATCCTCCATAATAAAATTCAAGGAAAACTTATGTGACATGTAGATATGTTAGAGGGAAATCCATCTTTCTGTTTGAATTCTCTGGATAATGGTAAGCAGGGTGAGTCCGGATGGATTCAGAGCAGGATTTGAGGGCATAAGCATTCCCCCAATGTATTGTGGTAATATTATGCTTGTTTGCTTGTTTAATTTTTTTGGTACTAAACATGCCACCTTTGTCATTGTAGATGTCAGCATTATGATCCTGATGTAGACTTTTTGAATATTCGCTCGGATTATTATTCACAAATTGGTATGCATATGGATCACTTCAGACCCGATTAAAATGCAGATTCCATGGCCTTTCCACCAAGAGGTCCTCAATAAGTGGGTTTTGGATGGGTCACCAATCTTTGTTTTTATGCTGCAAACTCCCTCCCCAAGGGTATTGCTGATACAGATAGTCTCACACCGAGAGGAACACTATACTGGTACGTGGTGGGAAAATATAATTTCTAACTTTGAGATGATTAAAATGCAATGGATATTTTGCAAATTTAATAATTTATAAGCCATGACATATATATGCATATATATTTGGGTGCATAGCCACCCTCCCTTTTGATAAAAGGCATCAAATTCTAATAAACCATTCACTGAGACTTCATAGGCTTTTTAATTATCCCACAAAGGTTTCACAATGAATATACTATATTTCCAAATTCTGCAATTATTTCAGAAGGTTTCTTCATCATCAGTGCTTCCATTTTCAGTGTTCATCATTCCAAGCTATTTAATCTTTTAAAAAATGGTTTTAGAACAATGCTCTTTAGTTCAAGCTCCTTGTCCATTATGCTTATGTTATAGGAATACTTCAAGGAATCATTATACTCTTGTATAACAATACAGTACAAATGAATTATTTTATGATTTTTTTCTTTTACCATTTAGTACATTCTGATAAGATTAGTGTTATATAAGAAAGAGCTAAATGTTATATTAAAATTCATATCATGATGGGGAGTGATCTCTAATGAATTGAAATCCTTGGAAATTATTCATGAATTCTAAGCAATCATTCTCCAGATGCCTGGAAATTTGTAGAGTATATATATATAAATTTGTAGACAATACCAAGGTGAAAATAGAAGAAAAATAATTTTATTACTATTAGGTAGAATTATTTTGATTTATTCATCCATTGGAGTCTCTAGGTAGAATTACCATCATTTGGGGGGAATCTCCAGATTTTTAGTCTGTTATGATCCCTGAAGAGCTAGGGGCCAGAGAAAAGAATTGGGAACTCTAGACTCTTAAATAAGATTACGGTAATCATTTTCCCACTTGAAGAATTATGCTGCTTACCGACCCAAAATCATTCAATTAAAAAAAAAAAACTTGTAATTCATCGAGCCCTTACTCTTCACCTAGGCCACATTCTTAGCAAAGAAAAAGTTGAATCTGTGATTGCTCCCCAGGAGTCTTCCTTCTTTCTTTGGAAATAAACTGTGATCACTTGATGTAATTAGCATTTGTTCAAATATTAACTATGTGCTAGGACATTCAATGCCATATTATTGGAGCAGTGTTTCTGTAGGAGGTGGAAACTTGCTAGTCCCTCAAAGAAAGAATAGGATTTGGATGAGAAATAAACAGGAATGCAATCAGTGAAGCGAGAATGGGGATGTTGGATGAAAGGCTGGCCTGAGAACAGTTGAAAACCTTTTTATTGTTATTGTTAGCAAAGTGAAGGCCAGAGTAAATGTAAATTAGCCTATACATATTGATGCTCCTGGAAGGCAGGGCTATTTTCTTCCTCAGAAATTCTTTGATGGCTTCAGATGTAGAGCCTGATAAACTACTCTCAGGACTAATTTCCTGAAATATGTTGTTTATTTTAGGCCTTCCTTCCTTCTTTCATGCTCAACCACTGTATCAAGTCTTGTTAAACTGGTCATCTATGTCTTGTAAACTAGAATTTTTGCCACTTTTAAACATTTTTTTCAAGTCTGGTGATTGCTGCCGTACCCTTGCTGCTGTTACTATTCTGTAGTTGTTTGCACTGACATCCAGAATGTAATACCGACAGAGCCATGGGGGCGGAAGAGAGAACTTTTTGGTTTACTGATTTGTGCTTGTTGGCTTCTCAAGCACGGTATATGCCTCTACAGAATACAGAGTACTTGCCTCAGACTGGCTTTCAAATTTCTCTATAATCTGGCTTCAGTCAATCTTTCTAGCTCTATTCCCTGTGCAACCCACTGGTGACTACTCCCTTTAACAAACCAGGTCAGTGTACATACTAAATGCGCCTCATGCTTCCTCACCAGCGACTCTCCCTATTCCATCTCATCTATTGTAACCTTCAGCTTTATCTCCTTTTATCCCAAGCCTACCCATCTTTGAGACCATTTCTAATCATCCAATCTTACCTTCACCTAGACATCTCTTTAGGAAATCTTGGGCTTATCTTGTTTTATTAACTGGCATTGTTAGTTTGCTATGGTTTGCTTTAGTGTTTTACATCTTAATTCCTCCATAGACTTTGAAGTCCTGGAGTGTTGCAATTGACTCTTGCAGCTATCAAACTAATATAATGTTTCCTTATATATTACTTATATCTTAATGAATAAATGAATGTTCACAGCCTATATCATATCATTGATTCTGTCATTTTTTAGTGAACCAAATTAATGTGCTGTAAACATTTTATGAAAAGTATCATAGAAGAAAAATGACCTCTGGAAGGGATCAGTAATGATTTCTTCAAATCACTGCGCCTGATTTATTTATTCACATACCGAGGTATAACTTGCAAAATAATTAGTGCTGAAACCTACATTCAAATTCACATTGCTCCATGCTTATTTGATTCATTTGTGTTTCCTTTTCGTGGTTATTTCTCTTTGTATACAGAACTAGGTATTTGGGGTGCTTGCTTTTTTCTTTTCTTTCAGTGATAATAGTGTGATGATATTGGAGCTTATTCAGCAGAGATGTCAACCTGCAATTGTCATTTTGATCTTCATGACTATTTTATCTTTCAGCATATTAATTCAAAAGAATTACATAAGAGGATTATGGAACACAGAAAAGTTAAACAGTCTCTTTCTTTTTTACAACTACAATTACAAAATTACCTTTCCAGTCCTCTTTTAGTGGTAATGAGAGGAATAGAGGGACATGTTGTCAGGGTATTTAAAAGATGAAGATTCTTCTGAACTGACGTATAAAAACTGTAGCCAAGCAAGACTTTGGGATATGATTTAGATCTCCTAGAAAATGTGCTTTCTTTCCATTTTATGATGGATGGACAGTAAGAGGTCTTTTAAAAAAGACTTGGTATGAAAATAATATGTCACATAACAAGATAAAGTCACTATAATTTCTTCAGTGAAGTAGGCTCTGTTATCTTTGATATTTTAAGAATGGGCTTCTGGAGAGGGAAAAATGGTACACGTGTTCGATATTTTCTGCCATTTATTGCAGCTTTAAAATCAGAATAATGCATTTGAATCTCTTTTTAATGCCCTTTAATGACAATGCTCATTCTTTATTCCAAGAATAAGCATTGCTAGAGACAGAAATCCAAATGCATTTCTAGCAAAATAATTATGTTGCCCTCTATTCTTCATATTTATCCTCCTTGCATGACCAGATGCCCCCAGGAAGAAATGAAGAGCTAGAAAGCAGAGTTAAGAAGGCCAGACTGGAGGGGCAGTCATCCATCTTAATACTAATTGCTTTAGTTATCTATTGCTCCTTACTATCATTACAACAACCTTAGCAGCTTAAAACAACCCACATTTACATTCTCACAGTTTCTGTGGATTGAAGGTCTATGCAGGGCTTAGACGGGTCCCTTCTTAGGGTCTTACAAGGCTGTATTCAAAGTATTGGCCTGGATTGTGGTGTCATCTGAGGCTCAGTTGGGGAAGGACCTGCTTTGCTTCTAAGGACATTATAGCCCTTGGCAGAATTAGCTCCTTGCAATTGTAGGTCTGAGGGCTTAAATTTATTTCTAGCTATTGGCCAGAGGCCATTCTCAGATCCTAGAGGCTCTCTGCAGTTATTTGCCATGTGGAGTTTCCCAACACGATTGCTAGTTTCCTCAAAGCTGGGAAGACGAGAGAGTCTACAGCTAGTTGGGCACTATAATTGTATATATATTTGTGTAATCACATGTGCATAACCACATGCATCCTCTCATCTTTGCCAAAGACTCTATTGGTTAGAACCAAATCCCAGGTCCTGCACAGATTAAGTGGGGAAGAGTCACACGAAAGCATGAGCATCCCGGGAACTACCCTAAGACTCTACCCATCACACTATTCTAGAATAATGTTAATATAATAGAACATCTCAAAATAAATAAGCAAAGTTTGTGGGACCTGACTAATAATGGGCAACAAATATAAGTAGCTCTTTTACAGAAAGAACAAATATAAATAAATTTATGAAAAGATTCTCAAACTTTTTTAATGACAAAGTAATATAAATTAAACGGGTTTTCCTCCCCCCCCAATGGTTTGCAAAAGCACAATTGATAATACCAAGCACTAGCAAGTAAATGAGGAGAATACTCCCTTACACTTTTGTTGTATATTGGGAGAAATTGGGGAAAAATTGGGTAAGCATGATTTGACCATACCAGTCACGATTTTAAATGATCAGATATATTGACCTGGAAATTCATTACATTATGCAGAATACATGTTTATTTATTTTAACCCTCTTTGATAATAAAAATTGGACAGGGCTTAAATATCCATCATCTTAAAATGCTTAAATTAATTATTCAATATCAGACAATATTTATTTTAAGAGAGTGTTTCCATAGGAAAAGGGTGAGTTGAAAATTCAAAATAGTATGCATATTATGATCTGTTCATGTAGGGAAAAATCAGGATACTTGTATGTGAAAGTAAAAATACCTGAAAAAATGCGCATATTACATTATTCATATTAAAATTTTTTTGGCTTTTTAAATTAACTATGTCACATTTCCCAAAATAAAATAATAGCTCATATTAAAAAAATATTACCTGATCAGAAATAAAAGGCAAGTAGGTCTCACCATAACACGTTTTTGGGAAGAGCAGAGATAGATATACTCTCTGAACTTGAAGCAGCCTTCAAGTTCATAAGTACAACTCTCTCATTTTGTTTGTGTCCAGAGAAGTTAATGTCTTGCCCAAAAGCATAGGGAAAATTAAGGCAGAACTCAGTCTAAGCTAATGGTCTTTTTCATTTTACAGTGCTTCCTTCACAGCCCTAGTCTCTCCAACACTTCATTTCCCCACACACCAGATCAAACTAATTCATCTTCCTCTCTCCCTCACTCCCTCCTTTCCTTCATTTCCACTCAGTTTGTTACTTTGCCTTTTATATAAGTTCAGCTAAAGAACTAAGGCTCTCCTCTCTTGATATAAATATGCAGGCAACCCTTATTTTATATGATTACTCACTGGGACAAACAATATGTCTAGGAAGTTCTAGGCTCAAATTTAAAACCTAAGATTATCCTGGCACCTGGAGAAGCACAATACTCAACCTTTAAGCTTCTGACTTATTACAGCACTTCTAGTGGTGCCATAGAAACCCTCAGCAGGATGGGGAAATGTTAAAGGATTTCGTCACTTTGTTAAATACTTAACTACAGTTCTTTTCTTTTAGGTCATTGAAAACATTGTTGTGATGCTATTTTATTAGAACTGCTCAAATTATTACAATTAGACAAGTGAATTTTTAAAATTTATTAATGATTAAAATAAATTATGTGATGTAGCAAAAATGAAAATCAGCTCACCATTATTTAAAGTTGGCGTTTAATGTCTCATGATAGAAATAATTCATCTTAGTTTTACTGTGTCCAGGACTTCCATTTTACAGAGTACAGCTATGTAGGCAGGCAGGGTTGCGTGTGTTTCAGAGCATCCACTACGGACTGAGACAACCAGGGCTCACATCCTGCATTTGTACCTCATAGTTTGGGGCGTTGGGATTATCTTAAACTTTTTAAGATGCAGTTTCTTTATATTTTCAAAGGAAAAAAATGGCAATTGTGCTCAATATTATAAGGATTAGACGAATAAGCACATGTGAAAAGCTTAGAACAGTGCTTGGCACTTACTGAGCTTAAATTAACGTTAGCAAGTATTTTATTGTAGCAGACAAAAATTGCTCTTTCAATTTAGAGGTGGCCTCAGAAGTCCTATTTTTCTGGGAATGGTTATTTGTAAGAGAAGATGAATAATTATATATGGATTTAAGTTGGTGCAGGCTTTATAAAAATAATCCTATCACCTTCTAGAATTCTTTCAGTGTACAAAATGATTTTACTTTATTACTTTATTTACACACAAAAACAACCGATTATCAGTAAGATCAAGTGATAATAAAATCAAGATCATGATTTGAATTTATGCATCAAATTCAGCTTGAATAAAATTACATGTTCATTAAAGTCATTTAAAGGAGACATTTTTAAATAGTCATCTAGCATCAGGAAACACTGAAAATTTGAAGTTATAATGAGAAGAACAGCAAAAAGAAAACAACAAAATTTATAAAAAGCATGATCATTCTAAACAGTTAATTAGTCTGAGATTCTCATATGTTTGTTATAACTATTCCTAACAATCACAGGATGCATACCTAGTATGAGAGAGTTCATATATTTTTCTAAATGCTTAGATTAAGTCTCTCCAAATGATCTGAGGCTACTTTTCAAAGAGACTTAAATTGTGTGTCTTGCTGATTGAAACATTTGAAAAGAATGATTAAATGAGTTATTTACTAGACAGTACAGTCGATCTATTACCGTTTTGAAAGTGAAGAAAAATTAAGCAAATTCCATTGACTCTGGAGCTATTAAAATTTTTAAGATGGTTAGGGCCCAACTTACTGATTTAAACTAAACAAGAAGAAATCAATAATGTGAAGACAGTCAATATAATCTGGCCTTTTTTTAGTTTAATGTCTCGTGACTCAATGTGTGATTAACTTTCGAGTTTTAAAGTTTTAAAGACCTCATTCGCCTGCTCTAAGTTTGAATATCTGTATTGAGATGTTAGGTTATCTAGAAGCGAAATCCTAAGTTACAATGACAAAAATAAATTTTAAAAAATTTGCGACATTAGAAATAGTTGTTCTTTGCAGGGCCACATGGTCTGGATATTCAAAATAGGCGCCGTAAAATTCAACTGGCCATTGTGAAATATGACCTTTTCAGAGTCAGGTATTTCAATTTTGGATGGTGAAGTGATCACTTGGCTCCCTGACACCTGATGTGCCCAAATGCACATCAATATCTGGGTTTCTAAGCATGGCTCTGCAGGGTCTGCAGAAAAGAGCAACATTTGAGGTTTTGGGTATTGGACCCTCAATGAATGTTTGAATGAATGAGGTAATTAAGTATTTAATGGATTGCTTCCTTCCTTAGACTGTGCTTAGCCCATTCCTAGCAGGCCAGCCCTATAGTTACTCAATTAAGGTCTTCCTTCAGGCCCCATTGCTTCCACATTCAGTGCAGTGTTTTCTAGTGAAAGCCAACTGGCAGGAATCTAATTTGTTGTTCTGTAGCTTTGTTTTCGAATGTGATCTTTTTAGGAGATGCTCATTCAACATTATTTCAGCAAGGTGTACTGAGAGCTTGCAGCCTGCATGATCATGCAAGGCACTAACTTTGAATGGATATGCATTCGGGAGATTTATTTCTGGAAGATCATTCCTAAAGTGGTCTTCCATGAGTAAATGCCTATGTTACATTCTTGGGGGCTCTAGATAATTAATTTTCATGCTGCCTTGGAGCCCGATGAAGAGGAACCATTCTTTCCCCATGATTAGGAATCCGGTAATATTCACACAAATTGCACACACATGCACGAACACATACCACTCACACATTACTTGAAATAATTTAGACCTGTACCATATAAAGAGCTGTTAAAATGAGTTTGTGAAGAGTAGCACTGTGTTTTTAATAAACATTATGCGTGGGCTAATCATTCCTGCCTTGTTTCAGTGAGTGGACTTGTAAATTTCCAATCTTACATTTGCAGAATTGTTCACCCACTCCCTTGGCTACTCTTGATAGTGTTTTGCAATCAATTGAATATCCTTTAATTTCCTTGAGATAGAAACTATTTAACAAGTATAAGTTCAAAAGTAATGATATACATTAGATAAAATGCTTAAGAATGTGTGGTTGATGAATACATGTTCCACCTTGAAAAAAGCACAATATAAATATTGATAGCACAAGTTGTATAAAAATGAGCATTCTGATTCTGATGAACTTACAATGGTCAGTTCAAGTACATACGGGAGACAACTGACAAATTGCAGTATGAGGAGAAAAAGATGCCTTCATTTTACCACTTTAGAGAGTTATTGAGTCTGTAGGAGACTTTTCTTCATGTTTTTAGCACACTAACAATGTGTATCAACATATCTTTAAGCACAGTTGCACTAAAGTGGCATTTACTTAAATGAATATTTGATTCAGAAAGAAACCAGTTGAAGGAATAGATATATTTTGTACCCAGCATATCAAATTTACTTCAAAAATTAAAGCTATTTGCAACAAGAACATGCTACAGATGGGAGTGGGGTATTAAAACAAATAAAAATGCCAAAGAAAATACCATTTCAGCTTATTTAGGATAGATGGGGTAGTTGTAAATGAGTTTCAACACATATGCATTTATTTTCAGCTATTTTTAAATTACTGGAATCTTTTGAACATAGTGAAAGATGAGTCTGTAGAGTTTTGTATGTATTGAACTTTAAGCATAAGAAAGAGCTAAAACAAAATAATACATAATATTATGGGAACATTATGGCATACTTTAATACATTTTTATTAAAATTCTAACTAAAGTTTAACTCTTTTCTAGCATTATGACAAGGTCTCTTCTCTAGTTTAGTATAATATAAGTAGAGGAAATAAGTTAAGAAGAAGGATAGTGTAACTTTTATGAGGCAGTCATCCCATATAATTGCAGATGATTATTACAGAAAAAAATCATGATTTGTAATTGCCACATAATAATAATCTACCAATTATTGAGGTATTACCTCCAACTAAACAAATTTCCATTCCAAATCTGAAATGAATAAATGTCTCTTCTACTACCATTCTTTTTGTTTTGTATTAAAGCAGTTGCAGGTTTACAGAAAAATTATGCATAACCACCTCATGCACATAGTTTCCCATATTATTATTTGCATTAATATGGTACCTTTGTAACATTGATTAACCGATATTATTACATCATTAACTACAGCCCATAGTTTACATTGGTGTTCACTCCTGTATTGTATAGTTTTGTTTGTTTGTTTATTTAATTTTTATTCTAAACTATATACAACACAAAATTTCCCAATTTAACTAATTTCAAGTATACAATTCAGTGGTGTTATTTAACATTTAAAGTGTTGTGCTACCATCACCGCCACCTATTGCCAAAATTTTTCCATTACCCAAAACAAAAACTGCACCAATTAAGTAACTCCCCATTCCCCAAGCCCACCACTGCCCTTTGTAATTTGTATTCTAATTTCTGACTCTATGAATCTGCATATTCCAAATATTTCATATAAGTGAATTCATGCAGTATTTGTCCTTTAGTGTCTGACTTATTTCATTCAATATGATGTTCATGATGTTTCCTAGGTATCAGAACTACCATTTCTTTTCAAGTATATTTTCTCATACTAAATGCAATTATTTTTTTCAAATACCTCCAGTCCAAATAATACAGGAAACGACATTTAATTATTTTGGGTTGGTTCATTTTCTGCCTGCTCTGAACATCATGAGTAGTATCTCCTCTTTTTACAAATTACAAATAATGTACACATAATTATTTAAAATAAGTTATATTATGACAAGTAATGTATACGTAATTTATGACTCTGTCACAGGATACCTAGTCTTTACTGTCATACATTCAGCTGCTGCCTTTGTTTATAAAAGCATGGTATGCATAGTAGCGTAAATTCAATCAGGCTACTTGCATACAGGAGAACAAAAGTGATCCATGTTACATGGATTCCCCTCTCTTTCCTTTTTTTCTTTCTTAGTTCTAACGCATTTATCTCAGTATCTCCCCTTAAATGATATAGCACAGATATTCTGCTAATTAGTGTAATTTTAAACTAATTAACCTTTGAGTTTTTCCTCTGATATTTTCACAATCTCTTTAAGAAATAGAAGTCACGTTGATATACTGAGACCACTGGATTCTAGATTCCACCTTAATTCAATGAGGCCGACTGGTCATGCTGACTCTCTTTATTACTTAGCTCTCGCCTTTCTTTGAAGATAAATGTTCATTTCAGTTTTGGAGTAGAAGCCTCCTTTTCCACCTTAATTACTAGGTATGAGTGCTCTCTAGTAGAGCTGTAGGGCGAAGTTTTGGAGTTGAAACTACTAATAACTTCTGTTTTCTTAAACTCTGTATAAACATTAAATAACATTTTTTACTTACATGGAACTTTCTATAGCTGCTAAATACTCATAGTATTCAACAGCACACAGTGTCTTTGGGAGACAGCCAAGACTGTATTTTATCATCTCATATTTTCCTGACAAAGAAATTAAGACTCAAAAAGTCACCTTCTTAGTCATGTGTTCTAGGTTGCAGGAACCCAAACCAAAGACATTATATTCCAATCTCTGTCTTAACCTAATCCAATAATTCTTAGATTAAGTTATTATTCTCCTTGCCTTCCAACAGCACAACCCTGCAACCACTAAAGAATAAAAAATGTATATATCTAAGTTAACGTTTATTTGCTTTGCCAATTAAACTATAAAATGTTTTCTATGAGTTTTTTTTCCTGAAGCATTACAGATATTGAGCTGATTCTTAGGTATTCTTCTTTAGATAATTTTGTAGTGCTTATCATACTTTTTCAGCATTTAATTATATATATATATATATGTATATGTAGAATCTTTACTGTTTCGATCAAATTCTTAAAACAGATCTAAATTCTAATAATAAAGACTTGAAATAATCAAAGAAATCTTTTAAATGCTGCAGCTAAATATTAACCAGCATGCTAAGTACTGTGTGACTATGCTCAGTAAAAAATAAAACTATGCAGAGACTGATTAATAAAAAATTCCTCCTTGCTTTGAACAGTTTCATTTTAAATCATTTTCCATTTTGAAATTACTTTCCCCTTGTATTGTAGGAAACAGGCAGTCTTTGAAGAAATACATTTTCAGCAGCCAGGTAATAGTGTTGGATTTGTTATGTTGTCATAAAAGGAATAAAGGAGGGTCTTGATTGCCTTATTCAGTTCAGGAGACGCTAAACCATTACATAGAACCTTAGGTTTCTCCTTCAAGTTTTTGAGTCAATTAAAAAAATTACACATCCAGCAAGCCTATCACTATAATATAAGCCTCTTGGAGCATTCTGGTCAGGAGGCAAGATAAAGAGTTGGCATTCCTCTTCCCTGGAGTGTACTTAATGGCACTGGGAGATCTCTCGAAACAAAATTAGACAAAAATATAAACTAATCTTATGCTTGGCTGCAGAGGCTTTTTGAGTCCTCACTATAGTGGGAAGGACGTTTTGCAGGAAGGGGATCTCTAGCTACCTGTGGAAGTTGATTCTGTTTTTATGGTTTCTTATTGGTTTTCAAAAGAACATATATATTGTTGCTCCTAGGACCCAAAACAGGAAAAGTAATATTTCAATATGAGCAAATATATTTAAAATATTTCAAATGTACTACTGAAATTAATTCAAGGAGTCATTCAATTAACTATTGAGCCTATGTTAGTTGCTGTGGATCCAAAGTGATTTCAGATAAACTGCCTGCTGTCAAGAATTTTACATTCTAATAAGGAAACATATTTATAATGTAATTAGTGTAATCAAAAAAGCACTAAAGAAACAAAGCTATTGGATCTTCAAAGAAAGAATATTTCTCGATATTCTATTTAATAAATAGCAGTTAAGATAAGCTCCTTTTGATTGCCTACATATTCTGGATGACTTAGCTATTATTCACTATTTTGCCTTCATTACAACCTCTTTGTGAAGATGTGAAATATAGAAGGATAGGATACAATCATACAGAAAACCCAAGTGACTTGTAGTTTTAAACTAGACCTTAGCAAGTTAACCATACAATATATATGAGTACCTTCCCAAAAGTAGGTGTCATTGAACAAACATTCATGTGTTTCATTTTTGTCCCAAATATTGGGCTGCATTCAGGAGATTAAATGATTAACAAGGCAATATCTAGCCCGTATCACAACACTTACAATTCAGAAAGCTAGAAAACATGCTTGTAATTATGCAGTCTCAGAAATAAAAAATCCTTACTTAATGCAGAATTTCTTTATTCAGGGTCCTCAACAAATTATCAGTGATTTCTCTTTCAGTATCTTTTAGTGTACTATTCCAGGGTTCTACAATTTCATTAAGGAAAAAATAATCTGTATCTCTACAAACTAATTCAATGTCTCCATTTTATAGCTTCTATATGTGGTGCCTAATTCTGCCTGCAGCAATAGCATATAATGATATTACTTCTACTTTCACCTGACAGACTTGAAAACACTTGTAAAAAGATTTTATATCTCTTAAGTTCTTTCTTCAACTTTGTGTTTTTTTCTGACAATTTTTCCCAAGTTTCTTTAGAATTTCTTCAATTGTCATCTGCTACTTTTGAGATGAATACTCATCATGAATATTTATTACTCCTAAAATGCATGATGTCCACTCCCATTTAATTGCTTTCATAGAAAATATGTTACAAAATTTACCATGTTAGTTTGTTTGTGCAAATAAAGGTTCAGAGGTTATTTCTCCCTTAATATGAATCAACTAGACAACTCAGCTCTACCTTTGAATTCTCTTCCTTTTGATCATAATAGTTATTATATGAATGCGTAGGAAATATAACTTCTAAGAGATTGGTAATATTTGTAAAAATGAGGTGATAATAGGGAATGAACTGTGGTTTTCCTCAAAAATATTTTCAGCCATATGCTTGCATGAAAATAAGAATAATATAACTACAGATGTTTTTATGCATGCATTTGCAATTAAAAATTATAGCTTTTATATGACAATATAGCATACTGCTAACTAAATTTCTGACCTAAAACCTAAGAAATGATATTAGATAAGAATACATCATCTTTCTTTTCCCTCTTTAGTTTCACAATAATTATAGAAAATAGCACCTTTGTGCCAACTTGCATTCCAAAAGAACAGAATTATTAGAACCTCGGATTGAAAATTTTTATAGAGAAGGGTACTTTCTAAATGTTCCTTCATGATTTGCTATGTTTTATGATAACGTTGCTCAGATTGATTAGTTTGTAAGATCAGAATAATTTCATGATACAAGAATGAATGTAGAGGCATTCTATATGGAAAAACTCAATTTATAAAGTGTTTTTTGTAATTTGAAACAAGAAGTAAAAATAGACGATAAAGACTGAAATGATATAATCTAAGAATGCCTAGAGTGTGCAATAATAGTGACTAAATGTACAAATTAAAAATTGTTTTTGCATGAGGAAGAACAAAGGAATGTCAATATTGCAGAGGTTTGAAATTAGATGGTCATTCATATTTTAGAACTTCAACTTCTGCATGAGACTAAAGCAAAAAATGTTTATTTGGTACAAAATTTTTATTTTGACTAATACATTTCCTAGTGTAACTTATATGGACAGGTTAATTGAACACCATAAGTGCTTGGGACCTTGAATAGGACATGAGATTTTGTAGGTTTGTCCAGTGTGATGTCCCGATAAATTCCAGAGTGATTTGAACAGTGAATAAAGAAGTATTTGCAAAGTCCCTTAGGGGAATGGGGAGAATGGGGGAAAATTCAACTTCCCCATTTAGAGAATTCTTGATATTCTTATAAGCAGTGGGGACAACCAAATCACTAGGCTGAGTCCTCAATCTTGAGATTTGCTCAGATGAAACTTATCCTCACAAAGCACGGGCTAAGCCTACTTAAAATTAGGCCCAAGAGTCACCCCCAGAGAACCTCTTTTGTTGCTCACATGTGGCCTATCTCTCTCTCAACCAACACAGCAAGCAAACTCACTACCCTCCCCCGCTCTACATGGGACATGACTCTCAGGGGTGTAAACCTCCCTGGTAATGTTGGACGGAAATCCTAGAATGAGCTGGAACTCAGCATCAACGGATTGAGAAAACCTTCTCGACCAAAAGTGTGAAGAGAGAAATGAGACAAAATAAAGGATCAGTGGCTGAGAGATTTCAAACAGAGCAGAGAAGTTATCCTGGAGGGTATTCTTATGCATTATATAGATACCCCCTTTTTAGTTTAAGGTGTATTCGAGTGGTTAGAGGGAAGTGCCTGAAACTGTAGGTCTGTGTTCCAGTAGCCATGTTGCTTGAAGATGAATGTATAATGATATAGTTTTCACAATGTGACTGTGTGATTGTGAAAATCTTATGTTTGATGCTCCTTTTATTTATGGTATGGACAGTTGAGTAAAAAATATGGATTAAAAATAGATAAATAATGGAGGAACAAATTTAAAACAAATTGAGTAGACTGAAATACTAGTGATCAATGAAAGGGAGTGGTTAAGGGGTATAGAAAAAAATGGGAACAAAGTTTAAAATATATTGGGTAGATGGAAATTCTAGTGATCAATGAGAGGGAGGGGTAAGGGGTATGGTATGTATAAGTTTTTTCTTTTTATTTCTTTCTCCGGAGTGATGCAAATGTTCTAAGAAATGATCATGGTGATGAATATATTACTCTGTGATGATATTGTGAACCATTGATTGTGTATCATGAATGAAATGTTTGTATGTTAAGAATATTCATGTTCATATGTTGTTTTTGATTTGTCAATTAAAAATATAAAAAAATACAGAACTGTAAAAAAAAACGTTTCTGTAAAAGAAATATTTAATCACACTGTCAACTTTCATTTTATGTCCTTAATTTAATAAAACATTTTTCAAATATGCCAAGTTCATGTCAATATATTCTTGACTTTTGAACTCAAAAACACAGATTATAAGAACTGTAATGGACTTTAGCTTTTATTTGGTTCAAAGTTTTAATTTGGTATATGAAAGAAATATGGTTCAGAAAAAAGTCACGAAAAATTAAGACCAAAACTAGCACCATGGCTCAGGACTGCTATACCTTATCTTACTCTAGCACACCCATATGTTCTCTACAGGTAACCATATATAAATTTCTAAAATTCTGTTATACGCATACACATCATAGGTAAACCTAAAATGCTAAAAAAAAAATACAATATTATGTCGTAGCATATTTTGTTACTTTTTTGTCAGCAAAATACTGAAATAATTTTCTAAATTATACAATACTTTTATTTTGGTGTTTAGAACTAGAGTATTAGCTTGTTCTTTGACATATAGTTGGAAAATAGTGACTCACCACCTTGATTTTACAAAACCAAAGCAATGTCATTTTTTTCTGTCATGGAGGCAGTATGATGTGTTACAAAGGCATTAGGTGGATTATTTACCCATCATTTTTTATTTAATTGCTTTTTTACTATATTTTTTAAATGGCATGATCACAGCAAGTTTTTATTATTTCATACAATAGAGATATTTTGGTGAAAAAATATAAATCATTAGTATTTATTGTTCATATTGTATGCTGCCCAAGGTTAGTATGATAAACCTTTCAGGCTTTTCTTATTCTTTTATCAAATGACTATTAAGATTATAATGGAGCTTATCAATGATTTGCTACATTTTGCTTACATAGAACATCTTTCAAGAGTAATAGATATATGTAGAAGATAGAAAACATGATAATATTAGCATTCAGAAATGATATCATTTTTTGAATTGTTTTGTTCCCTGTGCTTTAATGCTAATTCTTCTGAAACATATACTTATCTCCATTTTACAGATAAGGACAGTGAGGATCAGAAAAATTACCAAGTTTTACCCAGTCCCCAAAGTGAACGAATGGCATAAAAATGAGTAAGATTCAGGTTTGAAGTCCAGTTCTTCCACTGCACCATACCTCAAAAACAAAGTATGACAATATTCTTCTCAATCTGTAAAGCTTTTACATATATTATATTCTACTTTAAGTATATGAATCCAAATTTCATTTCCATATTTGATTAATGAACAGGAAATTCTGCTTTTATTTTTAGGCATCGATAAAATAATTAATGTATGTACCAAGACAAACATGATAAATATCTAAAATGCACAAGTTCTTTGTAGTTTAACCCAATTTTACCATAATAAAACTAAAAATAAACCCTCAAAAAGTACCCATTTCAACTCTCTGTCTTTGGGCATGTTCAGAATAACACTATATCCAACTTGCTTAAGTAATGGACTACTTTGATAAAGACTTTTAAGATAAACTATGTAAAACACTAAGTAGTAGCCTCACTTTATTCATCATCCCTCAAAATCAGAACAGTGAATTATGGCTGAACAGCATGGATGAGAAAGAGTGCCATGAGATCTGTCTTCTGCACAAGTCCCAGTATTGCTTGCATGCCCAGCAATCAGTAGGTTCAGAAGAAGCCGGGTAATATGATCCTATGCACATATTAATAAATACTAGCATTTTAAGATGAAAGATGAACTGATAAGTATTGAGATATAAAGAGCATCATTTCCTAGAGGTTTACTTTCCTCTTCCCTTTGTGAAAAGATAGATCAGTAGATCAATGGATAATTAGGTGAGAGAAGAATTAGATAGATAGATGGATAGATAGATAGATAGAAAGGTAGGTTTCCTAGAAACTGCCTCTTAAATATGGTATGTGTCAACCTATCCCTGTTGGGCCTAGGTATAAGCATCCCTCATCTCATCTATTTTGGGGTACAGTGGTGAAGGAAAATACTATGCAAAGAAATACCAATATTCTGATCGTTACTAACTCCTTATATAAAATTTTTATCATTAGCAAATTGAAATTTTCTAAACATCTCTTACACAACATGAATGTTTTGAGCATTACTGTTTGTTGTTGAAGTCATTTTTGGTGTAAAGGTAACTATGACTAGGTAGATCAACCTACAAACAGAATGTCACATGATAAAGGATATAATAGAGTCTGTACAAAGTACACAGGAAAATTAGAGAAAGCAGCTAGCATTTCTGTGAGCTGGGCAAAAACTCACATGGTGTATTCAGGATAAGTTTTAGAGAATGAATAATGGTTTTCCAAGAAAAAAAAATCCTTGGTTGTAAAGAGACTATATAAAAATGCACAGAGGCATGAAAGGGCATGGAATGATACAGGGCATGGTAAAATATTTGGGCTGTGCGTAGGAGTAGCATGATTGAGAGCCCAGAGTCACCTGGAACCTCGCATGCAACACTAAATACGACTGAATTCAGCCTGCGGGGTTGGAATGAAAGAAAAGATGAGCCATCTGACCTTTTTAAACCGGGAGAGGCATGGTTAGGTTTGTTAAATAAATAAGAAAACAAATATCTGCCATACTTGCGACGAAAGCAGACATATCTAAGTCGTTTAGACTGCGGCTGGCTGTTGAGAGAATGTTTGAAACAGCTTCTGAGAAAGGAGAGAAGTGATTTGATTAAGGACAGTCAGCTTGAGTTCAGACAGGGGAGGTCATACCTTAACTAGCCTTCTGAAATCTCTGGACTATTCCTGGCATGATAGATAACAGAAATTCAGATGTGATTGCTTACTCACAAGTGTTTGACAAGGTACCACAGCAGAGAAGAATGTGTCATGGAAAGATCTGTGGAGGCCACAAAACGTACTTTGTCAAAGCCTGATGATAAAATGAAAGATAAATTCAACAATTTATTCCTATTATAAGAATTATGATAATTCATATTTCATTTATACTAATCAGTTAACAAAAGTAAAGGTGAAAAATAAGTTTTGAATTGTGCATTTTATTAAACCAAATTCTATGCAATAAAAATTTTTTTGTACTTTGTCTTATTGCAGGAATGCAGCATTTATATTTTTCCTGCTTTGAAAAAATCAGTTCTTTTTTTCATACTTGACTAGAAGTTCATCATGGAACAAATTATGTTTCTCAACTAACCTAAGAACTCCAATTTGGCTGGCTTGGTTTATTTGTCACATTCAATTTTGCAAAATGATGCCATGTTGAAAATCTGACCATGTTGGATCTCCCCATCACCTTTATTTAAGAAAAATACATCATTATCAATTATTTTGGAAATTTTAGAGCATTCAGCTTCCACATCTGTGACATGATATTGTAGGCATATGCATCTTTTGAGGTGGATATTAATATTCCATTTGTTACGTACTTTGGTTCTGGCCATCCTCCTAGTGCATTCTAACAGTTCTGAAGATGTGTGAGTTCTGTGACCACAAGACCGTGTAATTGATTTATTTATGATACGTTAATGCAGTGCACTTAGTCTTATTATCTTTTAGGTAAGAATAACATCCAAGATTTATGCTCATTTAAACTGAAGAATAAAATATTTATAGCCTAAATAAAGAACTCAAGGGCGTAATATTACATATATAAACACTGTAAAAATTAGAGATAGCTAATGGGAATTATCAACCTGGTAGGCAGGAAAAAACATTGGCTTAAGATTTAGGTACAATGATGGAATAATAATTTCATGAGAGTGTATGTAAAGTATATGTTGTATTCCCAGGCATGAATTAGGAACACTATAAAGGATACTCGCTAACTTAATATTATTTGTTAATAACATACTCATTTATAAATATGTATTATTGGCACAAAGACTGTACTCTGATAGAGATTTTCTCATCACAATACTTCAATCATCTTGTAACTACCTATTCAGATTTAAGATTTAAAGATGATTGAAAAGCCTAAAAAAAACTGCAGAAGAATTGATGTAAATGCAATCTAAGCATATTTTAGCCTTGATTTTTTCCTAACTATTATGCTGTTTCTTTGCAAACAAATGAGAAATTATTTTAAAATTATTCTCTGAGTATAATGAGTCTCTCTCTCTTTGATTGATTTCTATATTTCTGGAAAGACAAGTTTGTTTTCTCAATCATTTCAAAGCAATCATTGATTAATTGAACTAGCTGTTACCCTCTCCAGCAAACTGTGGACTATAGGCAATTTCCCTCCATGCAATAACATCAGAAGTACAAAACAAAAACTAAAACAGAAACAAAAACATAAGGTAAAATAGCAAATTGTAAAAAAGCAATTGTTCTCTATGGAATTTGGAAAATGAGATTGCCAATGCTTCAGTCACATTAGCTGGTATTTGAAAACTGTCGATGTGAATAAGAGAAAGATGCTCATTTTCAACACTTGTAATTTGACGGGTGTGTTGAAACTGTACCAAAAATTCCTTGTATTTTTACAGCTTAAGTATATCTGAGTTATTTTTAATCAAGGTACATTTAAAGCACCAGTCCTACAGTTCATTTTACTTTTTTATCTAAATAAAAATATTAGAATGTCAATTTATGGGGCCTTAATTATAAATGTCGTTTATAACGTATTTGCTTTTCCATTGTCCTTATGTTTCTACAGGGTGAAAAATAAGACTTTATCTTTCAATCACAAATATATTTAAAATGCAAGTTTGGCATGAGAGCTGGTGTTTGAGAGGTCCATAGTCCCTGCAAGAACCTTAAGCTATTTCCCATTTGGCTCTGGAAATTGAGTTAGTTGCCACCATCTTAATAGGTAAATTCAGTCCAAATATCAGCGGATAGTTTCGAACCCTTCTGATTCTAAGTTTGTCATAAATATTCAAGTAAAAATATTTCAATTCCCATAACTTATCCATCAGTCTTATTTGCATAACCAGATAAAAAATCACCTTGACTGGTTTAATGTGAGATATGTGCACAAGTGCTAAGGAACCATTCTCAAAGTTCATGGAGTTCTTGCATCAAACTTTCTTTCTCTATGTCTGTAAACATAGATAGCCTATTTTAATATAGTTCTCCTCTGTGCATTTATTATGTCCCAGGTGCCCACGGAAGCCCATAAAATTAGATTTAAATTTAGTCAACCCTTCCTTCATAATTATCACCACTAGTTCTACAATACATTTGGAAAGTCCTTTCACCCTTATTATGTTATTTGAATGTCCAAGCAACCATATGAGAGAACTTAGAGCAAATATTTTCATTCTATTTTTACATATGCAGGAAATTAGGTTCAATAGATTTAGGGATGAATCCAGATCTTTCAGTTAGAAAGAAAAACACTGGGACTCAAAGTGGATAAATGGCTTGACAAGACCATGTGCTTAAAACATGGTGAAGCAAGGAAGTCAGTCTTCTGAATCTAAATGCCCTGCATTTGCCTTCGACCATGGCATCTATATGATTGCCAAAAATAAATTAATTAGGGTGATGACTGTAATGATTAGATAGATCTACCATCTGTAAAATTGTTTTAAATAAATCAATTTGGTATTGATTGAAATAATACATGTAAAGCATTTGTAATTATGCCCGGCACACAGTAAGCATTCAATAAATGTTAGCCAATTGTTATATACCGGTTGCTTCATTTAATTTTATATATTTTAAATATCCTCATTTCAGATAATCTTTATCAGAATTATTTATCTTGTTCCTATCATGACTTGGCATAAGTCACGATTTTTTTCTATGCCACAAATAAACAAACGCTTGTACCTCTAAAGCACGAATATCTGTATATAATTATTTATTTGTCTACATTAGATATTTTTTAGTCCTTTGAAATATATTGAGGCCCTTCATTAAAATAAAGCAAAATGCATATTGTGGAAAACAGCACTTGAAATGAAAAAGCAATCCAAAGCCAAATGAAACAATCGATAGCAAGTGGCACAGTGCAAAGAACTGGGAGCAATTTATCAAGGGCTGCTACACTGAAAATCTCTGGTTTCTTCCCAGATTCCACCTCATAATAATAAATATACATTTGGAGCAATTACTCAGACAACACTGGTATAAAAACAAGGCCAACGGAAAGTACATATTGGATGTAAGTACATGGGGAAAAACATTTTCGTCATCCACTATTAAAATATTTGTCTGATGGAATGACAAAGATGTTTTGATTTTTTGGTTTGACATAAGGACTACAATTGAATTTCTAAAGCCTAGAAAATGCAGTGTCTATAAGAAGGTTTTAAAGATTGTCAGAGACATGTCTTTCAGGAAGATCTTACTCACTTCAGCATAATTAATTAGTCAATTCTAATCTTTTTTTTTTTTTTGCACTGTACCACTTGCTATTTATTTATTTAATTTGCTCTGAATCTTTTTTTTCACTTTTCCTGAACCTGCATCTTGGTCCCAACCTTTGGAAATGGTTGAGAGGATGAAGAGAACACTATGCTACTTGAAAATGAGAAGAACGAAACAAAATAACATACCCAGAAATAAAACATTTCCTTGGCAGATATGCCTAGTTAACAATACATTCACATAATTTTCCAGTAGAACTGTAATAAATATTTTGTTTTTCATATCTGCCACCCCTTTAACTTCTCGGATCGGTAACCTTTAGGTTATTTCATACTGTATTTCATGTGAACTCTGCTAATTATTTGAATTACAGAAATTTAAAATTGTAAGCCATTTCATAGAAATTGGAAAGTAGATGTGCTTCTATGAGCTTCTCTTAGGTAGGGATCCCACTTGGTGGCAATTTCCATAATTAATGGAAAATTCAATAATTAGTTTACTCATAATTGGGAGATTGCCATGCACATCAAGCTATTTTGTTAAGTGACCAAAGGAAGTTTACTTGAGGACAGACATTAAATTGTTGAAAAAGAACTTCCAGTGACTACTTTTTTTTTCTGCTATGGTATTCATGTACTTATTTGGTCTAAAAAGTGTATGCTTTTATATTACTTTTTTTTATTTAAACTTTTTAGTAGTTGGAAACATCATTTTATTTGATAGATTAGTGTGAAATTCACAGAATTCTAAGCTCAAAATGTTCTACCATAAATTATATATTGAGAAGAAAAACATGTTTATTGAAAATCATATATATATTTTTGTCATGACCAGAGGGCATTAAAATAATTAAACATATCCTTTTAATGACAGCTTTGAAATATAATTAGTGTACAATAAAATTCACCCTTTCAAAGTATACATTAAGCGATTTTTGTTCTAGTCAGAGTTCAGCAACCATCACTCTACTATCTAATTTTACAACATTTTCATCATCCCAAAAGGAGCCACATACGTACTACCAGTCAATTCTATTCCCACTTCCAAACTCCCAGCAGCCATTAATCCAATTTCTTTCCCTATGTATTGGCTTCTTTGTGGCATTTCACATAAATAGAACCATACTATATGTTGTTTTTATAATTAGCTTCTTTAACTTTGCATACTGTTTTCAAGGGTCATCCATGTTGCAATATATATCAGTAGTTCACTACTTTTACTGTCAGATAATGCTCTCTCTATGGATATATGACATTTTATTTACACATTCATCAATTAACAGACATCCGGGTTGTTTATTCCTTTTGACTATTGGGCATAAACTTCCATGAAAATTTTTGCATGGATGGATATTTCATCTCTCTTGGTTAAATATAGCAGTGGAATTGCTAAATCGTGTGGTAACTATATCATTTTGAGTAGTGGTCAAACTGTTTTCCAAAGTGGCTATTCCATTTTACATTCTCACCAACAGTTCGGGGTTCAAAATACTACCTATCTTTGCCGACATTTGTTTTTGTCAACCTTTGGTTTATAACCATTTTAGTGGGTGTGAAGGAATATCTTATTGTGGTTTTGATTTGTATTTCCTTAATGAGTAATGATGTTGAAAATCTTTTCTCACGCTTATAAGTCATTTGTATATCTCTTTTGGAAAAATATCTATTTATAAACTTTGCCTTTTCTTTTCAAGTGGGTTATATTTCTATTTACAGCTAAGTTGTATGCACTCTTTACATATTTTGCATACTTGTTATTTGAAATGTCATTAGTTGATGGGGGTTTGGGGGAGGGATCAGGGAATGAATAGGTAGAGTACAGGGCACTTTTAAGGCAGTAAAACTATTCTGTACAATACTGTAATAGTGGATATAACATTTATTTGTACACATCCATAGAATTGTACAACACATAGAAAGAACCCTAATATAAACTATAGACTTTAGTTAATAATAATGTGTCAATATTGGTTCAACAATTGTAACAAGTGTGCCACATTTAAAGTAAGATGCCAATAATAGAACATAATTCTATGTTTATAATATAACATAATTCTATGTTTGGGAGGAAAGAGTATATAGGAAGTGTCTGTACTCTGTGCATGGATTCTGTAGACTTAAAACTGCTTTAAACAATAAATCTACATTTCAAATGTTTGTGTTATATGGTTCTATGATTTAAAAATTTTAATTCTAGTAAGATATATGTACATAATCCAACTTGATGGCTTTTGTTTCTTTTTCTCGCCTAATTGATAGATTAAGAAGTTCCAGTTCAATGTTGAATTACAATAGTGAAATTCGGCATCTTTGTTTTATCCCTGATCCTAGTGGGAAGGCTTCGGTCTTTCACTGTTAATTTTGATGTTAGCTATGGATTTTTCAAATATTCTCTTTATCATGATTGGGGAAGTTCCTTCTATTCTTAATTTCCTGAGTATTTTTATCAAGAAACATTGCTGGATTTTGTCAAGTGTTCTTTCTGTATCTATTGAGATGATCTATGTTTTTTTTCCATTCTATTAATATGGTATATTTCATTAATTGATTTTTTCTTTTTTTATTAATTAAAAAATTAACTAACACAGCATTCAGAAATCATTCCATTCTATATATACAATCAGTAATTCTTAATATCATCACATAGATGCATATTCATCATTTCTTAGTACATTTGCACTGATTTTGAAAAAGAAATAGAAAGACAAGAGAAAAAGAAATAAAGCGATAATAGAAAAATTTTTTTTAAAATTTAAAAAATTAAAAATAAAAAAAATAAAAAACTATACCTCAGATGCAGCTTCATTCAGTGTTTTAACATAATTACATTAAAATTAGGTAGTATTCTGTTGTCCATTTCTGAGTTTTTGTATCCAATCTTGTTGCACAGTCTGCATCCCTTCAGCTCCAATTATCCAATATCTTACCCTATTTCTATCTCCTGATGGTCTCTGTTACCAGTGACATATTCCAAGTTTATTCTTTAATGTTGGTTCACATCAGTGGGACCATACAGTATTTGTCCTTTAGTTTTTGGCTAGTCTCATTCAGCATAATGTTCTCTACGTCCATCCATGTTATTACATGCTTCATAAGTTTATCCTGTCTTAAAGCTGCATAATATTCCATCATATGTATATACCACAGTTTGTTTAGCCACTCATCTGTTGATGGACATTTTGACTGTTTCCATCTCTTTGCAATTATAAATAATGCTGCTATAAACATTGGTGTGCAAATGTCCATTTGTGTCTTTGCCCTTAAGTCCTTTGAGTAGATACCTAGCAATGGTATTTCTGGGTCGTATGGCAATTCTATATTCAGCTTTTTGAGGAACCGCCAAACTGCCTTCCACAGTGGTTGCACCATTTGACATTCCCACCAACAGTGGATAAGTGTGCCTCTTTCTCCACATCCTCTCCAGCACTTGTCATTTTCTGTTTTGTTGATAATGGCCATTCTGGTGGGTGTGAGATGATATCTCATTGTGGTTTTGATTTGCATTTCTCTAATGGCCAGGGATATTGAGCATCTCTTCATGTGCCTTTTGGCCATTTGTATTTCCTCTTCTGAGAGGTGTCTGTTCAAGTCTTTTTCCCATTTTGTAATTGGGTTGGCTGTCTTTTTGTTGTTGAGTTGAACAATCTCTTTATAAATTCTGGATACTAGACCTTTATCTCATATGTCGTTTTCAAATATTGTCTCCTATTGTGTAGGCTGTCTTTCTACTTTCTTGATGAAGTTCTTTGATGCACAAAAGTGTTTAATTTTGAGGAGCTCCCATTTATTTCTTTCTTTCTTCAGTGCTCTTGCTTTAGGTTTAAGGCCCATAAAACCACCTCCAATTATAAGATTCATAAGATATCTCCTTATATTTTCCTCTAACTGTTTTATGGTCTTAGACCTAATGTTTAGATCTTTGATCCATTTTGAGTTAACTTTTGTATAGGGTGTGAGATACGGGTCCTCTTTCATTTTTTGCATATGGATATCCAGTTCTCTAGGCACCATTTATTGAAGAGACTGTTCTGTCCCACGTGAGTTGGCTTGACTGCCTTATCAAAGATCAAATGTCCATAGATGAGAGGGTCTATATCTGAGCACTCTATTTGATTCCATTGGTTGATATATCTGTCTTTATGCCAGTACCATGCTGTTTTGACCACTGTGGCTTCATAACATGCCTTAAAGTCACGCAGTGTGAGACATCCAGCTTCGTTTTTTTTCCTCTAGATACTTTTAGCAATTCAGGGTGCCCTGTCCTTCCAGATAAATTTGCTTATTGGTTTTTCTATTTCTGAAAAATAAGTTGTTGGGATTTTGGTTGGTATTGCGTTGAATCTGTAAATCAATTTAGGTAGAATTGACATCTTAACATGGCTTCTTCCAAACCATGAACATGGTATGTCCTTCCATCTGTTTAGGTCTTCTGTGATTTCTTTTAACAGTTTTTTGTAGTTTTCTTTGTATAGGTCTTTTGTCTCTTTAGTTAAATTTATTCCTAGGTATTTTATTCTTTTAGTTGCAACCGTAAATGGAATTCGTTTCTTGATTTCCCCCTCTGCTTGTTAATTGCTAGTGTATAGAAACACTACAGATTTTTGAATGTTGATCTTGTAACCTGCTACTTTGCTGTACTCAGTTATTAGCTCTAGTAGTTTTGCTGTGGATTTTTCAGGGTTTTCGACGTATAGTATCATATCATCTGCAAACAGTGATAGTTTTACTTCTTCCTTTCCAATTTTGATGCCTTGTATTTCTTTTTCTTGTCTAATTGCTCTGGCTAGAACCTCCAACACGATGTTGAATAACCGTGGTGATAATGGACATCTTTGTCTTGTTCCTGATCTTAGGGGGAAAGTTGTCAATTTTTCCCTATTTAAGATGATATTAACTGTGGGTTTTTCATATATTCCCTCTATCATTTTAAGGAGGTTCCCTTGTATTCCTATCCTTTGAAGTGTTTTCAACAGGAAAGGATGTTGAATCTTGGCAAATGCCTTCTCTGCATCAATTGAGATGATCATGTAATTTTTCTGCTTTGATTTGTTGATATGGTGTATTACATTAATTGATTTTCTTATGTTGAACCATCCTTGCATACCTGGGATGAATCCTACTTGGTCAGGATGTATAATTCTGTTAATGTGCTGCTGGATTCGATTTGCTAGAATTTTGTTGAGGATTTTTGCATCTATATTCATTAGAGAGATTGGTCTGTAGTTTTCTTTTTTTGTAATATCTTTGCCTAGTTTTGGTATGAGGGTGATGTTGGCTTCATAGAATGAATTAGGTAGCTTTCCCTCCACTTCAAGTTTTTTGAAGAGTTTGAGCAGTGTTGGTACTAATTCTTTCTGGAATGTTTGGTAGAATTCACATGTGAAGCCATCTGGTCCTGGACTTTTCTTTTGGGAAGCTTTTGAATGACTGGTTCAATTTCTTTACTTGTGATTGGTTTGTTGAGGTCATCTATTTCTTCTTGAGTCAAAGTTGGTTGTTCATGCCTTTCTAGGAACTTGTCCATTTCATCTACATTGTTGTATTTATTAGCATAAAATTGTTCATAATATCCTGTTATTACTTCCTTTATTTCTGTGAGGTCAGTGGTTATGTCTCCTCTTCCATTTCTGATCTTATTTATTTGCGTCCTCTCTCTTCTTCTTTTTGTCAGTCTTGCTAAGGGCTCATCAATCTTGTTGATCTTCTCATAGAACCAAATTCTGGTCTTATTGATTTTCTCTATTGTTTTCATGTTTTCAATTTTATTTATTTCTGCTCTAATCTTTGTTATTTCTTTCCTTTTGCTTGCTTTGGGTTTAGTTTGCTGTTCTTTCTCCAATTATTCCAAGTGAACAGTTAATTCCCGAATTTTTGCCCTTTCTTCTTTTTTGATATAGGCATTTAGAGCAATAAATTTCCCTCTTAACACTGCCTTTGCTGCATCCCATATGTTTTGATATATTGTGTTTTCATTTTCATTCGCCTCGAGATATTTACTAATTTCTCTTGTAATTTCTTCCTTGACCCACTGGTTGTTTAAGAGTGTGTTGTTGAGCTTCCACGTATTTGTGAATTTTCTGGCACTCTGCCTATTGTTGATTTCCAACTTCATTCCTTTATGATCTGAGAAAGTGTTATGTATGATTTCAATGTTTTTAAATTTGTTGAGACTTGCTTTGTGACCCAGCATATGGTCTGTCTTTGAGAATGATCCATGAGCACTTTAGAAAAAGGTGTATCCTGCTGTTGTGGGGTGTAATGTCCTATAAATGTCTGTTAAGTCTAGCTCATTTATTGTAATATTCAAATTCTCTGTTTCTTTATTGATCCTCTGTCTAGATGTTCTGTCCATTGATGAGAGTGGGGAATTGAATTCTCCAACTATTATGGTATATGTGTCTATTTCCCTTTTCAGTATTTGCAATGTATTCCTCATGTATTTTGGGGCATTCTGGTTCCATGCATAAATATTTATGAGTGTTATGTCTTCTTGTTGAATTGTTCCTTTTATTAGTAGATAGTATCCTTCTTTGTCTCTTTTAGCTGTTTTACATTTGAAGTCTAATTTGTTGGATATTAGTATAGCTACTCCTGCTCTTTTCTGGTTGTTATTTGCATGAAATATCTTTTCCCAACCTTTCACTTTCAACCTATGTTTATCTTTGGGTCTAAGATGTGTTTCCTGTAGACAGCATATAGAAGGATCCTGTTTTTTAATCCATTCTGCCAGTCTATGCCTTTTGATTGGGGAATTCAGTCCATTAACATTTAGTGTTATTACTGTTTGGGTAATACTTTCCTCTACCATTTTGCCTTTTGTATTATATATATCATATCTAATTTTCCTTCTTTCTACACTCTTCTCCACACCTCTCTCTTCTTTCTTTTCATATCTGACTCCTGTGCTACTTTTAGTATTTCTTGCAGAGCTGGTCTCTTGGTCATAAATTCTCTCAGTGACTTTTTTTCTGAAAATGTTTTAATTTCTCCCTCATTTTTGAAGGACAATTTTGCTGCATATAGAAGTCTTGGTTAGCAGTTTTTCTCTTTTAGCAATTTAAACATATCATCCCACTGTCTTCTAGCTTCCATGGTTTCTGCTGAGTAATCTACACATAGTCTTATTGGGTTTCCCTTGTATGTGATGGATTATTTTTCTCTTGCTGCTTTCAAGATCCTCTCTTTCTCTTTGACCTCTGACACTCTAACTTGTAAATGTCTTGGAGAATGCCTATTTGGATCTATTCTCTTTGGGGTGCGCTGCACTTCTTGGATCTGTAATTTTAGGTCTTTCATAAGAGTTGGGAAATTTTCAGTGATAATTTCTTCCATTAGTTTTTCTCCTCCTTTTCACTTCTCTTCTCCTTCTGGGACACCCACAACATATATATTTGTGTCCTTCACATTATCATTCAATTCCCTGAGCCCCTGCTCAAATTTTTCCATTCTTTTCCCTATAGTTTCTGTTTCTTTTTGGATTTCAGGTGTTCCATCCTCCAGTTCACTAATTCTAATCTCTGTCTCTTGAAATCTACCATTGTAGTTTTCCATTGTTTTTTTCATCTCCTCTACTGTATCTTTCATTCCCATAAGTTCTGTGATTTCTTTTTTCAGACTTTCCATTTCTTCTTTTTGTTCATCCCTTGCCTTCTTCATGTCCTCCCTCAATTTATTGATTTGGTTTTTGAAGAGGTTTTCCATTTCTTTTTGTATATTCAGAATTAGTTGTCTCAGCTCCTGTATCTCATTTGAACTATTGGTTTGTTCCTTTGACTGGGCCATATCTTCAATTTTCCTGGTGTGATTTGTTATTTTTTGCTGGCGTCTGGACATTTAATCAGATTTCCCTGAGTGTGAGACCCAGCAGGTTGAAAGACTTTCCTGTGAAGTCTCTGGGCTCTGTTTTTCTTATCCTGTCCAGTATGTGGCGCTTGTCTGTCTGCAGGTCCCACCAGCAAAAGATGTTGTGGCTCCTTTAACTTTGAAAGGCTCTCCCTGCTGTGTTCGTGGTGGAGACAGAGGAAAGGTTGTATACTGGTTTTAATGGCTTCAAATTGCGAAGTCCAGGGATCTGAATTCCCTGAGAGAGGGACTCCACCTGGGTTCTGTTTCACCCCTCCCGTGGGGAAGGTTCATGTGGTAGAGAGTCCTGAAAGCAGCCCGTTTCTGTGTTTGGGGAAGTTGCACCTTGTGTAATCCCGGTGCTGAGCCTAGAGGCAACCGAGCCTCCATAGAAACACCTGCAGAAGGCTCTGTTGCACCTTCTTTCCTCTTTTTCAGTTAGCCCAATAGGCGACTTCTGCCTTGATCAGTTTCGCCTGAGCTGGGGGCCTACTTCTAGTCGTCAGAATTTGTCCATTAATGCTACTATTGGTGTTTGGTTGGGCTCAGTCCCCACTACTGTTTGGAGACTCTTTCCTTTCCCTCCGGGTAGCCTCCTGTGGGGGAGGGGCGCCATTCGCTGGCCACCGCGGCCTGGGAAACTCGCCGATCAGAGACTCATAGCCAGTCCTGGAAGCCGCCCTCTAGGGAGGGGTGTCAGCTGCCGGCCACCGCGGCTTGGGAAACTCACCTCTCCGAGACTCCCAGCCCTTCCGGGAAGGAGGGATGAAGGGGTGCCGGCTGCCAGCCGCCGCGGCCCGGGGAAGCGCACGCCGCTCGTAAAGCTCACTGCAGCGGATTCTTGCAGCCGGACCAGCCAATCCAGACTGGGGTACACTGTGTGTCCGGTCCCTGCCGTGGCCCCGGGAGCTGTTCTGCACTGTTTCTGGTTATTTAGTAGTTGTTCTGTTGAGGAACTAAGACACGCGCACCTTACGAAGCTGCCATCTTGGCCCCTTTTTTCCATTAATTGATTTTTTTTGCATTGACCCACCTTTGCATATCTAAGATGAATCCCACTTGATCATGGTGTATAATTCTTGCATTGTGCTGTTGGATTCAGTTTTCTGTTATTTTGTTGAGGATTTGTATATCTGTATTCTTAAGGGATATTGGTTTGTATTTTCCTTGTGATGTCTCTGTATGGCTTTGTATGAGCGTGATGTTGGTCTCATAAAATGAGTTAGGAAATATTCCATCCTCTTCATTTTTGTGGAAGAATCTGAGCAGACTGATGTTAATTTTTCTTGGAAAGTTTGGTTAAATTCACAAGCGAAGCCATCTGGTCCTTAGTTTTCTTTTTTGGGAAGTTTTTGATGACTGATTCAATCTCTTTACTTGTAATTGTTCTGCTGAACTCTTCTATTTCTTCTAGCCAGTGCAGGTTGTTCGTGTTTTTCTAGGAATTTGTCCATTTCATCTAAGTCGTCTAATTGGTTGGCATTTTAGCGATTTTTGGCTAAACAAAACTTTTTAAATACAAACATATAATGTGCATGTCACCTTTCACCTGAGATTCTTTAAGACTACAGTAAAGAATTTATAATAAAGATAAAATGTGTAAACTCACATGGACAAATAAAATATTAGAGGAACAATATCAAATATGGGAAGTAAATACATTTCTGGAAGATAAAAAGTGAATGAAAGGATTGCAGCTGACTTAAAAAAACATGCATAAGACAATCAAGTCATTTGCCAGAGGGGACACCAGTAAAAATTGAGCTTATATTTGTTCAGAGGCCTGGAGAATAGTTATTAGAGGCCTAGATATTGTTGAATTCACATATAAATAGTGGCATTTGGGGATACTCAACCAAAACCCCATCTAATTATGCCAAAAACCTATAGTAAACCCATTCGAAGACAGTCCCCACCACTAAGCTAAACTGAGAACTTAGCATTTTTATTGTTTCCCCCACTGGATATTTTTTAGAAGCCCTAATACAAAAGAAAAATACAAGACAAATAGAACATAGAAGAAATAGATGTAATACAGTAAACACAAAAAAATCATCTGTAACAATTATTAATCTCAGAGTGATAAAATAACTATTATATTCATGGAACAAGAACTGGTTGCAATAAAAATAAATGGCCAGAAATTACTACCTATCATAACTTTCCAAACCAAAACCAAAACCATTCCCGCCAATCCTAAAGAATACCTATGGCAATATATAAGATTCTATAAAGACTCGCCAAAACCTACAACCTCCAGATGGGTTCCTGAACCAGATAAGTCTTGAAATGCAGAGGGGCCAGCCTCTCCAGATCATCAACTAGTCCCATCCCCTTATCCCATATTACTGACAGCCCTTTCCAACATCAGAAAGTTAGAATGGGTTTAGCCCAAATATCCCTAAAGAATGGGAGAAAGATCAAAGGTCATGGTGGAGTTATACAGAGAAGGTCAGATTTAACAAAGGAATATGACTGCTGAATCATTATACTGATATTTCTTTTAGCCTCTAGTCCCTTAGAACAGCTAGAAATAAGAACCTAAAATTATGGAACTCTAACCCATACCAGACTCTGAAATCTGTTCTACAAGTAATTGTTGTGATATACTTTGAAATGTAATGCTTTTATGTATATATGTTATTTAAAGAGAAGGAAGAGTATAACAGAGAAGATACAAATTAACAAATGAGTATGATTGTTGAATCAATATATTGATATTTCTGTTGGTCTCCAGTGTGTTGGAGCAGTTAGAAGAAAAAACAAAAAAATCATGGAACTGTGAACTATGCCAAACTTTAAAATCTGTTCTATAACTATTTGTTAAAATGTACTTGGAAATTTATTGCTGTTTTGCATTTACGTTATATTTCACAATAAAAAATGTTAATAAAAATTAAATTGTCAGAGACAAGAAATAGCTACTGACAATTATAAATATTGTAGTTGAAATAAAAATATAAGAAGATTGGGCAAAAAGTCAAAGAAATCTCCCAGAATGTAGAAAAATAATAAAAATCTGAAATAAATTGAGAGAATGACAATAAAAAATAAAAGGAAATAAGTAGATTAGCAGTATTTATCAATGATATAATTTTAAAAATATCAGAAGTCGGTGAAACACACTGTTATGCAATTTCATAACAATCAGGAGAAACTTATATACAAATTTTTGAAAAAAATAAGACATATACAAAGATTTAGGAAACAATATTGTGCTGAATTTTTAATACCATCAGTGAACACTAGATGATAATGAGCAGTGCCTTCAAAATTCCCTGAGAAAATTGTTTTCAAATCAGCCAAATGAACAAGTATTGGGGTAGAATAAAGAGTTACTGGAGGATATGCTCCTTTGTGTTAAGAAAATAAACTAAAAAGACGATATTTCAATAAATGAAAAACCTATTGCATGAAATGAGTAAAATACAGGCATACAGTCTACAGTACACTGGAGAGTCAGCAGCCAAGAATAGACGGGTGTTTCAGCACTCAAAGAATGAAGTCTCTAGGGGGAGAAAATAATTGATCAACAGATTTGATAGGTCTGATGGCATGGGAATTAATATTTTGAAGATTTTACATATGTCACATATGTAACATCTCTATGCCTGTTAAGCAGACTTTTAAAAGGTTATTCATTTAACTCTGTAGATGTCTGGGGAAAGAACATTCCAGATAGATACAGCAACTGAAGCAAAGGTCTCATCCAGGAGGATGTCTGGTAAAGCCATTGTGAGGACAGTGACGTGCAATGCAGTAGGAAGACAATGGAGGGTTTTGTAGAAAGGTAGAAAAGATGAAGGCTGGGTTGAGAATAGATTCTAATCTAATGCAACAAGGATAGAAGTAGGGAAGCCACTTAGGGGGTTAGAACCATGATCAAGTATAATGACTCGGGCCAAGATGGAAACAGTGGAGATGATAGAAAACTGGTCGAGTCTGGATATGTTTTAAGGTAGAACACATATGATATGTGAACATTCCATCCTTGCAAATATTGATAAAAAAGATCTTGAAGTGTCCTGCAATAACCAAAGCTGTTACATTTTCATATAGTTTTTCCGATCTAAGAAATCCTTAATTTTAGAATCACTTCACATTCCTTTAAATTCTTTCACATTTCAGAATTCTTTAAAAAAGTATTTAATCTTATTTTTAGCATCAGTGACTCACAGAACATATTTAGAAATTACATCATAGAAACAAAGAAAACTTGCAATGCTTCCAATTTGTCATATAACATTTAAATTATATTAAATCTAAACATATGACCAGGCAATTCCACTTCTAGGTATCTACCCGAAAGATTTGAAAGTAGGGACTCAAACAGATATTTAGACGTGGATGTTCACAGCAGCATTATTCACAATTGCCAAAGGATGGAAGCAACCCAAGTGACAATCAAACAGTAAATGAATAAACAAAATGTGGTATATACAACACAATGGGATATTGTTCTGTTGTAAATTGGAATGAATTCCTGATACATGCAACAATGTTTATAAGCCAGACACATGAGGACAAATTATCTCACTGATTTGAAGTAATTAGAATAGACGCAAACTTGTAGCCAGACACTAGAATTTAGATTCCTAGAGGCTGGGGTGGAGGGCATAGAATGGGGAGTTTATGCTTAAATTGTACAGAGTTTCTATTTGGGATGATGAAAAAGTGTTAGCATTGATGGTGGTGATGGTAGCACGGCATTGTGAACACAGTTAATACCACCGAGTTATATATTTGAATGTGGTTAAAAGGGGAAATTTTTAGGTCCTATGTATATTACCAGAATAAACTTTTTAAAAAATCAGGGCTGTACAAACATACAGTGAACACTGAAGGAAACCAGGGACTATAGCTAATAGTACAATTATAAAGTTATGCTTTAATGAATTGTAACAAATATACTAAACTAATTCAAGGTGTTGATTTTAGGGTGGTTTATGGTATATGGAAACTGTATCATGCAGTATTTTTCTGCAAACTTTCTCTGATTGAAAAAAAATCAAAACCTATCTTCAGATAACTCTTCTTCAGATAAAATAACCTTCAATTTGATGTGCTAACTTGACAGTTTTAGCTAAAACATGCAAATAAGATTTAAGATTTCAGAGGGTAATTATTCCTCATTTCACAATTCTCACAAGACCCAAGGGATGGAAGGGAGGTGACGACCTCTGGAACATGTGGGCTGTTGTCGTCTTTGGCTTTTCCATTGCCCTTGTCCTTGGCAGCTCAACTTACCTGCTTGACTACAGGATGCAGGACTGGGTCAACCAGGAAGCTGAGAGGCTTGTGAAGTACGGAGAAGCCAATGGCCTCCCATCATGAATCCTCGTGCTTTGACCCCAGCAAGATCCACCTGCCAGAGGTTGAGGACTGACCACTTGCTGAGTGGCGCTCAGGAACAGCCTCCCTCTCCACCCCCTTCCCCCTCCCCATTTTGCCATCTCCTCCGAGTACCTAATTAAAGGGAGTACAAGTCAAAAAGAAGAGAGAATGAGAAGTCAAATTATCTACTGTCTTTGACTAAAGGACATGCATCTTACACACATTTGTCAAGTGCATGGGATATATTTTCTAATGAAAGCTCTGCTTTTGTCAATTCTAATATAACTACAGAGGAAAATTACCAAAAACTTATTTAAAAATTCTTCATTTATTTATTGAGTCACTAAATGTAATTAGATCTATTATTCTTAAAACTCCATGGTAACTCATGAAACCAGAAAGACTGATTCACACAGATTCCATACTTGAATAGCTTATTATACTGCAGCAGAACTAGGAACATAGCCGTGCTTAAGAAGCTGTCAGAATTTCTATTCATTTCAAGAGTTTATAAATTAACTATGGAAATATTTCTGAGCTGAACTTGGTGTGCTTGGTTCAGTAAGCATTGCTATCTTCAATAGCTATGGTGTTTTTTCTCTGAATAATTTTGACTTCTGAACTTTTTTTTTATAAGATCACAAAAATGTCCATTTACAATATTGACAAAATACACTAATCTTGGCTTAAAACAAGTAGCTGAGCATCCACCATGTTAACCTCTAAATTGATTTTTATAATTGGAAAGGTTTCAAAATTAAAATGACAGCAATAATGCATCAAAATGTGGACTTCTGTTTTCCTAATTTCGTATTAAATATATTGACTATTAATGAGTGATGTAAATGATTTAATGTAGAGAAAGAACATGCTAAATACAGTTCATCCAAGAAAATTTTCTTTTTAGGAACCTAGGTTCTAAGTACACAAAAGACCTCATATAATTCCAGAGTTTCATTTTATGAAATATCAAGTACTCAGAGCTCCATAATATCAAATAAATTCTAAAGATTCTTTCTCTTCAACTTCGTGACTTGTACCATCTGTTGACATCATACGATTATGGAAAAATAACTTCTTACTAAGGAGAGAGAAGCAGAAGGAGTACTTCAAGCAAATGACTAAAATACTTCTCTTTACAGACACCAGATTTAACAATTTACACTTCCATATTGCAAGGGCTGGAACATTTGTAGGCATGAGCTAACTATTTTCCAATTGTACTATAATTTGGTTAGCACACGTTTGTCCTGCCTAGTTTGCTTAAAATTCTTGAATTAAGCTGCAGAACAAGTACTTATAGGAGAAGGGGAAAAGGGGCAGAGGGCATGATTAGAACAGAAATAATTCGAAACATAGCAATTATGTTTCCTATGTTTTTGCAAATTTTAACTCTGGAAAGGTAAACGCAATTAATCTTTTCAGTGTGATTTTTAAAAAAGTTTTTAAGTTTTATAGAAGGGTATTTTGCAAGATTGCTATTTTTAATCTGCTCCAAAGACGTTACTATCACTGCATATTTCTCATATAAAATCCTTTAGAAGATTTCAGAAAAAGTAATTATAAGCATTCTAATGGACTTTTCCCCCAAAATTATTGATGGGACTCAGGCAAAAAGCAGTTCACTGTTATGTGAGGTTTCTGACTATGGAGGCTACTGAATTGCGTTCAATTCTTCAAACATCGCCCTTTGAGGGGTGCAAAGGTAGGTCAGTAATAAAATTCTCTCCTGCCATGCGGAAGAACTGGGTTTGATTCCTGGTCTATGCCCTTTCCAAAAAACAAGCAAACAAGCAAAACAAACAGAAATTCAACAAAAGGTGCTGCCATAACGGGATACCCACATGGAAAATAATGAAATGTAGCATACAAAAAAAAATTGTCCTTTAATAGACAAGAACAATTACTATTCTGCCAATACTTATTTCCTTATTAAAAAATTATTAGGACCTTTTTCACCTGGTGGGAGGTAAGAATTTTCAACCTGACTGCAGGATTCCTGAAGGCTACACCTAATAATATTTGGCAGGAGAGGCAGGATGCCTTGTTACAGCCATACGTCGAAGTGCTTTCCAGTTGTCATGGAAAGAGTTTTTACAGAATTACAGATTTCATTCATTTGGGTTGTTCTCACTGATTTAATTTACTTTCAAATTCATATTTCTGGCAAATCTGGAAACTAATCCAAATGAGGAACTGTTTCTTCTCCTCTGAATTAGGGGAATTTCTCCACTACTTTTCTTCTCAAATTGCCTGATAGACCTGGCCTCCTGCGTTGTCTGTGACAAAAATGAAAAAGCGTGGTTAGTTCTCTCCCTCGCGGAACGTGCAAACAGGCGCGGATGAATCTGAGAGTTCCGCGTGAGGATCTTCCATTTTACGGGGGGGAGGGGGGACGCTGTCAATCGTGACATCAATAGACTGTGCAAAGAAAGACCTGGAAGGAGAATATCTGAATAGTTTAAATTGTCATATTTGCCAAATTTCCAATTCGTAGACTATTGTGTTCTAAGTATACATGATCTTTATTGGAAAATGAGGTTTATAATACTGTAGGTAATAGAATGTAAACTTTAACAGTCTTGATTATTAGCCTCATTTCTGTTTACATAATTTTCTATGCAGTCTGTAAAATTTCTTAATATATTCACATTTCTTTATCGTCATGTCATATGATAAAAAAATCTGCTGTGCATTTACTTTCATGTTAATTATATTCAAATTTGTTTTTTGATTATGGAAGGATATATGAGTCTGACTCTTTAAATTATGAAATTGTAGGTCTATTAAAGGTTAATGAGACCTATACAGTGGTGATAAAAATACACAAAGAAAACAACCCTAGGAAAATGTGTTCATTATTAGCTTTATTTGGCTGATAGTCCAGATCACACCTGGTTTTATATCTCTCTAGGATATGTCACTTAGCACGTATGTAACAATCTTTGGTAACATTTTAGAACTATTTTGGGCTGAAAAGCAGATCACTCAGAACAGTATTTCTCAAACTTGAGCCCTCATCAGAATTACCTGGCCGTCTTTTAAATAGATTTATATTTGCTCTGGGTGTTATGGTAAATGTGTAACATTGCTTTTTTGGGAAGGTGGAAACGTCTTGATTTCTATGGTATCAATACTGCCGTCATGGGCAATTTCAAGCTACTTTTATCACCTCACTGAATATGGAGTTTGGAAAAGAGGAACACAGCATTTTAAAGTAATCTGCCAAACAGACACAGTATTCACCAGTAACCTGAAAATGAAAATAATGCTGTCAGCTAACCAAGTTGCGTACAGCATGCATAGTGTTAACCTAGAGACCCACAGCTAGAGAAACACAACAAAACAAAACATTTGTAACTTTATAATTACAGAAGGAAATAACACCTTTGTTTTTCCACCCTTCCTGTCATAGGCACTTCTGTTATAACACTTATAACACCATATTGTAATTAGTAATTTAGTTTGTTTAAAAAAATAATTCCTTAAACCATGAGTTCTTTGAGAATAGGGGCCATATGATTTTGTGTTTTTTTTTTTTTTATTTCAGGTCTCATGCCAAATAATAACTCTTAATTGATTCTTACTGGAAGAAGTAGACATGTTTATGTGGAAGGAAAGTGTTAAGAGACTGGAGAAAGGAAGAAAAACTTGTGCCCCAGTTATTTTCATTTATGAGGTAGCGAGGGTTATGTCTCCATCACACCATGCTTCTCTCTAAGTCTGACCAGCAATTCTTAATTTTAGTATTCATTAAAATCAACAAGGGACCATTTAGTGCAAGAAAATTTTGGGACCTTGTCCCAGGACATTCTGATTCATAATGCAGCATTAGGCCTTGGAGCCTTTTTTAACAAGAATCCCAGGTAATTCCTCCTAATGCAGGTGGTCTATGGTCACACTTGGAGAAGATTACTGAAGACGGAGAGATAGACTGTCAAACAAAAAAGATAAGGATCTCCATCTGTATCTGGGTATAGAGAAATTTAGCATTATGTGAAAATAGCATATTGATCGTTCCTCTTTAGGATGAGACTAACAGTTAATTGTTATTAATTCCAGGTATTTCATGGAGCATTACCAAGATTTTCCATTTTTATGTCTAGTTAACTGTTACTCGTCACTAGTCACCAATTAATTGCAATAAACCATTTTAAGGACACACTTTATATTATACGTAACTTCATGAATCTATGGGAGTCATCAAGTGACTGATTACACATACCCATTTGGTATTTAGAGTAGCAATCATAAAGGTTTCATTTATCATTCATATTGATGACACAGATACTTCTATAAAATGTGGTTCATGATTAATGGATGATTGTATCAAGTTCTTAATAGGTAGCCTAGTTTCCAATAACTGACTGCATTAGGCCTATGTTCAAAACGTAGACTGGAGACTGGAGACTATTCGCAAAAATCATTAGAAAGTGTATACTTTTTTCTCCCACAATGCTGTTTTGTACCTGGAGAAATAGTGAATTATTTCAATTGGAATCGATACTCTTTTTCAATTCAATTTGAATTAATATTTCTTTTAGGGACTTCACATTTTTGAGGCTCCATATCTGCTCAACTATTAATGATCACTCTGAATTAACTTGTGGAAAAACTTAAAAATGAATATGAATGTATGGATATGGAAATGCGTCTGTTTTGTATCAAAGAACTATAATATCTGGTAGCATACAGCAATGAATTAAGTTCAGTATAAATTTCACTGTTAAAACATTTCTCTGTTACAATGGCACAACCCACATAAGACCAGCTTAATTGCATATACTCAGAAGTACTAAAAACACTGATTACTATGTAAATGTTTTGCGGCTTTTTGCATACAAATTATGTATTTAAATTACATGAAATTTCTAAGAGAAACATGAAAACTCTTAATATTGATATTCACTTAACAAATATTCATTTGAATTTTTTCTACCTGGTTTTGCTTCTGATAGATTTAAAAATTCATAATCAAACTTGTGATGAAATTTTAAAATTAATTACACTGTAGTGTAAATTGAAAACAAACCCATATTGCAGACTTTTTAAAATTAAGATTTCAAAGTTGTGTCAGAATGTTGAAGAAGAATAGAATTCCGATAATTTAGAAAAAAAACCTATAGATGCCATCTAAAATCTTGTTTTTTCTTTTAGATATAAGTGATTGAAATCCAAGTATAACTCACTAATGTATTTTTTCATTCTATAATTTTTAAAGTGAAAATGTAAGGACATTTGATTCAATGTATGTTATTCAGTCCTCATGTTTCACAAAGTGAATTTTCTTTCATTCCCAAAAGGTGTCAGCTGAGTAACTTATTTAGAAATTAGGTTGACTCAAATATGACTCTATGTGTTAAAACTTATGTTACATTTTATGTGTAATAATTTACCTTTATCTTACAGGAAAAAAATCAAACTAATCTCCAAAGAAGAACAAACACATTTTTATTTATATTTTGATTGAATTATTTTTTCCTAAAAAGAAGACATATACGTTGTAATCACAAAGTCTTTGTTTATGCAAGATATATAATGAAATTAAGACTATGCAGCCAAATCTATTTGAGGTGCATTAGTATTATAACAGCATACTTACACACAATATTTATTTGGCTATATATATATATATATATATACATATATATACACACACATATTCTGTGTATTGTATAAAATTAAATGTGCAAGAGCGCAATGTTCAGAAGTTGCTATGCTCCTTGGGAGTTGCCAATTTTAGATGTGAAGGTTAGGGGAGAAGACTTTATTTATTTCTGAATATATAATACAAAGGACACCGAAATTTTGTACTGCATTATATATTCAGGAATTTTGAAATAGTTTATTAACTCAGTTGATCATTAACAACAATCTGTGAGAAGGATAAATGCTCCGAAAACTGCACCAGGGTTTCTGGTGTGGGAGGAAGGGACTGTAAAAACTAATTAAAAATACTAAAAAATAATAATATTAGCTTCTAGACTACCACCATGGCCGAGGATTATTCAGTTTCCACTAACACTAAGAAAACTAAGAAAAACCCTTCACAACCCCAGAAATCATTTGCAGGTATTTACAGCCATTTTTCAGCAGGTATTTTTTGTAGAAGATGTTGAAGGAGAGTCACACCTCCAGTACTATTAGCTGGTTGGAACAATTAGCAATTAAGAGCAAAAATAGCTCCAGGGAGAAATATATAGTTTACAAAGCCTATACTTCAAAGACTGAACTTTGAATAACTTCAGACAGAGACTAAAAACCGCCATGATTAATAACACAAGAAAGGTATGAGCTTGTTCTGGATTAACGTGGACCATTACAGAATATTGTAGACTAGCATGAAAACACGACTTAGAATGAAGAATGAAGTAGAAGCAAGAATACTATAGAAAAGGAGGGTTCATGCCAGAAAGACAAACATTTTTATAGGGACTTCTGGCAAGGAAATTCAGTCCTATCTTCGAGGGAAAATAGTATAGATTAAAAATAATCCAAAACAGTTATATTCTTCATTTATCATTTGTATTTGCTGAAGCATATTTTTTGGTTAAACTGTGAATGGGCCTGTTCTCTTTAATGCTTTTGCTTTACCATAAAGCCTCAAGTTTAGCAAACCACTTAAATTATTTGTCCAGAATGGTACTTGAAATAGGCACATCTATTTGGCATCACTTGTTCCTGTCCTGAAGCCAAGGTAGGGCAGATAAGGTCCGGTTCGATGGTATACCCAAAGGGGATTTGAACATGCTGTCCGTTATAACTGATACTATGTTATCTGAAAGTACTAGGTATTGGATGGCCACCTTTTCTTGAGGTCCTTAGCCATTTGCAAAAAATGATGTTTATTACTATAAAAATAAGTTCATTCTTTGTTAATTCAGGAAAGTAACGTGCTTTTTTAGAAACAGTTTTACTTAAAAATCACATTTTTTGTTAAAAACAATGTATATTTAATAGGTTAAGGTTAATATATTTTTTATTCCTATTGCATAGCTCTGTTACTTTTCATTCAAGTTAATCAATGCATCTGAAATGATAATATCTTAAACCTATTTTCACAAGTGGCACTGTCCTCTGAATTAACTATCATTTTGCTTAAATTTTGAAAAATATATTTTGTTAAAGTCAACTGCAACTAATAATATTGTATTTTAATTAAATCAGGAAATCATAAATGCGTTTCAGAAGTACACCCATATACAAAGAATTATGATACTGCAATCTTCTATCCAATATCATTGAATTATTAATCTTTATCTCTAGGTGATTTTTCTGTCATTGCTCTATTCTTCCAACAATTTTGCTTTGATAATAATAAATTTTCACAATGAATTACATCAAAACAATTTCCGAAGACTGTTTAAAGTACTAGTGTAATTTTATGGATCCCAAATTTCATGTTCTCCAGGTTTGCTCAGTGTTGCTTACAATATAAGTTTAAGGGAAAATAAATGAAACAACAGACTTAAAAAATCATGTCAATTTATTTCAAAGTTTAGACAAAATGAGCAAACTTCTAGAAAACTATAATTAACAGAAAAACTCAATAAAAAGCCTCTAAACGATTAATTAATGAAGTATTTTCCAGAATTGGCACTACTGAAATTTTGGGTCAGATACTTTTTGGCTGGGAGGGGATGGGGGTGTGGTTTGGGCATTGGAGTATATTAGCAGTATCCTTGGCTTCTATCTACTAGATGCCAGTTGGGACAACGAAAAACATTTGCAGACATTGCTAAGTGTTCCCTCAGAGACAGAATTGGCCCCAGTTGAGAACTACTGAATTAAAGAAAGCAGTGGTTGAATATTTCCCCACAAAGAAAACCCCATGCTCAGAGTTTTCCAGATAAATTTCCAGATAAATTCATGAAATTTTGAAAGTACAGATTATAGCAATTTTGCACTAATATTTTTAAAGAATTGAAAAAGAAAAACATCAATTTATGAGGCCAATAAAACTTTGATACCAAAATGAACATGGGTATATGAGAAAAGAAAATTACAGGTCATTCCCATCTATGAATGCAAAAATCTCCAAGAAAGCAATTTATAAACCAGATTGCAATGGCATTTAAGAAAATGTTATAACATGATAGAATTGAATTTATACTCAGAATACGAGAGGTTTAGCATTGGAAGATCTTTAAATGCCATTTACCACATTTACAGATTAAAATAGCAAGCAAAATCACGTGGGCATCCCATTAGAGGCAGTAAAGACATTTGGTAAAATTTTACACTCATTTAATTGGAAAACTTTTGGCAAACTAAGAACATAAGAAAGCTTCCTTAAAGTGATGAATTATATAAAGCTTGCTATATGAAGTTATCTAAAAGCGTATCTACCAAAAATCTACAGGAAATGCTGTTCTAAATGGAAAACTTGATCTTTCATTTAAAATTGGAATAAAACAAGAATTTATCATTAACTTTCCTAAAACCCTTATACTGGAACTCCATTCTAGGGCAATAAAGAAAAATACAAATACATTAGATGTTTCAGAATTATAAAGGAATACCTCAAACTATCCTTATTCTGAGATGATACAGTTACTTTAATAGAAAAGCCAACAGATTATTTACATGAATTATTAGAAATAACAATAATGTAATATATATAATTCTTTTACAATTCTGTATTGCCAATAGTCTTTTATATGAACATTCAACATCAAATAGTTATCATTTCTTCCAAATAACTCTATAGATTCAAAGCCTTTCCAATCAAAATACCAACAGGAGTTTTTGTGGGACCATGACAAGTTGATTTAAATGTGAAAATAGAAAGCACCAACAGTAACCAAAAGACCCTCGAAAAAGAATAGCAATGTGAAATTTAGATGAAAAAGTTTGTTATAGAGTAGAAATTATTAAGATAGCATTTTGTTAAGTCACTGATAGACAGACCAATAGCCAAAAGCGAAGAATCCAGACATATAAACTTCCCAGATCGGTGGAATAAGGAAGGACTCTTCAATAAATGGTATTGGGATGACTGGTTATTCAAATCAAAATTAAGAAATTAGTTACTTCATCTCCATTTCAAGCCACTCACTGAAAGTAACTTCAAAGAAAGTAAGAACTTACATGTGAAAAGTAAACTTTTAAAATGTTAGGATAAAATAATATTTTTCTGTCCTTGGTGTAGAATTTATTACATAAAACACAATCATCAAGGGTAGCATAGCAGAAAAGATTGATCAATTACAATTAAGAACTTGTGTTCATCAACACCCAAGATGATTTCTTGAACACAAGAAAGTGTGTTCATCTTTGTATTGCAAAGAAATACAAAACAATATATTAACTAAAAGATATTCCCAACGAACATAACTGACAAATGATTGGAACAGAATACATTAAAAATTATTGTAAGGAAAATACACTGAAAATGTATTGAAAAAAGTGTGTAGAAACTAAATAGCCAAGAATTACGTATAAAACTGTAAAACCGTTCCACATCATCAGAGATCAAGAAAATGAAAACTTTAGATACCAACTAGACTAGCAGTACTACGACCTGTACAATATTGATGGGTAGAAGATATGCTGATCAGTGGGAAGTCTTAAATCATGCTGATGGAAGTATGAATTTTTAGAACAATTTGGAAAAGAATGTGGCTTTTTTTTTTAAATGTGGAACATATCCATATCCCGTGTCCCTGCAATTCTGTTATGTGCATGTGCACTCCAATAAAAAGTCTTGCATATGTAATACAAAACACATAGCGGCTCTTAATAGAAAACAAAGAAGAATAAACAAAAAAACTGGAAATAACCAGTGTTCAACCAGAAAATAATGGCCACATACAATGAGGTATGGTCACAAAATGGCTCTTTATATACTGGTGAACTACAGTCCCATGCTACAACATGAATGAACATTAGAACATATTACTGATTGAGAAAAAGCAAAAACTTAGTGGGATACCAAGTTTATAAAGGTCAAATTAAGAAACACTGAATAATCTATTTTAGACAAAGTATCTGTGTTAAATTTTATACAAAAGATAACACAAAATTCAAGAGATTGGTTACCTCTTGTTTAGACAGAGGGATGCAATAAGTTTATTATATAGGTAGAAAAAATTTCAAAATTTCATTAGAAATTAATTTATGTTCAGAGAATTGTCATGTCACTATATGCTCAACTGTGTGAGTGATAGTCTCATCACAGCTTTCTCATTTTCCCAATTTCTATGCTAGACAGATGGGATATTAAAATCATGCTGTTTTAATTTAGGGAGGAAAACTGGTAATATTTAGATGTATTGAAATATTTCTAGGAAATTTCCCATTAAATATTGTTGAAAATTCTTTAGATAACTGTGCATTTAAACTGAGATTAAATGTCTCTACAGAGTTGCTCCATTGTCTTATAGGCCTTCTGAGTTCATGTACTTATTGTCTGAATATAGAAAATTAAAAACATGTAGAAAAAAAGAAAAAATCTAGAATGAACTTATCCTATTGAATTTTCTCATATTTATTTTTTTCTGCATTTGTACATTAAATGGTGTTAGGTTAACAAATGAGTTCCTATGATCACAGGTGCCTATGATAATAATGAATACATTTTCCTATAATATATTTTTAATATTCACAGAAATGCTATTAGTAAATCAAAGTATCATTTTTTTGAAACTTTTTTATTTTTTGTATGCTGTATGCTGTATGGTGGAGTCACATTTCATTATATTCCCATGTGAGTACCCCATTATTGCAGCACCATTCGTTGAATTTTTGTTTGTTTGTTTTTTGGGAAGTGCATGAGCTGGGAATTGAACCTGGGTCTCCCCCATGGCAGGAGAGAATTCTGCCACTGAACTATCCTTGCACCCCCAAAGCATGATTTTGATGTTTAATTTCTTAGTAGTTACATTACAAAGATATCATTTCTAGCTTGTTAACATGATTTATATAATATATTAAGAAAGTAGAATAGTTACTCAAATATTTGTGCACATGAGATGTTGTTTTCAAAAAAACATCTCTTTCTTTATAGAAACAATATTTTCTATATACAAAAATCAAAGAATTAGCTGCTCACTTGGAAGAACTAGAGAAAGAACAGAAAACTAACCCAAAGCAAACAAAAGGAAAGAAATAATGAAGATTAGAGCAGAAATAAATGAAATTGAATATATGAAAACAATAGAGAATAACAACAAAACCAGAAAGTGGTTCTTTGAGAAAATCAATAAAACCTATGGGCCATTAGTCAGGCTGACAAAAAAAAAATAGAGAAAACACGCAAATAAAGAAAATTAGAAATGAAAGACGGACCCTATAAAAATAAAGGAGGTAATGCGTGAAACTATGAGCATCTATATGTTAATAAACTAGACAATGTAAGTGGAATGGACAACTTTCTAGAAAGGCATAAACAATCAACACTGACTCGAGAAGCAATAGACAACCTCAGCAAACCAATCACAAGTAGAGACTGAATCAGTATCAAGAAGCTCCCCCAAAAGAAAAGTCCAGGACCAGGTGGCTTCTGTGCTGGTTTGAAACAGTTGTACCCCAGAAAATCATGTCCTTTAATCCTCACTCAACATTGTTGGGTGAAATCTTTTCGATTAAGTTGTTTTCATGAAGTTGTGACCCACCCGATTGTAGTTGGGACCTTTTGATTAGGTGGTTTCCATGGAAATGTGTCTCCACTCATTCAAGATAGGGTTGCTTAATGGAGTCCTCTAAGAGGGAACCATTTTGGAAAAATCTTCAGAGCCCACATAGCCTGAGATCTTTGGAGAAGCAGAAAGGAAATGCCCCCTGGGAAATTTTATGAAATGAGAAGCCAGGAGAGAAAGCCAGAAGATGTTGCCATGTGCCATCCCAGCTGCAAGAGATGTCCAGAACCCAAAGACCCCAGCCGATGCCAGACATGTGCTTTCTTAACTATTGTTACAGATGGCATCAGCCTTTCCTGAGTGAAGGTAACCTCTTGTTGGTGTTTTAATTTGGACGTTTTCATGCCATTAGAACTGTAAACTTGCAACTTAATAAATTTCCTTTTAAAACACCAAAAATAAGTAAATACATACATACATACATACATACGCAAATACTAAATAGACCTTGGCTTTGATTCAAAATGTTATGAAAAAATAAATGCGTAATTTGAAGCATTTTTAAAAATTTAAGTAGAATTCTCTTCTAATTGATAGCCATGGAGTTAACACAATAGCATCAGTTTGAAAATTGCTGAACTTGGACTGTTGAGCTGCAATCCACCTATGCACATTTCACTTTGGGGAGAGTGAGTGAACCATGTGATTGCTAGCACATTGTTTTGTTTTTATGGGAATCAGGGTTGCACATGTATTTCAGTTGTGGAGGACTCACTTTTCATACGGAAGACCTGGAATCGATTTCCAGACCATGCACCCCACCCCCCCCAAAAAAAAATGGGAATCAGAATCTAAATATGGAGCAGATTTTATAAATCATTCTTTAGAAGTATATCTGAAGTTTAATGTTTTGTCCCATTATATTCATTCATTAATCATTTATGAGGGCAGACTTCATGACAGACTAAGTACAACTAAGGGCATGGTCCCCATATTGCAGCTGGACAGAGCAGACTCTATGGAGAGGTTTCATACATGATTCCATCCCTTAGGCCCAATGGTCTCCACAATCTATCTTAATAGGAAATGGCTGGTAATCTAGTCCACATTTTGCTGTAAAGATATTACACAAATGGTAAGTACAGCATCTCCAAAATTTGTTTCAAGATTTTAGCAGGTCATATTATCCAGTTTGGAGAAATCTTTCTTTAGCTAACAGGTCTGCAGCCTTAGAGGCACCAGTCTCTGGAAACTCACCAAGTCCTATCTAGAGCAATCAGGTATTGGGGTATGAGGGGCTAGACTAGCAGAAAGGGCTTCTCCATGCTGAGTACTAACATTTTTGGCCTAAATCAGCTTAAGTTTCACTTTAAAAAAAGATTTAAAATTAGAGCCGCTGGAGAAAGCAGAGCATCCAAGAGGGCATCAATTTCCAGCAGCTACATTGACAGTCTGCAGCAGTCAGAAAAACTTGATTTTGACAAGAATTCACCTGTACTTATAATAAATCTCTACTCAATCTTCAAGTCCTTTTCTTCCTGTTCTATTTTCTTGCATATAACTTCCAGTAGATTTTCTTAAAACCCTATTTTCTTTTAGAGCCTGCCATCATTAAGAAATCTATGTGATTCCTTGTCAAATATTACTTCAAATTTGAGCTTCAATGCTTGATCTTAGACTCTCCAAAATTGGCTTCTACTGATTATTTAACCTCATCCATTACCATTCTCCAATATCCATCTTCTATTCCAGGTAGCCTCATCCCTTCAGTACACCATTCAAAAAAACGCAATTACTTTCCTCTCAGTATTTTTGCTTATACCAATTTACCTGGAAATAATTTCTTTCCCCAACCTCATGTAAATATTCAAATTTTACCACCTTTTATGTATCACATAGAATTTCTTATCTAAACGTTTGCTCTGGTTATTCTAGTTTCCATTTTTCACCTGAAGTTTTACTCAGTATCACATACATCTTTTTTGGGGGGGGGGGGGAGGTGTGCACGGTCCAGGAATTAAACCTGGGTCTCCTGCATAGAAGGTGAGCATTCTACTGCTGCACCACCCGTGCACCCTCACATACATTTTTGAATTAACTTTTTGTATTTATTTATTCTTCTGCATGTTACTTTTGTCTCCTCAGGTGGATTTGTAAACTCCTGTAGATATTTGTCTTTGACTCTAAATCTCTGATATATTCTTTCAATTTTCCCAAGCTCTGCAGGTTACTGAGGTTAGTCAGATGGAATGTCAAAAAAAACAGTGAAAATTACATTTTAAAAGTTTTATTTAGAGAATGCATGCAGCTATTTGACTCTAGGATGTTGGGCACTGGAAGTGGCCCTCCTAAACGAGGTTCCAAGTCACTGACAGTCACCTCTCTATTGTTCTCCTTTCCAAACTTTTCCTTTGCCTCTGAAGTACTACCAGTGCACAGGCCTCAAAGATATAGTTAATACTCTCTTTTTTTCCTATAATCTCTTAGTTTTAACTGTCACACCTGTGAAGAATTCTGAGATCTAATTTCCCCTCTTTGTCTTTTATTACACTTCCTAGAAGTTCAGCTGTCTAAAACTCAACAGAATTACTACTTGAACACATCTACCCTCTATTCCAAAGCTACCTTATATCTGTCAAACATACCCCTTCAGTTCTTGTTGCCCTAGAATTTTGACTTTATTTTTTACTTCAAGTCCTGACTAAAATAAACTGCCAATTTTCCCTCCTTAATGCATTTCCTCTGTTTCCGCAATCAATCTCCCATTCCAGTCTTCCAAAATCTTAATCCTGAATGTCATTCAGAGTCTCCTGCTATTTCACCTATTTCTGGTTCTATCTTGCTTGTGGTTTGCTGTGAATACAACTGCTGTCCACTCTCTCTTCAGGAGAATTGTTTTTTATCATGAAATTTTCTTGCAAAGTAACTTACAGAAGTTCTTTGCTTATGTGAAAGAAATATTAGATTTAGTCCATATAGCTCTAGAGAAAATAACTTGGTTTGCATAGTACAAATCATAGTGGAAAGTTCAGCTTGACATAATATCATTATTAGTTATGCTTACAAATGTAACCAGTTATAAAGAAGTAGTAATTTTTAAACCAAAGAGTGAATGGCCTTGGTAAATTCACAACTTTTGAGGAGCTTATTAACTGGTAGAAGTGCAATTGACACTCTGAAATTCCTTCAAATTATGAAATCTATGAAGTTACCAAAGCACTCCATTTATTCTAAACAATTACTTTCATGCCTCATTACTTCTTGTCTTTGATCAAGGAAGACCGGGCTCTCCAGAGAGTCCTGAGAGCACTTTACTCTTTCTCTGGAATTATTTTAATCATGATATCCTCAACCTGAGAGCATACCTCATCTTTCACACGCTAATCCAAACCATCCTTTCAAAAGTACGGCTTCCCAAAGAGTGTCCATTGAATGATCTAGACGCAAATAAATTTTCACTATCTTGGAATTCTTTAGCATGCATTATCACAACTTTATGTTGCTGATTTTAATTGCCAACGTATATTGACTATGTATGGCATTTCTCTCTTGCTTATTTATCAAGGAATCATATTTTCTGCTAATTTCATTTCTACCATAACACCTTCCATATAGTGCCTCAAACGTGCATAATTGATGGATAGACTGAAATTTAGTAAAAGACATATTGAAACATTGTTTTGTTTTTGTTTTTGTTTTTGTTTCTGTTTTGGCATGGGCAGGCACTGGGAATCAAACCCGGGTCTCTGACATAGCAGGCAAGAATTCTGCCACTGAGCCACTGTCAAAACACCCTGAAGTATTGGTTTTTGATGGTTTATTTGCTGGAGTGATATCACACATTTTAATATGTGAGAATTACTAATCTACACGTTAATAGAGGAAACATTTTAAAATGATTAATTTAGCAAATGCAAGTTAAAATGCCATGCCTGGGTCTGGGAGATTCTAAAATAATTAAACAGTGTCAGCGCCATGGCAATCTGATGGGGACAGTACAGGTGTGTGTGAGTTTATCAACTATAATATGACAAAATTAATACTAGCAAAAAAGCAATGAACTATGAGGGCACAAAAAAGCAACTGATCATTTTATCTGTAGGAGTTAGACAATGATTCATAGAAGAATTTTGTTGAATCATAAAGAGGTATATCCAAATGGAGGAGGGAAGAAGTCATTTCATAAAAGAGAACAATAAGAATAAAACCTACAGTCTATGAGTGCGTGTATGTATGTGTGTGTGGTTGAGTGTTTATGTGTGTGTGATTGTGTGTGTGTATGTCCGTGCGTGTTTGATGAAAACAGTCAGTGACTGGAAAAATCTAGAGAGATTATATTATAGTATTCCTGGAACAGAATGTTTTAAAGGTTGGGATGACATCTTAAATTTGGAAGCAAAGAAATTGTGCTGGTTTGAAAGGATGTATGGGTCCTAGAAAAGCCATGTTTTAATCAAAATCCCATTTCATAAAGGCAGAATAATCCTTATTCAACACTGTATGTTTGAAACTGTAATCAGATAATATCCCTGGATGATGTGATTTAGTCAAGAGTGGATGTTAAACTGTATTAGGTGATGACATGTTTCCACCCATTTGGTGGGTCTTGATAAGTTTCTGGAGTCCTATAAAAGAGGAAACATTTTGAGGAATGAAGGAGATTCAGAAAGAGCAGAGAATGCTGCAGCAGATAGTCCACGAGCCAGTGACCTTTGGAGATGGAGAAGGAAAAGACCTCCCAGGGAGTTTCATGAAACCGGAAGCCAGGAGAGAAAGTGAGCAGATGACTCCGTGTTGGCCATGTGCCCTTCCAGCTGAAAGAGAAGCCCTAACTGAGTTCACCATGTGCCTTCTCACTTGAGAGAGAAACCTTGAACTTCATTGGCCTTCTTGAACCAAGGTATCTTTCCCTGGATGCCTTAGATTGGACATTTCTATAGACTTGTTTTAATTGGAACATTTTCTCAGCCTTGGAAGTGTAAACTAGCAACTTATTAAATTTCCCTTTTTAAAAGCCATTCTGTTTCTGGCAAATTGCATTCCGGCAGCTAGCAAACTAGAACAGATTTTGGTACTGAGAGTGGGGTGTTGCTGCAGTTTGCAGACACCAAACATGTTTGGAGTGGCTTTTTAAATGGATAAGGGGAAGAATCTGGAGGAGTTGTGAGAAGCTTGATAGAGAAGGCCCAGGATGCTTTGAAAAGACTGTTGATAGAAATGTGGTTTCTAAAGACACTTCTGACAAAATCTTAGACAGAAATGAGGTACCAGTTATTATAGACTGGAAGGAAGATGAGCCTTGTTTTAAAGTATCAGATAATCTGGCAAAATTAATTAGTGACTTTGACTGGAAGGCAGATTTTAAAAGCTATGAACTTGGATATTTAGGAGAAGAGATCTCCAAATTAAATGTGAAAAGTGCAGCCTGGTTTCCCTTCGCAGCTTATAGTGAAATGTGACAGGGAAGAGATAAGCTGAGAATTGAACTCTTGGGTAAAAAGAAACCAGAAGTTGATGTTCTGGAGAATTCTGAGCTTCCTGGAAGGGAGACACCAGAGAACAGTGTCCCACACGAGGACTTCGCCAAATGTGAAACCAGTCAGCCATTTCAGAAAGCCAGGATTGGACGTGGATTATCCAGGAAGGATTTGTGGAAACTCCTTATGTCTGATGGGCATGATCAAATGCTGCTGCATAGAAAGCTGATGAGATGCTTTGGGACCTGTATAAATAGAGCCACTGCCAGTCTAGACTGGGGGGTTCAGAGAAAGGACACATTGGAGGAAAAATAACTTCAGAGACAGCACCTTGGAGGCTAAGGTCTGAAGTGAAGAAGCCTCAGGCCAGGAGAGTGGATCCACCCAAGATCATTGACTGGGTGAGTTTGCCCCAAAGGCAGAGGATGGCCCTTCCACCTGGTTGCAGTGGAAGAGTCATGCTGCCTCAGATCTTGGAGAAAGTGAAGCACATTCCTTGGGGTTTGGGGAGAGCCTGGCTGCCATCACATTGAGGGGTTGAGCGTGTGCTCTGGAGATGGCAGAGCACCTCCATCTGTGGGTGTAGCCGAGAAAAAGGTGGTTTCCCCATGTCCCCCAAGGTTGCGTTCAGAGAGACGCAGGCCTCTGCGTAGGCCTTTGGAAATGGTTGGACTGTCGCTTTCTAAAACCCTGAAGATAAATGACTCTCAGACCTTGAAATTCAATGGACTTTGCCCTGCGGGTTTTTGAAACTGTGGGGTCCAGTGACCCCGTGTTCCTTCCTCCCTATGGAAATGGGTATATGTATCCTGTGAATGTTCCTCCTTTGTATGTTGGCAACAAATAACTTGTTCTGAGTTTTACAGGTCCAGAGCAAATGGAGAAAATTTTGCCTTAGGACTGTCCATGCCTTTAACTAACTTTGATGAGACTTTGTACTGAATTTAATCTTGTATTTGAAATGCTACTGGAATGGTTTAAGGTTCTCTGATACTGTTATGGAATGAACGTATTTTGTATACAAGGAAAACATGTCTTTTTAGGGTCCAGAGGGTGGAATATGCTGTTTGAAAGGATGTATGGGCCTTAGAAAAGCCATATTTTAATCAGAATCCCATTTCGTAAAGGCAGAATAATCCCTATTCAATACTGTTTGTTTGAATGTGTATTAAACTGATTAAATCCCTGGAGATGTGATTTAACCAAGAGGGATTGTAAAGCAGGATTAGGTGACGACACGTGTCTCCATCCATTTGGGTGGATCTTGATTAGTTTCTGAAGTCCTATAAAAGAGGAAACATTTTGGAGAATGAGAGCTATTCAGAGAGAGCACAGTAGAACGAAATAGCCATGAGAAGGAGAGTCCACCAGCCAGAAACCTTTGGAAATAAAGAAGGAAAAAATGCCTCCTGGGATGCTTCAAGAAACAGGAATCCAGGAGAAGAAGGCAGCAGATGATGCCTTGTTTGCCATGTGCCCTTCCAGTTGAGAGAGGAACCCTGACTGTGTTCACCATGTGCCTTTCCAGATGAGAGAGAAACTCTTCACTGTGCTTGCCATGTGCCCTTCCAATCGAGAGAGAAACCCTGAACTTCACTGGCTTTCTTGAACCAAGGTCTCTTTCCTTGGATGCCTTTGATTGGACATTTCTATAGACATGTTATAATTGGGACATTTTCTTGGCTTTAGAACTGCAAACTAGCAACTTATTAAATTCCCCTCTTTCAAAGCCATTCCATTTCTGGTATATTGCCTTCTGGCAGCTAGCAAAGTAGAGCAGAAATATTATGAAATTGATGACTTGGCACAATCCTATCAATGGTTTACTCAGAGTAATCTTGAAGTGAAATTATTCAAACCTTTACGTTTGAATTTTTGCTTTATTTGTCATTGAAAAATAACTACACTTTAAATGAAAAGCCTAACTAGGGAAAGTCCAATGAAGCTTGTTTTGAAAATAAGTGCAAACTATTTTTTAGCCCATCATTCTCTCCAGAGCTTTACTATGGACCCTAAAGAATCAACACTGCCAATTTCTGTATTCTCCTGATGCTCCCACAGTAATGCTTCATCTTTAGTGTGTAAATACGTATTTTCAATTATTAACATAAAGATAGTTGTTTCAGCTAAAAGGGTAAAAGTTCAGGCTTTTGTATACCCACACTTTTTGGTGTACTATTGTGCTGAGTATTTTTGAATAAAAAGATTGCTTGGGGAGGATGACTCACAAATGTGAGTAGAACTACATTCCAAAAATACAATATAATAAATGAAAAAATAAATCCAGAAGAGTAAATACCAGACCTTTGGGAAAGAAGGAAAGTAAGTAAGGTGGTAATTGTAGTGCTAATATTTTCTTTCTGCTTTGAATGTGGATTTCTCTTTTATTTTATGTTTTGATACTCTGTAGTGTGTGTGCGTGTGTGTCTGTGAGTGTGCGTGTGTGAGTATGCGTGTGCGTGTGTGTGTGATCATACACTGCATGTGAACATAGTCCTTCTAGGTCACATCACATTTATCTTACTCTTCCCAGGCTAAAAAGTCAAGACATCATTCATACACCTAAAAAGAACCCACTGTTCTACTTTAAACGGTTTGAAATAATTCATGTGCGTTTATTTTATGTTTCCTTCAGATGCCCTGACACTGCTGAGGTATTTAGAGGATTTTTTCTCTCTTTGTTCTTTATCATGCTGACAGAAGGAGAAATTTGGTGCAGTAGGTTACCATTTGTCACCATTCTGTGCTTTGTAAATCTCTTTTTATCCAGCACATCAGCTCATATCTTTCCTCAGTATTACTCATCATAGGGGGAAAAAAACTTTTATGTGAATACTGCAACTTGTAAAACTTTCCTGTAAGAGCCCACTGCATCACATCTCAACAGATCACCTCTTTATTATTTTCCAGAAACAAACAGTGGAAAGTTACTTCTAGTTTCCATCAATAGATCAAACAGGGAATACAAGACTATAGTATCTGATTTTTTCATTTATTTTTAAAATAATGTTTTTATTAATAAAGCAAAAGAGAAATAGAGTTAAAAACTGAAAATTTGTATTGCATGATTATATGAATTTCAAGTCTTAATTTTTATTCAGCAAAAATGCTGTTTGAGAAAAACTTTAATTTCTGTGTTAGTGTGATTTAGGGGTGGTAGATAACAGATAGTATAACAGATTTTTATCTAGTTCTGTTTATTCAATTGATGTAAACAATTGCAATGTTTAAAGAAAGGTAATGCCCAATAATGTCATTAACCTCTCTTGGATTAAAATCTGTTTACCTGTCTTATGGTTAATTTAAAATGCTGGAATATATATAAAATGAGGTATTGTACATTTAGTCTTATTTAAGCTGTTCCACACCAAAGCATTTATTTAGAAATACATGGTTTATAAACAAGAACCATAGATGGAAAAGGTGAGGAAAATTTAGAAGTATTTTAAACATAATTTGCTCTGGAAAAAATTCCTTCGTTTTATTTTTCTATGACCATAAATTTAAGCACATAATTTATTTTTAAAGATTATATCTCAATTTATGCCACCTCCAAAACCTTGAACAGGCTGCTTTATTGTTTTCATAATAAATTTTCATTTACTCACAATCCCATGAACACATTTTAAAAATTAAAACTACAAAATATAAAAGTTGGTTATCTGATGGATATAATATCCATGAAGGCAACTGATTTTTACCAGGTGGAAACATGAGATTGCTATCTCTCATCACACCATGATTTTTAAGATCTAGATGTAGCAAAGGCCTATAAGAGAGGTACAAGACAGAAATCGTTTTTATATCTATAAATACTTCTAATGTCTGTCTATGATTATTTCAATTTCCCTTTGCTGTTTCTCTGATTCAGTCTTCATTCTCCGATGCTTTGCACTTCGAGTTCCTATTATTCCTGGCTGTTTTGTTGATTTTTCTATGAAACCGCTATAAAGGTAGCACAAGTACTAAGTGTTCTGAAGAGACAGTGTGACATCTATGACAGCTTATTAAACAGAAGGTGCCACATAAATCACAGAAATGATTCTTCCCATTTGATGATATTCAAATATGCTTTGGTAAACAGTAAACCAAAGACTCACTCAAGTTGCAATTTCTATTCTTTTCTTCTTAATTCAAAGAACAAAAAAAAATCTAATAAGTTTCTGATTAAGAATAAACTGGTGGTGCATTTCTCAATATTATTTTACCAAGATATGAAAACCTATAGAGCTCACTTCTTTCATTTTGATGGTATCATCTAGAGAGACTAATCTCATATATTTGAATATCAGGGAAAGTGAGAAGAAGCTTAATATCTTAATACACGAAATACTGAAACAAATTAAAGATAATTATGTGTGGTGGTATTCACTTGTTCATTCATTCATTCACCACACACATTTTGCTGCTTAACATAAAACAAATGCTGTAGGGCTTAGTGGTTTCAGAACTAAAAGACATAGTTCCTTGTATCTAGTGGTTTTCAGTCTCCTTCAAGCAGTTGAACTAGACCAACAATTACAGCACAGAGTGCTAAGGGTCTGAGCACAGCACGTACAGGGATAGGAGGGTGCAGAGGAGGGTGTTTCCATCTGGGAAGACCAAGAATATTCTTAATGGAAGTTCTGCCTGAGATCAGTCACAAAGAATAATCATGCTGCCCTCCCGCCTACATGGGCCATGACTCACAGGGGCGTGGGTTTCCCTGGCCACATGGGACACAACTCCTATGAGCCAGGACCTGGCATCAAGGGATTGAGAGAAACTTCTTGACCAAAAGGGAGTAGAGAAAAATGAGATAAAATAAAGTTTCAATGGCTGAGAGATTTCAAACAGAGTCGGGAGGTTATCCTGGGGGTTATTCTTATGCCTTATATAGATACTCCTTTTTAGCTTATGGTATATTGGAGTGGCTGGAGGGAAGTACCTGAAACTGTTGAGCTGTGTTCCAGTAGCCTTGATTATGAAGATGATTGTAGAAAGATTGAACTTTTACAATGCGACTGTGTGACTGTGAAAATCTTGTATCTGTTATTCCTTTTATTCAAGTATGGACAGATGAATTTTTAAAAAATGGGGGAAAGATAAATAAATAATGGGGGAACAAAAGGTTAAATAAATTGCATAATTGGAAATACTAGTGGTCAATGAGAGGGAGGGGTAAGGGGTATGGTATATATGAAAGTTTTCTTTTTTCTTTTTATTCTTTTCTCTGGAGTGATGTAAATGTTCTAAAAAATGATCATGGTGACGAATACACAGCTATGTGATGATGTATGCATGAAGATTTGTCAATAAAATATTAAAAATATATTAAGCACTGTCATGTTGGAAACCCAGGTTGGATTCCCAGTGCCTGCCCATGCAAAAACAAACAAACAAAAATTGTATACATATAAAGCAAAAACAAAAAAACAATCACGGCTTGAGGATAGCTAAACAAAGCCAAGGGTGGGACAGAACGCATTCCAGGTATAAGAGATGCATACATTAAAGCAGAGACGTGAAGTCATGTCCCATATTTTGGGAGCTTCAAATCCTTTTAATGGATCAATATATATAATGAAAGTGGGGCAAACGTAAGACGTGAATTTGGGTATGAAGACAGGAACCTGATGATGAAGGTCAGTCTGATAAGGAGTTCATATGATTTACCTGTGTACATGTGTACATAGATAGCCTTAGGTTCTAGATAAGATAGGGTGATGAAATGTGAGATACTATATAAAGACTGTTCCTCTATGCTGTGTTGTAGTTTCTACTTTGTTGCAAGTACCAATACAATCAGTGTGTGGGTAGCTCCTTCCACTTTAGCCCTGGGGAGTCTTTATTTGAAGATATGCTGGGGTTTTTAAAACTACTTTTAAAATATAGTCCATCCGGCAGGCGACAATGGTTCAGTGGTTCAGTGACAGAGTTCTCGCCTGCCATGCCAGAGACCCTGGTTTGATTTCTGGAGCCTGTCCATGCAAAAAGAAAAAAAATATTTATTTATAATATATATTATATATTATATAGCCCACCTTCTTGGATTATTACTTTTACTTGAGGTGCTAGGAAATTTTCACAAAAAAGATAAACAATTTTACAGCTAATACCTTCGGTTTAGCTGATGTGGGCAGCTATGTATTGTACTGTTTGAAATCATCCCTCAAGGCAGTATTTTTTTTTATTACTATGGGAAATATTTGGATAGAAATGTTGGAGAAATGTTGATTACGAGTTATATGCAGCTTTCCTATTTCTCATTACTTGTGGCCTTTTCTTGTCATAATTGGCCACTGGCCTCCTTTCAAGGTTATCGGCTGGGTTTGTGCTGCTGTATCTTTCAAGGCTATTTCTTTCATGGACCCTCACTTTCCACTCACACTAAAATTACTTCCTTCCTTCATCTATTTATTTAAAGAATAATAAAAAGCAAATAAAAATAAATTGAGATGCATGGTGTCATGTGGGAGCTGAGTAAATTTGACATGATTCTAGGCTTTTATGAAGTTTAAAATTTTAGAAATGAAAACAATTATCATAAATAATGCTGCCTTGTCCCAGTCTATCTTTTTTATCCTCTTGAATGCTTATGTCAAAAATTTGTTATTCAACATTAACTTATAGACCTTGTATCCAAGTCCCTTTAGAAGAAAGAGTGGAGGGACCTTCTGTGAGTCGTTACGTCAATATGTTTTTCCACCAGTCATTCATTCATTCACTCATTCATTCACTTACTCATTCAGTGAGTATCTAATCTATGTGAAGCTCTGAGCTAAGCCCTGGGGAAGTGCTCTGCTGCTAAATAATCTCAGATACTGTTTGTCTTAAAGTGTGATTTTTTTAGAGTTTTTTTTTTTTTTTCTCTTCTGTCTCGGAAGTCCTGGAGCAACTGCTGGCATTTACTTACCTACGGCACTAGTAGTTCTTTCCTTGTTAGCTTTGAGATTAATTTTCTTTATCTTGACACAAAGACCCAAAATATGACTTTTTCCCATAGGAACAGATGGTGAAGAGGCAGCAGTACTTACAATTTACCAAAAGAGGGTTACTATATTTAAACAGCATATTAATACATGATTATACACCTGGACAGATTGTGTTCCTCTGAGAAAACGTCTCTGCTGCTTTTCTGGAATCCACTAGCGCCACCGTACCATGCTTAGTGGGCAAATGCGGATGGGTGAGAGAGACAGAGAGAGAGACAAAAAAAAAGAAAACAAAAAGAACTGTACTGGATACAGAACAACTCCTGGCAAAGATTTAAGGTGATTAAATAGCTCACGCTGCCAAATAAATCACTATTAATTACCTGATTCCTTAGAGTGAAAAGGAAAACAAAGCAAAACAAAAACCTTTAACTCATCAGCAAAGGAAAATATTTATAGAAAAAGTTTTAAAATCCTGTCTATGATTTCTACATTTTGCCTAGATACATACAAATGTACTTTTAATAATGCTCTTCAATAGCAGGCAGCTATTTTTAAACCATAGTAAAAATGGATTGTAGTATGTTTTAGGGGGGTCATAAATAACTAGCGGAAGATTTGAAATATTGAACGAAGAGGAAGGATTAAAAACCTTATTAAATATTTTGAAATTTAAGTTTAATCAACTTAAAATTAAATGCTATTTTAAGGACAGCAGTGAAGACAGTTATTTTCTGTGTTAACCCATTGTATATTGCTGATATTTACTATCTCACAATCATTCCTGTAACCTTTACCAACTCTTAATAAAAATGCATACGAACATATCAGCTTGCAAGACCACTGGTTTTAGTTGTCAAAATGCTGGACTATCGAGCTTCCAGGGCAGGACTTTATGTGTGAGAAGCTGAGGATTTTATTTTCAATTAGCTTCTAGTTAAGTGCTTTCATTTATATTTGATTTTAATTGAACAAGGCCTTAACGAGTTAGTAGATTATTTAAGACAAACTGCCAGCAAGGTTCTGGAAGCCTTTGTGTCTTCAGCTCATAAAAGGAACAGACCCAGTATATGAATATTCTAGTTTCTGAAATCAGACATTGGGCAGTGTGTTTGGTGTGTGTGTGTGTTTTTCTAGAAATATGTCAAGTGTACAGTTGCTTGATACCAAATGTTACTTTTTAAAATAATGTTATGTAAGAAGTCACTCTTCTAACAGAGACAAGTAATATTTAAAAAGCTTCCCAAAATGAAATGAAGGGAACAAATTCAACATTTCCAATTTTAATTATAACAGAACTATCTGAATTTATTTGATGAACCTAACTAGAAGCAATAGAGATGTAATTGAAAGGTGAAAAATTCCAATTGAAAATTGCTTTGGTAGATTTAGTCATGCTTTTGTTTCATATGTAACATAAAAAGTTTGGTGACATTTTATTTATATAAACCTATAATAAGTCTCTAAAAATTAGCAGTAGTTTTAAATTTTTACTCCAGTTATGAATAAATCATACACATTGAACAAGGCACCCCAGGGTCAAAAGAACATTTGTAAAACACCTATATCCTTTTATCAATCCATAAACTAGGGTCTTCTGAAAATGTTCTAAAAATATAAAGCATTTTAAATGCTTAAGCTAAAGCCCTTCAAATGTTTTTTTCTGAGTCTCATCAAATCTTTGCTGTATATCCAGATTCTTCCAATTGTTTATGAAGAAGCAATCAATTCTTGGTTGGTTTAAGTTTGTATAGAGATAGTTTTTTTTTTTTTTATGATTGTATGATCATGTTGGGTTATATGGCAGCAAACGGTCCCCAACATTTTGGGTAAAATTGGTCTAGGCTTGGTGATTCTGTATGGAAGCTGCCCTTCATATGTGGCTTTTTATTACACACCTTACTGACATGTGCTTCCATGGTTGCAGAAGCAGAGAAAGTGCAGGCTGGGAGTTTGGCACTGACAACTAAATGCATCCATCTTGCAATAACACGTATCATTCTGCTCACATTTTATTGGCCAAAGCATGTTATGTGGCCATGGCTTACCTCAAGGGGATCGAAAGTTTACTCCTATGTACCAATATTCTAATAAAAAGGAGTGATTTATCCTTTAATCTCTCAAGTCTGACCCTAGTTACTTCATTTCATGTAAAAAATAATTTATGGTAAAACTAATAAATTAACATGTTGGGGTAATGGGAAAAAAATATGTTTGTATAGTTGCTTGGAATCTAATGCCAATGTCTGTGGGCCAATTAAGTCAAGGATATTTATTGGCTAGATTTACTTTTTCTTCTTTCCTTCTACTTATTTAAGATAAATAAAAATAATATTTATTATCTTACTCTGTTTCAATTTTAACTCAAAGTTCTGTAAGCACTTACAAACCTGGATTTCTATACTGTGTTGAGCACTGTGAACTAGATGCAGAGTCTAGAAAACGCTAAAGAAACTTGAAAAAGTTTAAGACATACCCTGGATGTACAATGCCAGCAAGTCAAGGAAATGGAAATTTTGCATTAAAATTTTACTACTATATTTGTATATGTCTACACTTTCTAGAATTCAGTAACCTTTCTGTATCTAAAACTAAATATGATCTAGTGTTTTCTACCATATAAATGACTTAAAAATTGATACCTGGGGTAGAAAATACTAATGTTGTTGGATTTGGCAGGAAAGTCTTTTGGGAGACAGGTGATAAATGTAATTGTATTCATATCCTTGCCAATCACAGCAGGAGATCTTAAACTAGATAGAAAATATGCTGGTGCCAGGAATTGGCTTACTCAGCTGTATGTTCAGCTACATTTTCTAAGAATTTCGGCACACTTGTGCCTATTGAAATAATAAATTTAACTAATAAATTAAGTCTATCAAATTTCTCTTTAAGAACCTATTTCTCAAAGTTGTATGTTTGTGTGTATATATACATATATATAATAAGGTTTAATATCATTTTAATTATAACATTAGATTATTATAGTGGTTAAAATTGGGCGGGCCACTGTGGCTCAGTGGCAGAGTTCTCGCTTGCCATGCCAGAGGACCTGGGTTCGAGTCTCAGTGTTTGCCCATGTAAAAAAAAACAAACAAAAATGGTGTTAGCTATATATGATTCTTTTCACATGAAATAAATGTGTTTCAATATTTGCATGATTAATTGGCATAAAACACCTAGTATGTGATGGGACATTGACTGTATATTGAGATTGAAGAATTTGAGGTCAATTCCCACATTTTACATGATGGGAATCTAGAAAAAGCAATTTAATGAATTACATATAAGATCATGCAAAAAGCAGTGAAAGAGATAGGACTAGAAATAGTCTCCTTTTTATTTGGTCTGGTGGTTTTACTTTTCCACCATGTTCATTTCTTTTTTGTATTCTGTAGTGTTTAACACTAACAAAATGTTAATATTTCTGTTCTTTCGACAGGTTTTATTTATAGGTTTATTTATGAGCTAAATTAGCTGTTGAAATATACTTTCACTGTAGCATTTAGGGAATTTACTGATATTCAGATGCTGAAGGTCATTGTGTAACATTAAAACTACTATTGACAATATTTTGTCAGTTAAGGAATGTTGCTATACAGGTGGCCGGATCATATGACCTGCCACCATCTCTCTTGATTTCTTAGTAATTGTGGCTCATCATTCCCTTTGTAGAAATATAGTCTCCAGAGAAAAAAAGAAAGCAGAAGCTGAAGACTTCTGGGAGATATGAAGAATGATGTGTTAATTAATTCAATCAGATATGAGATTTGACAAATGGTTACATCCTTCAGAGACAAATGGGCTTAACCTACATTGAAGCTAACTTTTTGCAAGGTGAATGTTATCCAGTATTTCTGAATACCAAGACAAGATTTCCCTGTAATATGTAAATAGCATTATTTCAAAACCTTATACATAGTTTAGAAATACCTTTGAAATGGAATTCTTATATTAGCGATGCTTATTTTTTATGCATCTTTTACTTTGAAGAAGTCCTTCCTTAATGACAACCCCTAGTTTCCTGTTGCTCAAATAGGCATGACAAGTGTAATAACGAACATTTATCAAGTCCTTTGTGTGCAAGGCACTTTCTAAATGCTTTTGTGGATAACCTCACTTAATGACCACATGCACTTATAAGCTAGGCACCACAATTGTCAACTCAGAAGTGGGAAGCTGAATTTCAGAAAGATTCATAACTGGCTCCAGTTCACACATTTATTTAAGAAACATTTCTGAATCCCCACAGTGCACTAGGCACTGTTCTCATATCTGGGAATTTATCAGTGACAGAAAAGGCACAGTTTTTGCTTTTGTGGTGTCAGAATGGGTAGCAATACCTAAATAACCAAATACATCAATATCAGGGTTAATAAAGGCAATGAATAAAAGTAAAGCAGACAAAGACAGGTAGATTTTGTTTATATTGGGTGGTCAGGGAAGGCTATGTTGATAAGGAGGTGTTTGAGCTGAGATAGGAGAGAATCAAGGGAATGAGCCATACCGGTTGATCACTTGGGGAACAGCATTCCAGGCAAAGGGAACCATGAGTGGAAAATCCTGGGATGGGAGCATGCTCAGTAGGCGAGGGTGATAGCAGTGAAGCCCTGGATGGCAAAGCACAGAGAGTTGAGGGACTCTCATAAATTAGGTCAGAGAGGTCATAGCATCCAGGTTCGGGGAGTATTGTAGACTAATTGAAGGATGTTTGCTTTTTCATCTAATGACTTGGAAAATGATTGGGAGTTTTGAGTAAACTTCTGTTTTAAAAGATCACTGAGATGTTGAGTGGAGAACACTTAGGAAATTGTTTTCATCCCAGTGGAGACTTAATAAAGGATGGAACAAGGTTGTAATCATGGGTCAAACTTTGATGATTTTGAATATCTAATGAATGTACAGTTTACAGGAGTTGTTATTGAGTGTGAGTAAAAGGAGAGATTGAGTTTGAATCCAAGGTTTCAGTCTGAGTAAATGGGCAGATTCCTTTGCCTAATCCTGCTAATCTTATCTTCCAAATATGTTGCATCTGACAACGTTTCTCTTTTCTTATTCCTGGGACCTTTGTTCATGATCTAATTATCACTTGTTAAAAAACAAAAATTGCATGGGTACAGAAAGTCTGCCCATTGCCTGTTCCTGATCCATTAAAACATGACACCTATTTCACATTATTATTTCTCAAGCATATTTGTAATAGGCTAGTCACCACTCTTATCAATTTGATTGCTCTCTGATAAAAGTGCTGGAATTATGAAACGTTAAGAAACAAGCAGCAATGTGTATGCAGGACCGCAACTCTTGGACTCTGGTACTTGCTTACCTTTTACACCATAAAGTTACCAAAACAATCTGACAGGGATTTATGTTAAGATTAAATTAAACATTACTTTTAATGCAATTAAAATAGCCCTTGGCACATAGTTGCTGGTCAGTAGATATTGTCTAAATAAATTTCCTTGTTAAGACTACAGTTAAACTTCCCATTCTTTCATGTACATCCTGGAGACTCTTGCTTTGGTTCTAGTGCACCAAATTTAAGTCCAAGGAATCTGTCATCATCTATCTCTCACAGTTTATATCACCACACTGAAGAATGCCTTTTAGATAAAGGATGTCTGCTTCTGAATCTTCTAAGGAAGAAAATAGCATGTCCTATAACTGAATGCTTTAAAAAAAAAACAAAACAAAAAAAAACTTGGGTCCAAGTGAGTGTTTTAAGAATTAAACAAAGATATTTTTGTTCATTATATCAAAAAAACTGGAAACAGCTTAAACTCCTTTGATAAAAAAATCTGCCTGAATAAACTAGACTCCACAGATATATAGGAATACCAGGCAGAAATCTATAAACATGAAATAGCAATAGCTGTACTTGGTGCACTATTGTCTGTAAGCAAATACATCCCATAAAAATATTGATGAACAACAAAGTAAATTGTAATATAGATCGTGAAGTCTTGTATATGTCATTTTTGATAGTAGGACAAAATAAAAGTAAAAATAAGTCATAATTTTTAAGAAGATTAAACGGTTATGCAATTGTTTAAAAAAAGGAGCTATGTACTCGTTTTAAACTCTGTATTTTCTATATTGTCTGGGTTTACTTGTTTTTCCCTCAAGCCTATATCACTTTTGTACAAAAAAAAGGTTCAATTAAAATCACTGAAGATAACCAGGGTTTATATATTCACATTGAAAAATTATATTCAATTTCAAAATTCCAAAGTTTTTAGAAGTTGCATTCCTGGTATTAATTTTGAGGGAATTACAGTCAAATTTGTATATGTAATAAATAGGAAAAAAAATACTGTAAGGCTGAAAAACTCATGGTAGAGAAACAGAAAAAGAAAATACTCAAAATGATACATGCTTTTATTACTTCCATTAGTCAGAACCATAAAAAAATGCACGTTTATATCTGATACATCCATTTATTATTTTTTTCCTCAGAGAAAATAAATGCAATAGAAGCCTCCTGACTTACCTTGCAATTTGGGTATTTCAAACTTGATAGGCTTGGATGTCTTTTGGATTTAAAACATGGTAGTCTCATGAACATGAGCATTTATATAATAAAGCATGATTTTTAAAAAAATCCAAAAACGCATAGCATTTCAAGTCAGCATTAAAAACTATTTGTTTATGTGCATATATATGTAGGTATATAGGCATGTGTGTAAGTATGTATGTATTTAACTTGACTTTATTAGCTCCCAGTTTTGCACTCATTAACTATAATCTGGAAAGAATAATCATCAAAAACGTGATAAGAAAATGAAATATAAAACTCTGACTAGGAATGTATTAAATGCACAGGAAATTAAGTGATGTAAACATTATGTGTATTAGCATAATCGGATACCATTCCATATTTAGGAATGGTCAGAAAGAGCAGACAATTTTAGCAAGAAAAGAACATAAGACTATATATCATTGACTTTTATGTCTTTTGTGGATGATTTTGAAACTATTTCAAGTTCTATAAGAGATATGTTTTAAACGATTAATACAACTGTCTTGTATTTATTTATTAGAGAAAAAGTAGAATTTAATTTAGAAATTATTTGACTAAATGACAATTTCAATGAATATCTGCTTGTGTCTGGAAATAATTAATCCTCAAGTTGAGGTATTTGAATCCCTCTCTTCCCCCAAAAATGAGCCCAAACAGAAACAAACAAACAAACAAAAAAACCCAAACCATAAAACTAACAATGACCCTGTTTTATTCTATGAAAAAACCATGTTGAGATTTCATTCCTGATATCCACTTGCTCAGGAGTTAACCAATTATAAAGACTTATACTTCTAGCCTGCTCTTCTTATTAGGTTTCAACTTCAAGATCCTGCATCTTGGTTATGACATATGAGAAATTCAAATATATTTGATAATAACTCAAAATATTTGATATATGCAATAATAAATTTATTCATTCATTCCACAAATATTTATTGAATTTAGTTGCACACTGCAGACACTTTGATGGATATGAGGATTCTTAGATAACATAATATAGAGCAAACTATGGCATTTGTAGAAAAACAAAATTTGGGAAAACTTGGGCAAAGGTCACTTTTCTTCTCTGACCCTCAGAATACTAATCTGTGAAATGAAAATATTAAAACTATGTATTTATCAAAAATTTGGAGTGACTTTTCAATACGATAACATCATTGGGATATTTGCAAATTTTACAGTTATTCTTATGTTTTCTATTAAGCCTTTTATTGAACATACCACATTGACAGTTTTTAGTACAATATGCATAGAACAGAAAAGTTCAAATTCATAAGATGAAAACTTATTTTACATGAATAAAATTAAAAGATTTTGATGAAGTTATCTTAATAAAATGATATAAAACTGTTTGCAACAGTCTACATAGCTACATATAAATTTGCATAATCGGAATTCAAAGTTAATCCGATTTGTGTTTAACAGGTGTTTCCAAATCCTCATTCGTTGTAGAGAATGTCTATAGATATTCTCCATTGCTTTTGTTTGCATGTCTGTATACTTTACCACATAGCGAGAATCATGAGAGAGTAGAAGTATATTTTGCTCATCACTTTTACCCCCACAGTGATTGGGATTTTAAGTGAAATGAGATGTGTCAGAGGACAAAAATAAGCTCTATTCCAAGACTTTCTAAAACAATCAGATGACTCAGATTCTAAGGCTGAGAATAGCTTGCTAAGCTAGTTTCTTTCCAATAGAACCCAAACCAAAGAAACCCATATAAGTGGATGAAGTTTGTATGTTGCATATATTTTATGGACAAGTTGCCCCACATTACCTCATTTAACTATTACAAAAAGATACAGGTAGGTATTATCTTCTTTTACAACGTGTAAACACTGAACCTTAGAGACCAAGTCACCTTAAAGTTACTTTGTATGTTCTTGTAATAATTGTAGCTCCAAAACTGATGTTCCTACTGAGTTCTTTGCCGAAGTGTGTTGAGAAAGCATGGTTACATGCAGGAAACATTGTAGAACATAAAAAAAACGTAAATAGGTAGAGTTAACCTTATAATAAGGTCATCACAAGGAGATTCAATTCTTAAAATTCTGAGTTCTTAAGTTAACATAACAAGAAAATTATGTTCGTGCCTTGGTCAATATAAATCCATCAGCTCATGTTGCCTTTGAGGATAGGCATGAGTGAGCTAAGGGTGAAGGAGTAGAATTAAATAGAAGCGGCTTAATGAATTAACTATCTACTATTATGTAACTATTGATAGTAAACCATGATGTCCATCCAAAGTGAAAAAAAACAAAACAAAACAAGAACATCACCATATTATGTTTTTTAGAATACTTGGCTCCATGCTAATTTAACTGATTTCCCATTATCACAAATCAATTTCAAGTTAGTTTTCCTATATTTTAATATTATTAGAGAAATACCTAAGACATACTTTCCTCCTTAGCCAATAAAGGCCTTATTATTGCATGCTAGAATGTAGGTAAATTTATATTGAGAAGTACTTAATATGCAAATATATCCCTCCCCACAGTAAAGCGAAGATTGAAGGAAGTGAAATTCTCTTTCAAAACTCGCAGAAGGGTCCAGTTGAGACTTTAGCTGTAGGAAAGTCTTTCTGCCTTATTTAAGAGAAAATACTTCCCCAGGTGACCTTGGGTCTTTTAGTAGCATCCTGAAGACTGTGTGGTAATCTAGGAGCGCAAGATAATTTGAAGATCTGTAGGTGCTCTCAGGGCAGTTATTAGGCTTATACCATTTCAAATGTGGACAAAGTATAAAATGTGGACAAGTATAAAAGATCTTATATTTGCATATAAGTTAGGAACACTCCAGATTACTTTTTTACTTCCTTTTTTTTCACCATTTAGAAACAAACCCGGATCTCTGGCATGGCAGACGAGAACTCTGCCACTAAGCCACCGTCGCCTGCCCTGTGGGTATTAACTTTTAAACAGAAGGAGATGTGACTCCACCCATTCCAAAGGAGTCTACAGATTACTTTAATAGAAAATAAAAGTCTGAGCATTTAAAACTTGAGAGAGCACAAATCGTTTACCTTGTGCTTTAAAGCAAGTAGAATTTTAAGATGGGAAGAAAAAGCACGTAAGTTATAATATTAAGCTATTGGATATATTATTTGCTGCATGACTTTTTGATATATAATTTCTAAGTTTTTCATAAAAACATCATTTAGAAAAATGCTTTGACTTATGTAACTATTTTGAATGAAAAACATGGATGAGATGGAGTGGGATGGATGAGTTTTGCAACAAAGATGAATGATGCCTAATCACATCTTCATATATACTCTTATTCATAACACATACATTGTACATATACTTTGACTTAAGAATTGGGGATAGATTACAAAGATGCACACATACACATAGCCTCTACCTTTCTAGATTATACTACCTAGAAGGAGATACAGAGAAGTAAATGGGTAATTGCAATAGAGGATTTTCAGGGTTATGATGGAGAAAGACAGATGTTCTGGGTGCACGTTAAAAGGGCAGCTTATTCACGTTGTAGGATTCTTGGGTGACTTTCCAGAGGAAATAACTAGCAAGACTGGATCTGAGGTAGAGCTGCCTAAGTGAGAAAGGCCATACGAGTATACAAGAGAGATGCAAATGCATGTTCAAAAGGCCAGAGGTTGCATCTTGTGTGATTCCTTCAATTTAGGGTGAATACAGTTTCTTTTAGAAATTCTTCAAGGTTGAGTGAAGTTCCTTAGAACATTTATAAAGACTTGTTGATCAAAATTAGAGAAACCAATACATAAGATTTAAATGATTGGTGTTCAGGAGCAATTAAGCAACAGCAAACAAATCTCACTGGGTGAGTGAATATTACATACACATTCTTGCACGCTCATGCACACACACATACATGCAGCATACACTTCTATGAGGAATTAACATTTCTTTGCTATCCTACTATCAGAGTGAAATAAGATGCATTTCTGAAAATATGCATTCTCTGTAACTACACGTCTTGATTTTTATATTCACAGTGTCAAGTGTCAGTTTAAGAATCATTAGTGCATCTGATAAATAGATACATATGTGCATAGGGAGAAAACTGTTTTTTTTGGGGGGGGGACAGTGGAAAGAAATTCTTACTTTTAAAATGATCTTAACATTCCTTAACTTCTAGTATTTATGAAGTGTAGGGTTTAAACCACCTAGGCTGTGTGTTTTGTCAATATTAACCAGTTTTTAATCCTAAGCATTTGTTCTATGGTAACGATAGTTTTTAAATATTAGGTCCTTCCTTCGTTCTAAAAGGAACCTCTTTTGAGAAACAGCTCTGTCCTTTGTCCTTTTCTTCAGTGGTAAAGCTAACCTATCCATCTGACACTATCTTTCCCTATCTTTCCCATCTGACACTACCTGCAGTCTTTTGCAAGGCTGCATTTAGCTTCTTTTTGAAATAGAATTGTAATGAACTTATGATATTTTGGTTTAAAATGCAGTACTTTTGTACTTTCCTCATTTAAATATGTGCATGTGGGTATGTATAAGTTGGAAAAAAAGAGACACATAGCTAAAAAAAAAAAAAAGCAAAAAATATCACAAAACACTTCAAATAAAAGCCTCCTACCAGAAAGTCAAAAATTCTTGCTGCTGCTTTGACACACATTGGAATGAGTATCAGTATGATACCCTCTGTTCTGATCCTATTCTGACATAAATAATCAGTTACCTAGTAACCAGCAAAATAATTTGGTTATTCATTTCAGGTTAAGAATCCATTTTTAATATATATTTGCATATACATTATGCAATATATATGTATATACATTATGCATATATATGTATACACACACACAAACACATATATATAAAATCAACAGAAAAATATACCACATTTAGTATATTGCTGTATTAACAACAGGTTTTAGTTGATTCTCAATTCACAAATTTTTAAATAAATATGTGTTTTTGAGACCTGATGTTAAAAAACGTCTTACTAGAGAATCTATACTTGCAAATGCTGGATTCCATTTTTGTACTAGATATTTCGAATTAAACCATAGTGAACTTTGAATATATCATAATCACAACTGTACTTTCTAACACATTATTATATTGTTTCTATGAGGGATATAGTCTTGCCCATTTCTAGATACCAAGTACACATTTCATCCCTAGAGGGGGTACTTATGTAGTGGGAAGGTCTACTTGTGGGTATAGTTTGAAGCATTCCCTCTCTTTCTGAACAGCAGAAAAGATCTCTTTTTCTAACAGTTGATGATGTTCATGTGATCTTTACCTCAAGATAAAGAACAGTCATGTGCAGAGGTTTAGGATTTTTGAAAAAACGTTCATCATATTCATGCATTTGTAGACTTCTTCCCTAAGATGAGTGCTGTGAATAGTACCCCCCTTGCTTTAGCACGTATAGACAAACATTAAAAGGGTATTAATTCAGAAAGTCAAGTGAGCTGTTAGAATTGAAAAAAGTTGGTCTAGAAAATAGCTGTAGGAGCTGTATTTTTTGACCTCATTTTATTATCTCACCTTAATTTTTTCTCTTATATATAAGTTGTTTACTCTGAGTGCACATATATATTGCAGGTTATAGTGTTTGACATAAGTAGAGGTGAATGCTATGCATGAAGTAGCTGAAACTTGTATCACTTGGGGTAAGAGAACAGAAAAAAAAATCCACAGTTAATATGTGGCATTTCCATGAACTGTACTTAGTTTTAATTCCCTCAAACCTGGCTAATGATAGCACTGTTGTCAATCATACACACTCTTCTAGTGCACTTGTGTAACTGCTTGACTACGACACAGTTAATGTAAGTGTTTGTAAAACCATATAGGACTTAGAGTGGAACTTAACTCTTCTGGTCTAACCTTTTCATTTCACAAATGGGAAAGACAAATAGACTAGAGGTGATTCAAATCTTGGCCAAAAGTACCTACCTATCTAGTTAGTAGCAAAGTTTGAATTTAACTTGGGGTTTTTAACTCTTAATCCAGTGCTGTTTCTACAAAATTGACAAACAGGGAAATAGTATTCTTTAAATATGTCCACACAAATCAATTCACATAACTGACTTATGTAAACTCTCATAATTTCATATCATACATCAGTTTAGTGAAAAACAATGATTACCTTTAAGATCATTTTGGGAAATTAAAAAGGAATTTATAATGGAAGTGATGTTCTTGAATATATCCTTATTAATAGGAAACTACGTTTGGCATTCCCATTCAGATACACTGACAAGAGAGGGCTGAGTCTGGTTGACATAAGACAGATCTACATGGTGTAATAACGAGAAGACCATAACAAGTAGCCTGAAAGTTGGCTGTTTCTGTTTCACAAATCACAATTTCTGAAAAGAGGTAGCACGTAGCTTTGTTTGTGAGTATAGGGAAAACTGGCTTGTTGCAGAGATATAATTTTGTATTGAAAAAGAGTCTTTTAAGCTTGAGTTTTAGCGTATGATGCAATCTTCTTGATTCATATCGTCAGCCGTTCCTGTGTGTATTTTCTCTATAAAGACTTTGTTTTAAATTGTCTAATTTTCCTTGGTGTTTACTCGGGCAGTCAATTGAGTTAGTTGATTCAAACAGTCTTGAAAATAACATTATGTACAATAAATTTGAAGGTGAAAATGGTTGAAAGTGAAAACTCTAACCAGTTTAAAAGGTTGTCCAAATTATTATGGTTTTTAGGAAGACATTTATTGAACAGGTATGAGGTGGGAATTTGCCTAATAAATTACCTTAATCTATTTGTCATTTCCTTTTATTTTTCTCCTATTAAGTTTGTTATTAGTTAAAAAAATTCAGAGTATTGGATATTAAATCTTTTCACATTAAATAAACACTTTATGGATAATATGAAGCAAATATGAAATGTCATTGTTTTTGACAAAATAAATGATGTCATGCTTTAACTTGCCATAGAATGGCTTATAGGTTATATAAGTTCAGTCTCAATGAGTATGAGTTTTCATTGCTGCAATTTCTGTTGTCCCAAAATTGTTAGTGCATTTATTTCTGCTAAAGCCTAAGCATTGGCAAAGGTTTTCAGAAAACAAAAAAGTTTGGAATATATATCTAAGTTGTGATTCAAAATATACTCAATTGGCAGAATGTTTTTTTTTTCCTGTGATGAGATTAAATCTGAACTATAACTATACATTTTAACATGGTTTAATTACAAAAATAATTTTTCAATGTTACGGTTTAATGCTATGTAAGAGGTTTTAACCCAGTAAATATTTTTATACTATGGTTACCCTTTTAAATTGAGGTACAAAATTTTTCTAAAACACACTTTTTATCTCCATTGAACAATCACCTCCTTGAAAGCAGGGACTCTGTTGCATAAATCTCTATTTCTACAGGATGTAACTTTTAGTTAATTTATTTTAGGTGCCGAAACAATACCTTCAAGTTGTAATGAGCCAAAGAAAACAAGCAAACAGAACTTTATTTCATTACTCTGGTTATTATTTAGTCATTTTTATTACATTACCAAAAAACTTACTTTTTGTTGATCACTGTCGGTCATTTACATTTCTTAGTAGAAGTCTCTGTGTGTCATTGTGATATGAATGACACTTATGTGTATATACATAGAAGTGCACACATACATATGTGTGTATATATTATTAAAACATGCACGCACACATTGTCAGATAATGAATGAAAAGACATTAACGATATTTTTTATGAATTCTTAGAAGATGTATTTTAGATACTGAAATAGTTAGATTAGGTATAGAAAAGAAAATGTCATATCAATCTGAAGTAACCTGTCTCGGCTAATCACTTTGACCTTTGGAATTTTTAATAAAAATTTACAGTCCTTTTCTAGGTATTGAAAAGCTATTTTTTTTTCTAAGAGAGATTTGAGTAGAAATACATGTAATACAACTGGTTATAAAATGGTTCATGAAATTAAGGTAAATGGAAAGGACCAAAGGAGGAACACCAAAAGATGGTAATCTAGCTAGAGGAATATCTAAATTTGGCTCTGAAATTTCTAGCAAAGAACAAAGAAACATACAATAAGCTATGTGATATCCAAACAGCATAAATTCAAAACTAAGTTTCTCTTCAGTAGCTCAAGTGTTCTCGGCATGAAGTTTTGGGTGGAATCTCATGTCTCATGGAAGAGAGGGCTCCTCAGCTCCTCTGTGAGCTGTGGCTTCTTTGTAATGACTTTCATTGCAGCCAGTCAGATGTCACCAAAGCAATTTTCATTTAAAGGAAATTTTCTCAAGGAGACAATATTTTATGTACATTTTAAGGGATTTTTACTTTTAATAGTATTCACTTAGGAGAGAATGTATAGAAATGATTTAAATATCACCAAGTCCAACATTATTTTACAAGTGAAGTTTTTGTCATTTCAGCTTTCTATCACCTATGGTAGCAACACTCATTTTAGTAAATGTGTATATTTTAATATATTCCCTGCTCACTTTTTCAACATTAATTGCCTTAGGTGGATTTATTCTGAGTTCCATCTAACTTTCAATGTCCATCTCAGTTGCTACAATCTTTAGAAATCCTTTGCTCTATCTGAACCATCATGGGGCTCTGACCCCATCTCATAGCACTTTTCATATTCTGGGTTTCATTGCAATGAATTATAGATTTGAAATCAGCATTTTGTAGATCTTCACATTCTCACAATCTGCTCAAGGCTGTACACTTGGGGATACTCGGTTAATTGTCTCATATACTGCTATTGCTTTACTGGTGTTCATTGTCAGAGATGCATGCTGAAAAAAGATGGATTATAATATCTTGATAAAAATAAAATTATTCTCAATGTTTACATTAAATGTTTCTTCATTTAATGATAACTTAGTGCTCTATTAAAATGCCAGGTCTAGTTTAGCATCTAGCTGTAGCACTTTTTATTTAGTCATAATTAGCTATGTATTTTACAAGACTTGCTTAAATGCAGTCATTTATAAAGAAAAAAATAGATTCTTCATGTAAAATATTTTTATTAGAGGTTATTACCATGGAGTTTCCAAAGTAGGATGTACGTTTTATCTCCCCAAGGTGTTTTATTGAGTAGGGCAGCATTTTTACATCTTCAGCACTATGTATTTCTATATTACTGCTTTTAGCCTTCATGTTTTCATGAGTAGGAAAGAAAGCATACATTTCACTTTGAAAAGATTTTCCATGACAAACAATTGATCTAAAGTAAGCAAATGCCGCATTATTTGTTCCATTGTAAACTGATTCTATGCTGTTATAGTTTAATTCAAAGGGTTCTTTCTACCTTATTCAAAAATTGCACATAAATGCATTCAACAATATTTGGCAATATTAACAAGTTCTCAATTTGATATAATCCATTGTTCTTACAGTTCTGATAAATTTTCTTTTTAGTTTTGTAATTGTGGTCATATTCGGAACTGCCTCAAAGTACTTCCATGGAAAGTACTCCACTTTCTTTTATAGAAACATTTTTATGCCTGTGTTATCTTTGCAGTTTCATAGACCCCTGCTGAAGCACCACCTGCCTTATTAACATCTGAACATGACTGCAAGTGCTGCCTTTTCTTTCCAGGGCAAATCTAAGTTATTCTATGAACAATTGTCAACAAGTGTGCCAGTTGCAATGAGTTGGGCCAGGGCATAAGGACTGGCAGAAAAGAAGGATTATCTGTAGAAGAGATAGCACATGCAGTTTTATGCTTGCTTCCTCTGAAGATCCACTCCTGCCTGGCACCTATGGTTTACTGAAGAGATCCAACCAACTTTGAAATAGGCAGGATGCCATCCTGACAGATGGGTGTAAGTGCCATCCTGACAGATGGATCTAAGCCAATACACCAAGTATTCTATGCATCAGGTTTCTCTGCTCAAAGTTAAAGTATCTGCCAAGAATACGCAAATGGGTGTCTGTCTTCAAACCTGGACATGATGTTTATGGCACGGTGCTCTGACTAATTCCACTGCTGCCAGGCATTAACTTGCACTTGTTTTAAAGTCTAGGTGGGAAGTCTTGGGAACAAATAACCCAGAGTTAATTTTGTTACCATATTCTTCCGGCTGTTTCTGTTTACTGCCCTCTACTGGAGCCACAGACCAATGAATCTTCAGAGCCTAGCTTCTTGAAATGTGTTTTCTTTCCTGGAAGCTCAAGAAAGAAACACATGCAATTATTGGTAAGTTGAGGAAAGGGAGATATTTGAAAACCTGCTTATGTTGTTTATGTATGTCTGACAATTCAATATGTAAAATATGTATCAGTATTTGTGACTGTTAGACTATATGTAATACAATTTATCAACAAAATGTATTTTATCGTTACAGTTAATCCAAGTAAGAGAAGTAGGAAAATCTGTTCCTTTTATTTGGTTGGTTGTTGGTGGGGAGATGATACATCTGTGAATAGGAGGGCACTAGATATTTCTATGTTTGTTGAGTATGCAGATTTCGTATTCTTCATTCTGCAACTATAATCTCTAAGAAATAGGGTGACTCGACACAACCTTATTAGATATTAAGAACAAAATGTGCCTTTAGAATATTTATCAAATGCAAGTGCAATGGCTGTTGTCTGGCAATTTGACATGAAGCAGAAAGGATATCATCTTCTTAGTATAAAATGTTCTTTTTACATTTTCTGACTTGGGATTGGGGTATTGTGAAAATTACATGCCCTTCTTGTAATTTCAGCTGGGGAATATGAAATGGCAATGAGTCAGACTCACAGAATACCTCCAGGCCTGTTCTATACAGTTTGCCTTACATGTTTCTATTATGTGAATGTAGCAATCATAAAAACCGAGGAAGTGTATTACCCTCTTTAATATGAAAACATCTATTTTTTGTTACCCCTTCCCTTCTCAGAGTTCTTTGTTATAGAATAGTGTCTACATAGAGGATCTGCTGGATAACTTGCAAAAGTAAAAGGAGACTATTCCATTTATATTTCCCAGTGTTTAAAAATTAAATGATTCTTTTACCTCCCTCTCCACATATTCATGTGCAAACTCTGTAGATTTTGAATGCAAATTTTCCTATACATAGTATCAGAGTCTTATTTTAGATTTTTTTTACTTGAATATGCTTTACTGGAAGAAACTATTCAGGAATTCAATTCTAATTATTCAAGCATAGGATTCAAATCTTTCTCTCTTCTTAATTTAGGTCTCATATTGTCATTTGTAACTTCAGGAAATGTTGCTAAGAAAATTTAGCATCAATCTTAATATATGAAATAATAATCACTGAATTTATAGTTTAAACTCAAAATTGGATGCAATTAGAGACCTATTTTATAGATTTCTTTGATAATCAATTAATTAAGAAGGATGTACACAATAGTTGGGTTCTATCCAAACAATAACATCCCTTACAGCTGCTAGCTGGAGAAGTCCATCAGTTATGAAGCTCCATAGAATGTGGTAGAATGGCTGTCATGCACTTTGGCAGTGTGTACATAATTCTGGAAACACATGGGCTATTCCCTTGCTTACAGATTTATCAATGGTTCTTCCTAAGATTAATTATAATCAGTAAAAGTCTGAAAATGGAATTCTATTCTGCAGAATACATCTGGCTGACATCAAACTCAGTCTTGGCCCATTGACAAATACTACAAAAGTGTGTGGGTTGGAACCCTATTAAACGAGCTGCAGACGAATATATTGGTGAGATGCCACTGTAGAGTTCTTTAAGGGCAGAGTTTTTGTTTTTAAATAAGACTCCTAGGATCATTTTAGTTCTTAATTTCATGCTGATATGCAACTAGTCATTCATAATCCTCAACAAAAATATATTCATTGAGTGCCTACCCAGGCACTACTTTAGGAATTTGGAAAACAAAGAATATGGAAGGGTGTCACACCCCTGAAGTTTTTTCTATTAAGAGCAGGAGGCAGTAAACAAATATTGGCAATAATTACAATACAATGTGACAAGTGTAACAATAGATCTGAAACATTTATTAGATTAATGTAAAGGAAACAATATAATCTGTTGAGAGTGGAGGTACTTCTCAAGGAAATACCACTTGAAAAGTCACTTTTATAACAGCAATCTGTCCATTCATTTCCTTTCTCTGCTCTCTTTCTCATATATATATGAGAAAGATATATATACACATTTTTTAAAAGTAGCTAGTGTTTTACTAACTTAGTCTGCAAACCTTTCAAAATAATTGAAATCCAATGGTGGTTATTCTGTTTCTCATGCACACACATAAAAATGGAGTGCCAAACTCTTTGGAACTAAAGTAAAGCAGTATTTGGCAATGAAACTAAGAAAGTTTGTGCTAAAATAGTAAGGAAGATAATGATAGTATTGATTCTAAGTCATCAAGGTGAAGTCCCTGGACACTGAGTTGAGAAGAAATATGCACAATAAGCTCTGTGAGCTGGTATAAGGGGCTACAGCATATAGTTCTTTATATTGAGAATGTTTCCTAGAAACTTTCTCCTCATGTCCACATATCCATTCTTGTCAAGGCTTCTACTCTATGGCACTGAATTCCATAGCTCACCAAAAGTGCTCCTGTAAAAACTAACAGAAAATGTGTTTCCAAATCTAATAAGCTCTTCACTTTTCTTATATCTGATAATATTATTTTAACATAATCAACTGCCTTAACATATCCTTTCCAATGAAATTAGTGTTAGAGCTGAAAAAAAAGCTCTCCAGATCCAGCATTCTCTGGTGCCATGATACTGTGATGATGTTCAAATATTGGTATTCTGAAGACTAATTTCTGTATTACTGGGTATAAAATACGAATTATGCAAGGAGGAATGAGTGAATTTATATACCTAATTGAGATGTTATAAAAGCTGAAAGTTCTGGGTAGAGCTTAAAGTAATGTGGACTAAAAGATATTGTAATAAAATACATCACTTGGCAGTTTCCTGATAAATTTGTCATTAAACCTCAGAGAGGTCAATGTCAACTTTACTTCAAAAAAAAAAATGGGTGAGGACTTATGATCTAATGGGTAGCTCCAGTTTACTAGAGAATTTGTTTGGAGACTTCTGCTTTTGAAGCTTGAGAAGAAATTCAGCACATGGCTTTCTACCACCTTGCTAGGGCTTTTTTAGATTCAGTGGGCTTATAGGTACTTGTTATTTTAGCCTTCTATACAGATTTTGAAGCAGTGATTTATTCTACAAATTAGACAAACATTCCTCACAGGAATTCAAAGCCCTTTTTTTTCCCTTGGGGGTGGTGCATGGTCCGGGAATTGAACCCAGGCCTCCTGAATGAAAGGTGAGCATTCTACCACTGAATCACCTCAAAGTGCATTTATCAGAACGCTCCTACATCCCTGGAGGATATATATACAGGTAACTGTCAGTGTTAAGTATTTATTCTACAAATACACTGTAAATTTAACAATGACTTAGCAATGCTGCAAATAAGAGAGAGAAAAAGAGATGAAAATAAGAGAGGAGAATGAGAGAGAGAGAAAGCATTTGGATTTCCCAGTAATTCCATATGCCTGAATATACTGAAAATAATAACTACTCTATGCTTCATATTTTTATGAAAAAATGGAATTGGAACTCATTATTTGTTAAGAATTGACAGCTGTAAGAGAATATCAATATTAAGCATGGCCTAGGGACATTTAGTTTAGTGATCTTCAAAAATATTATAAATTGGAGAAAACCAAAATAAAAGACTAGATTGTGCCCTACCCCAACCAACCAAAAAACTTCCTTCAACTGAGAAAATATTAATTGGCAATTAAATTTCAGTTACCTTATGAAAATCTCACCCATTCAAAGAAAATATAAATCAACAGCAAAATCTTCCACCAAAAATTAAATTGCAGAAAAAAGCCTAGGTTAATTTCCCAGATAAATACCATGGCATATACACCTTTGTTTGTATTATTACAGGAAATGAATGCAAAATAAGGCTGCAATATTTAATCGTATAGCCATGAAGGAAGTATTTTAATAGCATCTATAAGCATCTTTAAAAATCCGTCATCTGATGCATGGTTTTGAAGCCAAAGAGTCAAAAATGTAAGTTATGTTAGAAAAGACATAATTGTGACACGTTATTGAAGGTATTTTTAAACTGATGAAGCAGCACATACCTTGAGGAAAAACAAAGCCATTTAATAAATACTTATCAATCAGATTATTATATATTTTTACCATTGTACTAAGAAAATATTTATTGTTAGTTTGGGCTAGTAGATAACTATAATTTTTATATCAATTTCACAGAAAATTCTAATATACATGCTGATTTTGATAGAAAACCTGATAAAGTTTAACAAATTATGGTATGTATGGTTATTTTTCACTATTATGCATGATTCCAATAGAATTTTTTTTTGCCAAATAGCCATGTTTACCAACATGAATAAAATTTTAGTCCAAAATACACTCTCTATCTACTATATCTGTTTGTCTACCTGTCTATAGTTCTCTATCCATTTTATCTATTTGTCCAATTTTGTCCAATACCACTTCACCTAATGCAGGGAATTTGGGGAATACAGTGATTAAGAGTACATCTTAAGTTGCATCTGAATTTGTGAATTATACACAGTGTGGAGTTAAGAATTTGATCATCTGTGAGTTTCCTAACCAAATTGAGACATTTCAACATCTGATAAATTTAGAAAGAGATTTGGAGCATAATTTTATGTGATAGTATAATTTTATCCATGAGATAGTCAGTTTCAACTTTGACATGTAAAGGGCTTAGAAGTTGTCAATCTTGTCATTCCATTAAGAAAAAGCTGGGCATACTGAGAATCAGTGTGTTTTCTTGGATTCAGCATAGAACTAAGGTTGCAGATTCAACCGAAAATCTGGAGAATCAGATGCCTCCAGAGATTCACAGCAGAAACCCACATCTAGAGCAGAAACTTCTTAATCTATGCACTGCTAAAACTACTTACATGCTCATTTTGATGAATTGCTAGAAGCTTAGAGTGGACTAGCATGAGAGTGAGAAACTCCTGGGGACCAGGGTCTTAGAGGGCTCCTCAAACTTCCATGGTTTCTACATGCAGGAACCTCACCAAGTATTCATTGTGAATACTTCACAATGAAAATTCACAATGAAAATTCACAAATCTTCAGAGACAGAAGATTCCTTTTGTCTCTGGAAGGTGGCTGTTGGTAGAGGAGAGTAGTGAATGCTCCTTGCAAAAGACTGCCAAGAATTTTTCCATAATAAAGGCCTATTTGCCAGGGGAAAAGACTTTGTTAGAGCCTATTCTTGCAAGGGAAGAATTTTCTTCCCATTCCTGTCCTTTCTAGCTACCTCGTCTTACTTCCAGGAAAATGTCACAGTGCACTGGGTCAGAAGTTCAAGAAAAAAGACAAGGGACAGTGCAACCAATAAAAGTAGTAGGAGACCAGGAAGGAAAAAAAAACCAAATAAACCAATGGAGTAATAATTAGGGCTGAAGGTCACATCCTTAATACATCTCATAAAAGATTAAGATTTATTAAGATTACATAAAACTCTCCCACAATTTCCACCACGCCAGCAGAGCCCCTACGTAATCATGGTGGATTAAAACAACACCAAAAACTTATAAGAAACAGAGATATCTCTGAGGAGAATTTAAAGCCTTTGGTACCTATGGTTACAGTAACCATTTCCTGTTACCCAAATCATGTCAAGCTTTCAACAGAAAATCACAAAGCATGGCAAAATGCAAGAAAAAATCAGTAAGAAGAGATAAAGCAATCACTAGAACCAGAAAGATATGACTCAGATGTTTGAATTAAACATAGAGAATTTAAAATAACTATGATTAATATGAGAAGGAATCTAATTAAAAAAGTGGACAACACATAAAAGCAGATGTGTTATGTAAACAGATAGATGGAAACTCTAAGGCTGTATCAAAAGAAAAAGCTAAAAATGAAAAAAAATTAGAAGAAAAAGTGAATGCCTTCAATGAGCCCATCACCAGATTAGATAAGGGGCAGAGGAAAGCATCAGTGATTTTGAAACTAGATTAATAGAAATTTTCCAATCCAAAATGTAAAGAGAAGAAAAATAAAAAACAGAACAGAACAGTCATGAATGGTGCGATAATTCTAAAAGTATAACAAAAATAATTGCAATTCCATAAAGAGAAGAAAGAACAGAATAAATTAAATATTTCAGACATACGCTAAGAACTTTTAAAAATTAACAACATGTACCATATCAATGAACCAGAAAGCTCAGAGAATACCAGGAAAGATAAATGGGGAGGAGGAGAGACCTAGATAATCACATCATATTCATACTCCACACAACCAAGGCAAAGACAAAATCTTGAAAGAAACCAAAATGGTTGTGCCTAAAAAGGAGCAAGAATAATTAATACAACAAATGTCTAATTAGAAACTATGCAAGAAAGAAGAGGCTGGTATGGAATATTTAAATGTTTGAAAGGGGAAAAAAAAACAGTAATCTATACATGTATGTATCTAGTAACATTATCCTTCAAAAGTTAAGGAGAAACGAAGACTTTCTTGTCAAATTCAAAACTGAGTTAATTCATCTCTGGTGGACCTGAATTGAAAGAAGTGTTAAAAGAAATTCCTCAACGAGAAGTAAAATAATATAGGTGAGAAGCATGGATCTACAAAAGTAAGGAATTGCATCTGAGAAGGAATAAATTAATGTAAAATGAAAGCTTTTACTTTTCCTTTTCTTTTTTTTTAGACAACAGAAAAAAATAAAATGATAATATAGAGAAAAAATAAAAATACAAAATAAAAAGTTATATATAAAAAACAAACAAACAAAAAAAAAACTATAGCTCAGATGCAGCTTCATTCAGTGTTTTAACATAATTACATTACAATTAGGTAGTATTGTGCTGTCCATTTTTGAGTTTTTGTATCTAGTCCTGTTGCACAGTCTGTATCCCTTCAGCTCCAATTACCCATTATCTTACCCTATTTCTAACTCCTGATGGTCTCTGTTACCAATGACATATTCCAAGTTTATTCTCGAATGTCGGTTCACATCAGTGGGACCATACAGTATTTGTCCTTTAGTTTTTGGATAGTCTCACTCAGCATAATGTTCTCTAGGTCCATCCATGTTATTACATGCTTCATAAGTTTATTCTGTCTTAAAGCTGTATAATATTCTATCGTATGTATATACCATAGTTTGTTTAGACACTCGTCTATTGATGGACATTTTGGCTGTTTCCATCTCTTTGCAATTGTAAATAATGCTGCTATAAACATTGGTGTGCAAATGTCCGTTTGTGTCTTTGCCCTTAAGTCCTTTGAGTAGATACCTAGCAATGGTATTGCTGGGTCGTATGGCAATTCTATATTCAGTTTTTTGAAGAACCGCCAAACTGTCTTCCACAGTGGTTGCACCATTTGACATTCCCACCAACAGTGGATAAGTGTGCCTCTTTCTCCACATCCTCTCCAGCACTTGTCATTTTCTGTTTTGTTGATAATGGCCATTCTGGTGGGTGTGAGATGATATCTCATTGTGGTTTTGATTTGCATTTCTCTAATGGCCAGGGACATTGAGCATCTCTTCATGTGTCTTTTGGCCATTTGCATTTCTTCTTCTGAGAGGTGTCTGTTCAAGTCTTTTTCCCATTTTGTAATTGGGTTGGCTGTCTTTTTGTTGTTGAGTTGAACAATCTCTTTATAAATTCTGGATACTACACCTTTATCTGATATGTCATTTCCCAATATTGTCTCCCATTGTGTAGGCTGTCTTTCTACTTTCTTGATGAAGTTCTTTGATGCACAAAAGTGTTTAATTTTGAGGAGCTCCCATTTATTTATTTCTTTCTTCAGTGCTCTTGCTTTAGGTTTAAGGTCCATAAAACCGCCTCCAATTGTAAGTTTCATAAGATATCTCCCTACATTTTCCTCTAACTGTTTTATGGTCTTAGACCTAATGTTTAGATCTTTGATCCACTTTGAGTTAACTTTTGTATAGGGTGTGAGATATGGGTCCTCTTTCATTCTTTTGCATATGGATATCCAGTTCTCTAGGCACCATTTATTGAAGAGACTGTTCTGTCCCAGGTGAGTTGGCTTGACTGCCTTATCAAAGATCAAATGTCCATAGATGAGAGGGTCTATATCTGCGCACTCTATTCGATTCCATTGGTCGATATATCTATCTTTATGCCAATACCATGCTGTTTTGACCACTGTGGCTTCGTAATATGCCTTAAAGTCTGGCAGCTTGAGACCTCCAGCTTCGTTTTTTTTCCTCAAGATACTTTTAACAATTCGGGGCACACTGCCCTTCCAGATAAATTTACTTACTGGTTTTTCTATTTCTGAAAAATAAGTTGTTGGGATTTTGATTGGTATTGCATTGAATCTGTAAATCAATTTAGGTAGGATTGACATCTTAACTATATTTAGTCTTCCAATCCATGAACACGGTATGCCCTTCCATCTATTTAGGTCTTCTGTGATTTCTTTTAACAGTTTTTTGTAGTTTTCTTTGTATAGGTCTTTTGTCTCTTTAGTTAAATTTATTCCTAAGTATTTTATTCTTTTAGTTGCAATTGTAAATGGAATTCGTTTCTTGATTTCCCCCTACACTTGTTAATTGCTAGTGTATAGAAACACTACAGATTTTTGAATGTTGATCTTGTAACCTGCTACTTTGCTGTACTCATTTATTAGCTCTAGTAGTTTTGTTGTGGATTTTTCCGGGTTTTCGACGTACAGTATCATATCGTCTGCAAACAGTGATAGTTTTACTTCTTCCTTTCCAATTTTGATGCCTTGTATTTCTTTTTCTTGTCTAATTGCTCTGGCTAGAACCTCTAACACGATGTTGAATAACAGTGGTGGTAATGGACATCCTTGTCTTGTTCCTGATCTTAGGGGGAAAGTTTTCAATTTTTCCCCATTGAAGATGATATTAGCTGTGGGTTTTTCATATATTCCCTCTATCATTTTAAGGAAGTTCCCTTGTATTCCTATCCTTTGAAGTGTTTTCAACAGGAAAGGATGTTGAATCTTGGCAAATGCCTTCTCTGCATCAATTGAGATGATCATGTGATTTTTCTGCTTTGATTTGTTGATATGGTGTATTACATTTATTGATTTTCTTATGTTGAACCATCCTTGCATAACTGAGATGAATCCTACTTGGTCTTTATGTATAATTCTTTTAATGTGTTGCTGGATTCGATTTGCTAGAATTTTGTTGAGGATTTTTGCATCTATATTCATTATAGAGATTGGTCTGTAGTTTTCTATTTTTGTAATATCTTTGCCTGGTTTTGGTAGGAGGATGATGTTGGCTCATAGAATGAATTAGGTAGCTTTCCCTCCACTTCGATTTTTTTGAAGAGTTTGAGCAGAGTTGGTACTAATTCTTTCTGGAATGTTTGGTAGAATTCACATGTGAAGCCGTCTGGTCCTGGACTTTTCTTTTGGGAAGCCTTTGAATGACTGATTCAATTTCTTTACTTGTGATTGGTTTGTTGAGGTCATCTATTTCTTCTTGAGTCAAAGTTGATTGTTCCTGCCTTTCTAGGAACTTCTCCATTTCATCTACATTGTTGTATTTATTAGCGTAAAGTTGTTCATAGTATCCTGTTATTACCTCCTTTATTTCTGTGAGGTCAGTGGTTAGGTCTCCTCTTCCATTTCTGATCTTATTTATTTGCATCCTCTCCCTTCCTCCTTTTGTCAATCTTGCTAAGGGCCCATCAATCTTATTGATTTTCTCATAGAACCAACTTCTGGTCTTATTGATTTTCTCTATTGTTTTCATGTTCTCAATTTCATTTATTTCTGCTCTAATCTTTGTTATTTCTTTCCTTTTGCTTGCTTTGGGGTTATTTTGCCGTTCTTTCTCCAGTTCTTCCAAGTGGACAGTTAATTCCTGAATTTTTGCCTTTTCTTCTTTTCTGATATAGGCATTTAGGGCAATAAATTTCCCTCTTAGCACTGCCTTTGCTGCGTCCCATAGGTTTTGATATATTGTGTTTTCATTTTCATTCGCTTCGAGATATTTACTAATTTCTCTTGTAGTTTCTTCCTTGACCCACTCGTTGTTTAAGAGTGTGTTGTTGAGCCTCCACGTATTTGTGAATTTTCTGTCACTCTGTCTATTATTGATTTTCAACTTCATTCCTTTATGATCCGAGAAAGTGTTGTGTATGATTTCAATCTTTTTAAATTTGTTGAGACTTGCTTTGTGACCCAGCATGGTACATTTCCTTTTCTTAATGGACCTAAAAGATACCTGTTTAAAGAAATGATAGACAGAAAGTACTGGGTGAGTATAGCATATGGATAAATGATGACTGACAGTGATATTACAAAAGATAATAAGGAGGAATTGGTAATACCCTTGTTATAGGGTAATTACACTACATGTAAAGTAGTACCTATGCTTGAAAGTGGACTTAGTTAAAAATGAATATTATAAATTCTAGGGCAAACACTAAAATAATGTTTTAAGAATTATAATTGATATAATAAAAAACAAGATGAAAGTGAAGAACATTAAATATCCAGCCAGTGAAGGCAGCAAAAAAGGAGGCAAAAGAAACAAAGAAAAAACAAAATAAATATAAAAAAGTTAAAATGTAGATATTAATCCAGCTATATCTATAATGACTTTACATATAGATAATCAAAATACATCAACTAAGAGACATAGATTGTCAGAGTGGATTAAAAAAAACAAGACTGAAATAAATGTAAACAAGAAACCCACTTAAAATATGAATAACAAATTGGCTAAAAGCAAAGGGATGAGAAAGATATTTTGTGCTGGTTTGAACCTGTAATATACCCCAGAACAGCTTCTGCCCATTTAATCCAATCTTGCACTGGTAGACCTATTATTGGGTCAAAATTTTGATTAGGTTGTTTCCGTGGATATGTGACCCCACCCATTATAGTTGGTTCTTAATCCACTTGCTGGATTCCTTTAAGGGAGAGACATTTTTGGAGAGATCTCCTAGCATGAGTAGCTAAATGAGAATGAAATCACCCACAGACATTTGGAAAGAAGGAAGAGAAGATTTCACCATGTGCCTTCCTATGGGACAGAGGAAAGCCAGATGCAGCAGTCTTTCCTTTGACACGGTATCGTAGTGTGGGTCCCTTAATTAGGACATTTTCACAGCCTTAGAATTATAACTGGTAGCTTAATATATCCCCTTTGTAAAAGCCAATCCATTTCTGGTATATTGAATTTCAGCTGAAACAGATTTTGGTACCAGAGCAATGGGGTGCTCTAATTGAAAATACCAAAAATGCTGGAAAGGACGTATAAATGAATAAGGGGAAGATTCTGAAAAAAATGTGAAGAGTTTTAGAGAAAAGGCCTAGACTGCTTTTCAGAGACTGTCAGTGGAAATATGGGCTCTAAAGATTCTTCTGATGAGGCCTTAAATAGAAATGATGAATGTTGTTATTGAAAACCTGAAATAAAGCAACCCTTGTCTTAAATCGGCAGAGAATTTGGCAAAAGTGAATATCTGTGTTGGATGGAACTGAGAATTTGAAAGTGATGAGCTAGTATATCTAACTAAGGAAATGTCTAAACTAAATGCGGAAAATGCAGCCTGGCTTCTCCTTGCACCTATAGTAAAATATGAGAGGAAAGGGGTAAGCTGAGATCTGAACTTCTGGGTACAAGGAAACCAGAAATTGACTTCATACTGTTTTTGGCTTTGCATTGTATTTGCATTATTACTGAAGTGATTTAAGGACTTTGTGATATTGTGATGGGATGAATGTATTTTGCTTATACAAAGAACATGTTTGTTTGTGGTCCAGAGGGTGAAATGTGCTGGTTTGAATCTGTTATGTACCCCTGAGAAGCCTATGTTGTTTTAATTCTGTCTTGTGGGAGCAGATCTATTATTGGGTGGGATCTTTTGGTTAGGATGTTTCCATGGGCATGTGACCCCATCCATTCAAGATGGTCTTAATCCACTTGCTAGAGTCCTTTAAGGGAAAAATGTTTCTGAAGAGAGTTCAAAGCTCAGAGAAGATAAGAGAAAAAGAAAACTCCCACAGAGACATTTTGGAGAGAAAGACCCGCAGAAGTTACTACATACTTTCGTATGTGAAGAGGAAACCCAGATGCCAGCAGCCTTTCTTAGAAAAGTTCTCCTCTTGTTAGTACCTTAATTTGAAAACATTTTCCCAGCCTTAGAGATGTAACTTGTAACTTTATAAATCCTCCTTTGTAAAAATCAATCCACTTCTGATATTTCAGCAGTTTTAGCAAACTGAAACACATACCATGCTAATATTGATCAAAAGAAAGCTGAAATAGCCAAATTAATTTGAGACAAAGCAGAGTTCAATACAAGGATAATCAGGGCTAAGAAGGGATATTATGTAATAACAAAAGGGTTAATTAACTGAGAAGACATAATGATCTTAAACGCATATGTACCTAAAAACAGAACATCAAAATAGGTCAGGCAATAGTAGAAGAAGTGAAAGAAATAAACAAATCCACTAATATAATTGGATACTTCAATACCTCTTTTTCTAGTAATGGCAGATCAAGGAGGGAGAAAATCATAAGGATATACTTGGTCTGATTAGCACTGTCAATCAATTAGGTCTCACTGAAACTTATAGAATATTTTTCTTAAGCTCACATGGAACAGTTATCAAAAGAGACCACATTCTGGTTCATAAAACATACCTCTAAAAAAAATGCCCTCAGATCACAATGGAATAAATGTAGAAATAAATTATAAAAAGATAGCTGGAAAATATTCAAGTATATGAAGTTTAAAACAAATTTCTAAATAACCTATGAATCACTTCAAAATTTTGTTGTAAGTGCAAATGAAAATTCAATGTATTCAAATTTGCCAAATGCAGAAAGAACAGTGCACTGACTGCGTATATTAGAGAAAGAAACAAAACATAAAATCAAAAGCCCAAGTTTCTAATTGGAGGAAAAGAAAGAACAATTTAAATCTACAGCAGGAAGAAGAAGATAAATAATAAAATTAGAGCAGATATCAATTAAATTGAAGTGAGAAATAAAATGATGAACCCAAATCTGTTTCTTAGAAAAAAATCAAAGAAATTGAAAAATTTTGAGCCAGATTAATCAAGAAAAAGGGAGGGGAGGCAATTAAAATCATTTTGAAAATAAAAGAGGTCATTGCTTTTGATCCCATGGAGCCAAAAGAATAATAAAAGAATATTCATAAAAGCTCTATGTCCGCAGATTTGGTAACTTATTATGAAATGGACCAATACCTTTATAGATATAATGTCTGAAAACTCACACAAGGAGAAATAGATAAATGAATAGTTCTTTAATATTAAATAAAAGAAGTAAGTAATTAAAAACCTGAAAACTAGTCACAAAAATATAAAATTTGTATTAATATAGGGAAGTGAGGAAAAAATATCATGGACTCTTGTGAAAAAGGCATGATTTTGTTTTATGGCCTGGTTTCATCTGTGCTTCAGTAGGCAAGGATAATGGAAAACACAGAATAAATTTGCAGACCAAGTTATCAAACAAATAGGTGTTAGGGAACATAAATGAATAAACCTAAAATCTTATTTTTCTTTGTCTTCATTGAAGTCAATTTAACAAAATAAAATTTAAGAAATGGGTTAGGCACAGACCCAGTGTATTTAATGTAACCTGAAGCTGTTTATCGATGAAGATATTTAAAATTCAATTAAAAAAGATGCTTGATGATATCAGCTACTAATAAACAGTCATGTATATTTAAGTATTTCAGAAATTAAAAATTATCTGCATCTACACTAAAGGGGGAAGGAAATAAATTTCTGGGGAATCAGAGTATACAGAAAGAGAAGATTGCAGAGTCTGAATTAGTGGATATAACTGCCATCACTTGAAAAGGCTGCCACGAATAGTAAACATATTTTATTAACATATAAAAAGTGTTTATAATTTTTACAAAAGAAAACTGGAAGATTATTTTAACTATGAAAATTCCCAAATGGTACCCCATTCCTGTGTGCAGGAGGACCTATGTCATTATCAGAATCATGACCTTACTTATGTTTTCTAACAGATGTTCTCAACATTCATTCTTTTCAAAAAAAGTTTTCATTAATTATTTATGGTGATTTCAGTTCTCATTAAAAGCTTTATCCCAGTTGTTTCAATAAGAATTCTATGCTTCTTATAGAATGGAATAGTATATTATATTTAATTAGATTATATAATCATAGTCTCCAGTGAAGAAGCTGAATTTTAGAGTAGTTGCATAGCATTCCTAAAGTACCACTCCCAGTAATTTGTGTTTGGGGGATTTGAACTTCAAACCTGCTTATTCAAGTACCCTAGCTTTTAGCCACTTTTCAAGACTGTCATCAGTCAGAGAGTTCTTTCTCTGTTTTAAAATGGAAGACAATATTGAGGGTAAATCATGAAATAAGGAATACTCTATTTTCACAAGAGAAGTATTTTTGGTAGAAAAATTACAAATAAATTATTAATTTTTATAAAGTGGAAACACAATGACAGTGATTTTAGCAAGTATATCTCATTATTCTTTTACTCTCACAAATGCAGGAAGTGTCAATTAGATTTTGATTGTAGTTTGTTAGAGACCAAACATGAAATATGGAATTATCCCACCGTTAAATTAAATTCAAACATTATGATGGCATTTTAAGATACGCAGAAAGAATAACAAATCTTGCATAAGTATAATGTATTTTATTTAGTGGGAAAATAATTTAGAAATAAAAAATAGAAAGTTTCTGCTAGTGAAATAAATTTCTGCATTGACTCGTAAATAAGGGACTGAAGTGTACTAAAAAAACTCAATATTTAATTGATACTTCAAAAATATTAGATGAAAATGGAAAAATAAGATGAAATATGTGAAATGCTGTATTATGCATTTCTTTGCTACTATTGCTGCTAAAGGACAAATCCATACTATATCTCATCTGCTAAATCACTTGACTTATAAATGAAATACCCCAAATAACTTAAACTATATATGAAGAAGTGCTTTAAGCTAAAATATTATTTAATAAACCATAAAAAGTCTAGGAACTGTTAATTCCTGTACAGTAAATTGCATTTACTGTAAAGTAAAATGTTATTTGTTTTGTTAATGTTCACTTGGAAAAAATGCTGATAAAGTGATCTCGCTAGCACTTAAGTGGCAAACATTCCTTCGATTAGTAAAAGGGTAATTTTGTGAGCATAGATTTTTCTATAGTAAGCTTTCTTTTAAGAGGGGAGCGCTTGTAGCATCCAGAAACTTTTTACATAATCTATCAGGATAATTTTCTTATTGTTCAGGTCCATATATGAGAGAATCTTGGCAGTTTCATTTAATCGCTTTTTTAAATATACCTTTCCTTCGATATTTTAGATCAGATTTCTTAAAAAAGTGAAGATTTTCTAAAATTTGAAGATACATTTCGTTATGGAAAGTACTATTAGAGGATGAGTGGATCTGAAGACGGACATTTTGAGAGGTAGTGAGAAATAATAATAATAATAATAATAATAATAATAAAAGATATTAGGTGACGTTTCTCTAGAGAATTACAGGAACTAGACTGTGTAGAAAATGCAATGAGAAGGAGTTACAGACTTTATGAGAATTTTTTTAATTCAGGAAAGGTTTCACAGGTCAACTAACCTCATATCTTTACTAAGCTAAGAAAATTGAAGGCTGCAGAGCTTATGGGATTTTCTAATTTAGGGAAATGACACTTTCAATTATGTATCCTTTGATAGAGTGGAGAAGGAAAGGGTCATCTGTTAGACGCTGGAAACCCTAAACTTCAGTAAGTGACAGAAAATGATTGGATATTGTGTTACTTACAGATGAAATAAGACCTGAATCAAAATCAGTTGAGATATCAAATAGAACTTTTTTCCAGAGATGTGTTCGAATAGTAGTCCTAGGATTTCAGTGCCTATGACATTTGAAAGCTGAGTGTATAGAGCACTAAAAATACACCATAGGGAACAATCCTATTCTGGCAAAAAAATGTTTGAGAGCTTCAAAAGGTCCCTGCTATTTTTAATTTCTACTCTAACACTACCATGGAGTGAATAATATCTTTGGAAAGTCTGCTATGTTGGATGAAGCCATGGCAAGAGTACCTTGACCTAAAGAAACATTGGACATTGTGCTAGAAAATTGCTTACACACTCTTTTTCATTGGAAAGTCATGTCTCCATAAGGAAAAGTAGTAATTTTAAAATAATGATATGAATCATGATGCCAAACTTCCTGGTACATGCTACTGTAACCATCCATGATAACTGTTGAATTATTCTGTGTAAAAGTTAAATTTACCCTAGAAATGTTGCTTTCAGTCAACCCACATTTACTCGTGCCACCCTCTTCCATTTTTATATTTCCTAGTACTGAACCAGAGTGTATCGACAGTAGTCTTAAACTTCTGGTTGGCTTAATCTGTGAAGGCCTTCTCTATTGCTTACTCATTTATTTGTTTAATGATTTGATCCTAGTCCTTATTCTGTCTCAGAAAGACACAGAGGCTGTGCAATATCCTGGGAAGACTCAGAGATTAACGCAACTGGTCTTTATCAAATGCCTGACCTTGGGCACATCACCTACCTCTTCAAATAATCAGCTTTTTCATGTGTAAAGTACAGATTATACCTGCTCCACCAGCATACTGTGAGATAACTATTAAAACAAACCTTTTTGCATTTTGTGACATTCCTACAGATATTAGAAATTTGTGTGATTTTTAAGGAGAATAAATATAGTTTCATTACTGCTAATATTGACAGTGTTAGGGGATGTGGCTTGGTATTATTTCTAATTTTAACCACTAATTGTTGTGAGACAAGTAGCATTTAGAAACTAGAAGAAGGTAGGCACTTCCACATTTTCTCTCACTCCAAAACCATTTCAGAATATATCAGTACTGAATTAAGTCCTGTCCACCTCAAGAGTCTTTCACAGGCCAAGGCTAATCTAAGTGTGGTGTCAGTTGTTAAAGAGAAAAAACAAAACAAAACAAAGAAATTTCAATGCGTCAGTGTAATTTTATCATTCCCAGTGACATTTATTTGAATTTTAATGGCAATTTAGTTGGCTCATGGATATGCTTCCTTATCTGGTGGCATTTCATACAGCAAATGGGGATAAATGAAGTGAACATTCAGGCTGGAAGTCTACTTGCCAACACTTCCTACTATTGAAAGGACACAAATACCTTCTGCTCTTTCTCTCTCCATATTGACACTTTCCTTTTGCTCCTTAGCCCCGTTATTTGCCTTCCACAAAAAGATTTAGTTTGGCTTCACTTGTTTTAAAGAACAGAATTTCTAGTCAGAGTTTACTTCAAAGCGCTATCATGTAGTAAACTCATGGTTATAAGCATTTTTAAATAGTCACTGGATAGACTATGAGCTGTTAAATAGCATCTCTGGTTTGAGTACTTACACAAACAAAGGTTTATAAATAATTGAAGTTGGACATTTCTAGGATTTGTGTATGCTTTTAAAACTGTTATTCTCAAGGTTAAAAAAAAATCACTAGACTACTTGAAGGTTGATTTAAAAACATGAAGCTTCAGTCATTGAAGCCACATAAGTATATTTAAGAGCTAAGTATAAAAGATGATAATTTTATCCGTAAAGTGATTGCTAAATGGAAATCAAAAAGGTCAGTTTTAACTCACTTCAGGGAATCAAGATTCACACACTAAATGAGCTTGTAGGTGCCAGAGTGGCCACTGAAATGAGAATTTTCCTTAAAATTAAATCAGGAGTCTTCCTGAGGGAATATTGTACTGAAATCCAAACAGATCTGACATAATGGCAAGATCTACCTCCCTTGTTCTCAAATCATTACATTAGTCTGCCGATTTGATCAGGAGGGAGGCATTTCAAATTACGGCAGCAGTTTTACAGAGTAGATAATTATGGCAAGTTATGAATGACAGAAATTACTGCAGCTACAGAATTCTTTTTTCTTTTTCATCTTTGCTGGCTGTTTTGCATCCATTATAATTTCTTTTTATAGCTTCCTTAGTTATCTGCAGTTAATTAACATCAATAAATGACTGAAAATGTTATATAGTACTTTGATTGCATTTTTATCTTTTTTTTTGTTCCTTTTTCAGGAAATTGTCACTCCTAATTTCTTAGTGACTGTTGTTAACATTGAAATTAAAATGACTCTTGGTATTATTTTTCTAATGTAACTCACAATTTTGACCCTTTGGCTTCAAAACCATGCATCAGATGACGGATTTTTAAAGATGCCTATAGATGCTATTAAAATACTTCCCTCATGGCTATACAATTAAATATAGCAGCCTTATTTTGCATTCATTTCCTGTAATAATACAAACAAAGGTGTATATGCCATGGCATTTATCAGGGAAATTCGCCTAGGCTTTTTTCTGCAATTTAATTTTTGGTGGAAGATTTTGTTGTTGGTTTTTATATTTTCTTTGAATGGGTGAGATTTTCATATGGTAACTGAAATTTAATTGCCAATTAATATTTTCTCAATTGAAGGAAGTTTTTTGGTTGGTTGGGTTAGGGCACAATCTAGTCTTTTATTTCAGTTTTCTCCAATTTATAATATTTTTGAAGATCACTAAAACTAAATGTCACTAGACCATGCTAGATATTGAAATTCTCTTATAGTTGTCAATTCTTAGCAAATAGTGAGTTCCAATTCCATTTTTTCATAAAAATATGAACCATAAAGTAGCTATTATTTTCAGTATATTCAGACACATGGAATTACTGGGAAATCCAAATGCTTTCTCTCTCTCTCATTCTCCTGTCTCATTTTCATCTCTTTTTCTCTCTCTTATTTGCAGCATTGCTAGGTCATTGTAAAATTTGCAGTGTATTTATAGACTATATACTTAACTCTGTCAATTACCTGTATATTTTGCCAACTGGTCAAAATGGCATCAAAATAGAATCTTATGTTCTTCAAGTACTCAAATTGTGCTTGTGATTATGTAGACGTTAATGCAGAAATGCTAGAAGTAAAAGTTAGTTGAAAACTAAGTGTCTATCAATAGAACTTAGGTACTTCCATATCAGTGAAATGCAAAGCAGCTCTATATATCTGAGGTGGAAGTGTCCACAAGTTTTATTGCTTAATGTAAAAGGAAATATGCTAAATAGTACATTTATAGTGCTATTTAGTCCACTGTACTGTAGTTTATTACTCTTGTAAAAATATACATATGTACTACATACTTGGTGTAAAAATAAAAGGAAAAATGATAATTAAACTTAATGTGTATGTATACACATACTGCCAAATAAATACAGATGAAATTGGTGACTGTTTATTACTAGGCAGGATAGGTTACAGAGGTGAGAGGTAGACGTTTTAGTTTTCTCTTAACTTTTGGTAGATGTTGAACTTTGTACCATGTAAGTGTATTATCTATCTTTTAAAGTAATTAAATAACATAAATATTATGAAGATTATAGAAAGGAAAACAGAGAAGGAGACAATACGTCAGTGGTCAAAGGTGATAACAGTGATGGTTTAATGGTATTTATTGATTTAAAGGATGAAATGAGATTTTGTTTCATATATCTGTTTTGGAAATCCCCTTAAATTTTTAATTTATACCTGAAAAATGATAGCATACATTCCTTTTAAATAAATTTCATATACAAAAATTTAAAAATCAAATATATATATTCCTTTATGGAGGTCCCATAGCCATAATATGATTGCATCAGATCTGTATTTCCTTACATAAGTCTTTTAAATGATGTTCAAAGTTGACACTTCATATTTTTTATTTCAGTTAATGCTGAAAAGATCAATACTTGCTCAACAATTCTTTTAATATATTTAGGTAAAATAGGTAAATTTAGCTACTGTGAAGGAATGCTTTTGTGTATATCTTAGCAATATCAAACAGCATAAACAAATTTGTCTGATTTCTTTGATAATATAGAAGGAACATGGTACTTAGCTACAGATAATGTACCTGCTCCTGTCATTTATTCACCATCTCCTATGCAATATGAATGCTAACATTTATAGCAACAGTTGTACTTTTTAAAGTTACAATGTTCTTAATAGCAATATTAGCTTTAAATTATAAATATAATATGAGGCTAAAAGTGTCAGATAATGACAGAAGTAATGGAGTTTTCTTCTGTTCCTTTTTCAAGGGGGGCGCCACATTAATTATTACAGAAGATCACTTTAAGCTAACAAAGATAGAAGAAAATTATTGATAAATATTTATTTTAGAAATGCTTCTTTATAGACATCCACTAAATTCTATGAAAAAAATCAAATAAAGGAATAGTCAATGAACTGCACACATAAAACAATATTTCTATGGACTTCTTTAGATTAATACTTTACTAAAACCACTTTACTGAAAATTCCCTATTCAGAGCAAATGATGGATGTGTATCAGTCATGATTCTCCAAAGAAACAAAATGGGCTGGAGACGTATAAATATACCCACACATATGCCTGCGCACACACAGACACACACTTATGTATATATTAAGAGATTTGTTATAAGAACTGACTTATGCAACTGTGGGGATTGGCAAGCCAGAATTCCATAGGGCTGAATGCATGCTTGGAACGTGATAGTGAAACTGATTCACTCCAAGAGAAGCTGACTTCTCTCCTGACTCCTGCTGTCATCAATTTTCCTTTAAGGCTTTCAGCTAGTTGGGTGAGACTTCCCTCATTGCTGAAGGCAATCTTTTGGTTGACTGTAGGTGTAAAAATAGATGGGATCAACTGATGATTTAAACCCAGGAAATACCGAAATAAGCTTACAGTAACGATCAGGCTAGTGCTTGACAAACCACACAAGTGGACACCATAACCCAGCCAAGCTAACAAGTGAACTTAACCTTTACAGGAAGATACAAGAACATATTAGAAACTTAGAGGCATTTATTACTAGAGATGAAAACTTGAAACTGTTAGAAATTCAGATTGTTCTTATACAATAACAGATTGATCTGTATTAACTTTTGTTTAAAAAACAATTACTAATCCATACAACACTGAAGAAAGTGTAATTACTATATGCTACTGGTGAGTATTTTATTACTACCAGCAACTACTCAAATTGCTGCAGCAGTGCATGAAAACATATTTATGGCAATGCTATTCATTAAAACTCAGTATATTTGATTTTTGAAAAATAATTTTTTTCCACTCATTCATCTGTTTATTCAAATATATTTATATATTCTCAGTGTGGCAGCCACTGTACTGGGCACTTGGGATAAAATGATGAACCAGAACAGACATTATACCTGCCTTTATGGTGCTAAGTCTCTAGAGAAGGAGTTATGCATTAATCAAATGTTGATATGAGCAAAACAGAAAATGCTACTTACTCAGTGGTATTTGACTTGGGCAGAAAGGTCAGTGATTCTATTTAGAGATGAGAACTAAAAGATGTGTTAAACATGGTGAATGGAAGAGAATCAGAGTCTTAGAGGGCCATGTTACATTTGCAAAGGGCTTTTGGCAAAAGAGAGCATGGCAAGGATGAGGAACCCAAAGAATAGTAGAGTGGCAAGAGCATAGAGAATCAGGGATGTGTGATGCAGGTGTGCTGGGAAGAGCACACAGATTATTGTCTACGTTGTGGAAAAATGATTCCAAACGGGTAGGTTAGAGATTATGGCAATTTAGACAAAGGAAGGGAGGCTGATAAGATGAGTAGAGAAACTATAATTTTTTTTTTTATAAAAGGCAGAATTGATAGGGTTTGGTGATGACTATGGTATGGAGATGAGTAGAAGGAGAGTGTCAAGGATGCCTTGACATTTCTGCCATAAAAATTGACGTATGGTGTAACCATTCACGGAGGTATAAGACATGAGATGTGGATGAGCTGTGTGTGCTGAATTTAAAGTGCCGGCAGGAGGTGGCAAAGGTGGTACTAAAGTGACAAGTAGATCTCAAGCAGAGTTGGTGAAGGTACCAATCATCATTTTCATCTCTAAGCTAATGGCAGACTTGAACTTGGCTGAGAGGGCTCTTAAAAAAAATAGAGGGTGAAGAAAAAAAATAGCCAGGTATATGAGAATAAGCCTGTAAGGGAACAGGAGGACATATTAGAGACATTGGAGGGAAAACAGAAATGCATTGCATTTGGAAGAACATGTTTTACATAGAATACATGCTGCTTAGAGTTCAAATAAGATTCATTTATTCAGCAACTAGTTTGAGGCCCTGCTATGAACAAGACAGTGGTAATGGATAAAGAGGTTACATTCAAAGGATCACAGTTGAAATACTTGCCCTTGAGGATGTCTAATACCGGAGAAAAGCAGTCTAAAATATGCACTTATTTATTCTACAGCACTAGGCCTCAGCGTTCTATTCTTGTAACAATTTACATGAAATTATATTACATGCAAGCTTTTTTACTCTCAGAAGAAAATGGTCCTCTGGGTTATGATTAAATCTTTTATAACTTATGACTTCAAGTGAAAGCCAGTTTGAGACATGGTTTTCTCATATTTTCTAAGATTATAGTTAAAATTATTTTTATAATTTAATAAATTTTATATAGTCTCACCACAAATGATACTGCATAACTAACAGTGGCAACCTATGGAAAATGCACATTGGTTATTTGTGCCCAGAAAAACTACAGAGTGAAAAGGTCATTCAAAACTGCTCATTTGCGTCTTTCCTTATCAGCTAATGAGATGTAACCAATCATGGCCCCCCTTTTTAATTAACAATTAGGATGTTCAGCTAAATTTAATTCCCAATTACATAACACATGTATTAGGATGATTATCTTCATATATTTCAAACTAATTTCTGAATATTTTTATCTTCATTTTGACTACTTCTTTGTTATATTATGTTGTGTTATGCATTATGTTATGTGTTATATGATATTATGTTGTATTGTATTGCATTATATTAAAGTATAAGCCACTTCGATTTTAGAAGTAGGAAAAAATTATTGAATACCTTTTGTTCTTCTAATGTTTTATATATGGCAGTATCTTACTATCCCAACCAAAATGTGAGTAAAGTATTTGTTTCAAAAGGTGTCTTCCTCCAAATGTACACATACCATGCATATATGTACATATGCAGCTGAGAGAAAAGTTTTTAGCCAAATATTGCTTGTTATTATGTGTATAAATAAATTATCATGTCAGATACATAGTATCTTATCATGTTTAAATCCACAAATAGGGCCAGATTATTTATCATCCTGGTATCCCCAAATGGGGCAGTTATGTTTAGTGAAATGTGTAACATTTACCTGTTCTTTGTAATCTAAACAGCTGCAATGCAAAGGTTAAAAATGTTATAACTATACTAGTGAATTAATATATATTATCCCCAAATCTGATTCATTAAACTATAATTAATGTGTTTACCTTTTATTTTTAAACATAAATAAAATACACTTTAATCTATATTGTGCCAAAATTTATAAGAATGATGACATAAGGTATAAGCACCCATTATTCAATTTTTATTTGGTGACCTCCCACACCTTTTCTAACAATGAACTAAATTTAAAAAAACATTGAGAGATATTTTAAAAGATTTGTCATAAACAAATCCATAATAAACCTACTCCATTTAGTTTTCACATACTTTCCGGCTTGCATAATTTGAAATGTTGGTGAAAAATTTAAATAAGAAGACTTTTTATTCGATATTCAAAGCAATATGCTTTGTGAGCAATGCAGGTTTTTGCATTTAAGACAAAGCCAGAAAGACCTGCTTTACTGTGAGAATGGAAAGGGAATAGTGCAGGCCTGCACTTAGATTTTGGATGGTTTGTATTCATTGCTTCTATCTTCACGTGATTTCTTGGTACTCACTTACGCAGTCATGGTGGGGCTGGGATTGCAGCACTTGCCCTCAGAAAATGTCAGGTATGACTTCCAGATTATGGATGGACAATTATAAAGTAAATACATGCTGTCAATAGGTGACTGCTGTCTCAGAGAAATATGAAGAGGGCATTTTATTTCTGACCAAGAATGACATGGTAAACTAAGCTGCCTGACATTCTCTGTTCATGCAGTCATGTTAGTCTTTCGCTTTGCAATATTTAGACACATGCTGTGTTTCTGTCCTAAAGGTTTAGAAGGCAAAAGATACACACATACACATATGCACATGTGTTTATTTATTTACTTGTCTGCATCTTTATTATTGTTTTATAAAGAATCTATTTCCAAATAGTCCCAATGTCCTGGAGTTTCTTCTTGTTTTATATGTTGGGGTCTGTTATTCCAATATGGAACACAAAGGAAATAGCCTGGCATTATTTAAAGCTAAGGTTTCATAAAAAAAATTGAGTTATGGCAAAAAATATATATAATGCCATCAATTAACAAAAATTATCTTACCATTGCTTCTATAAGGAACTGATCCTGATGTCAGAGTTTAAAAAAAATTTTAAAGATTGAAAGATTGAAGTTGATAGAGACTACAACATTTATTTTCCTTTTTCTTCCCTTTTCAGTGTTATAGTAAGTAAATTATTTAAGTACCTTTGCCTCATCTATTTATTATTCAAATTCTCAAGATAAAAATAACACTATGCAGTAACAAGCTTTGAGTGGCAATTTTTTATCTCTTATGTGCAGATTTAAGATCTTTACTTAAACTGTTAAAAAAAAGGTTATATAGGTTGAAGGTACCATGGTGATAATGCCATATTCTTAAACACTTCCTTAGTGGCAAAGCATGAGATTTGAACTGTGTTTGTGGCAAAAGTTTTCTAACATTGAGTAACAAATTACTCTACTACACATAACCAAATGCATAGTATAATTTGGTGAGTAAAGGTGATGTGAAATATGGAAAACAGACTTTACAATATTCGAAACTCCTTTTGTAGAGTCTTTCTACTTAGAGGTGGAGAATACTCATTTATTTTCTTAGTAGATCATATTCATTGTAACTTTATCTTGTTGAAATTTATTCAATCATTTTCTCATGTGGCTGCGGCTTCTAAGAATAATGTATGTTGACATGCTTTGTAAATTTTAATTTATTTTAATCTACTTTTTAATATTTTTCTTCTTTTCCACAAGAACACAAACTTTTCTTTGATATTATCAGAGGATTTTGACATAGTTAAAAACAAGGCATAGCTAATTTTCAATTTTAGTTCTGCCATTTCAATGACCTTACAATTTCTTTATTTGCATCCTAGAAATAATAATATACATTTATCTTGGCCATAAAATTGATAGAAAGTACCCCTGTCTAGCTTAAATTCACAGGCACTCGTATATGGCAATCATGGTTTTATTTCCTTCTCCCTTCCTTTTCAACAATAAAATAAATTCAGACTTCTTATGAATGCTGTCAGGTGGTCATCTTTACTGGATGAAAAGGGCCAGATTCTCGCAGGTCTTGCCATTTTCCTTTCCAATACCTCATGCTTACATCATCTGATATCAGCCATGAGGTGCAAATACCGGAGCCCAGATTTCAGTTCATTGCATTCTGTGATGGTGTGGCTAGCATGAAGGTGGGAGAGGCAGAGACCTGGAAGTGGTAAATGGGTATCTGCATCTGAGCCTGTTGTGAGTATTCAAATTGGGAACTCCAGTCACTGGTCTGTTTGAAGCCTTTCTTATAATAAGAATATTATGAAATAAACACATTTGGTTTTGAGAAATAGCTTGTACTGGTCATCAAAATAAAGTTGTGGTAACTGACTTAGTAGTAATCTATCTGATGAGTCACTTGACTGGTTTTCAACTATTTACTTGAAGGTAAAATTTAAATCTGCAAAACTGAAACAGACTCTTACGGAAAGGAATTAATCAGAAAATGAGAAAAAAAAATCTTGAAAAGATTAAATACAACTTTAAAGATTGATTTAACTGTTGTGAAAAGGAAAAATCAAAGTGTAAGAACATGGAGCAATTAGTTCAAAATTAGAAATAAGATTGCAGAGGATTCCTTATTTTCCCCTTCGGTGCTGAATTTCCCAAGCTCTGAGTTCATCTGGTTTCTAAAAGGTTCATCTAGTGGGAGACAGACAGGCAGGAAGAGTAAAGATGCCCACGATATTTCGTACGCCTCTCTGCCTTGGCCAGCTACTGGATCCTCTCCAGGGCTCCAGATGCTTTCTACATGAAACAGTTTCCCCATGCCTGTCTTTGGTCTCCTGTAACTGCCTCCTTCATTTATTCCTTTGAGGCCTGTTTGTTAGGCTTCCTCCTGCTTCTAATATGAAGAAAGCTAACCCTCCTGGAATATTTGGCTACTTAAATCTTCTATCATGTACACAACTGTTTCCTAGAAAGAAACTCACATTGTTTAAATAAAGTTGGTTTTAATTTTCTTATTTTGAATCAGGATGAATAATTAATGGACATGGCTGAACATTGAAACAGTGATCCATAAGGTGAGCTGTACAAATACAACAGAGGACAGAGGTTGAAGTTCAGAGATAAGTGTTTCAGTTCAGGAATTCCAACATTTACCTAACAGATATTCCCTAAGGGAAGGATAGAGAAAATGTCCATGAGTAAATAAAATAAATACAAAAGAAAATCTCCCTGTGTTGAAGATAAACTCAAATCTACAAATTACAGGGCCAAATAAATACTGAAAAGGATGAATGAAAAGAAATTCACGATTAGCAATATACTGGTGAAATTTCAGAATGGCAGGAATGAAAGATTATTCTAAATGCTTATAAAGAAGGGCTGGATAAATGTTTTCAACAACCTTAAAAGAAGCGGGTTGAAAAGACATCTCTGAATAGTTACACTTAATGTAGAAGACAATAGAACAAGCTCTTCAATTCAAAGATAAATTATTCTGAGTCCATGAAAACTAGCTTTCAAGCTCTGTAGGCTGAATAAAGATATTTTTAGACATCTAAGTTTTTAGACCCCCCCAATTTTTTAAAATAGAAATTTCATCAGAAAGAATTACTCAAGAAATTATTATGAAGGCTCCAAGTGGTGAATTTTTTTGTGGGGGGAATGGTAGGAGAAGTAAGTATTAAAGATCATAGTTAAGTCAAGATGAATGTTGAGAAATGATTTAAATGAAGTTGATAATAATCCAGAACCAAAATTTCAGGATGTGGAAGGAGATAGGTAATATCATGCTAAAATTTTTATCTTGTTTGGGGACCATTATTGATGCTGATTAACTATCAACATTAATTAAGAAAAATTTAAATATTAAAAGAATACATTTTCATGACAAAAGAATACAAAGAGATTGTGGATTCGAAGCCTTTAAAGTAAAAGAAATAACTGAAAAGGCAGGGTCAGGATGCAGGTGAGAAAGAGGTGCTTCAATGACCCAACGATCACTACAAAGTAGGAATAAGATAAGATAGCAAGAAGAAGCCCAAACATGTATGTAATCAATTCCTGTGAATCACTAGAATTCCTTTATTTAAAAACCCATTGAAACTGGCCTGAAAGACAACTTGTGAAATGTGTGGTATATGTGTGTGTAAAATGCACATGCTAAAAGTATAGGTACTTTTAAAATTGGCATAAAAGGGCTTCAAATGAAAAAAAAAAAAAACATATACCAGACAAATGCTAACTAGTAAGGCAGGATAGAACCACCAATATCAGAGAAAATCGAACTTAATAGTCTCAAGGTTTAAATGATAAAAAGAGAGGCATTTCATATTGACGTAAACATGTTATTATACTTATAATGCTCCTAAAAATGAAATGGGGAAAAGTTACAGTAAGTAACTAGAAACATAAAATTCATAAAGTGTCGTAATTATAACACACCTCACCTGGAAATTGAAAGATCAAGTAAAGAATAAAAAAATAATTAAAATAGAAAAGATTTGAGATTGAGGAAAAATAGTTAATGATAAAAATAACAAATATGATAGTAGTAATACTGAAAACCAAAATTATTGACTGCATATTGAATGTGCCAGGTAGTACTCTGAACATTTTACATGTATTGAGCTGTATCATCTTTCTGTTTAAACTCAACTGGCTCTAGCATACCGTGTTAAGCTACTAATGATGTGATAGCTAAATGCCGGTCTACTAAAATATGATATGATTAAGTTGTTCATCTTGTCTTAATTGTACATAGGTAGTTTAGTATTTTTTGTTTATTTGTTTAGACCTGCAAGAATTGTCATACTTTTCTTTAAAGAGATGCAAGTAAATACAATTTATTTTTGAGTAAATTTTATTTTTATTGAATTTTTTAATAGTAAAACCTATCTAGAACATCTTTATTGTACAGAAATAGGTTTGGTACTCTTATCAACGAGAAAACTGTGTCAGAGAGAAGTTAAGTAACTTTATAAAGGTCATGGATTAGGAAAACAGAAGATTAATATTCAATACCATGCATTGTGATCCCAGATCTTGTGCTCTAAATTTTCCTGCCTTGAAAATATCATTCTCAGCAAGGATTCATGAAATGAGAACATGTGAGATCACACAGAGAATCTTAATAAATTAACAAAGCAAACTTAGATAGGTCAAGTGCTATGTTCATGATTGAATAAAATGAAAAGTCAGTAACAAAGAATATCTCTCCAAGATTTTATATACATTCACACAAACATAATCACATTCACACACAAATTTATATCCCTTTAAATAATCTGTGTTATATCAAGCATAACATTTGAAATTGAAATTCATTTGGAGATAAATGAAAATTAATAGATATTATTATTATATACGGGAATTTGGCCAGTGCGGTTCCTAAAGTGAAATATATAGCTCTAAATGCATTTATTAGAATCATATATAGAGATAAAGATGATAGATATTAAATGAATTTTAATATAAAAAGGAGATTTGATAGGTGAAAGCCAAATGCTTTCTTCTATGTAATCAACAAAACAGACAAATCTATGTCATAACACATAAAAACAGAAAGGGGGAGAAACAGCAAATAACCAACAAGAAAAAAGAAAACTATTCACAGTTATAAATATGAAAACATTTTTAAAGGAATAAGATACAGTGTATACTTTTATAATGTGTAAGATTCTCTAGATAAACACATTAACAAAAGTTATTCAAAGAAAGATAGAAAACCCTAAGCCATCCAGAGAAGTTGGAAAAGTTATCAAAAATCTATAACTAAATAGACAAGGGAACACAAAGTTTTACTGTATTTGTAAAAACTCATTGAGAAAAAAAATCCTTCTTTTTTTTTTTAATTAACTTTTCTTGGTATTGGAAAAGAATTAAAATAATAATGGGAATTGTAATCTACCTTTCCAGATATCAAAATATATTGAAAGGCCATAAGAATTCAAACAATGTGGCATTAGCTCTGAATGTAACAAGTAGAAAAAAGAAACAGATCATAAAGTCCAAAAGCAGAATTTATAGATGTGAACCTGGCTTGTGACATGGATAATAATTTAAACCAGTTAGGAGAAAAGAAACAGTTTGACTCTTAAGAAAAAATACTGGCAAATTTGGTGATCCTCTTTAGGCAAAAATATAATAAATATAAATACTTCACACCATTTATAAAATCCTTATTATGGATTAAAGAGCAAAATATTAAAAAATATCAAAGTATTTGGAGAAATACTTTCATTTGAGAGGCAATTAGAATAAGATGTAAACTTTGAAAGCTTGAAGAAAAAGACCTTACCAGGGACTTTACAATTCAAATATTTAGAAAAACTGTATAATCAAAAACATAAACAATGATAAAAGACAAGGTATAGGGAAGAAATATTTAAATATATACAACACGTAATGGATACATAATATAAAAGGAGCTTCTCTAGTTCAATGAAAAAAACTTAATCAATTAGAAATATCTGTCAAAATATAGCCTGGCATTTGAAAGAAGAAATATAAATATAAATACAATAATTTTCATAAGAGATTAATAAACTTGATTAAAATCAAGGAAATGAAAAATAAAATAATGAAATATCATTTTCACCCATAATATTGGCAAATATAAAATGAGAAATTAAATAAGGGATTAAAGAAGATGAATGGAGCAATTGATGTAGATTCATTGCTGGGGACGGTTTGAAAGGAACTATGAAAATTAAAAATGCATATATAGTATTTGACAAAAACATTTTACTCCTAGGAAATCTTAAAGAATAATACTCATATTCAGGCAAAAATATGTATGTAAAATACATTAATTGTAACAACATTTCATAGACCAAAAGGAAGAACAGACTTAATGTTCACCAATAGAGACATTGCTTAGTTAATTAAAATCAGGTCTTACTATGGAGTAGCGTACAGGAGTTCAAATCCATGAGGTTGCTTCACAAGCTATTTTTGGATTGTATTAAGGACAATAAGCTCAGAAAATAAAAATAACATAACAATATAGTGGTAAATGTATAAAAATACACAAGTGCACAGGAAAAGTAAATCTGGAGAGGAAAACGTTGAACAATTAAGTAATCATCTCTGGGGAAAGAAGTGGAATGGGAGCTAATAAAATGAAAGCACATAATAAAATGAGTAATTTTTTCTTTATATAAATCTTTATTAATTTTTGAAATTAGAAAATATCTATTAATTGTGTAAGATATTTTAAAATGGCACCATAAATAAAAACATCTTTTTATAAAAGTTCACCTTTACCTACTGATAAGAATTAGAGTCCTAATATGTCACAAGAAGGAGGATAATGCTAAGAACTTCTATGGGACAAGTAGAGGCTAGGTAGTTTCACACAGATCACTCCACTTAATAGCCCTGGTGCCCATGCCAGCTTTCCGATAAGAAAATAAGGCACAAAGACATTTATAAACGTTTTCTAACCTATGTTTACAGTAATGGAGAGTATGTGTGTGTGTGTGTGTGTGTGTGTGTGTATACATTTCACTTTTTTTTTTTTTTTTTTTTTGCGTGGGCAAACACCGGAAATAGAACCCGGGTCTCTGGCATGGTAGGCGAGAACTCTGCCTGCTGAGCCACTGTGGTCTGCCCTACATTTCATTTAGAAATACTTTCAAATGTATAGGACAGTTACAGAAATAATACAATTCCCATATGTAGAACTCCAGCATATCTCACCCCCCAATACCAAATTTAATATTTTGCCAAACTTTTGCTGTTTCACTCTGTATATGCACCAATCAATCCATCCATCTTTCCATCCATCTAGCTGTCAGCTGTCTGTCTTTTTATCAATCCATTTTCTGAGCACTTGAGTGTATACATCATATTCCTTGAATACTTAATGCTGCCATGTACATTTCCTAATAATAAGGATATTTATTAATCACCACCTTAAGGTCAATTATCAAGTTGCAGAAGTTTAACATTGATATAGAGCTTACAGTTTATATTATATTTTTGCATATGTCCCCAAAATGTCATTTTGGGCCATTTCTCCTCCATTCTCAGATCTTGTACAGGATCATGCTTTCCATTTAATTGTCATTGTCTCTTACAGTTGCACATTAATTTTTTTTTATTGTGAGAACATTTATACAACAAAATTTTCCCATCGCAACCATGTCCAGACATACCACTCTATGATATTTCTCATATTTACGCTATTGTAGTACTCTCACTATCTTCCATTATTAAAAGTTTTCCATCTTCCCAAACAGAAATACTATATCCCTTGTTCATTACTTCCTCGTCTTGTTCCCCCTTTTCTCCAGAGCCAACTCCTGCCCTGGCAATCTGTACTCTTAATTTCTTTTGCTATGAGCTTGGATAATCTCCAATATTTTCTTTGTAGTTTCCATGGGTCTAGAATTTAACATCCTAAATCTATAACACTCTTATTTGCTTAGGTATCAACTCAGCTTCAATTGTATACCTCAAATATTTTCCTATACCCCTTGCTACCCCTACCTTTGAGTTGTCTGTGTCACAAATTCATATTAATATGAGTCCCAAGCCAATGATTTATCATAACATTTTATGCTTATGTCTTTTAGAACCTGTAAGAAGCAAAATGTGGAGTTTATAAATTAAAAATATAATGGTACTGACATTTATATTTACTCATGCCATTAACCTTGCCTTATAATAGTACTGGCATTTATATTTACTTATGCCATAAATCTTTTCTCTTCCTATGGCTTTGATCTATTGTCTAGTGTCCTTTCCTAACAACCTGCAGAACTCTCCTTGGCATATGCTGTGGTTTGAAGTTGTATGTATCCCAGAAAAACATGTTCTTAAATCTAATTCCTTCCTGTGGGTGTAAGCCCTTTGCAACTAGGACTTTTTGATGATATTACTTCAGCTAAGATGTGTCCCAACTCAATCAGGGGACGTGTTAATCTTATTACTGGGGTCCTTTATAAGAGAGAAAAACTCAGACAGAGAGAGAAAGCCACAGGAAGCAAGAAGTCAAAACAGAATCCAGAAGAGAAGGAAGTAACTAGGAGATGCCACCATGAGCTTTTGCTTTCTGTCAGAAGAATCAAGGATCAGCAGCAGCCAGCCCCAGTGAGCTAGAGGATTCAGGGAGAAAGCACTGCCTTCATGATGCCTCAATTTGGACAATTTCCCAGCCTCAAAACCATGAGAAAATAAATCCCTATTGTTAAAGCCAAACGATTTCATGATATTTGCTTGACCAGCCTAGGAAACGAAAGCAGAATATTTTGTAGGGCTGGTTGAATGGAGACAAATTCCCTCCATCTCTGTCTTTCTGTCAATGTCTCAATCTTTCCCTCATTTTGAAAGACAGTTTTGCTGGATGTAGAGTGTTGCATGACAAACTTGGTTTTGTTTTGTTTGCAGCACTTTATGTCATCCCACTGCTATCTTGCTTTCATAGTTTCCAGTGTGAAATTGGTACTTAATCTTTGTTCTAGTTTGCAAGCTGCTGGAATGTGACATACGAGAAAAATAGTGGCTTTTAAAAAGGGGAATTTATTAAGTTGAAAGCTTACAATTCTAAAGCCATGAAAATGTCCAAATTAAAGCAAGGCTATTGAAATGTCCAATGAAGGGCATCCAGGGAAAGATATATTGGTTCAAGAAGGCTGATGAAGTTCAGAGTTTCTCTTTCAATTGGAAAGGGACATGGCGAACATGGGGACATCTACTAACTTTCTCTCCAGACTTTTTGTTTCATGACGCTCCCCAAGGGCCATTTTCCTTATTTATCTCCAAAGATCTCTGGCTGCATGGGCTCTCATAGCTCTCTTGGCTCTGAAGCTTCTTCCAAAGTGCTTCCTCTTTTAAATGATTCCAGTAAACTAATCAAGACCCATCAGGAATAGGTGGAGTCACATCTCCTTCTAATTAAAGTTTAATACCCACAATTGGGTATAGCACATCCTCTTGCATTTAATCTAATCAAGCTTCCAGTTTGCAGTGTTGAATAGGGATTAAAAGAAATGGCAGCCTCCACAAGATGGATCAGGATTAAACATGGCTTTTCTTGGCATATAATCCTTTCAAACCAGCACAATGTTATTGTGGCATCCTTATGTGTGACATGTCTTTTTCTTGTGGCTTTCAGAATTCCCTCCTTATTTTTGTCATTTAACATTTTATTTATAAAATTTTGTAGGCTTGGTCTATCTGGGTTTATCCTATTTGGAATCCATTGTTTATCTTGGATTCACGTTTTTCAGTAACTCTGGGAAGTTTCTAATCACTATATTTTGAATATTCTCTCTATTATTTTTTCTCTTCACCTTCAAGGATTCCAAAAATGTGTATATTGGTATGCTTGATGGTGTTCCACAGGCTCTGTTTACTTTTCTTTCTTCTTTCTTCTTTATGGTGCTCAGACTGCATGATTTCAGCAGCCCTATATTTAAGTTCTCTAATTCCTTCTTCTGCAAGCTCCAGTCTGCTGTTGAAACCCTCAAAGGAATTTTAGATTTGTTAATGTGGTCTTCAGCTGTGTTTGATCCCTCTTCATAATTTTCATATCTCTATTGATATTCTCTTTCTATTCATCTATTATTTTTCTGATGTCTGTTTTTTTTCTTTTATCTCTTCAAGCATAATTAGGATAATTTTAAAAACATAATTGTCTAGAATGTCTTAGGCACGGTCCTCCTTACTGATGCTTTTATTGTCTGCTTTGACTGGGCCATCACTTCCTGTTTCTTTGTGTGTTTTATAACCTTTTGTTGAAACCTGAATATTTTGATATTTTAATGCATGATTGCTGAAATTTAGATTCTGAAGCACCTGTGCTTTAAGCATGTATCCAACTAGTTTTATGACAGAAATTTCCATGAATGCCAGGAGAGAGGAGCTAACAAGAAAAAAAAAAAAAAAAAGAAGCAGCAGGAGGGTAAGAAGAAAGAGGACGTGGAGGAGGAAATTAAAAAAACACTTGTGCAAGCACTTCCTCTTTCAAGGTTTATTCATATGAGTTTAGTGAATAGCTCCAGGCCAAAGTGTAGGGTCTTCCTGATCTTTTCTGTACTTGCATCTTTTCTTGGGCATGGGCATGTGGCCCTAGGAACGCCCCCATTTATATGGATAAAAATGCCCCTTCTCCCGTAGAGAGAGAAGGGACTCAGTCCTGGGCCTGGGCCTGGGCACAGCGTCGGGTATCCGACAGCCATTCAGCCCTGGATCCGAGTAGCCACTAACTCATCTCCTTCAGGGCTCTGTAGGAGAGCTCTATGGACTGCCTTTTTGTTTTTATTGACCAAACAAAACAACATGCAAACATGAACATTCTTAACATATAAACATTTCATACTTGGTGTACAATCAATGGCTCACAATATCGTCACATAGTTGTATGTTCATCACCAAGATCATTTCTTAGAACATTTGCATCACTCCAGAAAAAGAAATAAAAAGATAAAAGAAAAAACTCATACCTACCATACCCCTTACCCCTCCCTCTCATTGACCGCTAGTATTTCCATTTGCTGAATATATTTTAACCTTTGTTCCCCCTATTTTTTTCTATACACCTTATCACTCCCTTTCATTGATCACTAGTATTTCAATCTATTCAATTTATTTTAACATTTGTTCCCCCTATTATTTGTTTATTTTTAATCCATATTTTTTACCCATCTGTCCATACCATAGATAAAAGGAGTATCAGACACAAGGTTTTCACAATCACGTAGTCACATTGCAAAAGTTATATCATTATACTTTCATCTTCAAGAAACATGGCTACTGGAACACAGCTCTATAGTTTCAAGTACTTCCCTCTAGCCTCTCTAATATACCTTAAACTAAAAAGCAGATATCTATATAATGAATAAGTATAACCTCCAGGAAAATCTCTTGACTCTGTTTGAAATCTCTCAGCCATGGACACTTTATTTTGTTTCATTTCTCTCTTCTCCCTTTCAATTGAGAAGGTTTCCTCAATCCCTTGATGCTGAGTCCCAGCCCATTCTAGGATTTCTGTCCCACTTTGCCATGAAGGTCCACACTCCTGGGAGTTATGTCCCAGAGTAGAGAGGGGGAGGGCGGTGAGTTTTCTTACTGTGTGGGCTGAGAGAAATTCCACATCTGAGCAACAAGAGGCTCTCTGGGGATGACTCTTAGGCCTAATTTTAAGTAGGTTCAGCCTAACATTTGCAGAGATAAGTTTCATATGAACAAACCACAAAATTGAGAGCTCGGCCTATTGATTTGATTGTCCCCACTGCTTGCGAGAATATCAGGAATTCTCCAAATGGGAAAGCTGAATTTTTCCCCTTTCTCACCATTCCCTCAAGGGGACTTTGCAAGTACTTGTTTATTCACTGTTCAAATCACTCTTGGATTTATTGGGGCATCACACTGGACAAACCTACAAAATCTTATGCCCAATTCAAGTTTCCACATACTTATGGTGTTCAATTAACCTGTCCATATATGAACTACCTTTTACACACACGGCAAGTTCCAGGACACTGAGTCCCTCAGGTCACACCACACAAACCAGATCAGACATTCATGCTCCCAGTCTGCATGGACTACAGAACCAGGATAAGGAGTCCATAGTGGGGATATGGGCCTGCCCGGTGCTGAGCCAGGAAGAAGGTGGGGGAAAGGCTAGCCGGCATGCCAAGGGATCCTACTGCTTCTAAGTAGCCTTTTTCTTGACCTGTCACTCTTCTTTTTACTGTAGTCCTTTAGCTGTTTCGGAAGCTTTGAGAAAGTTGTTTCTGCCACTTGGACAGGGTTGTTCAGAGCTTGTCAGCAGACTGTGCCCTGCAGCATTTCATTCCATTTTCACAGATGGGGTGAGGCTGGAGCCTCCACAGGCGGGTTTTAAACCCAGGATTCTGGGTTTCCCAACAACTCCTTTCACACCAGTCTGCTTTGGTATAAGGTATTATTACTGCTGGTTGCTGGTACGGTTTTATTTCATAAATGAAAGGAAAAAAATGCTCTATTTATTAAAAATTAGTGTATATTACTGATTTCTTATCATTAAAATAAAGGGACATCTGCCAGGATAGGCGGTTTTGTGATTTTAGAAGAGTAACAATTTGACAATATATTTCAATGCCTCGAAAGGATTTTGCAAAGTTGTTTCAATTATGGCTAAATGAAATTACTTAATTCAAATTGCAGGTGAGAGATTTAAAAAAAAAATTCCCATGTGACAGGGAGGCAGAAAATAGCAAGTTCTATTTCTTCATACCTCCTGCACTTTCTACTGACTCAGAGAATGTTTATTTCTACATATGGTGGTGTTAGTGGAGCTTCATCACACTGTTTAAAGGCTATTTTGGTCTTACCTCTTTTTGAATTTGTGTCTCGGAAAGCCACCTTCTTTTATTTTTTTCTTTGATAACCTACCATCTGTTTATTTGTAAAAATAGAATATAAAAGAGTGAGTATCTATCAATAGATTTTCCTCAAATTAATAAGTTTTCATCTACATAAGTAATGTAAATGCATTTAATTAATTTATACTTCATGGTTTGTTAAGTAATTACTTGACAGAAAAAACTGGGAAGTTTTAGGAAATGAGTTGTTTTTTTCCATGAAAACCGTAGAAGTGGTTTGTGTGCACTGATATTCGCCCTGAAGGAAAGACAAATTATGTTTCCAATTTGAAAAAATTTGGATTCAGTATCTTTATAAAAACACACAACTGATAATGTGCTGAAAGACATTTCCTAAATAAGATGAAAAGTAAATTGTACATTGCTATGATTTTCAATGCAAACCATGTCTAGAAAAAATATATTTTTAGCAATGCATTATTGTCTATTTTAATTACTATTGTAAAGTCAGTTATGTTATCATACAGTGAATAAATTAGAACATTGAAAGCTCAACTTGCAAACTTGATCAAATGCAAAACTATTGGGGGAATAAAATGCTCTCTGTTAAGAAAAACTTGCTTTAACATAAATTGTCATCCCTTCAGAAAGGTTATAATGTTGGCTTAGTTTCTTAGCTTGTAGGATCATTCCTTTTTCCATAAGGCAATGGAGATAAAATAGATTTTAAACACTGTGATAGGAGCTCCACTAAAATAAAATAGATTTTAAACACTGTGATAGGAGCTCCACTAAACACTACCATATGTAGAATCTTACATTTAATTAGCCCTTGACAGTGTAACATAAATGTCACATGTATATTTATTTTACAGATATATTTTAAGAAAAATCATTGACTTAGACGTAGAGTGCATGAAATAGCATAAACATTTGCTCCGGGAGAAAGATTAGCTCAGTTTCTATGATGGAAAATTACCCATTATTCTATTAAGTCTTTCAATATGGGCATTTAGTGAATAGAGACAATCCCATTAATTTATATAGCTAGAGGTTTTATAATGTAAAAAACCTCTATTTATTTATGTCAATTCAAGCAAACAAAATACTGAGCCCTTCCCTTTGATACTCCACCTTTGCAGATTCCCTTAACTCACACTGCTCTCTCCTTGTGACCTGAGCCAAGGGATTTGAGGCTTTGGCTGAAAACATGTTCCTTATAACTTAAAGTGACCTGCTACCGAACACATCCTAATGCTCTCCAAAGTTTTATTAACAGAAATAGAACATGCAGATGAGAGGCAGAGTGAATCGGAACCCCATCCACGACTATTTTGATCTACTTGGGTCTCGTCTGTGGCTTCCTACATGAGGTTTTCTTGCCTTCAGCCTGAAACTCGAAGATGACCACTCCTTCCTTTTAACCTGCTTAATACATGTTTATATTTCTCTCGTCATATCAAATTCATTCCACTTCATCTTTATTAAATCAAAATCTACGTGAGGCAAAGGCAGCCGCATTCTGGAGTGAGCAGAGGCCAAGCACGCTTGGGAAATGTGTAATGAGAGTAATAAAAATGACTTCTTTGCAAGAAATGTAAGGAAAAGTGTTCTACACAGAATGAGCCTTGACATACCTCAGAACTAGTTTCTGATTTACAGAATAGTTGAAAACTGTTTTAGCACATTGACCTTTTCACTTTGGGGAACTTCTTGAAACTTATCAGTTATAGTCTCAAAATTTATATATTTTTGCTTTGTGTGGAGTGGCAATGTCATTAATCTTGGCTATGAGAAGAACAAAATTCCAAAAGTGGCTCTCATAATTGAGCACATTTCTTTACTTTTTCATTCTTTTGATCATCTATAAATACAAAGTAATAGCAGCCAGCTGTGAATGCTGTGGCTGTGTCTAATCCTCAGTTCAAAACATAGTAAATGCTCAGAAATGTTTCTTTTTATTCCCTTCCTAGTGTTACAGAAAGCATAAGTGGAATATAATATGTTTAACACATGGACTATGGCTTAGTTGTAAGAGCATTTCCCTTTGCTTTTCATCTATATCTCCTCTATCTTTTTTGCCCAAATTTCAAATAAAACCCCACATTTGCAGCTCCTTATTGCTAGCTTTTTGTTGCCTTATGAACACATTGTGGTAAAATACTTTGAGAGCTATATAAACACCATGTTTCTCATCAAGCTTCCCTCTACTCTTTTAGCACCCATTGTTCTTACTTGTCCAAAACAATAAATACTGTCTTATTTGCCAAATGGGGATTTCCTATTTTTTTCATTCTCTTGATGTTTATTACTTGCAATTCTACCATAACAAAGAGTTCTTCCTTCTCCCCATTTATTAATTAATTCAATTATGAATTTATCTGAGCTTAGACACATGAAGTTTGTTTTAGTGCGTGAGTTATAAACCATCATGATCATTATGTATTTTGTTCTTAAATTGTCTTAGACTTGTCTATAGAGGGTTTCTTTAAGTTCGTTCCTGTGGCATTTAGATACACTTGATCATTTCGAACACTTTATTTTCTTGTGCGAACAGATATTTCCACCTTTCCTTATTCTTTCCCTGCTCTAGCACTGGCATTACTCACCCTCTCAAGGAACCCCAATTTCTTTTATTGAAGAATGATATTTAAAAACCAAGATCTGGATGAAAAATGTGCTTACTCCTATTGGAATTTCATTATTTCTAGGCTCCCTTAGCAGAAAGATTTAGGCTACTACTGTGAACTGCCCCACACATATACACACACACAACTATTTTTATTTTTATCAATTATCTATCTGTCTATTTATCTATCATCTATCTACCTATCTATCATCCATCTATCAGCTATCTATCATTGATCTGTATTTTTGCTTTCCTTATTTGCAACTTCTCTCTTCATTGGTGAGAAAACTGGCTGTCCTTACACAAAACATACTGAATTACTTTATGAAAAAAAAAAAAGAGCACACAAATGTAGCTTAAGAATTGTTAAGTTATAATCTTATGACTAAAGACTTATAGCAAATGAGGAAATATTTTTCAACCAAATCTACCAAATCTTGGTAAATAGAATGATATTCTGTGGCACTTGACCCATGACTCATGTGCTACCCCCCATCTCCAGCTGTATTCCAGTTGAGTGTGACCAAGAAGATGGGGCCACCGCTCCCCTCAGTTCCCTGACAAGTTACAGAACATCTTAACAAGATGGGCAGACCATCCGAGTCTCCTTCACATCTCTGGGTTACAGGGCTATATTGTCGGTGAATGTATCTAAAAGGTCAACAACTCTATTCCTCCAGCCAGTCGTGACTCATAGGGCAGAAGCTTTACTCCAGACATGGCCGACTAGGAATACTGAGACCCCAGTTTCTCTCACCCCATTTCACTATAGGGAAGAGTTTCCATGCCAGGAAAGACAAGATACAACAATAAAAGGCTGGGTGGTGGCTCAGTGCCAGAATTCTTGCCTACCATGTCAGACACCAGGGTTTGTTCCCCAGTGCCTGCCATGGAATAAAAAGGCTGCCATCCCTGCTCAGTGTGCTGTTCATAATGCAGGGATGTCACTTAAAGAGAAGCAGGCTATGCTTTAGCCGGCGAGCCTCTCCTATGGAGTTCATCTAGACGCATCATCGAAGTCCTCAGCTTCACAGCCTGCCCTATGGATTTTGGACTCTTCCTTCCCCACAGTTGTCCAGCCAGCATCTCCTGAGAGTTTGTTGCTTCATCAGAGTTACTGACTTGTGGCCTGCCATACAGACCTTGGACTCTACATTCCTACGGTTACATGAGACACCTTTATAAATTTTATATCTACGGATAAAAAAACAAACAAACAAAAAAAAAAAGTGAGAGAGAGAGAAGCAGACTACTGTTTGTACCCACAGCTCTCCTCAGTTACTCAGAGATTTTGCCCAAGCTTAGTAGCAATCCATAAGTATTGAGAGTTTCAAGTCTTTCCCCAAAATAATTTACTTTATTTGAAACTACATATAGGGAATCCCAAGCCAAAGGAAGCTGTCAAAAATATGGAGATTCTGTGGGCAAGCAAGAGGAAGCTGGGAGTTGTATGGGTACAACAAACTAACCAATAGGCCAGCTAGTTCATCAGTGAGAACCAGGGAAAGAGAGCTAAGAAAAGAACTCTTGAGGTTGGAACAAACTGCAAAGACTGGACTCAAAAGCCAGCTCTACAAAGGAGGTCAAAATTTAATTAGATAAGACTGTGGGACAATTTACACCCCAGGGTATTGAGGAATAAGCTGGCGAGGTGTGATAGCTGGGTACCATAAAACAGAGGAGACAGATGGACAGATCAGAGAGAGAGAGACAAAGGGAGCCCCGCAATTTCAGTGCAGTATCAGAGGGAGTGCACATTTCTGGGCATCTGCTCCTGCAGAGCCACGGTGGCTTCCTGCTGCAGGGGATAGGACTTCACTAACACAGAACGACCAAGATGCTAAACAAAAACAAGGGACACATGGCAAGACAAAGGATGGAAGACCAGGATCCTTAGTTGCTGTGATACATCACCTAAAATGTCCAGTTTTCAACAACAAAAAATGACAAGCCATGCAAATAAATAGAAAAATGTGATCCATGATACGAACACAAGCCAGCAATAGGAACTGATTGTAAATGAGCCTATGTGTCAGATTTAGATAAAAATAAAAGCTTCAAAGTAGCCATTAAAAATATGCTCAAAGAACAAATACAGACCATGCTTACAGAAGCGAAGGAAGGTTTGATGACAGTGCTACATCCAATACAGAATGTCATTAAAGAAACAGAAATGATCAAAAAGGAAAATTGGAAATTTAAAAGTTGAAGAACAAAATAAATAAAAGATTCACAAGAAGGGCTCAAGAGTAAATTTTCATAGACAGGATGCTATTAAACCTGAAGATAGACTGGAAAAGATGGTATAAGACAAAGAAAAAAAAGAATGATATAAAAGGAACAGAGCCTCAAAGTATTGTGGGAAACCCTTAACTACCCCAATATTTGCATTACCGCAGTACCAGAGGGATGGGGGAGAAAAAAAGGAGCTGAAAAATATTCAAATGAATAATGACTTATTTTCTCGAATATGATGAAAACCTTAATGTGCACATCCAAGAATCTCAGTTAACTTCACAGTGATAAATGCAAAGAGATCTACACAGAACCACCCAATACTATGAATACTAAAAGTCAAAAATAGATAAAAGTGTGAAAGCAGCAAGAGAATAACATACAAGGGAACCACAATGAGATCAGCAAGTGACTTTCCATTAGAATCAGTTTTGGACAAAGGCAGCGTGATAACATGGTCAGAGTTCTGAAACAAAGCAAAACAAAACAAAAAATCAACCAAAAATTATATGCCGAGCAAAACTATCTTTAAAAAATGAAAGTGTAATAAAGACCATCCCAGATATATTTTTTTTAATGACAGAATTTGATGCTCTAAGATCTGCCTTAAAAGAAATGCTAAAATAAATTCTTCACCTTAAAGCAAGTGATCCCAGATAATATGTTAAATCCAGACAAAAAAAAAAAAAAAAACAAGAGCACCATTAAAGGTAATTATGCACTAATAAAAGATAGTATAAGATAGTATAAATTCATATATTTTAGATATTTTGGGGTGGTGCGACAGTGGCTTAGTGGCAGAATTCTTCAATTCCTGGTGTCTGCCCATGCAAAAAAAAAAAAAAAGATATATATATCTTTTACACACACATATATGTATACACATATGTATATATTCATGTATTTCTCCTTTTTCATAACAAATTTAAAATATTTGGTATGAGGCAATTTGTACATGAAGATAATTGGGGGCATTGGTATGTCGAAATGTGATATATTTGATAATTATGGTATAAATTAGGTGGTGGAAAGACTGCATTGGGATCAAGAAATAATACGACTGGTACCCTAAACCACAGGAACAAATGAAGAGAACAAGAATGGTAAACAAGATGGTACACATAGCAAGCTGTATGACCACATACGGACTCTCCACATTTCCAAATTTCTTTAAAAGACAAAATTATATAAAGTAATTATAACAGTGTATTATTGGGTTTGGACATATATAGATATAAATAATATGAAAATAATACCAAATACAATGGTATAATTTTAATATAATATTAATATGCAAAGGAAGGAGAGGGAATAAAGCTATAAAAGTGTAGGATTTATATATCACACTGGAATTCAGTTAGTATAAATCTGAAGTAGATTCTCATCATTAACATGCATATATTAAGTCCTAGATCAAACACTATGAAAATAACTCCAAAACTATTGTGAAAAAATCATTAAGCTAAAGTGTCATAGTAGAAAATTTTCACTTAGTTTAAAGACAGAAGGAAAAAAGGAACAGAAGGAACAAAAATAAGAAAAAGACACATACACAAAATAAAATGGCAGACAAATCCAACTATATTATCAATAATGTTCAGTTTGAATTTATTTAACAATCCAATTAATACCAAAGATTATGTGAATGGATTAAAAAACTCCTCCCGTATTCTGTCTACAGAGTACATGCCTTAGATTATGCGACTCTGTTAATGTAAAAGGATGAAAGAATATGCATCATGCAAACCACAATTCCAAGAGAACCTAGAATGGCTGTTAGAGATAAAGAAGGACATTTTATAATGATAAAAGAGTCAATCCATCAAGACGATAAAACAACTGCAAATGTATATGCACAACAACAAAGATCCAAATGCAAAAAAAATTTTAAAAACCAAGAACATTAAGGGGAGAAATAGACAATTCAACATTCATATTTGGAGACAGCGATACCTCCTCTTCAATAATGGCTAAAACAACTAGGCAGAAAATCAACAAGTAAATGGAAGACTTGAATAACACTATATAAACCATCTACACCTAACAAATAGCTGTAGAACTTTCCACCCAACAGCAACAGAATCCACAATCCTCTCATGTGTACGTGGACTCTTTTCCATGATAGACCAAACAACCCCGATAAATTTAAATAGGCTTAAATAATAAAAAATATGTTTCCAGCCACAGAGGAATGAAATTAGAAACCAACTGCTTAGAGTAATTTGTAAACTTCAAAAATATTGAAAATTAAGAAAAAAAACAAAAAACTCCTGAATAACTAATGAGTCAAAGAAGAAATCACAAGGAAAATTAGAAAATACTTTGAGGTTAAAGCAAATGAAGACACAACACAACAGAACTTATGGGATGCAGCTAAAGAAGGGCTTAGCAGGAGTTTATAGCTAGAAACACTAATATTTAAAAAGAAAAAAATATTTCAAATCAATAACTTAACTTTCATCTGAAGACATTGGTCAAAAAAAGGGCAACCTAAATGCAAAGCCAGTTGGAAAAAGAAAATGAGAAAGGGAATAATGAAATTAGAGCACAAATTACTGAGATAGTGAATAGAAAAATAAAGATGGTGAATGAAACTGAAACATTATTTTTCAAAATGATCAATAAAATGGCAAACATTTAACTAGACCGTCCAATAAAAAGATGGAAAACGTAAATAACTAAAATAGAAAATAGGATATGAATATGATCAATAGTGTGTGAAAAGATGTACACCATCATTATACATCAGGGAAATGGAAAATAAAAGCTCAATGTGATACCACTGCACACGCACTACAATGGATATATTCCTAAAGACAGGAATATAACAAGTGCTGAAAGGACAGAAAGAAATTTGCATCCTAATGCATATAGCGTGGACATGCAAAATAGTGCAGGCACTTTGGAAAACAGGCTGGCAGTTCCTTAAAAGGTTTGCTAGAGTTATCATCTGAACCCAGCAATTCTACCCAAGACAAATGAAAACATTCACCCATCCACAGTTTGTACATGAATGTTCAGAGTAGCATTTTCATAACAGCTGAAAATGAAAACTCAAGTGTGCAATAGCTGCTGAACGGATAAGCAAATGTGATATATTGATATGATGGAATGTTATTTTGCATAGACAAGGAATGAAGTAGTTATAGATACTATGGTTGAATGAATTTTGAAAAATTATGCTAAATGAAAGAAACCAGTCACAAAAGATGTTTGCATGATTCCATTTTTATAAATGCCCGGAATAGACAAGTCTGTAGACATAGAATGTGTATTAGTGGTTGTCAGAGGCACAGTGGCTTGAAGAAAGGGGAGTCATTGCTGATGGTTGTGAGGATTCTTTTTGGGGAGACGAAAATGTTGAAAATAGTGATGAAAAGTTGCACAACCTTGAATCTACTAACAACTATTTAATTGTACAATTTAAAAGAATGAATTTTATAGTATGTGCATTTCATGTAGATAAAGTTGTCATAATTATATATATTTGCACACACATACACAGCACACACACACATACTGAAAGGAAAACAGATTATTGCATTAACAATTAGAAGATCCCATAATAGACTCAGGATTGTGCTCTTATGTCATGAACTTTTCAAATCAGAACTACTCTTCTGTTGAGGCTCATTTACTTTGGTTAAAAACTAATATTATATCTGAATTATCTACTGAATGATTTATTTTTGGCTTTACAAATAATTTCTAATCCCTGTTCCTAGGAAACATGTTGTAACATCTTCAAACAGAAGGCATTTGAGTTTCTTAGACCGTATTAATAAGATTCCAATTACTAACATTAATTCTAATAATGACTCTATGAAAATGTTTCCTCATATATCTGTGAACCTTAGTTCTCTTTTTAAATGTAATTTTTGGGTGGTATATTCACATACCATACAATTCATCCAAAGTATGCTACCAGTGGTTCACAGTATATTGTGTATTCATCACCATGATCATTTTTAGAACATTTGCATTACTCCAATAAAAGAAATAAAAAAGACAAATGAAAACCCATACACCCCATACCCCTTACCCCTCCCTCTTATTGACTGCTACAATTTTAAGACTTACAAGAGTTAAGTTACTAAGACAGTGTAGTACTGACATATATATAACTGATATATACAGGTAAAATAAGTAATATAAGACCTCACACAACAAAAGTTTTCTGAAAAACATTAATAACTTCCTTGAATTGTGATGAACTATGATTTTTATTTGTGTATGGAATCATTTCTATGACCTTCATTTAATTAATTTCATGGAAATTGGTCACCATGCACAAAGTCAGTAGAGTAATATTTTTAAACAAATAATGATTCTGCATTATTCTCCCTCTCTCTACCTTCTTTCAAAAGGTATATAAACAGTTTTTATGTACTTGTAAGAGTTAAAAATAAAAGATATAATTAGCTATGTAGCATTATACTCCTTCAAGTGTTGAACCTTGAGTTTTAGTTCTACGTTTTTTTCCAGAGTTTCCCAGCGATATTTTGAGCTCTAATTACCCACCACATTGTTGCTTAATAAGGCACCATTAATTTGATCCTTCCCTATTTTCTCCTTACCTTCTCTTCCCCCTTGTTTTTCATTGTCTTACTTTGCTATTCCCTTCCAGTTTTCCTTAAGATAGCTGTAAACTTCTTGCTCTCAAATATTTGTCTCAGGATTCTCTTCTGAAGAATTGTAAAGCCATGATACTTAGGAATAACTGGTAATAGTCTCATTTATGGTAGCATTTTACAGGGAGTTTTAACTTTAGAGATTAAGTGGTTTACCCTGTTATGGAGTCATTGGAGGATATTATTTCATAATATTTTTAAAATGATTATGGTAACATATATAAGCACAAATTTCCCATTTCAAACACTTTATGGGGTGTCAGGATATGCATATTTATGTAACTGAATTTTAGTATCTCTTTATTTAGGTGGCTCTATTTCCAGTTATATCTGATGGTGTCCTCTCTTGTTCATGGAGTTGTGTTGGTTAGATAAATTTAGTTGTTTTAAACATTTTGCTTTAGAAGCAAAGAAGGTGGATCTGTTAATCAAAATATTTGAGCCACTAAATCTTTAGAACGATACTTTTCAGAAGGCAAGACTGTTCCCTTTTACAATACAAATAAGTAGTCAATCAACTTTCCTAATTGAAAAGAATATTTAAATAATTATAGAGGGTTTTACATATTCTTTTTTCTATAGTAAAATGTGAAGGAATCTGATTTATTTTAATCCTCATTAATGTAGAATTTTAAAATGCAATAAATCATATTTATTATAATAGAATACTGGAAACAAGTGGGAATCTTTCTATGCATCCCTCTTAGTTCTACTTTCATATTTTATTTGACTGCACTTCACTCTTATTTAAGGGCCATTGTCAGCAGACAAACCTTTGAGTGTAAAGTGTGTAAATGACAGGATGATAAGAAGAAAACTATAAATGGAAGTCAGCACAGTATTTTGAAACATAGAGGTGTTAAAATTAAGCTCCAAATAAAAAATATAGCTTTCATTTTATTTTCTGTGACACTCTTTGATTTTTTTTTTTGCATTGGAGTTTTACTTTTTTGTCATGATTTTGAATAATATGTAAGAATTTGTGTGTAAGTGTGAGAATTAGTAGGAAATTAGCTTCAAAACAATTTGTTCTTTGATTTTTTGTTCATCCTTTCCTCCAATGCTGTTAATAGCTCGCTATTCTTAAATTCTGTTACTTGAACTAACATGGATCTGAGAAAAAAAAAAAAAAACACTCCCACAAACTTAGAAATTACTTCAGATATAAACTAGTGCAATCAGCACACAAGAAAGAGGTCCAAATTGTTGTTTTAGAATTTAGTACAGGAAAAAATATCATGCAAATAAAAACACATTTGAAATACAAGACAATTTCTTTTTCTCTTAATTACTAATTAACAATAAGTTTTTTAAGTTGACAAATGGAAATTATATGAATAAGCATCCTTATACAGTTAAAATCTAAGAAGCATTGAAATACTGATTTAAGATTTACATGCATAAGAAATCTAGTTCAAAAAATTGAACAAAAAAATTGTGCAAAATGAAGGTTTTCACAAGAAATAGGTCAGTTGTACTTTAACAATTTGTTCTTTATTTCAGAGAAGTATGGATTTTCGAACAATCATTTTTATAGATTTTAAATAAATTGTGTTTCCCATGAATACAACTGCCCTGTAAAGAAGCGGTGATTGCAGCTTATGAATTATCTTGTCACGAGAGTTAAAATTGCATCATTGTAATAGGTGACTAGAAGACTGAGTTCTGAAAGTGGCCTACATATTTAGTTAAATTCATGTTATTACCCAGCTGGAGAACCATATGCAATCCCTAATTTTGCCATTGTTCAAACCAAGCTGAAGTTACTGTACCTTTTTGTTCTAATCATTATGCAATGTGCTGCTTTTCTAATGGATGTGAATGGATGGGTTTTTTCTTTTATTGCATTCTGACTTTTTACTCTATATCATAATACTGAAACTTTTTCTTATACAGAAGAAATAGGAAAAATAAGTGTTCCCTGTTAGTGAAGCAAATCCTTCTTTGAATCATAAAAAAATATTACTTTGATTAATGAGATGTTTGTTTTTCATTAATTATTGAGGACTGTGTGTGTTTATAAATACAAAAAATAGACTATTTTTTCTTAGAGGTCCCTAACATCTAAGTTTATGGGTATTTATTTGTGTGTGCTTGTGTGTGTGTATGTGTGTATAACTTAGTTTCTCAGCAATACTTCTGTACAAATTATCAGTTAACTTTTCCGCTTTTCCCTGTCTATTTTCTTTTCTTTTTCCAGTAATGTTCGGTGTACACTACTTAGGTTAGAGTGCCCAGGTAATACCAGCTTCTAATTATAGGAAGCAGATTCATGCATTTACTTGACTTGGGCAGTAGATGGTGCTAGACAAATGCCAAAGCTTCATCTCATGCGTTGCTCAAGTCAGATGCTTTATATCTAATCAGATGTAAATCGCTGTATACTTTAATTCATATTAAAAATAAAACCTATGTTAAATAATTCATTTTTGCAAAACATTGGTTTTGATAAAAAAGAAAAAAAAACAGGTCACTTGAAAATCCGAAATATTAAATGACTGTCATATAACACAAGGCCAAATTATATTTTCAAAGTAAGAAAATCATGTCTACTGTAATGTCAGATGACTTGGGGTTTAATATTATTCTCTTAAAATTCTTTCAATTATTTTTTAACAATTCTCAATTGTTAAAATGCTACTATATACAGAAAAAAATTAGTCATTCAAGATCTGTAGGCACAGCACATAGCATCATGCAATGAAAGGAAGAAAGACATGACTTGTTCTGAATTCAAAAGCTGAGGCAGATTTTTTTAGCAAAGAAGTGAAGGGAGGAAAGAATGAAAGGAGAGAGGGAGGAAAGGAGGCCGGGAAGAAGTGAGGGAGTGAAGGAAGGAAAGAAGAAAAATAAAGTTTGTAGAATGATTTACCCACTAAAACCAACTGAAAAATTACAAAGAAATGATCCAGGTTCTGACTTTCAAAATGCCTGCTTGATTTGTTATGATTTATATTTATTAAGGTATTAACAATTCATATATAACACTAAAATAAGTAAATCTACTTCTGACCACTCTCCGTGGTGAAATGAGCCATTTGGCAACAAATCTCTTCCACCATCCATTCTTTTCATTTGTGCGTTAAAATGCTTAAAAATTATAATAAACTAGTTGACAAACATTCCAGAGAAGAGCTTAGAGTGTAGAAAATGATTTTAGATAGTAGACCACATTTTTTGACTTAAACTGTGGCCAATTAATCTGCCGCTCTTAGTTAATCACATGTGCTGATGGTTTCTTCCTCGCAATGTGTTTATGAAGCTTTGTGGGAAATGTTAAAGGATGCAAGTACCGAATGAGTTTGAGGAATACTGCAGAACAGTAATGCAGTGCATTCCTATATAATAGTTTTAAGGCAAAGAAAAATGATAGATAGTGGTAGATTGATGGATAGATAGACTTAATAAAATCACGATATACATGAATGATTATTTACTGCAAATGAGATGCACATCTATTACTTAACATCCCTTCCTTCCTTCTTCTTTCCTTCTTTGTAGTTACCATTTCTGAAAGCCATATCAGGTCAAAATTTCTTCATCCAATGACCCTTATTTGAAGTAAAGTATTAGGCCAATTTTAGGAAACCCTCTTCTGTCTGATTCAAGTGCCCAATACAGTACTACTTTCAACAAAATAGGTATTCTATGATTTATTTTTATATTGTGAGCTCTTTGAAGTCAGGAACTCAAAAATAGATTTGATTTGAGTTATTCACCACTGTATAATCAATATATGTTTTCTGAATGGATGGATGGACAGATGGATGGATGAATAAATGCATTTATTGATTGCTTATTAAGAATTCCAGCCTGAAAGACGTTCCTTGTATCTTGTCAGGAACGTTGAAACATGATAAGTTTCCAGAAAACCTTTAACATTTGACTTAAATATTTAAGCCATTGATAGCCTCACTAAGGCGATCCCAAGAGTCCTATTTTCTCTGGGATCAGTGTCCTCATAGTGCTTCTCTTCCATCGCTGTGCACATACACCACACCACACACAGACATAAATGCCATGCTTCTTGTGGCAGTTAGATTCAGCTGTCAACTTGGGCAGCTGAAGGCACCTAATTCTGTTGCTGTGGACATGAACTAATGGTACATGAACCTCATCTGTTACTCATTACATCTGCAGTTGGCTAGGAGGCGTGCCTGCTGCAATGAATGATGTTTGATTTAATTGGCTGGTGCTTAAATGGGAAAGCTCACCGTAGCACAGCCCAAGCAGCTCAGCATACCTCAGCTCAGCACTCGCAGCTCAGCCCAGGCCTTTGGAGATGCAGAAAGGAGTCACCCTGGGGAAAGTTGTTGGAACCCAGAGGTCAGCAGAGATCAGCCCGTGCCTTCCCACGTAAGAAAGAACCTCAGATGAAAGTTAGCTGCCTTTCCAATCCATCTCTGGTGTGTTGTATTCTGGCAACTAGCAAACTAGAGCACTTCTGAATGCATCTAAAAATGTGAATGAATGAAACAGATTTTTTGGATTTTTTTAAAAAAGAAAAATTTTTATCGAACTAATTTTGAAATATCCATCACCAAAGTACAATTATTAGCTCTCATTTATTCTTGTTTTATCATTTTCTTCCAGCTTATATCATTCCACAATAAATCAATTTCTCCCAGTTTATATCATTCCAAAACAAACCACAGGTATCATATAAAATATATCATTTTATAAATATCACATAAAAGTTACCAGTAATAACTTAATATCATGCAAGATCCAGGAAATGTTCAAATTTCTAGTTTCATAAACATCAAAAAAGAATTCCATAATACACGGGGTGTGATCATAAAAAGAAATCCATGAATTGCAAACATTTGGCATGACCTCCTTTAATCTATAGGTTATCATTCTACTACCTCTATTTTCCTTGTAATCTGTATTTTAGGCCTGTTTTGGAGAATTTTGAAGAAAGATGGACAAAAGTCAAATTGAGAGTGTAAGTAATGAACATTTTTGAAAGATATGTTTCTTCAAAGTGCTGTATTACCCAGGCTTAGTATGGACCACCGAACCAGTGAATATATCTGCGAAAGCATCATTCTCTAGGAAGAAGGCTGTCATCCCCACAGCTCCTTTTAGGCTGACTCAGAGGAGGCATGCCCAGTGTTTGCAAACACAAAAGCTCCCTTCCCTGACAAGCTATAGGAAAGGATTTCTACAAATGTACAATTTAAGAGTACAATATCAAAAGAGAATAAAATAGTTTGTAAACATAATATTCAATGCTCAATCTATCTATTAAGTTGCTCTTTACTATTATTGGTAGATTAATTAATATTTGATTTTTTTTAAAGCAGGGGTCATCCCCTTTATTTATTTTTATTTATTTATTTATTTTTTTACATGGGCAGGCACCAGGAAATGAACCCGGGTCCTCTGACATGGCAGGCAAGCATTCTTGCCTGCTGAGCCACCTTGGCCCACCCTAATATTTGATTTTAGTGTTTTGTTTTAAAAGAAATGTTGTTTGCTATCTCTGTTGATGGGATGACTTTCAAATGGTCCATGCAAAGCATCTGATCTTTGCCTTACAAAAAACAATAATAACACAATACAGCAAAACAAAAATCAATATGGTGGATGTTCTTTGAGACCATTCATTCAGAGACACAGGCCTTGCTTCAACTAATATGTTCACATGTGTTTTTCATTTTGTGAGCCAGCTGGAAATGCCACTCTACTAAGACCCATGGTGTTAGATAAATTTGCCAGGATTAAAAATACCTGTTACACTGTTAGAAATGTCATTTAGATCAATATGCAATGCTGGAAGCCTCTGAAATGTAAATTTGTGAAAGAAAGTGATGTGGGTATTGGAATGGAAATTTAAAATTTCTTGAATTTTAAAGAAATTCTGCAGAACCAAAATAAAAATGTGCATGCATTTTGATCCATCATTTTCTTTCCTATGACTCAATCCTATAGAAATGCTCATACATCTTGTATCCGACACTATTTATTTGCCTTCTCAGATGCACTTGGCCTTACATGTCTCTCAGCCCTTGCTTGTGGGGAGTCCAGCTGCTAACTTCTCCCACAGCCACAGCCGCAGCTGCTGCCAATGACACACTTTCCAACACAATTGACTGTCCCTGTCTCTCCAGGGATTGAGTGCAGCCTCTGACACCCAGGCCAGACCCAATGGGATCACTGAATCTCTGGCTCCTTTTGCCTACTTTGGATTTGGATGAAGCTCCCTTCTTTCATCCAGGATATCTGAAGCCTGATAGCAGGCTGCCTCTGCTGCTGCCCAAAGGGGTGATAATACAGCTGGAAACTACAGGGCAAACTTTGACAAAAAATAGAGAAAACAAATACGTTCTTCTCCTTCTTCCCCATGCACAGTGGCACAGACTGTCTAAAGACGACTCACATAAACTAAGTGACTTTTTTATGAAGCTGCAAACAGCTTGCTAACAGCCCAGTTCACATTTGCTTCTCTTCCATCTGTACTCCATCTCTCTCAGCACACTCTTGATGCCCTGGGAATTTACTTTCTAATGAAATATTAGCACTCAGTGTTGCCTCAGTTTCTGTTTTCTAGCAAAGACTGCTAGGACACATATGTACAAAGATGTATGGGCATGGATATATTTGGTTGAATTCTTTGTGACAGTGAAAAACCTGAAACACTCTAAATGTCCATTGAAAAAGATGAGCTATATAAATTTTGGTGCTCCATAGCAGGGAATATGATGCATTCTTTAAGAAAGCTGAGCTGAGGTATATTTATGTTGAAATATTCCTGGGCTATTCTGTTAAAAGAAATAAAAGAACAGTGCATATGAATGTGAGTATAACCTAATTTGTAAAATGATATGTGGACAATTATCTACAGTTTTTTTAATACATGCAATGAAATTTCTGGAGAGATACCTACAAATAACCCTTGAGGAGTGAGATTAAGAAGACGCAGGGAATTGGCAAAGTTTTTTCACTATTTACATTACGGTTATAGTGTAAACATTCTGTAGTATTTAATTTTTTTCAGTAAGAATCCATAACTTTTTAAAAGTTAAAATAAATGACTAAATAAAGAGCTCCTGAAATGTTAAATATGGTTCTTTTAACAAAACACCCTGAAAGACTTATGTTATGGCACATGGGAGACATATTTTACAATTTTCAATAGAGTCTGAAATATATTATGGATTTTTCCAATTCTTAAACTTCACATTAATTAGCTATATGATTATCTGAGATGATACTAATTTCATCATCTTTGTCCTTTAGAATTTTCAAATAAAGTGTTAACTAATTTTTCCTGAAATAAAATATATGTAATAATTAAATACCAGTTATGATATACAAAATGCCACAAAATGAAAATACAGATGTATAAGAAGAGTATTTTTGTTTTACATTATTCCATAGAATGTTTTGCTTCTTTGTGAATTGTGAAGACATTTTAATGGTAAATTCAGAAAAAATACTATACTAATTTACTTAAATATCTGTATCAACAACATAACCAATTCAGAATGTCTCATTGTTGCTTTGCTCTGTTTTCATAGTGATCGTTACCTAAGCCATGACATTTAACCACAAAATTGGAACTTTTCATAAGAATCATGTAGTAAGTAAAGATTAATAAATACATTATATTCAACAGTCCTTGGTTCATTAAACTTTGACTACATTAAGTAATCTAGTCATAGATATGTGCTTTCATGTATCTTTAGTGATAACATATATTGTATATGACAAAGGGAAAGCTAGTCAATTATCTCAATAATATGTATGTAGAGCAACTAAAATATATGAGGCACTAATATAAAAGAGAATTATATGTTTAGTTGTCCCAGAGGGACTATTAAGACAGTTCCTTCTTTGTTCCCCTCAAAGAATAAACCATAATGTATTTAATAATATGCTAAATGTGTGCATGTGCATAAACATATGTACATACATATGTACATATAAATACACATTCACATAGATTTCTTATGAGAAACACAATTTTAAAGTTATTGTAGGTGTACAGAATTATTGTTCTGCTTAGTATTGGATATTTTTATTCTGTATCACAAATGGTTAACAATCAAATAAAAATTATATATATTATATAACATTTTTCCTTTAAAATTCAACTGGAAACAGACTTTAATGTATGGAAATGATATGTAGTAGTGTACAATAAAATATAAAAAATTGAGCATCTATCTATATCCATCTCTCTAAATACTTGCATATATACCAACCACAAAAGTGTGATTAGTCTGTGTCAAACTTTGCTAGTGTTATGTCATTTAACCCTCTCAAAAATCTTATGGAAGGATGCAAGGGTGGTTCAGTGGTAGAATTCTCGCCTGCTATGTGGGAGACCTGGGTTCGATTCCCGGTCCATGCACTTCCCAAAACAAACAAACAAGCAAAGAAAGAAAGAAAACAAAGAAACAAAAATTCAACAAATGGTGCTGCAATATCAGGCTACTTACATGGAAAAAGAATGAAATGTGACCCCTGCCAAACAGTATACAAAAAAAAAATCTTACGGAATTGCTAATAATATCGATCCCTATTTTATATAGGAGGAAACTGGTGCACCAAGTAACTTTCATTAAATTTTTCAAGATTACACAGTTAATATTTGTTTGTCATAAGCTTAAAATCTCATTCTGTCTGACATTACATCTGATACTTTTAACCATATACTACATTATTATACTTTAAGTCTTGGGTAAGAAATTTCAATTAACTTTGACAATGAATTGAACATTAGACACTTGTATTTAAGTTAATGAAAGCAAGGACAGGCTTTTTAAATAATAGTGACCAGAATAACGATAGACTGACATCAATATTAATACTAATGCAATAACAAAACTAACATATGCGGTAGGACCAAGCATTGTTCTAAGAAATTTGCACATATTAATTTATTTAATTCTCACATCAACCCACAACCCATTATGCCCCCCTATTTTGTAGTTGAGAAAAAACATAGTAATTTTTTATAGGGAGATACGAGTATGGTCCTTATTGCTATATTTTTCTGGGAATAAGAGTCAAAGTAGAGGTCAAAGGAAAGCAGTGAATTATCAGAGTTGGTAACACATTTAGCAGTGTTGGAAAATTGAATTTAAATGATAGACAAAAATACGTTAAAATATCAAGGACTTTTGTATAAAAATATATAACCATATATATTGTTATGACTCTCTTAGCTAGACAAATCTACTTAGTGTTTGTGATAACTTTACTAAATATGAAATATCATAATGACATGAAATATTAAGAATATGCAGCCACAGTTTTGACATGGGTCATGAACAGAATGCATTTATTAAAGTAATCTCAGTCACATTTTTGTTCAAATAAGCAACTGAAAATAAAATGCATTGATCGTTAGTAGGGCATTATGTTTGAGAATTTATATATATATATATATAGGTCCAAATTGGGGCATTCCAACATATAACTTCCCTCAGCGCCATCATTCTGTATCCAAGCTTGCATAACACTATGATAAAGTTCAGCACAAGATGATCCAAAATACCTCATGAAAAAAGCCAAATGAAGGCTGCTATGGAACCATCACTGCAATTTTCCCTATGCAAAGTAAAGGCATTTTAAATGAGTTTGGCTTAGATAGAAAGATAGATATTTGTTGACTTTTCATAACTATACCTTGTCGTAATGTATTCATTTGCATAGGATATATTTAGGTTTTACATTTTAATAATATCTTGCAAGTAATCAAGTTTCGGTCAACTATATGAGAAAAGAAATCAATCAATCTCTTCTATGTCAAGACATAAATAGGAGGACAATTCATTTTCCAGAGGCAAATTGATCAGTAAGGAGCATTTATTAATTTGCAAAGTACTTGACTAGCCCAAATTATCCCAACGTTCTTATCCCAGTAATTGCTTATAAACATGCATCAAAATAGTTCAGCTCTAAGAATGATAACGTAAATCATGAAAGTAATGTTATAGAGAAAGTAAGCTTCACAAGGGTTATTTTATTTTATTAAATTCCAAGCAATACATTTCTTCCTGGTTGGCTTACTTTGAGGGGAAAAGTTAAGTAACTATAGTGTTTATACAATTGATGATTAGTAATAAGCCCAGAATCTGAAATCTCCACAATATCAGCATTGTCTATTTAAGAAATGAGAAGGCTGCAAAACGTAAAGCTTCTATATTGATGATAAGGCTACAAAAATAAGATCTCAAAAAGTATGGATTCTATATTGTTGGAATATATATTTTCATGCATTATCTTGTGCTTACAATAATTACATAGAAAATAACCTTGGAAAGTTGAGTTTGCAAATTATTTTTTCATGTTGAAACCTTCATTTTAGTTATATTTATTTCGTTAGAAACTTGGGTAAGGAAAAGAGCCTTGGAGGAAGCATATTTGGGAACATAGTTTCAAATTCTGTCCGAGACACACATTGAAAACTGTGTGTTACTGCGGAAATACTTTAGCTAATCTGGGCCATTATTTACTCAGTTTTAGAAAGAATACCTATCATGTGAGGATTTAAAAATGTCTGTAATAAAGTAGATGGTAAAGCATCTTTAAAAAAAAAGAAAACAGCAGACAATCTTCTTTCATCAGCATTACTTTAGAGAATCAATTTGGGAAATGACATCCACAGAAGTTTCCTCTTCAAAGACAGTAGTTGTTATTTTTGTTTCTGTAAATTTGGGGGGTAAATCCCTTGGAAAGTCAATAGATTATTGGATATATTCAGTATCTGCACTAAGAATAAGAACCACAAAGGTGGAAAGATTTAATGGTAATATTGAGGAAGTCCGGTAATTTGAGTTTTGTGAAAGCTTTTCATTTTAAGTGAAATGGTGGTCATCCACCTCTTAAACTGATGTCATAAATTTTGTGGTTTAGTATGACATGCTTCTAGTCATTTTGAATTAGTAGTGGCAGTTGAATTACTGTTATTGATGGTTCACATAGTCATAGAACCATTAAGGTGTCATAAACTGAGCAACTTAATATGACATAATACCAACCTTTTAAATATAGCTGTTACTATTAAGTTACATCTCAAGGATTTCCTGTGTAAACACAAGCTGACAGAAACAGCTTTTTACAGGGAATTATCAAATTATCTTTTCAGGAGGATTAAAATTTTTCAGTGATTTTTTTTTCAATCCCACAATCTAATTTAATTCAGATTAAATATAACACAAGATATCTTAAAATAGATAAAAATGAAGTCATTTTAACTGGGCCATTTTAAGAACCAGACAGCACAAAGATTGAACCTCTCTACTTTTGGTTAAGGTAGAGCTATTTTCTTCTTAATCACGGGAGTATGCACAAACAACAAGTTAACCAGGGTGAATGAGGAGCCACCCTTTTGTGAAAAAAAAAAAAAGTGAAATTGAAGTGTATTGTACTTAAATCTATGTAAAAGATGGAAACTGGAAAATCCTCTGTATAACAACTGTGATCATTATGTTAGAATGTTGAGATAATCAGAAACATTTTTCTCTGCATGATTCTCTAATATATTATTGCATCTTTTTTTTTTTTTAGAGGAGAAGAGCATATTTCAGCTGTGTCTTTATAATCCAAAGTTATCAGTTTTATTTCAGACATTATGGGCATAAAGAAAATGAGCTAACTGATTTCAGTGTAAGTTGCTAATTGTGCTGTGGTAAACTACAAGATTCTTAGTAATAAAATTTTCTCCTTATTCCAAAGAGACAGTATATTTTATCTGCTTGAGAAACCTAAGCCAGAAGTTGAGTATCTAAGTGCAAATATTTTAATTTTCCAAATAATGGTCTTATCTTTACATGTGACTGTTATAGAAGTACATGCTATTTAACTAATTAACTAACTAAATGAATAAATAAATAAATAAAATAAGAATTGTATGGGCAAAACAAAAGGTGAGGTCAATTTAGATGATAGAGTATTAGCCTAAATTTAACAAATCATATCCATCACTTTATAATACACATATTTACAAATACATATAACTGGTAGATAATACTTAAATATACATTGCAGAATCCCAGTGTATTAAGACAGCTGTGCCAAATGTGCGTGTGTGTATATTTGTGTGCGTTTGTATATGAGGAATTGTCTATTATTTTGAACACTTTAATAGCAACTTGGATCTTGACCTGTATTTTGTGCAAATTAGTATCATTTGAGATCCTGGAGGAAGAGACACAGAATTGATCAGTTTAATGAAAATATCCAGATGTATGTATATATATATTTTATTTTTTACATGGGTAGGCACCAGGAATCGAACCTGGGTCCCCAGCATGGCAGGCAAGAATTCTGCCACTGAGCCACCATTGCACTGACCCCAGATACAGTTTTAATTTATAATTTTATAGATTAAAATCTAGAATTACAGCACTATTTTATATGCAACATGGAGAGAATTACTGGTCCTCCAGATAAAAGAGATATTCATACAAAACATGATAATATTGCCAAATACAGGTATGCATGGAATTAAATGTGAATTTTTTAATAATGCCTTGAAATTTATTTTAGACTTTATTTATTAAGAGGAATAACACTTCACTTGCTTTTCAATTTATTTTAATTTATACCACTTTAGAAATTAGTTTAAATAAAAAAATTATACATATATATATTACTTCATGTGTATGCTTGTTTGAAAAGATGTATATCCCCTAGAAAAGCCATGTTTTAATCAAAATCCCATTTTGTAAAGGCAGAATAATCCCTATTCAATACTGTATGTTTGAAACTGTAATTAGATCATCTCCCTGGAGATGTGATTTGATCAAGAGTGGTTCTTAAGCTGGATTAAGTGATGACATGTCTCCACCCATTTGGGTGGGTTTTGATAAGTTTCTGGAGTCCTATAAAAGAGAAAACATTTTGGAAAATAAGAGATTCAGAGAGAGCAGAGAATGCTGCAGCACCACGAAGCAGAGAGTCCATTAGCCAGGGCTTTGGAGATGAAGAAGGAAAACGCCTCCTGGGGAGCTTCATAAAACAGGAAGCCAGGAGAGAAAGCTAGCAGATGGCACTGTGCTCGCCATGTGCCCTCCCAGCCAAGGGAGAAACCATGACTGTGTTCACCATGTGCCTTCTTGGATGAGAGAGGAACTCTGAACTTCATTGGCCTTCTTGAACCAAGGTATTTTTACCTGGCTGCCTTTGATTGGACATTTCTATAGACTTGTTTTAATTGGGATATTTTCTTGGCCTTAGAACTGTAAACCAGCAACTCATTAAATTCCCCTTTTTAAAAGCCATTCCATTTCTGGTATATTGCATTCTGGCAGCTAGCAAACTAGAACAATGTGGTTGTTTTTTTTCTAAAGGAATTGTATGCTCTCTTCAAATTGACTCCAAAAAATAAAATATAAAAACAACACACTCACAAAACACATGAATACATTGTATGTATATTGAAAAAAAAAACATTAATTTTAAGAGAAAGATGATAAGGCTTTTGTTCTTGATTAAACAAATTTGAAAAGTGCATACATTTGTATGCAAAGAGGAAACTCTGCAGGATCCTCCCATTGGAGAATAGAGTGTGGAGTGTTGTTTAAGTGATAATCTGAAATACCTGTGCAAAATTGTTAAAAATACAAGAATGAGAGCATAAGATAAAAGTAGAAGAAAGTTGTTAGAGTTTGCTAGCTGCTGGAATGCAATATACCAGAAATGGAATGGCTTTTAAAAAGGGGAATTTAATAAATTGCTAGTACTCAGTTCTAAGACCAAGAAAATGTCCCAATTAAAACAGTTCGATAGAAATGTCCAATCTAAGGCATCCAGGGAAAGATACCTTGGTTCAAGAAGGCTGATTGAAGGTCACTGTTTCTCTTTAAAGTGAGAAGGCACATGGCAAACATGGTCAGGGTTACTCTCTCATCTGGAAAGACAAGTGGTGAATATGGTGTCATCTGCTAACTTCTTCTCCTGGCTTCCTGTTTCATGAAGCTTCCCAGGAGGCATTTTCCTTCTTCATCTCCAAAGGTCACTGGCTGGTGGACTCTGGTTCTTGTGGCTGCATCTTTCTGCTCTCTTAGAATCTCTCTTTCTCCAAAATGTTTCCTCTTTTATAGGATTCCAGTAAACTAATCAAGACCCCATATACAAAATACATTTATTCCATAACAATATCAGAGAACCTTAAACCATTTCAGTAACATTACAAATTCAATACAAGGTTAACACTAGTACAAAGTCTCATCAAAGTGAGCTACAGGCATGGTCTGTTCTAAGCAAAATTCTCCTCTGGCTCTGGACCTGTGAAACTCATCCAGAATAAACAACTCCAGAATAAGTTGTTTACTGCCAACATAGAAAGGGGGAACAGTCATACCATTTCCATAGGGAGGAAGGAAGACAGAGTTCACCGGAGCCATACAGTTTTGAGAACCTACAAGGCAAAGTCCATTAGATTTCAAAGTCTGAGAGTCATTTATATTCAGGGTTTCTGAAAGCAGCAGTCCCACCCTTTCCAAGGGCTTACGCAGAGGTCTGCCTTTCTCCAAATGCAAACTTGCAGGATACTGGGGAGACTGCCTTTTTCTTGGCTCCACCCTCTCCAAGCATCGGGGCTGCACCTGGGCTCTCTGCCATCTCCGGGGCACACACTCAACCCCTCCATGTGGTGGCAGCCAGGCTCTCCCCAAACCCCAAGGAATGTGCTTCACCCTCTTCAAGGCCTGAGGCGGCATGACTCTTCCACTGCAATGAGGTGGAAGGCCCATCCTCTGACTTTGGGGCAAACTTACTCTCTCCATGGGCTTGGATGGGTCCGCTCTCCTGGCCCGAGGCTTCTTGATTTCAGACCCCATCCTCCAAGGTTTTGCCTCTGAAGTTATTTTTCCTCCAATGTGTCCCTTCTGCCTTTTCCCCCAGTCCAGAGTGGCAACAGTTCTGTTTATGCAGGTCCCACAGCACTCTCGTTGGCTTTCTATGCAGTAGCCTTGGATCATGTCCATCAAACATAAGGAGTTTCCACAAATCCTTCCTGGATAACTCCGTGTCCAATCCTGGCTTTCTCTGAAATGGCTGACTGGTTTCATATTCGGCCAAATCCTCACATGGGGCACCATTCTTTGAGGTCTCCTCTCCTGGAAGCCCAGAGTTTTCCAGAACATCAATTTCTGCTTTCTTTGTACCCAAGAGTTCAGTTTTCAACTTACCTCTTTCCTGTCACATTTCACTATAAACTGGGGAGAAACCAGGCTGCACTTTCAACATTTAATTTGGAGATCTCGTCTGCTAAATATCCAAGTTTATGATTTTAAAATTAGCCTTCCAGCCAAAGCCATTCATCAATTTTACCAGGTTATCTGCCATTTTAAAACAAGGCTTGTCTTCCTTCCAGTCTGTAATAACACGTGCGTCATTTCTGTCCATGGCTTCAGCAGAGGTGTCTTTGGAGTCCACATTTCTACCAACAGTCTCTTCAAAGTATTCTAGGACTTCTCTATCAAATTCTTCACAGTTCCTCCAAAATCTTCCCTTTATCCATTTAAAAAGCCCTTCCAACATGTATGTTATTTGCAAAATGCAGCAACACCCCACTCCTCAGGTATTTATTAAAAAAAGTTTACCAAAATATTCAGCAGGGACTTGAATGTTACTAGAATATAGATATGATTTTAGCACTGATGTTCTAGAATTTTGATGCATCCTTTAATCTGTTGGTTCTCATTAAAGAGGAAAGATAAAAACTCTCTTCACTTAAGGTTTGTATCTATATTGATGTTGGGAAAGAACGCTAGCGGTTTTGTGATGTTGATAGGATAATAGCTACCATTTATGCAAATGTGTTATATATCATGTCCTTTCCTAAGTATATAATAATTTTTCACTTACTTCTCAAAACACATTATATGATAATTTTTCTCCCTCATTTGTAAAATGAGTACCTCTATCATCCTAAATTTTTTCTTCTTAATACCACTTAATACATAATGTTCTACATATTTATCTGTGCTTTTAGTTTTATCTTTCCACAATGAAGATATCAGTATAATAAGAGAAAAGTTGTTTTTTTTTACTTTTTTAATTACCTGTCATTGCTGATCCCCAGCCCAAGAACTGTACCTGGCACACATAAGGGATTCAATAAAAATGTTCTAATAGATTTGAAAAAAAAATCCTTTGGAAAATTTTATTTCAATTAAAATCTATATCCTAAACTTCTCTTTAATTTATTATATATATATAATAAATATATATACATAAATAAATATATATATATATTATTTTTTTGCATGGACAGGTGCTGGGAATCAAACCCGGATATCTGTCATGGCAGGTGAGAACTCTGCCACTGAGCCCATAATTTATTCTATAGCTAAGACAAGAATTTCAAAAGTTAATATCAATAAAACTTATGCAAAATACATTTTATCTTTTGTTAAACTGGAAAGTATGCACATAGAAATTAATTCTCCAATGCCTTAAGAATTCAGAAACAGAAGGTAAATGTGTTTGAGAATACCAGAAAGTTTTGAGTGAATAAATAATTTATACAAAATATTTATTCACATTTACTTCTAACTGAAGGATTTTAATTGACAATGCTGAATAGCGTTTGCATTTTCTTTATAACATCCATCTATGCCATTTCCTTCATTCTCTTTGCCAGGCACCAAATCAGGTACTTATCTAAAAGACATATTTACAGCATTGCCTAATTCCATAGGTACAACTCTTAGAACTCTGATTCCATTCAAATTTTTGCTATATACTAATAAAATCAGTTTGCTTTCAGGATTATCTATTGAATCCACAAAGCCTCAGCCTTCAGATTTTGCTTTAATCTGCATGTATGTAAACTCACAATTACACACACTGTACAATGATTCTCTTTTGAATGTACAGTTGAAATTAAGTAGTACTGTCTAGAAACGTAGCAAAGTAGACCGTTGAAAATCTCTAAGTTAAATTTCAGTACCTATTATTAACTTCTATTCATTTGTTTGTTCAACATATATTTATTTTATGTATGCTAAATGGCAGAAACTTTGTTAGCTCTTGCAAATAAAGTAAAATTCTGCCATGAAGGGGCTTTCATAGCGAAAGAAGATATAGATGCATAAATACTCCATATGCCTGTTATGATAGCAGTAGGAATATTAATTTTGGGATGCATAGGATTCAGCCACTGATGGTGGTTCACATTCCTGAAACTGTTAATGCCAGAATAGAGGTTAGAGAGGGAAACAGAATTTCAGTATGCAAGCTCAGGGAAAGGTGTCTTTAGATTTTTGGGGGTACACAGGTACCCAACAAAGCAAAGAACAAAAAGAGGTAAGAACAAAACAGGATTTGAACTAAGGAAGTAGATAGATTTAAAGCCTACTGAGGAGACATGCAATATAGTTCATAGTGGTGACTGAATGTCCAGAGAGAAAGGAAATTTACAGAGTTGTTGATAAAAGAGCGGGACAATGAATAAAGATACATATATTTTTTTCAAATGGAGAGAGAGAAAGAGATAGAAAGAGAGGAGAGAGAGAGAGAGAAGGAAGAAATTAGAGATATAACAATCAAGAAAGAAAACGAAATAATTCAAATGGGACAAGAGAAGAAAATTGATGGAGAGAGGTCCTGGAGTGAGTGAAGGTGGTGGGGGAGGTGGTAAAGAAATAGGAACCATTAGAATATAATCTAGATTTGGTATAGTTACTTTAGTGAAAGGAGAGAAAGCAGCCTGGAACATATAGATGATATATGTTCATCTATATATAGAGGATATATTTTGAAAGATAACTTTCAAAATATCTCGTTACTAGTATAATGTGAACAATCTGTGAGAAAATGAGAAAGATGTTTTCCTTTTTCTTTTTGTTTTACTGTTTTACAAATAGAGTCATTCTTTCAGAATTAAGTATTTAAGATCTTCAGTAAGAAAAAAAGCTAATACAAATTAATTCTCTTAGAATCCTCTTTGAGATTGTGAAAGATCTAAAATAATCATTCATGTTAACACCTCTTATTTGTTTAAACATAAACTAATTTTATATAGACAAGAGCCTTAGGTTTGCATTCTAAAAGAATGAAAGAGACAGGAAAGAGCAGCTTTCAGAAACAGAACTAACTAAAAGCTCTCTGATGGATTCATGGCTTGGTCTATAAACATAGAGCGATGCCCTACTCTGGTTAAGCTAGCCAGTTATCAAGAAAAAAATCCTTTTTCAAATAAATTTTGCCATTACCTCTTCTGGCAACTCATTAGGCAAGAAAGTTAACATGTATCTTGAAAAAAAATCACTTTATAACCTTTTCTCCTGATGAACAGTCTCTTTGAAAAGTACTCCTAGTTTCTGGTAAATTTTAGTATTATTCTGTCATGACACTTATCTATCCCATCTATTTTATTTAATTTTGCAAATACATTCTACCTTTCATTTACACTCTAACGAAATTAAAAGATATGATTCCCTTGACTCAGAAAGAAGAATTCAGAATCAGAGACCTCAAACTAAGAAAAAAATAATGGACTGAATTCTAAAGGGGAAGAATTTATAAGGCTGGGACAAAATTCCTCCTGTTCTATATTTTAGTTGGTAAAATACCTGAAATTGGCAAGGGCAGTAAACTAAACCAGAACCTCCTACACAGAGTAGAAAATCACTACTGGTTTAAAGTCAAATCTTGTGAAAACAGGCAACTGGAACCCAATAGCAAACACTGATTTGAGAACTGGCAACAGGAGAATGGTCACAGGTTCAGACAACCAAGCAAGAGAGCAGGTTCTGTCAAAACCTCCAGATAAGCCTGGCAGTACTTACCTCCAGGTAGTACTGGCTGAGTTTGAAATGGGATATGAGAGTCAATGGAGTCAGCCAACCCACATACCTGGGTGTTCGAGTTTGCTAGCTGCTGGAATGTGGTATACCAGAACTAGAATGGCCTTCAAAAAGGGAAATGTATCAGGTTGCTAGTTTACAGTTCTAAGGCTGAGAAATGCCCCAATTAGACCAAGTCTATAAAAATGTTCAAATTAAGGCACCAGCAAGAGGTTACCTTCACTGAAGAAAGGCTGATGAAGTTCAGGGTTTCTCTCAACTGGAAAGGCTTGTGGCAAACATGGTGATTTCTACTAGCTTTCTCTCCAGGCCTCTTGTTTCATGAAGCTCCCCGGGGGAGTTCTCCTTCTTCATCTCCAAAGGTCTCTGGCTGATGGACTCTTTCTGAAGCTTTCTCCAAAATGTTTCCTCATTCAAAGGATTCCAATAAACTAATCAAGCCCACATGGAATGAGTGGAGTCACATCTCCCTCTATTCAAAAGTTAATACCCACAATTATAATATCCGGGCAGAAAATCCGATCAAGTTTCCCACGTATATGGATAGGGTTTAAGGAAATGGTTGCTCCCACAAGATTGGATTAGGATTAAGTGTGGTTTTTCTGGGGTGCACAAATCCTTTCAAAACAGCACACTATGTTTTCCACATTCGCTATTAAATAGTGAGGCAGGAAATAAGGCATATCAGATTAATAAATAAAGGTCATCTTTCACACATTTCCAAATTTGAAAGTAAGGGTTGTATTTCTTGCACAGAGCTAATAAAAGGTTCTGAAAGTGTGTTTTTATGTCCGTGTATGGGTTAGCTTGCCCAGAGGTCACTATGTAGAATAGGAAAATGAAATAATAAATTTCTCTATGGCTATGTATAAGCTGAAATGACTGCTATCAAATTGATAATGGATGTGGCACAAGAAAACAGTGACTGGCAAAATTCCTCATTCTGGAAAAAGAGAAATGAGAAGACATATGTGTAATATAAAGTCTGTGATTTTTTTTGAGGCTGTATGTACGCCAGAAAAGATCATGTTCTTAAAGCTGATCCATTCCTGTGGCAGTGGATCCATTATAAGTAGGATCTTTTGATAAGTCGGGTCTTAAGATGTGACCCACCTCGTTCAGGGTAGTTCTTAATCTTCTTACTGGAGACCGTTGGAGGAGGATAAAAGACAGAGAGGAGATACAGAAAAGTCCCAGACAAGCTCAGAGAGAAAAGCCAGGGAACTAGGAGAAACAAAGAGAAACTAAAAGAGAGAAATACACAGAGGCTCAGAAAGAAAGTCACAGATGGAGCAGCAAGGAGCTGAAAGCAAAGAAAGCCAGGAGAGAAGAAGTAGCAGACACCACCATGTGCTTTATCATGTGGCAGAGGAGTTCTGGATAGCCACGAACCTTTCTTCAGGAAGGAAGGTGTCATCCGGTTGATGCCTCAATCTGGAAATTTTCACAGACTCAGACCTGTAAACTCATAAGCTAATAAATCATTGTAAAAGCCAACCCATTTCTGGTATATTGCATTTTGGCAGTTTTAGCAAGCTAAGACAAGGTCCTTTCTAGTTATCAAATTCATATTAGATTCTCCATCAATTTGTATCTGTATGCAAAGAAGTCCAATGCTAAAGTCATATGCTAGCAGTAATCTTTGCCATTTTCATTAGACAAAGTGACTGAATAAAATTGCTAGTATATATTGAGAAAAACTCAGCCACAAATATTCTTTAAATATCTTAGGTGAGCATCGGTTTCTTTGTAGCTCAGTCTCTATTTGGAATGCTATTCAAGTTTCATCTCTCCCTGACACCCAGCATGTGCCCCTATTCTGTGTTCCTTTCGCACGCAGTATGTTAGCCTATCATTGCTCTTATCAGACCGTAATGCAAATTTTTATTTGCCTCTCTTTTTAACTAGACAGTAAACTCCTTCAGGAGTTTCATCTTTAAATCCAAAGTTCCTGGCACAAAGGAACAAAACAATTATTTGTGGATTATTGAAAATCTAGAAAATGTTTGTCAACCAAAATTGAAAAATGACCAAAATATGTAGTTGATGTGATGTCAGTTCAAAATTATCCTGTTTTCTGTTTACATATATCTTTTGGTGGCTGGTTCAAACTCTCTGTTAAGTAAAAGGGAAATATGTGAAATTTAAAACGAAATATAAAACGATTAGTATGCGGGTGGGGGTGTATAAGTCCTGGCTAACTAAAGTCTCTATCAAGGAAGCAACCAGAACATCCATCAGCATTTATTTTTCAATTTTAAACACTTTTGATAATTGTGTTTGTTTCTCCCAAATGCAATGACGGGAACCATTACCCAAATATGTAACTAAAAATGTTTGTATAATGCTGTTATATTTTACTTCCCATAATAAATGATTGTTATGAGTGATAATTTTAAGCAATAATAGTGCCATTCATAAGAATATAAGGACTCGTGTGTGTATTTATACACATGATTGCAAATATTTCCATTATTTAATAGCATTTAATTACTAAATATTCAGGGCAACATTGTCACAATGCATGTTTTTCTAGTTTGCAAGCTGCTGGCATGTGATATACCAGAAATGGAACAGCTTTTATAAAGGGGAATTTATTAAGTTGCAAGTCTACAGTTTGAAGGCTGTGAAAATGTCCAAATTAAGGCTTCCAAGGAAAGATACCACGGTTCAAGAAGGCTGATGATGTCCATGATTTCTCTCTCAGCTGGAAAGGCATAAGGTGACGTCTGCTAGCTTTCTCTCCAGGCTTCTTAAATGGCTTCCCCAGGGCTGGGTCCATTATGTTGGCTCTGCCAGTTCTGATAGCTCTAAAGTTTTATCCAAAATGGCTCCTTCTTAAAGAGCTCTAGTAAGCAACCCTGCCTTAAATGGGTGGAGACATGTCTCCATGGAAAACGTCTAATCAAAAGTTTCCACCAACAACTGGGTGGGTCATATCTCCATGGAAGAAACAAAAAAAGCTTCCACCCAGCTATATTAAATAAGGATTAAAGGATTAAAGGACATGGCTTTTCTGGGTACATAATAGCTTCAACCCAGCACATATGAAAATGTGTAAAAAGGGCCATCAATCTGATTGTCTGAATCTAGCTAATTAAGCTTTATAATTTACTAAGTTGACAGAGTTCAATAAAGCCAAAAAGCAGTGTTGTACTGTTATATAAATGCAATATAGATATTCTTCTTGTCCAACTAAAGTTTTAATGACTAGGTTGAATTGTCCTACAAATTGGAAACTTCTGTCAGTTTAAAAATCAATTTTCTGGGAAATTGATTAGAACATCACTGAGATCAGTTTAAAAATGATGATGATAATTGTTGTTATTATTGGTTCTTCAGGGTGTAGGGTTATAATGAATAAATATGATTTCTTTTTGTCCCTAAGAAAAATATTTTTTTGAATTGCTTACAAAAGGTGCTTATTAAATGGAGATAGAGAAAAAGAAATGTGTACATTTAATTTTGTGCACCCCCCACCCCTTATGGCTGTTTATTGAATTGCAAGGCAGTCGCAGCAGGCAGTGCTGACCTTGAAACAGCAAAGAGTGCTGATTGAGGCTATTATGAGCAAAAAGATGGCATTATGCTGAGTAAATAAGAATCCAAAATAAAAACAGTGGGTGAAAGCTTTAACATCCATATTCAGATCTGTTAATTTCCTTTGGGAAGGGCACAAGTCTCTTTCTATTGATCTTTCCTGCCATAAATGATTCAATCAAAGGCCTATCCACTGATGCTTGGGACTGTTTAGGTAAATATGAACATAAAGTAAAAAAAAAAAAAAAAATGGTGGGTTTTAATAGGAAATGCGGCCTTAGAGTGCTACTTGAAATTACCAGGGGGTTACAATTAATGCCTTTTATTCCCAATCTCATATATAGTAGATTCATATTTGGTTGAAAAACTGTGATTTGTGAAATGAACCAATATCATATATTAGAAAAGAAAAGATTTTATGGACTTATTTTTTGTCTAATGGATAGAAAATGGAAGCATTTAGATGCTTCATTAAATGCATACATAATGTGGCATGGTTTACATGCTGAAATCACTCTTCCAACAGCATTACTGTCTTTTTCTTTCTGCTGATTAATAAAAAGTTCATATTTCAAGGAGAAGAGCTTCTTCCTTAGTTTTATTTTTAATTAAATTATATATTTTCCTGTATTAGATGAGTTGAGGGTTTACAGAGCAAAATCATACCGAAAATACAGGATTCCCATTCATTACAACACTACCCACCAATGTTTTGCATTAGTGTGGAAAATTTGTTATAAATTTTTATAATAGTACTATTAATTAAAGTCCACACCAGCTTAGGGTTCACTGTCATGTAGTGTATTTCCATGGAGTTTTTAACAATTTTTATTCCACTACCATATACACAATGTAACAATTTCCCTATAATCACATTCATATATATATATATTTCAGTGCTAATTGCATTTACAATGTCATGTTATCATGACCACCGTTCATTGCCAAAACATTTACATCATTCCAAATAGGAATCCTGTACATTTTAAGCCTTAACTTTCTATTCCCTATTCCCACCCCATCCCCTTATTCTAGATTCTGACTCCATGAGTTTGCTAATTATAATTGTTTCAAATTAGAGAGATAACATAGTATTTGTCCTTTTGTTTCTGGCTTATTTCACTCAACATGATGTCTTCAGAATTCATCCATGTTGTCCGTCAGGACTCCATTCCTTTTTCCAGCTGAATATATCCATTGTGTACATGTACCATGTTTTATTTATCCATTCATTGGTCAATGGATGCTTGGGTTGCATCCATCTTTTGTCAATTGTGAATAATGCCACTATGAACATTAGTGTGCAAATATCTGTTTGAGTCCCTGCTTTCAATAATTTCAAGTATTTATCTAAAACTTGGATTGCCAGGTCATATGGCAAGTCTACACTTGGCTTTTTGAGAAACTGCCAAAGTTTCTTCCACAGCAGTTGCAACATTTTAAATTGCCACCAGCAATGCATGTGTCTTCTTATTTCTCCCCATTCTCTCTAATACTTGTTGTTTTCTATTTTTTTTTAAGGGCAGCCAGTCTAATGATATGAAATGGTAACTCATTGTGATTTTGATTTGCATTTCCCTGACGGCTAAGGATGTTGAGCATCTTTTCATGTGCTTTCTGGCCATTTGTACATATTCTTCAGAGTGCTGTCTGCTTAAGACTTCTGCACATTTTTTAACTGGGTTGTTTGCCTTTTTGTTGTTAAGTGGTAGATATCTTTATTTATTCTGCATATTAAACATTTATCAAATATGTGGTTTCCAAATATTTTCCCCCATTATGTACATGACAAAGTCCTTTGCGGTGCAAAAGTTTTTAATTTTGATGAGGTCCCATTTATTTATTTTACGTTTGTTGCTAGTACTTTGGGCATAAAGTCTAAGAAATTATTACCTGACACAAGATCCCAAAAAAACTTTGCTAGGTCTTCTTCTAGAATTTTGATAGTTATACTCTTAGTTTTTGTATATAATGTGAGGAACAGGTCCTCCCTCTTTTTATTACATATGAAGGTCCAGTTTTCACAGCACCATCTGTTGAAGAGACTACTCTTTCCAACTGAGTGGTCCTCATGCCTTTGTCAAAAATCAGTTGGCCACAGATGTTAGGGTTGATATATGAGCTCTCAATTTATTGCATTCCTCTACATCTGTTCTTGTGCCTGTACCATGCTGTTTTGATTATTATGACTTTGTAATAAATTTTAAGATCGGGATGGATGAGTCCTCTAACTTCATCCTTCCTTTTGAAGATGTCTTTCAATATTCATGGCCCCTTACCTTTAAATATAAATGTAATGACTGGATTTTCCATTTCTGCAGAGAAGGTTGTTAGAATTTTGATTGGATTGCATTGAATCTTAAATTGCTTTGGGTAGTATCAACACCTTAACGGTATTTAGTCTTCCAAACCATGAACACAGAATATACTTCCATTTATTTAGGTATTCTTTAATTTCTATTGACAATGTTTTATAGTTTATTGTGTACAAGTCCTTTACATCCTTGATTAGATTTATTCCTAGATATTTTATTCTTTTAGTTGCTGTTGTGAGTGGATTATTTTTTATTTCTTCTTCTGATTGTTCATTGCTTGTGTTTAGAAACACTACTGATTTTAGGGTGTTGATCTTGTACCCTGCTACTTTTCTGAATTCATTTAGTAGCTCTAGGAGTTTTTTGTGTGTGGATTTTTCAGGATTTTCTGTATATAGGATCACATCATCTGCAAATAGGGAAGTTGTTTCCTCTTTCTTTCTGGTTTGGTTGTTTTTATTTCTTTTTTTTGTTTAAATGCTCTGGCAAGAGCTTCCTGTACAATGTTGAACAACAGTTGTGACAGTGGGCATCCTTGTCTTCTTTCTGATTTCAGAGAGAAAGCTTTCAGTTTTTCACCATTAAATGGGATGTTAACTGTGAACTGTACATATACAACCTTCATCATATTGAAGAGGTTCCTTTCCATTCCTACTGTTCTAAGTGTTTATATCAAGAAAAGGTGCTGAATTTTATCAAAATGCCTTTTCTGCATCAATTGAGATTATCATGTGTTTTTCCTCCTTCATTCTGTTAATGAGGGTATTACATTAATTGATTTTCTTATGTTCAGCCAACCTTGCATACCAGGGATAAATCCAATTTGATCATGTTGTATGATTGGTTTGATAGTATTTTGTTGAGAATTTTTTCATCTATATTCATAGGAGTTGTTGATCTTTAGTTTTCTTTTCTTGTGGTATCTTTATCTGGCAATGATAGGAAGGAGATGTTAACCTAATAAATGAGTTAGAAAGTATTCCCTCCTAATCAGTTATTTGGAACAGTTTGAGTGAAATTGGTGTTGTCTTCTTGCGATGTTTGGTAGAATTCTCTTATGAAGCCATGTGGTCCTGGGTTTTTCTTTCTTGGGAAGTTTTTAATGAGTTATTTGATTTCTTTAGTAGTAATTGGTTTATTGATATCTTCTATTTCTTCTTGAGTCAACGTAGGTAGTTTGTGTGTTTCTAAGAACTTGTTCATTTCATTTAGCTATGTAATTTATTTGGCATTCAACATATAGTACTTTCCATTTCTGATTTTCTGTTGTTTCTGATTTTCATTACTGTATTCTCTTTTATTCTTTATCAGTATAGCTAAAGTTTTGTCAATTACATTGATCTTTTCAAAGAATCACCTTTGGTTTTGTTGATTTCTCTAATGTTTTGTTTTATTTTTCTCTTTCATTAATTCTGATCTAACTTTTGTTATTTTCTTCCTTCTTAAATTTAGCTTGCTTTTCTTTTTCTAGGTCTTTCAGTTTTGTGGTTAGGTCTCTGATTTGAAGTCTTTCTTTTAATATAAGAATTTAGAGCTGTATATTTGACTTTTAGCATTGCCTTCAATGCATCCCATAAGTTCTTACCTTTTTTTCTTTTTTCTGCATGGGCAGGCATCGAGAATCGAACCCAGGTCTCTAGCACAGCAGGCAAAAACTTTGCCACTGCGCCACCATCCTATAGGTTTTTATATATTGTATTTTCATTTTCATTCACCTCAAGGTACTTCCTAATTCTGCTTCTGGTTTCCTTTTTAGCACATTGGTTGTTTAAGAGTACGTTGTTTAATTTTCACCTATTTGTGAATTTTCCATTTCTCCCTCTGTTACTGATTTATAGCTTAATTCCATTGTGATTGGAGAAGAGACATTGCATGATTTCAGTATTTTTTAATTTATTGCAATTTGTTTTGTCAACCAACATATGATTGATCCTAGAGTATGATTCTTGTGCACTTGAGAAGAACGTGCATTCTGTTTTTGTTGGGTGCAAGGATTTGTACCAACAGAGATGGAAGGACTATTTAGAGAAATATCTGCTCCTTCCTATTCTATAGTTTCTTTTTATTTATTTATTTATTTTTGTTCTAATTTCTTGAAATGTCCTGCCAGGAAAGAATCATGTAAACAGATGAAAACAACAAAGAGTTCATAAGGTCTTAATCTTCTCCAAGGTATATATTTTAATAAGCAATTAATTTGTAAGCCCGAAAGTGAGTCTCTAATGGGAGAAGTACTGGCACAAGTAATCGGCCATAAATGAGATACTTTAGCATAGCAAATTAGCATCACCTATCTTAGCTTTGTTCAGATTTATACTGAAATCATCATTGACTCCCTTCTTTCCTTCAATCCCCAAGATAAGTGACTCATCTTTTACTGCTACAAATAATTCCATTTGAAGATGGATGTCTTCCCAATAACCCCGAAGTTCTTAGAAAGCTTAGATGAGAAGTATGCCCTTTTACATCTCTATTACAGAGAGTTGTACGTACATGTGTCTGGTTAACACATGTCAGTTGAAATTTCTCTCTCTATTCCCTAGTGTTCAGGTGTATCACCAAGGTTTACCTATGTATTTGAAGAAAAGCAAAGTATACTCACAGCAATCATATATAGTTTGTTTTAGAAAGGTGTTGCTGTCATTAAGACTTCCAAAGTGTACCCAGGAATAGGAGGCAGACTATATATTTCTTTTAAACTCATTTTTAAGATTTTCCAGTTTAAATTTTAAAATTTTGGTTCTGAAATACTATATGATTAGTTTCTTAAATCTTTTCTTTATATTTCATTGCATATTTACATTGTTTGCACCTGACCTTTCATTGTGTATTGTAGATTACTCTCTATTTTATTTTAACTTAATGACTCTTATTCAGTTTACTTCTTCCATTTGTTTATTCATTCCACATAGATTGAGCACTAAGAATGTGTTTTTTGTTTATAATAAATGCAGAGGAAAATTATACTCCCTGCTTTCAAGAAGCTCAGTATTTCAAAACCTGGGATCCCTAGAAAAAGAGCAATTTCAAAAGCAAACTAAGTCTGTGATTATGGTTTAAATATTTTAAAAAGTTTAAGGAAAATGACACATTAACCAATGACCAAAGGCTGCATTGGCAAAATATAGCATCACTTTCCAATGTTTTTCTTTGTGCTAAAATTGTGTATTTTCTCAAGCAGAGGAGATGTTCTTGACGTAACTTATACATGTTTTCGGAAATAATGATTATAACACCAATTATTTAAAAATGCCATTTCTGCACTTAAAAAAAATCCTTTAAATCAGGTGCTCTGCTAGTGGTGATGTAGATGATTAAAGATAAAAAGCTAATTTTGACCACGGAGTGGAGCTCAGTGAGTCAAATTAATATTTCAGTTAGGTGGGCATGATCCATCCTGGTTCAGGCAAGTGATTTGCATGTTTGTCTATTAGGGATATTAGTTTCCACTTTAAAGTATTTGTGGGGGTTGAAATTGGCAAATATTAGAAAATCAATAAACGGTTTCTATTTTTATTAGTCATGATCAATATTATCATAATTCTTCGCCAAAGCCTACAAAATCTAAAAGCCCCACACGTGAACACACGTGCATTGCAGTAGTTTAGTCTTAGTGGGCAAAAAGAAGGCAAGTGATTTACACAGGTTGTACCAAAAAAGATTGTCTCTTGTATAAACTGAGTATAAATACAAAGTTATTATGATGCATCACTTAAGAGTAACACTGCTCATTTATTAATTGTTCTGTCTTTTCAAGTTATGTTTTCATACATTTATGGTATTTCTTCCTATACTGTTTTCTTGAGAATTTTATTTTAAAAGTTCCTTCTGTAAATGACTTATTTCTATATCTTGATTTACTATTATTTCTTCATAATTAAGACAAAACACTTAATCTGTTGTATTATATGTGCTTTTGGAACTGACTGCACACATGTTAAACAAATGAGCTGCTTATTCAAGTTAATCTCGTGTATTCATTGTTACTAACAAGTAATCTATTAGTTTTCATGTGGTAATCATTATTGCATTGCAGATATCATTCCAATGGAAGTCTTGAATAGAAGAGAGAAAGAGTAACAATGAAAAATACTTTTATCCAGTAATAGATTACTGATTTTTCTACCTGGAATAGAGTACATTAGTAGTATAAGGCATTGGTTATCTGCACAAGTATCTGAATTCTCTAGTGGTCTTATATTCTATATTCTACATTCTTAAGCTTTTTATACCAGCTTACTAGTTAAACTGAAAATTCTGGCAAAACTTTTTAATATTTTACTAACAGGAGTGTTCTACTCTATATATTTCTTTTCCCAGGTTGTCTGTCTTGTTTTTCTTTTTTTTATCGTAGCATTTAAAATTTTTTCATTTATTCAATCATCATGTATCATTTATTCACTTGACTTGTGAAGTGTCAGGCACTGTTCTAAGTAATAGAGACAAACACAAAAAGTTATGGCCTTTGCACTTAATGCTTTTTAGTGCACAAGTCAGTCAAGATGCATTAAAATGAAGCTTGTTTATATATATATATATATATATATATATATATATATATATATATATATATATATATATATATATATATATATACTAGGCTGTTCAGAAGCACAATGTTTTAACTGGGTCTTTGTAGTATTCTCAGAACTATTCAGTGTTTTATAATTTAATTAAGTTCTCACAAAAATCATATGGATTAATGAAACTAAGGAAACTAAAGCGAGGGTTGGTTAAGTAACTTGTCCAAATACATTATGATTAATTAGTGGTATGATTCAGATTGAAACCTAAGTTTCTGCAATCTGCAATCTTAAAACCCAGATCTTTAGTCATTGTACTGAACTACTTCTCACAGAGGACACTTAAGATACCAAAAAAAATTATGTATGTGATTTAACATAAAGGAATTCATTCCTGACCAGCAGAGGACTTCAGTTAAAACATATGTGCATGATTTTGCAGTTTATAAATCTTTTCCACATATCTTTTTTTCTAATTTGATTCTCATACAAATGATGCAAGATATTACAGCTCTTTTATCTCCATATTAGCGATGTTGCGACTGTGGCTCCAAGACCTGGATAAATTGCCCAAGTGCACACAAATAGTCGGTACTAAAGCTGAGGCTTGCAGTTCATAGTTGTTGTCACTTCTATTAACCGCTTTGCCTATTGATGACTGACTAACTGAAAAATGAAGGGGCACTAAGTTGGTGGAAAGATGGCAGTAGAAAGAAAACTCATATTGAAAGGCATGTCATTATTGTGAATGGTCTGGAGAATGGCACTAGAATGGTGGCTGTGAGATATCTCCTAGGTAAAGGAGTGGGTGAGGTTATTCTGAAGCAGGCACAGAGGGCAAAATACAGAAGAGCACAATGGGGAAATAAGCAGTCATAGACTCTGCAAATAGCAGCAGCTGCAAAATCAAACCAGGCTTTTGTGAAAGAGTTTCAATTCTACACTTTATATTTGCACTCACCAAATTGCTCTTTTTTTTTTTTTTTTTTGGCGTGGCCAGGGTCCAGAAATCAAACCTGGGTCTCTGGCATGGCAGGTGCGAATTCTGCCACTGAGTCACCATTGTCACACTACCCACTCACTAAAAACTTTTGATCTCAGGGTATCTTTCAGAGATACCCTATTAATGAAAAGTGGAGGAGCGAGGCTTTTTGCTCATAAAATGGGTGTTACATAGAAAATTCAGGGATAAACTCTCTAGTATGCAAAGGTCAACTCCATTAATAAGATTTCTAAAAATATTTAAGTTGAAAACTTTTTAATCTCTTGTTTATGCATTTCCATTGATCATTATTTTAAGAAAATTAAGATCAATAGTATATGTAAGCACTAATTTGGCACTGAAAATGGTTTTGAACTTTGTCTATAAGATCTGAAAATTCTTAATTCTGATTTCATGCCCAAATGTATATCTAAATATTTCATTCATTAAAAAATTAAGCAGAAAATAATGGTTTTACTTCATCTCTCCGTGCTGACACTTTTTAATGGTAATAGCCCATTCTTTTGGAAGCTGGAGCAGCCCCATGGACAAGTACCAGAATTAAAATCCTTAGTTTATTTAGGATTTTGCATTATTTTTGGAGTGTAAATTTAAATGTTAGCAGCCATTTTTTGCGGGACAAGGGATGAGTTGTAAAATGTGTAAATGTTGAACTAATTGTGATGTAATCTTCCAGCATAATTATAAAGTTATGTTTCCTTTCTTGTGTAAATTCATTGCATACTTTATTTATTCAGAGAAATGTGTTGCTTCTTCTATTGACAATAAAAGAATGGATGGATATATGAATGAATGCAGTTTGTTAGTTTTCCTAAAAGGAGGTTTATATTTTGAGAATGAATTATGATAGGATTTCCTTTCTTAAACTTGAAGGAAAAGGAGCAGTTTCTATAACAAAACATAGCTTTTGAAAAAAGCGTAAAATTAGTGTTGGGAAACTGAGGCAAAGAGTTGAAATTTAATGGTAGGTCGGAAATCTGAATAAAACAAAGCAAGAAAACATTTCCAGGAGATTCAACTGGCACCCCAAGTTTGAGCATTCAGAAAGCATATTTAGTTGAAGTAATTGCTAGAAACAATTTATCATGAATTGTTCAAGTTCATCAATAATGCTATTTTTCATAAAATAAAGGTATATTGTTTATGTACGTTTAAGGCTCCAGCTGTAAGCTCTGAAACAAATGGATTACTACTGGTGATAGAGTAATGAATGATCATGAAAGAGCAGAAGTGTCTAATTTAAATGGCAACTCTTGGTTTTAGCAAGGAACATCAGTCAGTTAAGATAGAACTCTGAAAGGGAGATAAGCTTATCCTTTGTTAGTTTTAATTTGAACCAACACATGCATTCAGTGGGAAGGTAGTCATAAGGGAGTTCTCTCTGAGAATAAAGGTCCCGTAGCAGTATTTCTCTTTCCACCTGTGAGACTGCAATAAATTTACAATAAAAATTGTTTTGCAATAGCATGTTTCAAAATTCAAAAAAAAAAAAAACAGATTGATTTTTTGGGAATGTACTTTCAGCGTGTACCCCTACCCAAGGGTAAGCAAGCTAGAAATAGTATGAAATGCTTTTGTCTCATCACGATAAAGCCAGGAGACAACATAATTACATTTGAAGTACTTCCATCAATGAAGTCTTCTTGCCTTTAATATGCCCTGTTCTGAATAATGCTCAGTTATAGCAATTATTATATCAGGTTGCAATCATCTATTTACTTTTTTAATCTTCACTTCTTGATTGTATAGTCTCTGAGGCAAAAATGTACTTTTCATTTTATTTCCATGAATAATTATGCCGGCACAATGCCTGGGCACACACAGAAACTCTGACATTGTCTGTTCAGTGAATGAGTGATTGAAACCTAGAAGGAATTCCTCTAATTAGATCTTAAAGAATTGAAGAAAGGAAAAAAAAAAAAAATACTGCCCACAAGCAAACTTTAAAGGATTACAAAAGGCTGAATTTTCTCTCTTTCTTTAAAAAATAAACACCTTTCCCTCATTTTCATTTATTCTTTCTAATTGTCATCATCAGTGAGGCCGCTGCACCCCTTCATTGTCACCACATTTATCTTGTCCTCCTGTGGTTAGCAGCTGGGGTCAGGTGGGCAAAAGAGATGGGGGCTCCTTTTCACTGCTGCTTTTGTAGCCAATGCCTTAGGGACCTTTTCCCTATCTCTGTCTTTTCAGTTTAGACATGAAATCATTTGAAATCTATTAGAAATGAGATTGTGTGTTGAAGTCCTAATTAATTAACACTTCTTTCCATCTCAGAGCCTTGTCTCCCTGAAAGGTCTTTTCCAAACCCTTTACCTTCCTAGTTTCTTATGACAAATGCCATAAGGCAGCAGGGGATGATGGTAGTAAAGATTATTCTTAATAGAAAAAAAAAAATCTCTGATGCCAAGGGTTTCCTTTCAACATTAATTGAGACAGGTTTCTATAGCCAGAGTTCTATGCATCTGCAGTATTCTAAGAGTCAGAAATGGTTCTTTGGTATTGGACTCATCTCAGCTGTGGATGGCACTTTTTTTCCATCTGGCTGAGTCTTGTTTACACTGGTGCTTTTATACAAGGGTCGAGGTCTGTGTGAGTACATATATTTTGATATTTGGAGACTGAGACTAGGTGATTTCTTCGCTCTAAGACAGAAAAGTAGAAATGATAGAGATGAATAGACAGCCGTAAAATTTCAAAGCATCGTTTAGTAGCAACTGCCTTTTAAGAATAAGAACAAAAGCAGAATATACAGCTTGTACTGCATACTAATTAAAATTTATTCATAGAGTTCAAGTTCAAACCTTACTGTGTCTAAATATTTTCATTATTTATTACAATTAGCATAGGCATGATTCACTTTACTTGTCTGCCTTATTCAAGACTACTAGTCCTGTAGAACAGTACTACAGAAGAATTTGGACAAATCTCTTCTACCAGCTGTGTTAGCAATCTAGCAAACCAAATGGTGTCAGAAAGATGTTGCACCACTCTGTATATTGATGGTCGTGGTATGTGGCAATGGTGCAGTGCTAAAATGTTATTTAATATTTTAGATGCAGAGGATAAGGAAAATTAGACCTCATGTTATAATTTGAAAAATGAGTCATGGAAGTTAATTAGCCTATCTAATACCAGAAAGTAAATGAATACCTGAATCAATTCACGGTTAACAATTTAAATAACCCCACTTTTAAGACAGCTTTATAATACCTATATTAAAATTAGAAACTAGAAGCTCTGAAATTCAATCTATTCCTGCATTACTGGTATATGTCTCCCGTTCTTTAAGCGGGAAACCATGCCCTTTTATTTTTCTTATCCTCCTTGGGATTTGGTATAATGCTTCATACCTAGAAGTCACGTGATAAATTCTTTAAAATAAAACTATACTTTCTTTCTATGAATATTTCTGAAAAGGGGAAAAGATGTGGCATTTAAATCAACCAGCACTTATAGAACATCTGCAATGTACACTGACTCAAATTTTACATTTCTGTTTGTCTCTTTCCACCACAAGATTGTAAACTATAGAGAGTTACTCATTTTTTACATCTCCAATGTCCCACACGGTATCTGCCACCTAGGAGGTATTTGGTAATGGTCAACTAAAATAACCCCCAAAATCAAAGGAAAACCACTTCAGCATATTTTTTAATGTGTTTTATTTGTTGAAAGTAAAATCATATTTGTTTATCAAAATTTTGTGACCTGGGAAAATCATATTGCTCATGTTCAAAATATGGATGATAAAGCTTGCATTCAGATAATTCCAAAATCTCTATCTCCAAGCTTAACCGCTCTCATATTTTTATTCCGTTCTTGAATTTCTAACTGCGCACTGGATTTGTGTACCTAGATGTTCATAGGTATCTAAAATTCAATATAGTATGTTTGGACTCACTCCCTTCTCCTTCCAAAATAACTGATTTTAAGTCTTATTTTCTTAATCTTTATTAATTAATGGTGTTCCATGTGCTTGGATTTCTAAATTAGTAATTTCAGTCTTCCTAGAGTATTAGCTCTCAGCAATACCCTCCCCTCATGATCAACATGTCTCTATTCCTGTCAAACCTAATTCCAAAGGGTATTTCAGTTATAGGCTCTTTTCAACCTACCTTGACACTTCTCCATTCATGCCTTTATCATTTCTCTTGGATGATTTAATAAGTGCCTCTGCATTGTCCTCGACTGGAATTTTTCCCTTCTCATGTCTGTAGCTCACAATGTTTCTAGAGTTATCTTTTTAAGAAAAGTAAATATTTCCTAGATTTCTATTTCTACAGAACAATGTAAAACTTTTTGACATATACAAAATTCATAATCCATCCCCAAAATACTTTTTTTTCCAGTTTCACACTAACCACTTCTTCCACCATTCTCTACCCTCTGTTCTTATGGCACAGTCTCAAAAGTACTCTTCCTCTCCTCGAAATCATCTGACTTTGTTTTTCCTTTATAGCTATCTTTTCATCAGAATGCCCTTCCTTATCTTCTTCACCCATTTAACTCTCACAATTTAGCTCCCTTTTATGTGGAAAATTTGTCTGAATTCATAGGTATTTACCTAGTGATTTCTCTTTGAGTTTTTTCATACTCTTAGGATTTATAACTATATTGATTGTATTTCTCTTCTATTTGTCCCTTACCACAGATATTATGCTTGTAATATTAATTAAAATTAATATTCATATTTGTGTGCCTAATACCTAATATGCCTAGTACATAATAAGCACTCAGTAGATATTTGACTTTCTGCCTTCTCACCATTTTTTCTTTCCTCTTTACCACATTCATATACTGATTATCCTCTAAAATTATAGGTTTGAATATACCTACTAAGAAATCTCTATTTGTATGTATGAATTATATTTTTAAAATAAGTAACTGTTATTTTACGCCATTTGTATATACAAGGAAAATGATTCATTTAAAAATCAGGAGGTTGATGGTGGCACCTACTGGCCAAATGTGATATTGCATCTCAGATCTATTGTTTCTTTAAAAATTGGGGCAAAGGACAAATTCTTCTGAGCACTGAGATAGTGGAGAAAAATCAGTGGCTACAGTGGAGTTGAATGGAGCAGGTTTACACCAAGAAAGGCTCCTCAGAGTCCTTTAAGTGTTGAGGAGCAAACCAAGCGACATTTACTGTTTGAATGGACAACCTTCACTTAGGTACAGAGCTCGCTGCCACACCAAATTTGTGATATAAATTTCAATTTCCATGTCAGTTCAACTTTAGTCAATAAGTCCTTTCTAGGGAGTCACACCCTAAGTCAATCAATAAAAGTGAATGTAAATCAGGAGTTGCTTTAACTATTTCCAAAGAGCCACCTTCCTTCCACCAGATTTTAATTGAGCACAAGCTATGCATGTAACACTGCATAGTAGCGTACTGTAGAGTTGTACACCATAAGAATATGTGATACACGTAGAAAGCCTTTGCTTTTAATAATTTCACACTCCACTTGGAATATAGTGATTAGATCATCATCACACTTTTCTACTGTAGATGGCTAAAATTAGTGAGTGTCAATTCTATTCTAGTGATAAGGAATATGTGAAAACTCACATACATATTCAAATCCAATAAGAATCAGAAGTTATTATACTCTTCCCATTTAAGATCTTCTAATCTCAACTCTATTTAAGTGGTTCATATCAGTTCAATAATTTTAAATCAGATATGGTGGCCTGAGACTGGCTCAGGAATTGTCTCACTGAGACCAGGCTAGAAATTTCTGAACCAAGGAAACTAAATTGAAAATGCATAGGAGAGAATTCTGTGCTTTACAATATCCTATAATTCCCTGTCTTTCCGTCCATCCCCAAACAAATGCACCTTCCTCTCTCATACTGGCCAAGCGAATTGGCTCTGAGGACAGACAGATGTGCTGGGTGAGTCCACTCCTTAATATTTGTGGGATCCTCTTCAGTCACTTAATCCCTCTCCACTTCAATTACTTAACAATAAAATATAGATAACTATGACATCTACCTGACAGTTTTGTTTTGAAGAATAAACAAAATATACACCTAAAGCATTTAGCATATATATCTGATGCATACTTAATGCTTGATAAATGTTAAATCTCAATATTTTTAACTGGACCAAACCACTGATAATTTCAGTAAAATGTTGGACACCTTCCTGCTCCAGTGCTTTTATGTGTGCAGGTCCCTCTACTAGGATAAGTTTTCCTTTCTGCTTTAAATAGACAATTTCTGATTGTTCCTCACGACCAACTCATTTCTCCTCTGAAGTTGTCTTTGATGTCACTAGGTACATGCTAACTACCACCACTTTCATTTAATGATTCTTTAAACTTGGGTCAATATAAAGCATCTTTTTATAATTACTGCTCTCTCTTAACGTGCCCATCTCCTCATATGGTGTGAAGACTGAACACATCACGAGGAACCAGGAGCAGAACCATTAACTGTTGACTAATCATCATTTTCTTCTTCTCCCCTCTCCACTCTCAGCATCTTACTTCACAGTCTGACACACTAATCTTTCAACAAGTGTTTGTGATTTATTTGAATTCAATGGAATACCAGGAAGATAGGAAAACTCTTCAGTAAACAGAGCACTGAAGACTTTGTAGAAATAAAGAAAACAGCTAAGAGGTCACATGGAAGAATGCTTCCAAAAAGTCCACGCTCTTTCTGAGTCTGAATGTTTGACCAGTGGGAGTTTGGGGATTCCCTCCGCTTTGTCCCAGACAAGAAATTGAGATCAGAAGACCTGGCCCTTTCAAATGAGACTGTTATAAGAAACCTCATCTCCCTCCTCCCATCACCTCTCTCTATTCCAAATGTGGGCATTGCCTCTAGGTGTATGGGCTGAGGGAGCTGGAGACTTGGGTACTAAGTACAGAGCTTATACAGGGACCTCTTTCTAAGATTTTATGGATTAGGCTAAAACTCCAAGGCCAAGAACCAGGAATCTACTTGCAAAATGTCATAGATATTTGTTGGCCATTTCGTTGAAGTACCAAAAAATAAGAAAATCATTTTTTACAATCCCTTTGCGTTTAAATACCATTATTTGACAACTTTTATACTGTAGAAGAAAGTATGGCATCAAAAGGTGGTTATGAAGTCAGACAGATCTTGGTTTAAATCCAAAGCTCTATGACTTTTTAAAAATATGTATAATCCCTTTGACTTTTTTTCTTCAAACATAGAAATAAGTATAATAAAATTTATGAAGTTTTGACATGGATTAAATAACGTAATATACATAATATGCTTGTCACATAGTAGACACTTCATATTGTCATTTGTAGGTATTCAATGAATGACATTTATTTTGTTATTATTAATAATAATGATGATAATTATAAACATGCTGTGGTAAGTGATGAAGCCCTATAATGATAATGTGGACAAAACCGAAAGACCCCTAAGGTGGTATAATTTTCCAGTCATAGCTATAATCCGTTCTTGTTATTCTTGATGTCTATTTTTCAGATTTGGAAAATGAAAAGACATCTGTAAAAGTGGTATTTTTTCAGATTCCAGATTCTTTATCCACTGAATAGCTGATGCTTTAATGAAGTTTTGATAGTTTCTCTTTATTTGAAGGCATCGGAAAAACGGGAAAAAAAATCCCTCCCACTTTCTGATTTCACAGGATTGGAGTTGAAGTAAGGGGCAGATCATCACGTTATTCACCACTGCCTAGTGCAGACCTTAAAATGAAAGACCTCTAAATGTCTCATTCATTAGCCACTCTTGTTCTCCACACTGCAAATGATTTCTGGGTAGCATAAAAAGAAAGCTCACTGAAAGTTCACTAGACTCCATTCTAGTGGCATCTTTTGATATTTATTTTTTTCCAGAATCTCTCCACCCATCTAATTTCTATTCTTCCCCTTCCCCTTTGCATCCCACATTCACCTTGGAGTAGATGACACCTGGCTCTTTGGAATGATCACAAGTATCATTTCTTAGAATGCAGGGATCTTGATTAAGCCAAGATTCAATCATATAAGAACTGAAGCTTGTGGTTCAAAGTCTACTTTAACATTAATTACCTGCTCTGTGACCTCCTAGCAGTGTATACCAATCACTCTCAAATCATGTGTACATGTATATGGGACTGCATATGGAAGGGCATTTTTCTCTTTCGTGATCCTTTCAGTGGAAGCAAGCCTCCTAATAAACTGCCAGACTAGTTAATCCTACATCAGAGCATATGTGGACATGAGATGTCCAGAATGTAGCTCTTTAGTAAAGTATCCCTGGGAAAGGCAGGATATGTAAAAGTATAAGTCATACAATTTCAGTGTGATCGGTGCTGTATGGGAGGTTCATGCAATTCACCATGAAAGCATGGAAAGATACACTATCAGATATACTTGTAAGCAGATTATTTATTATGAGTTTTAATTTTACACCAGAAGATCTACACATTGCTTATTAGGACTGATTAAGAGCAAACTTCTCTGTCCCATCTTGGCCAACCCTTTCTCCCAAGGTAAAGATGCTGCTCTCTCCTCTGTGCAGTGAGAACTCTTCATTATACCTTCAATTTGAAATCTGTAACAATGGTGCAAAGGTTCTACTAATGAATTGCAAGTTTCTTTGCAGTAGAATGTGTGACCTAGTCATCTTTGTGTCCTTTTAGCTTTTAGCAAAAGGTGTTGCCCATGTTAAATAGGAAATACATGCGTGTTAAATAAATGAAGAAATAGGATTAATATGTGAAGTTTGCAGAAATGAGTTTATGAGAGAATGATTTAAAATAAACTCCTTAACTGAAAACAAAAATTAAGATGGTCTTTAACACTTTAAAGTGTTTGTATCTAACCAAATTGGAAAATAAGAAGAGGGCTGTTTAACGGCGGCTCTGTAGCAGAATTCTTGCCTGCCATGCCAGAGACCTGGGTTTGATTTCCGGTGCCTGCCCTATGCAAAAAATAAAAATAAAAAATAAAATAAAACTAAAAGATTTTAAAGGAGAAATTATTCTGACTTTGGGGTTGGAATAGACAAGAAAAAAAATTTAAAGAGGAATGAAACAGATACCTATATTTTAATCACTACTTGCAACAATTGCTAAATTCAAATCTTATTGTAGATATTAAGCTATTAAGCTATTGTTAGTTATTAATATCTTGATGTATAGCTAATGCTAATAATAGTGCATTTTTGAGAATTCATTATTCATGAGGGTAACATACTGGAAAATTTAAAATTTATAAGTTTTAGAGTTAGACTAAGTTCTTATTCTTCTATGAGTAACAAGATCTGTTTTTTTTGCCGCTTTAAGTAGTCTTTGAGATCACTTTAAGAGTCTAATAGTCAATGCGCAAGAAATATTCACTAATATTCTGTGCCAGCTACTTTGTAAGAATTTTGGAATCTTGATCTCAGTTAATCTTCACTACAACTTGGCTAGGCAAGCATTTTTATCCTACTTTAAAGGTGAGGAAACTGAGGCACAAAGAGTGCAGGGAGCTTACCCAAGAATAATTCAAATTCTTAGGATTTAAACCATGTCAGCTTGACTTCACTTTTGTGTGCCTGATGTTCTATCACCCCTATATTGTCAAACTCATGCCAATTAATCCAATGAGCTAGGCTTTAAAGAACGAGATTCCAGTATAGAGGTTTTGATGAAAAGATAGTGGACAGGATAATATAGAGTTTAATGCATATATCAATAGGGCAAGAAATGGTACAGTCAATGAAAGGTCAACGAGTCTGGGGACCAGACCCCCAGGTTAAAAAAAAAGAATGAACAGAAACCTCACTCCCTTTACAGTTTTGATTGACAGAAAATATGATATCAAGATACCAGTTTGGGCAACTAAATATGCTGATAATTCCATCAAATAACTACAAGAAACTCATTTTATTTTTCCAAATTCTGTCTAACAGCTGGACTTTTACGGTCTTATTTTCTTGCACCTACAAGAAAAGCAAGAACATTTTGAGTATACTTTCCACTGGAGTTAACAAAAGTACTAAGTGTATTAAATATATATTCTTTAATATATTGATATTAGCTTAGCATGTGGAATATTACTTGACAATAGCATTGCTTTTAAGACTTAAAGAATCTCTGTATTCATAACTGGAAATCAATTACCTTATGTGATAACTTGCAGTACAGTGCTGGAAAAAGCTAAAGAATTCTGTATTTATACAAAATAAACAAACACATATAGAGTGTATGCCATTTTACTGTAAATGTCAAATACTTAATATGGGTTTTATAATACAAGGTTTATTTTTATGTCACATAAAATTCTATGTTTTGATAAGCATTATTTTAAAACCAGCAAACAGAGCATTTGTGATTATTCACTGCTTTTCAAGCAGTTGTTTGAGGAAAGGAGAAAAATATTAAACACCAAAGAGCAACTAAATTAACAAGTTGAATGACTTGTACCTGTAGATTAGAGTATAATAATTTAGCAGGTCTAAGCACAAGCTCAGATTGTCAATTTGAACAAAAAAAAAACCTTTGGAAAAATAAAAAGCACATATAAAATACCTTTTCCATACATCTACATATAATTAAACAAACATACTCAATGGTAAGTTCTCAGTAAATCACAGTAAAAATATTAAGCTACTAACTCCTACAAACTTATCTATGCAATTTCTCTTAGATATATACACCTAAAATGCAAAGTAAGTTATATTTGTATTGATAATTGAAACTTTAAGAAGTTTGGGGAATATCTTCCTAAGAAACCTGGTGGAAACGTTTTAGAATATTTTGAAAAATTCTCAGCTTAGTATACATGCAATTTATTTTAACTTGTTTGAAGAGGTATCTGTAAAGAAAAGACGGTTTTTAAATGTTTTTCCACTTTTCCAGACAACTTTGAATTTGGAAAACAGATCTTGAGCAGCAATTCTTCTTTGCATGTATAGGTCTGCCCTTGCAAAATCAAATGATATTTTCACTTGAAACTTATGTCATAAAATAAATATCCTTTAAAATTATTTGGAAAAATAATAAATGCAAATAAACTGTGTTTGCCAGTTCTATCAATCACAAGGGAATAAAATCTTTGCTAGTATAGACATGTTTTTTTTTTTTTTTCTGTGTAAATTATTCCAGATGATTAATGTTACTTTGATGCAGAGATGCTGCATTGGGATTGATTTAGCCATTTTCCTTATCTTTCTTCTTCACCTTTGAAGACAAGGGCATTCTCCAGTCCATGGGTTTGAGAATTTCTCTATTTTTATTCAACTAAGAGATACGAAATGCAATATGAATGGGGTTAATGTAAGGCATCAGAGCAATCTGATTTCCTTACTGTCATTCAGACACATGGAGAGCACAAATTTAATATCCAGGGGTCAAGCACCGAGGAAGCACTCGGCAAGTACTCTAAAATCGAATCAAGTTACATATCCTAAGTCTCGGTGTCCTCATGTATAAACTGACACTAATAACACGTAGGTCATAGAGTGGTTGTGAGGATATGGTGACAGGAATAAATCACGTACTTCGATATAGCATTGAGCACACATATAATTAAAACAGAACTCTTTTAATTCTGTTTAATTAAACAGACCTGCCCCTCAGGTCTTGAATACAGCCATGATGGTACAAATTGAAGACAATGGAGAAAAAGAAGCTCAGAATTAGTACCAGGGAAAGTTATTCCAGAAGGAGTAGTGGCTGTCACCAGCGGGTAGGTAACCTCTTTTTTGCATCCCCACCAATGGTTTAAGGTATTTCAAGTGTCCCTGCTCTTCAGCATTTACTCACCTTTTCAAATGGAAAACTCTTGAGTTCTAAAAGTCGTATGCATTGATTTGTATCTCTCTTCAGTTTATAAATTTAGGCACAATTAAAAAGGGGAGGAAATAAATTGCCAGGAAATTTGTCTTCAAAATATATAACAAACCTAAGCATCACACATAGGCATTGCATTCAGCTTCTCTTGCTTACAAAATAAATTCTTCAATTGCCCTCAATTCCTAGCCCGTAAATGTCTTGGCTTCACATTAGCATTTATGTGGCAGAAGATACCATTATGCTTTGACAGTAGTCTATTATAATGACACTATTTCACTTGGAAACACTGATTGTTTCTTAAATATAGGTTATACACCTGGTCATTTCTAGTAAGTGCATTAAATACTAATTATTACTTTTGTTAGCTTTTGCTTTTAAGTGACAACTTCCATAAATATTATTCCAAAGGATGCCATAATTCTGCTGCTATTTCCTTAGACAAAAAATGTATAGGCAGAAGTTGTCACTTTTGTTATGAAACTTTCTTTAATTTGGTATTCACATTCACACACACAGACACACATGCAGACCTCATCAACTGGTTTCTTTATAATCAAATCAAGAAGACCAAAAATCCTGACATATCTGAGATGGTTGCCACGCTGTAATTAATAGAACAGATCTCTCTTTCACTCTCAAAACATTTCAGTTGGTACAAAGTTATATCACCATATTTAGTACCATTCTCTGCGATGAAATAAGAAACACATTCCCAAATCTGTTTAATCATTCATTTTTCTATCTAGAACCCGACTATCTTAGAAGATAGTGATATAATCTCTGTTCACATTAAATCAAAACTTAGCTTATCCCTCAACCTTTCAACTACCTCGTTCACATCCACATAGTAATATTATTTCCCAATTGATATTGGCCCAAGAAGTTATTTTCTCCATAGTCTGTTCACATCTCTAGCCCTCTTACTTTACTCCTATAGCTACTATTGGTTTGTTGTGTTTTTTTTTTTTTACATGGGCAGGCACCAGGAATCATACACAGGTCTCGGCACGGCAGGTGAGAATTCTGCCACTGAACCACTGTGGCCCACCCATACCATTGGGTTTTATAAGGTAGAAAATATATTAATCTCCTTGGTCCAAAAAAATATATCTGTAGGCATTGTGGTGGATTGAATTGTGAACCCCAGGTCAAACATGTTCTTGGACTTGGTCAACATTCTGATGGATGTGGACCCATTCTAAATAAGATCTCTTCAAGATGTTACTTCAGTTCAGGTGTGGCCTGACTGACTCAGATTGGGCCTTGATCTGAATTGCTGGAGTCCTTTATCAGCTGAGAGAAAGTCAGACGGAGAGAGAAAACATTTGGGGCAGCAGAAACTGGAAGGCAACAGAACTGGAAAAGAAAGGAGAACACATCACCATATGCATTGCCATGTGGTGGAAAAGCCAAGGAACCCCAAAGGTTGCTGGCCAGCCAGAAAATATTGATCATGGAATAAAGCAGACCTTTAAGTTTCTGAAAGTATCAGCCCATAAGTTCCTGTAATTAAGCCACCCCATTGTATGTGATCTGTTTTTGCAGCTAGGAAGTCAAAACAGACTTCAATTGTATTTTCCCACTTTTTTACACATACGCATGCATGTATATGTAAGATATGTAAGATAGGTTTGTGTGCATATCACCAAAACATGTTGTGTGTTGAATCTGTCTTCCTGTTTTTATAATTTTACCAATTTTAAACTAAACTTCTATCTAGTATCTCTGCCTCAGTCCTCCTCCTCGAGTCTAAATAACCTCCTGAACTGCCAATGGATGTTACATTTTTAAAGCTCAGATCTGGTCTTTTCTCTTCCAATTTACCTTACCTGCAGAGTGAAGTCCAAATTTCTTGGGGTAGTACAGAGGGTTTGTTCCCATCTTTGCCTAGACTATTTTATTTCCTCATTTATTGAAACTATGCATCCTATAGAACGTCTTTGTACTCCCTGTTATTCTTTACAACTATGTTTGTATTATTATAATAATATAATGAATAATAAGAATAATAACATCATTTTTTGTGGGAGTGTTTACCTTGCTCTGTGCTGTTTTCTCTGCTTGGACTGTGCTTTATTTGGCAAGATTTTATTTATCCTTCAAAGTTCAACTCAAATACTTACCCTTCCTCTTAAGTTCTCAACTTCATTTATCCTTAACCTCCGCCAATTCCTCCCCTACCCCTTCTCTAATGCACACACACACACACACCCCACCACCACCACTACTGATCAGATTTCTCATCTGTTTTCAATTTTGCAGTAATTTTCATATTCAATTGCATTAATTCTCACCATACAGAATCGTTTTTTACATGACAATGTCCCCAGTTATGGTCACTATTATTACTATCATTCTCTAGATGGTAAAATCATGCCTGATATATAGTAGGAAGTAAATAAATATTTACTAAATGGACAAACACCCCTGTCATCACTCTGTTTTACTGGATTTGCATATTATTAAGGCATTTTGCCCCTCCACATAGTCTAAGGCTAAAGCAGTCTTTGCTATGTATCAAGGTCTTTGCTAAGCACTTTGTATGTGTTTCTCTAATAAGTCCTCACAGTTACCTCATTCATTTTACTGGTGAGAAGCAAACTAGGTTAAGAGCATTCAGTTCATCTTTCCAATGTCCTATGATCATTAAGCGTCAGGGCCAGCTTTTGAATGTAGAGTCAATTCCTACTACTGCCTCACATACTCTCTCTCATATTTAGGAAGATATAGGGTCAGTTAAATATTCACCTAAAACTGTCAGTTTTTTAATTGATTGTAATAGACATATCAGAAGCTATTTAGTGAGAAAATAGTTTTTGAAAAAATATACAAAATTATGGATGGATTTGGATTTGAAAAATTCAGGGCAAAAACTAAGGAGATGGAGAACTTTACACTGTGACAAAAAGTAAGAAAAATTGATGAAAAAATGGAATATTTTTTCAAATTCACAATTTAAGAGAAATGTGATTGTAAATATGAAATTTAAAAATATTTGTTTTAAAGTTACTGGAAAGGACTTTGGAGAAAAGAATTAAGACTCACTTTTGTTTGATTTCAAAAGCTTCGATATTTAAAAACAGGGCACAAGAGTTAGACAATTGCAGTTAGACATTCACATTCAATATAAGAACCTAGGGTTAAACAAATCATACACAAAGTAGAAATTGTCATGATAGCGTGAAGTATCAAATAGTATCAATCTGATACCAGCATATCATGTTCTATCAAGACATCACTTAAATTTAGTGGACAGAGCGGCAAAAAAGCATTTCACAGACACGGTCACGAAATAAGAACTGGACATGGTGAAATAAAATTAATTACTGGATTCCCAAATGGTTGCTAGACAGGATCACCAGAGACAAAGTGAGAATAAATTAATTATCAAAACAAAATAGTAGTCACAGGAGGTGCACAGTGCATTTCTCAAGTTAACATAAACTATGGTGAAAGAGACAATCAAGCTGATGAAGGAGAAAATTGGGGAAGGGAGAAAATATACATGTTTCATCAAATTGAGGAGTGTGTTCTGGAAGGATTTGACGTGTCAATATGTAAAAACAATGCTATTTAGTTAAAAGTTAAATCATCATTATTGAAGTTTTATATGTAAGAGAGATCATTGTATTTGGTTGATTATATTTTAAATGTAGACTGTGGGGAAAGTGTCTCTTTTCAGGCATCTTAAATTTTTCTACTTTATGTATTGACAAAATAAATTTGGTTTTAACCCTTCTAATGCCTGTCTTTTCTGAAAATAGTTTGTAAAACCACAGCACTTACATTGCCCAGCGTTTCCCAGCCCATGCAAATGTAACACATCTCAATCTAGTTATAATCCACTGACATTTACTGTTATGTACATATTTTAAATGCTCCTAAATGCACATAGAAGAGAAATTTAAAAGTCATTAAACTAGCTGAGAAAATTGATGGTGAATAAAGCAGTGATGACAGTTTTTTCTTTGATAAAATTAAGCCTGTGATAATTTTTACTAACTCAAGCAAAATTTCAATTTTTATTACTCAATATTTTACTAATTCAATTTCATTTGTTTTTATGCCTTTCTTTGCTCATTTTTCCCTTGTTTATTATTATTGTATAATCTTTCTCTCATTCTGAAAAGAACTTGACCATTTTCTTGCAGCTTTTTAATGGGCTTTTGATTGTCAACAACAGGAAAGCTATTGTAAAAACAATTATTATTTAAACTTTTTCACATGTATATTTAGTTACTAAAAATCTCTGTTAAAAAGTGCCCACCTTACAGTACACATTGTTTATTTTTTTTACTTTGTAAAATGTTTCTAATGCTCAAGATTAGGTGATGCTTATCTTAGATTGTGAGACTGCCATGACAAATACCACCCCATGGCTTGGCAAATCAACAAAGAATTTATTGGCTCACACATTTGAGGCTAGAAGTTCAAAATCAAATTATCAGCAAGGCTTACTCCCAGACCCTACATCATTCTGGTGCTGGCTGCCAGCAGTCCCTGAAGTTCCTTGGCTTGTATCTCTATATCCCATCACCTGTCAATGTGTTCTCCTTTCTGTGTCTGCTATTCCAATTTCTGCTGACTTCTGGCTTCTTCCTTTGCAGGCTTCTTTAACTTATGGTTTCAAGTTTCTTGTTTATATGGTCTCTGTACTATGGATTAAGACCCAACCTCATTCAGGTGGGCCAAACCTCAAGTAAAAATCAAGAGGTCTTATTTACAATGAGTTCATACCCACAGAAATGTGTATTAAGTTTAAGAATAAGTCTATGCTGGGGTACATAATTCAACCTACAAGAATGCTCTAATTGTGTCCTAGCATTTCATTTATGATTGTCATAAAGAAAAGTACTCTCTTTTGTGTACAGCTCAGATTATTTCTGCTATTCAACCATGTACAGCCTCATTTATTGAGAACAAGAGAGGATGCTACCTAAATGCAGTTTGGTAAACAGCTCCCTCCTCATTTACAGAGAAGAGGAAGGAGATATTCAGATGATCTTGAGATGGTTTTCCTTGGGACAGAGGGACAAATACTTGGGTATAGTGTTTTTCTTTCAAGAAAAGAAGCTTCCATAATTGGAAAATTTTGGTGAAAAGGAAAATTTTATGTCTTCCTATTATTAAGAAAGATGTTGATCATTCATAAATATTTCAAAAATCATATTTTTAACAACAAATAATCAATTTTTCCTACCCAGAGAAGTATAAATAACAGTATTAGCTCTTCTCAGCATCTTCCTTGATCTTGATTGCTTTTCTACTTTGGAGCTTTCAGAACTTCTTCTTTTCATACATTCTAACCCTTAGTATTTAACCCTGTTTTGTGGTAAAGCAACTAAGCATCTCCACATGAGCATTTCATTTCAATGATTTTACCTGAAAAAATTATCCAGAAACATTTCTATATAATTCACAAGCTATTTAGCATTAAAAGAGCAATGGAGACAATGAAAAGATAGGTAATTTGGTGATTGAGTGCCTGATATTCCAAACTTACGGGAATAAAATTTGAAGTTGCTTACCAGGAATTCAAAAATTCTACTCAGGCTATAGATATCAAGTCAAAATTTGAACAAAAAGGGAAATGAAGCCACAAGTAATGTAGGAAAACATATTATAAATTTACAAACAAATTGGGGTTAAGTTTGGCAAAAATATTTCTAGAGTTAATAGGGAAATATTATTTGCTCTATAAATTTTGCAAAATAATGAAAACAAATAAACCAAGATTTGGAGGCCGATTTTCATAGCAAATAAGTTGACCTAAATTAATTCTGTATTTGCACATGAAGTTTGTTGTCTGATATATTTGTTGAATCAAATGAACTTTTTAAAATGATGGTTTAGTTTTTGTTAACTGTAAAAAAACAAATATTAGTAGGTGCTATAATCATAATAATTATCATTTATTCCATGAAAAACATATGTTTTTGCTCGGTAACTGAAGGACAACATAAAATGGAAGAAATATGATCCATATACCATGATTTTAATTACATCAATAGCAATTGCCATGTAAGTATAGGTTGTTATTGTTGCCTATACTCGCAGCAATATTATGGACATTTTAATGTGGTGAACTACTTTCTACTCAACAGCTCTGGAAATGAGAAATTATTATTTTCCACTTTTAAAATGAGGAAGCCAAGTCACAAGCATAACAAATCTACAAATTATTTTTACCGCTTAACAAACAAAGCCCTTTGAGTCTTCTCTGTGAAGTCGAGCAAATAGTAACACAAAGAGCTTGTGGTGAGTCTCAGATGAGATGGAAATATTTCTAATTGTTCAAAATATTGATATTATTTGATATTATTAAGATTTTAAGTTATGTTGCATTTGTAGGTCTTCTCCCATCTAATGATTTTTTTCCTATCTAGACATTTATTCATTCATTAGTATCTTGGCCTTTTTTCTAAAGATACATATTTTTTCCCCTTTATTGGCATTTTCCCCTTAAGCATGGTACTGGTACAGGATTTATTCAAGATTATATATATTATAACCAGTGAAAGTGAATATATGGCAAAATGTTAAAATGTAACATTATTGCTGAGATTGAATTCTGTGTTTGGATCCTCTGAGCTTTCTTGTAATCAGAATATGAAGAAGAATGCAATTATTTGATGTTCCTCATTGAAAATGATTGAATTCCCCACCATCACCCATTTGGTGGCTTGCAGTCTTTCGCTAATGTGTTGATAAACAGTGAAAAAAAATGAATGGATTGCTAAAGGAAAAAATTACTGCATTTATTTAGTGGACATTAAGTGATGCAATAGGAAGTGTTTAAACGTATACTTTATAGTTTCAAAGTAAATTTCATAAAGCTATTAACCTATTTTCTAGAATAAATTGGGGGTTTATATGAGAAAATGGCAATGAAGTTAGCATAATTTTTGTTGTTACACATTAAAAAAATTTTCTCAACATAATCCATGGTAACATGAGTTGTTAATAAATTAGGAAACTTATTTGTCACATAAATTATACAATTCGGGGAATAAGCTCCAAGGTTTTAGTTATGTGTTAGATGTGTTCAGTTCAGTGTAACCTTACAAATTGTTTAAAGAACACTGTGTATCTTCAGTTCATATATAGAAAATCGCTGGTCACTGTAATGCTGCCTGGACATTTTTGGGAATGCCACTATATACTTAGGATGGGAACTTCAGTTTTTAACACTAAAATAATGCTAGGGTTGACAGGTTAAAATGCATTGTTGGAGCAAATTATACTTGTGGCTAATTGTTCTAATTTCCTTTGTCAACACTATATCAAATCATTAACTATTTTCAATTATCACTGAATGATTTAATAGTCATAGCATATCGCATTATTCTATTACCTCCTGATGATTTATTTTTAATCATATGGAGAGTACATTGTCAGTGTGATAGCTGAATTACATTAATTTGGCTATAAACACAATGATGCAATTTAAACTAGTGATTGCAATAGTGTTCTTTCTCCATAGATCTGCCTTGTAATTCCACTGAATTTTAAATATTTAATTAAATTGCTTAGTTTGATTCAGAAATTATATTTTGATTATATGACAAAATTCTGAGTATAAGAAATTATTATATAATTTCAAGCTGAAAAGTAAACCATATCCACTTTGCTGTTACAATGGTGTATGCATATTACATAAAACTGGAATAATAACTTAATAATTTGAGCATATCTTGTGAATTACAGATTTAAAGACCATGTATTTAGGTTTTATCTTTTCACTTTGGTTATAGATTTTATCTTTGCATATGAAAAGTGATAGCAAAAAGAAAATAACAGAAACTTTTACATATAACATCATAGGGTAGCCTTGGCACATATCTGTGGAAAAAAAAACCTCATTTTATCACTAACTACAACTCTAGATTATAATCATATTCATATATGTGTATATATGTTACAATAAATATGTGTTTGTTTATATATATACACACTTAGTCATTTCCATGTCAGTCATCTGCAGTATTTCTTTCTGTTTTCATGAAAGTACACTTGCTGATACCAGGTGGGAGTTATAAATTGTGAGAAACTACAGAAGGCACGTGATTGTTTCTGTGACCTCCTGTACAATTAGCTCCCCTTATAGAGTCTCTATCAAGTCCATGAATTCTGCTTCCATGATATCTCTGCCATCTCCTACTCTTTTCCAAACCTCCTTTCAATCCTAGATGAGTCCAATCACCTCCTAATTGATGCCCTTTGAAATAATCTCTCCCTCCTTCAGGTTCAAATTCTCTTTTCTGATTATTTTTCACCAGTTAGAACCTTTTCTTCATTGAGTCAGGGATCATATGCCTAGTGCCTCACCCTAGTGCCTGACATTCAGGAGCCTCGTGATAAACATGTGTGCCCAATACAAGAACAACAAAGAAAGTATAAACGTTTAATTCGGTGAATAACCTGAAAACAGACCAACAAACAAACAAACATGCAGTGCCTCAAAAAAACATTAAGAATGTAATCTGATATTCAGAGTTCTCCAACTGGTCCATTCTGACCAGCACTCTTCCTAAACCCAAATCATATCCAAATCTTAGTCACCTTTCAAAACCTGGTTCAACAGCCCGTTCCTAAATGATCTAGATGGTCAACATGTGGCCATTCTCAATCAATGCAAAAAACCACCTTGCTTTTCTCTAAACAACCCACAGCCTCTTTTGTGAATCAACATTTTGGCATTGATAATTTTGAAACTTTTAAAATTAAAGTTATTAACATTCATGCTATGTGTTCCTATAGCAGAAACATCTTTAAGGAAAGATTTACACATAATGTATCACTGTTTTCCTGTTGCAGAAAAGACGTGAAACATGTCTGTATATTCCGTAAAGCGATAGGATGATGATGGGTGAATAGACTTGCAAAATCACATAAAGGCTTGCAGACTTAAATATTAGGATGCATTAGAGCTATACCTTCTTCTCTTGCATCACAAATGGCATTATTCCAACACTAATACAATTATCCGTGCTATTTTATAATACTTCTTCATTCACTTTACATCTCCAAACCCTCAAAAAACATATTTATGCCAATATCACATTTTTCCTTATTTAATATATTCCTATAAACCAGCCCAGCAAGGCCATATGTCTTGATCCACAAATGGGCTATGATGTCATGCACTATGCTTAATTCAGGAGATTGGGGGGATCAATAACAACTTCAAATTGACTGGTTTGCAGCCAATTAAAATGGATTGTTGATCCGATTGTTCAAATGATGGAATGACAAAGCTGTATTCTAATATGTTCAATTCTTGATCTGCAGCCGGTTGTTAGAATACCTGCAACACCCTTCAGTGATATTGACATGAATACCATTCATTGAGCCAGACCTATATCATTTCAGAATTCAGGTCACCCTGTAGAATATTATTTAATTTCCTGTGAAAATCATGATTTAGAAAGAAATTTAAAGTCCATATAAATAATTACTTTATTTTAAAACTGAATTTATGTTATCTATGAACTATGAAGTTCTATTCTTCTAGTAATAAACATATATTATATTCAAATAATGAATTTATTCAGCAAGACATGCAGCTGTGCAACTAAATAATATTTTATCAGTTAAACAAATGTTTAACATCATCCACCTATTGATGACTAAGAGTTCCCAACTCAAACTTTGGGGGGAATCTTATTTGAACAAACTAAATTTACAAAATAGTTCTTTGATATTTTGGAATAGCTCCTTGTCAATTGTTTCCATGATGGGACCAAACACTGGAAATATATGTCAAAGAATGAAGCAGCAGACTGAGAACAGGGGCTATCTGTCGTGTGTACCTGCATAACTCAAACTTCCAGCGTTATCCACAACATGGTAGGCACTTAATGAACATTTGTTAAAATTATGCTTCTTCATTATTTTCATATTAAACCTTCAATAAATTCAATTTTGAAGATAAAATAAATGTAACTTTCCTGCAATTCCCAGGAAACTTACTATTAATGAATATATTTCACTAACACATAGGCTGAAGTTGGGAGTCATGTAATTAAAGGTTTTCTTTGACATTATGTTTTAAAAGTAATTATTGAAAAAGAACTTCATTTTCCCATAGATACACAATGATGAAGCTCAGACATAGTTTTAATCAACTACATTGTCAACATTGATGATCTAAACAGAAATGCATGATTATAAAGATTTGAAAAACCTAAAAATGGTGGGTCTACCCTCATGTAAACACTCTCTTAAGCTCACGCTGTATTTAGATAATGTAAAAGTGACAGAAAACCTGAGAACATTGCTATATATTTCAGAATTATTTTGTTATATCTGATAAAGTTCAGTGACAACCCCAGACATTTTCAAGCAACAGTGTGATTGCTCTAAAATGCATTTTCTAAAAGGCTACGTGTCAGGGGTTTATCTCGCCTGTTTTCATTTTGAATTACTGAGGAATTTTGAATCTCTGAACAGTCTGTCATTCTTTCTCACAATGTGTAAATTGAAGCTATTATAGCTCTGGAGACCCTTTTAGAAACATAGCAAAGATGTTCACCAGAGATTTGAACTTTGATGAACATGTTCTCTTGAGCTTCTGGAAAGAACTAAGATGCTCACTGTTGTTTGCTCATTATGATTAGGATAAAAAGCAAATCAGAAATCTTCTGATATTTATTTTTTGAAGCTCTCTCGGTATATCCAGGAAGGAAACAGAGAAGGAATGCTTGTAAGCTAAGTTTCATAAAATTAAACTTTTGTTTTAAGGTCAGGTGGATGGCAGCTTATATTCTGCCACAATTGTTTCTTCAGGATTTTGGCAAATTCTATTCCTCTTCATAGCACTGGCTCTGGGTTAGTGTGATTTATTTATTAATCTTTTAATGAAAAGAACTTTGCGAGCGCTTCACGTAGATTTTTCCAAATATATTTTGTATTTTGTTTTGGAAATGTTCTGAAGACCAAAACATGCAGTCATATTTTTCAGACTGTGAATTAATCAAGGACGCCTTTGCCAGGCATTTAGATAGTTTAGCATATTTTTAGAAATATTTTCTCAGAATTGTGTAAGTCATGCATGTACCTAACAGAGATATTATATTTTGTTGTTTCTTCTGGCACACCCATTGTCGATGCAATTTTTTTCAAATAAGACAAGGCCATTTTTAGAAGAATCACACGTTCATAGAAGTTTGTCAAGAAATACATGGTTTACATGTTGTATTCTAATATAATCAATCTTACAAGGTTCTCAAGGGAGCTATAAAGCATACTGATACCAAATCAGTAGCAACAACTAGGGTATTCGATATCTTAGTGTTTCTAAAAATTGCACAAGAACACAACCTCTAGATTTTTCTATTCCATTCATTTTAGGAAAAAAGGTAATCCCTTAAGTAGTATTTTTCTTTTTATGTATTCATTGTACATTTTGCCTCTTTAATGAGCTAAAGTATACAGAGTAAATTAGGTATCCTCTATGCAATGATCTATGGAAATGCTCCATGTAGATTTGAGTAGGGTTGAAAGAGACTTCACACATCTGTCTTTGATGGGCAGCATCCACCATTCCCAAACAGAGAAGTGAAAACGCCCTCAAACTTAGAGTTGCTCATCTGTGAAAAAGAGAATTTAACTATGATTGTGTCTCATTTAGAGACGCTGCAAAGGCAGTGAAGTGACAGCTGTGTTTATCTCGTTTGCACACATGGAGGATGCAGTGAGCTTCATAGAAGGAAATAATTGGTTGCGTTCTCATCACTGATGACTCCTGTCCAGCTGTGTAGGAATTTTTGATGATGTCAAAACCAAAGTTGTACGAATGACAGTACACAGAACACATTTTCACTTCATGGCCTCCTGCTGTAATAGGAAATAGAAGTCTTTACTCTCTTTTCTCCTTTTTCTGACCCTCAGCATCTCTTTGCCTGACTTATTTATTTTTTTGCATGGGCAGGAACAGGGAATATGAACCCAGGTCTCTGGTATGGCAGGCGAGAACTTTAGCTGCTGAGTCAACACAGCTGGCCCTTTGCCTGACTCGTTCTAAAGCCACATCATAAAATCCTACCAAGAGATACAATCAATTCATTCTATCAGTTCAAACAATCAATTCAATATTTATCTGATTTTCTACAAACATGGTATTAATTTCATTTGTCTTTGGGAAAAAACATAATTTTTCGTATTTCTCTGCAAACATAGTAATTTAAATTGAATTCTTAATCTGTGTGTTGTAAGGAGACTGAAAGATTTAAAAGAAGCTGTGGTGTACTGGAGGAAAGATCATTTACTTGAGCCAGTAGAAAATTTTCAGCTTAGTAAAATGTACCTCGGTATCAGAGCCCCAATATTTTGAAGTAAATATTGAGTACCGTGTATTATAAGACAGTTTAATTCACAGTAACAGTGAAATTCACACTTTTCCAAGTCAACACTCACCAATAACTATTGATACTGTGACAACAATATATTACCATTACCCCTTCCAGTTATATTATATTGTACTTTTTGGAATTTATATGGCTCAATTTAATATACTAATTTTTAAAAATCTAATCCTATATAGATGGTTAAAACTGCAGTAGGCCAGTATTCAAAGAGTTTGAAAGAAGGAAATTCTCTGATCAGAGTCAATATTTCCAATTAACATTTGGTTTTGCATTTCTTATTAAAAACTGATTAATTTGAAATTCAATAAAATTGAACTGCCTACAGTTCTCTTATTTATCTTTCTGCTTCATAACTTTCTAGACAAAAGAAGAGAAGAAATTAATGAGGCAAGAATTGTCAGTGTCAACAGTCTTATTTTTCTCTTATGTATAGTAATAATAATGCTTCTCATGTACATAGAACCTTGCATTGAAATGCTCGAATCATTTTTATAGAATCTGATAAATTCCAAAAGTTTGATGCATATTTCACTGTGTGCAATAACATAAAAAATGGAAATCACTAGGCGGAATAACATAGAAAGTGAAAATCTTAGAAAAAAATGACGCCTTTTCCCTCTCGCTTTTAATATCATATCTTTTTTTACCATTGTTTAATTTTTTATTGCAAGAAAGGTAATGGTTTAATTTTAAGTGATTCAGACTAAAGGCTCTTACAATTTTCTTATGAATCATTTAATAGCCATGAACTAATTTATAAAACTGTTATCTTAATTTGTTATATAATATATTAATTACATCAGTGTCATGCAGGCATTTTCTTAGGCATTTCCCTCATAGTTTTGTACAGATTATAAAAATTTCTAGTTGACTAATTTTCATCAACTCACTGGAACAGAATAAATATACATTATTCAATTATCTATGAAATACAAAACTATATTATTTGCATATTTACCTCCAACCCCAATTGGGAAAAATCGTGTGTGTGTGTGTGTGTGTGTGTGTGTGCACGTGTTTGGAGGTAAAATTCTAAATGTTGCAGACAGTTTTCAAATGATAATAACAAGCACTCATCAGGTGTAAGCATCATGAAGTAAAAAAGAATTCTTTGTTTAGTTTCTCTACCTTGTGAATTTTGAAGGTGTAATCAAATTAATCAAATTATCCATAGTTATACTATAAATAATTGAAAAATAACCTCAAAAACAAAATGTTTATTTACTAAGGAAAAAAAATGAGACACTTGCTTCACAACGGGCAAAGCGATTTGAATTTTATAAGTAACAAGATTCATTTGTCTCAGTCTCAGATTGATTTGTAGATAAGTAGTAGCTTACTAGCTAATGGTAGAAAAGCTGCTAAACCATGTTTCAATCTTTCTCAGATGAGACAGTAAAACTTTCAGAAGGGTGACTATATGAGAAGAAGAACCAAATGTCCGCCGATTATACAAAAAAAGATTTTGTTTGTCTCTCATATTTTTCAGTAATGCTATCTCTCCCTGGCCCAAAATAATTCAGCTTCAGTCATTTGAAAATCTAGTGGAAGAATATTTGGCTTACATTTATTTGAGAGATGAAGAGAGAGAAATGTTAAATCATGAAAGCACTACCATTTTAATATATGATTTTTGGCCTGGAGAATATGAAAGATGATCCTGAAATTTTAAAACAAATTTATGAAATTTAATGTTTTCTTCCATCATGTAATCTTTCTGAGAGGTCACGTCCAGGAGAAAGTTTATTTTAAATCCAATGCATTCCAAATGGTTCAAACTACTTGGCAGAAATTGTTTGTTTAATTGCTGATTTGTTCTGTTTTAAGATGAGATCATTAACTGCAGGTCTTTTATGATAAGTGGTCAGGAATATGTTAAGTGGAATTCCTAAAAACGTTTTTTACCACAAAGGATATAAATAGGCTTATTTTATTTCCTATGGCTGTAGTTTAGAAAGAAAGACCAGACATCGGGTAGATTATATGAGCTTAATTTTTCAGGTCATTTCTTTCTTTTTCCTTTCAAACCCCAGGAATTAGCAAACAGGCCTGTATTCCAGTAGGTACTCCATAAATATCTGTCTCAGGAAGTGGTGAAGGAAAGATGGAGTCACACATCAATAAATGGTGCAGATAGGATTTGCGCACTTACCCTTCTACCAAGCAAAGAAGCAGCACTATTTCCATAGCTTGCACCCATGCCATAAACTGTCTCACCATTGTTCTTAACACAGCAATCCGAAGCCACTGCTGATTGGCAACTAAATAGCATCTACTTACCAACTCTTTCAAGTCAATGCTACCTAAATTGTGTAGGTTAATTCACCAGATGCGTGTAAGTTAGAAAACTTAAATGCAAGTAAGCCTGCTAAAAAAGACAATTACCCCACATTAATATTCTTTACAAAATTCAACTAGATAGTCCGTTGAACATTCCTTGAAGGCTAGTAATAAGACACAGAGTCGGTTTGCATCCCATTTTTGGGAGATATTTCCTAGTGCATTTGTAGTGATGATGATGATAATGATAATATTATTCTCTGATTTAAGACATGTAGTAATAAGTCTATAGGTAACATTTTTATTCCATTTAGCAGATAAGAAAACATATGTATGGATATGTAATTATTATCATAATGTCTCATTCAATTGACTATAGCCATAGAAATTCTGAGTGAAAAGCAACAACAACAAAAAAGCATTCCAAACTTTAGAGTCATGCAAAAATGAGCATTTATTTATCTCTTCTTTGTGAGTCACTGGGAGTAAGTTGATTCAGGCTGGGCTCTGCTAAGGTTGGCTCGGGGCCAAGGATTCAGCTCAAGTATTTGCCATGATCATTTATCTTTCCGGAACAGTGGTCTTACCTGGAGCACACCATTTTTCTCATGATGAGACGAGAAACCCAAGCGAACTACTGGAAACATATGCCTGTTAATACCTAGTTACTGAAATGACAACTGCCACATGCACCTTGAAAATTAGTGAAAGCTAATCACATGTGGTTCAGAAATATTGGTAAGCATGGTCCACCTTTTGTGTGAGGGGATGTTAAATTACATGACAAAGGTCGGGAATACAGGGGAAAATGAAAATTCGGAGTCATAAGGCCACCTTTCACAGTCACAAGCAATTTCCTGAGTGCTGTTCGGTGTTTCCCATTAGTTTTGTTATGAAAAGGTATATCTTCTGTGAAGCAAAAATTTCTAAACTACATAACTATTTTCGGGTTTTAAGAGAGGTCTATTTTGAGATTATGAGGTAGATATGATAACATTTGAAGTTCTTTCTGCAATATGGTTCTTTCGGGAATCAAAACTTTGGTTATGTAGTTACTTGCTTATTTAGTTACTGGCGTATTTAAAATCTATGAAGGGTAAGGCATTCTTTCAGGCAGCCATTTTTTTCTTGTACTTTCGTATTTCACTGTTTCTCCTCAAATACGTGGCATGAAAATGCAAGGTAGTAACACAAACTAGATATCTATGCTTGAGTATGTGGTTTGCAAATGAAATTCATCATTCTATAAATGTCTTTAAAAGAGAAGTAAGTTCTATATACATCAATCATGCTGGAGATGTGGCCAATGTAAAAAAGTCATCCATCCTTTGTATAATGATATTAATTACTGTTTCTAGATAAGTAAAGCAAATTATTTCATTATTTCAGAAAATATTCTTTATCTTAAAAATGGCTGTGTTAAGAACAATGGTGAGACAGTTTATGGCATGGGTGCAAGCTATGGAAATAGTGCTGCTTCTTTGCTTGGTAGAAGGGTAAGTGCGCAAATCCTATCTGCACCATTTATTGATGTGTGACTCCATCTTTCCTTCACCACTTCCTGAGACAGATATTTATGGAGTACCTACTGGAATACAGGCCTGTTTGCTAATTCCTGGGGTTTGAAAGGAAAAAGAAAGAAATGACCTGAAAAATTAAGCTCATATAATCTACCCGATGTCTGGTCTTGTTTTCTAAACTACAGCCATAGGAAATAAAATAAGCCTATTTATATCCTTTGTGGTAAAAATGTCATGTAATTTAACATCCCCTCACACAAAAGGTGGACCATGCTTACCAATATTTCTGAACCACATGTGATTAGCTTTCACTAATTTTCAAGGTGCATGTGGCAGTTGTCATTTCAGTAACTAGGTATTAACAGGCATATGTTTCCAGTAGTTCGCTTGGGTTTCTCTTCTCATCATGAGAAAAATGGTGTGCTCCAGGTAGACCACTGTTCCGGAAAGATAAATGATCATGGCAAATACTTGAGCTGAATCCTTGGCCCCGAGCCAACCTTAGCAGAGCCCAGCCTGAATCAACTTACTCCCAGTGACTCACAAAGAAGAGATAAATAAATGCTCATTTTTGCATGACTCTAAAGTTTGGAATGCTTTTTTGTTGTTGTTGCTTTTCACTCAGAATTTCTATGGCTATAGTCAATTGAATGAGACATTATGATAATAATTACATATCCATACATATGTTTTCTTATCTGCTAAATGGAATAAAAATGTTACCTATAGACTTATTACTACATGTCTTAAATCAGAGAATAATATTATCATTATCATCATCATCACTACATATCATCACTGATATGATAATATCATGATGTTTTAAGAGAGCTCCAGAGGATAGAAAGACATTCGATTTAAGCAAGATTTATTGTATGTCAGAGGGTGGGATGAAGTAAGGAGAAAGAGGATGTTAAGGTTGCTAACATCAGCCAATTTTTACATGACAGGCTAAGAGGTTGGAGATTAGTCGAAGACATCAAAATGAACTATTGATAGAATGGGGCTTCAAATCTAGAGTGAAAAACCCATGCCCTTTTAACTGTGTCCCTTCAGTAAGATTGCCTGCAATTAAAATTCTGGTCTGACTTTGGTCATATTACTGAACATTATTGGACCCTACCCCAATCCATAGCAAAATTATGTGCTTTAAATTGTATCAGGAAAGTAGGTGGTTCTTCAGACTGTGATTGCTTCTGGCTACATCACAAGAAATTGTGTCATCACTTTCAAGCAAATTCTAAAAAGTTAGGTAACCTAATGTTTTATTTGTGCTCATTTTAAATTAGAAACTATCAGCACATAGATAAAAGTCCAACTGTCTTCTTGAAACTGTCTCTTTTATTAAAAGGATAGTTCAGATAATTCTTTTGTTTAATATTCAGTTAATGTCAGAAATGGACCGAGTGATAAAAGATAGTCTAGCAAAGAAAGGCTCAGATTTGCATCCGTGAGACCCACAAGCCATCTAATTTTAGCCACCATTAGCGGCTAACTTCTTAATAATTTACATTAAAACGTTTACACTGAAGCCTAGAATGGGTTTGTATCCTTGGGTTTGGCAGCATTCCAGGAATACCTTTTAGCTTAAAGGTATTGTCCTTGAATCATTCTATATTCATCAATGGAATATAACAGGCTTTGAAATTTGAACGCATTGTAATAGAATTCTTCATTAGGTCAGCGCTGTTATTTACATGCAAATTGTTTTATTCTAAAATAATTTATGTTTTAAATAAATGCTTTGCAAGCGTTGGTGATGTAATGCATGAAGCAAGGCTTCCATTTTGGCTCAGTACCTTCATCTCCACTTCAAATCTAAAGCAAGCTAGAGTTAGAAAGGTTAAATGACATGAGCAGAGGAGTGTGGCAGAGTTACAATCAATAGTGCCAGAAAATGCTGGCAGACTTCTAAACTCAGACTTCTCACCTCTCTAGACACTCTGGTTATATTAAGCATAGCTTTAGTCACCTAAAGAACAAGATATGATATATCATTAGAGATCATAGTAAAAATAACACCAAAATTGGCAGAGAACTTCATAGTTTTCAAGGGACATTTACCTGGTATAATAAAGAGGTTACATTGTATATAAACATGATAGAAAGAGAGCAACAGAAACAGAAAGAAAGCAAGAGGATGCAAAATATACACTTATTCTTGAATTATAATTTCAGAATGAGAGAGGGACCTTTCATGTTATTTTACTGTACAAACAAAGTCAAGTCCAGGAAAATTGGCATAATGACAGAATCCTTTATATACCTATTTTTATATCCCAATATTATAAGTTTGGTAGTTGGATATTTAAAATAATCTCCATGTTTGACCTACTCTATTCCACAGCTTATTTTCTTCTTAATTTTACCTTCTTCCAGAAGCAAAATTACTGCGTGTATGTTTACCAGGAAGCAAACATTAATTTCAAGTTCCTATTTCTTTTAATTGTTAATTGTGCTATTTTAAGTGGTTTAATTTTTAGAGAAGCACATCTAGAGGAAGATTGTTTACACCATATATTTGATAATGAGCTGTTCTCTGCATGTGTTTAAAGGTATCAGGTATCATATTTCTATATTTAGTTTCCTAGCAACAAATTATGTCATGTGAGTGCAGAAAAAAAATACTGAGACACATTTCTTGAAATTTTCCATGTAATTTATAGAGCATGGATGTCGATGTGATGTATAGGCACATTACTGAATCTGTATTTTCATCAGTAAAAACTATTTAAATATTTTCCCTCCTTCCATTCCTGCCTCTTGCCTTCCTCCTTTCCTTCTTGCTTGCAATCTTCACTTTCTGAATTCATCCCTCCCTTCTCTGCCTCTTTTTTTTAAATTTTCCACCTTTCTCCCTCCTTCACTTCCTTTTTTGCTGGTGATAATATAAATTAAGTCAAGGGTTCCTTCTTACATTTAAAAAAAAATCATATTTACACTAGAAACAATATATGATCAGCAGCAGTTTATCCAGTGTTTGCATAAAAACATTACTGATTTGCCTCCTTAAAATATTTCAATCAAAATTGATTGATTTTTTATTACATTTTTAATCTCTGAATATCTTACAACATAACCTTCAGCAATTATTGACTGTTCCTATTCTGTTGGCTATCCAGCATCAATGATTAGAGGGTCATATTCCTAGACAATCAAAGATGTATTCTAACTCATTCACATTAATAGGGTTTGGGTTTTGTGGAAATTAACTCATTTACTTCCACTCCCACAGAAGTAACTAGTTCTGACTTAGAGAGGAAATAGCTTCTCATCATTTTAAAATAAGTTTAACCATTGAACAATTAATCAAGCAACCAGGAAACATAACAGACTTCCTCTTCCTCATTCAGATATAGCATTCCAGCATGCCCTGACAACTGCGTCTCTAGCACAAGACATAGAAAATTCATGCAATAAAGATTTGTGTTGGGTGAATGATCGTCATATTTGTGGAAGCTAAACATAGGCTACTTACTTTAGTAAGCATTTACATACATACTTTTATTTAATCCTCACAACAAACCCTCAGTTTAGGTTGGGGCTTTTTTTTTTTTTTTCTTGGGGGGAGGGGCACATGGTCCAGGAATCGAACCCTGGTCTACCACTGAACCACCCGTGCACTCCTAAGGTTGGCACGTTTTATAAGAAGACTGCATTTGAATTCAGAGCACTGGCGAAACAGAGCATCAAAGCAACAAAAACAAAAACTGAAGTTATTGCATTAAGAATTATATTAGTGTTTCAAATAGTTATAGGAGTAGTCACCTGTGGGAAAAATCAGAAATTGGCTTAACTTCATTTCACTGATGTTAAGTTTGCTTTTATTTTGATTTAAGTTGGGTTGGGGTTGTAATTTGGATTACTGAAAAAGAATTTTCAAAACAACCACTTCAATCACGTAATCTACCTTTTATAAATAAAATTGAGACTCAATGAGTCTAATGCGTTCCTGATCAAGTTTCTTCATAGAAAAGAGGCAAGAGACTGATGTGTATTGAATGTTTAATAAGTTATGTTGAGATTATTAATCATTAGTATTCAATAGTAAATGAAACCTAGGTTTGTATTTCAAAGGCTGTTTATTTTCTTGAACTCTTAATTGTACACTGAGGTAATATATGGAAATATTTAGGAATAAGCAATGAAAATAATAGTTTAGATTCATCAGTTTGGAATTTATCTTTAGTTTGTAAAGTGGCCAGCTGCACCTTACTTTAGATTGAAAACTGCCTAATATTAATTAATTGCTTATTTTTGAAGTAGGAAATCAGCAGATACATGATCTTTTTTTTTTTTATTGCATGGTCAGGCACCAGGAATCAAACCCTGGTCTCCAGCATGGGAGCTGAGAACTCTGCCTGCTGAGGCGCCGTGGCCCACCCAAACACAAGATCTTTTTTAAATAAGACTAAAAATGCCCCTTTCTATAACTTTTCTATAACCTCCTATAACTTTTATGTGCACATGATATGGCAACCCCTTCATATTGAATTGGAAATGGAACAGGAGAAAACAAAATGACATCTGGTGACTTTAGAGCCTGCTGTAATAACATAAGGATTCTGAAAATAGAATATATTGCATAAACTGGCATTAAGATAACTTACTAGTTCCTCTTTCTGTGGTTGATGTCACACAATTTGCAAACACATGGATCTCATATTATTTTTGCATCTGGAAGGAAGTATTATATGTTTCGAGTATTAAGTGTAATTAAAGTTTCTCTCTTTCCTGAAATCATAGATTTTCATACATCATGAAGCAAAGACAAGCTTAGCAATAAATTCTTGTTCAAATGTTAAGCTTTCTCTTTGGAAACTAATACCAAAAATAAGAAAAAAATCTTTTCACAGTATTAATAAGACATTACAAATGAGTTAGAAACAGAGAATTCCATGCCTAGAAACTGACCGAACATGTATAGATATGAATTAAATATAAGAAAAACTATTGTAAGCCCTTTATAAACTAATTGTGACTTGAAGGTTTAAACTCTCAAGTTGCTTGGAAATTCACCATGTATTCATTTCTTTTAAAATAGTGTCTTGTTTTTGTTGCTTTGCTTCTGTTATTTTCTTTGGGAATTCACTGTGAAATGGCAAATAGGTGATTTCTTAGCTGTCATCGCACTCGAATCTAGCCTGTGTGCCTGCATGCAGTTATGCATTTTGCAAATATTTGAGTGCCTATGATACTTGTAGACTGAGGAAGCAAAATGTAAAGGCTTGCTTCAATTATATAATTCGTAAATTTGGAAGACAGAGATGATAAAACTATAGAGATTACCTTGACTAGCAATGTTACACTGTTTTGGAAAAGTACCTACGCATGATATATATGGGTTCTGCCATTCTAGATGATCTGAAAAATTAATTCTAGCCTTTGTCATCAGGCAAGAGTAAGACAAAAAATATATGTATTTTTCCCATGGTAAATGCCAAATTGTGAGGAATTTAGGCTAATGTTGTAAAAAGACAGCAGTTGGGTTAGAGAAGCCATGAACATTGGTGCAAGCTGAAGATGGGTTTAAAATAGAGTGGTGAATGTAGTAAGGCACTCATACAGATCTTGAATGACTGGGCTGATTGAGATATGAAACAAGATAAATTAGTGAAAAATATTTTTTTTCTGTTCTAGCGAAGTGATATCCCTGAGAAGTGCATTTTCTTTCTCTCTGAGAGCCGCTAACCCTGAGAAGTGCATTAAGGAGTTCTTTCTCATATTAAAAAATAATAATTAATTAATTAATATTAAAAAACCATCAGAGACTCTCAGGTCCATTAACTGTGGCTGACTGGCTGAGATAGGACCCAAAGGGAAAGTGGGGTCATTTAACTTTAATCTCTTGCTTGATATCTAGTTCTGGCAACAGCCACAGTTTATAGCTTGACTTCTTCTGTCTCCACTCTCTTTGTGTAATTTTACACTTTATTTTAAAGTTGAAGATGAATTGAAATAGCTGCCAAATAATATATTAGTCCCCAAGGTGGCTGTACTTAGGTATAGCTATGAGATGAACAGGCCTAGGAAATAAGCACAGATATCTGAAGCAAGACATTTAATGTAAAGCATATAGTGTAAGATATGGCTTTTTCCATGAACTTAAAATTATGGATTTTTAGATCAAATTCCTTTTGCTTTTAATTTAAGTATCTGTCAAGGGGTGAACAAACCTGAGACATTAATAGATATGAGACAACAAACAGTTTTTGGCCATTTTAACAAGTTGGGATAAAACTAAGGAAAGGGGATTGATTTTAAAATCTGCAATCAAGAGATTTATTTATTTCAAACATTATGGTATGTATCTGATTAATTCAAAATGCGAATTCATTATATTGATGCTAAGAACTAATTTTGAAGTTTTAGCAGACACATTCCAAGTTTTGCCCACATCTTTTTGAGTTCTTTATATCATTCCTACCAGTTGATAAGGGATTGTCTTAAGTGCTTAAGAGCACTTAAGCAATGATAGTCCAGAGATGCTGACAGTTGTGAAGTACCAGCCTAGCTCCCTCAGCTCCTGATCTAGAAAATTCTGAGGACTCACTGTTGGCAGAGTTTCCCTGTGAGACTGAGCCGCAGATATCTCCGTGGGATTTTGCTTGATAGTACAGCCTTGTTTGACCTCCTTCCCTCCCCTGTCTCACTTCCCCAAGCCTCTACTGAGTTTCTCCAAGAACACTTCTTATAAACTCTCTTTCACATGGGAACTTGTCAAGGGATATGATAGGCTTCAGGAATCGAACCCAGGTCTCTGGCACAGCAAGCAAAAATTCTGCTACATGCATCATTTTTAATAGCTGGATGCAAATTTTATTTTACTAATCCATGTTTTTGAATATTTGGCCTGTTTCTTACATATATTATTTTATATAACAATCGAACCGACATCCTTGCACATATCTTTTTGCATATTGTCATTTTTTAAGATGTACATTCCTAGAAGTAGAATTTCTGGGTCAAGATGATGCAAAATTCTCTCAGAGTGCACTGTAATGTTGTATCCTCCTAATAGCAGTGAATTTAAAGTCCCAAGTTTCCTGATAACTCTGTGAGTGCTCAGGAATCATTTTTACAAATCTTGTGCAAACTATTATACAAAAAGTTTACCTCATTGTTACGTTGTTATATGTGAATTTCTATGTTCATAAATTAAACTGATTCTCTTTTATAGACTTATTAACCAATGCATCCTTCCTTTTATGAATTGCTCAGCTACATCAGTTTATCACATGCTGCTTAATCGTTACAGTTTTTTTTTTCTCATTGATTGGTAGGACCTTTTCATATAGTAACCTTTATTAAACTGTGCTTTCATGTATTGACCAGGATCTTGGAGGGAAAAGCAGTTAGCATTCTAAATAACTAAATAAAAAGCGTTGAATGAAAGGACTAATTGTAAAAATATGGGCGCGGGTAGGGCAGTCAATAAAGGATGATGAGTTTCTTAGGACTAATAATGATGGGAAGATATAATCACTCAGCGGTCTACAGGAGGAAGGCATTTCAGCAATCACCACGTGAGAATAGTGAGAGGGCTCATCAATAGGAGCTATGGCCTGGGGTGGGGGGATCCAGCCATCGCAAAATAATGGTTTGGCAGGGAAAAGCACAAAGCCATGGGGATGGATTCCTGCCTCTGTGCTCTTGCTCATACATTTTATTGATAAAATTCACCTGGAAATCCAAGGACAAGGGACTCGAGTGAGGAAGATGTATAGGTGCAGAAGCAGATGGAAAACGGAGAAGTGTACATTTGACAAATGGGACAAATGACAAATGCTCAAAACAAATGCCTTGCAGATTTTTTTAATATGAAAGTCCAGTTCATCTTTTAATTGTATTTATGATATTTAAGAGATATGCAGAAGTTATTTGTAATTATAGATTGCCAAAATGATTAAACTTTTTTTCCTAGTTTCTGGCTTTGAAGTTTTGTTTTTGAGACATTTATCATTGTGCTATTATATATGTATTAATATATACAAGTGCTATTATATATATATTAATATATGTAAGTTTTCACTGCTTTGTAAAGCTTCCAGTGCTCTGTAAAAGATTCATTTCTTCTAGAAATTACTTTAGTAAATGCTGAGAGATTAGTCTATTTTCCCTAAAGCTTTACCCAATTTTTTGAATCACTCTTTATTCAACAATCTGGTTTCATTTTGAAAGATTGCTTTTTCCTTGAAAAGGTAGATACTAACTTGTCTCTTCACAAACCAGTGGCAAGCTGTTTCATGTTTTGTGTATTTTTAAATGTGTATTATATTTATGGTAAATTAAAGTCTCCCTTTTTTTTTAATAGAAGTTCTCTGGCTAGTTTCATACATCTATAGTCCTTTGAAATTTGAAAAATACGCAAGGTATTAAAAAGCACCTTGATATTTCAATTGAGATTACTTTAAATTTAGAGATAAATTTGAGAAATTTTTCATCTAGGCACATTGCATGTATTTCCATTTATTCAGTCTTGCATGTATGCCAGTATAATTTTTTTTTTTTTATTTTATTTATTTTTTTTTTTAAGAGAGAGGGAGGAAGGGAAGGAAAGACAGAGAGAAGGAAGGAAGGATGGAAGGAAGGAAGGGAGGAAGAAAGGGAAACATCTTTAAACATTTTCTTGTTTTATTATATTTTGTTTGTTTGTTTGTTTTTTACATGGGCTGGGGCCGGGAATCGAACCGAGGTCCTCCGGCATGGCAGGCAAGCACTCCTGCCCGCTGAGCCACCGCGGCCCGCCGCCAGTATAATTTTATGATATTTTAATACATGGTTTTCTTCAGATCAATGAGTAAATGTCTTCATAAATTTTTAACTTGACAATTTATACTTTTAAGCTATGTGAATAGATACTTTTCTAAATAATTAGTCTTGTTGTTTATCTCATCTATCTAAATTGCAGCTATCACCTTAAAGCAGTTTCTTTATTGCCAGAATATTTCAAGGGAAGTATTTTTATTATATGCAAAAACTTTTGCTATGCTACATATTTCCTTTAAATCTTTCAATCTCTCTCTCTCTCTTTGGGAGAATACTTTGGAATTGCAATTATTTGTGTTGTAAAGATGATTTATATTTAAAATTCAGATTTCATACTTGATAGCTTTTGAAGTGATGTATTGATTCCTATATTTGAGATATAATTCAACTCAATGCATATTTACTTTCTAATTGCTCTGTGTAATGTGTACTCTTCCCTACTACATAGGCAGATACAACACATTTTACTTGAAAAAATAATTTTCAAATAAGCTATATATTATCATAATACAGGAATCTGACCTAATTGTATGAATTCCCTAAGCCTCACTTTCCATTTCCTTAATTTCATTTCCTCTTTGGACTACTATAATAGTTGTATAAATTCTGATTCTAGTCTTACTCTATTCCAGTACACTGTTGACAGAGGGATTTCTCTAATAGATAAGTCTGATCCTTATCATTCCTCTCTTAAAAATCACCTGGAAATCTCCTTCGTTTATAGGATAAGATGTAAAATGGTTAGGATGGCATTAAAAAAGATTTCATGTTAAGGTCCTCTCTCCTCTGACTCCAACCTTCCTGTTCCCTTCACCCCATCTATATTCCCAAATTAATATTTCAGTAGAGCTCTAGCTGCCTGAACACACCATGCCCTCTCATGCCTCTAGCCCTTTGTACTTGTTATTGTTTCCCCTGCCTGAAATGCCCTCTGCCAAATTGTCCAGCTGGCTCATTCTTCAAGCCTCCAAGCAAATGATACATTTTCTAAGCAGCCTTGTCTAAAACCCGAGGTTTGCCCAGTACTGAATCTCCATTAAAGCAATCACCATGATATTTTTTTCACAATTTTTGATCTTCCTGTGGACTTTAAAATCCTTGTAGAATAATGCCTTATTGACTTTTGCAATCCCAAGGGCTTGCATGATAATCACTATATTTGAAATACCTCAAACCTTGCCCTTAACTATGTAAATACACACACACACACACACACACACACACACACATACATATATACAGCTATAGTTTTATATATATTGTTTGTTGAGAATTTGGAGATGCTTAAAAGAAATCAAACAACTTCAAGCAATGATTGTTTAAAACGCTTTGCTTATTTCCCTTAGTGGCAATATTTTCAGTCTACCTTAACATCAGAGCAACGTCTCACATTTCCATTTATAGCTCATTTGTGCTTAATTTGAAGAAAGCTTGCCTCGGCGCAGTACTTAGTGTGATTTATGAATTGTACGCAATGTACCTGAAGGCATATATGAGTACCAAAGTAAGGGAAAGATCACCGGAGGACATGTTAGGACAACGCCTGGATGTAACTGTAGATGCCAGCTCACCACAGATAATTAGCTTCTCCTTTTTACTCATTTATTTCTTGCCTTTCCTGCAAAAGAAGCAAATGTTTATTGTTATGCTCATATAAATAGAAATTTGAAATATTGTTAAGAAAGCGCTGGCGCAAGTAGCCCTAGAAGCTTGCTCTGTTTGTGCCTAAGAGCACTGAGTAAAGATGTCAATGTAAGCAGTGCTTAGGCCCTTTATATGTGGCCAAAGTCATATAAATCTTTTCCAATTTTCACCTCACTCTTGAAATTTTTTTCTATAACTACTCCACTCAGTTCTTTACTGTTATCTTCTAATACACTCAAGACTTCAGAATCCTTGAATACAAATAATCACACACGCAAACATCTTTCTCTGATTTTTCTACTCAAGCCTTCTCTCTTCTTGCTTTTACTTTCCTACTCAAGACTTTTCTCTCTTCTTCCTTCGATATCATGCGACTATAGTATGATTCACATCCTGCACATTTTAAATGATCAAATGCCTCCTTCAATTCCTTGTCATCTGAGGTCTTCCATCATGGTGGACGCTCTTTTCTTGGATGTAAGTTTCCTAAAGCATAATTTAGAAGATAAGTGCTTCTGCTCAAGGTACTTCAGAGTCCCTGATCTTTAGCATGGCATTCAAATTCCTCTATAATCATGTCAGAGAAGACTTTCCTAAGGAAATTCTACTCAAGATGTCCTAAACACAGATAGGCAAGTAGGAGTTAGCCAGAGAAGGCAGGTAAAGGCAAATGGTTGGTATATTGGGTGGGCCACAGTAGCTCAGCAGGCAGAGTGCTCACCTGCCATGCCAGAGGACCCAGGTTTGATTCCTGGTGCCTGCCCATGTTAAAAAAAAAAAAAAAAAAAAAAAAGGTTGGGTTATTGTAGATATTCCAGGGAAAGGGAACAACTTCAATACGGTTTTCAACTCAGAAGGAGTATGAGGTACAAGAAAAGCGGAATAATTTTCCATATGAAAGTGGGAGTATAAGAAAGAGCATGGACATGGATTAGATTGAAGAGAAAGGAGGTCAGATAAAATATAGACTGCGAGCTTATTGTGGACTGGCTATTAAGAGCAATGAGAAGCCCTTTTGTTTTAAGGGATATAGTGAATAAAATAATCTAATTTGATGTTTCTTGATTTTCAAATGAGGATGTTAGAGAAGTCATCCATATACTGAGAAAGTCATTTCTAAAGAAAAGAATATATTTTCTTGAAGCTACAATTATAAGAACATTCAATGTTAAGCCTCATATATCCGAGATTTATTCAAAATATTAGTGACAAGATAGGTGATCAAATTATGCAAATGAATTGTAAAAGTCTGTATGAAATGATAGCTTTTGAAAAGGGCCATATTACAGTTTAGTTTGACTATTTATTAGAGGAGAAAAATTATATTAGGGAAAAGTTCACCATCTGATTTAACCTTTCATAAAGAGCTTTTGAGAAGTACACTTCCAGCATTGAGCAGATTATTTCCAAGAACTGCTTGGAACTACTTCTACTGTCTAAACTACTTTCTTTTGGAATTTGTACAAAATGATTCTCAAAGACTTTTTAGTAAGCTTTTCCTAACAGAGACACAGGCTTAAGTTAGGTAGCATGTTTTTAGTCAAACAGGTTAAACTTAGCATCTTTAGTAACAAACTCCTAATAAGTCTATTTTTTTCCCATTTGGGCTACTAAGTATTTCCTAGACTACCAGATATGATTTTTAATAGAAAGCTTTTGGCAGATATTGTAAAATGAATGTCTGTATCCTAATCAATTTCATTTTCCCTGTGAAGAAGCTTTGGTGTTCAACCCACATATGCATATTTTCTTCTCCTGAGCATGTGTCAAAATTACTATTTCCAAAAATTAATATCAATTCTTAGTGGTTTTATTTTCCCTTTGACTAGATATGATCATTTAGACTGCTCCAAATGAATGAAATAACTCTATCATTAAAGGATAGAAATATTTTCAGGCATTATATTTATTAATGTTTTTGGTTCTCTTGGAGTGAGATGGATAGAATAGGAGATTGTGGGAAAGAGAGAAGGGAAAGGACTAGAGAAAAAAATGAGGAAGGGCCAGGGGTAGAAATAGGAAGGTATTTTTTATTATATATTTAAATGAAATGTAGTTATCTTTCAAAATGACAATACTGTAAAGTTATATTTATAATACACCTCTCCTGTATTATCATTTTGGTCAATTATTATCTATGTTCTCAACATATAGCATATGCATAGGTCAGGCCCTCTAAATACGAAGGATAAATTATTTGCCTTCATTAACTATTATGTTGGATTTAATTGTTACCTACAAATACTTACTAAATGCTCAAGGACTCTGCAGGTCAGTTAAAGAAGTTGGTTCCACTTGTTTTTCTATATTCTCCTATATACATAAGATAAAATAAAAAGTTTTTATAAGACATGTTTTCCACTGAAGTGCTTCAATGTCAAATTTTCCAATAGGCAAAATACATTTCTGGAAGGAAGTACTTCCCTTTTTAAGCATACTGCATCCTATATGAACTTAGACGTGGCAGGAGAAGACAAAGGAGACAGATAGTAAACGTTTGCCTGAAAGCCTCATTAAAATTTAGCCTCAGAAGTGCTTCGTTATTTTAAAAGTTGAAAATACTCCTGGAATGCATAATACTAAGAGACAAAAGTATCCTATACAAAAAGGCATACATGTAACTGAGTGTAGCTTCTTAGCAGCACCCTCCCCAGAAATTGTTCCTTTCAGTTCAGAACCCCATTGATTGTAAATTGAGTCTTCTATATAATTTCAAAAAATTAGAAAACAGCAGCCTCAAAGAGTATTGTAAGAGACAACTCAACAGTCCACTGTGTTATAATAACAGCAACTTCTGAGTCTCAAGCATTACCGGAAATGCTTCACTGACTTACAGCAGTAACAGCTATCCCGTGGTGGGAATAGGCATAGAAAGTTAAGGAAATCAAAAACAGCTGAGTTCAAAGATGGACTGATTTGTTACCCTACCACTGAGCTTTGCGTAGATGGGCAAAGACTAAACGTCTCTGAATCAAAATTCGATTTTTATTATTTTTTTTTGGGGGGGGTGCATGGTCTGGAAATCGAACCCAGATCTCCTGCTTGGAAGATGAACGTTTGCCGCTAAACCACCCATGCACCTCTTCGAGTGCTATTTTTTACAAATCAAATTACTTACTGCTCGTGTACTCATATATATGTATGGTTTTAAGAATTTGAGAATTTCTGGGGACCATGAGCTTTTTTGTTTAAGGGTTGTGGGGTGTTTGCTCTTTTGTTGTTGTTGTTGTGGTGGTAGGTTCAGCTTTGTACAATTTAATATCTAGTTTAGTGTCTAGTAAATTTTGTTCATTTCATAAATACAAATGGGAAAAAGTAAGGAAAAAAGGAGGGAGGGAAGGAAGGATATAGGAAGAAGGAAGGGAGAAAGGAAGGAAGGGAGGAAGAAAAACAATTCTTTAGGAAACACATAGGGAGAGTTCTCAAGATAGAAATAATCAAACTAGTTTTGGGGGCAAGACACTCATTACTGGCTGAAAAAGCAACCAGTATTCAAATGAGGTGGATTCATGATTAACCTTTGCAGAACACGGTATAAAAGACAGCTATATAAACACAACTTGTTTAGAGAACAAGAAAGCTAATAAAATGAGGCTAATTTAAGACTCTTTTGAAAGTGAGAAACCAACTCTTGCTAAATGTAAGCATAAAAAATAACAATATAAAATAAAGATAGAAGGGTGTGCTGGTTTGAAAGGATGGATGTCCCCTAGAAAAGCCATATTTTAATCTAAATCCCATTTCATAAAGGCAGAATAATCCTTGTTCAATACTGTATGTTTGAAACTGTAATCAGAACATCTCCCTAGAGATGTGATTTAATCAAGAGTGGTTGTTAAGCTGGATTAGGTGAGGAAACATTTTGGAGAATGAGAGATTCAGAGAGAGCAGAGCAGAATGACATAGCCATGAGAAGCAGAGTCCACCAGCCAGCAACCTTTGGAGATGAAGAAGGAAAATGCCTCCTTGGGAATTTCATGAAGCAGGAAGCCAGGAGATGTAGCTAGCAGATGATGCCATGTTCGCCATGTGCCCTTCCAGATAGAGAAAAACTCTGACTGTGTTTGCCATGTGCCCTTCTCACATGAGAGAGAAACCCTGAAGTTCATAGGTCTTCCAGAACCAAGGTATCTTTCCCTGGATGCCTTTGATTGGACATTTCTATAGACTTGTTTTAATTGGGACATTTTCTTGACCTTAGAACTGTAAACTAGCAACTTACTAAATTTCCCTTTTTAAAAGCCATTCTGTTTCTGGTATATTGCATCCTGGCAGCTAGCAAACTAGAACAAAGGGTGTACCAATTAAGATTTTCTTGGTCAGTGTGATAAAAATTCCAACAAAAAGTGGTTTAAAATCAAAGGAAAATACTTAGGGGGTGCAAGGGTAGTTTAGTGGTAGAATTCTGACTTACCATGTGGGAGACCTGGGTTCTATTCCTGACCCATGCACTTCCCCAAAGCAAACAAGAAAGCAAACAAACAAAAAACAAACACAAAATTCAACAAATGGTGCTGCAATAATGGGATACTCTCATGGAAAATGAATGAGATGAGACGGTGCCATACAGCATACAAAAAAAAAAAAAAAGGAAAAAAATCAAAGGAAAACATTTAACATGTGAGACTAATAAAGTAAGATGCAGTTCTGGATTCAAGAATAACTTGATCTATTGGTTCATATGATGGATTCAGGGTCCAGGTTCTCTGTCTATTACCCAGTTAATCTTTTTGATGCAGAGTTAAACATCTCATTGTCTTAACCTTTTATTGGTGCATGTTTTCAGAAGTTTAGAAGGCTTTCTTTCTTCTTGGATCAGCAACTTTGGGATGGTATGTAATCCTCGGGGTTCTTTGGCTTTTCTGTCATATGGCTGTGTACATAAAGAGGGAATAACATGACACAGCTTCCAAGTTTCATTGACTTCCAGCTTTTGGCTGCTCTCTGTGGCTTTTCTTTCTGTGTTCAAATTCCTTTGCTTGTAAAGACAACTTCAGTCATATTGGGTTAACATCCACCCTTAGCATACACCCACTTTGGGCATGCCTTTAATAAGGACATCTTCCCAGGTCCTGTTTACAAATGAGTTCACACCCACAAGGCCAGATATTAGGACCCGAACATGCCTTTTGTGGGGACCACAATTCAACACTTCTAGTGAATGATTATACACTGAGTAAAGTTAGCAGCACCTTTAGGGTACAGTTTTCTGTGGCAGAACAGATGTAACAGCTACTGTTGAATTTTATAACCCAATAGGACTGATAGATAAGAGAATGAAAACAGAAATTTAGAAGCTTAAATTTTTTTGATAAACAAATTAGCAAGGAAAAAATAGCACCTACTCTCAAATTATATTACAAGATACAGAGTAAGAATGATTATTTGAAAATCAGGTTCTACCCCCTAGAGAACCTCTTTTCTTGCTCAGAGGTCATAGCTTCTCTCTCTAAGCCAACATGGCAACAGAACCAACTATCCTTGCCTCCTACATGGGACATGACACCCAGGGGTGTAAACGTCCCTGGTAACGTGGGACAGAAATCCCTGGATGAGCTGGGACTCGACATCAAGGGATTGAAAAAACCTTCTTGACCAAAAGGGGGAAGAGAGAATGAAGCAAAATAAAGCATCAGTGGCTAAGGAGTTCAGTCAGAGGCTATCCTGAAGGTTATTACTACGTATTATATAGATACCTCCATTTTAGTTTATGGTGTAATGGAGTGGCAGGAGGCAAGTACCTGAAACTGGAGAGCTGTGTTCTAGTAGCCTTGTTTCTTGAAGATGGTTGTATAATGATATAGCTTTTACAATGTGACTGTGTGATTGTAAAAACCTTGTATCCCCTGCTCTTTTTGTCTGCATAATGGACAGATTAGTAAAAAATATGGATAAAAATACATAATAGCAGAGCCTACCCATGCCAAAAAATAATAATAATAGGGGGAACAAAGATTAAAGTAAATTGAGTAGATTTAAATTCAAGTGGTCAATGAGAGGGAGGGGTAAGGGATACGGTATGTATGAGTTTTCTCTTTTTTCTTTTTTTATTTCTTTTGCTGGAGAGTTGCAAATGTTCAAAAAAAATGATCATGGTGATGAATACACAGCTATGTGACGACACTGTGAGCCATTGATTGTATACCATGTATAGAATCTTTATATGTCAAGAATGTTGGTATGTTTGTTTGTTAAGGATTGACAATAAAAATATTTAAAATAAATCAGGTGCCAAAAAACAATGTTGCCAACATTAAGATATAATCGCCTTTATGGCAACATCATTGACATAAAAATTCTAGAACCAATAATAAATTCTTGAAAATAGCCAGGACGCCAGAATTCAGGCAATGCAAAAGAAACCAAAAACAATAGTTGATTTCTGATCTCAGGGTGCTACACTATGAGAAAAGACCCTGGTGATGGATTCTAGATATACGCGGTGACTCTTACTTTGCCTGGAATTTGCATTTATCAAACGCCTATCAGATGCCAGACATTTAAATGAGTTATTTCATAAACTCTAAAAATATGCATTCATATCTATTTTAAATATGAGAGTATGGGCAAAAATTGCCAAAGGCTAGGTAGTGTAAATAAATAGAGGTTCAGTTGATACTTAATTTTCTATATCTTGCAGCTTCTAAACCACAAAATTTGTTGCACATATTTAACATCGTAAAGACAAGGGCAAACCATCATCATGTGGTATGTCATCTCTAGGTATGAAAAATAGTAACAGGGTAGATTTATGACTTCCTTACATTAGTCATAAATAATAATAGTTTGGTATTTACTTTGTACCAAACATTAGCCTAAGCATGTTAAAGGCTATTTCATTTTTTCAATTAATTTTACAAGAACCCTACAAGATAATTTTCTTGTGACCACCTTTTCCAGATGTTGATTCTGAGGTATCAAGAGGTTAAATAAATAATTTGTAGGGGAAGAAATCAGACCCAGGCATACTGATCAAAGTTGCTGCTCTCAACCATTGCATTTCACTACTTTCTAATTTCAATTCATATAAATAAACCACTGTTAATATTCTGTTCTTGTTATATTCTATTTCTAGCACTTTCAAACTCCAGGAATGTGATAGCTATGGGTCAAGAAAAGAGTAGGCAGCATTTCTATAATATAATTACAAAATTTATAAAATGTGTCAAATACTACCTTCATCTTAAGCTAAATATTGCATTTCTCATTTTAAAATTGAGGAAAATGAGGTCCAACATCCCTGTGCTATCAGTTATTACAGGAGTTATAATTCCACTGCCTGAACTCCATTCCACAATGGCTGTGATCACTGAAAATGGAGAGGTGGGGCGGTGTGATGGTGGCTCAGTGGCGGAGTTCTCGCCTGCCATGTTGGAGACCTGGGTTCGTTTCCCGGTGCCTGACTATGCAAAAGAAAAAATGGAGAAGTGTTTGCTTTGTGAAGCCTACTGTTTCCAGTCACAACTTCCAGTAGAGCCTTGACTGATTAGGAAGTACACACCAATTCAACAATTTACTTTGTTTTTGAGTAAATACAAAACTTTATTAATAAAACGGGATTTTATTATTTTTGCTAGTTGGTTTCCACCACTCAAACAGTGGCAATATTTCATGGGTTTCTCAACGTTGTCACCAAATTAATTTTAATAACATTAGGAAATTAAGCGGAACACTGTCACAATCAGGTGGGAAAGCTAGCCTTTAGTATCATGCAGAGTACATTGTCTTTAAAATGTATTCATTATCTAAATTATTCTTTTAGCTTTGCTTACATTTAGGAAATTGCTTTTTAGTAATTTCTTCATGTGATCTGAATTGTGGTAATGTCCGTCTTTTAGGGTAAACTGGCAAATCTAGTTATGCTTCCAGATTTGGGGCAAAGTGTGAATATATTTAAAGAAACAATGAATCTTCTCATGTTTTAAAGAAAGCCAGATAGAGCAGAATTCTTAAAATGATGTATTGAGGTTGGATCCAGATACTAGAGAGGCCCAAAGTTGAAAATGATATTGTCTCAATGCTACAAACTGCTGTATTTTAAATGGCCTCTAGTATAAATAGCTTGTCCAAAAGTGAAAAAAATATTAAAAAAAGGAAAACTACCAACGACCAATCTCAATCTCAATGCCAATAAAATAAAATAAAGTGTCCGTGGTGTTAAACAGACAACCAGCAGGGAACATAATGAATACCTTAGACACCAAATCAGAAGTGAATATTTATTAATGTATTTAACAAATGCCTCCTCAGCATCCACTATTCTAATCTGCAATATTGTAGCCAAATTCATGTATTTTTAGCATGAACATGATTCTATTGAGTGTTTAAGCCCTTAGTAAATTGAATGTTAGAAAGAACATTCTTGCTTAGAAGCAGAGGTGGGATAGGATGGGTTGTCTGGGCTAAAAAATGATCCGTTGAAATCCATTTTCTGAAGCAAATGTGCTATTTATTATTCTTCTGTCCTACATATCACATGGTGCAATGGACATTTTAATATTTTATAATTCCATTTATATAAAAATGTTGACAGTTTTTTTCTACTTCTCAAGCTTCTCCTGTTAGATAAACCAATGACAATAATATATCTTTTTGTATAATTTTAGGAGCATGACTGGGAAGAAGATGGATTTTAGTGTTGTGACTGCTTGAGTTTAATCCATGTCCTGCCTGCTATGGCTTAGGAAGGTAGATAAGACCTTGATTGCTTCTAAGCATCTGCTTCTTCATTTAAAAAATCAGGAAAATATATTTAAAAAAAAAATCAAGAAAATAACTTCCATCTCATAGTGTTTTGTTTTGTTTTGGTGGGTGTTCTAGTTTGCTAGCTGTCGGAATGCAACACACCAGATGGATTGGCTTTCAATAAAAGGGGATTTATTTCATTAGTTCTTCAGAGGAAAGGCAGCTAACTTTCAACTGAGTTTCTTTCTTATGGGAAGGCACAGGGTGATCTCTGCTGGCCTTCTCTCCAGGCCTCTGGGTTCCAATGACTTTCCCTGGGGTGATTTCTTTCTGCATCTCCAAAGGCCTGGGCTAAGCTGTGAGTGCTGAGATGAGGTATGCTAAGCTGCTTGGGCTGTGCAACATTGAGCTCTCTCATTTAAGCACCAACCAATTAAATCAAACATCATTCATTGCAGCAGGCACGTCACCTAGCTGACTACAGATGTAATGAGCAACAGATGAGGTTCACATACCATCAGCTCATGTCCACAGCAATAGATCTAGGCACCTTCACTTGACCAAGCTGACCACTAATCTAACTACTACAGTGGGGGAGGGGGATTATATAATGCCATATTTGTGTATGATGTGCTATGCTGAAAAGATATATTTAGGTCTATTCATAGACTTAATATATTAATAGTCTAATTTTAAATTGACTTAAAATTAATGTGTAGGAAGACAGGGCAAATGGCAGCATACAGTGGGGTGGAATTTAATTATTCTACTAAAGTAGCTAATAAATAGATAGGAATTGTCTGGAGAAACTGTTTGGGGGACTTCTGTGAGCAGACATACATTATACACCAGTCTTGGATGGGTGGAAGGGCCAAGATCACATTGCAAAACTGGAAGTTTTCCAAGCTGTGGATCCTGGTGCCCATTCCCCACTGGCACATCAGGCTGTCTTGGAGTTTCTTGCCTATGGGAAAAAGAACCCTCTCTACTAGGAACAAGGGAAGTTAGCTCAACATATTCCAATTGTGGAATTAAATAACAAACTATATAAGCTCCGAAACAGATAAGCCCATAGAAAGAAGGAAATGAACCTGGAGGCAGCTTCCCAGCAGAGAGGAGGTGGGGCTGACTAAAAACCAAACAAACAAAAAACCCAGGGGTTTGGAATTGGTTTTGCTCAGAACACTGGAAAGAAGCCATGCCCCAAGGCGCATATAGAGCCGGGTGCCACCTCCAGCTCTTGAATGACAAACCTAGTGGGCTGGATCTGGTTCTGAAAATGTTTGTTTTCCTGTTTATTTTTCTTTTCTTTTTTCTTTTTTTTTTTTTTTTTGTTTACTTCTTAGTAACCCATTAAGTAAAGTTGTAGGCATCTCAGGTTTCAGAATTGCCCCAGGCAAAGGTGGAATTAAAGTATATCTGAGAGAAAAAGTCACTAGTCAGGTGAAGGAGATAATTCCCTAAAGGGTATATCTTCCCCAAGAAAATGAGTGGGGTGGGGGGGCAGGTCCCTGCACAAGAGGTAGCTCCATTTGTGGAGCATTGCAACCCCAGAGGACAGAGAATGGAAATAGTTTAAGCCTGACTTCTGCCTCAGCCTCAGTCTCAACCATGCCCCCTGGCAGGGACAGGGTATGCTGAAAATTAGAGGCACCCCACCACTTTATGCTGATAGGGGAATACAGGCGAGAAGCACCACCTGGTGGTCAGTATAGGAACAACATAGATTCAAGAGGTTTCATAGGACAGACTGGTACCCTGCTGGGTTTCATCCTCCAGGAAAGTTGATACTGATTGCGTCATCTTCCTGAGATCTGGGCCTGTCTTTTCTGGGAAAATCAGACTGGAGTTGATCCTATTTGGCAGGGAAAGAATAAAAAAAAAAAATGAGAGCTTAAAATTCTGTTCGGTTAAACAGAAGCTATGCTAGAGGTACAGAATAAGTTGAACTGAATGCCAAAGAAAAGGTAGAGAACAAATTCAAACAAGAAGAACATTCCAGAAAAAAGAGAGAAAATAATCTCCATAATAAACTAATCAATGAAATCAGATGCCTGGACAGTACTAAAAAATCATGAATCATACTAGGAAGCATGAGGACCTGGCCCAAATGATCAAACTAACACTTCAAATGAAATATAGGAGTTGAAGTAACTAATTAAAGATGTTCAAATGATTCTTCCCAAATCAAATAAAAAAATCAAGTCAAGTGAAGGAAAATATGGCAAAGGAGAGGTAAGATATTAAGAAGACACTGAATAACCATACAGAAGAACTCAAAAGCTTGAAAAAAATAAGTGGAAATGAAAGGCACAATAGAAGAGATGAAAAACACAATGAAGACATACAAGAGCATATTTGAAGAGGGAAGATAAAGGATTAGTGAGCTAGAGGACAAAACAACTGAAATCCTACACACGAAAGAACAGATAGGGAAAAGAGTGGAAAAATAAGAGCAAAGTGTCAAGGAATTGAATGACAACAGGAAGCACATGAATATACATTTTATGGGTGTCCCAGAAGGAGAAGAGAAGGGAAAGGGGCAGAAAGAATAATGGAGGTAATTATCACTGAAAATTTCCAAACTCTTATGAATGACATAAAATTACAGATCCGAGAAGTGTAGCATATCCCAACAGAATATATCCAAATAGAACTAATCCAAGACACTTACTAATCAGATTGTCAGATGTCAATGACAAAGAGAGAATTCAGAAAGTAGCCAGAGAAAAGCAATCCATCACATATAAGGGAAGCTTGATGAGACTATGTACAGATTTCCAAACAGAAATCCTGTAGGTGAGAAGGCAGTGGTATAGTATATTTAAGATGCTGAAACAGAAAAACTGCCAACCAAGAATTCTATATCAAGCAAAACTCTCCTTCAAAAATGACAGAGAGTTTAAAATTTTTTTGGACAAACAGACACTGAGAGAGTTTATGCAGAAAAGATCTGCACTACAAGAAATATTAAAAGGAGTGCTACAGGCAGGTAGGAAAAGACAGAATAGGCTTTAAAGAGAAAAATGAGATATGAAATATAAAATCCTAAAGACAAAACTGTGAAGGAAACTAGTGCCTTACAGTAAAAATGTAAATGTTAATGGATTAAACACCCTAATCAAAAGACATAGACTGGCAAAATGGATTTAAAAACAGGGAAGTAACTATATGCTTTCTACAAGAGACTCATTTCAGACCCAAAGTGAAAACTTGGTTGAAAGTGAAAGGCTGGAAAAAGATATTTCATGCAAACCATAATCAGAAAAGAGCAGGGGAAGTGATGCCTATATCAGACAAATTAGACTTCTAATTTGTAAATGCAAATGTAAAACAATGAAAAGAGATGAAAAAAAAAAAAGAGACAGAGAGAGACTCCATATATTAATAAAATGAACAAGTTATCATGAAGACATAACAATCACAAATATGTATGCATGGAGCCAGAGTGCCCCAAAATGCATGAGGCAAATACTGACAACACTGATTGGAAAAGTAGATACCTATACTATTATATATGGAGACTTCACTGCACCTCTTTTATTAATGTATAGACCATCCAGACAAAGGATCAGTAAGGGAACAGAAGTTTTGAGTAATATAATAAGTGAACTAGATTTAACAGAAATTTATGGACTATTGCACCTTACAATAGCAGGATACACATTTTTCTCACATGCTCATGGAACATTCTCCAGGATAGACCACATGTTGGGTCACAAAGCAAGTCTCAATAAATTTAGAATGGTCAAAATTATACAAAATAATGGAATGAAGTTGGAAATCAATAACAGGTAGGAGGCAGGAAAATGCACAAATATATGGTGGCTAAACAACAACTCCTAAACAACAAATGAATCAAGAAAGAAATTATAAAAGAAATCAGTAAATATCTCAATCAAATATAAATGAAAAAATTACATATATAAACTTATATGATGCAGAAAAGGAAGAGCTGAGGGGGGAATTTATTGCCCTAAATGTCTATATTAAAAAGGAAGAAAAATGCCAGAGACCTGGGTTTGATTCCTGGTGCTTGCCCATGCAAAGAAATACAAATAAAAAAATAAAATAAAAACAAAAAGGAAGAAAGAGAAAAACTTGAGGAATTAACTGTTCACCTGGAGGAACTAGAGAAAGAACACTAAACTAACTCCAAAGCAAACAGAAGACAGAAATTGCAAAGAGAATAGCTGAAGTAAATGAAATTGAGAACACGAAAACAATAGAGAGAGAATTAACAAAACCAGAAGTTGGTTCTTTAAGAAACTCAATAAAATCAATGGATGATTTTCTAGGCTGGAAAAAAAAAAAGAATAATAGAGGGGATGCGAATAAACAAAGTTAGAAATGGGATATAGGACATAGCTACTGAACCTGCAAAAATAAGGGAGATAAGGAGTGGATAACATGAGCAACCATATGCTAAAAAAAAAATAGACAACTTAGATGAAATGCACAGCTTCCTAAAAAAACATGAACAATTGACACTGACTCAAGAAGAAATAGATCAACCATCCAATCACAAGTAAAGAGATTGAATTAGTCATCCTTAGTCCCCCCAAAGAAGAGCCCTGTACCAATGACTTCACATGTGAATTCTATCAATCAGTCAGGAAAGAATTAATACCAATCCTGCTCAAACACTTCAAAAAATTGAAGAGCAGTGAAAGGTCCTAACTTATTTATGGAGGCAAAATCACTCTAATATCAAAGCCAGAAAAAGATACTACAAGAAAAAAATTACAGACAGGTCTATTAAATAAATATACATGCAAAAATACTCAATAAAATACTTGCAAATTGAATCCAGCAGCTCATTAAAGAATTATACACCATGATAAAATGAATTGCAAGGCTGGTTCAATGCAAGAAATTCCATTAATGCAATATACAACATTAATAAATCAAAGAAAGAAAACCAAAACCATCTTGATTGATGTATTAAAGGCATTTGACAAAATTCAGCATCCGTTTTGGATGAAAATACTTCAAATGATAGGAAAAGAAGGAAACATCCTCAAAATGACAAAGGAAATATATGAAAAGCACACAGCAAACATCATGCTCAATGAGGAAAGTCTGAAAGCATTTCCACTAAGCTCAGGAACAAGATAAAGTTGTTCAATCTCACCATTTTTATTTAACACTGTTCTGGAAATTCTAACTAGAGCAATTAGGAAAGGAAAAGAAATAACAGGCATCAAAATGGGAAAGTAAGAAGTAAAACTTTGTTTGCAGATGACATGATACTATATGTAAAAAACACCCCAAAAAATCTACAGCAAAGCTGTTAGAGCTAATAAATGAGTTCAACAAAGTGGCAGGATACAAGGTCAACAGGCAAAAAATCAGTAAGGTTTCTATACACTACTACTAGCAATCTAAGGAGGAAATCAAGGGAAAAAAACTCCTTTTACAATAACAATGAAAATAATGAAATATTTAGGAATAGATTTAACCAAGGACACAAAAGACCTATGCACAGTAAACTACAAAAAATTGCTAAAAGGAAGATCTAAATAAATGAAAAGACATACTATGTTTATGAATTGGGAAGGCTTGATATAGTTAAGATGACAATTCTACCCAAATTGATTAATAGATTCAATACAATACCAGTTTAAATCCCAACAACTGAGATTGCAGAAATCAAATTTACTTGGAAGAGCTATGCACCCTGATTAGCTAAAAATGTCTTGAGAAAGAAATTGAAGTAGGAGGTCTTGCACTACCTGATTTTAAAACATATTATAAAACTGCAATGATCAAAACAGCATAGTAGAACTCTGCCACTGAGCCACCATTGTCCACTAGAGTGGCTAGAGGGAAGTGCTTGAAACTGTAGAGCTGTATTCCAATAGCCATGATTCTTGAAGATGAATGTATCATGATACAGCTTTCACCATGTGATGGTTTGAGTGTGAAAACCTTGTGTCTGATGCTCCCTTTACCTACAATGTTGACAGATGAATAAAAAATATGGCTTAAAGTGTTCATGGGTGGTTAAGTGGTAGAATGCTCACTTTTCATGTGGGAGACCCGGGTTCGATTCTCAGACCATGCACCCTCTCCCCTCAAAATATAGATAGATAGATAGAGAGATAGATAAAACATAAATAATTAATAGAGGGGCAAATGTTAAAATAAATTGAGTAGATTGAAATACTAGTGAGCAGTGAAAAGGAGTGGTAAGTGCTATAGAAAAAAAGGGGAACAAAGGTTAAAATATATTGAGTAGATGGAAATACTAGTGGTCAGTGAAATGGAGGGGTAAGGAATATGGTACATATGAGTTTTTTCTTTCCTCTTTTTATCTCTTTTTCTGGAATGATGCAAATGTTCTAAAAAAGTGATCATGGTGCTGCATAAACTACTATGTGATGATATTCTGAGCCATTGGTTGTATACCATGCATGGAGTGCTTGTATGTTAAGAATGCTCATGTTTTTATGTTATTTTGGTTTGATAATAAAAATAAATTTAAAAGAAGGTTAATTAATGAAAAAATAAACTAATAAAATAAATAGCCTGCCTCCCTCCCCCCCAAAAAAAACAGCGTGGTAATAGCATAAAGATAGATATACTGACCAATGGAATCGAATTGAATGCTCAGAAATAGGCCCTCTCACCTATGGAGAATTGATTTTTGATAAGGTGTTCAAGTCTGCTCAAATGAGGCAGAACAATCTTGTCAACAAATGGTGCTTGGAGAACTGGCTATCCATATAAAAAATAATGAAAGATGAACCTTATCTCCCAGCTTATACAAAAATCAACTTAAAAAAATTAAAGATCTAAACATTAGAGCTAAGACCATAAAACTTTTAGAAGAATATATAGGGAATTATTTTAAACATTTCGTGATAGGGGATAGTTTTCTAGAGCTTATACTCAAAGCACCAGCAATGAAAGAAGAAATTGGTAAATGGGATCTCCTCAAAACGGAAACTTTTTTGCATCAAAGGACTTTGTTAGGAAAGTAAAAAGCCATCCTCTGCAAAGGGAGACAATGTGTGGGAACCACATATCAGATAAAGTTTTATTATCCAGAATTTACAAAAGATCCTACGACTCAACAACAAAAAGACAAACAACCTAATAAAAAATGAGCAAAAGACATGTATTTCCTCTAAGAAAAAATACAAATGGCTCAAAAACTTATAAAAAGATGCTTCAAATTTACTAGCTATTAGGGAAATGCAAATCAAAACTACGATGAGGTATCATCTCATGCCTACTAGAATTATCATTATCAAAAAAAAAAAACAAACAGAAAACTAAAATTGTTCGAGATGATGTGGAGAAAATGGTACACTTGTTTACTGTTGGTAATAATGTAGAATGGTGCAATTCCTCTGAAAGGTGGTTTGGCAATTCCTTAAGAAGCTCAGTGTAGAAATTCTGTGTGATCCAGCAATCCTATTACTAGCTATATATTCAGAGAAACTGAAAGCAGGGGCATGTACAGACATTTGTACACCAATATTTATAGTGGTATTATTCATGATTGCCAAGAGATGGAAACATCCCAAATGGATGAAAAACAAAACAAAACAAAACAAAAAATTGTGTTATATACATGTGATGGAATGTTGTGCATCTGTAATACAGAATAAAGTCATGACACAGGCCATGATATGGATGAACATTGAGGATATCATGTTGAGGGAAATGAAACAAAAACAAAAGGATTAATACTGTACGGGCTAACTGATATGACCTAACAATTAATGAGCAAACTCTGAGAATTAAAATTAAGAACAGAGGTTATCAGGACATAGAGGTTAAAGACTGGGCACTTGATGATGAAGAAGTGCAGCTTATTTGACAGGATTGATGGTAAATATCCAGAAATGGATAGTGCTGTACTAACTGATGGTAGCGCAATGTTGCAAGTATAGTGAACAAAGCTGAGTGTGAATACGGTTGAAAGAGGAAGGCTAGGGGCATGTATGACACCAAAAGAAAAGGGAGAGGATAAAAACAGGGACTGTATAACTTACCGAAACCTTGAGTGGACAATAACAGTATAGAATGTAGAAATGCAAGACAGTTATTACGTGAATGAATTTCACCATTGAAAGGTGTTGAAAATCAGATGGTATATGGAAAAAATACAGCCAGTCTATCTAAGTTCTGTAGTTAGCAGTAACATTGTAATATGCTTCCATTAATTGTAGCAAAGGCAATATGCCAAAGCTGAATGCCAATAAGAGGAGAATTTAAAGGAGGAGTATGGGATTGTTGGTGTTGTTCCTTCTCCTTTTCATTTTTTTTTCTTTAGCTTTGTTATTCTTTCTTTGTGGAATAGATGGAAATGATTTCATATAGATTTGGATGGTGAATGCATAACTTTGTGATTATTCTGGTAGCCATTTATTATTTACTTAGTATCAATTGTGTGTGTGCAAATAAAACTGTTTACAAAATAAACAGAAGAATGCAAGTGCTGGAGAAGTTGTGGAGAGAAAGATAAATCTATTTATTGTTGGTTGGTAGAGAAGTAGATCTGTACAGCCCCTCTGATGGCAGTGTGGTGGTTCCATAAGAGGCTAAATAAAGGGTTGCCATACAATCCTGCAGCTACATTAAGTATATACTTGGAAGAACTGAAAGCAGGGACAGGAATGGCCATTTGCACAGCACTGTTTATGGTGGTGTTATTCATGATTTGCAATGGATGGAGGAGGTCTAAGGGTACATCGACTGATGAAAGGCAGGGCAAACTGTGGTGTATATATATGGTGGAAAGTTGAGTAGCTTCAAGAAGAAATGAAGTCGTGAGGCATATAGGTGAATGAACCTTGAGGGCATTATGTTGAGTGAAATAAACCAGAAACAAAAGAACAAATGCTGTAAGGATTCACTTATACTGACTAATTATAATGAGAAAACTCTGAGAATTGAATTCAAGAGTATAGGTTATCAGGTATAGAAAGTGGTCAGAGATTGATTAATCAATGATTAAGAAATTCAGACTGTTCATGCTTATTGTAAAAGTTCCTACATCGTAAACTCTTAGAGCAATCACATCTATACCTGAGTTTTAAATGTTATTTCTAAATTCTGAGGTGCTGAGCTCTTTGTGTATCCCTGGAACTTTGGATATCTATGTGACACCTGAGATTTAGATTTAGAGTTTTGCCTCTCTGAACGTCAGCATTACTACAAACAACTGTATCATCATCAGACTTCAATTAAAGATATGAATGAAACTGACTTGGTTCTGACAAAAATAAATCAGAATGCAGTGTAAAGGATGATACTGACTGCATTTAAAACATAAACTTCTATTGTAGACCAAAGCAACAGAGGTGTATTTGGCACAAAATTTATACTTTCTGTAGTACACTTATTTAACCTGTATGGTCAGTTGATTTAAAAACACATAAATACATGGAACCTAGACTAGGAAGTGAGACCTTGTTATTTTGTACAGGTTAAGGTAGTACTCCGATACACCCAAGACTATTTTGGGCAGAAAATAAAAATGTATTTGCAAAGTCTGCTTGAGGGGCTAGGGAAAACTGTGGCGCTATTAAACTTCCCCTCCTGGGGAACTCCTGATATTTTCTCAAGCATTAGGGACTCCCAATTTAATAAGCTAAGCCTTCAGTCTTGGGGCTTGCCCTTAAGAAACTTATTCCTGCAAAGGAGGAGCTAAGCCTACTTATAATTATGCTTAAGGGTCAGCCCCATAGAGCCTCTTTTGTTGCTCAGATATAGCCTCTCCCTCTAAGCCATTCTGCAAATAAACTCACTACCCTCCCTCCTACATGGGCCATGACTGTCAGGGATGTCAGTTTCCCTGGCAAAATACACCTTCCAGGGATGAGCCTGGACCTGGCACAGTGGGATTTAGAACGCCTTCTTGACAAAAAGGGGGAAAATAAATGAAACGAAATGAAGTTTCAGTAACAAAGAGATTTAAAATAGAGTCAAGAGGTCATTCTGGAGAGTATTCTTATGCATTATATAGACTTTTTTTTAAAGTTTCTATTGTATTAGAATAGCTCAAAGGAAAGACCTGAAACCATTGGACTGCAATCCAGCAGCCTTAATTCTTGATGATGAATTTATAACTATATAGCTTTTATGATGTGACCATGTGATTATGAAAACCTTATGACAATCCATTTATCCAGTGTTTGGGCAGATCAGCAATAAAACAAAGACAAAAACAATCAAAGTGCAGAAGAAGTTTATTGAGCTAAAGTAGAATTAATGTGGAGCAATACCAAAGGAGGTTTCTACTCAAAAGGTTGGGCTCAGAGAGGCAGCTTTTATGGCTGCTCCAGATAAAGGGAAGATGTAGAGGAGTGGGGAGGAATAAAGGAGATTAGTGTTGTGAGGGAGACATGAGCTGCAAGAGCCGCATGTGGGAGGTGTCCTACATGAGTTGCTTGGAGCAGAATGTCCTTGGGTCATCAGCAAACTGCACAAGCAGGATATCTATGAAAGATTGTGGCCCTGTGGTGAAGATAAGCAGACTTGGTGGCTTCAGCTTGACTTTTTTATTACAGTTTCTCTTTTTTGTTAAGGATGGAGGTTTTACCAACACCACAAAAGACGTTGGTGGGTCCACCTGACTCAGTTGCTTTCTGTTTCTTCTTTGTAGCTCTTTGGATAAAATGGGAGTTTAAGCAAATCAAGGTGGTTAGTGAAGTTATTTACCATTCCATTTTCACAGATGAAACTGCTACCAAATAAGTGTCAATGGATAATCTTCTCTCACTTATCTTTTGTTAATGCCTTTAAAAAGTTTTCTTCAGGAAAGCAAAATCTAGGATCCTGATTTTGCCAAACTTGTAACAGGAACTGTGAGCTGAAGTTAGCCAGGGCCCTGTGAGCCTGGATATCTTTCCAAGCACCACAGAACTGAGGAGTAGACATGAACAATTGAGCATTGCAGATAACAAAACTCTCAGGGATATCCAGAATCATCTATTTTCTAGGCCTCTTCTGGTCTCCAAATCCGGAAACTTAAAAGAGCACTGCAGGCAAAAAGAGCATATCTAGTAAAGTGCCTGAGCTAGAAGTACCTACCAGAGGTTGGTTCCCTCCCTTCTAAAACTACACTAACATTTCAAATTAGATCCTTTTGTATCAAGACCATCAGACTAAGGAAGTTTTCCGTCATGCTTCCCTACACAGCAATTAACCAAGTCTGCCTAGTTCAGTAAGTCACCCCCCCCCCCCCAACACACATACACACAGTGCTTAACTTCTAGTGACTCATTCGGACTGCCAACCTTGATATTGTGTCTTCTTCAGGGAGTAGCTGGGTGGACCAGGTTGTAATAGGTGTCATATACAACAAATGCTTCTCCACATGGTCTGACTTCAACAGGAAGAGTGGAGGCAAAGATGACCTCTCAAAATCCCTTTCACTTTATAGTTATATAAATATCCACTTCTAATCAATCTGTGTCCAGAATTGATTTCAGAATTTCCAATATTAGTTAAAACTTAAGGACTTCATTTCAACGTTGAATATTTCACCATTTATGAACCCTATTTAGTTATCTATACAAATGTAAATTGCCAATGCTGTCAGTGTGAAATCTGCACAAGGGCTGGAGAAGGACTTTAATAATTTAAGTTTTAATGGTGACACGCCACCATGTTCTGGAACGCTTTGCCTGGATTACTTTTTTCATGTCATTAGTGTGACTTATAGCTAAAATTTTTCCAAATACATCATCATTAAAACCAAATATTAATTATAGTAACAATTACTATTTGTTTGAGTCTACAAAGTCCCTTTTAATGTACAAAATTCTGTGCCCTTCATTTTCAGTGGAGGCTCAAGAGATATTGAAAGCCAATGGTGAAAAAAGAGATGTAAGAGAAAATAAAATAATTAGAAAGTAGAAAGACATGTTACCTAGAAAAGAAAAGAGGTTGAAAGGTCAAAGGGGTCATCCTCCTGTCATAAAATAAAGGTAATTGGCTTATGTTACAGCAGTTCACATGTAAAATTTCAATGCAAGTGTTATTTTAGCCACTTTTCACAGGTTCAAAATATTTTAAAAATCTGTCTGGACTATTGAGTTTCTTTCTTCCTTTTGTAATTGTTTCTATTATAACACAGTCCATTAAATGACCCTGCAGGGAGAACTTCCCTAGATGAAATGTTACATGCTTGAATATTTGAATTGTCAACTGAGCATTTGGTTATTGAATTCTGCAATTGTAAGATACTGCAATGTTCAAGAAAGTATGCCCCCCTTTATATTACCATGCACTCAAGTACACAAATCTGATTCATGAAACTGATTTATTCCATATGCATTGGACAGCTTCTAATAGATGTCAAGACTTAGAGAATCAAATACTATCACAGTACCTCAAAATCCATCTAAAATTTTACAAGTTGTCTCATATAATTTCCTGCAACCATATTTTTTTTGCTAATCATACTTATTCAGCACCAGTCAACCTCTTCGAATCTGTAAACACTTTAAAGATTCTTTTTAAATTTGTATTGGACGGATTTGTTTTAGAGTCAAGTCCAATGTATGGAAATATTCACAGAGGCAATCAGAAGGCAATCACTTTAAGGTGTGGTTTCATTAAATAAAGAATATTTTTCTTGGATTGGCTGATGCCTGGGTTCAAAGCCTTTATTTTGCAATTACAGAGAAGAAACATATGTAGGAGAGAGAGGTGTATTTTATTCAGTTCACATTAATGTTTAGAGTATTGAAATTTGACACTCCCCTGAGATCAGGTTTCAAGTAAGCTTTGATTTGATAATGACTAGAGATCCAAAGCAGGGTGTCAAATTAAGTGAAGCAGGAGAATGTGAAACTGGAAATCTTGAACTTCAGCTGAATTTCACCTAAAAATATCAATACAATACACACACAAGCACGCTTGTTATTCAATGATTCAGTTTTAACACAAATGTTGTAAATCTTGGTGACATTATTCTGAGAAGCAGCAGCAGATCGTCAAAACAAAAATATTAAAAAGAGAATTCAGGAATCTGAATCTAGCAGATTCAAAGCTACGATTTTCAGACAGCACAACATGACCATCACACTGGAGTCAATTCTTTATAATCTGAAGTCATCTTTAATCAAAAAAAAAAAACAAAAACAAAACAGAGAAATTATAAGAAATCATTTCATTAGTAAGAATCCAAACATGTTATTTTTTTCTTCCCCTCAAATTAAAACATGTATATCATAAAACTTTCTAGTGTGTGTGTGAGTATTGAAAGGATAGCATAAGGATTTTCTAAATTCAAATCGGTGGACAATGTGAGGATACATACAATCAGGAATATTGGTAAAACCACTGTAACTGGAAAGTAATATAGGCCAAATTTATCCACTTTCAATTTTTTTCAAGATAAAATGATCATCTGAAAAAGTATGAGTCACAGTAGAGCTACCATGTACAAAAATATACAGTAAAAATAGATGTACATGCAAGAGTTTATTTTCAATATCTACAAAGAAAGTGAGATGTAGGTGTTTCTCAGCTCAGTAGTTAAAAACTAAAATGTCTAAGAATATATTTAAGATTTAACTGTAAATAGACAAGGATCCACAATTCTGATTTTACAGATTTCCTTAGGCTAATATTTAAATTTTTATATGTAATAAAATGGAATTAGGAGATCTTTTTGAAGAGTATGACCTGATTGTATGTGCTATTGTGATTTGGAAGAATTGGTGCTTACTAGGCTATAAATATGGATGGAAAAGATAGCCCAAAGTAGAGACAAAAATGAGAAATCTGGAATCATGGAGGCGAAGAGTTTATTTTGCTGTTATTTGTAATGCTTTATAGAATAAGTCCCCATTTAAAAATGAAGCATAGGCTGGTAAAGCCACTCAATATTCCTGAACCTCAACATGTTACCTATAATATGAGCATCATTATTATGCATCATGCTTTGTTGGCTCATGTGAGAAGCCTCCCTGCTAATTATTCAGCAATCATGAATGATTGTGATTATTAAGGGTTATCATGTAGTAAGCATTTTACAATACAGGAAGACATTTACATAGACTGTCTCTATCACAACAGCTCTTCAAAAACAATATTTTACAATAGAAAAACTTAGGGCATGTGGTTAATATTTTTACAGGGTCATAAATTAAGCATAGATTTGAAATGTGGTCTGTTTGGCTCCCAAAACTGGGGCCGTGCTGAACTTATTATTTTTAATTGTTTTCCTTTTGTGATCTGTTTTAAAATATTGACCTCTGGGGTCACGCTGTTGCCCCATGCTAAATATTAACAAAGATTATAAGCACTTCTTTATATACCTAGAAGTAGGTTCACTTGGATAGGAAAAAGGAAGCTACATGACTATAGAGAAGGCAAAGTTCCAGAAACTAGGCTAGTGATATTTAAGTCCTTCCTATTTAAGGTCATAATTAGATGCAGATAATGTAGTAGGACCAAAACTCCTGTTTATTACTATTGATGCAATGCAAGGGCTCTGACTCTGTGACAGTAGGCCAATCTACTAATCTACAAGGCAGTCATAAAGGTAGACTCTTTTGTTTGTTTTTAATACATGGTTCCCTATTGTTACTCCATATGGTGTCAAAGATTCTGAATATCTAGTCAATTATACTGTGTCCATAGCGATGGTAAATGTATATAAAATACAGTATGTAGGTGTATCACAATCAGTAGACACACTTGAATAAAAGCTCAATAAAGGCCATAGAATCAAATCACTTGTTATTTCCCATGTTGGTAAAAAGGATGTTTGCTTAAAATCCTTAATGCTTAACAACCGGTTGAAGGAAGTAAGGCATATATATATATATATATATTTTTTTTTTTCCTTATTGAAAAAATAGCTAAACAAAAACAATTAAAAACAACAACAATAATGGCCTGGAGGAATGTGACGGGGAACAACCCTCAATGAGCTCTTTGAAAGTGGAAGATGCAGGCTCATTGCCTGCTGTGCTAAGGAAACCCCGAGGGTCTTAATTGCTGAAAGGATGGGACATTAGCACACTTCAATTAACAGGATTTATTACTTATTTACACCTTTCTTTGGATTTAAACATTCACGTCTAGATTTTCTCAGTGATGAAATGTCACAGTAGAGACTATAAAAACGAGAAGCCCTGGTTGCCAGAGAAGCCTGAAAATGCTGGAAGCATGCAGCTAATGTTCCCTGTATTTCATCGAACTGAACATGATATCCATTTTGTTTTTGACATTTACAACCCTTGTATAATGTTCATTTCCTCTAACTGATTTGGACTTAGGGCTGTGCATAGGGAAATAAGGACAAATAGATTAATTTAAGTATACATTTTGTCTTTCAGATTAGCAATGTTTCCTTTAGTAATAAATGTTTCAAAAGGCTTCTGAACTCTTCTGTGAAAATAAGCTTTGGAACCAGTTTGGTTTAGTTACAGTTTATATTTTTAAATAAAAATGATATATATTCAAAAATACTGGTAAACCTGGGAGTAGAAATGTAAGGGATTCAAAAGTAGTATCAGATTTCACATGAGGCTGGATTACTTTCGAATAAGAATATTAATAAAACCGATTAACATAATGTTTGCCCTCATTGCAAAATATCTTGAACATAGTAAGACTTCAGTTAGTTTCTTAGAAAGGATTCTAAAAATTTTAAAAGATGGAAGCAGTTTTGAAGTGAACATATAGCCTCTCTGTAATGACTTCATTTACATGTATAGGTGTCTCCATCAGATATTGGTTAAAAATATCATTCCAATTATTGTATATCTATAGTATTATACATTCATGTGTAAATGCATTCTAAACATTTACATTAAGGTTCCTTAAAAACTCACCAGAAAAACATGTTTTTTGCAAATATTGTAAAATTTAATAATTTATCCTTTCTCCAACTCCCTTGTATAATAGTCACCAAAATTAAATGTCATCTTGAATGTTGATCATCACATCTCTTCTGTAGCAAAAGTAGCCCTAATAAAGGGCCCAATGCATTTATTTTATACAAACAATAATGAAAACAAATTCTAAAGAGTAACATTTTAAAATTGGTGTTATCAGAAAATGTTTCTGATACTGCATGTTTATCTGATCTAGGTGAAGGTTAAATGAAGATTAATCCATGAAGGTCTGAGGTTAAATTGTAGCAAGAAAAGTAGTAGTACCTGCACAAATCTCCCTCTGCTAAATTTGCTTTACATTTACCCTGTAAACATCAACACCGTGCTAGGTGCTTAGAATGCCTTTCACATGTCACAACAAAAACAAGAGGAATCCTATAGAAATCTTGTAGAAAATCTTCAAAAGACTACAGGAGCTTCAAAATCAATATCTTAAAGAAATTAGAAAAGTAAACAGAACTAAAATTTATGGAAAATAATTTAAAAGAATGGAAGAATTAGGGGCCACTTACAGTATTTTCATAATAATACTGGAGTTTTTATTTGTAGAAACCAATGACCACCCTGCAGGTTATAATTTGCCAATTTCTGATTCAGGTTATTCATTAATGATAGCAAATAAGAATATTAATTCCTACAAGAAATTATAATAATGTGATCATAATTTCATAATAATGACATGTATTTTGTATTTATATAACTGGGCACACTAATTTTTAAATATTCTCATATATTTAATAGGTCTTAGTTTTAATGATACTTCTATCTAGAGCAGAAATATATAAGAATCTTGTCATCAAGAAAACTAAAGCTTAACTTTGTGGTACTTGTCACATGTTCCTATACCAACCATAATACAGAGGAGAGCCCACTGAAGTGAAATGGTTAGTTTGAGAATTGGAGATACTTTTGTGCGTGTCAGAAGTAGAGAGCACATTTGCCCTTGAGATCAACAAATCTAAAGACTGGAAGATTACCTGCTCATGGGTGTATTTTGACACTGACTTTCCTTTATGTATATGTATCTGTTTGTACTGCATTTATTAAACATACATATGGAAATGTTTCAAAGGCAAATCCTCTAAAAATAATCAGACTTATGGTTTGTTCTTACCACAGATTGTATTAGCTGTTAGGAAAACAATGATAACTCTACTTAAGATTCTTAAAACTGTGTATGTATCAAAGATAAACTTTCTTGTGGGTTTATTTTATTTTTAACTTTAGCTTATTATTAGAGATTTTTTGGAACATATTTATGTCTATCAGCCTAATGGATAGTACTCTTTGGAAAATGCCTGCTACCCCACCCTCTCCCTGTGTTTGCATCGTTCTGAAGCTCAAAACCTGACATCTAATCTACCAAGGACACTCTCCTACTTACCAGACCCAGTTTTCTGGTTTTATTCACCTGCTGAGTCAATTAAGCTTAATCGTTTCTTTCACTGCCTTGCCTCCTGCTCCTGGGAGATGCTCCGTTTTTCAGTACGGTTTTACTCTCTTTGGTAAAATAACACAACCACAAGGTAAAAGAGGAAATTTGAATTGACTCTTCTTAATTATCCATCTTTATGTGGCGCTCACTGTGAATATTTTTTCTGGCAGTATCATTACGGAAGACTGATCTAAATGAAAGGTTTTCATTAGCACTCAGGCTGGAGTTAACCATACATAACACAGAAATTTCACAAGGTAGAAAGCAATCACGTTTCACAAGAGTAAACTAAAATTTTATTGACAACTTATTGCTAGTTTGTAAAGTGCATTCACATATACAAGAGTCTTTATTCTTTTTCATAATTTTGTGAAATAAGTGCTATTATTTCATTTTAAAGATGAAGACAAGCAAAAATAGTATGAAGATTCATAGAGGAGGAAGAATTAGAGAGTGATAAATAATAGAAATTACAATTTAAATCTTCTGGCTCAAAGAATATTCTTTATATTTACACAACTGTTTCTAAAATGTCTTTAGGAATAAAAAACATTATTAGTGCAACGTGTGGCATTTTGCGATAAAAATTAGAATGAGAATTAAGACTGTTCTGTAAGGAATCTATTTTACCTGGTTTTGCTCCATTGGGTAATAGAATCTTAACTTATATCAAGTAGGAACATCCTTGCTTAAATATTTTCCATATAATAGTACCTGGAAGTGTTGTTTAACTCAAGACTTTATTCAGAAGTCGAGAATGATGTAGAGTATGAACAAATTCACAGAAATATGGTGGCACCTCTCAAAAAGGGGTCCTGGGACCCATCCATGCTTGGTTTCGAATCACAACTCTATTCTTTGTTCTCTGAGCCCAGTTTTCTCTGGTATAAAATGAGAATCATAACTCAGCAAAAGTGTCATAAAGATAATCTGACTTCAAGCATATAAGGTTGTAGTACTGTGTAATTGGTCAAACATTTATAGTAATACTATTATATTTTTACATGCTATTAATTTAAATTTTCAGAAGAGCTTTGAAATATACTTCAAGTTTCTTGTTATCAAGAAATTTGTGGAAATACTTGCTAGACTGGCTATGGCAATTGGCTCTCTTCTAATCTAATGTGGCCAGGTCTGGCTTGCCTCTTTGTGCTAAATTGAATTTGTGGACCCCAGAAAAGCCATGCCCTTTAATCCTAACTCAGTATTGCTGGGTGGGAACTTTTTGATGGTTCCCATGGAGATGTGACACACCCAACTGTAGGTGGTAACTTTTGATTAGATGGTTTCCATGGAGATGTGTCTGCACCCATTCAAGGTGGGATTGCTTCCTAGAGTCCTCTAAGAGGGAACCATTTAGGAAAGATCCATGAGAGCCTACACAGTCAGAGATCTTTGGAGATGAAGAAAAATGCCTCTAAGGGAGCTTCATGCTTCATGATACCTTGAACCAAGGTATCTTTCCTGGATACCTTAGATTGGACATTTTTATAGCCTTGCCTTAATTTGGACATTTTCACAGCTTTAGAACTGTAAACTTGCAACTTATTAAATTCCCTTTTTTAAAAAGCCATTCCATTTTTGGTATATCACATTCTGGCAGCTTGCAAATTGGAATACTGTTTATCTTGGTTTGCTGATCTGTGTTTGATTGTGCTAGCAATTTGGGATGGTTCTCATATTCTATAATCTGAGGCCCAGAGTCCCATTTCGTAGAATCATCACATCTGTAAATTCTCAGAAAGAATTTAAACAACTAGCTCTTTACGGTGACCTCAAGTAAATCCTGCTTCCCTCTACTGCGACCTGTTTGGTGTTGGCTGTTGGCTCTGACTACGTTTACTAATTCAGAAAGGGCCGCCACTATTTGCCTCTCTCTAATCTGCAATTCTACAACTTGAATCTGTAATTTCTGGGCCTTTATCTTTCATTCTCTGCTACCTTGGGGTGGGGGAGGGGTGGTGGTAGTGGTTATTGCCCTGTCAAAATTGAGTGGAAATGTTTTATTGAAATTGAAGCTTAAAACAACTTCTCCCTAACAAATGCACATAAACCATTAAGCAGAATCATGGGTGGCATGAAACTTTCCAAAAAGCATTCATTGACCATGTCATACCCAGCCTTGGTCCAGCAGTCTCTTCTCTTGCACAAGTCTGAAGACAAGTTGAGAAGAATGAAGAATTTAAATTGTTACATAAAATGTTCTTTTACTTACCATTCATTAGCTGACTTTGAAATTATAACTCATTTCATTTTTTTGTTCTATCAACCATAAAATAGTTCTCATCTATAATCCTTGATCTTTCAGATAGGAAGCACTGAAGTCTGAGAATGATAAGATTGTGTGTATGTGCGTGTTCATATACTATACCTTTCTGGTTAATATTTTTAAATCTAATTGAATACAATAAACATACACTTCATTTTAATCTGGTTCCTTTTAGTCTATTATTCATAGACATTCAGAAGTTCTAAATAATACTATCTTTAGATAGCTTATTCCTATTAAGATAATTGAATAATACCTTCATCTGTTCTTTGCTATGTATCACTTTGATTTCCTTCAAGTTGGTGTATTTGATCTGATTTAATCTTTTTGGTTTTACTCTGATGCACTTTCAAATTCTCTCTTTTCTACTTCAGTTATGTGACACAAAATTGGAAAAGTAATGAATTTCCAGCCAATGCTGAGAATAATGGGAGAACTACTGCAGCATTTCCCAGGGTGGCATTCTGTTTGCAAATGCTATTTGGACTCTTTCCTTATGTTGTTCTTCATTACATATCATAACCTTTATAGAGCTGGATCCACTATACTTTATTTAATTCCATATATATATAGTCCAAATACATATATTGTTTATATAATGTAGATCATGTTTGGTGTTAATTTCCAGTTTTCTGAGACTGAAAAGCATCACTAATTTCTGAAAACAGGATTTGAAGCTAATAAAACTTCTAGGATAGTGTGGGCATTTCTCAACCAGTAGTCAGTTCCAGAAATAATGCTGACCCATATATCTTTAAATACCAAATGTATTATAGGCCAACATTGAAAGGAGATCGAGTATTTTAGGAAACAAAATGTCATGCCCTATCCATCATCAATAATAGATTCAAATCTACCTTTCGTTGAGTGATTCAAGACCTAGCACTCATCAAATTCATGTATCAAACTTAAGAGATACAATTAAGAGATGAAGACACCAACTCTCAGGACTGCTGACACCCTTAGCCAGAGCATATTACAGCTGATCAGTAGGGACTTAATCAGGTTCCGGACCCATCACCATCTGACTTCAAACTTCTCGAATTCATTCAATTCAGGTGCACTCCTTTACATAGTGACCTTTTAAAATCGTTGCTTTTCTTCTCCTGTAGCTCTTATTTCTTTGAAGTTTTCTGAATTGTGAAAGTATTAAGACAAGTTTTGATGTTGAAATATTCTTTAATAGTGTTTTCAATACACTTCATTCACAGACATATATACCTGCAAAAAATGCTCCCTAATCAGTGTGAGAAGTGTTTTAATATTAAGTTACTTATTACCTCAAAACAAACCCCTTTTACTTTAGTAATCTTAATTGCACCATAGGGTTAGATATTTTAACACTATCAAAACAGCTTTCCATCTCCACAAATAACATCAACAGACTTGAAATTTCGGAGGCTGCATGTGAAAATATCCTTTCAATGTATGTTCAATGGTGTAAAGATTTTAAATAATTAGAAAATACACATACTTTAAAAAGTATTATCAACTTAATAAAATATATTTACTAATATTTAGTGTTAAAATATTGAATTAATGAAATGAATGCCAAGCAGCAAGAGCATGGTGGCTCTGGGAAATACTACATTAATATTTTCTAAGAAAATTTTGACATACCATAATCGAAATAAAAAGAATACTATTTTTATTCCATTTAGGCTTCTTTTTTTAACTGTGTGATTTCTAACTAAGAAATAAAAATCATACTTTCTTTTTTCTTGCCATGTGGGAATATTTTAACCAAGGGCTATATTGCACATATCCAGGCATAAATGAGTCTAATATTATTGATTGATAGGTGATTCCAGATGGTAAAATTCTAGACAATCGTAAGTTTTTTTCTATAGCTATTGAGTGTGTTGGAAGCCTTAAAATCATGATTATGAAATAGAAAGTTCCATTCAAACATGGTACTAAGGTTTTGTGGTGGGTGATTTAAAATTGAAAGTTAATTTCATAATAAGGTGAGTGAGTTTTACTAACTCTTTTAAATCATATGTTTGCCTTTTGTTACCATGCAAAATTTACTTGCATATGTGAACAAATGATTTTTCATATTATGCCTCTCAAAATATTCTGGGGCACTTTCTACCTATGAATGAATGGTCTATGTATGAAAAAATATATATATAAGGAATCCCAGTTACAACTGCAATGAAGATAATGCTGAACTGAATTGTTGCATTGACAGAATATTGATCAACATTTAAAACCTGCTCTATCTAAAATGTAAACAAGTAGTTTCTGTGGTAGGTTGAATTATGTACCCCAAAGGCAGGAAAGAAAAACAAACATGTTATTAATCCATTCCTGTGGGTATAAACCCACTCTAAATAGGACCTTGTGAAGATGTTATTTTTAATTAAGGTGTAACCCAACTAAACGAGGTCGGACCTTAATCCCATTACTGGAAACTCTGTAAAGAGAAAGCCACATGGAGGGGGAATAAAGCTAGAAATCAACAGAACTTGGAAGAAAAAATAGAAGACATCCTCATGTGCTTTGACATTATCCATGTGGGTCCAGAGTGTCACAGTATTGGGGGCAAAAGCATTACCTTGCTGACACCTGACTTTGGACTTTTAACTTCAGAACCATAGCCAATAAATTTCAGCTGGTTAAGCCAACCAGTGGTAGGGGCTTTGTTATAGGAGCTGGGAAATTAAGACAGTTTTTGGTACCAGAAAGTAGGGTGCTGCTATTGCATATTCCTTAAAATGTCTAAAGGGCTTTGGAATTGGGTAATGAATAGAGATAGAAAGAATTATGCGGCACTTCATAGAAAAAGCCTATTTGCTCTGTCTGTAGTAAATAGATGTTCAAGTTACCTTCCATGAGGCCTTAAAAGGAAGTGCTGTGTTTTCATTGGAAACAATGTTGAATTTTGTCAGATGCCTTTTCTGCATCAATCCAGATGATCATGTGTTTTTTTCCTCTTTAATTTATTGATGTGGTGTATTACATTGATTGATTTTCTTCTGTTGAACCACCCTTGCATATCTGAGATTAAACCCACTTGATCATAGTGTATTATTATTTTAATGTGTTGCTGAATTCAATTTGCAAGTATTTGGTAAGGATTTTTGCATCTATATTCATTGTATATATTATAGAGATTGGTCTGTAATTTTCTTTTCTTGAGATATATTTGCCTGGCTTCAGTATTAGGATGATGTTGGCCTCATAGAATGAATTAGGTAGCTTTCCCTCCTCTTTAATTTTTCTGAAGAGTTGGAGCAGGATTGATACTAATTCTTTCTTGAATGCTTGGTAGAACTCACATGTGAAACCATCCAGTACAGAGCTTTTCTTTTTGGGGAGTTTTTTGATACTAATTCAATCTCTTTACTTGTAATTGGATGGTTAAAGTCGTTTATTTCTTTTTGAGTCAATGTTGGTTGTTCATGCTTTTCTAGGAAGTTATCCATTTTGTCTAAGTTGTCTAATTTGTCAACATTCAATAATTCATAAAATTCACTTATTATCTCCTTTATTTCTGCAGGTTCAGTTATTAGGTCTCCCCTGCCATTTCTGGTTTTGTTTATTTGCATCCTTTCTCTTTTGTTCTATGACAGCCTAGCTAAAGATCATCAATTTTGTTGATGTTCTTCTTTTAGAAGAATTCTTGTGGTAGGAAGAATTCTAAGAATGGTCCCTTCTGATTTCTAGCCTATGGTGGATACACACTTTTTCCAGTTACTCAATCAAGCCCTAATCTACATGCTTCTTATAGGGAATTTTACAGAAGAAATTTATTTCCCAAATCAGTTGACCATAACATAGAGAGGTTATCTAGGTAATCCTGACCTACTCATGTGATCCCTTTAAAAGTACAGAGATTTCTCCAGCTGGTGAGAGAGAAAGAAGTCAGAGGTGTGTACTCTGATTTGGACTGTAAGAGAGCAAACATCCAGTTATGAACTTCCTATGGGGCCACATGGCAATGAACTTTAGGAATCCTCTAGGAGCTGAGAATGGTTCCCAGCCAGTAGAGATGGAAAAAGGGAACATTAATCCTATAGCTGCAAGGAAATGAATTCTGCCAACAACCAGTGAGCTTGGGAAAGGATCCCAGCCTTAGAAGAACTTATACCCTGAACATAGTATCCATCCATATCATGCCTGGACCTCTGTCCTACAGAAACTGAGATAATAAATTTGTGTTTCAAGCCATTAAGTTTATAGCTGTTTGTAGTAGCAATAAAAAACTAATACACCCTCTACTTTGTAAACAACTATAGGCCAAGAAAGATCTGATTACTTAATCCAATGTCACTCAGCTAGCTAGCTACTTACAGATCTGGGATTCAAGTAAGGTCTCCTGACTCCTAGTAGAATGTTTTTTGTTCTTTCCTACTTTAGAACACTCAAAGTTTCCCCTTACTCATACTCTTTCAATACTCTCTTCCCAATCTGGATCTCTGATTCAACATTTTTTTTTTTTTTTTTTTTTTTTTTTTTTTTAGACAGAGAGAAGGAAGGAAGGATAGAAGGAAGGAAGGAAGGAAGAAAGGGAAACATCTTTAAACATTTTCTTGTTTTATTGTATTTTGTTTTTCTGTTTTTGTTACATGGGCTGGGGCCGGGAATCGAACCGAGGTCCTCCGGCATAGCAGGCAAGCACTTTGCCCGCTGAGCCACCGCGGCCCGCCTCTGATTCAACATTTGTACATATCTTTCCTCTCCTACCATGGCCTGAAATACTTGCCATAACCATCCTGTATAACAAGACCCATGGGTCCAAGCTCTTCCCTCTGCCCTACCTCTTTGCCATACTTGGTACACAAAAAGGCAATTTCAGAATCGTGCCATGAGCTTGACTCTGCAAGAACCAGTGATTTCTGGGAGTGCAAATAATTTAGCATTTTGAAGTTGGACAGTGGCCTTACATGCATTGTCATTAATTTGCTCTCTGATATCCAAAAATGGATATTTGGCATGCCACTCCACATCCTTTCAAGAACTCTCATTATGCCCTACTTTTTGTTCTTGTTTCCTTCCTGATTTTCAGTTCCTACAATGATTTTTCCAGTATCCCACATTTTCCTGCCACATTAGTCTCCTAGATCCCCAGATATGATCACTATAGCTTAAATTATATAACAACAGTTTATATATCATTCATTCTAAGAACACCACTTAAATTGAGGTAGGTATGTTTGCTTAATTAATTTTATTGCTCTTATTAACAATAACATAATTGCTAATTAGCATTTCAATGTAATATTGGTTGAATAAAGAATTTCAAAAATTAAATTGTTTTAATTAGAATATCCTTTTGCACTTTTAATGGAAAAATAAAATCACCAATCATTTGACCAAGATTTAAAGTACCAATCTTTGAATTTGGTAATCGTAAAAGTAATCAGCCAAAAAAAATATATATATATTATGCACCACATTTAGGTTTAATATAAAACAAGTGCTGAAATATAAGTGCAAGTTCAAATGAAATGAGAAAACATCATTAATCTTATTTGTGGGCAAATGTCTAAAATTCAAAAGTGTCCCATTCTGAAAGAGTTTTCAATGCTTAAAAATTCCATTGCCTAAAAATGTAAATTTAGGACATTACATTTTTATGTCTTTATATTTTCCTAAGCTGTTTGAATTTCATATTTTTTCAATTTGAAAAACCTCCATCAGTTTGCTTTTAAATGATGCTTGAATTGAGGTGATGCTGAGTCACACTTACAGTTGTAAATATGCACACATAGTTTAATATTTCTTTTTAATATTTCATATAAGCAACAGCATTCCTGAAAACCTAGGAGTGCTCTGGGTTCTAACTAAGCCTCTATAAAAGTATTTTCTTAGTAAGGTTATTTTTCCAGACACTGAAGGCCTCCAGATTTATCCTAGGCCAGACAAATCCTGAAACCCAGAGGTAACAAGAACAATAACCAGTTTCACTCCTCTGCCCCAAAAGAGCAACATCCTTTCCAGCATGAAGAAATTAAAATAGTCTTTGCTCAGATAGCTTGAGGATTGAGAGTAAGATCAAATGAGAAGAAGGAGGTGTAACCGATAAATTAAGATTTAAAAATGACTGTGATTACTGACTCATTATATAGATACTTATTTTTAGTGTCTAGTGTTTTAAAATAGCCAGAAAGAAAGACCTGAAGTTGTTGAACTGTAATTCATGATCTTTGATAATAGCATATAACTATATTGCAAGTGAAAAAGTCAGTTGCCCATGTTTGTATGGATCTATTTTTGGATGTTTTATTTTGTTACACTGACATATATATGTATGTATATGCCAATATGTATGTATAGGCTATATATGTATGTATATGCCAATATTTTTTTGTCTTAGTTAACCTACCTCTATTGAAAGATAACAGATACATAAATAATAGATAGACATACATAATAGATACATAATAGATACATACATAATAGATACATAGATAATAGATACATAAAAATAGATATACACATAAACATATATATATCTATGTATATGTCAATATTGTATTCTCTTAGTTAACCTACCTCTACTGCAAGTCTTAAAATTGGGTAGACTGCAGTAAAAGGGAGGGATAAGGGGTATGGGATGCATGGGGTTTTTCTTTTTTTTTTCTGGTGTAATGCAAATATTCTAAAAATGATCATGGTGATGATATACAACACGTGAAAATATCGTGAACTATTGACTTTGGATGGGTTGTATGGAGTTTGAAGATATCTCAATACAATCACATTTTAAAAAGGAGGAAATGATGGGTGTGCTGTTGGAAACTGGAGAAGAGGTGACACTTGTTTTAAAGTGGTAGGGAATTTGGGGAATTTTGTTCTCATGTTGGATGGAAAGTGTAACTTGTATGTGATGAACTTAGATACTTAATTTTGGAGATTTCCAAGTTGGGGGTAAAGATGTAGCCTCTTCCTCGCAGCTTATAGTAAAATGCAAGAGGAAAGGGATAAGCTAAGAATTAATATCTTAAACACAAAGGAACCAGCAATTGATTATTTTGACTCAACATGACACAACATGACATGAGATTAGAGAGTCTACTATGAGCAAAATTGGACACAGTCTACCTTAGTGGTATTTAACCAAAAACAACCAAAATAAACATGCAGTTACTATCATGCTAAGGGTTATAATGAGCTGAAATGTGAAATCAGATTGTCAGCTGGGTTAAGGGGTCAGGGTGGGGTATGACATATATTGCACACAGAAGAAACCGTGTGGACAAAACTCCTGGCTTGTGGGAAAAGAGGCCATAGCCTCCTGCCTGACCAGTATATAGGTGCTCAGCCACCAAGATAGGCAAAGATAAATCTCGTGATGTAGGCAAGGGCCAGATTACGAACATTCAGACAGGCCATGTTTAGAATTTCGTTGACCTTAGAGGCACATGGGAAGGCATGACATTGTTTCTATGCAGTTGAGTAACATCTGTGTTTGGGGAAATAACTCCGGCTCTTTAAAGAATGAGTACATTCGATGGAAAAAGATAAGGTGCAACTTTGAAAGATCATTTAAGAGTTTATTGAATTACTTTAGTGGGAGATATTGCTTGGACTAGAAAAGTCATTCTGGAAATAGAAGAAAATTGAACCAAGCTGAGAGAAATATAAGATCCAGTCAACAAGTGTAGGAGGTGTTGAATGTGGAGGATGAAGGAGAGAAGTGTCAAGAATAATAGAAAAGTCTCTTTCAGTGCAAAAGAAGAGAGTAAAAAAAGTACTGCTTAAAAAGTTATCAGTACACAATTCAAATTTGTTTTTTTTTTAAATAGAGAAGCAAAAGTTGCAGGAAATTAAAAGTAGTTACTCTTTAAGAGAACATAGTAAATGACGATAAGATAACCTTGTAAAAATATCCACTAAAAAACGGTGACCATATTAAGTCCGAATTGCCAATTTTAAGAGACAGGATAAAGGCACCTACAAGTTACACTGCCTCTTACCCAGATCTGAAAGGAAAATGTTCTTCGCTCCCAGACTTCTCTGTAGAACTAATTGTGTAATTGCGCAACTCAATTTGCCTCCCCAGGCTCCAGTTCCTTCCTTCAACAAATGAGAACTTAATTAGATATCCTTTTAGGGTTTTTATCAATTTACAATTTATGTTTGACAAAAGTAGATAATGATAAAATACTACTTTGGATTGATAGGTGTTTTATTTTTAAAAAGACAGTATTCCAAATACTAATTCATTGATTTTCAAATAGTAATATTAGATATTTGTATTTTTGTAAGTGGTCTTAGATAATTATTTCAAAATACTAGTAATAATAATGGCTTATTAATAATAGTGATAAAGATGATTTAAAGTTTTGGGCCCTTGGAATTTGTGCTAAGTGCATTGTCATCTACTTTATGTGCATCATTAACTTAATCTCATCTATACCCCATGTGGTATGTGTGTTATAATACACATTTACTGTCAGAACTGAAATAAGGGGAGGTGAGGAGAATGGTAATAGTCACAGGGCAATTGGATTTGAAACAAATCTGTCCAACTGCAGAGTCCAAGTAGTTTTGCCTCACATCCTCTAAAGTATATTACATGCGATGGTATTGTTACCAATTAGTGTAACAATCCTCTCATATATATCCATCCTCAATTCCCATGAAGCAATTAAGCCACAGATCAACTTCCTTATTTTAAGGAAAGAGATGAGGAATCTCAAACATATAAAAATTGTAAGAATATAGAGAGCTTGAAGAATGTGAACCATTTTAAAGCAACTCTTCCTTCCTATATGAAATAATTACTCATTATGTTTCCATTTATTTTTATAATTTCTCAAGTAAATCTTAAATTAAGATTTCAGTAACACTGGTGAGCAAGCACAGTAGCACCTGTAGAGAGAGAGATAGACTTCTGGTCAGTGGAGTGCTTCAAAACTGTAGGTAAATTTCTTTGGGGTGCCAAAACTTTTCCCTAGAGTGGTTGACAGTAACTAGCAGACATCAATTCTTCCATGCAGAGAAGAGCAGATCATAGAGCAAATCAGAAAGAGCATTGAGCTCCTGAAATCCAAACCATTTTCTACATAAAGGGCTCAAGAAATGGTTGTCTCAGAATTTCATCAGAAACAACTAACAACAACAACAAAATAAAGCATTTAAGGGAATGGACCATGGATAATGTATTTTTGTTTTCTCCGGGTATAGCAGAGCTGTTGACACCCAGCTGACTCTAGATTAGGATATTTTAACGGAAAGAAACTGAAACTTTGATTTATTTGTCTTCCTACAGTTAACTGCTTACATCACTAACATATGCAAGTATATAAAGAAATGTGAAGATTTTAAATCCATGCTTTCCTTGATGATTAAGGGGCTTCTGTTAAGAACGGATTCTTAGAGAAAGGTCAGAAATTGGGCGATTTTAACACAAAAGAAAACTTTTTTTTTTTTTTTTGTCTTGGGCAGGCACTGGAAATTGAACACAGGTCTCCGGCATGGCAGGCAAGAATTCTGTCACTGAGCCATCAGTGCACCATGCAAAAGACAACATTTTAAAGTAACCACTAAAGGTCCCATAAATCTTCCCATATTTCTGTTGTTAAAAAAAAAAACTAATAATATTTATCTTTTCAAATTTCATTTAAATGTATGCTCTGAATGCCTGCTGTATGAAGACTTTTGAAAGATAACTAAGTCAAATCATGTTTCCAATAAATTTGAATGTAAATTCATAGTCTATAATGATCTAAACTCTACGCCGCAAGTTACCCACGCAACAAATATCTCAGAGTATAGAGGAAGTGTAAGAGAGCAAGCAAATAATTGCATAAAGAGTGAAACATTCTAAAATGAAACCGGAGCATAACAGAGGTGTATCCAGACTGCCTATCTGGGAACATCTTCGTAGAAGATTCCTAAATTTAGTTAGAAAAATAATAAGAAATGAGAAAGAAGCTTAAAGAAAACCATGGTTACATGAATGAGGAAGGGCTGTGATGTTGCATGTGGGGGGGAAACAGTGGCCTACTCTGCTGTGAAAAGCAAGAATAAGAGTCACTAAGGATATCAATGTTCAGCTGTAGTCAAATACCTCACAGTATTACCAACACTGTGCTGCAACTGAGGAAAGTAAATCATATTGCTGTAGGACAGGGAGAAAATTTTGATCACATTAGAGCCCAGGCAGCGGGATGTAAAGAAAGGGATTAAAATTTACAGAAGTAAAATGTGATTTTTTAAAAAAGATCCCAACTTTGAGGACAAATGTTACAATCATTAAGATTGCCAATCATTCATTTTTAAAGTAACATTTTAAAATGTTATATAGTTTTACCTTACATTCATTTGAGACACCATCGTATATATCTGACAGTGACAGCCCTCAGTAGCTAAGGGCTACTGCGGTTGTTAATGCACATCCGAACTATTCTCAGCCAATTACATCACTTTTCCCAGATCCAAAATTTTGTACAAATAAAAGTGTGAGGATCTGTATTTTAGACTTGACATTTTAAAGCAGTGTTTCTTAAAAAGTAATGCATATTTTTATCCATATTACATTTTTCCCAAGAAGTCACAAGATAAAGAATATTTTCTTCCTTGTTGTCTAAATATCTCAAAATGCCTTCTTATCTAGAATAAATAGGACCTAATTCTCAAGCGTCATGAAAAATTTAATATGATTACAAAAATATGTGTATATATGAAAGCATTAAATCACGGCATCAATTCAATAATACGTTTGTAACTTTCGTACAATGTTTATTCTCTTTGTGTGTGCTAGTCTCCATAAATGAGGTATGTAGTGGAACGAAGCATCAAAAGTTCTATTAGTTTATAAACTAGAGTCTCAGGCCTGTCCACTCAGGATCCACCATTGGATTGGGTCCATGGGTCTACCGACATTACTTACCATTCTTTTTTCCTTTTCCATCTATTCAAGAAGCATGTGATGAATACCTTACTAAATGTTAAGTAAAAATTTAGGAACTAGGAAGGGAGCATGGCACATGTTTCTCAACTACCTTAACAGCAGCATGCAATGATTTTTTTTTAACACCAAGAAGTTTCTCATTGCCAAGATCTCCATTCCACTGTGAAGCAGATATGTTCTCCTTCTTTATAGATTTTTGGTTGAAAAAGAATCCTGTCTTACTGCTTTGGAAGATTCTCACCCTTTCAGTCCTTAAACCCATTCTCCTCTTGTGTCAAAACAACCTTGCTCCATGCCCTCACACTGCAATGCAGTGGCTAGAACTCATCTTTTGTTGAATTTTGGAAGATTATCCCCCTGTTTCTTAGCTAGCCATGCATGCATTTCACACCTAGACTTAATCATTCATGTAAAAACTCATTTAGAAAAATACTATCTTAAAAATTAAGCTTTGTGAACTTGGACAAGTCATATAACTTGCAGATCGCATACTTTTCATTTGTAGAATTAGTTGTGCTTAACACTATGTAGCCAATAACTGGAATGATAATTCATATATTTTGGCCCTCAGAAATTTGTTAAAGGAATGGTGATTGAACAAATAAGTTTTCTCAACTTTCATCTATGAAGTTCTATTTTAAATAGTAAAGATATATTTAAAGACATATGAAGATTGCTTATTAAATAATAGATGACATTTAAGTTTAATGTATTAAAATTACTGATGAAAGATAACACTCAGCATTCTCAAAGGTTTTTAAATTTATTTTCCCATGACAGTTAGTGATAGAAATTTAGCCCATACTTACAAGTATATGTACAATTAGGTCCTCCTTTGATGCTTATTTTGTGTAAGCCATTGTGCAAATGTGGGTGCTGCTTTTATTCCGCTGAGGTGAAAACCATTCAGAAGGAACATTGGAAATCAAATCTGTATTTCCTAGTTGAACTCTGTATGGTTTATGATTAAAGAGAAGTAATCCTACTAAAATGAATTGTTGTAAGAAAAATTCAATATAGCATCTATAAGAATGATGAAAAGACTTACAGTTAAAATATTCATGATAAGATTTTCTACTCTGCTATATGTCCATTTCAGCTGTATTTATATGTTTCTAGGCAATCATTAAGGTATGAGTGGATAATGTGTTAGGTGTACAAGACTAGCATAATATCATTACTCATTTTAATGAACTTATATTTGTAAAATATTAATATATTCACCTTTGGGGCAATACCTTTTTTAAGCCATAGTTTAAGATCCTTTCAAAATATTGATGTAAAGACATAAATCTCTTTAAATAGCTTTAAATTCAAGTGTATATTATATTTTATCTTAAAGTAGAAAATAAAACTAAATATTTCAAGGAATAAATTTTCTAAGCTTGGCTCTTTAAATCACCTTTACATTTTATGACATATGGCTTTAAACATAAATATATATGCAAAAATAATTATGCAAGTGTATGTATGTATATTTATATATAAAATGATTTATATTAATATGTATTACTTTATGATCTATCAACTTAGTCCCAAGCCAAGAGAGATGAGTCCTGCTTCAAAAGTCTCAATGATACTCTAAGGCTGGTTAGTTAGATCTACCTTTCCATCAATCCTCTAGTCTGCTTCTGTTATGGAAAACATTCAGATTATTCACATCTCAACTCTAATCTCTTTTCTTGACCCTACCCCATTAAATATCCTCAAAATTTACTTCTCTTTCTTTACTCTACTACAGCATGCTTACTTGAAAGCATATTTAGTAAGTTCTTTACAGTTTATATCAGATGTTTACTTGTCCTTTCTTTCTCAACCGTTCACTAGACTGACATCTTGGCTTATTCCTTATTTATTTATTTATCTGTCTATTTATTTATATGTGTTCTTCTTTTTCCCTTCGATTTCCTTCCCAATTTGTATTATTTCAAACAGCTTAGATATCCAGGCAGAATTTGAAATGGGCTCTAAAGATTGACACACTTAGCAGCAGAAAGCCAAGGGAGAATCTTACTTCCAGCAAGGGAAACAGACAAGCTAAACCAGATTGGCATAATACTGAGTTTTGTAGACAACAAGAATATTAATGTCAATGAAGATTTTTCTGGTTGCCAGGAGATCTGTTGAAAGAAGTAGGATAAAATCAAATTACGGAGAGTCTTGTAAGACAACAATTTAGACTTTTAAGGAAAAGAGTGTCATAAATAAATCTCAATTTGAGGGAAATTAATTTTTCATCTGCATACAAAATAGATGATAAAGGAAAGAGTTCTGAAGCCAGATAGACCAGCTGGGTGATGAGATCAGAGACATAAACTCGGGCTTCCCCAAAAACTATAGTCACAACAGCTAGGATTTATTGGTCATTTTGCAAGTGATACAAAGGTACTACTCAAATAATTCTTTGAAGAACATCATCAGCTTGGTGTCGTTATTCCCATTTTATAGCTGAGGAATCTAAGTCTCACAAAACATATAATAAACATATGATTGTAAGGAGGAAATCCAAGATGGGGACATAGTTGTGTGCTCATTTGTGTACTGTATATTCCATCTTGACTCTGTGCCATAATTCTCTGAATGGAAATAAAATATGCAGCCTCATAATTAAACAGGAAAGAACTAGTTCAAGAAATTCAATATATACATCTAGAATTTTAAATAAAAAGATATGCAATGAAAAAATAGTCTTCAAGTAATAATCTCAAACGATTGTTTTTTTAAACACAAATTTTTGTTAACTAATTTTCTTCTTCAGGTATGTGGAGAAACACCCTTTTTATTCTGTTTCTATTATAACCACGATTTGAAAAATGGATGGGAAAATATAATGTTGACATTGTGGCACTGCTTTAGAAGCTCAACACTAATACATAAAGAGGAATTTTATAGTCAAACTAACTTCAAATGATATATGTCACCATGAGACAGATGATGAGATTTTGCAAACGAGAGATAAAAGAGGATAAATGATAAACATCACCTGCCATGCATTTTTGCAGGCACTTAACACAAACAGCTGTTGCTATTTACAACCTAGCCCATATCTAAAATTTTAGAATCATTTTCTAATTATGTAAGCAAATAAGGACCATTAATAGTCACATACACGTGAATAGTGTATTTTCTGCCTTATATAGGTAGGTGGCATATGCTGTCGGAAGTGCATGATGCAGATATTAGTTTGTTTAATTATCTATCCATCTATCTATCTACTTGAAATGATATTCTTCCATAATTCTGAAATCTGATATTTGAAAAAGGTACACAAGTCTATAGTGTTGATCTATAGAACGCGGCATTAGTTTATAATGGTAGCTTTCTAGTATTAAGAGGGTGATAGTTTATGCTTTTAGTTGGCAAACTCCCACAGGCTACCTCCCACACAATGCTAAATTCCAAACCACTATAGTAGGGTTCACCCAGAATTGGTAAATTTTTGTAAGAAAAATCTTTTGGAAATAGACTTAAAATGGTTTCGGGATTAAGATGACGTAAACATAACAAAACAACATTACATTTGTTAATAACCTTCTCAAAGTTTTATTCTGTGAAAACATCACTGTGTATGTCACCAAAGGTATAGTCTATTCTTTAACTCTAATGAGTGCTTGAACGAATGAACAGGAAAACTTTAAAGAGGGAGAAAAAAAGATAGACAGCCACATCTAATGTACCATCGTAACGGTTATACCTACATGGGTTCAATTATGAGGAATAGGTTAGGCCTTTGGAATCATCAAAACCTGTTGGACAAAATCCTTCTCTCCACTGTTATAGAAAACGGTAGTTTAAATGTTTTTAGAGAACAGCTTGGCTGGTTTCCAGTTTGGGCAGAACACTTAATTGGAGAAATTTCTACTCCCTAGAATGCTAATTGTCTTTTCAGCTTAATACTCTTAATGATACAGAAGAGAACGTAAAATTATCTTCAATTCATTGGATCCCAATTTGATAAAATTGTAAAGGTAATATGTCAGAAAATTATTACTCCTATGACTACCCTTTATGCATTGCTACTAAATTCTAGATTTCTAAATTTGAATATTTTGTTCTTACTCTTATGTTTTCAAGGGAATATTCTCATATCTTACCCCACACCACATTTTAAGGACTGTAGTTCCCTAATCTCAGCACGGTGTCACTAATTTGCTAAATTCTGCCACCTTGCTCTGAAACAGACATTCTTATTCTTTCATAATTTCAGCACTGGGCATTTCAATAGAGAAAACAAGAACAGTGCGGAATCTCATATAAAGCTTATTATTTATGTGGGGATGGAGGTTGGGTAGAGGAAGCCTTCAGCATGCCGTCTGCTGGCAGCAAAATTCATGGACATCATAGCAGCTACTTCTTGTAAAATTTAAATTAAAAACTAGATGTTGATTTGCTGTCAGTGAATAATATTTTGACATGCCATAAGTGGCACAAAGAATACTATGATTTGGTCAAAGAATATTTTAAAAGAATTCAAAGGTACTTAGTAATGGCTTAATTTTTGTATGTTTATTTTTGCTTCTTTTTTTTCAGAAAATTCATTCAAGTGGAAATTAAGTCATAAAAATTTGATAATATTAATTCAAGTACTTCAGCTAAATCAAAATATATTACAGAGCTATTGCATTGAACTCTTGAAATGGTATTCCAGATCTATTACGTGATATATTATCTATTAAATATATATGTCCATCAGAATCTGCTTGAAATGCAAAGATTATTCACATCTCAGGTACCCTTTAATCCTTTTAACTTAGTAGGTTAAAAAAAGAGTCAAAAAAGTGGAGAAATCAGTTATTTAAAAAATAAACAACTAGTAAGAGAAAATATCTTCTCTTTCTATCATATGTTCATCCCATAGTAAAATGATTGGCATATTATAGTAAGACATCAATAAATTATTGAATGATTATGAAGCTATGATCATTTCACTATTTAAAAAAGACACTCTACTATGTAGCTGACCTACATTTTACTCTGTGCTCAGACTGGAACAAGTTTTGAAACTGAATTCACCACCTGGAGATCTATAAAAAGGAAAGACTCTTATACTGAAAAGGAAACCTTGGGTGATATTAATGGTTGAAACTAGCCTGGACGGAAAGTAGAAATATTTGATGGGCACAAAGTGCTTCGACCTCATCATCTACTGCTTCCTTTGTCTTATTCTCATAAAAAAAAAGACAATACAGAATGAATTTTGAATCCAATTTTACCCAGTTTTATCCTTCAGCTGTTGAATTGGTATTTTCATAATTTCTGTTTTATTTCCTATATTATTGCTTTTGTATTTGAAGTTTGACGCTGAATTTGGAATCATCTCTATTCATCCAAACGTTTTAGATGCAGGTTTTACTGCTTTGTTCAGGATTTCTCCTTAAGAGTGTTTGGTGCACTGAAATTGTTTGTCCTTGTTAGACAGTTTCATTTTATTTTTCCTTCCCTTACTGCTGCCATATATAAGAAATATAAACCAGCCTAGATTCTTAAAAGGTATGGCAAAGCTATGCACATGGGATGCCTAACAAATATTATTATCTTCAATACATGCCTAAAAATATATTTTCTTAGTTTTAGTAAACGGTGGTATTTAGATACATTTCTGGCCTCATTTCAAAGAGTTCAGAGTTGATGCTGGCTGCATGAGAACTGAATTGAGATTAGGAAGTATAAAAGACAACTCTGGTGATGCATTTGTGCCATAAATAAAGATCTTATTGACTGAGAGAGATGCATTTAGAACAGAGGTTAAGAGGTGATGTCCTATGCAAATGTTAAGACTGATCGATCATGTAGAATGAAAGACATTAATTTCTTCTTCACGTGTTGATGGGACAATGAATCTTTGAAATGTAGGTCAATCACTTTTTTGACCCTTTTTTCTTTGGTGATGTTTATTCTTACATTTGTTAATCAGAAAGCTGCAATAAAATCATAGCATTAAGGTAACTGACACACTTTGAAACATAAATGTTTGTTATACCACGAAATTAATATCCCAAATTCAGGTAGCATTGTCTTTCATGAATTATACCATATCTTGAAAGTTGTAATTCATCTGATTTTTTTCCCCTCATGATCATCTGATTAGCTCAGATTTTAAAGGAACTAAAGGAGGTAATATACACATAATATGTCACTCTAGTACCTTAATTACGAATATATGAGATATTTTTGTTCTCTCATGGTAGGTGGTGATGTTTTCCTTTTAGGATTTATTGAATTTTTATATTATTTTTGGGGAGAAATTGAACGTTTAAAACACCAGAAACTCTATTGATATAATTTGAAACTTCTCGGTTCTTCGTCAGTATCCTCGAATCCTAAGCTATGAGTAAAAAAATGTGATCAATTTGTTCTTGTAAATGTGGACTTCTTTTCTACTGAGAATCTTGTCATATACATTTTCATTGATTTATTTTACTAACGCATTTGTAGCAGAATTATTTGCAATATTAAAGCAAAAGTATATGAAACAGACCACCTGCCCAGTAGTTCAAAATAATCTCACCAAATTCGTGATTGAGAATAAGTATATTCTGGATCAAGCAATAAAACATAATTGGTTTAATTTTTAAGCTTATGTACTTCTGGATTTTAATGGTTTGGTTTGGGAATATTAAATAATAAGTAGTTTATAATAGGTGGGTTATTTCAGCACATTAACATGAGAAAATTCAAACTCTAAGCCAAAGATGTCCAGTAGAAATGTAATGCAAACTATATGTTTCATTTTAAATGTTCTGGTATCTTCATTTAAAATAGAAAAGAACAAAAGGGAAAATGACCTTACAAAATATTTCATCTAAGATAATACATCTCAAACATTAACATTTGGACATTTAATCAATATGATAATATTGAGATATTTTACATCATTTTAATACTAATTCTTCAAATTCCAATGTGCATTTTACACTTCTCATACATCTCAAGTCAGAATCACCACATTTCAAGTGCTCTGTCGCCCCAGGTGACTAGTGCCCATTGCACTGACTCAGGTTTCACTTATGTTGTGACAGACAGTATTTAATTATTTAAATGTATAAGCCATTGACTCATTTTATAAATTTATTTACAGTGTGAGTAAAAACTTTTTGTAATAGTAGTCACCTTGTGTTCTGAGATACATTTTGTTTTTTGAATATATTTATTGCAACGTGCACATCAAACACTTATTCAACAGCTAAGGAAGGCCCATGGCACTGGAATATTGACACTAATATTGACACTAATATCACCAGTTTGATCTAATTTAAGTCAATAACTTAATAAGTTTAAGCTATTTTACTATAGCTTTATTCTATGTATTTTCTACAAGACAATAAGGAGTTGTTTATAATAGGAATAACAATTTTATTATATGATAATTCTGTGATCCTTCAGAATCTTTTAATTTAATATTATTTCCGCAACTTAGTTTTTGCCAAAATGCATTCTTCAAATAGAATAAATTTATCACAAAATGCTCATTTTATTAAGGTGAATTTGAAAAATATGGAAAAATAAAAGCAGACAAAATGTTATTTGTTATACTTATAAATCTATAAAACAGCATTTTGGTATATTTCCTACCTACATCCCTTTTATATTTTTCCATAGATACGGTTATTCTATAAATAAGAATATTACCCCTGCTTATCAATAGCCCATGCCTAAAGCATGCTTAAATTTAAAATATTTTTATTTGTTGTGAGACTTCTGATCTCCAGTTCATACAGAATTGCTTACTGTTCAGTAGCAAGTTAGCAATGAACAATATCATTAACCCTTTGGCCACAGGGCTATCATAAACTAAGTTTAAAATTTCAATTTCCCTTGTCTATTAGACATATGTTCCCAGTTCTCCTTCATTTTGTGTTTTCTCAGAAACCAACACAGAAGTAATTAAAGGATTGGAAGAATTATCTTCACATTCCATTGATGGATATTTTCTGTCATTCATTTTCCAACAGGAAATCCTCTAAAGTTAATCAATATCGTGGTAATAACTGCATATGTGCATGTGTGTGCAAATTTACTGAGTGGATCACAGAGTACTCTAAAATATGTATTATCTCGCCTCAATGGACAATTCTAAAGAGAGATCTCAGCTCATGATATGCTGAGGCCCGTACGGTGTGCTTCACTGTTCACCCTCCATCTCAGCCCAATTCGGTTTATTTTCTTCTTTACAGATATTGTTCCCAAGAGCACCTCTCAATAAATCTCATTAAATCTCTGTGTCTAGATCCATTTCCTAGGGGACCTGATCTAACACAGTATTTATAATATCATGTATTAGATTTAACACCATAGTAAGCTTATCTTACAAATCTCCCCATCATTTATTTCTCACTATGTCCGCCCAGAAGCCTTCACTGATCAGAACAGTCTGAAGTGGTCCCTCCCTTCTCAGAGCTTCTGCCTCACTTAAGTGTTTCCTGTGGAAGCTGTAGAAAGCCACGAGTTTTTAGAAGTCTATAAAGATTTGCTCATTTCCCAAGTTTCTGACATGATGTAAAATGAAAACTCACAATAAATAGAGGAAAAACAAAAATAAGATAAAGTATCAGGACTAGCGAAATGCAACTAGGGATCAAAAGTCAGGGCAAGGAAATAGATTAAAATGTGTTTTCTATTCAGGTGTTTGGATGTCCTCACAATCAAAACAAAGAGGAGAATAAAATAGGAGCCATGTGACTCTCACTATTAGGATAAAACTAAGCATCTCAGTTCCTCAGTATTGGCCAATTATTTCCTTTGCTTGGTTCTGACAGAAATTTCTCACCTGGGGTTTTATATAAGAATCAATGAAAGAGAAAGGAAAAACATCCTCAAGAATATTTTCACAATAAATTCTATAGCAAGCTCCATATGGATGTTTTTAAAAAATAGCTATAAAGTGTTTTTAATAATAGCTGAAGAATGCACATGAACTCAACTCACCGGAGACAACTCTTTTGTGGGTTATACATCAAACAGCATTTCTAGAATAGTACATCTTCTAAAGTAATGTGGGTTTGTTTTCTGGCTCTCATTTTCTGCCTAGCTTATGATGCCCGTTATCTGTTTAATCTTGAATAAATTGGATAACTACTATGCTCTTCAGGTGTTATATCTTAATTTGTGATAATCATATATGTTAAACAGTTACTGTGGATATTATATGATTTCAAGGGCTAACTCGGTGCTTAGCCCATAAGAGGAATTAAGAAATGTTAGTTATTATTGTTACTCATATGACACATATAATGTGTCAACTCTCATTTTGCACGGACCTGGGTAGCCATAATTAATTGTTTTCTCTGGGGAGAACCTGAAGTAAAACCCTAAACTAATCTTTTTTTTTTATTTTCCAAAATAAAAGTTGATATTTTATTATAATTTTTTAATTGCAGAAATCTAGGCTGAATATTATTATACACAAACACAGACACACGCAGTCACTAATCTCTAGAGGCATTTTGTGTACCCTCTTCTAAATCCCTTTAGGGAATTTTTCAGTTCAACCTCACAGACTAACTTGTGATGCATTGGAAAATAAGGTCTTTTGGTTGTATCCACAGTATCAAACTGCTGTTATAAGTTGAATATTTTTTGCTGGATTAGAATACACTTAAGAATAAGAATGCTGTGCATAGAGCCCTTGGTGTGATTAAATGTGAATTTGTGCCCCTTATGTCCTGCAAGTTTTGTTGTCTTTTCCTTTTAGTTTTGTTTTGTCTTTTTGTACAATGGCTGCCTTATACTGTGCAAGAAAACTGTATCTTCGAAATTGAACTACTAGTAAAATCTATCTATTTATCTACCTAGCATCTAATAGAGCTATTTACATCTATTCTCACTTCTGACATATCTGTTTTTGCTTTTTGTCACACGTATCCTTTCCTTTTTAATTTTTTTATATTGCATGCATTCATTAATACAGTGTGTGATTTTTTTTTTCTTTTTGCATGGACAGGCACGGGGAATTGAACCCGGGTTTCCAGCATGGCAGGCAAGAGCCAGTGTATGAATATTGTACTAAAATATTTTAAATTATTCTATAGCTTGTCAGTCTGATATGACAAGTTAAGAACCAGAGGAGACTGGCTGAAAATATGAAAACTATTGTAGAGGTAAACTTTTCTTAGAAATCTCCAATATTTAAAATGTCATCAATTATAAAGCCTGAAGATATGATTCCATATTTAGTCATTTTCTATGTAGCCCAATGCATTATTATATTTCTCAAATATATATAAGTGTTACATTATTGGCAGGTTTTATTAACAAAGAATTAAGTTTATTGACACAGAAAAGTGTGCATATTTTGTATTTCTGTTAAGAAAGGCTTTCCCCCACCAAAAAAAAAAAATATATATATATAGGGGAAACTTCTCTTGAAAATAAGAAGGTGATTAGCATTTGTATTTATTTATTAGTTCATCAATTCATTCAACAATTAGTGATTGAGTACTTGCAAGTTGTTTATGATGGGAATCCATTAAAAAGTTGAACTAGATTAATAACATAATGAGACCTGTATTTCAGGTGCTGTTAAGTAGAGTTCACTGGAAGGGGAGAATCTGAAGACTCGGAGATATGTCATGGGTCTGTCACATTGGTCCCGACTGGTGTGGTTAAGTCTAGGAGTGATTTGATCTAGTAATAAGATGGTATCATCGGGAATGGAAAGAATGGGATAGATGTCAAAGACATTTTGAAATGAGATTCAACAGTACATAGTATGTAGCTATACATGGAAAATACAGGACAAGGAAGAGTCAAAATGGCATGGAACTTTAACCATAGAAAATTAGGAGCATAATAGTGTCATCGACAGAATTGGATAGCAGATTTTGGGGACTGAAGAGGATTACAAATCCACTTTCAGACATGATAAATTTGAAGTGACAATAGAACATTCAAAAATACTACCGAAAGGAAATCAGAACAAGATTGCAGAACAGAATTAAGGGCTGGCAACATCAATTGGAACACTATTCTAATAAATTTAAAAGCTGAAGTCATCAGAATCAAGTTCTACAGGAGACAGCAGGACCTAATTATAAGACAGGATAAAGAATAATATCGACATAAGGAAAGCTGACGTGATCATGTGTCACATGATATAAAGAAGAACATGATTAGAAATGAAACTCAAGGACATAAATATTGTCCTGCAAGGAATCAACCAGGAGGGCATCCACAAGGTGTTTTGGATGCCTACCAAAAACAGGATTCATTTCTTTTTAAAAAAGAAATTTAAGATTTGGCTGATGAGTTTACATTTTATTTAAAATTTCCTTTTTTTCCTAATGGATTTTTCATTTTTGTGTTCACTTATGTGGCAACTGAGTTGTATGTGACCACTTGGAATATGACACTAATGAGTGAACAGATTCTAGTGGCCAAGTGTCATAGAAAGAACACAGGGCTTTAAGTTAGTTCTCAGTCAGTTTCTGCTTTCTTCATGTCCTTGTAGTAGCAACTTGGCATTTCTCTTCTGCTTGCTAAGCCTCATTTCCTTCTCTGAAAAATGGAGATGACGGACCCTGCTTTTCAGAGATGCAGTGATAAGTAATATGTGCAGTATAGAGTTTGGCCCATAGAATGTTCTAAATCAAATTAGGTTCACTTCCTCTTTTTTGTTTAAAGAATATTCAGCATTTCCCACGTGCTTGGCACTATTTTCAATAAAGTAGTTACACAATGAATAAGGAAAAAATATCCTTATCATCAAGAAACGCACAAAAGAACATAGCTCGATCAGCATAGTGCAAAATGTAAATTGGGTGGACACAATATTGTAAAGCATGTAACTATGCAGTGGAAAAGGTGGGATTTCAATTTTACATTTGAAATAGGCTGAATTAGCTATTAAAGGATAGACGATCAATAAGAGATACTGGAGAACACATATAAAGGTAGAAACACACATGGTCATGATGTGCTTGGAGTACAATAAGAGGTACAAAACTACTAAAATGTAAGGTTTGTGGAAGCCTATGATGAAAAGTGATGTAAGAAAGGTAATTAGGGATTATGTATTAAGGACCTGGTAAACCGGATGAGAAACTGGGCTTGGAGGGAGTGATGGCAATGAGCCAGAAATTTCCAAGTGTTATGAGTAATGTGCCTATAATAAGTTTTTAAATGTACATAAGGGCTGCCTAGGGGCATCGGTATGAAAGAATAACTGGAGAGGAGGGAGGGTGGAAGAGGAAAACTAGAAGTTCAGGATTATGTGTGTGTGTATGTTTGCAGGTGTTTGTGAGAGAAGAAGCCCTGAGAATAAGCGTCAAAGGGAAGAAGATGGTTATACTTCTACCCTTGTCATTTTTTTTTTTTTTCACTTGGGCAGGCTCCAGGAATTGAACCTGAGTCTCTGGCATGGCAAACGAGAATTCTGCCACTGAGCCACCATTGCACTGCCTTACCCTTGTCGTTTTAATGTATTCACAATTCCTCACGGTCACTCAGAATCCTCTGTCATATAAGACAAACTCTCTTTTCATGTCCATCCAGTGCAGCAAGTGAAAAACAAAGTAAAACAATCTCTAGCATCTTGAATATTTTGTTTCAGTCACTTCCTAGTGTATGGTTTTGTGCAAATTACTTAATGCCAGAAGTAAATTGTTTCTTGCCCCCACTGGTCACTCTTATTCCCGGATAAAGTATCCATTTTAGTGAGTTTATCATCTGAGAGATAATATTGCAAATCAAATGTCTCCTTTTCTCTCGCTTTCTTATATCCTTCTAGAATTTCATTCATGCATTTAATTCACTTAGGTTTTACAGCATGCATCTGGGCATAGGAGCTCTCACTTTGAATTGCAAGCTTGTATTCACATTTTAGCACTTGTACTCAAAGCCACAAACAAAGATCCCCCTCATTAGTTAAAGTAGTACTTAAAATTTTATGAGACAATCAAGTACATGTTCAGCCAGTACCTATGACTGTGCAAAAAATCCATAGCTTTTGTTGTTGCCTATTTTTTTAAAAAAGAATATAAAAAGGTCAAGCAGAGATAGAAAAGTAAAGCGATGCCAAACAAGGTGAAAGAGGTTTATTCTAAATGGTCATAAGTGAAGTTGTGCAGCCAATAAAAATGCAGAATAATATGATAAAAGAAATATATTTAGTATAAAATAGGAATGCTTATGATAGAGTAAAAAGTAGAATGAACAAAGATTTTGAAGCAGGCAGTTCATTCTTTCATCTTAACTAGTCATACAAAGTAACATTTTTGTAATTTTTTTAAATAGTAAAAGAAATACTGCTTTCTTATGGGCTTTCTCAGAGAGGCTGTATAGGAGAGTCAATCATGTTCCTCATAAAAAGCATGTTCTGGTTCCAAACCCTCGTTCTGTCGATGTGAAGCTATGTGTAAATAGGACCTTTGCTGATGCTATTAGTTAAGCTATGTCCAATTGAATGAGGATGGGCCTTAAACCAATATGGCTGAAATCCTTGAAAGCAAAGGAATTTGGAAAGAGAGAGAAAGCCACAGAAAGCAGTCAGATGCTGGATGTCAATGGAACCTGGAAGAGTAAGGACAAGGTACCACCAAGGGCATTGACATGTGACAGAAAGTCAAAACCATAAAGATTTGACAACCAATCAGAAGATACTGACCCCAAGAGGAAACAATCCTTTGGGGATCTGAAACCAAGAGACAATTAATTCCCGTTGTTCAGCCAATCCATTATATGGTGTTTGTTTTTGCAGCTGAGAAACTAAAACAGGTTGTAAGGAACAAAAGAGAATATAAATTAAAATACATTCATGTATTCTTTCCCCACTCCCAAATAGCAAGAGTCTTTCTGGATTTAAGGTTGAGGCTGCAAAGAGATACTGGATGAGATGTAAGAATCTGAGTGTGAATGATCCACTGTCTGCAGGCATAGACCCTGAAACACAGGGCACCTTATTGACTCAGCTAGTATAGGGCACAGTAAAATAGAAGTCTAGGTCTGTATGATGCAGAGATCAAGCTCCTTACTCTATAGAAGGCTGACATGTAAAATAAAATTGGTTGATGTTACATAGAAAGAAAACCTGACCCTTCAGAATACTAAAAGAATTAACTGAGGGTGATAGTGGGTATTTCTTTACTAGGAAGCAGCTATATACCTTGGTTTAATTCTTTTTTTACCTGTGGGTAATATAATCTCTGAGGAACATAAAAAATTGGAGTTAGGGGAAACTAAGAAACTTGAAAGTAATCTCATTCATCATTTCACAAAATTCAGGGCTCTATTTACACTATTTAAGGTTAATGAATCACATAGGAAACCAAACTGATGTTTTGGGTATGCCTTCTTTAGTGATACTTGTATGTATAAAATTTTCCTTGTTTCAGGAACCTTGTTTGATGATCCTTAAGAACCGAATACCACGTAAGACTCTAGGATCTTAGGTTAAAAATCCTTGTTTAAAGTACCATTCAAAACACTTATTTTAACACCTGCTTTATGCAAGACAACAGAGCTATATAAATTACTGACCTAGTACCTCTCCTCTATGTGTTCATAGTAGCCTTACTAAACCCCAGCAAGTCATCAGCTATCAATAACACACTTTGAACTAACAACAGTAATAAAGATGCAACCAATGAAATACTCTGTGTTTGCATTATGATTCTTCCTCTGTAAATCAAATAATTAGACATCTAATAATAAAAGTCTTTGTATTTGCAATTCAATTAGCACACTGTTGAATTATACTGGATTTATAGTCAACCTGAACCCCTAAATTTTATATCTGTTATCTCTGCAATTCTTGTCGTCTCATTGCTAGATCACTAAACCACTCAGGTTTACTTATAAAGTGAAAAAGATGTGACCTGTGCTGATAAATTTCCACAATTTAAGAAATAAAATGTTAATATTAAACTTAACGATCATCATTGTATTACTAATAAGAATCGGGCATAGAAAATAGTCTATATACTATTGAATCCATGGTTTCATAAACCATTTAATGCATATCAAGCATATTTATCTTGATGCAGACTGACTCAATCATTAAAAAAACAAACAAGTAATGAAGACCTAGCTTACCTTTCAATAGTGATGCTTGCAATTCAAGGAAAGAAACAAGATGTGAGTTTTAAGTTTCATTTCTCCAAGTCCATGTCCTGATTTTCCATCCAACTTGCAAAAGATCTCAGGATTATCTACATGGTCAAAAATATCAAAATATGGTAATATATTTAAATGTAAATCTTTAAACTGATACATTCCAGGAACATGTATTTTTTTCCCCTGTGTACAAGAGCATTGACACATTCCTGCATAAACAATTATGACTTTATAAGTTGAAAACAAAATAAAAATGACATAAACCAGAGTACTAACCACAAGTGGTCATTAAAGTTTGTTGGGTTTCTTTCCATGGTTAAATGCCTTCTGAACTTATGGATCACTTATGCTATTAAGGATAATATTTTTACTGTAAATTCTAATCCATTTATTAACTTTGCTGAGCATTGAAGTGGCTTTTATGCTTATTTCCAGATTTTGCTGTACTTCAAGGGTGAACTAGGAATAATCTTGGAATAATTATATAGCAATATTTGTAAAGTGTTCTACTACATTTCCTCCAATATGTAATCACTTATTTCACAATGTCAAAATAACTGCTATTACAGATAGAAAGAAGAGAGCTTTGACAGAATAACAATTCATGAATTGGGCAACTTAAAGTAGATGTAGGTGCTCCAAAATGTTTGGGGCCACTGGAAATTTATAGTCCAAAACCGTGGGGAGGGAAAGAATCTCTGTTGTAGGCAAGTTCTGTTCTAATGGCTTGTTGGAACATTGAGGCAGTAGGAAACCTATTTGAAGCTGGTTGATCAAAGCTTTGGCTTCTTTTTTAACTCATATTCTTATAAGCTTTAGGTTTCCTTCTCCACGCTGAACGTGTCTGAATTCTGACTGCATCGGTGCAGGGTGGCACTTGCTTTGCCAGGAACCACTTTTTAACCCAGGGTTTGAAAATTATTTACCCCTTTTCATCAAGATATATTACAGGAAGCATCTCTGTTGAAGATTGCTTTTGTGTTGTTCCACAATGCTAGGGGGATATCCTAGGCATCCGAGTAGCTGGAAAGGTCCAGTGTCATGCCCCATGGAAGAGGGAATGTGTTACAAAACTATGACCAATTGAGGAACTACTGGGAAAATGGATTCTAGCAAAAATCAGCAACAATATTCTAAAATATACTGGAGGAAGATTATTTGGGGCAACAGTGTTTTGGAGACAGCTAAAGCAGTTATCAGAAGTTTTGTCCCTTAGGGCATCATAAGTGCAAGCCCCATAATTGAAATCCTGGTTTACTAGCTTGATTTTGGAAGTGAGAGTTGTTGAACCATAGCCATTATTCTGAATATAAAACAATGAATTAAAAATACTCTTATAATTATAAGGAGGAGAAAGATTGGCAGTGTTTGGAATATGCCTCTAAGCTATTCTCCCAAAGATCCAAGAGCCGGCCAGCTGAATAAATTCTAAACCTTGGGAATCCCTAGTACTAAAAGTATTTGCATTTCTTTGATGTACTTAATGCTTTGTTCAATTTTGATGGATTTATATAAAAGCAGAATTGCTCTCCTACGAGGACATATATCCCTCCAGCTGAACCATGAGGATATTAAGTTCCCCATGGTTTTTGTGGGACAACCACCACCAGCCTATCTGCTTAGAGTTGCAAGTTCTCTAAATTCTTGTTGGTTCACTAAAAGTGCTCTCAATAGTTTTTTGTTTGTTTGTTTGTTTGTTTTAATATGGGCAGGCACCGGGAATTGAACCCGGGTCCTTGGGCATGGCAGGCAAGCACTCTTACCTTCTGAGCCACCGTGGTCTGCCCTCTCAATAGGTTTTGATGTGTTTCAGATGACTCTTTCCAGTTGAAGAATTCCATGAAACCAAAGTAAACTGTTCTGAAAGTTCTAGCCCTTACAGGCATTTCAACTAGTGGTTTGCATTCTACAATGCCCTGCTTAGGTCTAAAATGGTGTATTAGTTGACAAATGAAAAGAGCCCAGATTGGCTACATTTCTTTGTTTGTTTCTAACTGGTCCCTCATCTCTAGGTTGGGAAATAAGGCTGTTACTGTGAAAGTCCGACTCCAGGCTGGTGGTAAAGCCGGATGATAGATACTTTTTCCACATAGGAAGAAATAGCTTGTGTAGGCCTAATTAGGAGTTAAGTGCTACCCATAATTCAGCATTTTTTTTCATGTCTTTCTCAAAGGCCTTGTAGGGAGAAGTTTACGTATTTACAGGTAAAGTTTGTAAAAGTATGGGGTCTACTAGAGTATAAACATTGGACGTGGTAATGCACTTTATATACAAATTCAGGATAAATGAGTGAAATACTGTTAGGGTCCAAGTGAGGCCAGCAAACTGGCCTAGATAGATAGCATTAACGACAGAGTTATAGACAAAGAGGACACTGGCACTCCAAAACCTTAAAAAGTTTCCAGGTATAGAAAGGGCTGTATCATTTAGGTCAAAATCATCAGTTCCAAGTATATCATCAGAGTCTTGTTTGATTATAATGTCAGTGTAGAGATGGTACCATTTGCCTCCCTCTTGGCCATACCCAAGCATCTGATTGCAGAGGTTGGCTGGGATAGTACCGAGATATGTTCCAGTTCTCTTATTGCTTGTGCAAAGACAAATATTCACTAGAGTCTGGGGAAGTTTGTGTTATGAAAGCCCCTTTTCCTCAAGGTCTGATAAATCCAATGTTGCAGTTATTCCTAATGTTTATTTATTGAGTGCCTATCCTTTAGTCCTACACTTGATATGCCTTTTATATCTATCCAAGTCTGAATGACTATGGGTATGGACAATAATTGGTGCCCTTCTGTGGAGTCTAAATTAGTGGAGACCCAGAAATCTGACAGATTACCTAGGTTATCACCCCTTTGTATGTCTGCAAAAAAAAAAAAAAGATGGCAGATGGCAAGGGACCAGGAAGGAAAAGAAAGGAGAAAAAACAGGAAAGTATGCATAATTCTTGATCTACAGCTCTTGGGAAAACTGTCCACATCAGATGTCATCTATTTCTGGGTACCTGAAACTATTTTAGGGTGAGTTTGAGGTCACCAGTGACTGTACTTTATTAGTGATTAGGTGGCACTCATTTAAATTGAGATAGGTCTATCCAAGAGGCTGACAGCAAGCTTAGTAGCATATTTGTTGATGAGGATGATTTGATAAGGTATTTTCCACTCAGGTTCCAAAGAGTTTTTTAGTGATTTCTTCAGTACTCAAACATTCCAGGGTGCGATTTTTGGGGTCAGTTGGACTCAAGTGATGTTCTCCTTCTTCAAAGTCTTCTTCAACCTGTAAAACATAAGTTCGAGAGTAATTTAGCTAGTGTGACACAAAATTTAAGTAGGTCTTGTTGATATTAGGATCTTCTTCAATATTAGGATTTGGAAGTAATATGTAAGGCAGTAGTAAAGGTCATCCAGTGACGATATCGTTGGTGTGTTTCTGCTTTCCAGAGGGAGGTGAGCAAAGATGGAGCAGGATTAGTGGAAGTATTTTAGGCCAGGGTAATTCTAGAAAGTCAGAAAACTTGACTAAATGGTGTTTGATTATCATGTAGGTCCTTTCCATTAGGCCAGAAGACTGGGGGTGGTATAGGTCATGCAGCTTTTGATATACAGGGAAGATTGCATCTTTACATATTTGTCCTGTAAAATGATAGCCTCAATCACTGTGAAGTTCATTGGGGGCATCCCAAGTTGGAACGAAGTTTTCAAGTAGTTTCTTGGCTACAAAAGAGGGAGTAACTTGTTTACAAGGGAAGGCTTCTGTCCAGTGAAAGAACAAACAGATCATTTCTAGCATATTTATATCCATGAGAAGGAGGAAGCTGGATAAAGTCCATTTGCCAGATTAGCAAAGCTAAAGGGAACTGTCCCATAAGGAACTTTAATAGTTTTCCTGCATTGTATGGTTGATATGTTAGAAAAGAGGTATAAACCTGGTAAGTTATATTATAAAAGTGTCCCTACCAATACGTTACCTATTATTTCCATCATTTTGGCTGTTCCTAGTTGTGAGTGAATGAAGTGCTAAGGACATTGATAATTTGGGGACATCTGGCAGCACTGGGCAAGTGTTAGGCCCTAACTACATGTTTTTCTTATGGTCTAATTTATAGCCTGGTTCCCCATAGGCTCCTAAATTCCTCTGGTAGTCTCTTCTCTTTGGGAATCGCCAGTTCTTGATATTTTATTATGTCATCAGGTTTGCAGGGGGGGTTTAATCCAGCTCAACAGGGTTTTGTGAGAGAGTTTGAGCTGCTGCCTAAACTAATACCGAATTAGTAGCTCAAGTAAGAGCTATTAATTTTGCCCATTGGTAGACATTTCTTTATGAAGTGGACAACTCTCAAAAACTTCTTTTAAGAACCTCTGCATATACAGCTTGGCATCTGCCATTTGGGGGTTGGGTGTTTAAATATGACCCACCATAAAGAGAATTAGATCTGGGTTGTTTGTCAGGGTTTCTATGAAGTTGAACCTAGGGGATACTAGGGCTTGGTAATAAGTATGCATTCATCTTTGGGTGCTCCTTCATCAAGCAGTGAGAGCAGAGAGGCTGGGCTGGGGGGATGGGAGATGTTCATGAATGAGCATATGAGAGGGTGAGAGAAGCACGCTTTCAAAAGATGAGAGTCGTATATCAGAGAGATGTTGCACTAAAGCAGAATTAAGTTTGGATTCCACAGCATAAGGAAAAATATGACCAAGTTGGTTCTGCAGTAACTTATTTATCAGCTTTTGTCTCAAATAGCATATGATGTAGTTAGACCACAAAACACCGACATCTCATTCAGTCAGAGACCAGGAAAATGGTGGGTAGACAAAGCATTCTGTGTCACAATGCGTATAAAATAAATAGCTGAACTAGCTATAGGAAAAGGATAGTAATTTTGCTAATTCTGGAAGAAATATCTTATGAAAAGCATAATATTCTGATTATTTAGAAGATGACAAGTTATCTAATCACCACAGTAGAATGATTATTTAAAACACATAAAATGGTATGATTTGCTTTTGGTTATAATACATTTGACATTCTCTCTCCGCCATCACTTTTTAATTTTTCTCCAACATACATAATACCATTTAACATATTATACATTTTGCCTTTATTGTAGATCTACCCTTATCTTAGAACATTAACTAGCACATAGACGGAACTCAGTAAATATTTTTTCAGTGAATGAATCAATGATTGATATATGCTATACTCTGATAGATAAATAGGGCTTGCTGTCGATTTCTTCAGTAGCATTTAGGAAGAAGGCATTTCCTAATAAAACACTGTTGTCACAAGTTAATTACTAAAGTTAGGAATCCTTTAAGAGGGAGAGACACAAGGGCTTTGTTTTTCATTTACTTTTAAAAAGGGTGGGGGGGGGGGCTCCAGCTCTCCATTATTTTGGAGCACTAAGAAGCACCTGCCACTCTTGGAACAGTTTCTGCACCATGCTATGGAGACAGCTCGTGGCTCCTGTCTGAGTGGTGGTGTTACAGGGGTGGAAGCCATACGTCAGCTAGTTCTAGGTGCTAGCTTATCACTAGGTCCCCGCTTAGGAAAACACTTCTGCTTCTTCCTCCCTTTATTTTGGTACCACCCTTGAATCATCAGCTTCATTGTACCTGAATATCCAACAATTCTTTTCCAATCTAGTTAAACTCTATTTTTTAAAGAACATTGTTTTAGAATGTATCACATATCAGGTATGGTTTTTTGTTGTTTTTGATGATGATGATGGGGAATGCACGTAGTCATCCTTTGATGTTGAATTCCTTTATGAAAGTACCATCTATGGGCCCCTCACAGGGAGGAGATGTATTTGGCTAACTAGCCTACAGAATATGCTCGGCAACAGATGTGTAAATGTACTGCATAAATTGAAGCCCTGATTTGTGTTTATACTCCCCTGTCTTCATTTTATAATGATTCCAGAAGGTCTGTGATGTATAAAATGCTTGAGCACTAGGAAAGAGCCCATCACCTCATTTTTACTTTACTAAATCATTTACCTTCATTGATAAGAAAATTGGACCATTTACTAATGTCTTCTCGATGAAGAAGATATAAATCAGTCATATTTGAAAGAGCAAAGATGAGGAATAATGCAAGACGTCTTTAGAAAATAACCCTTCAGTACCTGCCAAAATTCTACAGTCTCTACTCTTCATGCTTTCTTTCTACAAAGACATCAGTGGTCAAGAGCAGATGCTACTGTTTTGCCTAGAGAAAAGGCTACCTTCTAATTTGAATGCAGCAACAATACCTTTTAGATTATTCAGTAATGAGAGAGGTTTGCAGGCTGAAATCTGGACAAATAACTTTGGATAAGAAGTTGTGTAAAGCTAGGAAAGTGGGCTTTGAGAGAAGTTAGGTGAATAGTTAGCAAAGGAGAAAGTGAGTCACTGGGTTTCTATTGGGATGATAGTAATAAAATTTTCTTGACAAAAATAGCACATTTTTATACTATTTTACAAATTACAAGGTTATTTTACAAAAACTATATCTGTGTTCTTAGACAATACTGTTAGGCATAGAGGGTTAGATATTGTCGCCATTTTACACATGAGTAAAGTGTTGCTCAAGGGAGTTAACCGACTGAGATTGCACAGAAGTAAACAGTTGAGCATTTATCAATCTGGAAGCAGCTCAAAAGTCCTTGTTGCAGGAGATACTTAATTTTCTTTTTCATCTTTCAAATCCCTTATTGTACCTAGTATCTGATTACATGCAGTAGGAATTCCAAAATAAATTTCCCTGTACATTTAAATTATTTTGGATAGTGTTACTAACTCTAAGTGTGATAAAATGATTTTAGCCCTCATGGCTGAGAATTGTGAAGGCAAGACTTGTGAAGGCATGACTTGTGTCTTATCTTTGTATCCATCACAACAAGAAAATGTCTGCTGCATTTAAATTAGTGACTGAATAATCAGATGATGAAATGAAAGCCTGAAAGGATTCTAAAACAATATTAAAACACTCTAAGAAGGAATATATAAACCTCAGTAGTAAATAGTATCTAAAAGGTTTTATTCAATGTTACAAATATTAATATTTTGAGAGCTAAAAGTTTATATTTAATATTTATTAAAGCTTGCAAACTGCTTATGAATTCATTTCAACTTTTCTACCTTTTAAACATGAAAGCAGAGTGCAATCCATTAGATTATGAGTCTGTTAATGAAGAAAAATTTTTCTTGTTCTTTCCGAATAAGAAAATGATTCTAAGAGCCTAAAGTTGCTAAGAAAATGAAATATCTATGACTTCTAATATAATATAATATTAGAGCTTCCTTGACTAAAAGGCGTCTAAATATATAAATCTAATTTTTAAAGTATTGATTGAGTTAAATTTTAGTTTGAAATTTTTATACTTTTCTTAAGGCTTTATTTACAAAAAATATTTGACTACATACAAAATTAGTAATTGGAGTATTAGTTTAATTTAGCAAAATTTCATTGTGAAAGGTTGATGTAGGAAATAACCATTTCAGTTTTCAAATATGTCTGATTTGATATGGTTGAAAAACATTTTATGAACCATTGAAAATATTTTATGAACCGTTAGAATTAGATCCAATAAATTCCATACTACGTTAATGTCTGATAATATTAAATTAGCTATATATGTCTTCAAATATTTTGTATTTTTTTACTCTCTTAACATTAGTCAATGAATAAATTCTATGAGATTTTAGTAAACAAGTATTCTACCTTTATTCACTAATTAGCATCAGGATTATTATTGAAACATGACCTGAAAAATGTCTTGCATGAAATAATATCTGACAAGGTCAAAAGACTTGTCTTCAAAACTGAGGATAATAGTGTTCTTAGAAGTTTTCCTATCAAAAATGCTTTATTTTTACTACCACAAGTAAACACATTAATGTTAATATCAATGTTTAAATCATTGAGGGAGCTATTTGGAATGTAATTATTATTACAAAAAAACCTATACTAAGAAATATAATCCCCCATTCATAAAGAGCTCTTTGAATGCCAAAGAGTAGACACAGAACTAGGAAGTTATGGTAGGTCTTTTTTAGAAATTGAACAAAAATGTTTGAGGATAAACAACCCCTCAAATTATGAAACTAATATAGTATAAATATGAGTAATTATTTGTAGTTTAACCAACAAATAAATGTAACTAGAGAAATAGGTAAGAAGGTAAAGTAAAGGTAAAAAGGAAAAATGGAGTAATCGGTAGGTACTTAGGGGGGTGTTTGCTGAGTTCAAAATGAAGCTTCAACTTGCAGTAACTAAACTTACATATGATTAATGTTTAAATCAGTATGACAATTTATAAAATTCAGGTAACATATGAGCTCATGGTGAAAGGGCTCATGGACCAGGAAAACCCTCTCACTGGTTAATCATAATTCAGTGTGGCTTAAAAAGCATGTGATTGGGCGGGCCATGGTGGCTCAGCAGGCAGAATTCTTGCCTGCCATGCCGGAGACCCAGGTTCAATTCCTGGGGTCTGCCCATGCAGGGGAAAAAAAAAAAAAAAAGCATGTGAATTACAGTCAGTGAGTCATAATTTCCTAATGTCCTAATGTTTATATCCTTATGACTGGATCAATAAAAGCATTCTCTATTGGGCCGTTCTTGAGAGACACAGACATGTCCTTGCTTTGGGGATACCACTTTCTGAGCTCCATGATGATAATTTCTATTTTTGTTAACTTTTTTTTGTTTGTTTTGTCCATTCAATTTTCAATATTGTAACAGACATATACTGACCTGAGGATTTTCCTTGGCTGGAATGTGAGTCTTCCTCAAATTCTCCATGTGCATTTTAGGATAGATTACTTCAACAAGTTTGTGATCTCTTTAGCAGTTTGGTTTTTACTTGGTAAATATTTGCAGGTTGTAGAGATACCATATACTGAATCAAAATAGAGTGAATGTTAATGTAATAATTAACGTAATAAAAGATGAAACAAAAACACTTGGAAAATATTGATAAATTAAAAATGGGGTAATGTGTTAATAAAATGAGCCCCTCCTGCTCCTTTAGTTCAAGAGAATGTAGTGTCTAGTATTATTTACACATTTAAATGTTTATTTTCACATTTATTTAAATAGTTCTAATTGTAAACTTTGTTTATATAAAAAACTATACATATTATTTTCCACTCGAACATACATACCTTAAAAATCCAGGTTATTAATTTAAAATCATAATCAAAATTTTCTACATCAAAATGCTCCATAGGAAAATTTTGTGCAATTTATAGAACTTGGACATTCTGAGTTATTTAATTGAAGATTTTTTATTTTACTTTCTGTGAGTGTGATTTTTTTGGCTGCGTTTTTAATAAAACTAACCTCATAATCGACATTAATCCTTATTCTATTTCATGTTCCATGTGTTTTACTTTGATTCCTACTATATAAGGGACACTAACATAAGAATTTCAATTTTCAAATACCATAATAACTAAATAAAAAATAAAGTATTTCTCTATATATTCTCAACAGTACTCTCGAGTTCCATTTCAATAATACATTTTCTATGTATTAGCTCTTACTAGTGAACCCAAATAAAATCTAATCTTAATCAATAGGAAGACAAATGGAATAGAGTGCTTATTTTTAAAAGGACAGTGATCTTACAATCTGTAGAATATAATTGGTGACTCAAAACTGTACTTCTCACAATTCAACGTGAAAATCCATGAACCGACACTAAAGAAGCAGTGAACTCTAAGTTATGCCATGTATTAGAGTTGTATAATAGTGCAATTATAAAAATATGCTTGTAATAAATGCTCTCTACCAATGCAAGGTGACAGCGGTGGTGCGGTGTATAGGCATCTTGTATTTTATGCATGATTTTTGGTAAATCCACAACCATTTTGTTAAATGCACAAAATTTCCCATTTTTAATCCAGTGTGTATTCAGTGGCATTAATTACATTCACATTTTTACGCTATCATCACCACCATCCATTAGCAAGACCTTTCCGCATCCTCAATCAGAAAGTCTGCATCTTATTGAGCAATAATTCCTCACTTCCTGTCTTCCTTTGGCCCTTACTAATTTGTAATCTATGCTCTGTATCTATGCAATTGCAGTCTAGGTATTTTATGTAAGTGAAATCAGGATATTTGTCCTTTTACCTCTTACTTATTTCACTCCTCATTTGGGTTATTTCCATTTTTTGGTTTTCATAAATACTGCTGCTATGAATATCGGTTTTCTCTTTTAGTACCTATTTGTGGTATACACTAGAAATGGCATTGTCATGTCATATGTTAACTCTATGATTAACTTTTTGAGAAAACACCAACCTTTTCTACAGGGACTGCACCATTTTATGATCACGCCAACAATGTACAAGGATTCCAATTTCGCTCTATCCTTATCAACACTTGTCACATTCTGGTTTTCTTTGTAGTAATAGCTGTCCTGGTGGGTGTGAAGTCATATGGCATTGTGATTTCGATTTACATTTCCCTGATGACTAATGATGTCAGACATCTTTACATGTGCATGTGGCCGTTTATATATCTTCTTTGGAGTAATGTCTATTCAAATCCTTTGCCCATTTCTTAATTGGATTGGTTATCTTTTGTTGTACAGATACAGCACTTCTTTATATATATTTTAGACATTAAAACTCATATCAGATGTATGGCTTGTAATGATTTTCACCCATTCTATAGATTCTTTTCACTCTCTAGATAAATATCCTTTGATACACGAAAATTAATTTAATGCAGTTTACTATTTTTTCTTACATTGTTCATGTCTTTGGTGTCATATCTAAAAAAATCATTGTGAAATTCACTATCACGAAGCTTTCCCCCTATGGTTTCTTTCAAGGGCTTTATTCTTACATTAGGTTGTTCAAAATTAATTTTGAGTTAAGTTTTGAATGTGATGTGAGTAGGAAACTAATTTCAAAATCTTACATATATATCCATTTGTTGAAAAGACGATTCTTTTCTCATTTAATGAGCTTTGTATCTTTGTCAAAATTCAGTTGATCATAGATGTATCGGTTCATTTTTGACTCTTAGTTCTATTCCATTGGTCTACATGTCTTTCCCTTGGCCAATATCACACTGTCTTGCTTACTGTGGCTTTGTAGTAAGTTTGAAATTGAGAAGTGTAAGTAGTTCAACTTTATTCTTAGTCAAGATTAATTTGGCTATTCAGGGCCTTAAATGTATTCTTGATTATTACTGAAAGGAATACAATTATTCTTGTTTTGCTCATACAAACTGTTCAACCACAGATTTTTGGTGCATATTTATAATGGATATAGAAGATAAGATACATTTTTAAAATTTTGTCTTTTAAAGGTATCAAACACTTTTTTTCTTGGTGATTGATTGCTTAAGAAATCTTGTGGCATGAATAATACTTTGTTTACAACACATAAAATTAGAGCATGCAGTAAAATAGTGTGATATGAGAGATACATTCCACATAATTCAATAATGCTACTCATAATATAATGATACAATGAAGTATAATGATATATTATATTTCATTATGTAATGATATAACGAAAGTGATGACTTGTGCGTATGTCACTAGAGTCTCTGTTAAGAGTTGCCTCTGGCAGTTACATAAATTTCTAGGGAACTTACACAAAATATTATACACAGGAGGATAGTGAAGTATCTTTAGGAAAAGAGGGAAAATTATCAGAGGAGGCTGTGAAGAATATAATGCTTTTGATCCTTAAATCTTAAGCATTAATGACAATATAGTTTAAAGTGAGTAATATATCTTGGATTCCACAAAATTATTAATTTTTTAGTATCTACCTATTTATTCTAATAAATAAGGATATCTTAATACATGTTGAGAAGATTTTTATTTGTTAAATTTGTTTCAGATTTTCATATTTAAAATGAGGGGTTTTAGCTATCTTTTGAAAAAGTAAAAGATGCTTAATGCCTCAATGTGGCAAGTTTCCTTACATTCATCTAGTACAATGATTCATACTGGAGCCTCCAGTGGACTGCCCTATACGATTGCCTTGAGCATAGACTTAAGAGAGAAGGTCTAATACTTGAGTAACTACTCATTGTTTCTTTAAAGAACTAGAGAACTCTTCATATTCACCAAACGTACATCTTCCAGTACCTTCCAACCTTTAGTTCTTTTTCTGCTGTCTCAGTCCATAGAAAATGACCTTGCACATATTGGAGAGAGAAAGTATATTTCTGCCAGAGTCATTCACTGTCCTGTTTTCCCCTAAATATTTTCCACTGGGCCTATATTCCATAACTACATTCAGTGTTTCAGAAAGAACGTAACTGCATAAAGTAGAGTGAAGGTATAACTTCCCCATTCTAATGTTGCATTACTACAAAAAAAAAAAAAAGAAAAGAAAAAAACCAGCTTTTTCTGATAGCTTTTCTCAACATTAGCTCATACTGAGTTTTTATTCTGTTTTTGTAATTAAAAATTCTATGCCTTTTGTCAACATGTTAAACCAAAATCTTTTTCATCTTGTAAAATAGTTTGCTACTTTTTTCTTTAAGTATTAGTAATTTAACTGCAGCAATATTTATTCATCTTGTGAAATTGACCTTATTGTACCAACTGGATGAACACTTTTTGGGACTCAGATCTTTTCTTCCAAACAGATTCATAACTCCTCCTTTTCCCCTATGTCTAAGAAATCTCATTCCGGTATGGTCAGAGTAAAGGAGTTATATCTGTTTTACTTGAAAACAGGTTCTTCTTCCCCTGATGAAATTACCATATGCAGCATTTTGAGTCTTCATATTTTATGGAAATATCCTAAGGCATTATATATTGTAGAAATCTAAATACAGATATCAGTAATCATAGATCATGTGTAGCAGAGAAACTGTATGAATGGATTACTGAATTTGCATGTCAGAGGTGACTGGGATGGCAGGGACAGGAGATAGGAAGAATTAGAAAATAAGGAAATCAAGGATATACTTTTTTCATATATAATTTTAATGTATGTGCTTGGTTGCTTACTAGATTATAAAAAACAAACAGAGAACGATACACTAAATAGGATATTAAATCCCAACAATGTCTAAAATAATATATTAATCAGACCGTTTTCAAAGCAAATTTAACCTTAGAATAAACTGTACTTATATTTCAATAATAGTGGAGATTAAATAATTCAGAAATATACTCCACCAAGTTGTTCATTCCCACAAAATAGAATCAGTGTCCTATATTTAGGCTTTCAAACTTGGCATCATAGTACATATAGTAAGATCTACAAATGAGAATTTTAATTACGTGGTGGTCTATTTCATTTCAAAGGACAAAATTAATAACGTTTTCTCATTAAAGTATTTAAAAATAATAAGTTTTGTGAATTTTATCCCTTGAACTTTGGGTAAGAAGAAAACTGACATCTTTGATATATAATTTTTTCATAATTCTAAAAGTTTATATAGAGTTCATTTCAATAGGTTCAACAATGGAACCTTATCTTTTCTGAACTTCAACTGTAGATTGGTATAACCAGTATCCTTTTGGTTCTAGTGAATGAAATATAGAGATTAGTCTCTTCAGTGATGGATTTACCATCAAGTTTCTGAGTCCTTTATTTTCAGCACTGGGTAAGGTTCTAGCAGTGTGTACATGTGGTGACTTTTTTCTCATAAAATATAAAATATTAAGGTATTAAAATTACAAATGGATAAGACCACCATCTCTTTCCAATTTGGCTTCCATTGTCCTTCACCTCATGTTGGGTGGCATTGGAGAGGCCAAGGGAATTTTGGAAATACAACTAAGGTGAGGTTGAGCTGGGGACATATTTAGCTTGTCTTTAGTGATTAATATTTATAGAGCTTTTCATTGTGTCATGACTAATTTGGATTCTGTCAGATGTTTTGGTTTAGGATTGGCTTCTAGGAATTGTGTTGCCACATACTGCCTCAACCAGTCCTATAACATAAGTGTACAGAGCCAGAGAATTTATCATACTTTAGCCAGTATGAATGGGTCCTTTGAAGTGCGGCACCTGAAGTATGGAAATAGAGAAGAAAGAGGGATTGACATATATGGAGCCAAAAACTAGTTTGTGGAAAATACTTTCAATCATAAGACTTGTAAAATTATAAGTGAAGCTGATTAAGTTCTTGTTGAAACCTATTGACACTGTCAGAAATATAATTGATCATACATAATATGTGATTATAATGAATTATGTATTTTTAATTTTTTCCTTACTTGTTTATAATGACATATTTGATGACTCTCAACTAGGAAGAATTATACATGCAACTCAAATACATGTTTTTTTTTTTAATTTTATTTTTATTTATTTATTTATTTTACATGGGTAAGCACCGGGAATCGAACCCAAGTCTCCAGCATGGCAGGTGAGAACTCTGCCGGCTGAGCCACTGTGGCCTGCCCTCAAATAAATCCTTTTACCTGCAATTTTGAAAAATGTTTTATAACATTTTTATAAAATAAGTAAGAAACTATTGTCATCTATTTTAGATATTTATGAAGGGCACCACTTTCTAATCTTTAAAGAAAATGTGTAATACAGTAATTTGCCTCTGTTAATTCTGCCCCCATTCACCACATTGTGAAAAGAAATTTAATAAATTCCATGCTTTTGCAGCATGCTCTGAGTAGGAGAAATTTTGGGGCACGTATATTTTAATGCCCCAACATAACCACTCTTACATGTATATTTTCACACATTGCTGGGAGAATTTCTTATAAATGAAGACAAATTTTGGTAGTCATCAGTACCGAAAAAACAAACACTTGTTTGTTTCCACAAAATATTTTTGGAGGAAGAAAGATGTCCCACCATTGATAAGGGAACATTTACCTGACATGTATAAGAACTTGAATACTAGCTTCATAAAGCCTGTTGCTAAATCCTATAAAAACGCATGTTGTTTTCTTCAATTTTAAAAGAGCTACCCAGGTCAGTTTTAAACTCAGTTGGAGTTGGAGACTGGTTTCTGAAACAGAAATAAGAACACTTGTCCAAAATTGTCAGAAGTCGTAATTATATAAAGAAGTTTCAACAATTTAGTAGCAGCGTCATCGAGGGTTTTATTTGTATTATTGTTTTAACAGTTTACTATCATAGATGTTTACACAATTCTTTTGTTTAGTCATAGATAGGAGGAAAAAATGGATAAGAAATGAACAAACTGTCCAATTGCATAAATAATACAATACTGGGTAATGGATAGAAAATATGTAATAATTTTAGACAGACCAGAGTTTAAATCATGGGTAATTTATTTAAACTCTTAACCCATATATCATGACCTGTTTAAATGGGGAAAGAATTTGTCCTGCATTCTGAGAATTAGCTCAGTAAATATGCATGAAAGTGATGGTCACCTAATAGGTCCGAGTAGATACAGCCTTTCTGCCTTCCTTCCATCTGGTCTGCCATCCCATCTGCCTTCCTGCCTCCAGCTTTATTGCCTTTCTCTCTCCTTTCCTTCCTCATGTCCTTTCTCCCTCCCTCCCTTTCTCACTTCCTTCCTTCCTTTCTTCTTTCCTTTCTATCATCTTCTTTTCTTCCTTCCTTCCAGAAAATGGTTAGTCTGGCATGACTTTCCTTTACCTGCTGGGATATAAAGTTTTGGCAAGAGTTGTGAGTTCTTGCAAAAATAACCTGTGCCTGCTTTGAAGGGGATATCCCTGCTCATTTATTTTTCCTTCTGTATTATTTTCATGTTTTTTTGTGCACTAGGTTTCATTACATCAATTTTTTGGATTATTCTTGCTTGAAATATAATATTCACAAATTTTTTTTCTTTCCCCAGCATTTTCATTTGGTAGGTATTGAATGAATGAGAGCCTTCCCTTTTAGTTTTCCTTACTGTCTGCATTTTATACACAAGAAAAATGTTTCTCTATCTTTTTGGGCTTTTATATTTTCAATGAAACACACTGGAATATAGTAAAAGAGAAGAGTCATTCTAGAAGAATGAGGAGTTGATGATCTTTTTCACCTCAGTGTCCCCTCTTCATTCTTACTGTCTCCTCTTGGTCCTCTACCTCTCAGCACGCTTGACATGTTTTAGGGCATCTATAAATGTTTGTTAACTGAATGAATGTGGATATCAGCCACCTGCAAAGAAATTCCAAGCTTATTTACTGCCTGGGGTTACTAAATCCTGAAGGATTTGGGCACAATTAGAGCTGTAAAACGGCTGCTCAGTTTTTATCATGCCAAGGGCTATAATCGACATAAAACACAAGGAGAGGTCTGCATAGTGAGACCAAGGACATAACCCGGGACAATGCATTGCACAAAATAATTGTGATTCCCAGAGGGCTTGATTTACTGTGTTCTGATTTTCAGGATGGCCAGGGAATCAGTACAGCTCTGACAGGTCACTTTCCATTAGTACAAATAACATCCAACAACATTTCAAAACTGGATTTAGCAAAGTTACTCAAAAATTAATAGATCGTAAAAATGAAACACTTGTAAGGGCTTGCTGTTATGCATTTGCAAGTGAGAATAAGGGCTTCTGGAGCCTAGTGCCCAGAGTGGAAGGCTAAGGAATATCACCAAAATTTTTAATATACTAACTATCATGATTTCTTAATTTTGCAGTACTTTTTCTGGAATCTAGAAAGATTTTAGAACCTAAAATAATCATATGTATGGCAGTTTGATTGAATCGATAGAGTTCTCCCCATGGAGTCTGATAAATCTAAGTTATGATCTGCGTGCTGTTACTTAACAGTTTTGTATGGTGAGTTTTGGGTACATTATTTAAGTTGTCTGAATTTCAGACTCTTCATACTCCGTGTCCTTTAATTGAAGGTAGGAATGTGGGCTTGTCATAAAGATTAGCAAAAATGATGTAAAATTCTCTCTTATTTAGTAGGCATGTTATGAACATTCCATTCCTTCTCTTATTTTCCCTCCTCTTACTGCTTTTATTGCTGCTGCTTCTGTATTGTTGCTATTTTTTTGGGGGGTGGGGGTGGGGGATTGATTAAGAACCTAACATTAGAAGAAAAGTTCAGAATAATAATATAATACTGACATTCTACGTGAAAAGATGATGTATACAACTCATATAATGAGGGGGGAAAAATCACTATGGAGCACCTGGTGGAAGCCAGTATCAATTCCCAAAGTATTAGAGCAAACAACTACATACTGGCTATTCATTAGTGTGTCTTCCCACACTATCTGGCAAGCTCTTTGAGGGCAGGAATGGATTGATTTTTGTTCAGTTTTATTTCTCATACTTAGCAAAATATTCAATAAAATTTATTGAATGGATTGATAAACTCAGGAATGAATAGAAGAATTGAAATTTTATAGTGCAATAACCTCTGAATGCATCTTTCAAAGACGATTCACCTTGTGATAAAGATGTAAATTACCAAGAAAATCTTTGCTATGGAAAAAAGTAAATAAAGATGCAAATGATGTATGTATGTGTATATGCGGCTTGTTCTAATCCTTGAATAGGAGGATAATTTTTCACCTCATGAAATGAAAGCAATGGTTATCTTAGGAGTGGAGCTATGAAAAAACTGGCCTCCAGCCAAAGAAAGAGCTGGGTGGCCTGGGCAATGCCGTATTTAGAGGCAAACTGGGAAAGGGTGAATTCTATCTTCAAAATCAAGCAGAAGTTGCTTCTAATTTGTAGTTACAAACTTGTAGTTACACTTTAGAAAGCAAAGCCCTATTCTAAGATATATTGTGCTCTCTGATGCAGGGAAATAAAAAGACCAGAATAACCAAGTGTTCTAGTTTGCTAGCTGCCGGAATGCAACACACCAGAGACGGATTGGCTTTTAATAAAAGGGGATTTATTTTGTTGGTTCTTCAGAGGAAAGGCAGCTAACTTTCCACTGAGGTTCTTCTTACATGGAAGGCACAAGATGGTCTCTGCTGGTCTTCTCTCCAGGCCCCCAGGTTCCAACAACTTTCCCTGGGGTAACTTCTTCCTGCATCTCCAAAGGCCTGGGCTGAGCTGCTAGTGCTGAGATGAGGAATGCTGAGCTGCTTAGCTGTGCTACGTTGCCCTCTCTCATTTAAGCACCAGCCAATTAAGTCAAATGTCACTCATTGCAGCAGACACGCCTCCTAGTTGACTGCAGATATAATTAGCAACAGATGAGGTTCACGTACCATTAGCTTATGTCTGCAGCAACAAGACTAGGTATGCTCACCTGGTCAAGTTGACAACTGAATCTAACTAACACACCAAGAAAAAATAATACTCTGGTGAAGTTATCAGTATTTGTTACGAGACTTGTAGAGTTTCCATATTATTCTTTCAACGCGGTCTTGTGCCTAGGACTTTAAAACAAGGAATAAAGCTTTTCTGAATGAGTAAAAGTATCACAACAGGCAAGAACTTTAGCCCTGGTTTACTCAAGGATGACTGAAGGCAGAGTGTGAGTGGATTCCCATCACTGCTCCTATTTCTTGAGCTATAGAATTGTGGACAGAGGTGAGGAAAATCATCAACCCCCAATCGACTCACTTCCTTTATTCTTAATTCTGATATCATTTGAACTGCTCCACCCCTCTCAAATACATTTTATACTTAAGCTTATAAATGATCTTGAGTATGTTTTTATCATCCAAAGCATTTCTATATAGTCTCAAATATTTCTGTTGGATCTGTCTTTTGATTCATGGAATATCTCCAAAGTTGTTCTGAGTTCCCTCCAAAGAAAATTTTCTTCTTCTGCATGCCTATCTTTTTTCATCTCTTCCTTGCTCTACACAGTGAACATATTCAGTGTTCTGGGAACCTATCCAAGTACATTCAAATGCTTTAAAATAATGATAAGAAGGATGATAATGATGTCATCTAATTTCTTTTGCACCCTAGTCCTTTGGAGGGTAGTTAAAACCTGAATATGGTAGCAAATGTTTTCTGCAGCATGTGAATTTAAAATCTGAATGTTTGAAATGATTTTTTCATGCATTTGTCCTGTAATACATGTATACAGCACAACATATTAAAGAACTGAAACCAAGGGTTAGGCCTAAGATTCAAGTGACAAGCTTATCAACTAGGACTTAGGAGAACAGTTAGTATTTAAAAAGAGTATCTCTGCTTTTGCTGCTGAATAGAAGTTCTTATTCTATTAGATGTTGTACCTGAATTCGTTTTTAATTTGCTAATGCCTTCTCTGCAGTTGTGTAAGAGGCACATATTCTGAACACAGCTTTTAAAAAGCCATTGATCCTTTAAACAAATAGTTATTCATCTGTTTATAAGTAGATACCCATGAAAAGTTTGTATAGTAGGACCTTGTTTTATGTCACCAATCCTTTCCAATACACTTTGTATAAGGTGAAAATTGCACACAATAGTGAACTCCATTATTTAACAAATATTTCTTATACCAACATACATATCACACTTTTTATAAATAAGTAAAATAAAAACTATAGTGAAAGTGGTAAATAAAATTAATGATAGCAACTATTTTTAAAAATCTTAATTCTCTCTGTCTTTATTTTTTTTCGATTTCCAATTGTGTATACCTGAATTTGCATGTGTTGATTTCATGTCAAACAAGGTCCTACTGTAATCCATCCCTCTCACCCACACAAGGATTATGCTGTTGCATTTTTCTTCATCTTTAATATCATTAAAATGTTCATAATGGATTCTTCTCATTAACATGAAAACATGCTTTGATCTTTTTCCATACTAAAGAAAACTTTGGCCAACATGCATCCCTTCAACTATTACCCGTTTTCTGCTCTCCTCTACTGAAATCCTCTTTGAAAACATTAGCAATGCTTGATTTCCCTTTCATTTATTTCCTCTCCTTATGACATTTTTGAAGTTAACTAATTATCTTTTTAAATTAGAGAAATGTTAAGCTTACAAAAAAGGTCATGCATAAAAGACAGAGTTTCCATATAACCCCCCTATAAATAACACCTTGCATTAGTGTGGCACACTTGTTACAATTGATGAGAGAACATTTCATCAATTGTATTATTAACTATGGTCCATAATGTACATTAGGGTCTATTGTTTGTATTGTACAGTCCTACATTTGTGTTTTTAAATTGAATTCTATTAACATGTATATAAAACTCAAAATGTCTCCTTTTAACCACATTCAAACATAGAATTCATGCTGTTAGGTAGGTTCACAATGTTGTGCTACCAACAACACAATCCATTGCCAAAATAAGGATTAACTCCCCATACTCTACTCCAACCCACCCCCTTGTAACTAACTTCTAACTCTATGGATTTACTTAGTCAATTATTTCATAAGTGTGAGATCAAACAATATATGCCCCTTAGTTTCTGACTTATTTTACTCAACATGACATCTTCAAAATTCATCCACATTATTACAGGTTTTGGGACTTCATTCATTTTTTACAGCTGAATAATATTCTGTGAGTATTTTGGAATATACATTTTCTTTATCCTTCATTGGTAGATGGGCACTTGGGTTGCTTCCATTTTTTGGCAATTGTGAATAATGCCACTATGAATATTTCTGTGCAAATATCTGTTCTAGTCCCGGCTTTGAATTTTTTACTGCTGTGTCAAATGGTAATTCTATACTTAAATTTCTGAGGAATTTTCAAGTTGCCTTCCAGAGTGACTACACCATTGTACATTCCTACCAACATTGAAGAGTATTCATATTTCACAACGTCCTTTCCACCCTGTAATTTTCTATTTTGTTTTAGTAGTAGCCATTCCATTGGGAGTTAAAAAGTATGACATTGTTGTTCTGAACTACATTTCCCTAATGATTAATGATGCTAAATGTATTTTCATCTCATTTGAGCCTTTTTATACCTTCTTTAGAGAGATATCTATTCAAGATTTTTCCTATTTTAAAATTTTGTTGTTTGTCTTTTTGTTGTTGAGATATAGGATTTCTTTATATTTTTGTATATTGCACCCTTATCAGATATGTAGTTCCCAAATATTTTCTCCTATTCTGTAGGTTCTCTCTATACTTTCATGATATAGTACTTTGATGCAAAAATTTTAAATTTTGATGATGCCCCATTTATCAATTTTTTTTTTAATTTGTTGCTTAAGCTTTCAGTGTAAACTCTAAGAAATCATTGCCAGAACAATAGATTTAGAACTAATAAATAAATTCGATGAAGTGGCAAAAGGACAAAATCAACATGCAAAAATCAGTAGTGTTTCTACACACTAGTTATGAAGAATCTGAAGAAGAAATCAAGAAAAAAATTCCACTTATAATAGCAACTAAAAGAATCATATATCTAGGAATAAATCTAATCAAGATAGAATGGACTTCTATGCAAAAATTGCAAAATGTTCTTAAAAATAATTAAAGGAGACCTATATAAATGAAAGAACATTCCATGTTCATGGTTTGGAAGACTAGATATTGCTAAGATGTCAATTCTACCCACCCCATTGTATAGATTAAACACAATTCCAATTGATATTCCTAAATCCTACTTTGAAGAAGTCTTCAATGGAAGTTTTCTTTCCATTGGAGAAATTGAAAGGCCAATCATCAAATATGCATCGAATTTGAAGGGGCCTTGAATTTCCAAAACTGTCAGGAAAAAGAGGAAAAATGAAGTTTGGAAGACTCACATTTCCTGATCTTAAACGTATTGCAAAGTCACAATAACTAAAACGTCATGGATCTGTCCTAAAGACAGACAGATAGACCAATGGAATTGAACTGAGATTTTAGAAATCAACCCTCAAGTTATTGGCCAACTAATTTTTGACAAAGGGGTAAATTCCACTCAATTGAGTAAGAATAGTCTTTTCACCCAATGGTTCTGGGAAAACTGGGCATCAATATGCAAAATAATGAAAATGGGTCTCTACCTCTCCCCATAGAAAAAAATAAAATCAAAATGGATCTTTTAACAAAACAGGTCTTAATAAATTGAAAAAAAGATTGAAGTCATACAAAATACCTTCTCTGACCATAATGGAATGAGCTTGAAATCAATAACAAACAGAGAACAGGAAAATACCCACATATATAGAGGTTAAAGAACACAGTCTTAACCAGTGTGCAAAGAAGAAATTGCAAGTGAAACCAGTAAACATCTTGAGACAAATGACAATGAGGATACAATGTATCAAAACTTATGGGATGCTGTGAAGGCAGTATTGACAGAGAAATTTATAGCCCTAAAAACCTATATTAAAAAGGAAGAAAGAGTTGAAACCAGTGACCTAACTGAACAACTGGAGAAACTGAAGAAAGAACAGCAAAATAATCTGAAAGCAAGCAGAAGGAAATAAATAACAAAGATTAGAACATAAATTAATGAGACTGAAGATGAAAAGCAATACAGAGAATCAATAAAACCAAAAATTGGCTTTTTGAGAAGATCAATGAAATCTACAAGTCCTTAGCTAGACTGACAAAGATAAAAATAGAGAAACTACAGACAAATAAAATCAGAAACTAGAGGTGGGCATGTTACCAAGAACCCTGAAGAAATAAAAAAGATCATAGGTACTATGAACAATTGTATGCCAACAAACTAAACAACTTAGATGAAATGGATAACTTTCAAGAAACACCCAAACAACCTACACTGACTCAAAAAGAAATAGAAGAACTCTCCAAACCAGTAAGAAATAAAGTAATTCAAACAGCCATCACAAACACACCTACAAAGGAAATCCCAGAACCAGATGGCTTTACAGATGAATTTTACCAAGCATTCCCAAATTAATACCATTCCTCCTCAAACTCTTCCAAAAAATTAAAGAAGAGGGAATACTATATAACTGGTTCCATGAAACCAATATTACCCTAATATTTAAACTGGATAAAGATACTATCAGAAAAGAAACTTACAGACCATTCTCTTTAATGAATGTAAATGCAAAAATTCTCAACAAAATACTTGCAAATTGAATTCAACTGCATATTAAAAGAATTAAGCACCATGACGAATTGTATTTTATCCCAGGTATTCAAGGGTGATTCAACAGAAGAAAATCAATTAGTGTAATATACCACCTTAACAAATCAAAAAGGAAAAATGACATGATAATCCTGATCGATGTGCAAAAGGCATTTCACAAAATTCAGTATCCTTTCATGTTAAAAACACCTTAAAAAGTAGGAATCAAAGGAATCTTCCACAATATGATAAAGGAAGGGCATATGTGAAAAACCCACAGCTAATATAATACTCAACGGTGAGAGACAGAAAGCTTTCCTTCCAAGATCAGGAACAAGACAAGGATGCCCACTATCACCACTGCTATTCAATGTTGTGCTAGAAGTTCTAGTTAGAGTAATTCAGAAAGACAAATAAATAGGCATCTAAATTGGAAAGGAAGAATTGTATGCATAATTCACTACTCACTATTGAATTCAATACAAATTCACTATTTTCAGATGACATGAGCCCATATTTAGAAAATCCTGAAAAAATTGCAACAAAGCTACTTGAGCTAGTAAACAAGTTCAGCAAAGTGGCAGGATACAAGATCAATGTGTAAATATCAATGGTGTTTCATAAACTAGTAATGAGTTATCAAGGAGGTAGTCAAGAAAATAATTCCTTTACAATAGCACCTAAAAGAATCAAATATCTGGGAATAAACATAACCAAGGATGTAAAGGACTTATACAGAGAAAACTATAAAGCATTGCTAAAAGAATAAAAGAAAACCTGAATAAATGGAAAGAAAGTCTTATTAGTGCACTGAAAGATTAAATGTCATTAAAATGTCAGTGTTACCCAAATTGTTCTATAGATTCAATGCAATACCAATCAAAATTCCAACAGACTATTTTGCAGCTGGGAAAAGATAATTATCTATTTTATTTGGGAGCGTATGGGGCCTCAAATGGCTAAATATATCTTGAAAAAGAAGAATAAAGTGGGAAATTTCATGCTTCCTAACTTTAAAGCATATTTAAAGCCACAGTAATCAAAACAGCATGGTACTGGTGTAAAGAGAGACATATTGATCAATGGCATAGAATTAGGAGTTCAGAAATAGATACTGAGAACTATGATCAATTTTCAACAAGACTCCCAAGCACACTTAACTGGGACAGAACAATAAATGGCATTGGGAGAACTTGATATCCACAACCAAAAGAATGAAAAAGGACCCCTATCTCCCACCCTATCAAAAATTAACTCAAAATTTTAAAAAGACTTAAATATAAAAACTAATACCTTGGAACTCCTAGAAGAACATGTAAAGCAACATCTTCAGGATCTAGTGACAGGTGGTAGTTTCTCAGAGTTTATGCCAAAGCACAATCAACAAAATAGATAAATGAGAACTCAAAATTGAATACTTCAGTGCTTCAAAGGACTTTGTTAAGAGGGTGCAAAGGCAGAAAATATTTGGAAACCATGTATCTGATAACAGTTTGATATCCAGGATATTTAAGGAAATCCTACAACTCAACAATTAAAAGACAAAATCCTACAACTCAACTAATTAAAAAACGGGCAAAAGACATAAAGAGAGATTTTTCTGAAGAGGAAATAGAAATGGCTAAAAAGCACAGGAAAATATGCCCAACTTCATTAGCTTTTAGGGAAATGCAAATCACTGCCACAATGAGATATTATCTCATACTAATAAGACCACTTCCAAAAAATAGTAAACTACAAGTCTTGGAGAGGCTGTAGAGAAATTGGAGCACTTATTTACTGCTGGTGGGAATGTAAAATGGTACAGCCACTGTGGAGGACCTGGCTCCTCAGTAAACTATGTATAGAGATGCCTTATAATCCATCAATCCCACTACTTGGGCTATATCCAGAAGATCTGACAGTAAGGATGTGAACAGACGTCTGCACCAATGTTCATAGTGGCATTATTCACAATTGCACAAAGTAGTAAACAATCCAATGTCCATCAACAGATGAATGGATAAACAAAATGTAGCATATACATATGATGGAATATTATTCAGTGGTGAGAACGAATGAAGTCCCAAAGCATACAACAACATGGATGAAACCTTAGTATATTATATTAAGTGAAATGTGAGAAACAAAAAGATAAATATTGTATGATCTCACTGACTTGAACTAATTATAGTATGTAAACTCAGGCCTAAAATATAGAGTATAGGTAGCCAGGCTATGGAATGAGGCTAATGAATGGGGAGCAGTTGCTTAATATGTGCAGAATGTTTAACTAGGTTGAACTTAAATGTTTGGAAATGGATAGAGGTGATAGTAGCACGCTAGTGTGAGAATAATTCACAGTGCAGAATGGTGTGTGGTTGCAGTGGGGAGGACGATTAGAGTCATATATATCACCAGAAGGAAAGTTGGAGATTAAAACATGACAATGTATAACAGTGAATCTCACGGTAGACACTGTCCGTGATAAATTATACAGATATAAAAAACTTATTCCATGAACTAGAGAAAATATATGACATATTAAAAAGAGTTATAAAAGAGTTTTTTTTTTTGGGGGGGATGTGCCTATTGCAAACTGTGGACTATTGTTAACAGTAATATCTTAATATCCTTTTTTCAACAGTAACAAGTGTACCAAACTAATTCTATGGGTCAATAATAGAGGTTTGGTAAGAACTATGAGAATATCTGGGTTTTCTTTTTTCTTTTGATATCTTTTGTAGGGTAGTGAAAATGTTCTAAAATTGATCACGGGCTTGTATGCATCACTATATGATGACACCATGAGCCAGTGATTATATAGTTCAGAAGGTTTGCGTGGTGTGTGAATATATCTCAATAAAGATGCATTAAAAATGGATTTCCAGGTGGTGCAATGGTGGCGCAGAGGCAGAATTCTCGCCTGCCATGCCGGAGACCCAGGTTCGATTCCTGGTGCCTGCCCATACAAAAAAAAAAAAAATATATATATATATATATATATATATATATATATATATATATATATATTTCCTTCTCACTTGAACCTACTCCAATCAAGCTGTTATTGCCAGTATTTCCATAAAAAACTGTGTTTGTCTGGACCAAAAATGACTACATTTCCCACTATATTGATAGGCTCTCTATTATAATATTTCCTTCTCTCTATTATAATATTTCCTTCTCAGTATAATTTGATAGAATCTATGATTTCCTCTTTCTTGAAAAGAAATCTTCACTTGTTTTTTGTGACCACACATTTGGCTTGTGAGACCCTTAAGTCTTCTCCCATCTCATTAGGCACTCATCAGTATTCTTTGCGGTATATTCTCCTTTGCACTAAATCCAAATATTGGGGTGACTTAGGACTTACTACTCACACCGTCTCTAACTGTATTCATGCCATAGATGATTTTGCCTAGTTTCGTCTATGCACTAACAACTTCCAAATTTATATCTCTTTGGTGTACCTCTCCATGCAGGCCAGCCTTTTATTTAAACTTCAAAGTGGGAGTCTAACGATCTAGTAGTCATCTCCAACATAAACCGTTCAAAGCTAAATTCTTGTGCTCTACTTGCCAAAAATCTCCCCCTTTTCTTCTCTTCTTATTTCACTAAGTACTTCCAGGTGGTTTGAACTGAAGTCACTTGATATTTTCTATACCTGAAGACATTCAGTTAGTCTTGCCCAGCAAACATTTGGAAATCTTAATTGAGCTTACTTAACAACTATAACAAATAGAGCTTTATAAAACAGCAGTGTGGAAGGGTGGGCTATGTGGCTCAGCAGGCAGAGTTCTTGCCTGCTACATCAGAGACCTGGGTTCGATTCCTGGTGCCTGACCATGAGAGAAAAACAAAATAAAACAAAAAACACAGCAATGTGGAAGTTACTTCTACCTATGTGATGTTAATTAGGTAAGATTTTTAAAATAGATGCATCTTGAATTATGATTTGGAATGTGATATGGTGAAAGGAACAGAGGTGACTGGAGATGTGGGATAATTTTAACTAATAATCAGGTAGCCATTAATCCATCCATTCAATTAATAAATGTTCATTGAACAATTATTATGTGCCAAGTCTCTACTATGCTGTAAATTCAATCAGGAAAAGATTGAAGTGATAACTGCCCTCAAGGAATTAACAGTGTGTAGATTGAACCCCCCTGAAAAAAGTAGATAGTACCTTAAATAATGTAATTAGTCCAAAGCTAAACAAATGCATTTTGAAGGAGAAAATCACAAACCAAACTACAGATATATCTAACATCAAGATGTTATTCTAATTTAAAACATATACATGCATTTCCATCCACCTAATCTTCAGATATATGAAGACAATCTATTATATGTGTATGTATTTTGGAGTTCCACAATGTATCTCTTGCCAAAATCTCACAAGAATGCATTAAAAGTGCAGGATCCTTCTACACTGTGTTTATTTTTCCTCCAATTTTTATTTTATACCTACTCCAGGGAATTGTTATTCACTGCAAACACTTACAGAGATGTCAAAAGCTTTCAACTTAGAAAATTCTTGTTTCTATGAAAATTTCCCTTCACGTTTGAAGCACTTAATTTAATTACTTAATTACAGTTACATACTTGATTGATATAAACAAATTTAATATGGGAGCAGAAGTGTTTCTGCACCTTGTTTAGTGGGATACTAGTATGGATCAGTCTATACATTTTGCAGACAGAATAGAGAGCTTTGATAAATACATCTTCTTGGCTACAGGTAGATTGATAACAGAGACTTCTGGTTGAAGGAACTGTCATTTGTGCTAGGGCCCAAAGCATCCTTGTCTTACTCAGTAAGTAGAAAGCTCTTATGTTAACCTGAATTACTCTCCATTAAAACTAATTTATCTCTGTGAAACCAAAGGAGAGAGATTTATTTCATTCAGAACCTAAATTTTCTGTAGCACATAATCTAACTCAACCTGCCAGGATAGATCATTTAAACAACCCAAACACTGGGAGCCCAGAATGGGAACAAGGGCGTGTAATGCTGTACAGCTTAATATAATGCCTGGACACTCCCAGAGTATGTTGAGCAGATAATTAAAAACATTGGCCAAGCTCCTTGAAGGTTGAGAGAAACTTTACCACCAGGGAAACCCCTGATACCATCTCAAGCATTAGGGACACCCAAGCCAATAGGCCAAGCCCTTGATCTTGAGGCTTTTGCCTGTAAATCTTATTTACGTAGCAAGAAGCTTAATGTACTAGTTATGGTGAAGAGTTACTTCCAGAGAACTTCTTTTCTTGCTCAGATGTGGCCTCTCTTTTGCTAAGCCCAACTCTACAAGTGAAATCATTACCCTCCCTCTCTATGTGGGACATGATATCCAGAGGTGAAAGTCTCCCTGGCGATGTGGAATATGACTTCCAGGGATGAGCCTCACCCTAGCATGGTAGGATCTACAATGTCTTCCTGACCAAATAAGGTAAACGTGGCTAAGAGAGTTCAAATACAGTTGAGAGGTTACTCTGGAGGCTACTCTTATGCAAGCTTCAGGTAGACATTGCTACTTATCATGGTTTGCTAAGCTGCCAAAAAAGGACAACTAGTGCTTTATCTTAGATTCTACAAGAGTTCCATGCATTATGATTACTTTCCAGAAATCCACAACCTCCAGATAGTTTCCTAGGCCAGAGATGTCCTGAAATACAGAGAAACCAGCCTCTCCAGAACATCAACTAGTTATATCCCCCTATCCCATATTATTGACAGCCTCTTCCAAAATGAAAAATTTAGAATGGGAATAAACCAAATAACACTAAACATTGGGAGAAAGATAAAAGGAGAAGGTGGAGTTATAACAGAACAGATAAGCTTTAACAAATGAGTATGATTCAGAATCATTACATTGATATTTCTTTTAGTCTCCAGTGTCTTGGAGCAGCTAGAAGTAAAACCTAAAATTGTGGAATTATAACCCATAACAAACTCTGAGGAACCATAACCCAGAGCAAACTCTGAAATCTGTTCTACAACTAATTGTGGTGTGCTTGGTGATTCCTAGACCTTACACCCAATGCGCAAGCAAGGAAAGAAGAAACAGATACATGGGGTCTCCTCAAAATTGCATGTTTTTATGACTCAGAGAACTTTGTCAGGAAAGTAAAGAGGAAGCCTAGTCAATGGGAGAAAATATTTGGAAACCACATTTCTGATATATCCAGAATATATAAAGAAATTCTACAGTTCAATGACACAAACACAAACAACCCACTTAAAAATGGGCAAAAGAAACAGATAGGAACCTTTTCAAAGAGGAAACAGAAAAGGCTAAAAAGCAGATGAAAAGATGCTCAACTTTACTAGCTATTAGGGAAAAGCAAATGATACCCACAGTGAGATACCATCTTACACCTACTAGAATGGACATTATTAAAAAAAATAGAAAACTACAAGTTCTGGAAAGAATGTGGAGAAATAGGAACACTTACTCAGCTTTGGTGGAAACAGAGAATGGTACAGCAACTTGGGAAGGCAGCTTGGAGGTTGGCCAGGAAGCTAAGTAAAAATTACCATACAATCTGGTAATTTCATTTTTATGTATATAATTGGAAGAACTGAAAGCAGGGGCATGAATAGTAATTTAACCACCTATGTTTATAGTGACATTATTCATGATTGCTAATGGATAGAAACAACTCAAATGTGTATCAACTGATGAGTGGATAAACAATTGTGCTATATACAATGGATTATACAGCTGTATGAGGCAATGGAGTCACGATGCATACAACAACACAGACACACCTTGAGGACATTATATTGAGTGAAATAAGCCAGAAACAAAAGGACAAATATTATATGTTCTCACTAATATGAATTAGGTATAATGGGCAAACTTTAAGAGCTAAATTTGAGAGCATCAGTTATCAGGAGATAGAACAAGGGTAGAAATTGGGTAATTGACTCATAAGAGTATAGAACATTTAATACGATTGATTGTAAATGTTCAGAAATGGATAGCACAATACCTATATGATGGTAGCACAATTCTGTATAAGTGCTATTAAGAAAGCTGAGTGTGAGTAAGGTTGAAAGAGGAAGGACAGCGTCATGTATGACACCAGAAGGAAAGTGAGAGGATAAACACTGGGACTGTATAACCTAGTGAAACCTACAGTAGACAATGATGGTGGTCAATTGTACAAATATGAGAAAGTTCTTAAATGAACTAGAACAAATGAACTTCCCCATTACAAATATTAATAATAAGGTGGTATATGGGGAAAAATTAATGCAAACTAAGGTCTATAGTTAACAGTAACATTGTAATGTTTGTCATTAAATGTAACAAAAGCACTAAATCAAGGCTAAATGTCAATAATAAAGGGATATAAGGGGTGTGGGATTTCTTTTCTTCAGAAGAAATGAGAATGTCTTCATATTGATTGTAATGGTGAATGTGTAATTACATGATTTTGCCAAAAGCCATTGATAGTGCACTTAGATGGATTGCATGGTGAATGAATAAAACAGGTTTATCAGCTTTCTCTTCTTAGTCTAGTATGTCCTATATGATCCCCTTTTCCATTCCAATGATCTCATCAAAGTATATCTTCTGAATACATACATGCAGTTCCTAAAAGAAATATTTAAAAATACTTTGTTCTAGGTCTTTATATTTCCAATGCTATTTTTTATTTTTTATTTATTTTTATTTTATTTTTTTTTTGCTTGCCAGCATCATTGGGCAAGAGAGGATTGTAGGGAGATGACAGAGTAGGGAGCTCCAGAAATCAGTCTTCCCCAAGAACAGTGATTGAACTGGTATTAATTGTCTAAATCAACTAATTTGAAACTCTAGAGTAGAGTAGAACACTGCAGTGTCCAGGAAAGGGCAGGAGGAAGAGGCTGGAACATTGCAGTAAATATAGGTGAATTTTACTCTCCATTCAGGTATTACCATCCCTTAGCTCTATACTCATGACAAGCAGCAGTGGAATCCTCAATCCCGGCTCTTGGTACAAACAATTAATGCCATGGTGTGGTATAGAGAGCAAGTTCCCCAAGACCTGGGTCAGGTGTGTGTGTGTGAGAGAGAGAGTGTGTGTGTGTGTGTGTGTGTGTGTGTGTGTGTGTGTGTGTTTGTGTGTATTGTTCAGTTTATAGTCCCTGATTAGCTACTTCAGATTGTTTGGACCTGGTTCTGAGAGCAGCCATTGTTCCAGCTCACTTCAGGCAACAGCAGCAGGGAATCTCTGAGTGAGTAACCTTTATTCTAGAGACTACTCTTATGCAAGCTCCAGCTAGATAGTGCTAATTTCCATGGTTTGTCAACCCCAACCAGCATCATTCCTGTCAACTCTAAAGAACACTCACAGCTCTTTCTGAGCCTTATGCACTATGTTTACTTTTCAGAAGCCTAAAACCTTCAGATGGCTCCTAGGCCAGATAAGTCCTAAAACCAAGAGGTGCCAGTATCTCCAAGAACATCAACCAGTTCCATCCCCCATCCCATATTGTTGACACCTTGTTTCAAAATGAGAAAAAAAAAAGTTAGAATGGGTATAATCTAAATATCCCTAAAGGTTGGGAGAAGGACTTAAGGAGAAGGAGGAGTTATAATAGAGAAGTTAGGATTTAACCAATGAGTATGACTGCTGTGTCATTATGTTAATATTTCTTTTTAGTCTCCAGTGTCTTGAAACAGCTAGAAGGAAAAACACCTGTCTTTCCCTTCAGATGAAAACAACTTGTGACAACTGAAGTGGTATAAGAAACTATTGAGTCATATGGCCTGAGAAACAGGTTTGCCTGTTTTAAGTCTTACAATAGGGCACATAGGAGAGGGAGAGGATCTGTTTTATGGGGCGCTGAGGGAACATTCAAAATCCTAATAACAGGGGATCACTAGCAAGCACACGCCCAGGACAAGACAAAGCAAATAAAAGACAAGGAATACCCTGCTTTTTATATCTCGGGTTTACTTTCTTAGGAGAGCTGTGCTCTGAAGGAGAGCACCAGCTGATGCAAAACTGATTTGCAAAGACTGTGAAAGGTATTTTCTGCATTGGTTTGTTTGGTTTTGTTAGCTCCTGACACTCAAGAAAATCTGTCATATATCACTTGTGGACACCAATTTAAGAAACGGACAACTCAGGGATTCTATGTCCAAGATTACACTTTCACATATTAAAATGCTCAGTGTGCAACAAAAGATTATAAGACAAAGAAACAGGAAATGATGGTCCATCCCATAGGAAAAGAATAAAATCCATAAAATATCAACAACGAAGACGAGACTGTGGACAAATCACATGAAGACTTTAAGAAATGGTCTTCAATATGTTTAAGGAAATTAATAAAGAGAAAGAAAATGAACCAAAGGATTTCAGGAATACAATGACTGAAGAATATGAGAATCACAATAAAGAGTTAGAAATTTTAAAGAACTACTGTAGTTGAAGACTATAATAATGGAAATTTAAAAATCCCTAGTAGGTTTCAACAGCAGTTTGGAGCTGACAGAAGAAAGAATAAATGAACTTGAAAGCAAGGCAATTGAAATGAGTCAAGCTGGGAAGCAGAAAGAAAATATAATTAGGAAAAGTGAAAATAGCCTAAGAATGTTGTGGGACCACATCATACTAAAATATGTGTCAGGGGCATCCTAGAAGGAAATGAAAGAGAGAGCATAGGGCGAAATGAATATTCAAAGAAATAAAGACAGAACAATTCCAAAAGTTAGCAAAATATGTGAATATGCACATCCAAGAAGCACAAAAAATACCAAACTGGAAAAAATATATACTGAGAAACATAGTAGTCAAGCTGTCAAATGCAAAGACTTCTGAAAGCTTCGTGTGAAACGTAGCATTATATACAATGGAGACCCAATAAAATTAAGTGTGGATCTCTCATCAGAAACCATGAAACCAAGAAGGCAGTGGGATGAAATATTTAAAATTCTGGGTAAAAACAATTCCCTACCCAGAATTTTATATCTGGTGAAATTTTCTTTTAAAAAAATGAGGGAGGGATTAAGAAAATCCCAAATAAAAAAACTGAAGGAATTTGCTACTGCAAGACCTGCTTTAGGAGCAATGCTAATGAGTGTCCTTCAGACTGAAAACAAAGAATACGAAAGATTGGATTGAAGTGGTGTAAAGAAATAAAGACCTCTAATAAAGGTAACTATATGGATAATTATATATGCCAGTATCATAGTGTTGTAGTTTTGGTAAGTGTGCTAGTTTAAAAAGATTTATGTGCCCTAGAAAAGCCATGTTTTAATCCTAATCCCATTTTGTAAAGGCAGCTGTTTCTTCTAATCCCTATTCAGTATTGTATGTTTGAAACTTCAATTAGAACATCTCCTTGAAGATGTGACCCAATCAAGAGTGGTTGTTAAACTGGATTAGGTGGAGATGTGTCTCCACCCATTCTACGTAGGTCATGATTAGTTTACTGGAATCCTATAAAAGAGGAAATATTTTGAAGAAAGCAGGAGATTCAGGCAGAGCAGAGAAGAAAGAGCCAAGAGAAAGCCACAACAGAGAAAGCCGCAGAATCACGAAGCAGAAAGTCCATCAGCCAGCAACGTTTGGAAATAAAGAAGGAAAACGCCTCTTGGGGAGCTAGAGAGGAAGCTAGCAGATGACAGCCTGTTCGCCATGTGCCCTTCCCACCCTGACCATGTTCGTTATGTCCCTTTCTGCTTGAGAGAGAAACCCTGAACTTCATCGGCCTTCTTGAACCAAGATACTTTTCCCTGGATGCCTCAGATTGGACATTTCTATAGACTTGGTTTAACTGGGACATTTCCATGGCCTAAAAACTGTTAACTTGCAATTTATTAAATTCCCCAATTTAAAAGCTGTTCCATTTCTGGTATATTGCATTCTGGCAAACTAAAACAGTAAGTAACTTCACTTCTTACTTTTTACAGTTTCTAAAATGTAAATGCATGAAAAGTAATAATAAATAGAAGGTTCTGGATAGCCAATGTTCAAAGATGTAATATGTATCAAGTATAAAAGCAATATGGAGAAGACTATATGAGCAGTGCATGTGTATGCTACTGAAGTCAGTTGGTATGAAAACAAATATGATTCTTATGGATTTAGGATGTTAACTTTTAACATAATGGAAACCATTTCAATGGAAAATATATGATAAATATATTCAGAAAAAAATAAGAAGGAACTTCAATATGGTACAATAGAAAAAATCAAATAAATATGAAAGTAGTTATCAATGGAAGAATTGAGGATTAAATATGATCTAAGACTTACAAGAACTACACAGCAAAATTTCAGAGGAAAATCCTGCATCATCAGTAGCTACTTTAAATGCAAATGTATAAACTCTCCAATCAATAGACAGAGATTGTTGGAACGGTTGCTAAAGCATGACCCAACTGTATACTGTTTACATGGGTTGCACCTTAAATTCAAAGATATAAGTAGTCTGAAAGTGAAAGTATGGAAAAATATATGACGCAAATAATAACCAGAAAAGAGATTGGGTAGCTATTCCAATATCAATATTGTCAGAAACTCTTACAAGGGACAAAGAAGAATCAAATAAAAAATAATAAATAACAATTATAATATATATGTATCTAATAGCAGAACCTCACAAGAGATGAAACAAATATTGACAGATTTGTGGGGAGATATAGATGGTTCTATATTAATAAAAGCATATTTTATACATCATTTTTAATAATGGATAAAACATCTAGACAGGAAATTAATAAGAAAATAGAAGACTTGAACAATACTTTAAACCAAATAGAACTAATAGGTATATATGGAACATTTCATGCAACTGTAACAAAATACACATTCTCTTAGCTCCAAATGGATACACTAGGATAAACATTCTCCAGAATAGACCATATCCTAGGTCATAAAACAATTTTTTAAAAACTGAAATAATGCAATGTATCTTTTCTGGTGACAATGGAATGAAAGTAGAAATCAATAACAGTGGGAGAAGTTGAAAATTCACAAATGTTTGAAATTAAACAATCTAGTCTTTAAAAAAAATGGGTCAAGAAGAACTCACAAGGGAAATTAAGAAATATTTTGTACAAATGAAAATGAAAGACAACATACCAAAACATGAGATTCAGCAAAGGCAGTGTTGAAGAAAGGGAAATTTATAGCTCTAAATGCTTATATTAAAAATGAAGAAAAATCTCAAATCAAAGAATTAACCTCAAAACTCAAGGATCTAGAAAAAGAGCAAACTAAATCCAGAGTGAGCAGAAGGAGGGAAATAAAAAGATGATATAAGAAATAAATGAAAAGGATGCCAAAAATAGAATCAACACAAAAGTTGGTTCTTTGAAAATACCAATAGAATTGACAAAATCTTTCGAGATTGTCAAAGTAAAAAATAGTAGAAAGGACACAACTAAAATCAGAACTCAAAATAAGAACATTACTACCAAACCCATGGAAATAAAAAGTGTATAAGTGGATACTAGGAACAACTGTATGCCAATAAATTAATAACTTAGAGGAAATGGACAAATTCTTAGAAATACACAAACTACTCAACTGATTCAAAAGGGAATTTTAGACGATCTCAACAAACAAATGACTAGTAAGATGATTTGACAGTATTCAAAACCTAAACCTCTGAGTAAAGAAAAGCCCAGGAGCAAATGGATTCACAGGGGAATTTTACCGAACATGCCAAGAAGGACACATATTAATTATGCTCAGTCCCTTCCGAGAAACTGAAGAGGAGAGAACACTTCCCAATTCATTCTACAAGCCCAATAACTGCCTCATATCAAAACTAGATGAATTTACTATAAGAAAAAAGGGCAGACCAATATCAAAAAATCCTCAACAAAATACTAAGGAACCAAATCTAACAATACATTAAAATAATTGTACACCATGAATAGAGAGGTGGTTCAACATAAGGAAACCATATTAACAGAATGAAGGGGGAAAAAACCATGATGACCCCAATTGATGCAGAAAAGGCATTTGACAAAACCCAGATCCTTCTTGTTAAAAACACTTAGAAAACTAGGAATAGGATGAAATTTCTTCAATGTGATAAAGGCCGTATATGAAAAAAATCACATTTAACATCACGCTCAATGGCGAAAGATTGAATGCTTTCCCTCTAAAATCTGGAACAAGATAAAGGTATCCGCTGTCACTACTGGCCATTCAATATTGCAGTAGAAGTTCTATTCAGAGTAATTAGGCAAGAAAAAGAATAATAGGCATCAAAATTGTAAAGTAAGAAGTAAAACTTTGCCTATTTGTAGATGATATGTCCCTGTATGCAGAAAATCCTGAAAAAAATGCACCATAATAAAGATACTAGAGGTAATAAACAAATTCAGCAAAATAGTGGGGTATCTGATCAACAGCAAAAATTAGTAGTATTTTGTACACACTAATGAGCAAACTGAAGAGGAAATCCAGAAAAATTCCATTTACAGTAGGAGCTGTAGAATAAGAATATGCAAATTCTTAGAGTCAGAAATTAGAATATAGGTGACCAGGGATGGGAGTGGGGAGTTATTGCCTAAATTATACTGAGTTTCTATCTGGTGCGATGGATGTGTTTTCATAATGGATGGTGGTGATGGTAGCAGATCCCTGTGAGTGCAATTAACAACACTGAATTATAAATTTGAATGTGATTAAAAGGTAAAGTTATAGTTTGTATATATGTTACTAGAATAAAAATTTTTTAAAGACAGCATCATGGGACTGTGAACCAGAAATAGTAGATTCCATTATAAAATTTGGACTATAGTTAATAATGCAATTATAAAAAAAGTTCTTTCATCAATTTTAACAAATATACCACACTAATGCAAGGTGCTAGTAATAGGAGAGTATTGGGAAATTCTGAATTTTATGCAGAATTTCCAAATTTTCTGTAACAATATACATTCACGAACTTAAAAAATACAACCTAAAACTATTTCAGAATCTTTTATCCTTTGGCATCTCCATGTCCATTGTTGCTATTCTGCTTCTTAATATACAGCAAGAGAGTGGAAAGGAAATTAGATCACACCTAACCCTAGCCGAAGTGAATATCCAGGTAAGAGGAGGAAGAGGCAATTGGAGCAGTAACTGTGATGACAGTAGAGGACTAGTGATCCAGGTAATAATGACTCATAGTTTTTGTTTTTTCTAGATGTTGGTGGAAAACCATAGAAGTATATATAGATGGAGCTAACCGTTCTTTGGTTTGCATTGTTTAGACTCTTATTAAAGCATCGTCCAGTGGGGTTCATTTGAACAATAAAGTGCAGAATCTGAAGAGGGCTTAAGGAGCATGAAGTTCTAGAGTATGAAAAGCTCTGTGAACTATAGCTAAATGGTGGAAGAGTCTAATTTTAGTCATTAGAAAAGAAAGCTCTTGGTCATAAAAGCCACATTTCAGGAACACAAAAAGTTTTATTTTAAAGAACACTCTGCCCATTTAGTCTCTTTCTTTACAAAGGATCAAAGAAGAAAAAAAACTACAGAGACACAAAAGAGCTCTTCCTGAATGTAATATGGATAGTTAAGCTACAGATGGAAGCCTCCAATTTTAATACAACTTAGGTATTTATCCATCTTGATGCAAATGGCTGGCTCAGATCACATCCTGATTATCTACAGTACATTTTTATTTTTATCTTTGCTCTTTCGTTTGGTTATATATGCATTGTACTGTATTATTACATATCATTTGTCAGTACATTAAACAGAAAATGATGCAAACTCACACAGCTACCAGAAAAAAACCTGTTTCAAGGAAGGACCTTCAAATTGTGTATCAGAATTCAATTCTGAATCTTAATTACTTCTTGATAAAGATTGCCTTTAAACAATTTAGTTTACTACAACAATTAAAAGAACTCCTCCAGAACATAAATTCAATTCTACACCCAGCCTAAAAACTGTTAGGAAAAAAGATAGGTCTGAAAATTCCTTTAGCTACATCTTGAAAATAACACTCACTACCATTTCAAACACCCAGAATCAAATGTCTTGCAAAACCTATGTAATAGTTCAATTTATTCAAACAATAAACTCTCCAAGGCAAATTTTTGCAGCATTCTTTTGGAGAAATGGATATTTTCTTCTCAGACACCAAAAGCAAATTCAAAATATCTGTGAGTACGTAAAATATGAAAGGCTCAACTGTTTCCATTTCAGGAGGCTCATCTCCATGTTGCTTCTGAAATTTAAAGTATTTGTTGCAATAGCTATTGCTGGAAACACACCGAAAAAGAGAACTATAAAATGGAAATCTCTGAGCACAATGCGCTCATGTGGGCGTGTGCTCCTCAGCTTCTCTGCCACATAGCAAGGCACATGGTGTCATCTGCTGTTCTCTCCCTTCTCTTCCAAGTTTTGTTACTTTCAGCTTCTTTCTTCCATGGCTTTCTCTCTCCTCTCACTCTTTCTCCATCCCATTTATAAAAGACTCCAGTATTAAAATTAAGACCCATCCTGATTAAAGTGGGTCACGCTGTAACTGAAGTAGCCGTCTCAGAAAGTCCTACTTATAATGAGATTACACCCACAGGAATGGATTAGATTTAAGAATGTATTTTTCTGGGATAAATATAGTTTCAGACCACCACGTTAATGATGATGACAACTGTAATAGTCAAGGAGAATATGGTATAGAGGAAACTGAGGTAAATATATTTGGGTCATTCATAGAACCATGCGGGGAAAACTTTTACTCATGATACTGAATCCTTTGTGATGATACTTAAAATTTATCTTTGTATTTTTATTTTCTCACTTTCATTTTCAGTCTTTATGTTTGCAATTTTAGCTTTTGAAAGAAAAGCAATGTAAATTTCTATATGCAGTCATTATTCAAATTGCATATGTGCAGATTCATATTATAATAGTATATCATATATATATATGATATGTATGGAATACCAAATATATACTATAAATACATAAAGTGCGTTTGGGGTGAAAACCTGATCATTCATTAATTTTATTCAGATATCCTTTTTGAGAAGGGCATTCGATAGTGTTAGATGAAAAACACAGTTCAGTATTTGTGTGAAACTTACATTCAATTTTTCCAAATCAAAAGTTGTGCATCTTACTCTAATGAACTTAATATGTAAATTCTAAATTATGTAATATAGTTCATTAATACTATAAATACATAGATTATACAATTCAGTATAATCTTATTTATTTTTGATGCAGGTGGGTTTTAAGATATTTAGGGTACATGCATATTATATTTGACATATGTTACTTACGTATTCCAGTCCTATTTTACTTTAAAGTATACTTAATATGTTCTAATAAAAGGAAGCCTTATTATATTTAACAAAAATTTTGTGCTTTTCACATAATCAGAACTGATCTTCATCTTGATGATTAACATGCCTACAAACAATTTGCACTAGATTTTGTAAAATAACCTACAAATAAGTAAATTGAATGATTGATTATCAAGTTATACCACCTGAAATTGCTCTTCTTGCAACTACGAGATCAAGTATTTTCTTTCAGATGATAATTATCATAAAAATCATGCAAAAGTTTTTCTGAAACATGCATTTTCTTCCCAAGAGGAGAAATAGTTGTCTTAAAAGAAAATGCTATATAAATTGTGGGGTGTCACTTAAGTCAGAGTATAAGATAAATGGATAAACAGATGAGGTATAAAATATTCCTTCTTCAGTACTATAGTAAAGATTCACTGATTCTTGTTTATTAGTCCTGAAACAATGTTATTTATTACAAAAAGAATGTCCTTCAAAATCTCTCAAACCGGGGATTGACTCTATTTTCCTAGATGAATTACTTAAAGTATATCTATACAAAGAGGAGTTAATGGCAACACATTTAAACATCTTACATTGTGTTTGCAAGGTATATATAATTAATTAAGCATATTCTGTACTCGAGTTTTAGATTCTTACATGAATTATCAATATCCTGTTTGTGATTATTAAATTTTTATACTTGATGGGCATTTTCAGCAATATTTCAAAAAGTTGTTAAAAACTTGGACACTCATATCATCATTAGTTAAACAAACTGCTAAATCAAGAATTGCTTGCTTTAAAATTTCTTCCCTGTTTTCATAAAATTTAAATTATTAAATATTTACTTAAAGCTGATTAAAATTAGTTCCATACTAAAAAGTCAGATTCTACAGAGTACAAAACAGACATTTTGTGACTGTGATCTTTTCATCTCTTGAATCATAGAATAATGTGTATTTCATATATTTTCCTTTTCCACATTATTAAACTCTTTTTATGTTTTCAGAAATGTTGACATAAGGTTAGCTCATCTCCCTCATTGAAAGAGATCTCTTCTAACACTGGCTCTCAATCTTGGGTATCATATTGTAAATTGCATTATCCCTAGTTAGCCAGTGAGAATGAGGTTTAAGCAGGGCACAAAATTGCCTGAAATGTCTTTATAAGTAGCAGTCTACATAATCTTCTCTTACTTCCTAGTGGGATTCCCAAGAGACCATATAATAGAATCCATTTCCACTAATGCACTCAAATAGATTTTAATGGTGTTCGGTGTACAAGTCAGATATGTAAGCATCTAGATAGAAAGCTGACCTCTGTTCATTGTTGAAAGGAGATCAATATTGTTGCGTGAGATACTACATAGCTGTATCTCTCTGACACTCCTGTAATGCCAAAAATAAAGAGAAATGATCTTTCAGCACTGTTAGCTGAAACCCCATTGAGCTTAGATCTGAAAAGATCAGCTGGATATAGAAAATAGAAGTCAGGTCATTGTATTTAACAAGGGACATGATTTCTAAAGTAGAACAGTGTTAGTTGTATCTATAAGTTAAGAAGCTGAAGAAAATAACTATCCCTGAAATATTCAAGCAATTGAGTTGAAATTAGGATCACTTTCCTGAATGGATTCTGCCAATTTTGTTGTTGTTGATCCATGAAAATGAGCCAATTCATCACAATCAAATATTGGAAGATATTTTTCTATTGAGAATAGCAACGAGATGCTGAACTGTTACCCACATTCTTTGGATTTGTGCACCCTGTAGTCCAGATTCTTTTAGGAAGGAAGAGAAACATATATAACTATTAGTTGGGATTTGGAAAATTCTACCCCGTTCAGAGCATCTACCTAAAGAATCAGTAATCTTAGGCTGTAAGGAAGCATGACACAATGACTCTGGACTGTAGTTCAAAATGCATTTTTGTTGCACTTAAAATAGCAGACAAACTTTTTAACTCAGTCTAGAATTCAGTATAGCATTTGTAGGGGTAACTATATTTAGCTTCTTTGCTTTGGATTAAATTAAAATCTGTATACATATTAAATATACTTTACAGTCCATTTTCCTCCAAAGAATTTGTGTGTTCTGACAAACTGCATAAAATCTGTATAAATCATGGAAGTCAGAGTTGTTTCTGTTTGATAAAGTTTGACTTAATATCCTTGCCTCTCACTAGACAATAGACTAAAAACAAACTTTTTCTATTAATCAACCTTCCCAAAGTTCTTGTTATATAACTTTGAAATCTAATTTATTTATCTCTTCTTCCAACGCATTGAACAATGTACAAGGTGCAGAGAGATATGCACAAGGGAAACACCATCCATGTGTTTGAGTAACTCACAGGTGTAGGGAAAATGTATGTAGACAACAATAGTACAATTGAGTAGATTTTATGTTGCAAGGACTTCAGAAATTATTTAAATTCTTTTTCACATGTCTCACATTTATGTAAATTTTGAGAGCTTTATTATATCATGATTTCAAAAATAAGCCTATAAACCCAAAGTTTAGCTATAAATTGAAATTCAACTTAAATAAAAATAGTCTTGCTGTTGATTAGTCCGGGTAGGTTTTACAAATGATCAATCATAGGTTTGTGGAAGTTCAGAAATTTGATCAAGGTCACAGGATATGCTGACAACATAGATAAAACTAAAACCCTGGTTTTCTATTTGCTTCTACAGAGGATGCTGTTTTCCCTACTTACCCAGAATGGCTCCCTCTTAATTGTTGAAAGGAATTCTAATCACAAAATATTGGCCAGGATTATCTTTCTAAAACTTCGGTTTATAAATATTCAAGTTTGTAAACACACCGTTTATGTAAATTCTTTTTAATAATATATTTAAAATGAGGAGTAGTAGTTCCTAGCTTTGCATTTGATCTCACTTTTCATAATTTCTTTAAGATAATACATTATACTATATTATTTTGGTGAAATAAAATTTGTCTTAAGAAGAAGCAATCTTATTGGCCTCCTTCCAGTGACATTTTTGAAAACTCTTCTGATGTTTCAAAACTTTTATGTTCCATTTATGTTTTAATTGCCAAAACACAGCAGGGTATCAAATTTTCTTTTTAAATATATGTATGTACTGTGCTTTGAGAACCCATAATACAAAAGTCACAAGTCACAGACTAAGAGGTGGTATTTCAGACTATAAAGAATTTTACATTTGATAAAAAGGTTCACCCCAGGATTTTTTTCCCTAAGTGGTTTAATGATCTGTAAGTAAGTACTTAAATTCAGTAAGAATGGCTTATTATTTTAAAGGTAAAATATAAAAAAGAAAAATCTAAAGTGGAGGTTTTTGTAGTTATCCACAACTGGTAAAGTCAATCAAAATTAGAGTTGAATGTATATATGTGAGACCTATATATAAAGTGTTTTGTTTCAATGTTTTATACAAATTTAATGATACAAAATTTTATTTACGAAAGTGAAAGGCAACAGTTCAAGGTCTCAAAGGGAAATAGTAATTTATCCTTTCAGAATCACAAGTACATATTGGGAATGCTTTAAGGGATTTAAAACTCCCCAGCTTTTACTGAAATTCGAAATCAAGTTAATATTATTCAGGAATACAAATAAATGGAGGTTTAGCTTTTGAACTAAATAGGAAAAGGAACCGAATCTCTATTTACTTTATCCATCTAAAAGTATACTCATCTTAGAATTCTAGAATGTCTTGGAAATGCTCCAATAATTCTTGAAAATCTTTTGTGATTTGGTCGTTAAAGTGGATTTTTTAAGGGACTCATTTACTTGCAAAACAATTGCAAAAAATTAGAGGCCCAGTTTCTCAGATGAAATGAAGCAGAAAATGCCTTAGGAGAGTGCTTTAATACTTTGGGACAAGGTAAAACCATTAAGACCGGAGAGAGAGAAAAAGAGAGAGAGAGAGAGAATTATATCAGAACCACATTATGTCTTATTAAAGTTAATTTTACTTATGCATTTATTTATTTATCTGTTTGTTTACTCACTAACTTCGTGTGGATGTAACATTCACAAAATACAAAACTCAAAACCCAAAATGCCTACTGTGGTCTCCCTCCCACCTTTTCCTCTAATTGCTTAGTTCTCAGTCCCATGCCTTTCTCTACATATTCACTACATTAAATACTTGGTTATCATTCAGATCCTCTTTATGCGTAAATGAGCAACTACTTTTTAAACTTCAATTCCGCTTTTTCTCCGCAAATAATATACTACACACTTTTTGTGTTCTTTCATTTATTTCTCATTGCACTATGTCATAAAACTATTGTCTATCAATATTTGGTGAACATCCTCAATTTTTTATAAAGTTGCACAGTTTTCAAAGATGTCTTATTCACTTCATCTTTGTTTCTTTCAGATATTCCATAGTTGTTTTTTTTAATTTTGTCTTAATTATCATTGAGCTTATCTTGTCTGTTTTACCTTTTTATTATAGAGTAACTTTTCTTCCATGAAATCTTCTCACTGGTTGCTGTTCATTGATATGAAAGCTAATGATTCTTTTATAATAGTTTTTTTTTTTTTCCTGCTTCCTTACTGAATTCTTTCCTGGTTTACAGTGGCTTTCTGTTTTCAACTGATTTTATTTGGTTTTTCAGTGCTCAATCATATTATAAGCAAATAGTAGTGTATGTTTATCTCCTCCTTTCTGTGTTTTATATTTCGCATTTCGTTCTATTATGCAAAGATTTGGTTAGTAATCCCTGTAAAATGCTAACTGATGGTGGTGATAATAACAATCTTTTTTCTATTTCTTCTTTTTAGTAGTAATGTCCTTAATATTTCACTATTAAACATATTAATTATAGATCTACATAAATGCAAGATTTGGTTGTTTCAAATAAAAATATTCTATACGAAAATGAAACTGGCCAAAAGATTCCAAGGCATTGACTTTTCCCTGCCACCCTTGTTTATTAGACTTCAGTTTTTACTTAATGCTGGCTAAGAAAATACAGTTAAAATAGTCTTTAGTATTGCTCTAATTATGCAGGTTTATTTAGAATTTAAAGTAAATAATTTCCTCAAACACTGAATAGGCCAAGGATTAGGAGACTTCAAGCTAATTCTTATCCGACAATCCCTATGCTGTAAGAATATAGTAAATTGATTTAATGTCTGTGCTTTCAAATTATCTGTCAAATAAAAATTTATAAACATTGGCAATGCATATTGAAGACTTCTGAATAATCTAGAAACCTTGTGTTAACAATTGAAAACTTCCTGCTGTATATCAATTTTATTTTCCATGTTTAAGTAAGAAAAATTCCCAATCCAGTATATTGGTCTTCCACATTTCAAATCATTTCACAAATGTATATATTTTACATTTGTTCTAAAATGAGACACAAATAAACTACACCTGTATCTTTTATTTCTTACAAACCATTTGAAAGTGGAGTAGAGGCAGATCAGTGGAAGGAAAAGGCATCACTAAAGCTTGTAAGGGAAAATAGTCCCCTTCCCTTTTATCTATTTTTTATCCCAAAATCTGTTTATTCTGCATAATTTTTCCAAGATCTCTTCCCTTTCAACATCAATAATTATGAATATTTTTGCAGTTGTATTATATTTGAGAATTGATAGACTGAAGAAAGGATAAAATATGTTGGCAATGGAAAATGGAAAATGGAAAAGCAATGTAGAATGGAATCTGTGGGGCATGGGAGTAGGCTAATAACAATGGAAATAGTAACTGCTACTGTTATTATATACTCTGCTTAGAGGGCTTTTAGTCCTGTGTCCTCACACGGACCTTTTGAAGTTGATCCTGAGAAAACTTAGAAAAGAGCCAGAAAGGGAGAAAAAGCCCAAAAGATCACTTAGAGGAAACTTTAATTGTATTTGTGAAAAGAGGAATGAAGGAGGCCAGAAGATGCAGTAGGTAGGAGGAGTAGAAAATACCAGATAGATATGGCATCTATATAGAATAATAAATCAAAATGGATTTGGTTTGATGGAATCGTTCCACCAAATTTTCACTATGTTCTTAATAGTAGATATGTGTGTTTGTTTGTGTATGTGCGAAGTGTTATTTAGGGGAGTTGAAATGCTGTAATATTCACTACTAGACATTTGAGTTACTATAAAAAACTACTATAAAAACTACACAGTTTTTGCTAAGAATTACGTTTACTAATTGGTACATAGATAAATTATGATTCTTCAACTGTTTTCCCTAATTCTTAGAACCGTAATCCTGTTAAGCTAAAGAATTTGTATTAGATGTTTATAACAGTTTTAGATTTACAGAACAATTTTGCAGAAAGTACAGAGCGTTCCCTTATATACTTGTTCCCTCATACTCACCACCCCCACACGGAATTTCCCCTATTATTAACAACAAGATGCACTTTTGCATTGTAGAATTCTGTCGGTTTTGACAAATGCATGATGTCATGTACCCACTCTTACATAGTGTCACACAGAAAGTTTACCTGTCCGAAAAATCTCCTGTTCTCCACCTATTCCTCTCTCCTCCCCTGCCCTGCAAACCTTGGCAACCATTAATATCTTTGATGTCTTTATAGTTTTGCTTTTTCCCAAAGGTCATATAGTTGGAATCATGTAGTATAGTAGCCTTTTCAGACTAACTTCCTTCACATAACAGTACACATTTAACGTTCTTTCATGTTTCCTCATAGCTTGATAGCTCATTTCTTTTTGTTTTCTTTCTATTTTTATTTTCAACTATTGCTGGTAGTAATACAAAATAGTACAGACAGTTTGGAAGACATTTTGGCAATTTTTTATAAGGCTAAGCATAAGCTTGCCATAAAATTGCATTCCCAGATATCATCAAAATGAGATGAAAACCCATGTCCACTCAAAAACCTGCAGAGGAATCTTTATAACAACTTTATTCATAATTGTCAAAATTTGGAGTCAACTAAGATGTTCTTCATTGGATGGCTGGATGGATGAGTATTTATTTGTTTTTTTTGTTTTAGTTTTGGTTTTGCAACAAAAGATAATTTAATTCTATTAGTGAAGGAGCATGTGATTCAATGGAAAAAAATTCATAGGTAAATGACAACAGACAATCAGAGGTAAAACGTGATAATTTTTGGAAAAAATAGAGTGAAAAATTCTATACCAACCTTTAGAAACTTTACTGTTAGGTAATAGTATGTTCTAATATGTTATTTATTTTGAAGAGTTCTGTGCCATAAGTTCATGTGTTTTTTTTTTCTTAAATGTAAAAGTGAAGTTATTTTGCGCATGTCGCTCAGAACTTTATTTCATGATATCACTCTCCATTTAAAGAAATCAAAATCAAATAAATAAAATTACTCACTATAAGGATTGATAACTGAAAGAAAACTTCACATCCTTAATAATTCAAATTGCATTTCAGTCTGTCTCCCAGACTATTTTTTTTTTTTTAACATGGGCAGGCACCAGGAACCGAACCCAGGTCTCTGGCATGGCAGACGAGAACTCTGCCACTGAGCCACCATTGCCAGCCTCCTGCCTATTTTTATAAAATAATTTTACAGAATGATTTTTTTTCTCTAAAACATGGCTAATTTTTAACATTCATATTTCATTTGCTAGATTATATTAATCTGTCAATAATTAATGCTTTAATTATCTACTGTATTTACTGCATAATTTTAAAAGATGAAAGCATATAAATACATTTCACAAACTTTTTATTTCAGTGGTATTTATATTAATACCTTCTTATATAATTATGTTCTAAAACTTATTAAATCCTCAACTGAGGAGAAGACTAAGGATTAACTTTACTGAGTAACAATTGGGCATTACGCTGCGTCCTTAATGAAGCATACGTAATTGTACCACAAATAAATATAGAAAAACATGATTTCTTTATTTTTGGTGTAGTTGACATTGTGGTTGACCTAAACTCTTACCCGATGGTTAATGGTAAATAATAAGAATAATTATTATACTAAGTTAAATAAAATGTCCAAAACAAATAAATATAGAAAAACATGATTTCTTTATTTTTGGTGTAGTTGACATTGTGGTTGACCTAAACTCTTACCCGATGGTTAATGGTAAATAATAAGAATAATTATTATACTAAGTTAAATAAAATGTCCAAAACATTTTAAACTTTGTCTTTTCCAGTGATTTGATTATATATATATATATATATATATATATATATATATATTTATATACATTTATGTTTCCTAAAAAGTAAGTTTTATAGCCATCCCTGACCCCCATCCCTGTACCTGGAGGCAACTACTCTTAACAGTCAACCATTAGTCTTTCCTCATAGAAAATTTATATAATGTGGTATTACTGCCTCTTTTTTTTTTTTATTTAAAAATAATATCCTTTATCAATGTATGTCACCATTTTTTTTCACGGCAATATACTATTCCATTATGTGCATATGAGATAATTTATTGAATGTTTAGCATTGGAGTTTTTCCTCTCTTTTTGATAATAAAAAACCACGCTTCAAAGAACCTCCTTTAGTATTCATCTTCCTGAATATGTCAGAAAATATTATGTATATTCTATTAGATATCTATACATATCATATAGGAGTAGAATTCCTGGAAAAAAAAAGAGCATGTGCATTTAAAATTATTATAGTTATTGCCACATTGCCCTCCAAAGAGATTCTACCAATGCTTGGTGCCACCAATGTCATCAATATGAGCCTTTCCCCTTATCCTTATAAACGCTTCATATTATTAAACTTAAGGATATTTGCAAACCTGATAGATGAAGAATGGCATCTGTTTGTTTACATTGATTGACATTTCTTTAATTACATTTTTCATGTCTTTGTTTTCAATTTTCATGGACAGTTCACATTTTTTGCTCTTTTCTTCTGTTAGATTGTCTGTCTTTTTCATCTTGCTGTTTTAAGAACTTTTTATGTTTTAAAAAGATTAATACTTTGCCTGTCCTTCTACTTTGGATTATACTAGTATGTTTATAGGTCTTTGTGTTGTGCAAAGGTTAAAATAAGCCCAGAGTACAGTGGAGAAGAGATCAGGTGCGCACAATGCTGTGTGCATTAGTGCAAGTCAGGACAGTTTCTTAGGGGGGAGATGATTCAAAGATGAGTCTGTGATATGGAGATGAGTTGTAAAGGATGAGGTCAAGGAAGAGGATGTGTCAGTAGAGTGGATTACATAAGCAGGGTGCCAAGGGCAGGAAATCCTGCATGCGTTGGTGGGAGTATAGGGAAACTAGAATAATTCTGCTTTCAGAAGGTAGAGTGCTAAGAGGGGTGTGTTGTGCTGGCGAGAACTGATAGGAGAGAAGGCCAAGTATGGAGTTTGTCCTTTTTCTTTTAAGCAATGGGAGCTATGGAAAGTTTCTTTAAAATAAGTCATTATTTTCTTCGTACTACAGAAGTTGTAGGTTTACAGAAAAATTACATAAAAAACACAGTGGTCCCATATATCACATCCTTGAGACTTTGCCTTAGTGTGGTACCTTTGTTACAATTGATGAAAGAATATTAAAATAGCACTAAACTATAGTCCATAGCTTACATTAGTTGCATTTTTTTATATACCACACTATAATTAGCACCTTGTATTATTATGATGTATTTGTTATAATTCATGAAAGAACATTCTTTTACCTCTACTATTAATCATTGTTATTAGAGATAATGCATTCTTCTAAAAAAATTTTTAAAAGGCAATGCTCATTCAGTCAGATGATCTTCCTTCTTGGTCCTATATCTAGACGTAAAGAAGAAAGGTTTAGAGATTACATCATTTTACAGTTTCAAGGGAAGTACAAGTGTTCTTGGGAAAACTGTCTTCTGTTCTATGGAATAATAATTTACATCTACGTGATAGTTACTTGCACTCGTGCAATGCGTGGCCAAAATGAGATGCAGGTGTGACAAATCATTCAGTTCGTCTCAGAACTCTGTCGTTTGCCATGGCTGATTAATATTCTCCTGACCCAACCCCCAGCTACAAGCCTGTTTCTTTGCCATCCTGTTGGCTTTGTCATCTTCGTCAGGCTCAGCCCTCAGGGTCACTGGCCAGGTTTAAGCAGAGGAGTCACATGGTCTGATTTACATTTTATGATATGATTTAAAAGAAGATTTTCGCTGTTACACCATCAATAGGCTCTATAAGAATGAGTGCAGAAACAAAGGTAATTCTTAGGAGGTGATTGCCACAATCTGTGCAAAATTCATTGTTGCTCAGTGCAGAGGGGTAATATGGGGGATGGTGAAATGTGTTAATTTTGAGGGTAGAACTAACAGAATTTGCTGATAAACTGGATTGTGTGAGAGAAAGACAGGAGCTAAAAGGATAACACCATGCTATTTGAACTGAGCAGGTGCCCTAACTAAAATAGATCTGAAGTAGAAATTATTTTGAATGGAAAAATCAGGAACTATTTTTGCACATGTTAAGTTTTAGATGTGAGAGTGAAGCATCCACACAGATATGTAGAGTACACACTTGGGTATAAAAGTCTGCAATTAAGGGGAGAGTTCCGGACTGGAGATATAAATTTGGGGATTACCATCTTATACGTGATATTTTAAGCCATGAAACCAAATGAAACTGTCAAGAGCATGTAAGTAAATAGAAATTAGAGAACAATGTAGTAGTTACTTTAAATTTTTAACGTTCCATTTTAAGCATTGCTTTTCAATTCAGTATTACTTTATGAAAAGTGGTAAATCAACCAGGATTCATGAAATGTTGATTTTCATTAACCATTAACATTTTTGCCTCAACTAAGCCAGTTTAGGTTATTAACTCAAATCCACGAAAACACTCAGACTTATATCATATTTCCTCTTTGTCTTCTGTAATTACTAAAATCTCTAAAGCAATGGTAGCTTGCAGTTATATTTGTCTTATTAACCTTTGCAACTGAACTATAAGTGACCTTAGGATTGGACTAACTTGGGATCATTTAACTGAACTTAGTCAAATATCACTCCCTGCATAAAAGGAAAGTTGGGCTTGAAATTATTAAATTATATGGAATTGTTGAGATGAGTAAGTATAAAAGATAATGTGGTCTAATTTTGCAGAAAAAAAAAAACTAGCAAAGGATTATTTCTTGATGACTTCCAAAACATTGTCTAATACATTGTAAAATTATACTATTATCCTAGAAGTACCCAATCCTTTTCTTGCCGGTTTTATTTCAAGAATTTTGTCCTTGAAATAAGGGAAAGCTAGGTGTCCATTTATATGTTGATATGTATTTTATTCTAACAGGGTTTTTCCCTTTTCTTTGCTCAGGATTTAATTGCCATAACCCATACAAGTGGAAATTCATATTCATGAGTAGACTAGACTCCCTTAATTTCCTTTAAATGAAATTGAATAAGTACAACTATGACTGGGGAAAGCATTGCATTTTTTGTTGAATGAATGTGAGTTTGAATCTCAGTTGATTTGTTTAATAACCCTGTGAACACAGGAAAGTTTCTGTAACTCTTTGACCCTCCTCTGCCTCATATGTTCAATTGGGTAAAATTGTTAAGGGGATTTTAAGAAACGAAATAAGAATATGTACTTGGGAGCACTCAGTCCTTTGACTTAGAATTTCCATTTCTTTGCATTTAATGCTTTTTTATGAAAAATTTCCTCTTCACATTTACCTTCCTTGTATATGTATGTTTGGGTGATATCTGCTTACTTTCTGCTTTGCTCTGCCTCCTCTCTTCCTGACACCCCAGACTTTGGCAGTACAACAGTGTTCTAGTTTGCTAGCTGCCAGAATGCAACACACCAGAGATGGATTGGCTTTTAATAAAAGGGATTTATTTTGTTAGTTCTTCAGAGGAAAGGTAGCTAACTTTCAACTGAGTTTCTTTCTTATGTGGGAAGGCACAAGATGGTCTCTGCTGGCCTTCTCTCCAGGCCTCTGGGTTCCAACAACTTTCCCCGGGGTGATTTCTTTCTTCATCTCCAAAGACCTGGGCTGAGCTGCGAGTGCTGAGATGAGGTGCACTGAGCTGCTTGGGCTGTGCTATATTGCTCTCTCTCATTTAAGCACCAGCCAATTAAGTTAAACATCATTCATTGCAGCAGGCACGCCTCGTAGCTGACTGCAGGTGTAATGAGCAACAGATGAGGTTGATGTACCATTGGCTCATGTCCACAGCAACAGAAATAGGTGCCTTCACCTGGCCAAGTTGACAACTGAATCCAAGTACCACAAACGGTAATGCAAATTTCCTTACCAATGACACTTTGAACTCAGAAATTAATCAAATGTTGCTTAGCGATCTGTTTTCTTAAAGGATAATTCTGCTTGGTTCAGCATATCTATGAGGCACAGTTTCTATTCTCCAAGAACATAATCTGATCTGAGTTAACTGAGTAATATAGATTTTAGCAAGAATTAAAAGTCAAGGCTGTTTTGCTATAGTCCTCCCTTGGAGCTTCTTTCTCATTTCTTCTTTATTCTTTGAACAGTTATTAGAATGCTTCTGGGAACAGAGATTCCCCAACTCCACCCCCCTTAAGATGTCTGAAGCATTTAGAAACATTTGAAAAGAATACCAAGGATAGCCAAGAAGGGGAAATTGGTATATACAGTCTTTTAGGATGCATTTTTTTCTTCTCAGGGAAGTAGTAGAATGAAAGAGGGACCCGTTTAGCATGTTTATCTTGGAGCTTGGTATTTGTGCACAGAAATCATGGCTCCTTAAGTGTGTGGAGATGGTTTCCAACCTACACTATTGGTTTCTGCTTTTCTTTTCAATATATATGGAAAAAAGAATGCAAAGGAAAGCACAGGAACTATACTTAAGATCCTAAAATATAATGGTTTTCATCCCAATATATTGGCTTTCAAACCATATGTCTCAGAATTCTAGGTTCCTTAGAGGTGCCACAGGAACCATATATGAAGGTGCAGTAAGGAGAGGAAACTGCAGGGTGGGACGTGCAGAGAGAAAGGTGCAAGGTGTTAGAGCTCTCCAGGCCCTGAACTCTGACTTGTCAAGAGAAGCTCCACTTTTTTAAGAATTCTGTTATTACGTGAGAATTTTACATACTATATTTCTCTAAAAAGGAAACTACTGATAAATAAAAAGATTGCAAGAATTATTGGATGGCTCTTTCAGTCTCCCAGTTCTCTCTCCAAACCAACTTAAACTAGCTTGTTCTGTGTTGCATTCCATCTGTACTTTGAGTAATTGGCTAATAAATCTGAAACTAATTTGGTCTAAAGTGTTAATGGCTGATAATGATTTAATGTGTTTCCCCACCCAGGGAACACATTTGCATTTTAATAGAGGTCTTACTAGCAATTTTCTTAACTCAAATGAATGACTTAACGGTGGGCATTGGAGGTGCAGCAGGGACCAATTTGGACTGTTGAGCTTTTTCAATATCCCCAAAATCAGACCATGAAGTCTGGCAGCCTAATATCACTGCCCCAAATGCCTGAAGACTCATCCTTGTAGGAAATTTTATTATGTTTTTGTAAGTCTTGCATATAGGTCAAGTACTATTTTCAAGATAGTGATCTCTCATCCATCAATGCTGATGTCTTGTAATATGCATCCAGATTAGACCACTCTGAAAAAAAAAGGCCATGAAGTGCCTCATCACTGAAACAATGATCAATAGTACCAAAAGAAAGGGGGAGGGGGGACATCATATTTAATATTAGGAGTTAAAATAGATAAAAAGTAGAGGATCAGTAATTATTGCCCATTGTGAAATTTTTAATCATTGCTGAAGTAGACTAAGAAGATTCTGCAAATCTACTTATCAATAATAAACAATAAGTAGTTCCCAAATATCTTAGCATTCCAAAGTATGGGAAACTTCTCTGCAGACAGAAGTCACCGCAACATGAAAGTAAAACAAAATAAAACAAATAAATGTATCATTTTACAGTAAGAGTTGGTGCTTTGTAAACTTCTGTTTTTTTTTTATTTCTAGTTTAGAGGTGATTAAACTAATTCTATTTGTGTCATGTCTACTAAAAGGCTTTTCAATACTGGAAAAGCGTGGTTGGAAAATGACCAACATAAAATTATATTCTCTATACTGAAGTGCACTCTTACCTGGTGGTGTTATCAGTGAATTCTGCATAATGATTTTGTACTGAAAATTGTGAATGAAGTTCAAGGATGCCTGAATTCACAATGTTGAGCCTGAAGAAATGACACAGGAGAGACTTGGTGGTTTGCCCCACCCATCTTCAATAATGTCAGACCCAGGAAATGGCTTCCAAAGAGTGTAGTCACATAACTTCTTCATCAGTTCTACCTTACACTTTATAGGATTTCTCATGAGAAAATGCCCTTGGCAGGATTCTAACAAAGCCACATATTTCAAATTACTAACCTGAGCCTAAAAGTTTGCTTCAAATGCGATAAGGAAGTGAAGCACCTGGCACAGTGCCTTTTCCAAATTGGGCACTTAATAATTCAACTATTACTATTTTTATCATCCTCACCATCTTGTTGGCAGTAATATTTACTGTTATTAAACAAAACGGTTTGGTCAGGAAGCTTTCCTGAGTGCGTGAATATTGTCCTCTTAGGAAAAAATAAAGAAAAGTAAAAGAAACCACATTTATTTATTTGTTTGTTTGTTTATTAATGAAGTTGTAGGTTTACAGAGAAATCACACTGCTATTAAATCATTCCCCCATATACCCTGTGTTGTTCACACTTTACATTAGAGTGATACCCTTGTTACAATTGATGAAAGAAAATTAGAATTGTACTATTATCTACAATCCACTTTTTGCATTAGGTTATTTTCCCCATATACCACCCTATTATGACAACCTTGTATTGCTTTTGCACATTAATTAAAGAACATTTTTATACTTGTACTGTTATCTATAGACCATCCATTACAATAGGTTTGCAGTGATATACAAGCCTATATTTTATCTTTTAACTTTTATTCTAGTAACATATATACAGGACCTACAATTTTCTCATTTAACCATATTCACATATATAATTCAGTGCTGTTAATTACATTCACAATAATGTGAATCACTACCATCATTTTCCAAAACTTTACAATCAACCTAAATAGAAATGCTGTATAAACAACTCCCCATACTCTACCCCCACCCAGCCCCTAGTAGCCAATATTCTAGATTCAAATTCTATGATTTTGCTGTTCAAATTTTTTCGTATCAGTAAGATCATATGATATTTGTCCTTTTGTGTCTGGTTTATTTCAGTCAGCATAATGTCTCAAAGTTTCATCATATTTTTGCATGTATCAGGGCTTTGTTCCTTTTTACAACAGAATAATATATTCCATTTTAATGTATTTACTGCATTTTGCTGATCAATTCATTGGTTGATGGGCAACTGGGTTACTTCTATCTTTTTGCAATTGTGAGTAATACCACTGAGAACATCACTGTGCAAATATCTGTTTGTCACTGCTGTCAATTCTTTGGAGTATATACTTAGAATGGAACTTCCAGGTCACATAATAATTCCATATTTAACTTTCCGAGGAACTGCAAACTGTCTTCCACAGTGACTGCACCATTTTACACTCCTACCAAGAAACTACGTTTTCTCCAGCAAAGTCACAGATGTATTAATGGATTTTCCTATTGGGAAAATGTTTTCTAGTATTAATATTTCAAATTTAATACTGAGAATTTTTCTAAGTTTTCATTTTCTTTTTGAAAATTACCAAATTTTCCTGGTCACCATCCTCAGGATAGGGGTCTAAAATTGTTGTGTGTTTTTTTCTGTAAGTCACTTTTACTTTACAAAAATACAAAAATGTTATTCACATCTTTGTCTGAAAATGCAGCTAACACTGAAGAACTTTGTTATCTGGGAATAAATGGCACTAACAAAGGGGGGGGGGGCACTTAAAGTTAGTCTCCTGAAAGTATTCACTTAAATTTCTCAATAAATAGCCAAAACAAAATTTTAATTCAGCCTTCAATTTGTAGAAGAGTGGCTTGAATAATTATTGTTTCAGAAACATAATTATTGTGGCAACATCATTGAATAGTATGATTTGTATCTTTTACTTCATGTTTGACTTAGAAGCATGATTAATAAAAGGGTCATTTATGCAAAAATATTTGAGAATTACATATATTTTCCCAATGACCTCTCTTAATCACTTGCTGTTTGCTGGATTTATTTTCTGAAATATCACGACATTTTTTTTTCAGTTTTCTCTTCTTAGATTTGTAACTAGCCCAAGTACCTGATGCACATAACTCCATCACTTTGATTCAAGTAGACATTCAATGGCATGTTCAATGGTTTCTAACTTGCTATGGTCCTTCAGTAAAGAGACACAGGTTATTTTTCAGTTACGAAGATGTTTAGCCATTTAAAATTTAGATATTGCTTCCCCTTAAGTTTTTCTTGGCACTCTTATTATGTGTATTTTGAAATGTATTCTGTTAACATCTGTGCCTATTAACATATTTTTTTAATATTTTCTACTTATGGTCTCCTTGAGATGCATTTTGGGTGATTTTCTCAAAGTTTCCAGCTCAGTAAGACTCAAATCATCTTAATTGACTACTGTTCAAACAAATCCAATGAGATTTTTGTTTAACTATATTCTTATTACTAGGATTTCTAAACTTACATGATATTTTTTCATATGGCCCTCTTTTGACTTGATGGTTTCTTGTCTTTGAAGGCTTTGAGTACTTCAAACATATTCATGTCAAATTTGTATTTAGATTGTTCTGTTACTTTTAGTTTGTACTTTAGTTTATGGACTGACTAAAAATTTCCTTTTTTCTGCTGCCCCTATGTCTCACTCCTGTTGATTTCTTTCTTGGCGTGGTCAGGAATCATTGGCTTTGAACTTATCTGAGACAGAGTTTATGTTGTGATTGTCACTTGTAGCCTTAGGCTGTGGAATATCTCTAGAGTGGTTGACCATTTATCTTTGCTGGGGACTCATGGTATTCCTTTGATCTTAGCCAGTTTTTATATTAGGTTCTTGCCTCTGGGTCTCTGACTCAAGAAAGTACTGTATATGGATTTTATTTTCACAATCAGCACAAATGCAAGACTCCAATTTTTCTTGGGAAAATGTCTTTCTATCTATAGCCCTAGCTGCTACGTCTCATGACCCACTGACTGAGTTTCTCTAGTTCTTATTTTAAGGCTGGCATAGCTCTAAAAAGCCTTAGGCTTTAAGGAAGTAGCTTGGATCCAGGTTGCTATGTGCGTTGGTGCCTTCAACCTAGACTCCTTTCCTTGTAGTAGCCTCAGAATCCACCCACCCAGTTTTCAACACTTTTATAAACCTACAAATAATCAAGAAACTACTTTGGCTTTACCTTCTGCCCAAATTTATAACTCTGAGTTAACCTCTTATTTTTACTAGTAGTGAGCTTCTGTCTTTGAGTGTGAGGTCAGCAACATATCAAATATAGCATTGCTTTATTTTATTCAGAGTTTTCAGATGATTAACAGTAAAAAGAAATCCTTTTCAGGTCAATTCATATTAGCTGTGTACTCTATTAGTGGGGAAGTCTTTCCCACGTACTTATAAAATTAAAATCAACTTATGGTGGTATCTTTAATAACAATAATATAAAACACTGGGAATTTAGCAACAACAACAAACAAAAAACTCTTTCTGATGCGGTACCAAGTTCAAGTCACTTAAAAATGAAATAGTATGTGATAATAAATGTTATTTAATGTGATTTCATTTTTAAGGAGATCGATACAGATAGATTATAAATTGTAACTATCCAAGATCATAGCCATCGCTTCCTCATTTATACATATTTGGTTCATTTATTAAAACATTTGTCAATGTCTACTTTGGCCCAGGTACTGTTCCAGGCACTGGAGATGAAAAGGCAGGTCAAGAATAAATATTCATGGAATTTTCATTTCACTCAGGGACAGAGAAAATACACATATGTGTAGATGATATTAAGTTATGTTGTGAAGGGAATAAAGAATCACACGAAATGTCTCCTTTTCCCTATATTGACACTCATTTTGTTTGGGTACCTGAGAATTAGATAGATTCCAGTTTATAACATAATATTCTATATAACTATTCACTAACTTCTGTAATTTATTTGTCTTTCTCAAGTCTGTAAAATCCATGCCCTCATATTAATTCTTAGCTCCAGTGTGATCATCTCTGCACATATGTAATCATTTTTGTCTTAACATGATTAAAAGCATGCTTTTGGAAGCCAGACATTCTTTGAATCAATTCCCAGCTCTGTTTTGAGATTTTGAAGAAATTAATTTTAATTAATTTAATTAAATTAAAATTAATTTTATTTTAACCTCTCTGACACTCAGTTTCCTCATATTTAAAATAAAGATCTAAAATTACCTAACACCTAGAATTGTTGTGAGAACTAAACTGAGTTAATACATATAAAGCTTTTAATGTTAGAATCTAGTACAATATAATAATAAAAGGTAGCTATTAATTTATTATTATTTTCATGGATATAATTGCAATAGCTCTCCAGCTATACTTTGTTTCCTAATGTACTTTCCATACAGCTATTGCCGTGATCTTTCATAATCTCAAATTTGACCATGTGTTGTCCCTGAATAAGATCTGCCAATAATATTTTTCAAACTTCAAGATAAAGATCTTTCGCAACTGATTCCTAACTATTTATCTAACTCCATTCTCTACCAAGCTTCAGTTGAATGAAATACTCTTTGCTTCATGAAATTAGAAACTTTTATTCTTTTTCATTCTTTTTAGCATTTCACTGGGCTGCCCATTCTGAAGAAGACTTTTCCTCCACTTGCTCAAATCTGGTTAACTGTATTCATTGTTGAAGACTCAACTCAAACATTATGGTTCCCAAATGGTTTTATTTATGCTCCTCAGCAAGTGCTCCCGTCTATGTTTCTATGCCCACCTATTCACACTTCTCTCACTTTTATTTTGGATTTCCGTACCTCTGTCTCCTCCTCCTGGTGTAATGATTAGGACTTGACTTTATTTCTTCACTCCTAATATAATATTTCATTAAGAGGCACATATTAAGTATTTGAACTGATTTAAATGTGCTGTAAGATTAAGTGGCATTGATTTTGAAAAAACATATTTGTTTATGAAATTTGATTTAAAAAAAAAAAAATGAGTCTGCTTTCTTTGTTTTTGCCTTTTCTATTATGTAGAGGCTTCTGAATGACTAGGCTTGTTGGATAAAATAACATATTGCACTATAGTAATTTTATGATTTATATATTCATTTTATCCATAAATAATGGTTGACAGTTCAGTCTATTTCAGTAAAGAATATAAGCATGTGACAGGCTGTCACATGGACAAAGGGTTTGATTTATTCTTTATTGTTCCATGGGGTTAATGTGATGTAACTGGATAGAAGATAAAAAGAGAGAAGTTTTAACTGAAGCTTATTGTAGTGCTGTGTATTAGTTTGTTAAAGCTGCTGGAATGCAATATACCAGAAGTAGAATGACTTTTTATAAAGGGAATTTAATAAGTTGCAAGCTATAATTATAAGGCCATAAAAATGTCCAAATTTAGTCACCAACAAGAGGAACCTTCACACAAGAAAGGTTGCCATCCGGAATACCTCTGTCAGCTGGGAAGGCGCATGCTGGCATCTGCTAGACTTTGTTCCCGGTTCCATTACTTCCAGCTTCTGATGCCAGTGGTTTCCTGTCTAAGTGTCTGTGGGACTTCACTTGGCTCCTCCAGGTCACAACTCTGGCTTGCTTAGTATCTCATGGGAAGACAGCATCTGCTGGGCTCTGCCCATGTCTAGTCATCTGTTCCAGTTTGCAAGCTGCTGGAATGCAATATACCAGCATTGGAATGGCTTTTAAGAAGGGGAATTTATTTAGTTGCAAATTTATAGTTCTAAGGCTATAAAAATGTCCACATTAAAGCATCCAGGGAAAGATACCTTGGTTCAAGAAGGCCAGTGATGCTCAGGGTTTCTCTCTCAGCTGGAAAGGCATATGTAACATCTGCTAGCTGTCTTTCCTTCTTTCATAAAGCTTCCCCGGGGCTGTCTTCTTTCTGCTCCAAAGGTCTCTGGCTGTGCTGGATCTGTTGGTTGTGGTGGCTCTAAAGCCTTTTCCAAAATGTTTCCCTCTTAAAGGCTCCAGTAAGCAACCTCACTTTGAATAAGTAGAGACACATCTCCATGGAAACCATCTAATCAAATGTTATCACCCATAATTAGGTGGGTCATATTTCCATGGAAACAATAAAAAAGACTCCACCCATCAATATTGAATGAGGATTAAATGACATGACTTTTCTGAGTACATAATAGCTTCAAGCCAGCATAGCATCTGTTCTCTCTGTCGGTATTATAAGCATCTCCAAACATTCATGCCTCTGTCAGCTCTGAATCAACTATTCTCCAAGAATCTGCACCTCCAAAAGTCTGTGTCTGCATCTGCATCTGAGGTTTCTCCAAAATGTTACCTCATTTAAAGGACTCTAGTAAACTAATCAAGACTCACCTTGAATAGGCAGTGTCACATTTCCATTTAACCAGGCCACACTCACAATAGGGCACGCCACATCTTCCACAGACACAACTGGGAGTGTCACATCTCCATGCAGGATAATCTAAACAAAGGGGTTTCCACCCTACAATATTAAATCAGGATTAAAGGGCTTGGCTTTTCTGAGGTATACTACACTTTCAAAGTAGCACAGATCGTCAAAGAGTTATCACTATCCATATATTCAGAAACATATTGGACCCCTCTCTGAAGAAATTGCATTAAATAGAGATCATTTCAGCACTTATTCAGAAGTGTATTTAAAATATTTCTCTACTGAATTAGAGGCAGCAACCCCAGATCTGCTGCATCTGGCATTCAGGAATCTGTATATTCTAATAACACTAAATGATTTAATGACACTGGTTCACAGAACAAAGTTTCTCTCAGAATAAGGCACTCTCTAAAATAGGATAATTCCATTCTTATTATCAATCAATATTTTGAAATAATATTTTTTGTTTTACTTTTCTCATTGCCAAAACAAATACCATGCAATGGATTGGCTTAAACAATAGGGGTTTATTGGCTTTTGATTTGGAGTATAGAAGACATTAAAATCAAGGAATCATCAAGGCAATAATTTCTTCCAGAAGATTTTGGTGCTCTGGGGCTTGTTGCAGATTATCCTTGGTCTTTGATGTTTCCATCCTATGACAATGCTTACGGTAGCTTCTCTTGGCTTCTCCTTTTCATTCTGGGTCCTGCTGCATTTCATGTTTTCTCTTTGTGGCTTTCTTCTTTCTTCCTATAGACCTTCCCTCTAAGGCCTATAGGTAATACCATTATTCCCTATACTAGGTTATACCTTATCTGGATTAACTTCCTTGAAAGGTCCTTTTTGCAAGGGTTCACAGCCACAAGAATGGATTAAGTTTTATCAGTAATGAGAATGGATTGAATTTAATAACACTTTTTTTTCAGGGTACATAGTGCCAAACTACCACAGGTAATTCTTGAATTTCTTCTGATTATTTTAAGGTGGGAAATATTTTTATTTTGCAAGTAATTTTTACAGATTACTTTGGCTTAATGAGGATATAATGAATGGTCTCGATTGATATCCAAGATAATGTCTTCTTCAAGGTTGTTCTAATAAGACTATTTACACTTTTGTCAGAAAGTTATTTCTTGAAATGGTTAATTCATAGAAGGACCACCAGCCGTAAAGTCACATGGCCATCCAGATCTAACAGGCAATGTGAGCCCATTGGTTTTTCATGGGATTTCAGGGCACTGTGCCTCCAAAGGAGAACCAGATATTAAATCATGATTTTCCTAACTTGTTTCAAGAAACCAATATTAAGAAATGTCTGGGGGAAAAGGAATTCTTGGAATCCTTGGAATTCTCTCCACCACACATTATTTTATTTAATTTTCTTCTGTTTTTTCAAAAGAATGTGGGGCTTGATAAGGTAAGTATGTAGGACCGGGTGATTAAGGCCAGAAGAGTTCTGCAATCAAAAAAAATCAGAATCTCTATATAATGGCATCAAAACATTAGGTTAAAAAAGAAAATATGTACTGGAAAATTCAGCTTTTTAAAAGTAGAATCTCATTCAGGCAAGTATTTTTTGAAAATCTACTCTGTACTTATTCGTTAAAATAAATACTATAAACTTGTTCTGAACCTAGATATTCTAAAACTTAATTCAACATGTGCTGAATGCTTACTGTAAGAAGCTGAGAACAGAGGAAGATACAAAAGAATTCAAAAACATGGGTAATTCTCCTTTATATCAGTTTACTATAGGAGGAAAAGCAAATCTAAAACAGTAACACAAGAGGTATGCGATGACATTTCATGTCTATATTCAATAGTTTCTGAAAAAGGCCCTGTGATCAATAACCATTTGTTGAGTGGAAAATCAGACTGGTATTGCTTCTTAAAATGCTTACTATAAATGTTTAACCATTGCCTTCTGTAAGTCTGTTTGGTTCTTATGTGCTGGACATGTTAACATGGAGTGGCATGGTCCCTCCATCAGGCACATTCCAGGAGAAATTCATGCATATAATAAAGTAAGGTAAAATATCCTTGAGGACATGAATGAAGCAGTAGTCTAAAGAAGATTTAAGAAAAAAGCACTCAAGAAAGGATTACTCAAAACTGCCTTCAAAATGAGTTAATATTTTCCAGGGAGGTGTGGGAAGACTCTGAGAACACAAAGGATGTGACCTAAGGGCAAACAGTGGACTGAATCTCCCCCTGGCTGTTTGTTCCTTATAATCTGTGCAAAAAGCCTGATATTCTTGGATTTAATTGCTGTTTTCACCTGCTGTCCTATCTCTCTTCTTATTTTTATTATAAAAATCATATGATAAATGCTTTGTTTATTTACACTGTTTACTTTACTACTTTACCACATACTCACCACTTAACCTCAACTTTTAAATTTCACCTTGTTAACAGTATGTACTCAAACGTTGGCATATAATTAGATACCTAAAGACCACTCTTTCATGGCGTTGTCCATCCTTCTGAAATATTTTAATTTGTTATCTAACTGCAGACTTATTGCAGTTAGTATTTCAAACTTTTCTCCCAATTTTCTGTTACTTTTTTTTTCTCATTTTCTAATCACTTAAATGGGGGACATACTTCCCCTTTATTTGTTAATGAATTTTATTGAGAGTAATTTACGTAGGATAAAATGAGTCCATTTTAAGAGTACAGTTTGAAGAGATTTTTTGACAATGTACACGCAGGTTTTATTTTCTCTTTCTTTGTGTTAGACTTCATTTATTTCTTTTGTTAACAACACCCAATTACTTCATTAACTCTGTAAACTTGGGTTTTTCCTCAAATGAAACCTCTCAGTTTTCAGACATGTTTTCAATGTAATATGTGGGTTTTAATTCTTTTAAATTCAGTAAATATGCAAGGGGTTACAAAACAATGAGATGTCATAATAGAAACCTTTACTTTTATCAGTTAAAACCTTGTAAGAGTATATTAAAAAAATGGACAGACTAATAATGTGTATCATTTACTAAATTCACCTCAATTTGTAATATTTAACAGAGTTGAATTTCACATCTCCTGCTAGAAGACAAATGATTCTATCATTGATTTTTCTGTTTGGCTCGATTATTTTGCTTCCAAGATTTCAAGATTTTGTTCCATAGGTGTGAAATATTGATTGATTTTAAAGTTTTAGTAGAAGAGTGCAATACTTATTAGAAAAATAATAATTGCTTGATTAACAGTAGATTTTCTGTGTGACTGTTTGTAAAGACTTCCGTGGTAAGAGAGATAGATAAATTAACTCATGCTATAACAAACTATGTAATCCAGTCCTTCCGATTTCTAATTTTATCCTTTGCATGCTGATCTGTATATTATTCTTCCAAAATACTAAGTCATACCTGAAAAACGTATGTTCTTGTATTTTTCACAGTATTTAACTTCTCTTTTCTTCTCTGCATAATCAAGACCTGTTTGTTCTTTAAGGTCAGCTCCAGCACCACATACTTCACTGACAAACTCTTTCTAATGTATTGTCCTCTTCCAAAGAATCCCTATAGAAATTAACATCTAATAAATTCACTGGGAGAAAGAAAATCATTTGTCTTATGAGAGCGACAATTACAATGGCTTAAAATGTCCAAGATTTTTATCTGGCACTTGGTTTCATATCTCAACAAATAGATTTTACTGTCTTAAAGGCTAATATTTTGTTGGCATTTTTTACTCAATTTTAGATTTACTCATAGTTTCACTTTTTTTATGAAAATACAATTGAACATGAGGAAAGCCAATGGATGGAAATGTTCAAGTACATGATTCTGAACCTAGATATTCTAAAACTTAATTCAACATGTGCTGAGTACTTACTATAAGAAACTGGGAACAGAGGAAGATACAAAAGAATTAGAAAGCATGTGTAACTCTCCTTTATATCAGTTTGCTATAGGAGGAAAAGCAAATCTAAAACAGTAAAACAAGAGGTATACAATTACATGCTCAAATTGTCTTCCCAGTTTTCTGGGGAGAACAAAGAGAAAATTAACAAAGGGAATATTCCTGATCCAGTACAAATGAATAATATGTACATATATTATTCAGCTTAAACTTGAAGTAAGGAAGTATCTATTGAAGTGTAAATAACACTGGTTGTAGATTGATACTGGTTTAGTTCCTAAATAATCAAGAATTTACCTGAACATCAGTTACTTCATTTTTATGATAATTGTGGCATATAATTGATATAATTATCAAGAATTATATTTAATATGATATTTCAATTCATACACTTATTTTTTTATCCTCAAATCTGGTAATTAGACATATGTTATGTTTTATTTATCTTTCTTGAGAAATATGTCTAAACCCATCAAGGAAAGAGTTACATGAAAAGAACCATGAATCTGATTTCAACTGCTAAAGGAATGGAAATAAAATCATGGATTGGGGATTTTTATACTATTGTATATCTTGTAAGATTGTAGAAAGATAGCTATGAAAGAAATTAAATATGCATGAAATATGTAAAGAGATCTTTCTACCATTATTTTAAAATGTCATAACACTTACAAACAGCTATTATTAAAAGAAGGAATATTTGTTGTTTTCTGAAAGATATCATCCATAAGTCTATTGAAAAAACATTAGAAAATAATGATTAATTTCATGATTACATTTTCTCCTTTGCTTTCTAACTCAGCTATTTCTCTCTTTATGTTTATTCTTACCTTACTGATATGTAAACTTTTCAGAGGATATTTTGCAAGATTATGAAATGTAGTACCTAGAATACAGACTTGTAGCATTTATTTTGAAGTGTTCAGCTATTACTATTCCCTATATATCCTGAGGATATTTAGTAAATAAAGATGACATTATCTCTGTAATTTAAGGTCTTTCCAGTTAAATTAGTAGGAAAGAGTACAAATACAGTGATTAGAAATTTAAAGAATAACATGTGTTGGGTGTTGAATATTTCAATCCTAACTGCAGCGGGCAAATGGAATTGGAGAAATCTTTCAAAAATTGGCCTTTAATCTACATTTTGATAGAAAATAACCACTAAGAGAAGTAAATGTAAAGTAAGTGGTATGAGTTGTGAATAATCTGAAGTTAGTAGGGTTTGGAGACAATTTCATATGGAGTACTAAACAGGTGAAAAATAAAATGGTTTGCATAAAATAAGTTGTGTTGCTATAGAAGCAGAAGAAAATGGTGGATAAAATTAAAAATAAACAGTTGGTAAGTTATCTTTATTCAAGGAAAAACATTTAAATTTTGACTATAGGCATTGAGTAGGCTTTGGGATTCCAGGGTATAAAAAGAATTAATCTTCTTATATATGACCTCTTACAAGTAATTGATTGAATGTTGAGAAGTAAAGACTGAAATCTAGTAGGATGTAAATATTAAAGTACATATTTTCCCAGTACTAAGAACAAAATTTAAGTTTATCAAAGACAGAATCAATGAAAACACAATTGTCATAGGCAGCATGATGCTGAATCGGGTTAGTTATATGGCAAAGAACTGGAGCTTTTTATGTATGTGTATATCTTTATGTTTGGAATTGTGGAACAAAATTGAGGAGAACCTATTGGCTAGAATTTTTAAGGTTATAAGGAGAAGTAGGACTCTATTTCAGATTATAAGGAACAGTAATTGTTTTATATTATGGGAGATTTTAAAGGTAAGAAAGAAGAAATAAATGGCCCTAACATCTGCATAAACAGGTTTCACAGGCAATTGGCGCCCGGAACATCATTCATCTCTATATTCCTAGAGAGTATAGGAATAATGATGATTTAATAACAATTCAGAAAAGCTCGTCATCACCAGCAGACACCTGATGCTCCGAAGTTAGTGTTTCACCACTAGAGCAGCACAACTGTCTGTCTTTTGTTTTATTCCCCTATTCTTTCCACTACTATTGATTAACTTCTTTCTTTTTCACTCTGAAAAGTATATTCTCTACTCCTTCTGTACACATATGGAATAGAAATCAGGTATTCAGTGACCTATCCATATGTTGGCTGCATACTGATGGCTAATTTCACTCAGGATAGAAGGAAAAGTGATACACTGCATGGAACTCAGTGCATAAACGATTTGCATAAGAATCTTCTCTGAATAGAAGGGTATGGACAAGTTGCTCAGGAAATCATGATTTAACCATAACTTCAGTGAATTATCTTTCAGGTTATGGACCTGAACTTCAGAGATCTATTTCTAGAGCTCTCTAAAATTAATGTTTTCATCTTCTTCTTCTTCAAAAAAAAAACCAATTGATTTGGAGTTAGAGAAATAGGAGAAGAAGGATGCTAAGTCCAGGTAAAATTCCCTTTATTATGGAGACAGGTCTTAGTTTAGAGTAGATGAGCTAATCAATAATCTGACAGTCTTTGAAAGTAATTGCCACCTAATAGTCCAATAAATGGATGCCTGGAGAGTTTTTAAAGTTTTTGCAGTTATCAAACTTTTAGGTTTATCTGTAATATCCACTATAATCATAGATTGAAAATAACATACCATACATATATGCATTAATAGTTTTGAATATAAAGTTAACCTAAGTGCTATTATGTACCAAAAGCTCCTCATGCATTATCCTTGTTTAAATCTCACTATTTATCATGAATTAAATACTATTCAAATCCCTGTTTTTTAAGATGCTAAAACTAAATTTCTGGAGATTTGGGAATTAGCCCAAGATCAAATGTGCAATAAGTAGTGAACCAGGATTAAACACAGGCACTCTGCCTCCATAACCCAAATCCCTAAGCACTAGAAATTAACCAAAATGCAATTTATTTAAAATGTTATGAAATTCAGTATAACTTTTTGTCATTAATTAGTTTCCCAATTAAATTAGTATAACTAGTATTGAATCGGGGGTCAGTGAAGTGATTTAATATGTACAAATAGTTTCTTAGGCCCCAAATTGGGGGATCACTAGTTTGGATGATGACTACCTGATCATTTTAAAATTAAAATATCCAGCTACATTCTAAGGGAACCAGATAAGCAATAAAGGAGACACATAATTGAGTCAGGATAGGAAATGACTAGATATCACTGGTCATTCATGAGCAATTACATTTTTCAAATCAAATAGTACATGTGGACATAATATGTGTGAACAGGCAACAACATTGGCGATTGATACAGTCTTCACTCTCAAGTAGTCTACTCCCCATCAAAAATAAACTGCTGATAAAAGAGCAGAATGAAATAGTCCCAGATCTTGTAGTGCAGCCAGTGAATAGGAGATCAGAGGAGAAAGGTTATCATGGACTGGAGTTTCAGAGAAAACTTCAAAAGAGAGGCAAACCTCCCTTGGGAAGTGAAAGAACAGCGGTAACATAGAGAAAGAAAGAGAAATTACATTTCATGTACAAAGAGAAGCCCTCGACAAGTCATGGTGGTCAAAGTTAACACCCCGTGTTTGAGCAATGGTGAATAGACCAGCATGGTGAGACGGACAGTTCCTGCAAGAGGCTGAGTTGATCAAGGCAAAGACAGGTAGGGTAAATGAGATCTTGATTACATGTGACTTTAATGCCTTGGTGGAATATAGGTCATGAAAATACACAGCCAGAATATAAGCTCAGAAATGAGATGAGCATAGGTTTTGGGGGAAGTTACCTTTGGCTATAAACTGGAGGACAAATTTCAGTAAAAGTGCCTTGGAAACTAAAAGTTTGGCTGGGAGGCCTCCCAACTGATAAATATGTGAGGTGACATGGGCAATAAAGGAATAATTGATAATCTTTCAAAACAACTATAAACCTTTTTATTAGTGTTGAAAGAAAGCCAGGAAGAGAGAGTTAAAAAGAATAAATACTGGGAAAATGGAAGAAATATAAACAATCACATATTTGAGAAGATTCAAGGAAAGAGAAAAATCCAGCTGCTTGTCCGCAGTAATGCTGCTCTGACTAAAGACTTTTTAAGATCTGTGCATGTTTAAATGAATTTTTAAAATCAGCAAGATTAAAGGGGTTGACAAAAAAAAAAGAAAGGAGGAATAATATAGAATGAATGTCCTTACAGATTTAGGAAAGAATGGGATCAAAAGTCTAGAAAGTTAGTCTCCTACTCCCCCAATATTCCTTGCCTCTGGTCTCACTTATGCATTACATAATTCTACGTGGTACTGTGTCAAAATGACTTGGTTTTACTTCCTCCCTCTTCTTCTATCTCCCCCTTGACGAATATGATCTTGCTGTGGGCCTAAAGCATTTCCAACTCATTATTGGCTCCCCAGGATTGAGAACCGTGTCCCACATCTCAGTATTAAAATACTTGCTAAATTAATGAATATTATCAGCTTGAGGGCAAAGCAACAATTGAGACTCAGCAGTTTCTAAGGGAAATTAGACAACTGTGAAAGGGAATGTAGATGAAATTAGTTTGTTGATTGGAGCAGCCATCAGCAAGGATTCATGGTTGGACAGATAGTCTGTCACAAGTCTATTTCAGTTACCAGTGATGCCCTCTGTTCCAGGAACAACAGGGAAGTGAAGATGGGTGATTCCACCAAGGATTCATCTGTGGGATTCCCATCAGTGTTTAAGTGATTGACTGAAAAGATCTCAATAGTCTTTTCTAGCATAAGAACTTCTGATAAGAAAGTGGCTCATGACTGCTGTGGTACAAAATTAGAAATTGAGAATTTCTGCAGAATGTCAGTTTGAGAAATAATAGAAAATAAAATCATGTTGAGGTAGTACAGTGACCAACCATCCTGATTTGTCCATTAATGAGGGGTTTTCATGCATGCCGGACTTTCAATTTTAAAATGTGGTTAATGCTTGGCAAACTAAGAGAGTTGGTGACCCACTGTCTTCTACAGCTACGCTGACCCCCATGTGGAATCAAAGCTGCACCATGCTGTGCCTGACATGCTCTTCTCGGTCTCTGGCTTCTGGTGGTCACCCACTCTTCAACTGACATACAGCTTCTCAGTATTTTCCTTTTACCAACCATTCAACCACCCTGTCCTCCAACACACACCATGAGTTCCAAGGATCAGTTTCAACCCTTTAAAATTTAACCAGAGGAAGTATCCAGGATTTGGGTTTGAGAAGTAGAGCCTAAGAGTCCTTTTTTTAAAAAAAATACTTTCTTCTTTTGCGCATTCCTTAAATTCCCTTCTTGAGTTCAATTAGCCATGGACTCTCATCGAAAAGAAGCTGGTGCAAGTGGGCAGGGTAGTAGCCAGGTCAGAGGCTAGTTTCCTGAGAGAAGGTAGGAAGGTGATCAACAGGTTGAGGTCACTCAATTGGACAACATGGCAAGTTTGTAAGTTGGATTGTCTTCACCAGGTTACAAATCTCTGGGATAATAAGAATGAGCCCTGGGGGGGGGGGGGGGGAGTAGCGAGCGGTAGACCGCTGTGGAAGGATCTAGAGAGAGAGCAAAGGATGAGAGGATGAAAACTGCGGTCATTTGCAAAGAACTGATTATAGGGAGTGAAGAGGAAAGGTCTGCAATCCGAGTTCATGTTTCTACCAAATTAAGAGAACACAATTGAGAAATTTGAAAACACTGGCAGATTTAAACCCTCTTTAACTTTATTTGCTATCATTAGATTTGAACAATTTTTTGAAGGTTGAAAGTTTGGAAATTTCATTGTAAGCTCAATAGCCATGTAAGCTCCACACATGCCTGGTCCTTAATGAAATCTGGTTGAAAAGATGCAAAGTTGAAGGGTAGCAAGAGACCTTCTTTTCACTCCATTAGGGCAGACTTGACAGTCATAGATGGACTGCGGAAAATAAATAATTTTTGTCGTAATTCCTGGAAGAAGAATTGTGGCAGTTTCCCAAGATAACATAACAAATGGTATTTGCTCTCCAGAATGCTTGTGATAAAACATAAGGTCAGAAAGGGAAAAATCCAAATAACCTTCACAGGCTGAGAGTTCCATCAATGATAAAATTGTCAAGAAGGATGTTATCAAGATGAATTTAATTACTAAATATTTTGCAAGAGTGGTTTCTTTAGTAATAAGTGTCCATCTAGGTGAGTCAGCCGAGTGACTTTGAAATAACAGCCTGTGGTAAAGGTTATCAGTGAAGAAAATTAAACTAAAGCTTGCTGCTGAAATCCAGATTATCCACCTATTCATTTCTGCTGACAGGTTGGCTTTCCAGTTTAATTTCTGCTTAGCAGTACATCACTATAAGTTTATTGCTGATTTGCAGTTTCTTTTGGTAACAATCTTTGATTCTCTAGCTCCCTTCACTCCCAGTTAAAATGTCATGTACTATTTTATTCTGTCATACAAATTTAATAAATTCCTTTAAAAAATGTTCTGATACAATTTTAAATGTGCATATTTTGAATCATATTATAACAATATAATTTCAAGTCCTTGTAAAAGATGTTAAATTATGATTATTTGATATATAAGTCAAATTGCAAATGCTGAGATTCTTTTCTAAAGGACCAATTATTGTGTTAGTAACCACATTTACATGATTTAGGAACAAGTCTAATTTTTGTTGATAGATAACCCTTTGATTTAACATTTATCCTGTTTCTAGAATTTAACATAAAGGCATAGATAAGTTTTTCAATGGAAAGTCACCCAATAATCTTAATTATTATCCAATGCAAATTTAAAAATTCAAGGTTATGTTTTTCCTCATACTCCACAAGCATTTTGTTTGTCTATTTGAGCACCTACAACCCTAAATGTGCTAACAACCCTGCCTAGTTTAATTTGTTGAAAAATAAAGAAAGAATGGATTCGCTATTTTGGTTTTTACAATGCTTTTTACTAATTAGATTGATTTTGGGGGTTAAGGCAAATCTTATTGTGAGCTGGATTTATGATATTCCTGTTGGTCTCGAAATTTTGACAGCACTAAAATATTTCAAAGTTAAGGGGCAAATGCACTATGTTGACAAATAAACACATTGCCATAATAATCTTACTTTATGAGCACTTCATAGATGTTTCAGTGTACAATGAAATCTGTTGAAATGGTAACAACATCTGTAGAAAGCTTTGTGACTTCTTTCATGGAACTTTATCTGGGTTGTAAATCCATCCTCTTCTATAAACTCGATGCTTTTCTCTACCTTTTTGTACTGTGTTTGATTTGGTAATAAAGCCCATTTCCTGAAGAGGAAGAGTGATAACATTTGTTAATTTGTTATTTCTTGAATGGAGATTTTCTTTTAAACCTGCTTAATTGTTTTAATCACTCATGCAATAAACTTTTCAGGACCTTGGTATTTAAGGCATCATAGAAGATTCTACTGGGACTCTGTAGATAAATTCCACATGGAGTTGCAATTTACCACTGACAGTATAATAGGAAAAACAAGTAAGGCACACAAGTGACTGTGACCAAGTATAAACAAAGTTCATGTAGCCAGGAAAAAAACAAACAAACAATGGTACTTGGCAAAAAAAAAAAAAAGAGAGAGACTATTTTGTTTTGGTGTATCACACATTTGATTTCTCTTAAATCTTTTCTATTCTCCCAAATACAAATGTTTTTCTGAATTGCTTTCTTATAGCTTTCACAAAACATATTGTACCATGAATGTTCATAACTATGTATGGCACTTTAAAAATTATCCAAGAAATATATCATGAAGAAAAGCCTTATTTACTAAACCTTTACTATTATAACTTATATACCTAGAAAATCATGCTTTTTTGTTTCCCTTGAAGCATATGGACAATTTAATACTGCTAATATGACTCTTCAAAGTGTAAAAGATCATGCAGAAAAGTGAGCATTATGGGGATCAAATCTTAAACTAGCTATGCCCAAATTTACCACTCTAGCTAAAATTAAGAAATTGTTAAACTGTGCTTTTATTGATATTATTGTTATTAGTATAATACTTGTTCAACTGCTGTTCATATTCATAAAATCAAAAAAGTGCAAAATCCCCCAGCAGTTACCTAGAAGAGCAAAATAATATACACATAAACTGATTTTTCTGGGTTTAGAAATTGTTGTATTTGCTGCATTCAAGAATCATCAGATTGGGGCGGGCCGCGGTGGCTCAGCGGGCAAAGTGCTTGCCTGCTATGCCGGAGGACCTTGGTTCGATTCCCGGCCCCAGCCCATGTAACGAAAACGGAGAAACAAAATACAATAAAACAAGAAAATGTTTAAAAGATGTTTCCCTTTCTTCCTCCCTTCCTTCCTTCTCTCTGTCTTTCCTTTAAAAAAAAAAAAAAAGAATCATCAGATTGTAAGTCATCTATTGGGTTTGGGGACAAATGTGCCAATACAAAGTCAGCATATTCATTTGCTACTTTAAAGAGAATTATTCTGTGAACACCCAAAGATGATATTCATGTAAGCACAGTTTATTTAGTCCTGTAACTTACCCTGAATAGTTGATATTAGAATTAAAAAGCAGCTATTTCTTGAAATATTATAAAGTGCACTTCAATGGGCAAATAAATTCTTTAGTTATTAAGACACTGATATGTCTAAGAATTTATATTGAATTTTATTTTCTCCATATACAACATATTTAAAAGTAGACCACTTGTGATGCTAAAATAGAGTTTTATATTTATATATGGGGCGGGGGGTTGAGTATTGAGTTCTATACCCAGCTATGTAATTGACTCACTGTATAAGGTAATAAGATGATATTTGTAAAACGCTGCACGAATCTCAAATGCAAAGAGCTATGTCAATAAGAAGTATTGTTATTATTTAAAGGCTCCCCATAGGCTTTGAAGTCAACATGACATTCAGCTGAATAGAAAGTAGGGAAAGTTCATGTTTTGACTGCTGCTTAGCTGGAGACCATTTAATTAAGAGCCATTTTGGAGGATTTTCCTTGGTATTTTAATGAAATTCCATCCATCACTCTTATTATCACAGTTCCAGTGCTTATTCCTGCTGGTAGCAGGGAACATGGGCAATCTCCTCATCTTTGGTATGGTATTGTAGGTGGCACATCAGCAGGCTATGTTCAATATCATAGTCTCTGATCATTTTGGGTACGTTTTATTCTATTGACCTTCAGCCCAAATCCCTGCTTATTTTTTCATGCTGGGATAGATGTATTAGATCAATATGAATCTTTCAGCTATTATCTAAGAATGAGAATTAAGATATAAGAACCAGTATTTGAGATCCAAAGAATCTAGGTTCTTTAGGATACTGAAAACAAATTATAGAATCGTTTACCTTAGAAAGGATGGTATAACCCTCCAGTTTCTATAAGAAATTTAAAAAGCTATAGAACTGGGGAAGAGAGTCAACTGAACTTCAGAAAAACCAACTAAATATCTTCTAAAATATAGTGCAGTGTATTAGAAATTCACACTAGATGAAACTAAGCATAAATTATTAATAAAGAAGATCAAGATAAACGGAATTAGACTATTCAGAATGTGAAACAGGAGCCATCATATTTCATGTAAGACATGTACTTATCCAAGTTGGTCTCCGAGCATAAAACATAGGGAGAAATGAAACTTACACACACACACACACACACACACACACACACACACACACACACACACACACACATATACATATACATACATAGGCCAAGGGTATTAGTAATAGGGGGAGGGGATGAGATAACAAGAAATTTCAGAAGAACCCAAAAGAGAGAAGGGAGGTAACTCTTCCAATTTGGCTATCTGGAAAGATCAAAAGCTTGTTTTGAACACTCACCAATTTATCTTTTGATAACTTGTTTATAATTGAGTAAGAAAAACAGTTTTGATTAAATATCTTTCCTCACTTGTTCAGTTCCTGTGCTTTTTATATAAAACTCTTTCAACTTTTACTCCTAATTACACCAGAGGACAGTCCTAGAGGTCATATCCTTTGACATAGCCTCCATTATTTGTTGCTAAATGTATTGGATGTAGTTAATGTTAACTTTGTCCATTTTGTATTAATTTATTTTATTTCAGTTTTAATAGATTTTTTCTATGATGTTACATGGCACAGCATATTACTTAAATTATGTAAGTCCAATTAAATCTAACCTCACCCTCGCCTCCACCCCCACCTGTCTAATGACATTTACACCAAGTGTCTTTAATAAGGTTTTTTCTCCCCTTTAATTTTATTGTATGGGCATCATACGGCTTTCAGGGACCAGGAACAAGGGCCGGCTGAAGGCTCAATCATTGGCTCTTGATGCTCACAACCATGACATTTGCTTCACTTACTGTCCACTGGTGCTGCTCCATGGTGATCCTCTCTGATCTTTCTGATACTGCAAACAATTATTGAGCAAAGAGATGGCCTTCACAGTTGTATCATCTGAAGCTCATGCTCAGAGGACAGTTTTCATGATTGCTCAGAATTTTCTTTCTAGTCAGCTATGTGCTCATCCCATTAGTGGTTCTGAAAACTCCTGAGGCTACCTAAGGCTAGGTGCTAGTCTTGACCACTTCCCAGTGCCTCCGCATTTTCCCAGCTTCAGGAAGGCCACCTCTCTCTGGGCCTTCTCAAATGTCTGTCTCCTTCCTTTCCCCACTCAATCCATCTTAAGACTTTAATAGTACTAACCTTCCAAATAAGACCTCGAGGGATTTGGTTGTTCATATATTTATTTTTAACCAACACCTGAAAAAGAAAAAAAGAATTTGATAACAAAGGAGCTGCACTCCTGCTATAAGGGAGAACTAAGACTCCTCTGTCCAGAAAGGCTTTACTAATTTTGTGGATGTGGAAAAAGAAAGAAAACATGGTTTTTGATCATTTGTCTTCTAAATCATAGAAAATAAGACAGAATTTGGTGTCCCAATAGATTATGCTGACATAAAGTACATAATGAAAAGGTGAATGAGATTACTTGAGTAATCCCAGAGAAGATGCAACTGCTAATTAGCTCCCTTTGGAAAACAACACATTGGAAATAGACTGAAGAAATAAGGTTTTAAAATTAACAGTCTTTGCTATCTTGATTCATATTTATAACAAGTTCAACATTTTTAAGGTTATTATTATAAAGTCCCTTCATATCGTTCTCCATTTTGAAAAGCACGGTAGCTAAGCTTATTTTCCCACCAACAGATTGTAACATGAACTCTTAAAGAAAAATTTTTTTACAATTATAGTAACATTTGACCTTTCTTTACTAAACAATCAAATGCAGTTGATTTTACCATCTTCTTTCAATTTAAAAATATGGGTCAGTTTTTTTTATCTATAACACATATTTTTATGTCTTATATGGTTTATACATATATACAAATGTCTGTGCTTATTTTCTCCTATCCATTAATTCTTTAGCTGTCTTTATTGTTTTTTTTTTTAATTTGTTTTGGTTTTTATTTTATAGAGACTTTGTGGGTTTTCAAACCAGTCATGCATAAAATACAAGAATCCCATATACCATCCCACCACCAACACATTGCATTTGGGGTGGGACGTTTGTTAATATTGATAGCAAATTTTTATAATTGCATTATTTTTTAGAGTATTTACTTTTGTTACAATTGATAAAAGATTTCTAAAATACTTCCGTCTCTCATTAATTATTTACATTAGGTTTATTTTTCCCATATGCCACCCTATTATTACCACCTCATCATACATTCGTTATAACACATGAAAGAACATTCTTGTACTACTAACTATAGCCCATTATATACAATAGGGTTCATTGTGCTCTACATTCCTATGTTTTATCCTTTAATTTTTATTCTAGTTTTATATATATATATATATATATATATATATGTATGTATATGCTATATGTATATGCATATATATATGTGTATGTATATGTATATATATGTATATGCATATATATATATGCTAAGATTTCCTCTTTTAACCACATTCACCTGTACAGTTTAGTGCTATTAATTACGCTCACACTAATGCAACCATCACCACCATTCCTTTCCAGACCTTTACTGTCAGCCTAAATCAAGATTCTGTACAAGTTAAACATCAACTCCTCATTTTCTAACACTAATCTATCACCTGGAAACCTATAGTCAAGATTCTAACTAGTGGGTATGGAATGATATCTCATTGTGGTTATTATTTGCATTTCCCTAATAGCTAGGATCTTTTCATGTGCTTTTTAGCCATCTGTAAATCCTCTTTGAAAAATGTATATTCAAGACTTGTGCCCATTTTTAATTGGGTTGTTTTTTTATTGTTGAATTATTGGATTTCCTAATATATTTTGGATATTAAACCTTTATTTGATAGGTGGTTTCCAAATATTTTCTCCCATTGAGTAGGTTGTCTTTTCACTTTTTAGACAAAGTCCTTTGATGCACAGAATTTTTAATTTTGAGAAGTCCTCATTTATCTGTGTTTTTTTCTTTCATTACTTATGCTTTGGGTATAAAATCTAAGAAAACATTGCCTAACACAAGATCTTCAAGATGCTTCCCTATACTTTTGGCTAGAAGTTTCATGGTGCTGGTTCTTATATGGAGGCCTTTTATCCATATTGAGTTAATTGTTGTGTAAGGTGTGAGATGGGTGTCCTTTTTTTGCATATGGATATCCAGTTCTGCCAGCCCCATTTGTTGAATAGACTATTCTTTCCCTGTTCAGTGGCTTGATAGGTTGTCACATACCAAACAGCCATAAATATGAGGGTCTATTTGAACTCTGATTTGGATTCCATTAGTCAATATATCTAACTTTATGCCAGTGTCATGCTGTTTTGAGTATTGTAGCTTTGTAATATTCTTTAAAGTTAGAAAGTGTGAGTCCTCCAACATTGTTCTTTTTCAAGATATTTTCTGGCTATTCAAGCCCAATACTCATCCAAATAAATGTAATTATTGGCTTCCCATTTCTGCAAACTAGGCTCAGAAATTTGATTTGAATTGCATTGAATATGCAAATCCATTTGGGTAGAATTGCCATCTTAACAATATTGAGTCTTCCAGTCCATGGATGCAGAATTTTCTTCCATTTATTTGTGTTTTCTTTGATTTCTTTGAGCAATATATTGTAGTTTTCTGTGTGCAGGTCTTTCACACCTTTGGCTATATTTATTCTTAGATATTAAGTCTAGTTTTATCATATTGTTCAAGTTCTCTGTTTTCTTATTGATCCTCTCTCTAGATGTTCTTTCTACCATTATGAAGGATGTATGGAAGTCTTCAGCTAATATTTAAGAAACATATATTTCTCTCTTCCGCTTTTTCCAGTGTTCACCTCAGGTTAAGTGCACGGATATTTATAACTGTTATTTCTTCTTGGTGGGTTGCCTCTCTTATTTATATATAGTGTCTATTATAACAATTTTGTCTAATTTGTTTCTTATAACAGTTTGGCATTTAAAGTCTATTTTGTCTGATATTAACATAGCTACCTGAGCTTTTTTTTTTTTTGGTTACAGTTTGCATGGAATATCTTTTCCCAACCTTTCATTTTCAAACTATTCATGTCTTTGGGTATAAGGTGAGTCTCTTGTAGACACCATATGGATGGATCATACTTTTCTATCTATTCTGCCAATCTGTATTTGGGGAGTTTATGCTATTGCTGTAAAGGCACCACTTACTTCAACCATCATATTCTTTGGCTTTTATATGTCATGTTGTTTACTCTTTTAGTTGCCCTTACTGATAATGTTCATTTCTACACTCTACTTCAAGTCTCTTTCTCCTGTCTTATCCTTTCAGCCTGTAGAACTCTCTTTAGTATTTCTTGTAGGGCAGTTCTCTTGTTGATGAGAACTTCTTGGACATTGTACTTCTCAGACATTTATATTTATGTCTTCCATAAGAATTGGTAAGTTTTCAGCTATTATTTCCTCAAATATTCTTTATGCCCGCTTTCCTTCTGGGATAACCATGATGTGTATGCTTGTACACTTCATGCTGTCACTCAAATCCCTTGCAAAAATGAGACCCTGCTCATTTTTTTTTTCCCGTTCTTTTCTGTTTCTGATCTTCGGTCTGTAAGATTTCAATTGTCCTGACTTCTAGTTTGCTGATTCTTTCTTCTTATTATTCGAATCCGTTGTTGTATGCCTCTAATGTACTTCAATCTCTTCTACTGTGCCTTTCATTCCCATCAGTTCTGTTTCATTTTATGCTTTCAAATTCTTCATTATGCTCAACATTGTCTTCTTAATATCCTTTATCTTTTTAGTTATGTTTTTCTTCATCTCTAAAATCCATTCAGGATATTTTTTGGACCATCTTTGATTAATTCCTCCAATTCTGTGTGTTTTAATTTATTCTTTTGATGGGACCCTTTCTTCCTGTTTCTTAATATGGCTTGTGATATTTTGCTGATGTCTTGATGATTATCTCAATGAGTTTATTCTGAAGGTCAGTTTCTCTCTCTTACCTAAGATTTTATTGTTAATAGGCTTTGTGTTAAGGCTCTTCTTTGACACTTGGTAAAACTTATTCTAGAACTTTAGGATAGGCCATGTTTGACTGATCAGATTTTTTCAACTCTCCATCTGATTCTTTCCCTGGATATGGGATGCAATTTTTAAGATTGCACTATTTGTGTAATTGTATCACCCCTGGGAGAAAGCGTCCTTTTCTCTTTTCCTTTTCTGGAAATCCTGATCTGTTACATTTGTTTTAGTTTTACATTTGCAATTTTCTTTTTACACTCCTTTTATATCTCTAGCTGTTTTTGCTTAGAGGCAAAATTCTGGAAGGAGGGTCACCATAGAGAGGACTTTCCTGAGTCAGCAGTTCCCAGCCAAAGCAGGACCAGGAGCCCACAAAGAGGATGCATCCAGCTCCACAGTGCCCTGGGGAAAGGGTCAGAAAAGACACTGAAAACATTTTTATGGTTATCTGAAATTGCACTTTCTAGACCTGCCCAGCAGGTGACACAGTCCAATGACTATTCTCTGCAGCTCTAAGGATGCACAATGTCCTTAAACTTCCACTGTCTCAGCCCCTGTTGGGGCTGGAGTTGAAACAATTACTGCCACCTCCTTTGTTTGGGATGGGTTGAAACTGTAGCTCAGAGCTGGGACCCAGTGATCTGAATTTGCTAATCAAAATGCATGATCAGTACTTAGTGTTTCCCCATTTTTGTGGAAGAGGAATTTTGTGTCCCTTTCTGACAGCAACAGCTAGCCAGGGTCTGGATTCTCAGTCATCCCACCAGAAGATTGGTGGATAGGCCCTGGCACCACAGCATAGAGAGAGCTACTCAGTTTCCCTGCGCTTCATCAGCCTCTTTTTTCCCCCTCTACCCTGGAGGCTATACAGTGTTCTTCTGGCCTCCAGAGCTGCACAATAGTTATTTCAGACCATTCTGACCTGTTCTCTAGCTGTTTTGGAGGAAAGAGTGTGTTTTGGAACTTTCTACTCTGCAATTTTCCTGGGAAATCCTCAGCTGTCTCTATCCTTATTTTGAGATTCCCTGTGCCCTTTCATATCCACTACTTAGTACACTTACTATATTTACAATTCTTATTATGGATTTCTGAATTCTGTTTATGGATTTTTTGTGATGTTATAAGGCAATTAATGAGTTATAGTTATTACAAAATTGGGTAAGGGTTAGAACGATCATGTTTAAATCTACCCTTTCTCAATTTGATTTCTGTTTGCCCTTTCTTTCTGGACTCCAGTGATCATTTTATTCCCACTCAGAGGAAATCAGCTTCCATTCAGTAATTGGAAGCAATTGGCAAAATGTAAAAGACACTATTATTACTTAAATTTATAATTTTAAGTGATTAATTAGTGTAAGAAAAGATAGCACATCTTTAGGTCTGCTGTATTCTTTCACATAAATGTACAATTAATCCTTTTTCATTTACTGTGTTCAATAATTGAAGATGTAAAATCAAATTACTTGCAATTTTTGATTAACTATTCTTAGACAAGATATTTTTATACTTGTCACTCTTCCCCTTAAGGATGCAGGCAAGTAATGTTGATGAGCACCTAATGAATTTTAAATATATTCTTCTACTTACTTGCCATAACAATCCTTGGACTCTGGTATTACTTCCTTGATTTACAATCAAGGGTCCATGTAGATTAACGGGGCCAAAGCACACAGTATGACAGTGGTAAAGCTTGGATCCCAAAATAGCTCTCTGTAAAGATAGTTCAACTTTTAAAAATCTTTACAAATTAGGCTTGTCTTTGTGAAACATATATTATATGTGAACTAAGTAACTACCTGACTAGCTATGGTTTAAAAGGAAACAAAATTAAAACACAAAATGCCAGCTCAAAGCCTTGGAATCTATGGCAATGAAACAATATAAACTAGATGGGGAAAGATGATCAAGTTATATATTGTGATACAAACAGAAAAAGCACACTTACCATCTTCCATCTCATTATTTTTTAATTATTTGAAAGTGACACACTTATTTTAGAAAATTTTCAAAGCATGGAGAAGAAAACCAATTCTGTAATGTCTCACTCAGAAATAACCTTTTGGTATTTTTATTTATTTGTCTTTTGTTTTCCTATGCTTATCTACATATGGAAAAAGTAATAATTTTATATCCTGCTTTTCTTACTTATATAAAACAAGATCCCAAATCTTTAAATGTTTTGAAAAATTATTTTTAAAATTGTTAAATGGCATCATATTGATATGCCATAATTTATTTAACTAACATCTAGTGAGTTTCGCAATCATAAATAATATTTTAATTAAAAAATTGCCTTGTATATGATATTCTGCCAACATTTGAAATTATTTATTTTATACTTCTTGAAATAAGATTAGTGACCCAGATTTTATAGATTCATAGTCCCGGAAATGTATCTGCTTGTCCTTGTTTTTCGTTGTCATTCTTTGTTTCCTTTGGCTTAGTATCTAGAGAGATGTTAATAAGAGGATATATCTGAGCTACAAGCCCAGAAACAGGAAATTTTCTATCAGTGTATGAGAACACCAAGTGAATCCTTGGGGAGACAGTGCTACTGGCCTGAACTAATAGGGAACTCCAGGCATCAGGAACCATGAGCGTTCCTGTAGGGCATATGGCCACTAAGTTCACTCTCTGAAGAAAGACTTTCTCAATTTATCAGTGAAAGATTTAGCTCTTAGTTGCTAAAATTGCTTTTCCTAATTCCAGCTCTAATAGATGTAGACTAGCCTCTCCTAGCATTGACTCCTGATCTCCAGGACAGACAGTCTGATAGTCCTGCTTTGAGTAAGTGTGTCTACCCAGTCCGTATTAGACGTGTGAGCATAAGGACCTGTCTCTGAGGAGGACAGGGAGATAACAGTGGCTTGGGAAGCACTCCCTTTGCATTAGGTAGGAAATTTATAAGCTGATTTAAAAAATCAGTTTTGTATTTTGATTATTTGTACTTACTCTTATGACATTTAAAGTATCTTTATGAAAAGGGTGTTGAACTATATAGATACTTTTTAGTAATAATAAATTGTTTTACAAACATGATATCCTTAGAATAAATAAAACTTGCTAAAACACATTGAGATCAGAAATGCATTTTTAAATAAACAAGTTTTTTGTTACTTGTCAGTGACAACAGTTTAGTTTGAAATAAAACTATTCTTTATTTCTACCTTCTACCCCACGTTGGCATATTGGACAATATGCATCTTTTTATATTTTGTGAGAAGTGAGACAGTTTAGGTGTATGCACATATGTGTAAATATTTGTACATATAAAACAATATTGATTTTTCCAATAGAAATGAGAGTGACCTTTCTCTGGAAACTTTGTTGTCAACAGCTTAAAGAGAATGAATTCAAGATTTCCAGAGATTGTATGACTTTCTCAAAGTCACCTAAAGAAGTGGCAAATGCCACTCTGTCTTTCCGAAGGATCTTGATTTTTCCACAATGCTATTCTGTTTCCCATTTTCATTCTGCCTAAAAGTTTGGTTATTTGGCGAGGGAATGAAAGGGAACAGTATTAGAGCAGGACTGAGCTGCAGCTTGTGGCACAGGGACATCATCTGACAACCTCACGGATACTAGCATTTCCTTTATTTTGTTTTCAAAGCCAGGTATTAAAGATCCCACCTTAAATCAGCTGACCCAGCAAAGGGAATGTGTTGGCTCCCATAACTTGAATTCAGATGTGGTTTGATCCCATGATTGGTGAGGTCTTCAGGTCAGTGACTATTTCTCTGTAAACACAATTTCTCTGCCAACTTTTCTGCTAGCTCTACCCTGGACTGACTTTCCTTATCATAGAAAGTTGGCTGCTAGATACTCTACTACTACATTACAGAAGCAAAGAAGAACTTGTTTTTTCCCAGCCATTGGACATTGGTCCTGGATTCCTCATGTGTAGATGGGTCAGATGCACAATCACATGAGATGACCAACTCCTGCACTGAAGAGAATATGACACCTCGATTTGGTTAGGACACATCGTATGACCATTGGAAGAGACCTGGGTTGATTGGCTCAGGCTCATAATGACTATCTTTGGAGCCAAGGTGGAGCTCATGTCTCCAAAATCCAAAAACTGGAAAAGCTAGAGTTTTCTTAAGAAAAAGAAAAGAGGGAAGTGGAACCAGGGGAATCAGAATTAATTTCCTTTGAAACTAGCAATCCATTTTGGCTGCTTCCACTCTTCTCAGATCATATATTGCCATGCTTGTTCTCAATTTGAAGAATACAAAGTAGGAATTGAAAGCAAAGCATAATAAATTTATTCATCTAGATATTTAGAGTGTTAGTTTCAAATACTCTGTTTCATTTCTTAAGAATGATTGCCAAGGATGGCATACCAGTTGAAGAATTCTTATTCAAAATTCATGCCTATGTAAAAAATTATGTTTTTCATCTTCATTTTCAGAAAAGGCAGTAACTATTGTGGATTATGCATTCATAGCACACATTAATTGTTAAGAAGGTTAAAAACATAAATATACATGTGTTATTCTAGCATTCATATTAAAAGCTATCCAAAATGTGTGCAAATTGGCCTTTTGTGACCAGTTCTACTTTCATTTCCTTTTTCTGCACATTCCGTAATTTAATACACTTGCACAGAGTCACCAAGTGTGAAAATACTATGATGAGAACATGATTTCTCACTGCATGCAGTTTCAAAGGGTGAAGGAAATCTACAGGAAAGTGCATTCATATTGAAAAGTAATATCAGCTGGAGAAGATTTGAGGCGACCCATACTTTCAGAATCACATTACCTTCTAAAATCATTTTTCTAGGTAGACTTTTCCCTGTAAAATCTTAGTGATAACATAACATGTATTCTTCAGAGTCATGTGACCAGAATGCCCAGGAGCCCAGAATCTGTTTTTACAATAAAGAAAGTGATCTGCATAGATTCTAGCCACAGTATCGAGGAGAAATATGCTATGTAAAGTTATAACTGCTCTTTTACCAAATACTATGCAACTTTTCAATGATTTTAAAATGATATTTAAGTTTAACTCATTTTAACAGCATATTGTTTTATTCATGTCATTTGAGTACATTGTTAATTTTAGAATACTTGAAGCATCCTCAAACACATGACAAGTCATTACACCTAATATTCTAGAAATATAGTTTTAAATCTACATTATTATGGATAAAAAGTTAGTAATTAATTAGGGAAAAGCTAGTCCTCTTCAAAATCATTAAATGAGCATTTAAACTGTATATGCATTTATTTATTCACATATTATAAAGACTGATAAATTTTAGATTCAGCAAACATTTTCTCTCTGCACTCCTTTAAATAGTTATATTTAAAGTTATAGTGTTCAAACCTTCTCATCCTTTAGCAAGAAGGGATTTCTATATTGTAGAAAAATTATCATTAAAGAAGGAAGCAGATTAAAAGAACCTATAGCAGTCTTCCTAAGGTAAAGAAATTATTTTTGTGGTCCCCTCAAATTGGAGTTTAGTGCCAAAATCAGAAGTAAGGGCTTAAATCATAAAACTCTAGAATAAAAATGAATGACCATGCAGGTGGGATAGTTAGTCTAAAAGTGAGCAGAGCCAATTTTCTTTGATTCCTTCTTAGGTACAATTAGTATTCTATTTTAAATTTGAACAATGTTGAAGAGAGCTCTAATATTTCAGTATTTATCAAAAGTGGGCATGGGCCAAAAATGGGGAGCTTTAAAGATTTGATCAATAAGAAAACTGCTTCTAGAGATAAAACTATTCATCCCAAGAATGTGTGCATTTTGGTACTAAGGTGGCCACTCCAATGCTGGAACCTGTTAACTTGGCCCCCCACCCATCTTCTGCAGACTAAGATCACCTTCTCTCAGGTGTCCTCATGACCTCAGGAAGTAGTCATACAATTTCTCCTAAAAGTTCCCTTTGAAAGGACAGACCACAGATTTGAAATTGAATGTGACACATATTGTGATGACCCTTCCCATGGCAGCAAGGGAAAATGCATCAACAAAATGGGAAAGAGCCTGTGGAGGTAAAAGGAAGTAAGAGCCACCTAAGAGGCGATCGTAGGTACCATAGGGCTTACCAGTAACTCAGACTAATGTTGAATGGACCTGGTCAGATTCCTGTTGTCAGAGTCCTCTGGAAGAGGGCTAAAGCCAATTCTGTAATACAGTATTGCCAGTGCTATAATATGGCTGAGTGCTGTTAATTCATTTTCTTATTCTATAATGATATATTCAGTTTTCATATTACTAGAATTGAAAAACTGCACTTGAACTAGGGACACACTGGTAAGTAAAATGAGAGATTTGTTAAATATGCATCAAAAATAGCTTGGTTGGGCAGGCCATGGTGGTTCAGCTGGCAGAATTCTTGCCAGCAATGCCACAGACCCAGGTTTGATTCCCGGTGCCTGCCCATTAAAAACAAAATAGCTTGGTGAGCTATTGAGACTCAGAGCTAGAGGTCTGGAGCTCTGAAAGTCAGCATTACCCATAAAGCAACTGTTTAAAAAGCCGAAAAAGAGATCCGATTTCAATTAGAGATAGGAATGAAGGCGATCTGATTAGGACTAAGGTAAACTAAGACTAACGGAAAAAGGATGACACTGACTATGTGAGACCAAAGGAAGAGACGTATATTTGGTACAAAATTTATATTCTTTGAAGCACACTGTTCAATTTAACTTGCATGATCAGTTTATTCAAACACCTTAATTACATGTAAACTTGAATAGGGAATGAAATTGTGTTGATTTGTACATGTTAGTGTGGTGCCCCAATACATCCCAGAGTAATTTGGGCAGAGAATAAAAAAGTATTTGCAAAGCCCCCTTGAGGGACTTGGTTAAAATGTGAAAATATTAAACTTCCCCACCTGAGGAATTCTAGATATTCTCGCAAGCATTGGGGGCTACCAATTTAATAGGCCAAGTCCTTGATCCTGGGGCTTGCACTTATAAAACTTATTTTTACAGAGAATAAACTAAGCCTACTTACTTTTATGCCTAAGAGTTAACCTCCAAAGAATCTCTTTCATGGCTCAGATGTGGTCCCTTTCTCAAAGCCAACTCGGCAGGTAAACACGCTGCCTTCCCCCCTACACAGGACACGACCCCCAGGGAAAGAAATGTCCCTGGTAACTGGGACACGACTTCTGGGGATGAGCCTGGCCTTGGCTTTGTGGGATTGAGGAAGACATCTTGACCAAAAGGTGGAAGAAAAATGAAATAAAATAAGGTTTCAGTGGCCGAGAGATTTCAAGCAGAGTCGGAGGTTATCCTGGAGGTTGTTCTTATGCTTTATTGAGATATTCTTTTTTAGTTTATGGTGTATTGGAGTGGCTAAAGGGAAGTACGTGAAACTATTGAACTGTTTTCTAGCAGCCTTCATCCTTGAAGATGATTATATAGCTATATAACTTTTACAATGTGACTATGTGTCTGTGAAAACCTTGTGTCTGATGCGCCTTTTGTCCAGGCAGATGAGTAAACAAAAATACAGATAAAATATAACTAAATAATAGGGGGAGATAAAGGGTAAGAACTGGGTAGATTGAAATACTGTGGGTTAATGAAAGGGAGAGGTAAGGGGTATGGGATGTATGAGTTCCTTTTTTTATAAATGGAGTGATGCAAATGTTCTAAAAATGATCATGGTGGAGAATGCACAACTATGTGATGATATTGTGAGCCATTGATTGTATAATATGGTTAGACTCTATGAGTGTGGATATTTTTCAATAAAAATATTTTAATAAATGACTGTGATGATGAATGCACAACTATTATGATGATATGTGAACCACGGAGTGTACACACTGGATGATTATATGGTATGTGAAAACATTGCAATACAATTGTATTAAAAAAAGTAATAGTCAAAAGAGAGAGGAACCTTGGCATTTACATATTTTTTAAATGAACACATTGTTAACAAGAGGCTTTTTAAAAAAATGTCTTTAACCTCTTGAACTGCTTTATGTTGAAACATTAGTTCATTGTCAATTTCCAAGAGTAATATATAGATGGAATAATTCTTTAATAATTAAATCTATATTTAGGCTATACCTTTATTTAATACCTGGTTTTATTGTCAGCTTCCTTCAACAAATAGAATTCTACAATAACAAGAGCTATTGTGCATGGTTACTTGGGTATATACCTGGATTATAAAGTATTTTCTGTTAAAAGTAATCTCATGGATATTGTGAGTCTGTAATCTCATATCAATTAAAATTGTGTAACTAACTTCCGTATATTTCAGTTCTGATTATTTTGTATACCAATTCAGATTCCACTAACATCTTTTTATCATGATTTCCTTTCTGCTGTCTTGGATACTCTATTCTCACTTGATGGTCCTTTGGTGACCACTCAAACACATCAAGCAGTTTCTCTACCTTGGTACCATTGTTTTCTTTCGTTCTTTTCTTTTTCTTTCCAAACTTCCTGGAATGGCATCCCTCCTTTTGTCCCACTCTTTATATTATTGTATAATATAACATATATATGAAACAAAGAAAGAAAAAAGCAATGGTTTTCAAAGCACTCCTCAACAAGTAGTTACAGGACAGATCCCAGAGTTTGTCATGGGCTACCATATCATCATCTCAGATTTTTCCTTCTACCAGCTCCAGAACATTAGAAGCTAGAAGGAAAATTATATATATATATATAATTTTATAAATATATATATATTTATAAATAAATATATATATATATATATATATAATCATTACTGTTTTTTCTTTGTGGAAAATAGCATATATACAAAAAGCAACATATTTCAAAGCACAGCACAACAATTAGTTGTAGAACAGATTTCAGAGGTTGGCATGGGTTACAATTCCACAATTTTAGTTTTTTTACTTCTAGCTGCTCTAAGATACTGGAGACTATACAAAATTTCAATATACGGATTCAGCAATCATATTTGTTTGTTAAACACTACCTTCTCTGTATAACTCCATCATCACCCTTGATCTTTCTCCCACTCTTTGGGGGTATTTGGGCTATGGCCATTCTAACTTTTTCATGTTGGTAGGACTGTCAATAATGAGGGTTAGGGAGATGGAACTAGGTGATGTTCTGGAGAGGCTGGATCCTCTAGGTTTCAGGACTTATCTGGTTCAGGGAACCATCTGGATGTTGTAGGTTTCTGGAAAGTTACCCTAATTCACGGAAACTTTGTAGAATCTTATATAATGCCCTAGGTGTTCTTTAGGATTGGTTGGAATGGTTTTGGTTGGGGATTGGAAAGTTATGATAAGTAGCAATGTCTAACAGAAATTTGCCTAAGAATGACCCCCCCAGAGGAGCCTCTTGACTCTATTTGAACTCTCTCAGCCACTGATACCTTGTTTGTTACACTTCTTTTCCCCCTTTACATCAGGATGGCATCGCTGATCCCATGGTGATCCCATGGTGATCCCAGCCTAGCAAAACATTTTCTTTAATTCATTTATGTGAGTAGATGTTATTCAACTGATCATGATGTGATTTTAAAGTTATTTGTTTATTACTGTCTGAAATTACCAATGAAACTGAAGGCAAGGATTATATCTCTTTCATTTGATTGCCTCAATACTTAAAAAACTGAATATAGTTTCATTTGTCTTGTTACCACTTTACAACTTTCAAAACCATGTGTTACTATATCAGTTTTGGAGACTTCTTCAACTGATTCCTGCTTCCCTCCCACCCTCTGTCCCTCCCTCTGTTCCTCTCTTCCTCCCTTCCTTCTTTCTTCTTTTCTTATTCCCTCCCCCCTCCCCCTCTTCCTTCCTTCTTTCTTTCCCTCTCCCCTCCCTCCCTCCCTTCCTTTACTCCACAAGCATTTAAGGAACATCTCTCACCCGCTAAGAACACTAATGAATGTAAGAGATAAAATAGTGAGTAAAAACATTGCCATGAAATTTATAATCTAGTTGAGGAGAGAGAATAACTATTGATCATATAAAAATGCAAAATTAAAAAAGTGATAAAGGCTATAGGAAGATATATTTAAGCACTATGAAAGCATAAGCTGGGTATTCTTCATCTTGTCTAGATGATAAAGGGAACCTTCATTAAGATAGTTGTTTAGGCTTTGAAATATGAAAAATGACTACAAATTAATTAGTTAAAGGATGGGGAATTGGAATGAATGAGAAGATAGACACAGAGTAACAGTATTCCAGGAATTGAAAGCAGCATTAAAAATAATTGGAGAAAGTGAACAATATGCTAATCAGAACAAAAGAAGGCCTTAGTGATTAGATACACACTAAAAAAAAAGAGAGGATGGATACAAAACTAGAGATGTTGTAAATGGAATGACACTGATAAATATTTGAACTATAACAAAAATTTTGCTTTTATCTTCTGATTGTGACCTGGAAAATGAATTGCTGCTGATAATGAACAAGAATGGAAGTAAGAAGCCCAGTTAAGATGGTGCACAGAGGTAGTTGGTCATTTGAGCTAAAATGGACCTAGTGTAGATGTAGAGAGATGGTAAATAATGAGAAATATTTAGAAGGTAAAATTAGCAATATCTGGGCATGGATTGAATGGGTCAGTAGAAGATAGGATTAAAGGCATATATCAGCACCTGCAGAGATAGCCATGTAAGGCCCTGTGAAGTGGCTGAGGAGTGGATGGGATATGGCAGGAACAGGGACAGAGACAATATTAGCTTTACTGCAGTTGAGGGGAGATGATGGATTTCGGAGGCTTCTATCATGATGTTTGTCAGAGAATGAGAAACAGGATTAACATAGACCATGTGCATAAAGAGGGTGTCATAAACTAAGCAGAAAGCCCACTCTTTAAAGAATTTTAAATCCCCAGTACTGTGAAGCTATCATATGCCTAGATCAATATCTGTGCTCCCGATAATACACAAAATATTTCTATGAAAACAGCTAAATACTTTATGCAAAGCTGAATCATGTGATTATCACTCAACAAAATGAGAACAATAGCTTCCTTATCTCCTTTCCAGGGCTGTTGTTAGCATCAAAGGAGATAAAAATGCTTCAAGAAATTGCAAAACCCTATACAACTAAAGACATTAGAATTACATATCAAGTCCAGACATAATTGTATAACACATTTGCTTATTCAGGCTTTATATCTTTCTTTTTGATTTTCCTGTTGGTCTGATAATTTAGGAAACAATTACAAAAGCAGTGATTATAAATCGTTGTATACTATAGAAATACAATGTGCAAATGCTGACTTTCATTTCAATGAAAACAAAGCCTTTAATCTAAATCTAAGATTTACTGTTGAAAAGGAGATGGCAACCTATGGCACTATGGATGAATATATAAGGACATGTAATAAATATACCAAATATATCTCTTGAATTTTGACTAAGGCAGTTGAGTTTTGACCTTGCTAAGAAGGTTGACTCTCATGTCCATACTTTCCTCTTTTTCTGCCAGCCTCAATTTAGATCTTCTTTATCTTTTCTTTGGTTTATTGAAATATTCTCACAAGTGTCCCCCTCATTCCAGTATTAATTCTGCCTCAAATCATCCTCCACATTGCCTTTATATTGTTCTTATTTACTTTTAATGACAATCCTGAATTTCAGGAAAGCTAAGAAAATTAATCACCAGTGGTCATAAATGTCAGAATCAGGATTTTGCCCCATATCTTGTTAATGCCAAAGCATGCATTTCTCTGCATTATTTAGTTTGCTAATAATTTCTGAAGCATGTGTTTTAGGTCCCCAAATATTCACATATGACAAGGCTTCAGTGTGAAAGCTATAAATAGAAAATAGTACATAAGCATTGGATGGAGTTGTTCAGCAGGACATGTTCTAATATTTGAACCTAAAAATGTAAAGACTATACACATGCCAATATCCTTTTTTTTTTCCTCTAGGGATTCTTGGCTCTCAAAGGTGAACTCTAAAAATATACCTTGAGCACTGTCTCTACATTTCTCTAATCACCTCCTTTACTTCTTCCTGGCCTACTAGCTCAATTGCCATTCTAGGCTAGAAACTATGGCATTTGTATGAATATATATTTTCACCGCCTCTCATTCTGCATTCTTCACTTGATTTGTTGCCAAACCCTGTTACTCCATCTGTTGGTTTTCCTGATGTCAACCCATAGATTCAGTTGCCAGAACGTCAGCTCTAGACCTTATCAAATCACTGTGTTGACCAGGTTGCTCCTCTTTCTGGATGCCTTGCACACATGCTGTGCTTTTTTACCCTGTGAGTCTTAATCAAGGTTCCTTCTGCTGGGTCTTGAGGCCCTTCAATCTTGGCACCAGCCTGCTGACCCACACTCTTATGTAACTTACACAGCAGCTTCTTTCAGCTCTCAGACCAGGCTGAACAATATGCCCTACACAGGAAGGGCTCAGACAGACCTCTGGATGTCTTCACTTCAGTATGCTTAGAACCAAACTCTCTCATGAATACCTCATTTTATGGCCAAAACTCTGAGGTATACCCTTGACCTCAGTTGTTCACACATACCTCTGTTGTCCCAGTGGGCATTAGTTGTCAGGTGGCCAAATTTTGAAGTCTTATTTGTATGAAGAGAACAACATACAAATGAGATATTTTCTATTTGCATTTATTAATAAGAATTTTATTGATATATAATTCCCATACCATAAAATTCACTTATTTTAAATGCACAATTCTTTCATTTTTAGTCTATTTACAGAGTTGTGTGACATTCACCATAATCAATTTTGGAACATTTGCATCCCTTCCCAGTAAACCCTATACTCATTATCAGCCACTTCCCTCCCCATCCTCCAGCCCTGGGCAACTACTAATCAACTCTATGTCTCTACAAATACACCATTCCAGGACATTTTATATAAATGGAATCATGTAATATGTGGTCTTTTGTGACTGCCTCCTTCACTTAAAATAATGTTTTCAAGGTTCATCCATGTTGTTGGATGTATCAATATTATATTCTTTTAATTGTAAAAAATACTTCATTGTATGGATGTACCACAGTTTATTATCCATTCATACTGATGTGCATTTGTGTTATTTCCACTTTTCAGATATTGTAAAGTATACTACTATGGACATTCAATTAAAAGTTTTTTGTGGCTATCTGTTTTCAAGGTTCTTGGGTATGTGCCTAGGAGTGGAATTGCTGGGTCATATGGTAATCTTATGTTCAACCTTTTGCGGAACTGCCAGATATCTTCCAAAGTGGCTCATTTCCATTTACTTTTTTTTTTTTTCCCATTTACTTTTAATTGACTTCTATGTACTACACTAGGGAAGATGTTGTGGGGAAAGGTTAACAGAACAAACGTAAGGAAGAGGCAAGGACCACAAAGTGTGATCTTAGAAGAAAGCTAGTCTTTATATTGCCCTACAATTTCTCCCAAGGACAAGGAAAAAGGAGAACTCTCAATATCAGGAGGGAACTAACTGAGAGCAGCTTCTTAGGAGATTCTTTATCTGGCAAATGGCATCAAATTAATCCTCTTATCCCAAGGCCCTATGTTAAAGAGGAGCAAAATCTCAATTGGTGGCTGCAGTTCACCTTAAGATGGCTTTTAAAAACCCAATCAAAATAGGGGCCCAAAGAATTTATTTTTCCCTGGAGTTCTTAGAGATCACCTCTTTCTCCTTCCAATAGCTTTAATAAATTTCTCATGGTGATTCGAAAGGGAATCTCTTAGAAAGAATTGTTTTTTTAAATGAAAACTGTTGGTCTAATTTTTAATTTTGTACCCAATTGATAAATTTCATTTTTGTAAGGCACCTTTTTTCCTTGGTATCTTTTTCTTCCCCAGTTTTCCACTCTCCTGTATGTGTGCATGTTACCGTGTATGCTAGTGTGTGGCTGTGTTTCCTCTGTCCTCCTTGACTCTGAACTTTTCAAGCACCTGGTCTTTTGGCTTGTTTGTCATTTTGAATCTTTCTGCATACTTGGGAAAAGTTATTTATTATAGGGAACCATGACTATTTTTATATTTTCTGTAGTTGAGGGCCATTTACCATACAAATATGTATTTCAATACTTTAATGACTATTTAGTAAAGATTTTTTTTAAGCAATAATCATGAGATGGGTTTTTCTTCCTTCTTATCTTTATACAGAACTGAATTATTGTATGGATACTATAGATATATTCTGCAGACACTTAAAAGTCTGCTTTTAATTTTGGAATATTGACAGACTCTACTTTCCCTTACACTTATGTCAAGCCACCACCTGCCCCCTTCTTTAGTATTTACAACAGGATGAGAGACAAGGTCCTAGGGAAGTTTATATTTGAGGGAGCAAAAGAGATCAAATGATTCCTGAAATGTATCCTATTAAATAACTTTCAGATACCGTGCAAATAATCCCCTTTAAGGGTTCAATCTCTCTCCATTCCCTGAAGTTCCCAGAGACTTGGCAAATGGAACCTCTGTCCAAAGGAGAGATCAGAAGCAAAGTTCTATTAACTGCCGAGAGCCTAATGCTTACAAGAACACTTGATCCCCTAAACAAAGAGTAGGTGGTTGCCCTTGATAATAGTACTCTCCTGCTCTCAGTAAGCCTCCTGAACCAGTTTAGATGTTCTGAGAAAGAAAAACGCTTCCAACCTGGGTGGGAGGCTGCTCTCCACTCTGGAAAGCTGACCCATTCAACAGCCATTCTTGGCAACTAGTGGGGTGTTTCTATCTCCTCATTTTTAATATAACTTGAAAAGACGAGGCATGGATCAAAGTGTTCAAACACGATTGTGTCCATTGGCTCCTTCTGTCTGATAGCCTCCTGGAGAGGGAAAAGAAATAACCAACAATGCTTTCTGACCTATGTTTCTTACAAGGTGAGATAAAACAGAGCTATTAATTAAATCGAACCATGAAGACTGTTCCATTTAAAACTTTTCTGTTTAATACCTTTGTGCTGGGAGAGGAACTATTGAGGATAAAATTATTTGAGTCTGTTGAAAGCTTGTGATAAATTCAGGTAGGAAGGATAAAGTGACCCTTATTTGAAAGTTGGCCAGCCACATTCTGTGCCAACTTTGTTTCTATTGTTTCAGAGACACAATTTCTCTGTTGTGCTTCGAGAATTATCAAAACAAACCTGTTTGGCAAATGTTAATTTTTCTTCTTAGGAAAAGTTTCCACTTGATTAGACAACAAACTGGGAGCTATAATGTTTTTGTTTGTTTGTTTGTTTTTTAATGTGGATAAACAAGTGGCATCCATTGGGATTTAAAAAGCAAGAGCTAGAAATATGCCATGCTAGTGTTCCTCTAGGGCCAATTCTGTAACCTACATTAGTATTAACAAAGAAATTATTAAATAACTGTGAAGTTAAAAGATTAAACAGTTCTTCTTAAAGTAGAATAAAAATGTTAAAAGGAATGTAATATTGAGCTTCATAGGTATAAAAAACATGTCACAATATTCTAACAGAGAATACTGTTTACAAACAGAGCTATTTTTTCAGGCCATTGTTTGAAACTAATACTGTTCTTCTATGGAATATTTGCATATCATAATGTTCAGGATTATAGGTAAGGAAAATAATAGTTGATGTATGTAAGCAAAGTGAAGCTTTTCAATAAAGCTACACCCAGGAAATAGCACATTGTGTGCATCATGTGGCTCTGCCTAATGAATAAAGCCATCCCCTTCATTAAAAATCTCTTTGATATTTCTCTTTTTAGAGTTATGCAAATGTTCTAAAAATGATCATGGTCATGAAAACCAACTATGTGATAATATTGTGAGCCATTGATTGTATACTATGTATGGAGACTATATGTGTGAAGAGTTTTCGATAAAAATATAAAAAAAACAAAACTGATACCCATGCAACCCACCCCTTTTTAGGTCACTACAGAGAACATTATCAACACCCCAGAGCCTTCCATGTGTCCATGATTGGACATAGACCCTGCCCCCTGCTCACTGAACCCTACCATCCTAACAATTCTGGAATTCACTCCCTTGCTTTTCTTTCAAAGTTTAATATCTAATTATGCACCTAAATAAATACAGCCTAATTTTGCTCGGTTTTGAACTTTATATAAATGTAATAATGCAGTAACAAAAAAAAATCTCTTTGGGGGGGTATTCCCCCCACCTGCACATATCAACATCAACTACACACATGAATTACCTTCCTCTGCTATGAAGTGTACTGTTGTGAAGCATATGACATAAGTCATCTCTTTCTTCATATGTAACTTTTGTATCTTATTTCTCAAGCAACTTTTGCTACCAGTTGGTTGTTTTCTTGTCATGTGTCCTATCAACCCTTATCACAGTGCCTTATGTAGCATAAGTTCATAGTAATATTTTAATTTATTATTATAACAGATTAAATTGACATATATCAAACCTCACATTATAGAGAAGTGCTTATAGCAAAGATATGCTTCATTTCCCATTTTAAAGGTATAAACTATGACACAAATAAAATAAAATATGTACTTGGTATTCTTAAACTTGGCACTTTTAGTTATTATAATATATTCAAGTAAAGATAAGGCATGTCCTATGATATTTTTATTTTTTGGTTATCTCAGACACACAATTTATGTGGCCACTACTTTACTTATTAGGAAAAAGTGTGTTTCATTATTAGCCACAATCCTGAGAGAGTCATAAAAAGAAGAATGCAAGTCACAAGGGCTAGAACCATGGACAGGGTCAAAAGAGGCAACTAGCTGAAACCTTTGTGTTTAACATCATTACTTACCTAAATCAGCTGAAACCTAAGTCATGTAAGAGGACACAATAGGAATTGTAGGGAGAGAGACCATAGTTTGGGCAAATTAAAGGAAGTAGAACTAAGAACATAAATATTTAACCAAACCTTAATCAGAATGTTCTCTCATGCTATATTTGTTTATGTGGGTGAATCAAATCAGTTTTCCTAGTTACAGAGGGCTGCTTTCAACAGGAGTTCAAAGGGAAAGATTAGTCTATGCTGGGGCAGCACTTCACACATTTTAATGTATTTTCTGCTAAACAGATCCAATATTTATAAACTCTTAAACAATGACTTTCAAGGTTGAAGGTACTTGATGTCCCTTCTTGCACTCGTAGAAGCTTTTGTAGCTTAATAAGGCTCTATGATTTGGCTTCTAACACACAATTCTTACATGTCCTTCTAAAAGTTTCTTTCTCCTTCTGGAAAAACATCCCACCTCTAAAACCCTAAGGAAGTGCATAAAATATATGGAAAAAATGTTCTTAAAAAAATGACAGAAATTTTCCCATTAATAGAAAGTTTGATTCACCAGTTCTGAAGGCCGAAGGAACAGACTCTGGCTCTTTTCTTGCCGTGCTGGCAGTGAAAGAGTAGATTATGCATGGCATATTCTGGATTTATGGACGCACAGGCATCTAGGGAGTTTCTTCTACTCTTTGAGCAAGTATTGGTTGAAAGGAGGGCAGTCACAACTGTAACCAAAGAAAGGGTTATGTTTCCAGGAAAACCTCAAGGAAAAGTATTTGTCCTATTTGAAAATATTGTATACCCCAGAAAAGCCATGTTTTAATAGTGATTCAACTTTGTGGAGGCAGCCATTTCTTTTAATCCTAATCCAATACTGCAGGGCAAAAACTTTTGATTAGATTATCTCCACAAAGTTGTGACACCCGATTGTTGATGGGATCTTTTGAATAGATAGAGATATAACTCTGCCCATTCAGGGTGGGTCTTGATTAGTTTACTGGAATCCTTTAAAAGAGGAAATATTTTGGAGAAACCTCAGAAATGACAGAGCCGACAGAAATTACAGAGCAGAGCTGACACAGAGGCTGACAATTGGAGAACAGAGATACAGATTGTTTGGAGATGATTGGATCTCATCAGATGTTGCCATGAGATGTTAAGCAAGACAGAACCTGCAGAGAACCAAGGGAAGCCAAGAGAAGCAACGTGAGGAACCCCCAAGGAACAGAGACTGAATGCATGGATTCCAGAAGCAAGGGGCCGGCAGATGCCAGCCACGTGACTACCCAGCTGACAGCTGCTCCTGACCCATAGACCTTCCTTGAATTAAGGTATCTTTCCCTGGATACCTTATTTCAGGGATTTTTATGGACTTTGACTGTAAACTTGTAACTTATAAAATTCCCTTTATAAAAGCTGTTCCATTTCTGGTATGTTTGCATTCTGGCAGCATTTAAGAAACTAATACAGTAGTGCAGGCAACCATGGTAGCAACCGAATCTGGAAAGGGTACAGAGATTCAGCCAGTTGTTGTGAAAATTGGAGATAAATGTTCTCCCAGAAGATGGAGACATCAAATTAGTTCTAGATGGAAATGATTATTTCCTAGAGATGATAACAATCTCAGAAAGTATGGAGACTGAAATAAATTGCCATTGAAATGTCATCAGGTGAAGCTGTCCAATCCACTGAAGTTCTGAATCTATCATGTGGATAATTTCCTGTCCCTCTTTTATAATAAATTAATTATATCAAAACTAAAAAATAACAAAAAAAGTTAAAACGTCACATCCTAAAATTTTAAGAACTTTGTTCAAAAGTAAAAAAAAAAAGGAAAAAATATATGAATTTTCTACCCAGTGTTCCTTTATTACTTCTTTGTAGAAAACAAGCAAACACATCTCTGAAAAATTACAATGATGTTTCTCAATTTGGAAAAAAAAATAGAAAATAAAGAAATGGTTACACTCTAGAAATTTTTTAAAAATCTACTGGCATTTTCTCATTTGACAAGAGATCATTTGTAAAAGTTCCAGAATCGTCATCGTGAAATCTGAATTGGAGGGATAATTGCAAATTTGAAGACTCTGGGCAGAGTAGAACTATCCTAATGTAGGGTTTTTAACTGATAAAGCTAAAAGATAGAAGAGACAAAAATCAACAGTAGTGAATCTACTCAGTGTCAGATCCCTGCCCCATTAAGGGTGATAAAAGCAGGAGAGAAGCTGTTGGTGTGGGGTATAGGGGCACCCACATGCACTGCCTCAAGGAAAGCAAGAAGAGAATAGAGGAGAAGCCACCCATACTGCATTTGAATAAAACAAACAAAAAGCTGAGGAAAATCTTCTCACCAAAAATTAGTAAAATTAAAGGAAACAGCATAGGGATTATTGAAATATGCTACCAAAATTAAAACAGATGGACCAGAGAGAAGACGTTTTTACAAAGAGGAGAGAGAAAACAAAAATTAAGCATATGTGTATGCAAGAGACAGGTGAATAATATCTTTAAGAGTGTTTTCATAGATATCAAGAAAATTCACTTAGGTGCTTTTACACAACCTCCACATTAAAGACCATGAGTCCTATGAGATAAAAGGTTGAGATCACAATGCAAATGAATTAGATTTAAAGGAAAATTAGAAAGCTAAAGAAATAAATTAGGAATAAAGCTACCACTATTTCAGAAATAATATGTAAATTGGAAAAATGACTAAAATAAACAGATTTGGTGATGTGAGAAAAAAAAATCAACCTGAGTGTGATGGGAAAAGTTTGATAAACACCTTTAGTAACAGGATAATAGAGATGGAGATTAAATCAGAGAAAACAGTGAACATATCATTGAGAGCCTGAAGAGGAGAAAACCGGAAATGGGAAAATATCAGAGTTCTGAGATGAACTGGTAATCGATTTGTGCTGTTACGTAAATGGAAAGAATTCATCAAAAGCAAGCAAGAGAGTCTGGTCTGTAGTCATGGGTACATATGAAAGTTTAAGGTAGTCCTGTGAAACTTCACAAGTGCTGGTGCTATGTTTGCCCCAATAAATAAATAAATAATAATGAATTAAGATTAAAAAAAAAAACTTGCACATTATTGATTAGATTTTTGGTTTGTTATTTGAGCTTCATAACTGATTGTACCATTTAGAGGATAAAAAGTGTCACAGCCCTAGGGTTCAGTTGGTTAAACTGTTCAAATCTCAATCGGTTTTCTAAGAGGGAGTATCCACCAAAAGCTCTGCCTACACAGTAGAATAAGATTAATTCAAATGAATTAATTTAAATAGTAAAATAAGAAGAAGAGGCATTTTCATGTAGAAATAGTATAGCTTGTGGACAGATTCAATCAAAATTATAGTAGGTTTTTTTTTTTTTTTCTTTTTTGACATTTCTAGCTTCTAGGAGCTACCCTTTTCTTTGGCTCATGGCCCTTCCTATTTTCAAAACCAGCAATGGGCAGTCATGTCTTTCTCACATTACATCACTCTGACATTTACTCTTTTGTCTTCCTCTTCCACATTTATGTGTCTTTGTGATTACTTTGGGTCCACCTGGATAATCCAGGATAATCTTGCTATTTTAGGGTCAGCTGATTAACAATATTAATTCCATCTGCTATTTTAATTTTCCTTTATCATGTAACATAACTTATTCATAGATTAAAGAGATGCTCTAGTTTGCTAGCTGCTGGAATGCAATATACCAGAAACGGAATGGCTTTTAAAAAGGGGAATTTAATAAATTGCTAGTTTACAGTTCTAAGGCTGAGAAAATGTTCCAATTAAAACAAGTTTATAGAAATGTCTAGTCAAAGGCATCCAGGGAAAGATATCTTGGTTCAAGTAGGCTGATGAAGTTCAGAGTTTCTCTCTCAAGTGGAAGGGTACATGGCAAACACAGTCAGAGTTTCTTCTCATCTGGAAGGGCACATGGTGAACATGGCATCATCTGCTAGCTTCCCCTCCTGGCTTCCTGTTTCATGAAGCTCCCCAGGAGGCATTTTCCTTCTTCATCTCCAAAGGTGAACTGCTTTGGAGATGGCTGGTGGACTCTGCTTCTCGTGGCTATGTGTTCTGCTCTGCTCTCTCTGAATCTTTCATTCTCCAAAATATTTCCTCTTTTATAGGACTCCAGTAAACTATTCAAAACCCACCCAAATGGGTGGAGATGCCTCCACCTAATCCATTTTAATAATGACTCTTGATCACTCAAGATCACATCATGATCACATCAAGATGTGATTCCCTACATCATATCTCCAGGGAGATGATCTAATTACAGTTTCAAACATGCAATACTGAATAGGGATTCAAAGAAACAGCTGCCTTTACAAAATGAGATTAGTATTAAAACATGGCTTTTCCAGGATACATATATCCTTTCAAACCAGCACAAGGGATTAGAGTGTGGACATCTTTGGAAGGAAATTATTCTTTCCACCACAATATATAACAAGCACATCAAGAAATGCTCAATATCTGCTTTAGTTTGCTAAATCTTCCAGAATCAATATACCATAATGGGTTGGCTTTTATAATTATTAACTTACAAATTTTCAGTCCTGAGAGCATAAAAAATGTCCAAACTAGGGCATCCAGGGATGATACCTGACTCAAGAAAGGCTGATGGTGTCTGGAACACCTCTGTCAGCTGGGAAGGTGCACAGATGGCATTTGCAGGTCTTTTGGCTTCTGGTTTCAAACAGCTTCCCCAGAGCTATTTTCTTTCTTTCTGTATCTCCAAATGTCTCTTCTGTGTCAGCTCTGAGCTTTTTCCAAAATGGTTTCCTCTTAAAGGACTCCACAGAGTGGATTAAGACCCACATCTCCATGGAAACAACTTAGTAAAAAAAAAAAGATCTGACCCAAGCAATAGGCATGCCTCCACAACATGATTTTCTAGGGTACTGTTCTAGTTTGCTAGATGCTGGAATACAACACACCAGAGATGGATTGGCTTTTAATAAAAAGGGGATTTATTTTGTTAGTTCTTCAGAGAAAGGCAGCTAACTTTCCACTGAGGTTCTTTCTTATGTGGAAGGCACAGGATGGTCTCTGCTGGTCTTCTCTCCAGGCCCCTGGGTTCCAGCTTTCCCTGGGGTGACTTCTTTCTGCATCTCCAAAGGCCTGGGCTGGGCTGCGAGTGCCAAGATGAGGAATGCCGAGCTGCTAGGCTGTGCTACGTTGCACTCTCTCATTTAAGCACCAGCCAATTAAGTCAAACATCACTCATTGCAGCAGACATACCTCCTAGCCGACTGCAGATGCAATTAGCAACAGATGAGGTTCACGTACCATTGGCTTACGTCCGCAGCAACAAGACTAGGTATGCTCACCTGGCCAAGTTGACAACTGAATCTAACACAGGTACATAACAGCTTCAAACCAGCACAACATCATTAGTCCACAAAGAAATGCATCTTAAAGACCAAAGTGATATTCTACCATATGCTTATTAGCATGGCTTTAAAAAAAAACCTGACAAAGGGTGAGAATGAGGCAGAGCAAGTAGTATATTACACCCTGCTAGGAAGAATGCAAAATATTGGAAAACCTTTTGGCAATTTCTTATAAAGTTAAATATACACATACAACAAAATTCAGCAGTCCCACTCCTTGTTATTTACCTAAGAGAAATGAAAGCCTATTTCTGTACAAAAATTTTATGTGGATATATAAAGCAACTGTATTCATAATTGCCAATAAATGAGAAAAATCTAATTTTCATTAACATACCAGTGGATAAACATAGTATGATACATTCATACAATGAAATACCCTCAACAGTAAAATGGAACAAACTACTTATATATGGAACAACATGAATGAATCTAGAAAGCATTCATTGTACTAAGTGAGATAAAACAAGACAAAAGATTAAATAATGTATGATCCTATTAATATACCATTCTGGAAATAAGCAAAACTGTAGAGATGGAAATGATTAGTGATAGTCAACAGTTGCTATCAGAGGAGACATTTGATCATAATTGAGGAGGTAGTGACAGAAATGTTGTGTACATTAATTATGGAGTTGGTTATGTGACTGATGTATTTTTCAAAACTCACAAAACTAATTATTGACCTAAAATGGATGAATATTATTGTACATAGATTAGACTTCCATAAACTTCCCTTTTGAAAAAAAGAAGCAACACACAAATGTAAGGGGAAAGAAGAGAAACAATAAAACATGCCAATTTCACACAAGGCAAGGGAAAACAAGCAAGAGCTACAAAATACAGTGTGAACACTGAGAAAAGGTCCTAGGTTGTGGCAACCAGACAGACAGAGATAACCTAGGAAAGCAGTTTTGGAACAATGAAAGGGTTATAATCCTGATTGTAAAGAATAAGGAAGGAGGGAGTATGAAGTAAGGTAGAGGAAAGAGCAAATGTAAATTAATACATTTTCCAAAAAATTATAAGTGCTTTGAAGCTAAAAAAGTTATTGGTAATAATTTAAACATAAGGAAAATGACATTTTTTTTTACTTTTGAATGCTTAGATCTATTAATTTACCTAAAATAAATTTGCAAACACATTCATAAGGTAACTTTTTATTTGAACATAGTATATCAGGAGATAATATATATGTACTGGGCTGGACACAATAGGTATTTAAGAAAGTTTGAATTGTTTTAGTCTATTTGGTATTCATAAATCCCCAATACAGATGATTTATTTGAGAGTTTGAAACTATTGAAATATCTGATTTTCTCTATATAATGATAAATATAATAAAAAATAGTTTCTGGGTTTCCTCAGACTGAACACAAAAGTTAAAACCCCTTAACTAGCATAGAATTATGTCAAACATCCTCTTTAGGAAGTCTCTACCAAGAGACTTGCCCCCCCCCCCCCCAAAGCCAGTTAACCTCTAGTTAAGCATATCTGGCCCAACTGAAAATAATACCCTGTTAATACCTCATGCACCCCTATAAGACTTACAAGTCCCAGCTTCAATCAACAAAATCTGGCCAACTTCCTTCTGTCTGCTTATAAAACTGCAAGTTGCTTTCACTTTTGGCAGGGAATAGTTTCCTTGCTGCAGCAATCTTGGGGACTCTAGCATTTACACATTTTTATAAAATAAAATTGTGTTTTTCTCTTCATGTTTTTCTATGTGGCTCACAGCCTCATATAATAATAATCACATGTTGATCAAAGATGATCTGAAGATCCTTTGGGACTGTTTCCTAAAAAATTCTTTTTTAGTGGTCGCAGAGAAATAATATTTTAACCTTTTAAAAAGCATTCCCAAGGAAAAGAAAACATAAAAACTACTCCCAGGGCAGCCGAAAGATGAGATACACAAGTATTTCTCTTCTTATTTTAGTCGTGAATGTCGCTAGATATGAGAAATTTTAAGAAAATCCATGAACTCCCACAGGCGATTCATTCAGTTGACAATGATGATTTCATGAAGTAGCTTGGCCAGGACAGTGGTTTTCTGTGTTTTATTGGCAACACAATGAATTGTACCATAAACTGGAGTCACTTTGCCAATCCCTAGGGTCTGTCTAGATCAGCTTTTCTAACTCTGTATCAAAGGAACTGATGCTAGATGGTTTTGGATTTGAAGGATGTTTTCCTGATTCAATCATTGTATACTCTGAAGTACCAACATCAAAATCTCAAAATTCACTATGCTTAGAACCTTAGGTATAATTACTACAACACTTAACATCGTCCAGAGATTATTTCAAGACAAGAAAACGTACCTGTAAATTCTAGTCCCCTGACCTGAACCAGAGAAATGTCTTTTCAAAGTGAAGCAGGAAATAATGTTGAATAAAATCCTTAAGAGTAACCTCTTTTCTTTTCTTCTTACATTGCAGCCAGTTCATTTTGGAACCATCACTCTCACCCATGTTTCAACATCTTAACAAGTGCCCTGCCACAATGTTCGATAATGTAGGGAGCTTGTTTGTTTCAAGATCCTGAATCCTGAGCAGAAAGGGCTGTAACCCAGATCCATAGGAATTGTGAAGCAAATGGTGTCTACGAAAAGTAATTGTGTAAAATTTGAAAATACAGAGTAGAAATGTTCTTGACATAAGAACAACAACAAAAAAAGAAATGACTACTGACAGGGATTTTATATTTCTGAAGAACATGATGTGAGAGATTATAACAGTTATGACTGACACTGTTAGGCACATGAATAACAGCTTTCCATTAGCATTCACCAGAGAGACCAGCAAAAGTGCATGAAAAACACAGATGGGCTTTTCATGATTGGAAAGCACCAGACTACAGAAACAAAGGGCTTCAATGGAGAAAATAAAAAGAAATTAGTGTTATTAAAAGAAAAGTGTGTCAGTGTAGTCTTTTTGTGAAACCTAATCCTTTCCTCAGCAGTTTCAAGAACAATGCATGTCCCTGTAAATTGCTCCCGTGCTTCTTTCATTTCCACTTAGCAATTCAGGATTCTGTTATTTTTAGAAACCCCTTGTTGGTCTAGAAAGTAGAAATATTTATTAAATTTTCCATTAATCATCAAAAAAATTGTTGCAGGGTGAATTTGAAAAATATGTCAAGCTATTAGAAACTGTGTATGTATGTATTTAGGGAGTATTCATTAACTTTGCAATTTCCACATTTCAGTGTAATATATATTAAAAGTCAAAAAATAATTTATTTCTGGTGTTTCTACACTCTGACAATTCTCTTTTAATTTAGAGTCTAAACACATTGCTTTTATTTGACCTGAATTGGTCAATGATTATTTTGTTCATGGAATATGAGCTTTCCTAGCAGTAAAAAGGTGTTCATTATATCATAATAACACTGTAGATTAATGTAACTATGTAGAATCTCTGCCATTAATTTAACTTTATTAGGCGATATTAACTATATATTTTTTTCTATTCTTGTTGCAACAGAACACCTTTCTTCATCTCCATGCCAATTGAATTTAGACAATTTACAACACCTTGTGCTAAGATGTTCTCTATTCTAGCAGATTTTTAGAAATAAGATTTTCAAAATGTAAGGTCATATAAGAAAGAATTTTTTCTTAGCCTAGATTCTCTTTTTTTAATTAAAATTTTATTTTGAGATAATTGTAGATTCACGTGTGGTTGCATGAAATAATGCAGAGAGATCAGAAGTACCTTTTAAGCAAGGGTCCCTTAATAGTAACTTCTTACAAACTAGAATATCACTTCCAAGATACTGACATTAATACAGTCAAGGCACAGAATCTTTCCATCACAATAAGTTGGTCTCATGTTGCCATTTATAGTCCCACCCACTATCCTCCTGCCTATCACTTCCTAACCCACAGCGACCTCAACTCTGTATCCATTTCTTTATATTTGTTATATAAAGAATGATATATAAATTAAATCATATAGTATATAATCTCTGGGCATTGGCTTTTTTCACTCAGCATAATTCCCTGGAGATTCATCCAGGAGGTTGCACACATCAAGGATTCTGTTAGAGCTTATTGCTGAGTTCCATTTCACGTTATAGATGTGCCAACATTTGTTTAACCATTCACGACATCTGTTGTTTCACTTTTTGTCTGTTATGAAGAAAGCCACTATAAACATTCATGTACAGATCTTTGGGTCAACATAACTTTCCATCTCTTAGGATAAATGCATAGCTTGCAAGTGCTAGGTAGAGCATAGTAGCTATATGTTAATTTTTTTTTAAGGAAACTGTCAAACTGTTTTTCAGAAGAGCTGTTCCACCTGCAAAGTATGAGTGATTCATCTTTCCACATAGTAGCAAGCATTTGATAGACATTATTTTTTAATCAAATTTTATACATTCTGAAAAGTGTGCAGTGATATCTCAATTTGGATTTAATGTGAATTTCCCTAGTGGCCAGTGATATTGAACATGTTTTCATTCTTATTAGCTATATCTATATATCTTCTTTGGTGAAATGTTTCTTAAATTCTTGTTCCCCTTTCTAATTGGATGGTTTATTTTTTACAGTTGATTTTAAGGAGTGCCTTATATATTCTAGATAACAGTACCTTTTACATATGTGGTTCGCAAATACTTTCTCCCAGTCTGTTCCTGCTCTTAATAGGATCTTTCACAAAGCAAGTGTTTTTCATTTTGATAAAGTCCACTTTCAAATTTTCCTTTTATGGCTTGTATTTTTAGTGCCAAACTTAAGAATTTTTTGTCTAGCCCTACAGTGTAAAGATTTTTCTTTACTTTAAAACTGTTACAGTTTTACACTTTATATAAAAGATTTATTTTGATTTAATATTTGCATAAGTTGTGAGACATAGCTTGAGGTTCATTATCTTATCTTTACATGTTCACTTTCTCCAAAACTATTCACTGAAAATTCTTCCTTCACTCAACTGCTTTTGCACCTTTTTCAATAGTCAGTATTATGGTAGCTATAATAAATCTTGAAATTGTGTATAATGATTTATACTTCATTCCTGAAAGATATTATCACTGGATAAAGAATTCAGGGTTGTCAGAGTATAGACTTTTTAAAGTTGTGTAATGACTGTCTCATATAAGTAATATGAGGAATACACAAAATTTGTGAAGTAACACTGAAAATGAATACTTATCTAAATCTCAAATTTAAGAACTAGAACAGTATAAATAATAGCAACATTAAGTATAAGTATATACTATTACCTCGATTGTGTAGTTTTATTGTAATGTAATATCTCCTAAAATATTTCATATCTGGGTTTTATAATTATATCAACTTCTGTATTGTGTAATTTGCTATTTTATTCAACAATATGTTTCAAAACTTTATCCAATTAGTTATAGGTAGATGAAGTTCAATACTTTTCACAGCTGTATACAATTCTTTTTTATGAAAATGAGTTCTAGGTCTTTGCTAGTATAAGCAGTACTGCCACATCCATTCTTGGCTGTCTCCTGATTCCCACGTGCAGGAGTTTCTCTAGAGCATATGCCTACTTGTGAAATTATTGAGTAATTAGGTTATTTCATGATGAATGGTATTCAGTTTGCACTCCTATTATTATAAAATGAGAGTTTTGTGGGACCGTTTCTTGTCAAGGTTCTCTCTGTATTTGTCAATGTAATTGGGCAAAATGTTTCTATTTTTTTTAATTAAAAAGTCTTATTAGAGTAAGAGTCAAAATAATAATAAAAATTCTCAGCAGTATATGTTTGTTTAACATTTCATATTGATTTATTCCTTGTATATCCTTTATGACTGCTTTATAGATAAGCTAGACTATAAGCCTTTATTCAAGCTTTAGTAATATAAAATATTACTAAATATTAAGGCACTGTGAATGGTTAAGCAAAAGACAGCATATTCAATTCCAAAAGTGGCATTGATCAAAAGTTTTTCTAAATAAAATAGTAAGGAAAAAATCAAAATAAACTGATGATAGAAATAACAGAATTTTACATCCATTCTATGTTCTTTTTTGCTCTTATATGATCTGCATTTTGAACAGAAATACTAAGTCAATTTATCTACCATTTCCCCCAACAGAAAAGTCAACTCGTGTTATAAACACACATATCCCTATATAAATATAGATATAATTGTAGGCTTAAACTTCTATTTTCCTCTGGTGTTAAGCTGGGTTGGGTACATGAGGGTTGGGTACATGAGAATGGGAAATTCTCCTTCATGTCTACCAACATTAGCATCGGGCTTATATACATGCTCAATTATTTCTTGAACTAAACCATCTATGTAGCTAATGAAATAAAGCATCACTTGGTATTTAGAAATCAGACTAGTGCATCTTTTATGTTGAATGTATATGCATGGCCTCTGATTGATGTAAGCCTTTCCTCATGACACATGACAATCCTTCCCCACCTGAGAACCACTAATAACCTCTGTGCCCTGTGAATACAGTAAGTAGGATGCTAAACTTTAGGGCTGTAAAACATGCTCATCTTGAAGTAGACCAAATTGGATATGTCACAAGAAATTATAATGTATAAAATACAGGAAGCATTTTAGAGCAGAGGGACCACAAGACTCAGACCTAAGGCATCAGTAAATCTTTACTGGCAATTTTAGAAGTTGTCTCCAAAATTTACATACCATTGTAATTGCATGGGAACTCTGTTTTCCATGTCTCTGTTTGTATTGCTATGTGTAATATGAAAAAAATACCTCAAATTTATTTTGTTTTGCACTACAGAGAACCAAGTGTTCTCTCAAATATTTCCCTTACCATGAAGAAGTTGAATAACCTGGGTATTCTGGGTCATCTAAACTATTTTAGCAGATGTAGTTTTCTTTTTTATGCTTAAAATGATACAAATTTTCTTTTACCCTCATTGTCATTCCCATCTGCTTATTATTTCCATCTTTTAAAAATCTAGACTGATTTTTTTCAGTGTATTCAATTATTGAACTATTTCAGTATAATTTCAAGTAAAATTATGGAATATTTTGATTATTTTTTGTTGGTTCTATAATACATTCAACTAATTTTCTGCATACAACAAACAGGCTTGCAAGTGGAATGTGACACCAATATTTGAATAAACCAAAAGCTACCATACACACTTGGGAAATAGGTTGTTAATAGTGAATAAATGTCATCAGTTGAGGCATTTTTATGTATACACACACACACACACACACACATTCCTTCATAGTCTCCCCATTTCACGCAAAGTAAAACATAGCGTCTTGATAAGTATGTAAGATTGTACCTGATCTGATCCCCTGAAAGTTACCTCTGAGATCTCATTTCCTCTTATACTTTCATTCACTCTGACATCAATTCTATCTGCTGCCTGGCTGCTCCCACCGGAAGACTTTTTCATTACAGCTTTCCCTACCTAAGCCATTCTCTCCCCAGATATCCACATGGTTTTTGTCCCTCACTTACTCCAAGTCTTAAGGCTCTCACTGTCATCTAATTAAAATTTGCACCCCCATACGTATGGCACCCACCTTTGCCTGTGTGTACTCTACATTTTCTTTTTTTGCCATAACTCCTAACACCTCCTCACAGAGCATGTAATTTACATTTTCACTATTTTTATTGTTTATTTAACTATCCTCACTGAAATGGGATCCACAAAGGCATAGATCTTTCTCTTCCTTTTTGTAATAAAAGAGCCTAGAACATTCGCAGCATTCTATAATCAATAAATATTTAATGAATTAATGAATAAATAAGTGTTCTTTTCTCTCATTCTAATTAAATAAATTAGCTGAATTCTAACCTATATTTTATGGTTGAGGGTGTTTGAGTAATTGGTATTTATATGTCAGTTTCAATTTTATCATAAATATGAATAGCTTCTGTGCTTTTCTTATTAAAATAATATTTCCAATTAATGTGTCTTTGTTTCCTACTTAGATTTTGTATCACCTATACTTTTCAACTAAATTGTAACGCGTTTGCATGCCATACGCTCCTGTAGTAAATACCATAAAATTACTTATATAGCACTTACTTGACAAACACTTAACTTTATTTCCCCTTAAAACATTAGTGGAAGTAAGCACTGCGGTTTTGAGTTCCTCTTTTAAATTCTAGTCAATACAGATTTTACTTTAAGTAAAAGTAAAGACTAGCCAAAACTCATGTCTGAAGCTTCACATTTCCATTCAATATAGATAATATTTGCATTCAACATTTTCTTCCCAAAACTTTGTTTTGCTCTTTTTCCTGGAGGCCACTTTCAGAAGTGGTAGCCTCAGAAAGTCAGTTGGGGACAGGTGGCAGAAAAGGGACTTGGGAGAGCCAGATTACTGGCACGGCAGTGATCCTGGAGGTTTTCAGTACCATTGCAATTATAATGAAAATAATTTGTAACATGAGAAAAAGAAGGGCATAAGAAGGTGATTGTCTATATTTAAGGAAACATTTTGATAAATTCAAAAGAATTAAAACTGAGTGTTAGTAAGATCAATGCCTTAGAAATGTAAATAGAAATGAATCAAAACACCTGCTTTGATGAATTTCTATATAGCAAACTTCATAAAAATTTATACAATATTAGAAGAGTTCAAAGTGTCTATGTGTCAAGTGCTTGCTTTGTCTCATTTTCAAACAAAAATATGCTATTTGTCCTAGAGGGAGGATTCCAATTTGGCCAAAGACTATTTTCTAAAATTGCCTACACATTTTATAGAAGGGAACCAATAGTCTTCTTCCTACCTAATTATGAATAAATTGAGAAATAAGACAAAGGTATAAAACAGACAGGGATTAGCATATTACCTTTCGTTCGGATTGAGCTTCAATATTACATTAGTTGATATCTACAGACATTTGAATTTCCTAATTTGCAAATCCTGGATTAGACCATTCTTTCTTTTACTCTCCATTAATCTTTACTTCTGCAAGGGCAAACCTATCCCTATTAGGGCATGGAGGAATGTTGCTGCCTGGAGGCACTTTACTTCCAAAAGAGAAGAGAGAGGAATCCAGGATCCACATTTCATCTTTCTCCTTCCAAATTCATCAAGCAAATATATACCCTATCTCCCATGAAATATAGTGAGCAAAGGGGTTATAGAGAGCCCAGGAATATTATATGAAAAGGGTTTTGGCTGGAAAAAATTCCAAAACTATTTGTATCCTCATCTATTAACTATTTTTGTGGATGAGACAACAACGCAACAGACAAATAGAAAATGCATGGAGTAAGTACAGTGTAAAATTAGCTCCAGATTGAGAAATGAGTTTCTGGGGTGCCTAGTGGCCCTTATGGAAAGATATTTTTGAAAATGGTGCAATGCAGTGAATTAATGTGCATAACTGACCTTAACATTTGGGTATCAGAATCCTATTCATGAGTAAATGAAACCAACCCAATCTCAAAATGTTTTCAATGACATTATACTTTGATGGAAAGTGACTGACTACTGAGATATTTTCCATGAATAACAATATGAAAAAATGCAAGTCTTTTTTAGGATTTTAAATGCATGACACTTGATAAAGATCAGCTATTTGCAAATGTCCCAATTCAAATTCAAAATGATATTTAGCATGCTTTGGAGTTCCAAAGAAATGTTTTTGAAAATAGATTATCCTCTGACATTTCCTTTTTGCCATTTGTGTTATGATTACTTTCAGCCTGGGGCAACTTAAGTTCCAAGGCCTCCTATTGAGATCAGGAACCCCTGCAGTTGACTTGACTACAATGACTTCTTATCTGGGACTATTTTAATGTATGTCATAAATCACAAAGGAAAGGTTCTATTTTGAAACAAATAGAAACAATCATGAGCATAGGTTTCTAAAACTTATTTGAGAAAGTCATGCTATAAGTATTTGCTTCATTTGAAACTCAGATTTTTAGAACTCACCTAGAGAGGAAAATAACATTATCTGCATCCATAAGGTGAAAGGCAAGCTACTATTGCAAATTACACCATAATTCCAGAATTTTCACTAATAATAGGAAAGATATATTTCATGTGTTTTTACTACAGCATGGAAAATAACCATCAACCCTACTTAATAGTTTACTTCAAGTGAAACTTTAGAATTACTTGTGCTCAGTATCTGTCATCCTTCTTTCAGTTACTTTGTGGTCCGTGGATCAAATTATTCCTCTACATTTTTCAAATTTGTAATCTCTAAAAACTGTCACCTTCTGTTATTGGTTAGATAATTAATCACCAGATACTCTCCTTTCCAAAGTTTTACTAAATGGCCTGAATATGTGGCAAGGAAACAGGCAAGGAGCTCTATCAAATAAGTACTCTAGATATCATGGCTTCACTTGGACTGCCCTGCTGACCAAACCTGAGTTTGTCTGTTCTTGGCCAGTTGAGCATTAGTTCTGTCTTGTAGGGTGAAGGGAGTGGCCCCCTTATCTCTTTTAAGGACAATCATCACTTCACCGAGGGCAGGAAAAAAACCCACAGCAGGAAAAAAAAAAAACAGAAAGGAAGTCATATGTCTGTTTCCAAAGACTTCACTGCAGTTAATAAGTTAGACTAACAAAAAACATCAAACCATTTTTTATAGTTTTCCCTGGCCTCCAAATACAAATGAAATTGGATTTATTTTCTTATATCATTTTTTCCCAGTCCCTACCTTAGACTTTCAAGGTTCTTTTGAAGATTCTCATTAACTCAATCTCTTAATCTTTTATGTCTGGGAATAGAATTTATCACTTTTTCCTCTGACTCTCCTAATCTCTTTTATCATAAATTTAATTGAAAATCTGATGTTAAACAATATACAATTCAAGTTCTGCACTACTCAGACTTGGCTCATTTTTATCTCAGCAGAAACTTAAGACTGAGCCTTAAATTTCTCTATTTTAGACTTTTCTCTTTATATTGTAGGAAAATAAGACCCAGAAAGCTGAGTTGAATTTTCCACTATCATGCCTCTAAGTAGGATATATGGAGTAAAACCTAATGCCCCTAATTTGCAGGCCAAGGTACTTTATAAGGTAGGACCCATCGATTTGAGTGATTCAGTTTTTTTTTTCTTTCAGAGAATCCAATTAGTCACCCCAAATAAATATACATCTTGACCATTAAATAGTACAGATGAAGGTAGGTATGTGTGTTAAGTCTAAAATGGTGCATGGATTGGAGTGTTTTGTTTACATCATAGTGAAATGATGTCATCACATACTTGGCAGAAATTGGAGCTGTGAAAGTTTTCTCAGAACATGTGTAAGAATATTATGAGGCTGTTAATTACATGGCCTGCCTTTTATAGCTGGATATTAAGAAGCTGATAATGAATAGGAGTTGAATCCTTAAGCATAAAAGTTAGGCATGATTTGGCCTGGAAAAATCACGTGTTTGCTCAAAGTATTATTGTCTGCAAACAATTTTAATCAAGTTACATGAGAAAACCTAGAATTGATAACTCAGAGACAAGAGAAGCAATTGAGGAAGTTATTTCCCGTGAGCTTAGCTCTTTTAAAATTCAAAGCATCATTAGACAGTGGTTTTATCTAGAAATGCCAAAGGCTTAACTTTTTGAATTTAAACTTTATCATTTTTTATCACTTATTAAAATGCCCTCTTGCTCCATGGCGACTCTATGACAATACTTAAATTTATACATAATGTTATGGAATTGTTTTACAGTAATATGATTTTTTCAGTTGAAAACAATAAACTAATTTTAACTTCAGATTTTGTGATACCATTCACTTAGCATTACATTACAAAATCCTGAGACATCTTTAATAAATCTGAAAATTTTGCTTCACAGTTTGGCTTTTGATCAGTTGACATTTCAAATGGCCCCTTATCTTTATGTGCATATTTCTTCTTGTTATAAATATTTAAGTTATGAGTATAATCTATTGATCCATTTATAGTAGTTAAAGCAAAGCAAATAAATTGGCATTTTCCTACAAAACAGATCCATACTTCTGTTAGCACTCTTTATGTGACTAACTATTTTTCTAACTGGTCTTACTCATCTTGCTAAAAGATCTTGGAAGCTAAGCTTGGGTAAAAAAAAAGAAGAATCTAGTTAAAATAAGTATAGTTAATGAAAAAGAAAAACCTTTTTATACCTTCCAAATTCTACTTAGAAATCAGTTGTGGCACTACAACAACAGACTAATATATATATATATATATATATATATATATATATATATATATATATATATATATATACACACACACACACATAAAATCCAAGGCCACATATTTGAAACAACTTCAGTTCATTTTTGCCAAAATAGTTGACATAACAGTTCCTAATCCTCCATGGAATTTTAATATCATGCCTGATTTCTTCTGAAACATTGTAAAACCAAGATAAAATAAGGGGCAGGAAGCCAGTGCTTTACTTTTCTTGTCCTTTGTTTAGGAGTTAGTTAAAAGTTGGATGAGATAAAGATTAAAAACTCATGACATAAAACAGATGATGTAGAAAATTGATGTGGATATTTAGCTAAAGAGCAATTCAACAACAAATCCATAAATGGAGCTTTTGATTCCATGGATATTTCCATGGTTATTTAGTTAGTGTCCCTTGTCTTGTTTATGCATATTCAGATATAACAGTATCTCATCCAAGACATGAGAAATTACAATATCAATTGATTTTTCATAATTCTTATGTCTAAGGCAGCTAGGAAGTCTGTGAGAACAACCTAACAGTTGTGCAATATACAACCCATGTAATAATTTATGGCACCCCTAATACTACACTCAAAAAAGTTATTGAAAACCTAAACCCTTTTGTACTAAAAGTGTAATCTATATATTATTTTGGATTAAAATTTTATCTGAGGTGTGAAGCCTTGAATAGAAATACCACTTTTGTTTTCTCAATGCCCATCTACAAATAGAGACAAATAACCAGAAGTCAACCTTCAGCTAGAGAACACAGACACATTCTTTTTTGCAAATTTGCAAAGAGAAGCAGCAGTGTTCTTGTCTTTGGAATTCAGTAACTTTGCTTTGCTTCTGTGGAACAATTTATAAGAATCACTCCTTTTAGAAAATGGAAAGCACAGATTTCAAAGTGACAATGACCTGAGTTCACACCTCAATTCCACCATTATTTTTCTGTGTGAAATTGGACAAATCATTTAACCTCTTTGGTTTCCCCATCAGTATAATAAGAATGATAATGCCTGTGATCATTGTGAGGATTAGAGAAAGTATGGAAAGTACTTAACATATCTTAATTTTTTTGTAAATACTAGCAATTATTATTGTAAGTACTACTAATCGCCTTTATTAGAACAGTCAGTCAAGTTTCCCATATACTGAATGTTTACTGTATACCCGTGTTCTACTTTTCTAAACTGCTCAAAACAAATACTATTAAATGATTTGGTTTTACCCAAGGGGATATTTTACCTTACAAGCTTACAGTTTTAAAGTCATGAAATATCCAAATCTAGTCATCCTAAAAGTGATGTTGTAGAAGCCATATAATATTTTTTTCTTCCATTTTCTAAATGGAGTCATGAATTGCCATAAGTTGGTCTTCTGGAAGACAGCATCAATTTCAGAAGCCAAACCTTGCTGACTACTAAATCCGGGGGATGTAGGTGTAATGCCTCATCCTATAATAATGAGGGATTTAGATTATAGCCTTATCCCATCAAATTCTCTCCCTAAAAATCACAATTGTAAATGCCAACAATCTGATAAAAGCTGAAGCATGATGGTGAATTAAATCAGCCATGTAAATGGTAACACATGTCATGGTTTCCTTTGATCAGCCACTGTGTAAAAATCAAAAATCAGTTTTTTAATCAGCTAGTCACTAAGCCCAAGAATAAAACATAGCATTGCTTGGTAAAGATGTGGGGGAAGCAGGCTAATATTGCATGTGTAAGTGATTGCTCTGTTAATGCCCACGAGATATAGACTCAGTTATGGAACTAATGGCCAAAGTACCACCTGTGGGCCAGTCAGCAATTAGGAACCAGACATAGGAATTCAGTTCTCATCATCATCTCCACAGTGATTTACTTTAGGGGAAATGGAAACGATATGTAAAGTAATTTAAAAACAAAAGCCTAGTTAATTTGAGGCTTGGGACACTTCAGGAGTCTAATTTGGCCAAAAGGCCTATCTGTCCAAAGAGACAAATAGATACAAATCTGTTTATTATAAATTCAAATACAACTTATTAGAGATCAATTCCTTCATATTAAACCCATAAAATAACCCTTAAATTTCTGTTTTTATCTAGTGACATTCTTTGTTATTTTTTCCAGGTAATAAGAATAGAATGTAGGACGTGTTTTATTTTTATTTTATTTTATTTTAAAAAAATATTATGTATTTGTATTTGCTAATTTTGAAGAGGTTAAGAAAATAGCTGTTTGTGAATTTTCATGCTTTCTGTCTCTACGTCTGTAAAATCTTGATTAACTAAACAACCTCTTTAATTAATATTCTCCCTTTACCTTTTTCTTGAAGAAAGTTTACATTAGCTTCATTCTTCATATATAATAATAGATCAATGGTGTTTTATTATGACTTTTTTAACACCTGGATTTCTCTTTCGAGGTAAACTTTCTCTAAGCATTAAAATAGAACATAATGGTATTTCAAAATATGTCTTGTTGATCTAGAAATCATTCTATACTGTTGAAGGAAAGAAAGGAAAATGGATGTGACTGTGATAATAATGCATCTGTTCAGAAAGAATTAGTATAAAGGAAAGCGAGTCCTCGTTTGCTGACGGGGATTTGGGCACCTATGAAGGAATCAGTTAGTAGTTTTATTTTGCTTTTCTTATTTTGTGAGTAATACTGAAGTGATTGCATAGCGTCAAGTTAAATCGTATCAATTATTATCTTAGATTTAAAATGCTGTACTTAAGAGAAACTTATTTTACTACATGAATCACCACCACTACTTTGACATTTGTATGAATAATAATTTATAATTATTTTGCCCTCTCTTGTATTCAAGCAAGAATATGAAATAACATTATTTCTTACTTTAGGAACAACTCAATCCTATGGATGTATAGTGACATGTTTCATCACTGGGGAATATCATTAGAAGATAAGAAATATCTGACATACAATTAAAGATGTTAGTTCTACAGTCCTATGGGAGGACAGAATTATCTTAATTGCCAATGTATGGTATATGTTTCTATCAGAAAGCAGAACTGACTTCAGCAAAACCTACGTCATGAAAATACAGAATTGAAGTCTCTGAAAGAAAAGACTCAGATTTAGGTGGCAGCCGTGTTTTAGGAAGAAAAAAAAAAGTCATGTTTTGAAAAGGCACCAATTTGGGTCTGGGAATCACAGATAAATAACAAGCCTTGTTTGTTTTGAGGTGGTTTTGATTTGTTTTATTTATCAGCATAACCAACTGAATTACTCAAAATCTGCAAAGTCAAATAATTCGGCAATTGCATCCTATTACTATAAGTACCATGGTGAGGAGTGGGTGCATGTGACAAGCTGGAGAGGGGGCTCACAAATGCATCTCTGGAAAGAAGGTCTCTCTTTCCAGAGATCTAAGGGACACGCAGGATAGAGCCAGATAAAGGACGAGATCTCTATCCTTACTACTTTACATGTAAAATTCTCTTAATTAGGAGGTCTTCTAGGGAGATTTCTTTTTTAAAAAATAATAGGATGAAAAATATATATATAAAAAAAGGATGGTCACTATTCTTTTTTTCTTCCAACTTCTACCTGGATTCAAGGTGCTTTATCTCTAATCACTGTAACAACCTTGAAATATAACTTAACAACCCCATTAAACATCTGTGGAAACTGAGGCTAATAAAGATTGGGTGTTTTTTACGATACTCAATTCTCTGTACTGGAAATGAACCAGAGTTTAATTTCGTTTGAAGAAGGGCCCAGTGTTTGTTTCTGTGGTTGGGCTTTGTTTGTTGTTTTGTTTTATTTCTTTTTTTTTTATTTTCTGCCTCTACACCATGCATACCGTCTCCCAAATTTGTGCATTCAGAGTAGACAGACTTTGAATTATTTTATTACCATGTATTGAAGCAAGTTCTTGGTAGATAAAAATATCACAGTAGTGGAGTTAACCAGAGCCCCTTCTCCTGGGTACAGTAGCTGAGGAAACAACATTGGCATCATCTTTTTATGGTTCCAGATATGACTCATTGCAGTCTTGCCTCACGCTGAATTTTGACCCCTATTAGAAAAAAGGCAGAGATGCCAATATACCTAGGAGCATCATGTAGGAGAAAAGTAGCTTCGGATGAAGCAGGGTATATTTAAATTAGTCAAAGAAGCTGTTGCAATCAATCTACTCAACCTGATTAAGAATATAGAATCCATTTTTCCTTAGAATTAGAATGATAAAACCTTCATTTTGAATGTTTTAAATAACCTAGCTGAATTATATGCTTAAAGTTACTTCTAATATTGCTATCTTATAGTTTTACAGATTCTTCCCACATATATGGGCATATAGATCCATTTGTACCATCATCACTACCTTCCACACATACACCCCAATTTGCCTGTGTGCTTCAGTAATTGAATATCAATTGCAAGACACTATTCTAGGAATGGGGAGCAAACAAGGCAAACAGCATCCTTATTGTTTGGAGGCTTATTATTAGTTATATAGAGAGATGAAAAAATATATAAACAGGTAAACAAGATATTTTCTCAAAGTGATAAATGCTACAAGGAAATAAAATAATGGTGAAGGATAGAGAGCAATGATGGAAGGTGGTTGCTAGCAGAGATATGTGTATTTGGCAAGAACAAGCTGTACTGAGATTTGAATGAGGACAGATTAGATATTAAAAGACCTGGCAGAGGAGCTTTCAGGGCAGATGGATTATGATGTGCAAAGACCCTGAGGTAGAAACAAGCTTGAAGTGTTCAAAGAAGAGAAAGAACTAAGCAGATCAAATCTGCCTGTGGGTCATGATAACAAGCTTTAGGAGAATGAGGGAAAATTGCACTCTATATTTATACAGTCCAGTGAAAACCCAATTTTCTTTTATAAGCCATAGAAATCAGTATTCATTGTTCATTTGAAGAGTAAGAGGTACCTGAACAGGCGTACTCCTGGACAGCGGAGTCATTAGAAAGGAACTGATTCCTTGGCACTGTCTCATACTTATGCAGCTCTAGTTTTCTTCCTTGCTCATGTAGTGAGTAATCTCCTGTAAGTGTTTGGGATTAAAACCAAACCAAGTACCCCAAGGCTGTCTGCTAGAGTAGCTGATATTCAGCTGCTCTTAGTGCACTGAGAAATGTAATGACTTTAAAACTTCCTTTGGGGCATGTTATTCCTAGAAAATGCCTGAAGAATTTAATTTTAATCTTTAATCAAACGTCCTAGGAAGGACGGTTTAAACCATGCTCCTTCCACAATTAATCATTTTCCAAATAATGCAGACCTTGAAATAGCTGATGAAACTGTAGATGATATTGCAGAGCAGAGGCTAATGCACATTTGATTTGTTTATGGCTTCAAGAAGTGCTTATCCGATCAGGAAAACTTCTACTTTCATCATTGAAATTGGAGGTCTCTTGATATTTGAAATTATGGGTTCACTTAAAAGTACATCACAGCCCTTAGTCATTAAAGAAAATGAAACATTCAAGAAAGGCCACAATGGACCATTTTCTTCTGCTTGAGAGTGATTACGGAGTTTAGACCAATGGAAGCAGGTGATGTTGTCCCATAGCCAGCTTACAGGTGTACAGTAAAGTAATACTAAAATTACAAAATAGAATGAGTGTTGGATGTCAAAAATCAGGTTCTAAGGAAGAATTAAAGCTTCATTTGCATAATAAATGGCATAAAATATGAAAACCATGAAATGGTACTTCCACAGAATAGAGATAGGGAAAGAATGGAGACCTGGTGCTGCAAGCAAGTGTAATAAATATTTAACTTTTTCTGTTCCTGAACTACATTGTTTTCAAAATAAGCCAGTGCAGGAATTCTGGCTTGTTGCAAACAGGATACAAACCTTAAGGAGAAGTTTTGGTGTCTGCCTCCAATGAGATGCACTTCTGATGATCATACAGCTTCTGCTCATAGTCTTACATTTGCAGCCAAACCCATTTCTGCTTTTAAATGAGATCAAGCCAGACAGTTGAAGACAACTAATTATATTTTTCCAAATTTACTTATCTCCACACTATATGACTTGCTTCCTTGTTGGTACAGTTAAGTAGAAAGGCATGTTTTCCCTGTGTGGCTTTCTTCACATATTAAGCAACACAGGTGAAGCCTTTCTCAGATCACTGAAGAAATTGCATGTCAAAATATCCCAGACTGACAAACTCTGGCTCCCAGAAAGGGGGTCTGAATATGGAAAACTATCATATAGTATTCTCTAAATAAATATTATAACAGCTAGCAAAGTCAAAGCTAAGCTACCTCCCAACTCAAAGGCTGTGCATAAATACAATGGCGATGGTATGTGCCGGGTATTTGGTACATGAATTTACACATTATTTCTACTACTCTTACTTTCTAAGAATGGGTCATCAGGCTCAGGGAATCAAGGGAAACAGAACAATTTTAGCAACACCTGGAATCTAAGAAATCATTTGTATATGTATATATTCATCCTTCAGATGCTTACAGTGAATCAGAATGAATCAAAGATGAATCATCTCAGCAAATACATATTCTAGGAAATGAAAAGGTGCATGTTAAATAGCACTACAAATTTCCGAGTAAGAGCTAGGAAAAGGTACAGATCAAGTTTGGTGAACATTCAGAGCAGAGAGTTTATTTTATCTAAGAAATGATAAGGAAATAAAACCATTTTGGGAGTTGAGGGAGGGCTGTTTTTCCAAGTCTGACTTACAAACCAGGGAATGGCCATGGAGTATTACTAAGCCTGACTTTACCTAGGTTGCATGTCACAGCCTCCAAGGATGACATACCTGTCTGACCAGCAACAGCTAAATGTGCTCACCAGGGCTCAGGATTTTTTTTCCTTATAGTCTCTTTGCTGATGCAGTAGCGTTTTTGTATATGTGCAATTGGACCAGATCATATCAGAAGCAAAACAAATCCTAGATCCAGTGCTCACTGGACTCTTTTCAGTCTGTAGCACTGGCAAATAAATAATTCAAAAATGCATTGATCATGTATCATACACCAGGTAGTTTCCCACCATGTTCAAATACTCCCTGGCAGAAAAGTTAAGAAAAGTATTCAGTAAAGTAATAGCAATAATTATCTTTGGTAATGGGATTGAGGTGATTTTTATATTTTTTAAATGCTACTTTATGCTTTCTTTGCTTTCTTTTCCTACAATCAGCATCTATTGCTTTTATAAAAGAAAGAAGCGCTGCAGTTAGGGTTCTTGAATATCTATACTTATTTAATGTTTACTATGCAATCTAAGCTCTTCATAGTGATATCCATTAAGATTTGAGAAGCATGCTTGAATTTTATAATGCACCACCTTTTCCAATGGTCTACTGTCATGCAACTGCAAAATCATGTAACAGCACTGGGCTCTGGCATCAGAAGACCCTGCTTTGCTTCCGGGAGACCTTGGGCAACTCAAAGCACTGTGCCTGCTTTGCTGTATCTATGAAATCATAGCATGGGACTATTGTTATGAGGCCCAAAGAAGATTTTGTGTGAAAATGTGTTTTGATAAATGAACCACTCCAAAATTATAAGTAAAATTAATATTTCAAATTTCTCTGTACTTAAAAATATGGTATCAAGGACCCCTAAATTGGATGAAGATGTATACTGAATTAACTAAGAGCCCTATATATCTAACATTCTGCTGATTAATTAAAGTGTGTCTCTGTGTGGGCTAATGCTTGCGACATGAATCAGGTGCTTTATAAACTATATTTTAACTGTTAGATGTTTTACGTACTACTTCCTAAAGCGTAAGGCAATAAATTCTTGTATGAATGCAAAATGCAAGATTTTAGCTATTTTCATTAATTGATTATAACAAGCTTGCACCCTGACATTATCCATGTGGAGTATAAATTAATTTTGCTATAAATTGTTTCAGTTACTACTTTTGTGAATTGCGTTGAGGCATGAAACTTATATAGATAATAATGGTACTGAGACCCGCAACTTTAAAGTAATTATTTTTAAAGAAGCTTCCTTTAGTTCAATATTAGTATAGATTTGAGTTAATACTGCTTACCTCATAGCATTCTAGTCAATGCTATGGTGGCAGTATTGCTTAGAAAAGTATTTTCATATAGCTCGTGTTAGGTAATTTGCTTTTTTTGGTGGGGGTGGGGAGTAAAAGTCAAAATATTTTCATGGGTCCAGGATAAACTGACTAAATTGCTGGCACATTGTCATTTCCCTAGTGGAAGGGCCAAGTTGCTTGGGAGGGAAGCCAGGTGGGGCTATTGTTTGTACTAGGAAAGGTAGAAGTTCTTTTTACCTTTTTCTTTGGCATATGGTTGCTACTTCCTCTCTACTCCGGGATTGGTCCTGGCCCAGGGTAGAAAGTTGTTTTGCACTGAGGAGTAGTTTTAGAAATTCAATTTGATTAATTTGTCTCTTTTCAGTTTTAGAAAAGTGCCCCACCCCGATGCAGAATATCCAGCTGCCTATAATGGCCTATAACAATTTTCATTAAATAAGCTTTGTTTTTGAGAACTGTTGTAGGGCTGCAGAAAACTTATGTAGAAAGTACAGTGTTCACATATACCCACATATACATTGTTTTTATTCCATTATTATTATTATTATTTGTTGTTGTTGTTTTTTCATAGGCAGGCACCGGGAATCGAACCCGAGTCTTCAGAATGGCAGGCGAGAACTCTGCCTGCTGAGCCATCAGGGCTTGCCCTTTTTTCCTTATTATTAACTTTTTGAATCAATATGATAAACTTGTTACAATTGATAAACTAGTATTATTACACTCTAATTACTAACTAAACTCCATAGTTTATTTTATGGTTCATTCTCTGTGTTCTCTGGTTCTATGTGTTGTGTTTTGTTTTGCTTTTAATTAGAGAAATTATGAGTTTACAGAAAAATTATGCATAAAATACATGGTTCCCATTTATCATCCTATTAACAACTCACATTTATGTGGTACCTTTGCTTCAATTGGTGAAAGCACATTTTAATAATTGTACTATTAACTATAACCTGTGGTTTAACTAAGCGTATACTGTGCTGTGCAATTCTTTGGATTTTAGTTTTTACTTATATTTTAGTTTCTAAATATTTTTATTGTCAATCCTAACAAACATACAAACATTCTTTATATACAAATATTCTGTACGTGGTGTACAATCAATGGCTCAAAATATTGTCACATAGTTGTGTATTCATCACCATCATCATTTTTTTTGAACATCTGCAACTCTCCAGCAAAAGAAATAAAAAAGAAAAAAACTCGTACATGCCATACCCCTTATCCCTCTTTCCTCTCTCATAGACCACTAGTATTTCAATCTACTCAATTTATTTTAACCTTTGTTCCCCCTATTATTTATTTTTTTAATCCATATTTTTTACTCATCTATCCATACCCTAGACTAAAGGAGAATCAGACACGTGGTTTTCACATTCACACAATCACATTGTAAAAGCTATATCATTATGCAATCATCTTTAAGATACATGGCCACTGGAACACAGCTCTACAGTTTCTGGTACTTCCCCCTCTAACCACTCCAATATACCATAAACTAAAAAGGGCATATCTACATAATGCATAAGAATAACCTCCAGGATAACCTCTAGACTCTGTTTGAAATCTCTCAGCCACTGACACTTAACTTTGTCTCATTTCTGTCTTCCTCCTTTTAGTCGAGAAGGTTTTTGCAATCCCTTGATGCTGAGTCCAAGCTCATCCCAGGATTTCTGTCCCACATTGCCAGGGAGGTTTATACCCCTGGGAGTCATGTCCCACATAGAAGGGGAGAGCAGTGAGTTTACTTGCCATGTAGGCTTAGAGAGAGAGAGGTCACATCTGAGCAACAAAAGAGTTCTCTGGGGGTGAGTCTTATGCCTAATTAAAAAAAAAAAAACTTTTTAAATTGTATAATATAACATATATACAGAGCAAAGAAAGAAAAAAGCAATAGTTTTCAAGGCACTCTTCAACAAGTAGTTACAGGATGGATCCCAGAGATTGTCAAGGGCTATACCATACCATCATGTCAGATTTTTCCTTCTAGCTGCCCCAGAATATAGGAGGCTAGAAGGAATAATTTTTTTTATCATCACAATCAACTTTTTTTTCTTCTTTTGTGAAAAATAACATAAATACAAAAAAGCAATAAATTTCAAAGCACAGCACCACAATTATTTCTAGGTCTGATTTCAAAGTTTGGTATGGATTACAATTCCTCAATTTTAGATTTTTACTTCTAGCTACTCTAAGATACTGAAAACTAAAAGAAATATGATTTAGTGATTCAGCAATCATATTCATTTGTTAAACTCTACCTTCTCTGCATAACTCCACCATCACCTTTGATCTTTCGATCCCACTCTTTAGGTTTCTTTGGGCTATGGCCATGCTAACTTTTTCACGTTGGAAGGGACTGTCAATAGTGTGGGATAGGGAGATGGAACTAACTGATGTTCTGGAGATGCTGGGCCCGCTACGTTTCAGGACTTATCTATTCCAGGGACCCATCTAGAGATTGTAGGTTTCTAGAAAGTTACCCTGGTGCATGAAACCTTTGTAGAATATTATATATTGCCCTAGGGGCTCTTTAGGACTGGCTGGAATGGTTTTGATTGGGGTTAGTCTCTATTTTTATTCCAGTAACATATATACAACCTAATATTTCCCCTTTTAACCACATTCAAATGTATAATACAGTCTATTAATTACATTCACAATATTGTGCTACCATCCCCAACACCTATTATTAAAACTGCTCTATCATCCCAAATAGAAACTGCACATTTTTTTTTTTTTTTTTTTTTTTTTTTTTTTTTTTAAAGGAAAGACAGAGAGAAGGAAGGAAGGATAGAAGGAAGGAAGGAAGGAAGAAAGGGAAACATCTTTAAACATTTTCTGGTTTTATTGTATTCTGTTTCTCCGTTTTTGTTACATGGGCTGGGGCCGGGAATCGAACCGAGGTCCTCCGGCATAGCAGGCAAGCACTTTGCCCGCTGAGCCACCGCGGCCCGCCCAGAAACTGCACATTTTAAGTCTTAACTCTCTATCCCTTATTCCCACCCCTTCCCCGGCAACCTGTATTCTGGATTCTGACTCTCTGAGTTTGCTTTCTAATTATTTCATGCCAGTGAGGTCATACAATATCTGTCACTTTGTGTCTGGTTTATTTTGCTAATGCCTTCAAGGTTTAGCCATTCTGCTGCATATATCAAACGTCATTCTTTTTATAGCAAAATAATATCCCATTGTCTGTATACATCACATTTTGTTTACCCAAACATTAGTCAGTGAACACCTGGGTCATTTCTATCTTTGGCAATTGTGAATAATGCCTCTGCAAATATCGGTATGCAAATTCTGTTTGAGTCCCTGCTTTCAATATTTTTAGTATATGCATAGAAGTGGGATTGTCACATCACATGGTAATTCCATACTATACTTTCCATGGAACTGCCAAACTGTATCCCACAAAAGTTGCACCATTTTACATTGCCATCAGCAATGAATGAGTGTTCTTATTTCTCCACAGCTTTAATGACATCCATTCTAGTGGGTGTGATATGGCGTCTCATTATGGTTTTTATTTGCATTTCCCTAATGAGTAACAATATTGAACATCTTTTCATGTTGCCTTTTAGCCCTTTGTACAGCCTCTCTGTAGAAAGCCTTTGCCCATTTTTAAATAGGTTGTTTGCCTTTTGGTTTAGAAGGATTTCTTTATGTATTCTGAATATTAAACCCTTATTGCATGTGGTTTCCAAATAATTTTGCTTATTGTATTAGTCGTTATTTTACTTTCATGGTAAAGTCATTTGATGCATAAAAGTTTCTTTCTTTAATTTTAATGAACTCCCATTTATATATTTTTTCATCCAGTTCCCCAGTATCATTTATTGAAGAAACTATTATTTCTCATTTAGTGGTCATGGCTCCCTTGTTAAAAAATCATTTGTCCATAAAGCTGCAGGTTGTTTTCCAAACCCTCAATTCTATTCCAATGGCCTGTATGTCTGTCCTTGTTCCATGCTGTTTTGATTACTGGGACCTTGTAATAACTTTTAAGATAAGAAGTGTGAGTCCTCTAACGTCATCCTTCCCTTTCAAAATGGCTTTGACTATTGAGACTCCCTCATCTTCCCATGTAGTAGAACATTGCTGTGTTTCTGATAATAGAGGGAAAGTTTTTAGTCTTTCACATTAAGTAGGTATCAGCTATTGGCTTTTCATATACGACCTTTATCAAGTTGAGGAAATTTCCTTCTATTCCTAGTTTTCTAAATTTTTTTTACAAGAAGCTCCGCTGGATTTTGTCAAATGCCTTTTCTGCATCAATCGAGATGATCATGTGTTTAATTTTTTCTTCATTCTGTTACTATGGCAGATTTCATTAACTGATTTTCTTATAGTGAACTACCCTTGTATACCTGGGATATATCCCTCCTATTCATGGTATATAATTCTTTTAATCTGCTGTTGGATTTAGTTTCCTAGTACTTTTTTTGTATGTTTTTGCATCCGTATTAATGAAAGATATTGATCTGTAATTTTTTCTTATGGCAACTTCATTTGACTTGGGTACAAGTAGAACGAATTAGGGAGTGGTCTCTCCTCTCCAATTTTTTGGAAGGGTTTGAGCAGGATTAGTATAAATGCTTTTTGTAATATTTGGTAAAATTCCCCTATAAAGCCATCTGGACTTGGGCTTTTCTTTTTTGGGAAGATATTGATTACAGACACAGTTTCCTTAATAGTTTTTCATCTGTTGAGATCTCCTATTTTTTCTTAGGTCAGTACCGCTAGTTGTTGTGTTCCTAGAAATTTGTCCATGTCTTCCAGGTCACCTCATTTGTTGGCATACAGTTGTTCATAGTATCTTCTTATAGACCTTTTTATTTCAGTGGGGTCAGTGGTAATGTCCACCTTTTCATTTCTGATTTAATCATTTGCGGTTCTTCTCTTTTTTCTTTGTCAGTTGATTTTATATCAATTTTTTAATGTCAACTTTATTGATCTTTTCAAAGAACCAAATTTTGATTTTGTTGATTCTGGTTATTTTCTTATTCTTTAATTCATTTGTCTCCACTCCAATCTTTGCTATTTTTTCCTTCTGTTTGCTTTGTGTTCACTTTACTATTATTTTTATAGTTCTTCCAATTTTGAAATGTGTCTCTGATTTAATATCATTCTTCTTTTTTAACATAAGCATTTGCATCTATAAGTTTCCCTCAGCACTTCCTTAGTGACATTCCTTTACTTTTGAAAATTTTCATTTTCATTCACCTCAAGATATTTCCTAATATCCCTTATGCTTTCATGTTTGTGTCCTCTGGGCTTCTCGAATGTGAATATTCATTCTGGGCTATGTTTGAGAAGTTTTCTGTCATTATTTTATTAAATATTCCATCTTCCCTTTTCTCTCTTCCTTCTCCTTCTGATACTCCCATAATATGTATATTGGTATGGTGTTCTAGAGGAGTTTTAGGTTATTTTCAGTTTTTATAATGCTTCATAATGCTTTCTAAAGCATTTCAATTGTCTTGCCTTCTAGTTCACTGATTCTTTCCTCTGCCACTTCAATCTGCTATTGAAAACCTTCCTGTGAATTTTTCATTTGTTATTATGGTCTTCACCTCCAGTAATTCTTTTTGGTTCCTTTCTTAAAATTCTTCACACTTTATTGAGGCTCTCATATTGTTCATTCATTGCTTTTATTACATTTTATTTCTCTCTGCATTTTCCTCCATCTCCTTGAGTACATTAGCTGGCTTTCTGATATCCTTTAGGTCTTTCTCTTTGCTTTCATTCATCTCCTTGAGCACTGTCATGGTTAGGGACAGGTGTCAACTTGGCCAAGTTGTGGTACCTGTTCATCTGATTGGGCAATCGCTGGCCTGTCTGTTGCAATGAGGACATTTCATAGGATTAGGTCATGATCACGTCAGCTACATCCACAGCTGATTCCATTTGTAATCAGCCAAAGGGGAGTGTCTTCTGCAATTAGTGATGCTAAATGCAATCATGGGAAGCCTTTTAAGGAGGACTCAGAGGAGACAGTTTCCATTCCTGCTTTGGCTGGTGAGCCTCTCCTGTGGAGTTCATCCAGGCCATCCATTGGAGTCATCGGCTTTGCAGCCTGCCCTGTGGATTTTGGACTCTGCGTTCTTACGGTCACGTGAGACACTTTCATAAATTTTATATTTGCAAGTGTTCCCTGTTGATTCTGTTTCTCTAGAGAACCCTAACTAATACAAGCACAATGAAGAACATTTTTAGCTCTCACTCTTCTCTGGATGCTGTAGAGTGTTCTTCTATTGGAGTACAGAGTTTCAAAACGGTTGATTCAGACAGCTCCTGCCTGATGACAAGTTATTCTGGTAGAGAGACTGATTTCTGGAGTTTCCTATTCTGCCATCTTCCCACAATTCCCTCCATTTTATTTTCTTTTGTGTTACTTTTTTCTTATTGATTTTTGAAGGCTATTCATTATATTATGACTATGTGACCTGTTGAAATAAGTATTACAAATAACTTTTATCCTTTGGATTGCCTTTTTATTCTTTTTATAATTACTACCTCTTGTGTTTTATTTAAGAAATCTTTGCTTATTGCAAAGTTGCAAAGACATTTTTAATGCTTTCATGCTATTTTCTTCTGGAAGCTTCATTGCTTTGCATTTTGGTCAATAATTTATCCAGAATTGATTTTTGTATGTATTGTGACTTTAGAATCAATATTTTTTCTTTCAATTTGGAATCCAGTTGACCTAGAACTATTTGTTGACAATAACATCTTTTCTCCACTTCATTGCAGTATATCCTTTGTTATAAATCAGGTGTTGTTTCTTTGTGGATTGTTTTCTTGGCTCTCCATTCTGTTCATTTGGTTATTTTTTCTAGGTTTGCACCAACCTAGATGCTGTCAATTTCTTTAAGTTCATAATAAATTGTGATGTTGAATGTCATATGATATCCAGTTTTGCTCTTGTTTTTCAAGGTTTTCTTGGATATTCTCAGTTCAGAAAAATTAAAGCAAAACCTATAAATATTTTAAATCTTCCCAGCTGATTGTAATGTGCAGCCAAGGTTTGGAATCACTTGTCTAGGAGTTTTGAATGAGGTCCCAAGTTTCTAACAGGGCCTGTTGTAAAGTTTATACATGGATCTAATATGATTTAGTTTGCAAAATGTGTTGTACAATTTGGTACCTTAAATATAGCCTGACTGCTATTCCTTGGGAAAAAAATCTTAAAATGTAATAATTTGGTTGGGTATGATGGGTCTTTACCAGTATTTACTTTTCAGCTGACATTTTCTGTTGTAGTTATTTTTCTCCTCATTTTTCTGCCCTTCAGTTTATTATCAATGCTTCACTTTTCTGATTTACTGTAAAGCAAGACACTCAAGACATCAAAACACCAGAGCTTTAATATTTACTTGTTACAATGTTATTATTAGATTTAAATTGAGTAGAAAGGCACTTCTTACTATTCTGTTGTTTTAAACTCACAAATGTCTTTCTTCAACTTTTTTATTAAGATTCAACAAACTCCCACAAGCATTTGATACTTTAAGAAAGACTTGAGCTCTGAGATATGCTATTAAGAAATATTTTTTCAAAATATAAAAAGTTGTTGGAAATAATTTTCCATTTGTAGTTCAACAATGAAAGCTGAGATAATACTTGTGTTCAAATATTTAATCTATTGCAATAATTGAGTCTACCCAGGTCCCTTTAATACTTTCTTAATATTCTTAGTGTCAAAACTTTTATATACATTTAATAGTATTAAATATTTAAAATACATTGGTGGGAAATAGCCAGATTAAGAAGGAATAAAACATGGCAAACCATTTCTAGGAGCTCCTTAATAGCTAACTTCAGGCAAACAAAAGGATAATTTTAGTAGAAATTATTTTGTTCCCTTACATGATAGTAATCTTTATGGTTAAAATAATTTTAATGCATTCCTCAAGATAGTTCAAAAATGCATCTATCCTGACCTTAGCCTTCACTTTTTTTCTTTCACTCTTATTGATCCAAGCATAGCCACAGCAGGTCGACTATTAGAGTTGAATAAAAATTAAACAACTGTAAGGATCAAATTAACATGTTACTAAAAGTTTTGGTACAGAATGAAGTAGTACAGGGAGGTGAAAAAAGAACAAATAAGTAGGGCATTACTGAGCAAAGATAGGTGGATGAAGAATCAGAAATAGAGAAGGAGATATTTGGGTGAGAGTGAAAAGGAAAGGATTTTATATCGTCTAGTGGGAAGAACAGAACTGGGTGTGTGGATGTTACCAATCTTCCAAAAGCTGTCCTTTCAGCAGGAGATCCCTGTAGATGTACTGAGGTCTGCACTTGACTGAAGGAAAGTTTTAGTTGGAACTTCCCCTTGTCATGGAGTTATCAAAAGATGACCATTAGAATCCATACCCAAAATCTTGGGGAACTTGTACCATCAGCAGAGACTACCCGGAAATACCCTCCTGGTACTTTCCAACATCACCATTAACTCTTCCCCGTGACTGAAGGTATATGTCTTTGGTGTCATCATGTGGCTCTTTGGTTCTGGGAATAAGCTGAGTTCCACCTGTTTAAGGGAAGTTATAATGGGAGGGGTGAGGAAAGTGTGAGAGAGCCTACAAACCTGCTTAAGGAAGGCTAAAACACTTAAACTCTATTTTTTCTTTAATTTCTCCCATTACTTCTGTATATACTTTCCCTTCTCCCCCATCCATTAAATCCTACCTATCAGATAGAAGGCATCATCAATCCTAATGTTTCTGCGCTGTTCTTCATTTTGAGCATTGCTTAACTTCTCTTGTCCAACTAGATGAGCTTTCTGTGGCCTTCTTTTACTCTTCCCAAAATAGGACTAGCCAGTGGGGGCGCAAATCAATAGGTTTGCATATTGACCATGATTTTACCTAACTATTCATATTACTGCATATCATAGTTATTGGATATATTAATATGTGTGCTTATGGATGTGGTTTGTTAACATTTGTTTTATATCTGTAAATTTAGCTTCCCCCATCAAGGAATTCATGGGCAGTATTTTCAGCATGTTCTCTACAGATAGTCAATACCAACTGTATTCCAGATATATGGAAGTCTGATATTGATAAAACTATATTTGAAAATGACAGAAAACAAACTTCCCAATTATGTAATATGGGTGCCCAAAGTGGTGTATTTTCTTTACTCTTACTCTTTTGCTTTTGTTGTTCTCTCCCTATCTTTCAGCACTGGAGAACACTGTTGTGGCTTATCATCCAATACTTGTGCATTCAGATTAAAAAAATTATAAAAATTGTCCAGAACGGTTAGAGAATAAAAAGTCATGGATTAAAGACAAGCTAAAATAGTATGTCTTTTTTTAAAATTTTTTTTATGTTCTTTGTTTCAGGTCAGAACTGTGGAGGCTTAGTGCAGGGTCCAAATGGTACCATTGAGAGCCCAGGATTTCCTCATGGTTACCCGAACTACGCTAACTGCACCTGGATCATTATCACAGGAGAACGCAATAGGATACAATTGTCATTTCATACGTTTGCTCTTGAAGAAGATTTTGATATTTTATCTGTTTATGATGGACAGCCCCAACAAGGGAATTTAAAAGTGAGGTAAAGTATCATGTCATGATATTATAGATTAGACACTCAGAGTCTGAAGTTGACTTAGTATTAATATTTGAATTGAACGATCAGTATGGGAAAACTTAGCTATTATAAATAAAAATTAGACTACAGGTTTGTACCAAAATGTCCATTTTTTTCATTGCTTAAATGCATGCTTTCCTATTGGAAGCAATTATTGACTTCATATGCAGATATCAAATTGTTCCAGATTGGTAATATGGTATCGGCAAGGTAATTATATCTAAATTATGATTTAGATAAACTTATAATGCACCATTGTTTTTAAGCAGCCATGGATTTGAGAGAAAAAGCACAAAGATAATTCCATGAGTACAATTAAAAAAGCAACAAGGGAACCTTTATCTTGTCTGAAAATATATTCACTCTAAAGAACACAGGAGGTGGGAGAGAATGACAGCATTAAAGAATTTGCAGTATCTGAAGATATTTTTGGATAACCCAATCATGATATAGTCTATTCTCCATGCTGCATTTGGTTTGCTCATTATATATTATCATTACCATGAAAAGTATTTCCGGGGTTACATTCTTTTCTCACAACCACCACCAAAAAAAAGTATCTGTACAACCGTATCTCTCACTATTTTTTAATTTGGCAAAGAAAAGAGGAGCATCCTTTTAAGAAAATGTGATTTGGGTGGGCCACGGTGGCTCAGCAGGCAAGAATGCTTGCCTGCCATGCCAGAGGACCCGGGTTCAATTCCCTGTCCTGCCCATGTAAAAAAAAAAAAAATGTAATTTGCCTCAATTAAATTGGTGCACATTTAAATTATGTGGTGCACACATAAATACATATCCAGACATACACAAACCAACCATTTATGCTCTGGATTTCAAATCTGTCCTTAACACAAGTTTATGTTTTGCCAGCATATGAAGACTTGTAGGAAAGTTGACAGTAGACAGAAGCAATTTTGCTCCTTAAATAGAGAAAATAGTACTGATATTTATGTTAACAATAGTACATAGAAAAAGCATACGGTTCTTTCATGATTTTGTGGTATATGAAAAAATCTGTAATAACTAGAAAAATATATAATTTTATGTGTATGTGTAGTTAATATATTAATATATTAATTATATAGGTAATATATATTAATGCATGTCATATAAATACATTAATATATTGCATTAATATAGTAAATGTTTATGCAGTTTTCTATAGTGGTCTTCTAACTTCTTCTGAGTCATTTACAATATCTGCTCTCTGTTTTTAGAAACATTTTGTAATTTGGTTTTTCTGTCATATATTGGACATTGGTGTCTTTTTTCCAAATCAGTTAGTTGAAATCTCTTTCTCCTTGTGTAATATTTACATTCCTACATTTGGATGTTTGATCAAAGGATTTATATAATCCTTGAAAAATTGATGCAAGTTTTTTTGTTCACATTTAAATATTAGTTGTTTGCTAGTGTTTTATTCCCAATTATTGACATTACTAGAAAATAGTAGCATATTGTAATAATAATAGAAAGAATTTTAGAGAAACTGGAAAGAGTTATGGCAAAAAGAGGAAGTAGGGAAACCAGTTTACTTAAAGATCAGTGCATATGGGTCTTCATTAAAAATAATTCTTGGGTTGGCCACGGTGGCTCAGCAGGCAGAATTCTCGCCTGCCATGCTGGAGACCTGGGTTCTATTTCCGGTGCCTGCCCATACAAAAAATCATCATCATCATAATAATAATTCTTTAATTTTTCTTTTAAAAACAAACTAGTAAATATACACACTACTCCCATTTTCCTATAATTCTACTGCATAAAGTAAAACTTTGTTATGTTTGGTTGATTACCTGTTTGTAAACAACTTGCTGTCCTCTTATGTGCTTATAGTGATGCTATGATCATTTTATATTTTAGCAATATGAAGTCTAGAAAAGAGAATTTCTGCTATTTTCAGTATTATAACAGGGCACACTTCCAGTAAATTGTGAAAAAATTTACATCTATACTTCAGAAAGCTTTCTGAACATTAATATGGTATAGGTATAGCATAATGGGTCTTTTATTTACTTAGATTTTTTACTAGAGAAAGCAAGGGAGCATGATAAGAAAAAGACTATTTGTCTTTTATGAGTTACTCCATTAACTACAATTTTTCACTTGAGGGAGAAAAAACATATGTCAGATTTCTGACTGTTTCTTGCCATGTGTATGATGTAATATAAACTCTTTAGTTTAAAACAATACTTTCATCTATTATTAATTTTATAATTTTTCCTTCTGCCTCCACACTCAGAAAACCTTTTTTTTGAGTGTGTGGGGGGGACAAAAGTGGCTCTTCTAGGTTTCATACCACGAATAGGCAAAACATACCACAAATAGAAATCTACCATGATGACTGAGTGCTATCAAAAATCTTTCTAATATAAAAATTTGAATAAATAGTGATGTGAAAATGAAAACTGAGTATTATTAGGTATCATATATTTCTAGGCCTGCCATTACAAAATGCTAAAAGCTACATGGCTTTAATCAACAGAAATTTATTTTCTCAGTTCTAGAGAGTAAAATTCTGAAATCAAGGTGTCATGAAGCCATGTTTCTTCTGAAACTTGTAGGAAAGCATCCTTCCTTGTCATTTCTGGTATTTGCTAGAAATCTTCAGTCTTCCATGGCTTATAGACTCATCTTACTTTAAGGTCACATGGTATCTTCCTTGTGTCTGTCTGTGTCTTCTCTCTGTAATCCAGTTTGACCTCATTTTAACTAATCACATCTTCAAAGACCCTACTTCTAAATAAGGTTACGTTCTTGGGACCAGGGATTAAGAATTAAACTTATCTTTTGGGGGGAACAAATTTCAGCCTGTGACATTGGAATATGAAAATGTTCCAGTACTTCAGTATCAATTGAATGGAATGTCATTCTTAAATAGCCTCATGTTTTAATTAAGCTTGGGTGGGACTATATTTCTTGGTTGTGCTATTTCTTTTCCCATTATGTCTAGGAACAGTTGTTTATTGCTCAAATACAATTAACTAACAACATTTACAGCAGCTCTAGAATTCAAAAGAAGTATACTTTTGTGAGAGGATTGAAATATCAAGCTACTGATCCATTGAGCTGTCACAAAGTTATTACTTATAACTATCACGGTCTATTGTTATTTTACAGCTATACAAAAGCTGTTTTTAGTTACTCGAAATGTGTGCTAACTAAAAAAGAATAATGGTTGCTTTGTTAAGCAACTTGAGAACTGTTTTTCATTATAAAGAAATTTCTTGTTTAACCACAGTAAAGGAATTTTATTAATAGACTTAGGAGGGTATGGATTTAATCTTCAGGTAACAAACAAAACATAAAACATAAAGTTTAGAATTATCGATATTCACATTGTAACTTGCACATTGACTAGGAATGCATTATTTATGAAATATAAACAAAATTATATTTTAATTTTAATTTAATTTTAAAAAGTTAATGTACTTAATGGGAAATTTATGTTGCCATCTTGGATTATTTTCATAATATGAACACGCAAAAACACATATGATTTGGGCCTCCATTAATAAGTTGAATTTTAATACATGGGCATTTAGAGTTAAATTAAGACTTCTCCTAGTTAAGCACAAGAGAAAGGATTTGCCTAAAGTTAGAAATAATAAATCTTCTCTTTGATTTATCTAGAAGTAAAACTACAGTTCTTTATTGATTTTTATGAACTGTTGGATTAACACTATTTTCACAATTACTGGTCTTTATTGACTCTGTACATTCCTTTGCTCCTGAAATCTCCACACAAATCCTACGATAATTAGTCATCAAATCTTAAATTTTAAAATTTGCAACATCTCTCCTTTAACCACCCCTTTTTGGACTCTCAGTGACTCCTAGCAATGGACCCTGGTCTGTGAGAGAATTCATTTGGGATTGACCAATACAATAACATTCCTACATCTAGGCTCATTTCCAACCTATCCTGAAACTTTTGCTGCAGTCCTACCATGTCAATCCTTTGTTCTATATTGTCTATAAGATAAGCATTTCAAGCAAACTTGACCCTCATATTCAGAGAATACTACAATCTGACTTTTACTTACATTTCTGGACTTCAGACTCTCAGATTTGTTCCCCTGTGAAAAATTTCTTATCTAGTTGAATGGATTTACAGGTCATTCCTTGATTTGACCTTGTAAGAGAATACACTTATCTTCTTTGCTACCCTGCCCCTCCCTCTTCTTATCGAAATGTTTTCCATCTTTCAAAATCCAATACATATTATGTATATTTCAGGAAAACTTTCCTGTGTACTGAAATTTGAAAAAACAACTTTCTTATTCCCTGAACTTTTCCACTATTTGTTACTTATATCATCTTGAAGCACATGCTTCTTTGAAGTCATGCCTGCTCTGAAGTTGCCTCTTATTAGGGTTTGTATATCTTTGGTCAACTATACTCTGAGGCTAAGAAAATTGTCATAAATGTGTCTTCTTTTGTATTGATAAATGTATTTATTTTCAAATGGCTAATACATCCTTGTGGGATTTAAAAATGTTCCTGATTGAATGTCTCTCATCACTGATTAATGTGTATGTAGCTCATTCCTTAATATTATCCTCTTCTTTAAACAACAGGAATTATTTTTCCAGTGTATATAATTGTTGTCCTACAGATATTTTCTAAATTTGTTATAGAATTTGTATTTGTCCTAAAATGAGAAAACAATTGAAGTTGGTTGAACTATTATTTTTGCAGTTTGCTAGAGAGGAGGAGAAACCAATTAAATCAGAGGTTCTGGGATGGCATTTTGGTCTGGACATTGAAATATATATAATTCTTTCCTCCCCTAGGAAATTTTAATATGCAGCTCAGACTGAGAACAACTATATATAGATCTGCAAAACATGCTGTTTACAAAACTCATATTTGTTCACGAAAGTGATTAAACTGCTAGTAATTAGAACTCTTGGAGATAAAACAAAAAAGCATTTAAGGGAAATAACAAGAACTATGACTACAATACTAGAAACAAGTTTTGTTTTTTCTTTGTTATTTTCAATTCTCACTAAAGAAAACCATATAAAAAGCTGTATAAAAATGGCTATATTTAAGGGTGGGCTGCGGTGGCTCAGCCGGCAGAGTACTTGCCTGCCATGCCTGAAGACCCAGGTTCGATCCCTGGTCCTGAGCCACTGTGGCCCACCCCTTGGCCATTCTTAAAGTAGTATAATATATTAATATGGTCAGAGAAGCCTTTTGAGTATTCAAACAGTATACATGTAGGGAAGAATATTCCAATAGCTCCCAATTCTAGCAAATTTATCTTATATGATTATGAATTTAAGAGTTGACTACAAAATCCATTTTTAGCAGACAAATATCATTTGTGTTTTTTGGTCATAGAGACCTGAGAGTAGACTCAAATTTTATAAAATATAAAATCTTACTGCTTATAACAAATTAATGTATTGGATCATATATTTTAGCAGTAGTATGGAAAATGCAAATACTGAAAAGATATTTTCTAAGTGTTTCTTTGAACAATACACATAATTCAGAAATCATGAAGGAATTGAGTAACAAATTTGACTTCCAAAATTTAAGACCCAAAAGATCATTGAAAACTGAGAAAAACTATTTGTTTTAGATATGAAAGAAGAACTAATTTCTTCAATTTTATGGTCTGTTTGCAGATCTATAAAGAAATAAATAATTCAACTGAAAAGTGGCTAAAATATGAATGGGAAGTTTAAAGCAAATAAATTAAGGACAATAAAAATTGTAAATATAAATTAAAACAGTATAGCAATATGTCATTTTTCTGAATCGAAAAGTAAAATTTTAGTAATGCCCAGAGTTGTTGATGGTATGTGAAAAATGACTTTATATCCTGTTGGTATTATTAAGTACTGCTTTGTTATTTGGATGGAGACTTTAAAATTTATCTTAAATTTTAACAAATATATAAACCTTCATTCAGCAAGGCTATGTTAGCAATTTTAAAATATACCTTCAAATATGACAAAATACATGCAAAAGGATGTTTATTGATGTATCCCCAAGATAGCCACATTTCTACCAATAAGAGACTAGCTTAAAATTTACAATAGGCGTGTAATTCAATGCAGCCAATAAAAATAATGAATGAGCTCTTTATTTGCAGGTGTGAAAAATCTCTTAGATATGTTATAGTAAAATATAAGCAGTATTAGAGTATCCAGTTTCTTTCAAGATTCTTATTCTCCTTTAACAATCTACATGTAATGGCAATAAAACATGATCAATGGAATTGTGGATGATGGTGGAGCCTCAGGAATTCTTACTTTTATATAATTTCAGTACATTGTAGTGATTTAGGTGGGGGGCTATGGGCAAAGCGTGTCCAACCCAGCTTGAGGGATCGAAGAGGACTTCCTGTCAGCCAATGTAATTACTAATAAAGAAAAATATTGTCTTTTATCCAGAGAAAGGAAGGTTGTTTTAGTATCCCTGGTAGACCAGAGATTGGGGAAAGTTTTTTTTTTTTTTTAGCAAGTAAGCCTAGTTTGTCTTTGTAATCCTTGCATAGGTAGGAATACCCAATTCTATCTTTATCCCTGTATCTATTGCCATCTTTCCATCTATATCTATATCTATGCCTATATTAGTGTTTCTCAAGTGCTGGTGATCTTATGCCCCAAAAGATTTTTAACAATGTCTGGACACATTTTTAGTTATCACAACAAGGTGGGGGATGAGAATTCTTAGCAGCATCTAAACGCAGAATCTAGGGTTGCTGCTAACCATTCTGCATTCCCACATAAAGAATTATCTTGACACTTATAAAAGTGCCAAGGGTGAAAGACCCTGATTTACAGCAGTATCTATCTATCTATCTATCTATTTATCTATCTATCTATCTATCTATCTATCTATCTATCTATCTAATCTATTGAAATGGTGTGTTCTGTGTAAATGATAAAGCTGAAAACAGGTAAAATATAAAGAGTTGATGTTGAGAGGTTGTTGCATCTCTGCCTTGTAGGGTAGTGAGGCACAATCTGATTAATTGCAAGATTAATTGAAGTGACCAGAAATGAGAGGTGTGTAATCTGGAGTCATGTCAACAAGGGAGTGGGTTGTGTAATCAAATTTTATCAAGAATTAGTTTTGCAATTGCTCTCAAAAAATTATTGTTTTCATTCTTGGTTTCTGGGAAAGGAACTTACAGAAAGTGTCAAAAAGTCAGTATGATATTAATTGATTTTTATTATCCTTCCTCAAGGTAGTAAATCTTAATTTTTAAAAAAAATGACTTACTGGGAAACTATCCATACTAATAAGCAGTACAGAGCTATAAATGATCAGATTTCCTAGAATTTCCAGAATTTTAGATCAACTTTACACATATGATCAGTTTTTGTATTTGAATGATTGTTTTATGGCTGAGTTTTATTGTTAAGTTTTAATGTTTTGAGAACAGAGCCTATGTTGATTTATCCTTCTTTTCCCACAGTATTTAAACGTTTAATATACAGTAAGGAAATTAATTTTAATCAAATAAATGTTTATAAGTTGTTTACAAATAATTTTTAAAAAGAATTAATGTGGGGGTGCAAGGGTAGTTCAGTGGTAGAATTCTCGCTTGCCATGGGGGAGACCCGGGTTCGATACCCAGTCCATGCACTTCCCAAAAAACGAACAAGCAAAACAAACAAAAACCAAATGAACAAAAACTCAACAAATGATGCTGCAATAATGGGATACTCACACAGAAAAATAATGAAATGTGACCTCGCCATGCAGCATACAAAAAAAAAAAAGAATGAATGCTATATGCAAAAATGTGGGCACAATATACTTTCAATTCATAAACATTTTTTAAATGGATAGACTATTACTTAGAATCTGAAATGATTTTTCATGTTATCATGCCAAATACATTCATCTATCCTTTTGCATATAAATATGATGCATATTTTTGGATCTTAATGTACTAACAATAATCAAACAGACTATTAAACGGAATCTTGCTTTAAACTTTTGGGAAATTGCTGCTATTTTGGTGTAATTTTTCTCTTCAGGACTTTTATGTTTGCATATTTATCCAATCATTAGTATTTTAAAATGTTTATGTAAGCAATTAACATATTTACAGGCCAAATCCTTTCACACTTAAGAAATTCTTTCAAATAAGTGTTCTGTAGGCAGAAATATCGTTACCTCTTTCCTGAACCTCAGTTTTCTTCTTCCTTACCTCTCCCCTTTCTTACCTTCTAAAACTTGAAATCTTAACTAAAACAGAATTCAGAAATACACCAACAGCTTCAATGTTTGTAGGCAAATGCGAATAACAAGGTTTCTTTGGTGCATCCGTGCCCTGAGTGGTGGGGGATAGTGGGAAGGGAGGGGTCTTTACATTTAAGTGCAGAGCAAACCCTGCGGGAATGAACTTCCTTGGAGTTGATCAGAAGCCCTGCCCTCTCTCACCTTGACCCGGGATCACTAACCCTAATTGGATTTCCCTGGCTTCATGCCCTGTGTCCAGCTCTTGTTCGTGACTCTCACAACTAAGCCACTTTAAGATGAGACATATTTATCTCTTAACATTATTTTCAGCACAATTTCACAAACTAGAAGACTGTATTGATCCCACACTAGATGCTTAATTAGAAGGCTTAAGGTTATGGCTATTGTTTGACTACCACTTCCATATACTTTATAACCACCATTAATTACTTTTTCCTTTAGAAATCACCAGCATTCAAAATTGTGTGGCTGGCTACCAGCTTCAGGGAAGCAATTCCCCAGTGAACAGGAATTCGATTTGAGAGGGAGAATCAGAGATGAGCAGGAAAGAACACAAGTTGCATGTTTCATGCAACCTATAACATTTCAACAAAAGAGAAAAATTGAGAAAAATGAAATGGCCTTCTGAAAACTTCTAAAATAGTCTTCTTAAAGGGAACAGCTTCTCAATTTTCCACAGTTCCTCCATGGAATTTTCTTTAATCATAATATCAGGTTTTGCACATCCATGATGATCCCATCAACAATGAACCAAGCTTGTCTTTGTTATGATACAGATACATTAATTATTAATTACTACATTTTTATGATTAGGTTTAAAGTTTTTCACACTTTATCTGCCCATACAATAGAAAATATTTTAGATTAATTATTTCTCAAAAGCATATACTTGATATAAGTAGGGATTTGTGGTTGTAGTTTTTGTTTTCATCTTGTAGAGTTAGACTAAGGTTTGGAGGTGAGGAGGAAGTGTTATGTAATTTACACGGTGGAAAAATTTTGAGTATTTGCTATTGTTGCTGTTTACACGTGATGCCCATTAAAAGCAGACATTGTCAAGAGTTCAGTGCTTTAAAATGTAATGTATGTTGTGCACAAAAGTGATCAAGATCAAAAGTGGTGGGTTCTCTTCCTGATGCACTTAAATGACCAATTCCTGAGACACCAGGGTTTCAAAGAGAGAAATAATTTATTGCTAGGCATGAAGCAAAAGATCAGACTATCAGCCTAAAAATCTATCTCTCCAAACTGCAGTAATACTGATAGATTTATAGGATCAAAAGAGGGGCAGGTTTTATGATAATGAGCACAACAGCTCCAGGTGATATAATTAGAGTTGATCTAATTACTGAGCATGTGCAGACTGACCACATGCTTAGCCAAAGAGCATTTGTTAGAAAATGGCAGCCTTAATATGATGATGGGTGAATTTTTTAGAATTATAATATAGGTCACTATATAGGTTAAAGTCTAAGTTATTGCACATGTCAGGCAGGCCTATTTTGGTTACATCTATCTCCTTCTATCAAGATAGCCGTGAGGGGGTCCAAGATGGCGGCTTAGTAAGGTATGTGCGTCTTAGTTTCTCCTCCAAAGCAACTACTAGGCGAACTGAAACAGTGCAGAACAGCTCCCGGGGCCACGGCAGGGAATGGACACACAGCGTACCCGTCTGGACTGGCTAGTCTGACTGTGAGACTCGGCTGCGGTGAGATCCCCGAGCGGCGCGTGATTTCCCGAGCAGCGGCAGCTGTGGCGGCCGGAGCTCCTCCCTCCCTCCTTCCCGGGCCAGCTGAGAGTCTCGGAGAGGCAAGTTTCCCAAGCAGAGGCGGCCGGCGCCCCTCTTTTGCGGGCGGCTTCCTGGTCCGGCTACGCATCTCGGATCAGAGGGCTACCCAAGCCGCGGTGGCCCTCCCCTGCGGGCGGCTTCCTGGTCCGGTAGGGAATTCCCCAGGCCGCGGCCAGTGACCGACGCCCTTCCCCCGCGGGTGACTTCCAGGTCCGGTGGCGAATTCCCTGGGCCCGCTGCGGCCGGCGACCAGCCACAGGGTCCCCTCAAGCCGCGGCGGCTGATGCCCCCACCACGCGCGGCCCCCGGAACCAACGGAGAGAATTGGATCGGAAATCCCCAGGCCGCGGAGATCGGTGACCAGGGGGATCCCTTCCAAACACGTGAGACAAACATGTGCCACGAGCGCCACCTACTGGGCAGGATAAGAAAAACAGAACCCAGAGATTTCACAGAAAAATCTTACAACCTTGTTGGGTCCGACACCCAGGAAAATCTGACTAAATGCCCAGATGCCAGCAGCAGAAGATAATGGTTCACACTCAGCAGATTGAGAATATGGCCCAGTCAAAGGAACAAACCAATAGTTCAAATGAGATACAAGAGCTGAGACAACTAATGCTGAATATACGAACAGAAATGGAAAACCTCTTCAAAAATGAAATCGATAAATTGAGGGAGGACATGAAGAAGACATGGGCTGAACATAAAGAAGAAATAGAAAAACTGAAAAAAACAAATCACAGAACTTATGGAAGTGAAGGATAAAGTAGAAAAGATGGAAAAAACAATGGATACCTATAATGATAGATTTAAAGAGACAGAAGATAGAATTAGTGATTTGGAGGATGGAACTTCTGAATTCCAAAAAGAAACAGAAACCATCAGGAAAAGAATGGAAAAATTTGAACAGGGTATCAGGGAACTCAAGGACAATATGAACCGCACAAATATACGTGTTGTGGGTGTCCCAGAAGGAGAAGAGAAGGGAAAAGGAGGAGAACAACTAATGGAAGAAAGTATCACTGAAAATTTCCCAACTCTTATGAAAGACCTAAAATTACAGATCCAAGAATTGCAGCACACCCCAAAGAGATTAGACCCAAATAGGCGTTCTCCAAGACACTTACTAGTTAGAATGTCAGAGGTCAAAGAGAAAGAGAGGATCTTGAAAGCAGCAAGAGAAAAACAATCCATCACATACAAGGGAAACCCAATAAGACTATGTGTAGATTTCTCAGCAGAAACCATGGAGGCTAGAAGACAGTGGGATGATATATTTAAATTACTAAAAGAGAAAAACTGCCAACCAAGACTCCTATATCCAGCAAAATTGTCCTTCAAAAATGAGGGAGAAATTAAAACATTCTCAGACAAAAAGTCACTAAGAGAATTTGTGACCAAGAGACGAGGTCTGCAAGAAATACTAAAGGGAGCACTAGAGTCAGATACAAAAAGACAGAAGAGAGAGGTATGGAGAAGAGTGTAGAAAGAAGGAAAATCAGATATGATATATATAATACAAAAGGCAAAATGTTAGAGGAAAATATTATCCAAACAGTAATAACACTAAATGTTAATGGACTGAATTCCCCAATCAAAAGACATAGATTGGCAGAATGGATTAAAAAACAGGATCCTTCTATATGCTGTCTACAGGAAACACATCTTAGACCCAAAGATAAACATAGGTTAAAAGTGAAAGGTTGGGAAAAGATATTTCATGCAAATAACAACCAGAAAATAGCAGGAGTGGCTATACTAATATCCAACAAATTAGACTTCAAATGTAAAGCAGTTAAAAGAGACAAAGAAGGACACTATATACTAATAAAAGGAAAAATTAAACAAGAAGACATAACAATCATAAATATTTACGCACCAAACCAGAATGCCCCAAAATACGTGAGGAATACACTGCAAACACTGAAAGGGGAAATAGACTCATATACCATAATAGTTGGAGACTTCAATTCCCCACTCTCATCAATAGACAGAACATCTAGACAGAGGATCAATAAAGAAATAGAGAATCTGAATATTACTATAAATGAGCTAGACTTAACAGACATTTATAGGACACTACATCCCACAACAGCAGGATACACCTTTTTCTCAAGTGCTCATGGATCATTCTCAAAGATAGACCATATGCTGGGTCACAAAGCAAGTCTTAACAAATTTAAAAAGATTGAAATCATACACAACACTTTCTCGGATCATAAAGGAATGAAGTTGGAAATCAATAATAGGCGGAGTGCCAGAAAATTCACAAATACGTGGAGGCTCAACAACACACTCCTAAACAACAAGTGGGTCAAAGAAGAAATTGCTAGAGAAATTAGCAAATACCTCGAGGAGAATGAAAATGAAAACACAACATATCAAAACTCATGGGATGCAGCAAAGGCAGTGCTAAGAGGGAAATTTATTGCCCTAAATGCCTATATCAGAAAAGAAGAAAAGGCAAAAATGCAGGAATTAACTGTCCACTTGGAAGAACTGGAGAAAGAACAGCAAACTAATCCTAAAGCAAGCAAAAGGAAAGAAATAACAAAGATTAGAGCAGAAATAAATGAAATTGAAAACATGAAAACAATAGAGAAAATCAATAAGACCAGAAGTTGGTTCTATGAGAAAATCAATAAGATTGCTGGGCCCTTAGCAAGATTGACAAAAGAAGAAGAGAGAGGATGCAAATAAATAAGATGAGAAATGGAAGAGGAGACATAACTACTGACCTCACAGAAATAAAGGAGGTAATAACAGGATACTATGAACAACTTTACGCTAATAAATACAACAATTTAGATGAAATGGACGGGTTCCTGGAAAGACATGAACAACCAACTTTGACTCAAGAAGAAATAGATGACCTCAACAAACCAATCACAAGTAAAGAAATTGAATTAGTCATTCAAAAGCTTCCTAAAAAGAAAAGTCCAGGACCAGACGGCTTCACATCTGAATTCTATCAAACATTCCAGAAAGAATTAGTACCAACTCTCCTCAAACTCTTCAAAAAAATCAAAGTGGAGGGAAAACTACCTAATTCATTCTATGAAGCCAACATCACCCTCATACCAAAACCAGGGAAAGATATTACAAAAAAAGAAAACTACAGGCCAATCTCTCTAATGAATATAGATGCAAAAATCCTCAATAAAATTCTAGCAAATCGTATCCAACAACACATTCAACGAATTATACATCATGACCAAGTAGGATTCATCCCAGGTATGCAAATATGGTTCAACATAAGAAAATCAATTAATGTAATACACCATATCAACAAATCAAAGCAGAAAAATCACATGATCATCTCAATTGATGCAGAGAAGGCATTTGACAAGATTCAACATCCTTTCCTGTTGAAAACACTTCAAAGGATAGGAATACAAGGGAACTTCCTTAAAAAGATAGAGGGAATATATGAAAAACCCACAGCTAATATCATCCTTAATGGGGAAAAATTGAAAACTTTCCCCCTAAGATCAGGAACAAGACAAGGATGTCCACTATCACCAGTATTATTCAACATTGTGTTGGAGGTTCTAGCCAGAGCAATTAGACAAGAAAAAGAAATACAAGGCATCAAAATTGGAAAGGAAGAAGTAAAACTATCACTGTTTGCAGACGATATGATACTATACGTCAAAAACCCGGAAAAATCCACAACAAAACTACTAGAGCTAATAAATGAGTACAGCAAAGTAGCAGGTTACAAGATCAACATTCAAAAATCTGTAGCATTTCTATACACTAGCAATGAACAAGCGGAGGGGGAAATCAAGAAACGAATCCCATTTACAGTTGCAACTAAAAGAATAAAATACCTAGGAATAAATTTAACTAAAGAGACAAAAAACCTATATAAAGAAAACTACAAAAAACTGCTAAAAGAAATCACAGAAGACCTAAATAGATGGAAGGGCATACTGTGTTCATGGATTGGAAGACTAAATATAGTTAAGATGTCAATCCTACCTAAATTGATTTACAGATTCAATGCAATACCAATCAAAATCCCAACAACTTATATTTCAGAAATAGAAAAACCAATAAGCAAATTTATCTGGAAGGGCAGGGTGCCCCGAATTGCTAAAAACATCTTGAGGAAAAAAAACCAAGCTGGAGGTCTTGCACTGCCTGACTTTAAGGCATATTATGAAGCCACAGTGGTCAAAACAGCATGGTATTGGCATAAAGATAGATATATCGACCAATGGAATCAAATAGAGTGCTCAGATATAGACCGTCTCATCTATGGACATTTGATCTTTGATAAGGCAGTCAAGCCAACTCACCTGGGATAGAACAGTCTCTTCTATAAATGGTGCCTAGAGAACTGGATATCCATATGCAAAAGAATGAAAGAAGACCCATATCTTACACCCTACACAAAAGTTAACTCAATGCATCAAAGATCTAAACATTAGGTCTAAGACCATAAAACAGTTAGAGGAAAATGTAGGGAGATATCTTATGAATCTTACAATTGGAGGCAGTTTTATGGACCTTAAACCTAAAGCAAGAGCACTGAAGAAGGAAATAAATAAATGGGAACTCCTCAAAATTAAATACTTTTGTGCATCAAAGAACTTCATCAAGAAAGTAGAAAGACAGCCTACACAATGGGAAACAATATTTGGAAACGACATATCAGATAAAGGTCCAGTATCCAGAATTTATAAAGAGATTGTTCAACTCAACAACAAAAAGACAGCCAACCCAATTACAAAATGGGAAAAAGACTTGAATAGACACCTCTCAGAGGAGGAAATACAAATGGCCAAAAAGCACATGAAGAGATGCTCAATTTCCCTGGCCATTAGAGAAATGCAAATCAAAACCACAATGAGATATCATCTCACACCCACCAGAATGGCCATTATCAACAAAACAGAAAATGACAAGTGCTGGAGAGGATACGGTGAAAGAGGCACACTTATCCACTGTTGGTGGGAATGTCAAATGGTGCAACCACTGTGGAAGGCAGTTTGGTGGTTCCTCAAAAAGCTGAATATAGAATTGCCATATGACCCAGCAATACCATTGCTGGGGATCTACTCAAAGGAATCAAGGGCAAAAACTCAAACGGACATTTGCACACCAATGTTTATAGCAGCGTTATTTACAATTGCAAAGAGATGGAAACAGCCAAAATGTCCATCAACAGACGAGTGGCTAAACAAACTGTGGTATATACATGCGATGGAATATTATGCAGCTTTAAGACAGGATAAAATTATAAAGCATGTAATAACATGGATGGACCTAGAGAACATTATGCTGAGTGAGTCTAGCCAAAAACTAAAAGACAAATACTGTATGGGCCCAATGATGTGAATCGACATTCGAGAATAAACTTGGAATATGACATTGGTAACAGAGTTCAGCAGGAGTTAGAAACAGGGTAAGATAATGGGTAATTGGAGCTGAAGGGATACAGACTGTGCAACAGGACTAGATACAAAAACTTCAAAAATGGACAGCACAATAATACCTAATTGTAAAGGAATCATGTTAAAACACTGAATGAAGCTGCATCCGAGCTATAGGTTTTTGTTTTGTTTTGTTTTGTTTTGTTTTGTTCTTACTATTATTACTTTTATTTTTTTCTCTATATTGACATTCTATATCTTTTTCAGTTGTGTTGCTAGTTCTTCTAAACCGATGCAAATGTACTAAGAAATGATGATCATGCATCTATGTGATGATGTTAAGAATTACTGATTGCATATGTAGAATGGTATGATTTCTAAATGTTGGGTTAATTTCTTTTTTTCCGTTAATTAATAAAAAAAAAAGATAGCCTTGAAATTGGGGTGGTCTGAATCAAGGACCTTCTCTAATGAACGTTAGGTGTTATCTTTAGTAATCATGGGAGTCTATAGTTGAAAAACAGGTTAAGGAGGCATAAGTAGGGTCAGTTAAAAGGATTTTGCAATCACAAGATAAAGGCTATATAGTTATACAAGCATTATCAAAAGTCTAGGCAGCTTGATTAGAAGTCAATAATTTCAGATATTTCCCTCTGTCTATTCTAATATACTAGAAAGTAAAGAGAAATGTCTGCATAATGATTTAGTAATCATAATCATGTCTTAAATCCTAACTTCTTGTTTACATAGGGACATGGAAAAGTTCATTTAAGATTTATAGTGGAACTTTACCCTCTATTTGAAACTCTTTACAAAGTAGTGTAAGAAATGTATTTCGTGATTTAGATGAAAATATTATTCATATCTTTATAAAAAAAGATGAGAATTGATAACTGTTTTCTTCTATAGGCCTAGTGGTCCCTTCAGTTTTGCTTCCAATGAATGTCCTATAAGTATATAAAATGTTCTATATATAAATATAACTTCATTTATAAATAATTCCCTTCAAAATTCCAGGCCAGAAATTTTTGAGAAAACCTACCAGTTCAATGCCAAAAAAGGACATATTTGAAAAGATTGAGGGAAACTGAGGAAATAGTTACATGAAGAGAAGATGAACCGGCACTCTCAAGAGGCTGACCCCAAGGGCAGTGCATAAGACGTAAATGGTTAGGACGTGGTTGGTGGAATGGGCCATCTTTGGCCCCTTATTTCCTTCCCGTATTTACATCCTTCCTCCCTTTTCTCCCGGCATGTTTGTATCATAGTTATCATCTCGCTGGTGGCATCCTATTTTGGCCCATAGATCAGCGAGAACATCTTATCCCTCAGTATTTCCCCATGATGTTTCCCATTTTCTCATGATCCCACTGGTGTAAAGAGCCAGCTAATTGAATAAAGAAAAAACTAATGATGAAATAATGTAATGTATAAAAGTACCTATTATCTACCATTAACACATATGAAATTTAAAAAGAATATCCAATGCCTCGATGACACCCATTCCTCAGCTGAAGTATGTAGCAGGAGTAGGTGAAGTAGGTATTATTCTGAGTAAAACAGGTGGTTGCTTGCCACACATTTATGGGACAAAGTTCACAAACTCAAAGGCCTGCTGGAGTGTGGCAGAAAATGCAGATTAGTGAAGCAGACCAGGTGTAAGACAATAGCAAAAAACAAACAAACAAACAAACCTGGGATCATGTTCCATATAAATACAGCAGGTGGCACTTGGCTACACCAGTAGTTGTCAAGCAGAAACACAACTCTTACGTAATGTTGCCAGATCTTCCATTTGTTTAACAGCAGCTGAGAATCATCATTATATGAAATTCCCCTATTTTGAAAATGTAGTGCAAGCCAAAGAAAATACTTCTGGGTACTTGCAGCTTACAACTTCTGCTCTAAGAGGTTATTTATCAACTGCAGCCTTGTCAATTCCATATGTTGATCATTCCAAAGTGATCAGAAAAGACATCCAAAAAGTTCCTGGCCCCAAAATAGCTTAAATCACTTTGGAGTTTTGCTACTTTGTTTTGAAAATTGAGAGTTTTCCAAGATCTCAAAGATTCCTTCTAGAATAAAGTGAAATCTTTTCCCTTTTATATCTTGTGTAGCGATGATATGATTTGATACACAGTCTATTTATATTTATATGTTGTCAATATCTTTAAATAAAGTTTGTGTAATTATTAGGTAGTCAATTTGCCTCGATTTTATGAAAACCTGGTATTTTGGCTTCCTGAATTACATAAAATACTTTCTAGATTTCTTTACAAAAAATGGGGGTAGACATTTTGAAAACTAGATCAGCAAATACATCATTTGATTTTTTATGCATTTATTATGCATTTATTAAGATAAAATAAAGAAAAAACTTCATATTGAAGAATTAAAATTTGATGAGTTTTGAAATACAGCCATGAAACTTCACTACAATCAAACTTACAAATATTTCTATTATCCACAGAAGTTTCATTGTGCCCCTTTGTAATCTATTCTTCCTTCCATTCTTTTTTCCCAGGCAACCACTGCTCAGTTTTCTGTTACAGTCGATAGACTTAAATTTTATAGAAATTTATATAAATGGAAATTTATCATGTCTTCTCTTTTTTACCCAGCTTCTTTCATTCAGTATAATGATTTTGCAATTCATTCATGTTATTTTATGTATCAACAGTCCATTCATTTTTATTGCTAAGCAAAATTCCATTGTATGGATATACCATATTTTATTTATCCATTCACTTATTGATGAGCATTTTTAACTGTTGTGAATAAAGATTCTGGGATCATTTGTGTAGATGTTTCTGTGTGGACAAATGCTTACATTTCTCTTGGGCAAATACCTCAGAGAGTAGAATGGCTGAGTTCATGCTTAAATTTTGAAGAAATTGACAAACATTTCCAAAGTGGTTGTACCATTTTACATTTTCATAAGCAGTGATGAATTCCAGTTGCTCCACACCTTTGTCTATACTCAGTGTTTGGTCTTTTTAATTTCACTCATTCTAATACGTGTGCAATACATGTGCTGTGTTTTAATATGGTTATCATTTTCATTTTCCTGATGACTAATGATGCTGAATATCTTCTGTAACTAGTGGCTAATCAGATATCTTCCTTTGTGATATGTCTGTTAAAATCATTTGCCCATTTTTTATTGGGTATATATTGTCTTCTTTTTGAGTAATAAATATTCTCTGTATCTTCTGGACATGAATTCTTCAACTGATATAAATTTAATGGTTTTAGTTTTTCAATTTAAGGTATGATTAATTTTGAGTTAATTTTGTGTGTAAGTTGCTAAATTCATCTTTTTACATATGGATATCCAATTTCCCATCATCATTTGTTGAAATGACTATGATCCTTATCAAGTTAGTGTTTGAATATGATTCAAGGTAAGGATTGATGCTTTTTTTTACTCATTTAGATATATAGTTTATCTAGCATTATTTGTTGAAAAGATTTTCCTTTTAAAATGGATTGATTTGGCAATTTACTGTGTTAAAAATCAATTTCTGATATGTGTGGGCCTATTCCTGGACTCTATATTGTGCTCCATTGATCTATTTATCTATCTCTTTTGTAATAGATTACATTCATTGTGGTAAATAAGGGAAAAAGACAAAGAAAAAGTAAGTAAGAGAAGAGCATTATTTTTGTATATGATTGTAATGCAGGAAAATTTTATTTTATCTTTTAGGAGGTTATTAAACAATGTGGAATGTGGAGAACCAATTTATTAAATTTATTTTTTAAATTTAATAAATTTAATTTATTTATTAAATTTATTAAAGCCAATTTATTAAATTGGCTTGGTTTTTCTAGGTCCTTTATATTTTTATGCAATTTTTTTAGAATCAGATTGTCAATTTCTATTAAAAAAAACAAGATTTTGATTGGGATTACCTTGGATCTAGAAATAAATTTGTAAAGAATGGCCATTTTAACAATAGAGTCTTCCAATACCTGAACATAGACTGTCTCTCCACTTATTTAGACCTTCTTTAATTTCTTTCAAAAGGGTTTGCTTATATTTGTTCCTATTACTTTTTTTTAACATGGGCAGGCACTGGGCATTGAACCTGGGTCTCCAGTATGGTAGGCAAGAACTTTGCCACTGAGCCATTGTTGACTGCCCTGGATTTATTTCTAGGTACATTTTGTTTTGATGGTACTGCAAATAGAACTACGTTATAAAATTTCATTTAAAATTGTCTATAATATATAATATTACAATTGATTTTTAAATTAACTTTGTGTCCTGTAACTTTGTTAAATTCACTTATTAGTTCTAGTAGCTGTTTTGAGATTTTTAAAATGTGAACAATGATATCATTTTCAAAAGACAATTTCACTTTTTCCTTTCTGCACTTTATTTCTTTTTCTTGCTGCAAAAGCAAGCAATCTTCAGATAGTATCTTCAGTACAATGTTTCACAAGGCGAAATTGAAAGTGGAGAGTGAGCACTCGATTTTTTGGCTACAGGCTGGGGAATAACTAATTATTTCCACATTAAAGATGTTGCTTGTGCCAATTATCAACATACTGTCTCTTTTCCTTCTGTCATGTGGCTGTCAACATCGGCAGGACATCCAATCATGTCACCTTCCATAGAAGTTTTATTTATTTTTTAATTTTTCCAAACAGATACTCCCTTTCCCTCTCTCCCTCCATTCTCTTGGTAAACTCCAATCTACTGTCTGTCTCTGTATATTTTCTATTTCTACTAGTCTCTTATATGTGATATGAAATATTTGTCTCCTGTGCTTTATTAACTTCACTGATCATAATGTTTTCAATTTCTTCCATGTTCTGGCATGTCTCATAACTTAATTCATTCTCAAGGCTGAATGATATTCTATTGTGTTTATTATCATATTTTGTTTATCTATTCATTTGTTGGTGGACACTTGGGTTGTTTCCACCTTTTACCTAATGTGAATAATGCTACCATAAGTATTGGTGTACAAGGATCTGTTTGAGTCCCTATGTTCAATTCTTTAGGATGTATATCTGGCTAGTTATCTAGCCAGGTCAAATGCTAATTTTACATTTAACTTTTTCAAGAACCGCAATATGGCTTTCTGTTGTGGCTGAATCACTTTACATTCCAATCAGCAATGTATGATTTCTCCCTATCCTTGTCGATACTTGTTATTTTCAGTTTTTTTAAATCTCCATTCTTGTGTGTATGAAGTTGTATTTGATTATAGTTTTGATTTGCATTTTCATAAAAGCTAATGATATCTGATAGTATATGCTTATTGGCTATTTGCATATTTTCTTTGGAGAAAGGTCTGTTTCAGTCCTTTGTGTATTTTAATTTGGATTGTTCATCTTTTTGTTACATTGTAAATGTTCTTTATATATTTGGGGTATTACACCCTTTCTGGTATTGTAACTATTTTCCCCCATTCTGTAGGCTGTCTTTTCACTTTAAAAAAAAAATACTTTCTGTGGGCACACGTAAGTGTTTTATTTTGATGAAGCCATATTTAGATATTGTTTCATTTGTTTCTCATATTTTTGGTGACTACCTAAAAATCCGTTATCAAATTCCAGGTCATGAAGATTTGCCCCTATGTCTTTTTCTAAAAGTTTTATAGTTTTAGCTTTTATTACTCGGTATGGATTTCCAGCATGTACCAATAGTACCTTAGCAGGCAGGTTCCAAGTGAGTCTCATCAGTTCCCAGCAGGCAGCTTCCCAGATGATCTCACTAACAATCTAGGTGTTTGCCCCCAGTTGAGAGTGCTTCACTTTGGAACCTCAGAAAACTTCCACTTTCCGGGGGGCCATTAAATATTCCCTTTGCAACAAGTTCTGTATTTCAACCTGCCAAAAAGACTTTCTTTTTTCCCTCCATTTGGTATTTTGTCTCAGGCCTGAAGGTAGTATCTTCACCCATATCTGCTATGCATGTGTTTGTTAAGTTCTCTTTGCCCTATTCTGTAGCTAACCCTATGATAATTAATATTCTTTATATTAAATTTTCTCAGTTAAAATGATTGGTAGCCTTTGTACTGAATGAAACTTAAATAATATGTTGACTGTAGATTATTTATTTATCTCATTAAATATATGCTTATATAGCTTCCTTTTTATTATTTCATTTTAGTCAAGAACATTAAAATATAACTAATTAATAATCACTGGAAAACCTGTAATGTGGAAATTCTTCTTAAAATATTAAGTAAGGGACTGATGAATTAAAAATTTATAAATAAATAATGGGCATATTAGCTAGGGTTCTCCAGAGAGACAGATTCAGCAGGAGATATTTGTAAATATGAAAGTTATAAAAGGGTCTCATGTAACCATGGGGATTTAAGAGTCCAAGATCTGTAGGGCAGGCTGCGAACTGGCAGCTCCAATGAAGTTCCTCAAGAAACTGTCAGGAGAGGCTGGCTGCTGAAGCAAACTAGAACAATCACTCATTGTAGAAGACACTCCCTTTACCTGATTGCAAATGCAATCAGCTGTGGATGTAGCCAACATGGACATTATTTAAGTCCATGAAATGTCCTCAGAGCAACAGACAGGCCAGTACTTGTCCAACAAGACAACCAGGCACCACTACCTGGCCAAGTTGACACATGAACCTGACCATCACAGGAGGATAAAGGGTAAGAAATTGGGTAGATTGAAGTACTAGTGGTCAGTGAGAGGGAGGGGTAAGGGGTGTGGGATGTATGAGTTTTTGTTGTTTTTTTTTTAATTTATTTTTCTGGAGTGATGCAAATGTTCTAAATATGGTCATGGTGATGAATACACAACTATGTGATAGTATTGTGAGCTATTGATTGTATACTATTGATGGACTGTATGTGTTTGAAGTTTTCTCAATAAAACTTTTTTTTTTAATTAAGTAAGGGAAAAGCATTTTTGTTTTTCATATGAATTAAAGTTAGGAGAGAACACTGGTGCAATTAAACCAAATTATTTATTATTTAATACTTGTTTTGCATCTCTACTTAAACAAATACCTAAGCAGAGAAGTAAATTGGTAAATCCTGTTTTATTTTTCTACACATTACATTTTTTCATCTTTTTCTGGTATTAATGAAGTGAGTGTTTTCTCTGCTAGAAATGAAATATGGATTTCTTTTGGGAAGAATTTATTTTCACCTACTATTATCTATTCCATTACATTTATCATTGTATTTTATGTGCTATTATTAAAAATAAGGTTGCAATGTAGAAGATCCTGTGACATTTTCTCTGAGCAGAGAACTCAGAAATCCTTTTTGGGTTTCCCCAAGATACTAGAATGGTAGTGAAAACATTTTTCCCAGTTTTGAAAACAGTCAACCACATTTTGGATACACCAGTTTAGTTAAAATGATGCCTGATTGAAATCCAGCAAATAATTTAACTCCTACTCAAATGTTGCTTCTGGCTTAAATCTCAGGAAAAAAAATATAACTTATTGTGGATATACAACTTCTTGTAGGAGATAAGGGGAATCAGAAAATAAGTATACACACAGACTTGAAGAAAAATCTTTCCTTGAGCTTTTTGCTGGGTTCTCCAATCAGAATATAAACTTGGTTTTAGCTCAATAACAGCACTATATCTGAGTCTTGCCTACATTTGCTCTTCAGTTGAATCCCTCCAAAATATTTCTATGTTGTAGATTGCTTTGTTACAACTCACAGGAACAAATTTGTTGATCATGCAGAGTGAGTTTACTGAATTTACTGCTTGTAAGTTAGAATGTCATATTTATGAGTCTTAGTAATTGTTCTAGTTTCTTGGCTGCTGTAATGCAATATACCAGAAACAGGATGGCTTTTGAAAAGGGGAATTTAATAAATTGCTAGTTTACAGTTCTAAGGTTGAGAAAATGTCCCAATTAAAACAAGTCTATAGTCTAATAGACTATAGATAAGGCATCCAGGGAAAGATACCTTGATTCAAGAAAGCCAATAAAGTTTGGGGTCTGTCTCTCAAGTGAGAAGGCACATGGCAAACAGGGTTAGAGTTTCTCTCTCATTTGGAAAGGCATGTGGCGAACATGGCATCATTTGTTAGCCTTCTCTCCTGGCTTACTTTCATGAAGCTATCTGGGAGGCGTTTTCCTTCTTCATCTCCAAAGTGCTGGCTGATGGACTCTCTGCATCTCGTGGCTGTGTTGTTCTTCTCTGCTCTCTCTGAATCGCTCTCATTCTCCAAAATGTTTCCCTCTTTTATAGGACTTCAGAAACTAATGAAGACCCACCCAAATGGGTGGAGACATGCCTCCACCTAATCCAGTTTAACAATCACTCTTGATCACTCAAGATCGCATCAAGATATGACTCCCTAAATCACATCTCCAAGGAAATGATCTAATTACAGTTTCAAATATACAGTACTGAATAGGGATTAGAAGAAATGGCTACCTTTACAAAATGGGATTAAGATTTAATTGTGGCTTTTTTAGGGTACATACATCCTTTCAATCCAGCACAGTAATGTTTCAAAAGGGGGACCTAAGAAGAATATATAGAGAGTCTAGCCTTTAATTTCTTTAATATGTGTCTTTCCAGGTCAGTAACTGGTTAGTTAGAAAGTCTAGATCTTATTAATTTCTCCAGGGCAATTGTTTTTTTTGTTTTGCTTTCTTGGGGATGGCCAGGATCCTCCTATTTGGCACTTGGCAATTTGGCAGTTTATGCAAAATTGAATCCAACCTAATACTGTAGCAATCTGTCATCATATTCTAAAGGAATATACAAAGATGTGAAAGTGGTCCAAAGAAAACCTGACAGGAAACTTATCAAAATAATGTTTGGTTAATTTAAAAGTCAAATTTACAATGACTAAACTGTAAATTTTTCAAAGAGACCAAGGCTACATTTTCCCATTCAATTGGCACATATTTATTGAGTATGAACTAGGTGGCAGGTACTGTTCCAGGTCTCATAGAATGAATGCTCTCATTGTGGGAGGCAGATAATAAATTAAAAAAAATGGAGAATCGAATATCATAATTTCCAGTAATTATGAGTGTCCAGAAGGAAATTAAACATGGCAATGATGTAGAAAATAACTGGGATAATTGAGGAATAGGCTTACTAAGAGAATGGCATTGGAGCTGAGACTAAAATAATATGAAGTCAGCCCTCTGGAGACCTATGAAAGAGCATTTCCAATACAAAGATGACCACATACCATGGCCCTGACACAGCACTGGGTTTATTTATTTTATTATGATTATTATTCATTCATTTATCTATTTTTGGCAAGGGCAGGCTCTGGGAATTGAACTGGGATCCCTGGCATGGCAGGTGAGACGTCTGCCACTGAGCCACCACTGCCCACCCCAGCACTGGGTTTATTTTATAACCAGATTCTTTCTTATTTATATATTTTTAATTACTTCCGATGCTTAAAAGTATAAAGAGCCATAAATGGGGAGGAAGAGCAGCAGTGGTTTCAGGAGAAGCAGAATTCAGTTACAAATCTAATGCAGTAGTTTTGGGGACAGATAATTCCCTGCATGTTCACATTCTGTTTGCACAGGGAGGTGTTTCCTTTCCTGCAATATCAGCCTAATTATTTTACATATTTAGAAATACGGGGTAGGGGTGGGGAATGACTTGGTTGCCATATTCTTCATGTTACTAGGCAATATCACAACCAGCTCTTGAGCACATTTCAATTTCCAGTTGAAATTTGACATCTTTTTTTTGGTTAAATCTCTTTCAGTTTGTACAAAAGAAAATTGAAGCTCTTAAATATTTTGTTTATATTTCAAATTACTAATCTATTTGTCCAAATGTGTGAACAGTAACTTGACAAAAGCAAACTGGCAAAAAAAGCAGATGGTAATTAATAATAAAAAATAAAGCAAGTCTTAGTTGCCATAGCAATTTTTCATAAATTAAAAAAAATATATATATAGGATATAAGATAGATTTTTTCTAAACTAACAAACCCAGACTATCACCAATTAATAAAAATTTTTAAAAAAATATGTAAAATTATGCATGCAAGTTTAAAGAAACTATCAGGTAAAGAAAAAGAAAAATAAAGCTAATTTGATAAAATAATAGATAATATAATCATTTTTGAGGTTTAATGTATTATTAGTATCCAACATAAGGTTAAAACAAAGTAATTTAAAAGTCAATCAGATGTTAGTAAAAAAGGAGATATGCATACCCACAAGACCAAAATGAATTTTTATCTCTTTCTCCTTTACTAAAAATAAAGAAGAGTGTACCTCCATTAATCCAGCTACTCTGGGAAAATTGTCACAGTGACAGTATTAACCAAATTGCATAAATGATAGCTAACTCATAATGCTCCTGAATTAAAATTAATTTAGCTTTAGCTAACTTTCAATTGAAGGAATGCTCATTGCATGCTCTCATTGGCTGCTATACCCTATATCTTATACCCTAAAATTGTATGTTTTTTTAAATCATGTTCCTTTGACTATTATCAAAAATACTATATTGCTAACTGGTGAGAATGAGATGTCTTTATTTGATCTACATTTTTGTCTTCAATACAGAGAGCATGATCATGAAAGAGTGGCTGGGAGCCTATGAAAAATAAGAAAAATAATTATTTTACTAATAACAATTAAATAGCCAGAGTTTTTTTTAACTATGTCAAATGTAGGCTATGATTCGCCTTTTCAAATGATCTTCACGTGACACCCAGAGAAGTTCTTCAGAAGAAAGTTTCTCTATTCTTTTCCTGAAGAATATAATTCAGAAACCCAGGGCAGATGTGTAGGATGGGTAAACCATTCACCTTGTTTTTTCAGTTCTCAGAAGGCTCATATTTAGAATGAGAAACTTTAACAAGATAATAAAAATATTGAGGAGTGATTGCTTTGACATGTGTTTGTTTTTCTCAGCAATAAAGGGAGTGATTTGTAGGATGGCTTCTAAGCAGTGTGGGCTTTACAGACAACATTATGAAATGAGGGTTTTAGACAGTTTGTTAGATTTACTTTATTCTTATATTGTTTTGGAATCATCTTATCTAATCAAAACAGTGACGCAGTTCTTTTTTTTTTTTTACAGAATAATTTTAAGTAGTCCTGGCTAGATGTTCAATCTAAGCTTTTACAGGAGAAATGTACAAACAAATAATTAGGAACTATGAATTCATCCAGTAGGGATACAAAAGAATCCTTTTGAAAGACTGATATATCACAGAAAGGATGTTTTTTTTTAACTTGTCAGGAGCATGATGAAAACAGTTCCATGTGAGAAATTGAAATGTTCTTCATTGGAGGGGATTTCTATTTAATTTTATATTTGGGGATTATAAATTAAAGGCTGTTTTATAGGAATTAAAATGTTTGGACACTTGGGAGGGCCACGATGGCTCAGCAGGCAGAGTTCTCACGTGTCATGCCGGAGACCCGGGTTCAGTTCCAGATGCCTGCCCATGCAAAGAAAAGAAAAACCCTAAATAAAATGTTTGGACGCTCCAGATGATGTAAGGGGATGACATTTGTAATCATAAAATAAAGACCATTTTTGTATGTATTACTGCTTTTGATTTGGTTCAACTTCTTACGCTAGTAGCAGTAAAACCTAGAGTTAGTGCTCAAAGATTTGTTGAATATTGAGTGAGTGGATCTCCTTAATATTTCGGCAACTTTATATTAAGGATCTGAACATTTCAAATCAATTAAGTCATTATGTTCTACGGTGTCAGGAAATTGGTCTGCATTTCTAAATAACTGCTCGTTATTGTTTAAGTCAGGGGAAAATTCTCCCACAATTTCTCCATATAAGATGGGAATAAACACCACTTCTGTATATTATGGGTGCTTTAAATCTTTTTGAACTTGGGGGTGGGGGGTGGAATACTGTTTAAATCCAATGCAAAGAGAGTATTTAGTGATATATTAACTCTAGATTCTATTTTGTGTGTTTGTGTGTGTGTGTGTGTGTGCACTTGAACAGTTACTTTGGTTGCTATCTTTACTTTGAGGGTCCATGGGTGATAATAGATTTGAAATAGATAATTGCTTTTTTTCATTTACTGTGCCCCATTTATTTTACATCATGGTGTTAGAGAGTCACTAATAGATTACATGGACTTCTGGATCTGAGACAAATAGGAAATGTATCTTATCTGAAAATAAGTGTGAAGTCATTAGACTCCACCAATTCTAATTTTCAGGTTAAATTACTTTGTGCTATAAATATGATTATTTTTCAGATAAGTCATAGAAAATTAGTAACACATATTAGAAAATTACTTGAGCTTAGTAAATGACTTTTACTCAAAAGAAAGTATTTTATAACTTTTACTTTTTAGAATATATTAAGATTTTTAAAAACAATATATGATTATCTTTTGATTAGGCTAAGGCATTTTAAATTATATCAATACTGCAGTTACATTGTATTTTCAAATATTCTCTTAGATGTGAAACTGATCTTTCCAGCTCAATTGAATATTTGAAGAAAGTGTTGGGTTCATCAACGGGTGTCTATATGTGTTGTGAGTGTGTATTCAACTAACTTTTAGCCAGTGGTTACTGAACTCTATATGCTTTTGCAAGTGCCATATGATACAGTTCTCACATGGGTTGTAATTATTTGTAACCCGATTAAAAAAATAAGGTGAGAGGTTAAATCATGTGCTCAGGTACAGACGGAGAGCAAATGTTAAAAGCTGAATTGCATTCTAGGTTTTCCTGACTTAATGTCAGGGCCATTTTCTATCCACCTCACCTTTTCCAAACTAACTACAGTGGTAACAGTGGGAGTGGGGTCTCCAAGAATTTTCTACAGGGTTTTAACCTTTATATATGTCACGTAAGCCTTCTTATATAGACAGTCATGTGCTGCAAGAACAAGTTGCAGCACAGACGTACGAAAGAAAATTTTACTAGTACTCACAGGTCCTAGAAAAGGCAGGAGCAGCATACCTCCCAGAGTCACGTGAGAAATATGTCAGGAGCGCTGGTTCAACCAGGTAAGCACAGAAATGCTTTGTCATGGGCTTGAGGTGCTTTCTTTTTTAAACTTTTTTTATTGTATAGTATTACAAATATACAAAGCAAAGAAATAAAAATGCAATAGTTTTCAAAGTACTCTTCAACAAGTGATTACAGGACAGATTCCAGAGTCTGTCATGGGCTACCATGCGATCCTCTCATATTTTTCCTTCTAACTGCCCAAGAATATAGGAGGCTAGAGGGCTTAAATACTTTTTCTATCACCACAATCAACTTTATTTTCCCTTCTTTTTTGTGAACAATAACATATATACAAAAAAGTTATAAATTTCCAAGCACAGCACTACAATTAGTTGTAGAACATATTTCAGACTTTGACATAGGGTACAATTTCAGACTTTAGGTTTTCACTTTTAGCTGCTCTAAAATACTGGAGACTAAAACAGATATCAATTTAATGATTCAGCATTCATATTCATTTGTTAAATCCTGTCTTCTATGTGTAATTTCACCATCACTTCTGATCTTTCCCTACCTTTCACTGGGGTTGTTTGGGCTATGACAATTCTAAATTTTTATATTGGAAGGGTCTGTCACTAATATGGGGCAAGGAGATGGAACTATCTGATGTTCTGGAGAGGTTGGACTAGGTTTCAGGATTTATCTGGACTAGGGACCCATATGTAGGTTCCTGGCAAGTTACTCTAGTGTCTGGAACCCTTGTGGAATCTTATAAACTGCCCTAGGTGTTCTTTAGGATTGGATGGAATGGTCCTGGTTGGGGGTTGACAGGTTATGATAGGTAGCAAGGTCTGCCTGAAGCTGCTTATGAGCAACCTCCAGAGCAGCCTCTCGACTCTATTTGAACTCTCTGTGCCACTGATACTTATCAGGTACACTTCTTTTCTCCTATTGGTCAGGATGAAATTGTTGATCCCACAGTGCCAGGTCTGGATTCATCCCCCCTGGGAGTCATCTTCCATGTTGCCAGGGAGACTTTCACCCCTGGATGTCATGTACTACATAGGGGGGAGGGCAATGATTTCATTTGCAGAGTTGGGCTTAGAGACTGAGGCCACATCTGAGTAACAACAGAGGTCCTCCAGAAGAAACTCTTAGGCATGCCTGTAATATACCGTCCTCTTCATATGATCCTGATGTTGGGAGAAGAGAGAAAATGTTAGGAAGGATACAGATTTATATTCACTCTCCTACATTTATCACTTGTGAAGGTTTAACTATTGCCATTAGAAAGAACATTGACTCTTTGTTGTGTATAATTGGTAGAGTTGTCAAGCAAGCCTTCCTCAAATCATTTAGCAAAGAGAAAGCAGAAAAAGATCACTTAACGTTAATTACTGTGTGAGTCTGGTTTACAGTTGCATTCACTGATGGAATACTTCAGAGTTTAAATTTACTCTGGTGATTTATTTCCAGGCCTGGGTTGAATAGGTTGTAGGTCTTCTCAGAAAACTGCATACTTAGTCCTGGAGGCAATAGCCCCAGGTTCACAATTCTAATTTATCACCCAGAAACATCTGCGGTATGTCTGTTGCCATCGCTTTGCCATTTAAATACAATTTTTACCATTTTCATACGTTTGTGTCTTTCTTACAAATTGGACATTATTTAAATTATGTGGAGTAGTCCTTACTCTCTTAAGTGAATTTCAGTAGACTCCCATTTAGAATTGTGCCTGGTTGTTTATATGCAGCTATGAAACAAGCTTTGAAAAGAAATTAACAATGAAGAAACCACATATCTAACATGGCTAGCCTGTGTAAAGTTGTATCCTTCTAGTCCTCTAACACTGGAATTTTCAGAGGAATCTATTTCAATTTTTAGAGCACTTTTGCAAAGACAGTTATATCTTTAGTCACTGTTTCACACCATCAATCAAAAATCTTCACGTAATTAATACATAAGACATCTTCTCCTTTTATGTTCAGAGAACAATAAGCAAATATTCTAACGTTCTTTGATTCAGTTAGATTTGTGCTATTGTTTAGCCTAACTGAAATCATCAAAGCAAAGAAGAGCCAGTTATCTGTGGTTTTGCTGCTGGTTATTCGGCATATATGTGTGTGCACACACAAACACATTGGCCTTGGCATTGAGAGAGCAGGGAGTGCTTGGTATGGGGTTGGAGGCAGTAGTAGCGTGGGGTTATAGGACACGAATGCACTACACCTCCGAGGGAGTATGTCCCAATTCTCACTGGTTCTGAATTTTATTGCTGGCCCAGATTCATGCCCTCACTCATTTACTTATTCCTTCACTTCTTCAAGCCTGTGCTGGAAACAACAGCAGTAAAAAGATACTTGAAACAGTGTGTGTACCATTCACATGACAGAACATCAATGTTCAGGGTCGTTACCTATAATAGCAGCAGCTTCTCTGCCCTTGAGGAAGGGATGCCCTTCCCCTGAGTGATCTCTGCTCTCAGTGTAAGACACAACCATTACATAGGAAGAGCAGATAGCTTTCTGCCTCAGACCTTTTCTACCTCTAGCTCCAGTGAAGAAACAGGAAAATATGGCATTCTTTTCCTTCATATTAAATTATCAAAAGTTACCTATTTTAGAACTCAGCACTTAGAAGCAAAAGAAAAGCAAATTATCCCAAATTGAGGGCTAAATTCATCAGTCATTCATTAGGAAAATGAAATTGGTAACTGATTTCCAGTCGACCTTTAAGCTGCATAGTAAATGCGTTAGGCTCTTTGACGTTGGTGAAAAATTACCATTTTAAACTGGCATTCAGTTAGAATATTTGTACAAAGCAAAATGAAATTTTAAATAATTCTGCTACATTTGAACAGAATACTCACAAGTGAGGAAATAAAGTCACTAATAATATGAAAATATAATATGAAAGATAATTTCTTTCACAATAAAAGAAATGTTCAGTCGATGATTAGGAGAAGCCCATTTTCTCTTAACAATGACAAATTTATAGAAGGTAAAAGAGAAAGTGATACTTATATGCTGTTGGGTTAGGGGAAGTTTGAATATGAGTTTTAGGAAGTCATTATACATTAGAAGCCTTAATACATCTATGTAGTTTTACTTTATCTAGGTTATTTGAAAAAAAATAATAATTGGAAAAAGATGTATATTCAAGGATGTTTACTATTAAAATCTGTGAACAGATTAAATGTTTAGTGGTAAGGAGAATGATTAAATATGTCGCTGAGTTACCATATAGTGTGATGCTAAATAGTCACTGAAATATGAGAAGGATCTATATTTATTGATATTTAAAAGATTTTTATAACTAATTATAAGTGAAAGGCATATTAACAAATAGTATCTGTAGTAAAATTCCATTTTTGTTTCACAATTGTCTGTGTACATATATACATAAATCCATGGACAGAAGCCTAGAAGGAAATATAACCAAATAGTAATAATAATCACATCCGGGGGAAGGGACAATAGGCAATTATCTCTTGCCTCCTATTTTGAAGTTTCTGTAGTTAGGCAAAAAAATGGTAATTACTTTTGAGGGGAAAAAATATTGCTCTTTTCCAAGGGAAGCATGCAATCTTTTTAGGTTTAAAAAGATTTCAGTAAGTGTAATTTATAGCAGAGGAGTTTATTCTTATCACCCATCATGGACAATTAAAAATTGTTAAAATTATTCAAAAACAAAATTACCTAAGGGTTTTGGCCATGCATGCTGTTGATTATACTAATATGTATGCACAACATTGCGATTTCTTGTCACATAAGGAGTATTATTTGGTTAAGTAACTTACATAGTTGGCAGTTTTAGTCATGAAGAACCATTAGACCTCAATTTAAGGTCTTGTAACCCTAGACCTTAATTTTTGAATGAATGAAATACTAGTGTATCAGATCAATCAAATGGCCTCTTTATGATTAGGTACTTCTGAGTTCAGTGAAATCTAATTCAGTAATCATATATTAACTAAAACAAAGAGAAAAGATATGAATGGCAAATCATTAAATAAGTTAACTTTATGGGGCATAATTAATATATATGGCATAATGATTGGAGCTCAGGTTTGGGCTATAGAATACATTATGTATTTTGACTCCTTATTAACTCTCTGTGTTATGGAAAACACCTACTCCCTTCTGTGTTTTTTATCTTCATAAGATAAATATGTATTTGAACATTTTCTCATGGATGTGTGCTGAGGATTAAATGATTAGTGCATTAACATGCTTAGAACAGTGCCTGGTACTTCGAATTTAATACTAGAAGGGCACTGCTCAATTTTGTGGATTCGGGCACCGTTTCTAGCACCTCTTACTTGATCTCTAAAAAGGACGTAGCTTTTGCTACTTCTATCAGAGGTTCCAAAGTCTTGCTAACACCCTCATTTTAAATGGAGTAGTAGAAAGAAATAACAAAAGAGTTTGATAACCTACTGACATTTAAGTGACAAACTTTTCCTGAAAAAAAGAACAATTGAAAAAATGGGCTAATCCTTATGGTGAGGAATTTGGCAGGAATATGACTTTTTTGTCCAGGAGCCTGGCACAACTCAATGGTTGTCCCTACAGCTTTGGCAAAGTTATTGAAGGCACTGTCCGCTACGTTAATATCCAGCATATAAATACTTTCCTTATAAATTCCTTTAAAATAGATTTTTCCTTTTATTTTAGATGATATAATTTCCATATATGATCAATTGTCCATTTTGCCATAGCTAGTAGAAAACCCAGGACCTTGTTTTATGTTCAGTTATAATGGGTTCCCAAGCTTTATTTTTTTTTCTGGTGCAATACTTCTTCCCTACCTTTCTTTGCTTGATTATTTTTCATGTTTCCATATTTTAATTGCTCTATTGTTGTCATATTTTCTTGTAAAATTTACAGCATACAATCTTTGCAATTTACTGCCTTATTAAGAATGACAATTTAAAAATATTTCATTCTGATAGTCAAATCAAATTCTAGGAGGGCAGTAACTCTGATTATACCATTCACTGTGCTGGACAGAATACTATATCTTGCAAAATATAGAAAACAGAGTTGTTCAATGTATATTGGCTAAGTTATTGAATTAATACATGGATCTATTAATGAATTTAAACATATCAGAGCTAGAAAAGAGGGTCAAAATCATTAGATAAATATTTCATTATATAAATGAAAACACACAAAAAATGTGAAGGATGTGAGATCTCAAATTTGAGCCAATTCCTGTGATTCCATATTCTAAGCCATTTATGTAGGCCGTATTCCTTTCAACACCTGGATGAAGACAACTATGACAATATTTTCCAGAGTTCAATTAAAGAAGCCATAGTGTTGTATTTCGAATACATTTTTAAATGGTAAATTAAAACAAAAAAATATACAAATGCTATCCAGTCCCTAATCTTGTAAGAAATGATCTCTTCTTTTGCCATTATGTCATAGCATTGATTTCAAGTGCATCACACACAAAACTATATATGTTCAAATGCAGTGAAAATGAACTTAAGTAAATGTATTCATTCATAAAGGAAAACACATTGTTGCATATTGAACTTTAAAAAACACCTGAAGAATACATAATTTCCATAGTTCACGAAAAAGATTCCAGGATGTTTTATGAATGATAATTAAACTTTCATTATGGTGATTGTTAGGGATAATTCATTATTTATAGGATAAATACAACATGATTTTCCTTCCTTGATGATGGAGAAGTGTAGCCTTTAATTACAGTGTGAGAGTATATTACATAAACTCAACACTTGAAACATCAAATGATAAAATACATTTTTGACTTTCTTTCTCTCATATACCTTGTTCAACCCATCAACAAGTCATGTCAGTTCTACCATCAAAATAGATGTAAAAAATGATTTCTTCTCATGGTCTCCTCTACTACTACTCATCTAAACCACCACTATCACTTATCTGCGTCACAATAGCCTCCTAACCCATCTCCCTGCTTCCAACCTTATGTTGATGATAACCTTCTTCAACTGGCAGCCAGAGAGTTTCTTTTACAGTTAAGATCAGATCATGTAACTCTTCTACTCAAAACTCTTCACTGTCTTTCCATAAGCAAAAAGCCAAATTCCTTACCCTGCCTTGCAAGGTCCTACATGGTCCTTTGTGTAGACATATCATATCATCCTCTTTCACACCGTCTTCATTGTAGCCACATCATCATTTGTGTTGTTCTTTTTGAATATGCAAGCATACCTTCTCCCTGGGAACTCCACCTGGCTTACCCTTTCCCTGACAAGGGCTCTCTCACTTTCCTCAGGTGTTCAATAACCTATTACGGTAGTCGTAATGTCTTTCTTGACCATTCTCTATAAAACAGTATAAAGGAGTACAGTCACCATGTACTCCTTCACTGCCTTACATTTCTATATTTTCTCACATATGTTTTTGTTATATCTTTTCTTTAAAATTTTTTACTTATCACCAACTGAAGTATTTTATATTCACTTGTTCATTTGTTCAATATCTCCCTCCAATCTTCCTACAACTAGGTTTGGCCTTCTTGAATGCAAGGACAGAATACTTGCTATACTAGTCACTATATCCTCAGTGCTTGAAACATTATAAGCATTCAATAGATATGTTTTGGGAGGATGAATGAATGAATGAATGAATGAAAGAAAAGGAAACTGAAGAGTTACTATTTAGTCTTCAGACTTTACCATTGGGTTCCTTTAAATATGGTGCTACATCACAAAAATTCAATTTACATCTTTAGCGACTTTCAAAAATGCATGTACTACATATTAGGAAGATCTACTTACCTACACTGGAGTTAAGCATTCCTAAATATAATAGGGAGAAAGTTCTGGATTTGAAATATTTTTATGAGTTTATTTTAAATTAAAGCAACATACTATTTCTGAATCTGTAAAAGGCATTTCCTATTTTTTGGAGATGTTACTGTTTCCTTTATGATTATTTTAATTTTTAACAGTGTTCCCCTACGTAAAGTGGAGGATATAATAAAATTATATTAATAATATAATATTACATACAAGACTCCTCCAAGTGAATGGGACACATGGTGGTTTATTGCAGTCTTAATCCCATGGTTTGTCTCTGTTCTGCTAATTTCAAGGGGCTCTCAAACATTACCCGGTCCTTGCGAGAACCGAGTTGTTTTTCAGCAGCTCACAGTCCTGCTGCCACTGGCCACCTTCCTTTGGCCTTGTATTCAGCCACATGCAGAACTGAGAGTGGCAAAGGACTTGGCAGGGGATGATATTGTAATCACAGCAAGAATAACAGCCATGAGCACGACTGTGAACCAAAAGAGCCAGAGACAAGTTGGGACCCACACCTCTGGCATAGAATTAACTCCAGCATTTTTTTTTCTCCCAATTTCTTTGACCATTTCCTTCACAGTAAGTGAAAAATACATATATCTTTTAAACAGACTGTATTTCCAAGGCACAGTCCCTTTCCTGAGATTCACTTTTATTTCTGAATGAAGCAGTTTCTCCATCCAACTCTTAGACATGCAAAGCATGCTGATTTTAGTACTGGGCCAAGTGATAGTTAAATGTCCTGCAGTTCAGAAGCCCAGTATTAGTATGAGTTATTACTGCAAGTCATTTTAGCAAGATCAATCATGAATGGGAGATATGAATTCACATATCCACTTCCTCCTAGTGCTTCCAAAATAGAAATAACCCCTACCATTGCTGTCAGCTCAGTGTCTGGACTACATATTTCATAACACCTCAGTCTGTTCTTTGGCTCTGCCACTGAATATCTCAGCTATTCTTCCATCATAAGCATGTTTCCTTCTCTCAGTTGTGATCTCGGGAACATTCCAAATGCTTCTACTTCATCTCATTTAGCTCTACCCTCACACAGTAATTAAAACATGTGAGCTTTAACACCATTGAATTTCATCTGCCAATGTTTTAAAGTGGTGAGTTTTAAACAAGCAGCATTACTTGTTTCAAAGTAAAAGATCACTCATATGAAGGAATATATATATATATTCAAAGTAAAAAATGTATATATTCAAAGTAAAAACACATATTGAACAATTGAAGGAGGGATTTTTTAAAAAGAATATGGTAGTAGTAGGTTATTTAATGTTTGGTTTTATTGATGATTTGTACTTGTGCCTCCCATCCCCTTTTTTGAAGGGATAATTATACTGTTTGCAAATGTAATTTTTCTGCTGTGCACTGTTTAGTTCCAATTTAAATATTCAGACTTCCTGATAAATTAGGTAAATTCCTAACTATTCTGTGGGATATTAATAGCTTCTCTCCATATTCAGAGTGGCCCGCTTATTCATGATTTACATAATTGGGTTTCCATGACTGAACCTTTGCTGGCTTTCATGGATGAATGTTCAATTTAAGCTCAAATGTATGCACCAAAAAGCCAGCCATACATGGCACTTAGTTCTCTTCAATAAACATATAACCTAGTGTAGACTACTCTTGGGTACAGATTCTCATTGTGGTGGGACTTAGTCATGCAAAATATGGGTTTCCATATGGAGCAGATTGTAACTATTGAAGCTCATGGCTGAAAGTAGATGTCATAGAATCTCGCATTCACCTTGATTGTTTTATTCAGGTATTTATGAGGAAATCTAATAGAAATTGACACACGATCCCAGAGTTGGTCATAGATAATTCCGTTTCAGTTCATTGATTAAATATAGCTAACCTTGTGAAATAACTTTTTGTTGTTTTTGTTGAGGTAAGTTCATTTGGGCTAGCATTACTATTTGGGTTCATTGCCTTATTTGTAAAGTCAAGACATCTTTGATCATTGTCTTAAATTAACTGAACATATAAGGAGATAGATATATCGATAGCTAGACTGATAGATAGTTAGAAAGATTGAAATTGTTCCCATGTTTTTTTCAAAATTCTGATTACAAAGCTGTGATATACATTTTAGCAATTTAAAAATTTATCTCTGTGAAAGTGCTTTTTAAGGTACACCTTAGATTGGCTGGAGTTAGTTTAGATAAGACTTTTGGTGGCTGGCCACAAAAAATGATGAGGGTTGTTGCTTAAGTATTCTAGACAGCGCCACAGGGAAGCTTTATTCGCTTCTGGCACAGATCATCAAGGACAAATCCCATCTCTGGCAAAAAGTTTGATTAATGCAGTCATGATTCTGAACCCCAAACACAATGAAAGGCAACAATCTTGAATAATTACATTTTGATATCGTAACAGGTTCTTGGCTGAAAAAGAGGAGCTAAATTAAATACTGAGCAAGAATATGTTTACATATGGTTTTTAGAAACTTAACTGCAAATAGCATTTTATACGTAAGTATTGTCGTTAAACTCATGTATCATTATTAACCCCAAATAAGAGTCATGATTTGCAGGAACAATTAACATATTGATGGGAATTATTTTTTATTGCATTTCATCCAGAGACATTACTGTAGGTTCACTTCTAAAGGTTTTAAGGGAGATTTTCTGTTGAAAGAATGATTAAGATGTGTAGAAATAATTAAGAAAATTATACAATCTCCCTTAGTATTCCAAGAAGCTGAATGCTGGTAGAAAAATATTGAATCTGAATTCACCTCTTAATACTTCTTCTTATCAGGTGTATAATGTAGAATGCCATTTAATATCTCTCGACCTTCTTCTCCTCTTCTTCTGAAATATAACACTCACCTTACCAACGTAGCAAGGTTCAGCACCAAAAGGGATGAAGCAGGCAGAGGTACATCATGGACTGACGAACTGTACAAATTCAAAAGATGTGAAAAACTATACAAATTCAGTTAATGAAACTTGTCAAAAGTAACAGACATTTCAATGACTCCCCTGGGAGTCCGCACTTTAGTCTGAACCCCATAGACTATGATTCCCTTTAACTTCAGTGTGAAAAATGACGACAAATACTAGATGGGGCACTTTAAATAAGAGGAGCAATTCAATCTTCTAAAGGAAACACACAGATTATTTTGAGTTTAAAAAACTGTGGAAATTAACAAGACCCAGGTGTATGCCCAGACTTTTGGTTTTAGCTTGTTTTTCTCCATGTATTGCTGTTGTTTTTTTCTTTAATCAAATTAAGAGGAGAATTTCTTTGGGATTCATTTGTACATTACATTATTATTATTTTACTAAGAGAACCTCTTCAAAACTCAGTACATATGTGGAAATATGAATATTTTTGCTTAAATGTGAGATGGAATTTCTTCTTTCAGACATAGAAATTGGTCAATATTGAGGGATTTTTCTTCTAAAGTTTGAGTCTACTAAGTACTTACCTTATGCATTAATTTCTTTAAAGAACAGATAAGATTTTACAGAAGACTGATCCCGTTTTTCTGAAAGAGTTTTGTCAACATCTCACTTAGTCTATGGTAATATTGGGAATTTAATTAGACAAATGCAGCTTGATGTAGAATTCAACCATAGAATTGGATTCTTTGGGGAAAAAAACATGTCAGAAATTAAAAATGCTATTGGTGTTTTATTATAATCCATACACTTAAATGGATGTAATATATATTTGGTATAATAAATTTGTTAATAGAATTTAGGGAAAAGCAATACCTGAACTCATTTTTTTTCAAAAAACAAAGAAATAGATTCATCTATAGTGATGTCTTCACATCAATATTAATAACTGTGTATCTATATGCACTTTTGGCAGCAATACTAGAGCTATAGTTAAATCTATATCTATACTTAGTTTTTCTATGTATGGCTTCCAAGGTCATCCTAGAGATAAAAATCCAGCTGGCCCAAGGGAGAAGAAAGAAAACATGTGGGAGATTTATGTGGGTCACTTCCACCTACATTCTGCTGGCCACACCATGGTGATATGACCCCTACTAAAGAAGCGTTGGGAGATCTAGCCCCTTCCTAGACTGAGCGATTTCTTATTGTTGCATGTGAGCAGCGTTATGGGAGGTAGCAAGTGCAGAGATCATTCGAGTTTTAGCTCCAGATACACCTAGGTTTGAATTCTGAATCAGTCACTTATTAACTGTAGCAGTTTATGGACATCCCTCTGAGTTTAACATCACTTATCCTTAAACCAAGGGTAATTTAAACACCTATGAGAATTGTAATAAATAGGTTATGATACTGTTTTTTTATTGATGCATCCATATTTTCCAGATAATTTTGCTCATTTTTGTGTTTTTCTCACTAGACTGTATATTTCTTGAGGACAGAAACATTTATGCCCAAACATTTTTTGCTCCAGTATAACTGAAATACCAATATTTATTTTGTTTTTGTAACTCTTAAAAAAACTTATTTTTGACTGGACTCAGACTTAGAAGTAGAAGCTCTCAGAGAGGACAGACTTTCTGTTCCTGGCATTTTTCTTTGGCCTCCTTCATTCCCTTGGCCAAAAGTTTAGCATATTCCACAGCCTCTTCCTTATCTTTCTTAGTACACTGTTTGTTCAGGGCAACATACCCCTGCTCATGTTGCAGGATACATGGAACAATAAGATACTGAACCTCGGGTGCATTGGTCCTGGATTTCTTACCTTCTTTGTTCAGGGGTTTCTTTGGAAAGAAAAACATATCAGGAAATAAAAATGCTGTTGGTGTTTAATTATAATCCATACACTTAAACAGATGTAATATATATTTAGCATGTTAAGTGTGTCCACAGCATGCTGGTGGACATCATCTTCTTTAGAGAGATTGAAAAGTTTGCTGATTCTGCTGTCCCTTTTGGGCCCCAGGCAACGAGGCACAGTGGTATCAGGCAGTCCAGGCATTTCCTTCTCTCCTTTTCTTATAATAACCAAGTTGAGAACACTCAGATTGGCATCCACAATGCAACCCTAAACATATTTGTGCTTTCTTTCTCCAGTTCTCCTTGGTCTCTAACAGGAATGCCACTTACTCAGTAAAAGGTGGACACGGCCATGGGTCAAGACACCCTGTTTCTTGGGGGAACCTTGTTTGTGGTTTCCACCACTGATTCGGGAAACATAGCCTTTTCACTCTTTGCCCAGAGTATCAGGAGCAACTTCTGTGGCCATTCGCTTCTCATAAAAGGTACATGGTTTGCATTCATTGTCCACTCAGTGAGCTTCTGGCAGCTGGGAGCTGGGAAGGAGATGTTCAATATCATGCTGAGGGAGCCAATCACCTCTGAGGTGCCACGAAAAAGACTGCATGAATTTTTAAAAAGTTCCATTGTGAATGGACAGAACTGGCAAGTCCAAACTCAGAAAATGCTCAACGATAATTTTTAAAACACAGACAATATAATTGATGAAAGTCTATTAGAAAAAGTAGGTTACATGAAGGTTGAAGATGAGACTAGATTGGGTTATAACCTTGGTCAGGTCAACATACCTCACGCTTCTTTAGATCTGCAAAATGAGATGACCACTTTTTTGTCTCTTTGGCAGGGTTACTTTAGGGTTCCAAAGAGATAATGCGTTCATATGTCTTTTTCAAATTATGAAGCAAAGGATAATAGCATACTGTATCACCACTACAATAATCAGAAATTGCAAACTTTGCCATTTTATTCAGTCAGTTAACATAGCATCTTTTTAAATTGCAAATGCTAACTAAGGAGAAGAATCTGCTTGTTGTGTCTTCAAATGCTAGATATCAAACATATTTTACTTTGTGTTTTTCAGTTAATGTTAGTGTTTCTCTGAAAATGAGCTTTGCTTAAATGAACTGCAGTTAGAATCTGCCTTGAAACATTGAAATGAGGAAATAACAACAACAATAACAGAGTTAACAAAGACAATGCAGCATTGATTTAGGGAGAAATTATCAATTTCAGGGAGTTAATCCCTAATATTTATACATATTTAAAAAATACAGATGGATATTTTATTTGAGGAGAAAATTACTACTGTTAAGGAATACTGCTCTAAGCATTGCTCATAAACTTTAAAGTTATATAAATCTATAATGAAAATAATGTGCATACTGGACAATGTCTCGATATTTGCTTAGATAGGAGTAGAAAACTATCTCTGATGATTCAGTTCAGAAAGTATCTTTCCAGAAAGTCTCCTGAGACTCTTCTTTTGGGGATCTTTACAAAGTGCAATCCTGAAGTCTGGGTTAGGCATCCCTCCTCTGTGCTGCCTACCTTTTCTCCAGAACTATTAATAAATTGCATTGAGAGTTCCTTCTTTGTCTATGCATCACTTTCACCAAAACCAAATTTCTTGATGCCAGGGATTACATATTGTTCCACATTTAGTTATTCTGTTAAACAGCCTTTTAGAACCTGGAACTGTATTCATCATTTACATCAATTACAGTAGTACAAAGAGAAGTTAGCTTTGAATAGAGAGGAACAAGGACAGTTCATCCATCATAATTGTATAAGGAAAAGCAGAGTAAAAGAAAGTAGATGTATATAGGATAGTGGATGCAGTTATGGGAAGGTATGGAATATAGGAATTTAAGATTTTGGAGATAGCATATTTTTAATAATGACAACATCTACAATGTGACTAAGAGTGGTTGACTGACTCCAGAATCATACAATGTGAAAGGGTCAAGGAACAGAGAAGTAAAGGGAGTGTTTAAATATCCATGAAGGAAAACAAGAGTGGAAGAGAGAAAAGTTACTAAAATATCCTGTGATAGAAATTGAGGAAAATGAGATAAGAATGACATTTTTCAAGGAATACTTAAGCAGAAAAAGAACAATGTTCATGAAGTAATATTTAGAATTATACCAACTGTGTTTACAAGGCAAGTTTGTGTTAGATGTTGGAGAAAAGAGCCACTGCTTGTCAGGTCTTCAGGAGAAGCCTTGTCTCCATGGATCAGAATACTCTTATCAGGACTTCCATTGCTTGCTAGTATGCTATAAAGATTTAACAAATGTTTTGAACGGATAGATGGATGGAAGGATGGAAGGAAGGAAGGAAGGATGGATGGATGGTTGGAAAAAGAAATGAATGCATAAATAAACAAAAGAAAAATAAATTAATTTATAGTATTAAGCAAAAGGAACTCAAGTGAAATAGAGTTCTATTCTTAAGCACTTACATTTTAAGATGTCTCAGCAATTAACTGATAACACAATTTTACTGTGGCATTCTAAGTGAGGGTTGTGGAAAATGTCACACTTTTTAAATGTGAACACTATTAAAGATATAGTAACCACTTCACGTTATGTTTACGGTTCTGAGCTTAGTTACTCGGTTCCAAGAATGAATCACAGTATATCTGAGGTACCAAAATATATTGACTTGCTCTGAATTCTTGGGCATATAATATAAAAAAGTGTTAACCACTGAATATATTATTTAATCTAGACATTCAAACAACTTTCTATATTGCTTTCAATTACATTCTTATTAAATAATCCATTATATTAGTAAAATAAGTACTTATTAAGAAATTGCACACTAGCTAATTATCTATTTTGTTGGGGATGCAATCATATATAAGGTCATATAACTTTCCTCAAAGAGCTTATAGTCTAGTGAGGAAAGACTTCTGGGTGAAAATGCATTTAAAATTTTGAAATGTTAAGCTGCAAGGCTTTACACATGTCGTTTTGAGTATATGAGTATGAGATAGGCAGCAGAGAAAAAAGGTTGTTCAAGTTGAAAGAAAACATTCATATGCCCATTTGCTTCTCAATATCTATATGATTTTTAGAAAAGTTATTTAACCTCCATGAATATGCTACCTTTTCTGCAAAATGGAAATGATGCTGCACATACCTAAAGACTATTGGAAGATGTAAAAGAGATCCTATATATAGAGATAGCTAGTATACAGTTGGTGCTAAATAAATGGAAACTGTTATTATGACTTTTCTATACTAAATGTTTTTAGAGCTTTAAGGATCCTGATCATGAAAGTCAGGTCATTAGCTTTTTTCTATCTTTGTTATGAAGTGCAATTTACATATTTTTAATAAAAACTATTCTTTGTCATCAGTTGTTTTCTATCTTCGTTATGAAGTGCAATTTATATATAAACTTTAAGTGCTACAAATGGTCACTTTGTAGCCTATTTATAATTGAAAATTAATCCAAGACTCTAAAAGCATTCCCTTTTATTTTGCACTTTCATTAAATGGCCATTACTCCATTTTAAGTATATTTTTATTGAGATGAAACAGCATGCCAAAAAACATAATTAGCACAAAAATTATTAAGCTAAATTTTATCACAATAACAAAGTTTTAGCAATGCTACAGCATTTGATTAATTTGCAATGTACATGTTAAAAAGAGATGGTTAAATGAGGAAATCATATTAATGCTAATATCCCTGCAGAAATCCTGTTACCCTTGCTTTCCAGAAATAGAAATTTAACAGGTTCTTTAGTGTCTATTTTCATTCCCTTTCATTGAACACCTGCTTCTCATAAGATCATAAAAACTGATCAACTACAATCCCTGTTAAAGAAGTAATGGGACCAAGGACTGGTATGGATGAGTTATTTAAAACATCTAAAGGTGAGATGATTCCTGTGTTTGTAAAATGCCTCCAAATATAGAGAAAATGTATTCTATAAATATTTTATTAATTTCATGTAAAAATTTAAGAAAACACAAATAAGAAAACCACAGCAAATATCACATAGAACAAGCTGATTCTAAACATAAGTAACTATTACCTTAGAATTTGGAAGTAAATTAAAAAGATTAAAATACAAAGAGTGAGATTCAGTTTAGCAATAAAACAATGATTACTTAATAAAGAATTTAATATTCTAGCAGATTATAGCAAACCATATTATTAATTAAATATAAATTTGAAAGGTGTTAGATAAATTCAGCACTCATCTCTGATTGAATTTTATGAACTTAGTCAAAACTAAAATACATTCTCTAATAAAGGGAAATAAGCTAAGATAAACAGGAATACATTAAAAAATATTTAGTATGATTTTAATGGAATACCTCCAAAGCATTCCAATTAAAGACAAATGTACTACTTTCAGTGCTGTTATGTAATATTCTACTGGAAGTGCTAGTTAATGCAACTAGAAAAAAGACTATAATAAGACACACAATTTTTTAAATTAAAATGTTCTAATTGGGACCTTGAAGTCCTCCAAGGTGGGAATATTTACAATATAGAAATTGACAAATGCTAAAAATCATATTTTTATTCCGCCCCCTGCCCCTGCCCGAAGGGCAAATTGTTAAACTGTTCCCAGCACATCACTGTGCAGACGTGTCCCTCAGATTCCTCAGATACAACAGGTCTGAGGAATGGAAAAATTCATCATTCCCAGCCCTGACCATATTGCATCAGCTGTGGCCTCTTTCCCCTTTAATTGGTTTCACCCTCTACCCAAACACTCGCATTAACAACTGCCTTGTCTATGTCTCATTAAACCATCTTATAAATATCTATCTTATTTCACCCTTCTTACCAGCTACACTGCCTTTATTTTCTCTCGTGTGCATTATTACAATGATGTCCAGTGAGCAAACCCTGCTGCCGCTACCTCATTGCTAAAGATTTTGCACTCAATACTAGCAGAAGTATTTTTTAAAATGCCTCTTATCATTGTGCTTCACCTTCTGTAAATTTCATCAAATATTTATGTGAAAAATAAGGTCTTTCCAATCTGGCAATAACCTACCATCCTGCATCATCTCTTATTGATAAGGTGAGGCATAGTTCTACTGGTTACTCCACGTGGAATTTTTTCTTTGGCCAAGTTCCAGGATAGACTTTTGTAGTAGAACCAGTTTTAACCAACACACTATCATTTATCATATTAGACCCTAGAACATTTCCCAGATCTACGATGCCATTTTAACAGCACTTTAGCTTTGCTTAGACTTTTGCATATTGTGAAATGGTCTTTCCTTCCATGCTTTCCCTACCTGAAATAATCGTATCCATATGTCAAGGCCTGGCTCAACTGGCTTCTCTATAAACTTTTCAAAGACGTAGCCCAGGCAGAATTACTTATTTCTCTGTACTGTCATGGCACTTTGTTTGTACATATAGTTATTTCTCCTGGTGAGCGTACATTTCATTAGCGTAAGAGAACATTTTTTATGACTTTTTCATTTGCATTCACCCAGTAACAGTAAATATAAGCACTCACAAAACAGCTATGGAAAGGATACATTTAGTACTCAATGCCCTAAAGCTGGATGGAATAGCAGACTACTTAGAATACACATAGCAGAGGAGAGAACCACATTCTGAGAGTTGCTATTGGAGACAACAACACTGACTGCAGGAAAAAAACTCTTGGCAGCAGGGAAGGAAGGCTAATGGTCAGGCATAAGGTCTTAAAAAGAGCCATCCAGGTGTACTTTTAATAGAAGTCTCCAGCTCTACAGAGCCTGGTAAGACCTGAGAACAACACCACATGAGAGAAATGTATAAAACTGAATTCTGCAAAGTAAATTTGAGTTATCATGAAAAGTTCAAATTACATCCCATATATTCTAATTAAGAAATTTAAAAGAAAAAAAGACATTCAGTTCATCTTAGAAAAAAATTCCTTCAAAATACTAGTTAATAACACTCTTCTCAAGTATACAAAATCATATAAGCAAACAAACCAGAACAATGGTGACAACTATTAAACCTCAGCTACCAAGAACTTCTCATTTTCTTAAGATTTCATTCTGAGTACAGCTTTATTTATTCTGTAGACGACTTCATCATAAATACTTTATTTTTGTGAACAGGTATTGAGGACCTACAAGATTCTGGGCAATGTGCTAGGTACTTCCTTATGTGAAATACAATTTATGTGGCATTTTACATACCAGAACAATCTTAATTGGCACTTTTGAACAGCTGCCATTTAATAGCATAAGCACAATAATTCTAAAGTGCTCTCAATATTTTAAAGGATTGATTAAATATTCAAATGTTAGAATTTATTTTAAATTTCCTTGATGCAACATTTGCTTTCATTGAAAAGATTCCAATTGCTAATGTCTGCCTCCCAGAATCTTACTTTTCCCAAAATCTGCCTCTCTGCAGTTAAAGGATGATGCTAGATGATATTCTCAATCACAGATTAGTTTTCTTGGTCTCATCTACTAAAAATGGCATAAATAGTGATCGTGAGTAAAATTCACTAGTATTTAGAAAGCAAATTGCATGTTATTTTAAGTATTCCTATATAACTTTCAACCACTATACATTTCATAAATGTAAACATGGGCAACATAAAAAAAAAAAAACTAGATGAACAATTGTAAACTGACTTTTACAACAGAAAGTGGTTTTAATATTAAATTAGCCTATGAACCTCAAACTCCAGATGAACTATGGAGGGTTTGACCAAAATCACATATTTAGATGGTGTTAGAAGGTATAAAATAAAGTCATCCAAGCTCCTGTCATATTCTCAAAATCATTAATGCTCTGCCTTCCAGAAACTATTAATATATACCTGGTACTCTTTGACAGCAAAATGATATATGCTTTTCTATGTTGGCAACTATATTTTTTCACCTCTTTGCCAAGATTATTGCAATTAGTAATAACATATCACAGCCATTAAAAAAATTAAAGTTATTCTTGGTCTTTGCAGTGTGAACACACATGCTTAATAATATTGCACATTTATTAGGTAATAAATAATGAACTAGCTAATAATGGTATAAACAATCCTCATACTGTAAAGATAATATGAATATATTATGCACATCACAACCTGAGGAGGGAGTGGTAATTTCTTTTTCACCCGTTCTTTCCCACACAATGATAAGTAGATGGTTTATCATCTTTAATTTAACCCTTTAATTTTTAGGACTGGAAAAAAAAGTTTCTACTTATCTTCTCACTGCCATTGATTTTTTTTTTTTGTTCAAAAAACTTCAGAAGAATGAAATAGTATGGTTACTACTTTAAATTAGGCAGGAAAAACATATAATTTTGGGTTGTGGGCAATATTCTCTAATAAAGAGTGAGAAATATAAGTTTAGTAACATAAAATAACTGTTCATTTTCTAATAATAGAAAAATGTTCCTTTTCTTTCAGATCACAATAATATGGTTATATTCACTTTTATTTCTCTGTCCATTAAATACTTTTTGAGAGAAATGAAAAAAGTACAGTGTCTTTTTTTAGAACATTTAAAATTTGATAGTTTAAGTAAAATATATTTACTCTTTCTCATTTCTTTGCCAGTAATATAAATATATAATAAAAATATAAACTATATTTACATGTACAGACATATATATATATATGTATGCATACATACATGCTTATGTATATATATATTTTATCCAAGGGAAGAGGGCCTTGTGAAACCCTTTATTCCATGATCACTCTCTTGACTCTGTGAAAACATGAGCCAACCTCCTCAGAAAAGAAATAGAATCCGAAAGTGCTCCCTTGCGTCTGGCATGAGAATAGCCATATAGTTTCCCTCTGCACATTTGAAACACTTGTACATTACTTTTTATTATATCAGCATTTAGTTAAACCTTAAAAGTCACTGTCCTTTTTCTGATGGTCTTCTATTTGTAACAAACACATGCTATATATTTCATCTCCATTTACTGCAATGTATGTATATCCAAGGAAGTATTTCACATCAATGTATTAGGCATTTAAAATAAGCTGAAGTTCAAAAAGAAATTACCTACTATAGCTAGAAGAAACCCGGAGGCATTCCATAATATTAAACATTTATTGGTTCTGCTTTTTCTTGCTCTATTTTTTTTTTAGTTATCTTTTTCTTTTCTATCCTTTGTTTGTTTGTTTGTTTGTTTAAATGAAGATGCTTTCATTTTCCTGTTAAGTTTCTTGTTACTATTTATGGGCTTTCAAAATCTGGGGGAAAATGAATTACATTGAAGTCTAGAGTCAATCTTTTCCTATCACAGAGGATGCATTTTAAAGATCTTCCTTCTCCAATTTCTAAGGAGGTGACATTTTTACATTTTGTTAAAGAATACAACCTTTGTGCATTTAAGGAGGAGTGGAAAGGCAAAATATTTACCAAAATCACACTCACAAAATCAGTTTTGAAATAATAATTTGTGTTAGTGCCTACTCAAAACACATCCTATTTTTTTTTTACTTTTCAAAGGGTGCACTGAAAGATGGACAACATCTTTTAACCAGAATAGAGACGCTAGAGTTCATGACTCGTAGTCCTTGTAAGTAAGTGAGTTTGTTTGGGGACTACAATTTGTAAGTAAAACTTCTTTCTTCTTTACACAGCTAGAGAAGATTCTATTTCAAAAGGAATTTCTTTAGGATTTTAACTACTTGAAAAAATTGGCGTATGCACACATACATTCATACATGCCGTCTGAAGAGCTTGCCAATCCTTTGTAAAACTGATAGTTTTAGATGTATCCATGTCCTTACCTTTGAAGGAAAAGTGAGCAAAATAAAGTTAGGCTCTCATCTCACTGTGCATCAATCCCCAGGACTCTTTTTCAAGGTAGCTCAACAGACCGATTGAAGAAACTCATTTTATTAAAGATATCGCAAAGCTTTGAAAGGAGCAATACAAGTTTGCTGCTTCTCCACAATGGGCAAAATAATGTTAAGGAATAGTGGATTCTTCATCCATTGATCTTCATAGCCATATTTATGGATGCATGTCCTTAATTGTTTATTCGTTAGACATTTTATATTAAATACCCACGTGAAATCCTATGCTACTTACTAGATTCCAAAGTTGAAAACCTTTCCATCATCTAGTGGCAAGATACACTTGCATATAAGGCAACTGCAGTACAGTATTACCATGGAGGATCACGTTAAGTGCAGTGGTAAAACCCAAGTCTCTAAAAATAGTAGCGCTTTCATGGGCACTTTGTTCTAGGGAATGTGGTGTAGTGGTATTTGATGTGAATTTTGGTAAAAGTCAAGAAAGAGATTTCAGTGCTGTTTTTAATTATTTCAGTCACCAAAAGAGAGTAGTCATGGCTCAAAAGTCTTAGTGGAAATATTGTGAAACAGGATACTAAAAAATAATATGCTCCTTAAAATATCAGCCATTCCTGGAAAGCTGCTGAGATATTATTCATTTTTTGAAAGAAGCTAGGTGTGATTTGGATCATTAAATGAGTAAATGAGTAATCACATTCATGTCTGGAAACATGATAGGGTATATGTTTAAAAATAGTGTAGTAGTGTAAATAGTGCAGGCTAGGTATAACTTGATAAGTTCTAATTTTATATAAATGTAGTCTGTCTTTAATATCTGATGCTCTTTTTTAAAATTTATTTATTAATTAAAAAAACAATATAAAACAACATACACAATCAGTAATTCACAATATCATCACTTAATTTCATATTCATCATTTCTTAGAACATTTGCATTAATTCAGAAAAAAGAAATAAAAAGACAATAGAAAAAGAAATAAAACGAACACAGGAAAGAAAAAAAATGATACAGCTGTCACAATGTGACTGTGTGATTGTGAAAACCTTGTGTCTGATGCTCCTTTTATCTACCTTATCAACAAAGGAGTAGAACATATGGAATAAAAATAAATAATATGGGGAACAAATGCTAAAATAAATTTAGTTTAAATGCTAGTGATCAATGAAAGCAAGGGGTCAGGAGTGTGGTAGATATAATCTGATGCCCTTTCATCATTTACAATTCTTTTCATTTTTTCCTCTGTATGTCAGGTATTTTTGCTGCCATTTCTTTTAGTTCTCTAATTCTCTTTTCAGCTCTGCCAAATTTGCCGTGAGCTGTTTAATTCTTAATTTTATTTATTGACATTTCAGTTGCAGAATTTCTGTTTAATTACTTGTCCAACAGGTGCCAATTCTCTACTGACATTCCTTATCATATCTTCTATTATCTTGAATATATTAATCATTTCAACATCTGAATTTCCACTGAATAGATTCTTTTTCTGTTTTTCTTTTCTGTTTTTTTATCTTTTGGTCTTTTCTTCTGACAGATTGGATATTTTACTTTTTACTGTTGGGTCCTTTTTTAGAAAAATTGCAGGAATACTTTGAGATTCTGGATGATATTAGATTTCCCCTGGGATGGTTTTACTTTTGCTTCTGTCAGGAAATTAGGCTGAGTCAGACCACTTTAATTCAAACCAAATCTGAGCGAATATAAACTAGATTTCAGCTTTTGTAAGAGCTGATATATTGCCAGGTGCACCCTTTCTAGGCTATAACCCGTCAGAGATTCCCAACTGAAAGCCTTAGGTAGATACTGGAGCCTTTCCTCTTTAAAGTACACTCAAGTCCATTTGTTCCCTCAGCTCCAATGGGATTACAGAAAACTTCTCTTAGCTTGTTTATGGATATTTCCCAATTGAAAAATCACAAGGAAATAGAAGTGGACCTGAATGGGATCAGCTCTCTGTGATATCTTTCTCTCTAACACTTTGGCTCCTCAAGTTGTTGCTACTTTAGAAACTCCTGTTTTTTAAATAAACATCATTATCTCTTAAAATATTTTGTCTGGATTTTCTAATTGGGCTCAACAGGTCTGATATAAGTTGTTCTATTCAACAGACCATGTCCTGAATGTTTTTTTTTTAAGTCGACCATGTATACTAAAATTGCTAAGTGCTATGTATGTGCCAGATGTTACAAACATCATCTCTAGATTTCTACTACAACCATGAACCAAATAAATTATTATCCATGGAATACTAACAAACTAATAAATGATGAACTCAAACTTCCAACCCAGGTTTTGATAGTTGATGCAAGTATGTTGAAGAGCAGATTTGGAGTGAGAAGAGTCCCTAGATTTAAGTCGGGGCTTTGAACCACCCAAGCTTCCTGGTTCATTTGGTCCGAGTCCAGCAATGAATTTCTCCAACACAGGCAGTTGAGAAGTTCTTGTTGATCTGATATGAAACTCCACTGAGTATTCTCTGGAAGTAGCTATAACTTGTTGATCTGGCCCCAATCAGGGGTATAGACTATCCCACCAACTTTCTTTTAAAACTGAGGAATAATTCCTAAATAGTCGCTCTTCTAAAATATGAGTCTTAAGGAAAATACTGAGTGTTTGTACAGTGCTTGTTGAAGTAAATCTAAAATATATATTAAATAAACCCATGGTCCTCATATACATTTACATAAAGTATCATCTCATATTTAGAAATTATCTAGCTTGCAAATTAGAAAACAACTGCTGATAAGATCTGCCAAGCTATAATGGATACAAGTTTGAATCGTGTTAAAAGTATGGTAAACATGCATTTAAGAGGTAATAAAAAATAATTAAATCTCTCTGTATTAAATTCAAAATAGTTCTTATTCCTTCCCCCTGTATTCTATTTATTTGGGACATAAGTATTATGTAATGACTTTGTGTTCTTAATTATAGCCTAAAACATTTTTCATTGCCAGGCTAGTTCCATTAGCAAGTCAACTAAATTTACAAATGCAAGTTAACATAAATATTATCCTTGAATCAAATTTCTTTCTGTCATTTATTTTTAATTAAAATGCTTGAATAATTTTATCTTAAATTATAGCTTTAAAAATAAATTAATACTCACTCACTGATCCAGCAATTCATATACCCAGCAACTATTGTATGTCTGTTCTGTACTAAGTACTGGGTACACAGTGAGGAGTGAAAAGGTCTAGAATTGTCCATCTTGGTAACTGGAAGTCAATACAAAACTTCGTTTTGACTTTGACAAGATGACAGACAGGATGACAAGGTAAAAATACAAGTTATTTGCAATCAATGAGTCTTCAATTCAGTATGAAGCAGACAATGTTTACAAGATAACTAGCTTTTTAAAAAATTTTTTATGGTATAATATAACATACATACAAAGCAAGAAAGAAAGAAGAAATCATTTTCAAAGCACTCTTCAACAAGTAGTTACAGGACAGATCCCGGAGTTTGTCATGGGCTACCATACGATCCTCTCAGATTTTACCTTCTAGCTGATCCAGAATGTAGGGGGCTAGAAGGCTTGAATATTTTTTTATCATCACATTGACTTTTTTCCTTCCTTTTTTTTGGTGAAAAATAACATATATACAAAAAAGCAATAAATTTCAAAGCACAGTACCATAATTACTTGTAGAATATATTTCAGAGATAGACATGGGTTATAGTTCCACAATTTTAGGTTTTTACTTCTAGCTGCTCTAAGATACTGGAGACTAAAAGAGATACCAATTTAGTGATCCAGCATTCATATTCATTTGTTAAATCCTATCTTCGCTGTATAACTCCACTGTCACCCTTATGGGCATTCTAACATTTTCATATTGGAAGGGCCTTTCACTGATATGGGGCAGGGAGATGGAACTATTTGATGTTCTAGAGAGGCTGGGTCCTCTAGGTTTCAGAATTTATCTGGACCAGGGACCCATTTGGAGGTTGTAGGTTTCTGGAAAGTTACTCTAGTGCCTGGAACCCTTGTGAAATCTTATACATCACCCCAGTTGTTCTTTAGGATTGGCTGGAATGGTCCTGGTTGGGGGTTGGCAGGTTATGACAGGTAGCAAGGTCTGCCTGAAGCTGCATAAGAGCAACCTCCAGAGTAGCCTCTCGACTGTATTTGAACTTTCGCTGTCACTGAAACTTTATTAGCTACACTCCTTTAAGGAAGAAAGTAACACTATCATATAGAAATGAAATATTAGTAAAACATAAAAGACTGATTTTGGCGGTGTAACCAGGGAATCCTTCACAGAGTTGTATTTTTTAATTGGAAGATGTGTACCCTTTTTCTAGGTCAATAGAATAGGGAATTTTACATGATAGGGGCCCAGGAACAGGTATGGGTAAGAAATGAAAGTGGATGAATGAGGAAACTGCATGGGACCCCAGAGTCCTATACTTAAAACTCAGACTCTGGGAAAGAACTGTGTGAGACCAAAATTTGTCTCTGCCCCTTACCATCTGAGTGATGTTAATGAAGTTCCATCCCTTCTCTGTGTCTCAGTGTTCTTCCCTATAAAGTGGAGGAAGTAATACCTATAACATAGAGTTACTTTAAAGTTTAAAGCAGTACCTGGCACATACATATAAGTGCCATAGGAGCATTCAATAAAATTTTTAAAGGAAATTAAATATTCTTCTCCAAGAGCCTATTTCTGTCTCTCTCTCTCTCTCCTTTTTCTCTCCCTGCCACAACACATAAATATACACTCTTACATTTAAATACACTGTTATTACTGTAAATATATGACAGCTAACAAATACATGACAATACACAATTAAGAAATTAGCTTTTGTAAACCAATATAAAAGACATGAAATAGAGCCATGTGTAGATTTAGTTCATATAAAAAAGAGCTATGCACTTAGCCTGGGGGGAACATTTGTACCTGAGGATTTAATCCTTGAGTTAGATGAAAACACAGAATAAATATCAACCAATAGCAGATATAAGATTGGAAATTCAGATGAGATGTTCTTCAAACATTGGCTCAAAAATAACACTTTCATGAAGAATTTCTTGATCTTCTCTGAGTAACCTCCCATTCCTTTTTCTGAAATCTTCTGTCATTCATATGCCACTTTTTAATTCCCTAATTCAAATTCTTTCTACATATTGTATCTTCCTTGCTCTTTGTAAACTCTTTGAAAGGAAATCTAAAAGTCCCTTGAATTGTCTCACATTGCCAGGTTCATGATAAATATTTAAATATATTTTTCAATTTAATTAATGCAAAGATGCTATTTTTAAAAGTTGTTTATCATTATAAGGAAATATAGTGACAAATTTTTTTCTAGAAGAGTTTTTACAAAATTATTTTAAAACATAATCTCATAAAATGTGACTTCTAACATGCCGTCCCTTCTGCTTGTAGAGAAGGATATTATCACAAAATAGGAAATTTTTAATTTTAAATATTTGTGAAATAGTTACATAATTATCTATTTAATTTACACTAGAGAGTGCTGTCCAGACACTTTTTTTAAATGCTTATTTTTTAGCTTGTATTAAACGCAATTAACTTTGATAATAGAAGAAAAATGCTGGAAACATTGTGGACACTTACAAAGCCTACCTTTTTTGTGGCCATTAATTAATGAGTATCAATAAAGCCCACTCTGTAATATAAAAGTTGTCTCATCCTCTGAAAGTCCAAAATATGCATAGAAATCGGACCCATCCAATTTTTATCTGATCACAAAATACCACCATTGAACTTAGGCTGGTTTCCTGTGATTTGATATATTTACTAAATATTTATTCATCAAATACATATGTATTCAGGGTCTTTTATATCTCAAGGAATATGAAGGGGCAGGGAATGTAGTTCTAAACACATACATTCCTTATCCTCCATGAGCTTTAAGTCAAATGGAGAAAATAGAAAATCAAGTAATATGCATGTGTACATGCTGAAATAAGGGCAATGAGAGTTTGTAGAAAGGGCAGTTTTTCTTATTTTAGAGTATAGGGGAAGTTATAATAGAGGAAGTGAAGTCTACATTGAGATCTAAAGAAGGAGGAAGATTTATTCTGCAGAGGAAAGAGAGATACTGGTTCCAAGATGAGCAAAGAGAAAGTTTAAAGACCTGGAGGAAGGAAGCGGCATGCACTGTACAGACACAAGGCAGACTGGGCAGGGAGTGAGAGAAGAGACAGAAGGACTAGACAAGGAAGGGCCCTTTAGAATATGTTAAGGAGCTTGTTCTAGTTTGCTAGCTGCTGGAATGCAACACACCAGAGACAGATTGGCTTTTAATAAAAGGGGATTTATTTTGTTAGTTCTTCCGAGGAAAAGCAGCTAACTTTGATCTGAGGTTGTTTCTTACGTGAGAAGGCTCAGGGTAATCTCTGCTGGCCTTTTCTCCAGGGCTCTGGGTTCCAACAACTTTCTCCAGGGTGATTGCTTTCTGCATCACCAAAGGCCTGGGCTGAGCTGCGAGTGCTGAGATGAGGTATGCTGAGCTGCTTTGGCTGTGCTACGTTGAGCTCTCTCATTTAAACACCAGCTAATTAAGTTAAAATCACTCATTGCAGCAGGCATGCCTCCTAGCCAACTGCAGATGTAATCAGCAACAGATGTGGTTCATGTACCATTGGCTCATGTCCGCAGCAACAGAACTAGGTGCCTTCACCTGGCCAAGTTGACAACTGAATCTAACTACCACAGAGCTCAGACTCCATCCCTGAGTGCAAAATATCTGTTTTCAAAACTAAAGTCCATCCTCGGAGAAAATAGATTTCCTGCTTCAAGAAGATTTAAAGAAATGTGCCACAGTTTTAGAAGGTAATTCTGAAATACAGGCTATTTCAGACTGATTATTAAATTAAATATTTTAATTTCTGGGTATCATTATCAGAATAATTATATGGTCTCCCAGTGACAGCTATGACATTGACCAATTTGAAGGACTTAACAACTAGTAAGTATACTTTTCTCCTCTCTTCATTGTTTGACTTTGTTAACATTTTTAAAAAATTGACTTCATGACGTTAAAAATATTGCGCAAAAGAAACGAAGGAACTTTAGGGATTATCATAAAGTATATGCATATTATATATTGTATATAAAAACAAAAACAATCACATAATCTTGTAGGTGGATCCAAAACAATCATTGCGATATAAAATAAAAAGTCCAAATCTAATATCTATCACCATGGAGATAGCTACACACTGTGTTCACTGAATTAGGAAACTTAGCTGAGGGCTTTGGGAATTTTTACGTGAACAAACCTGAATAATCATCCCATCAATCTCCTGAAAAATATTTAATCATAATTTAAAAATGTGGAAAATATATTAATTGAAACTAGTTGATTTAAGATTTTTGTACTAAATTAATTTCTCTTAAATATTGTGATTCCACTTTCTATGTCGTATGTAGATAGATAGTAACATAGGTTTATAAAAAGTTGAGTTAAATTTTGGGAAGTGATGCTATTTTTCTAACTACTGCACTTATAGCTAAAATAATATTTTATGTATCATTTCTTTCTTTTATAAAAACATATATTTAGTGAGTATCTACTGTATATAAGATTTTGAACTAGGTTTGAATGTACAGTGACCCAGTCTTCCTCCTCTCCACAAGCTAAAAAAAAGAAGTGAGATGTGGTCCTTGCTTTCTTAGTATAGTGGAGGAAAACCATCAGTCAAAACATATATACAAATAAATATATACTTTCGAGTCGAGTTAAGGTCTATAAAGGAAATACTATAAGAGTGTTCACCAAGAGAGGTTAATCTAGTCTGGAGACTGAGGTGAAGTAAGTATTTTGGTTAGTTTTTTGATGACAATGCAAGAGACCACATATTTTGTTTTCTTTGTGGTTCATCTGTCACTTATAATGAAGGTTCACTACATGGGTTAGTTTTGAAAGGAGGCTGTTTTCCCTGCGAATCTGGATAAGGGAGGTCTAGTGATCTAGAGCCCATCAGCTGTCTCCCATTAATGTATTCCTAAACAAGTAAATTAAGGTGCAGAAAGCATTTTATATGTGAACAAGCTTTTGAATATAAATATTGTGCTTTTATACTTGTATTGACGGAAAATTCTGCATTTTACAAATGAGTGCTAATCTAATAAGCACATTTTCAGAATGTGCTCAGAGTCACCAGTGTGCAAGACATTGAGACCCAAAATTAAATGATTCCCTGCCCTCTAGGAATCTTAGGTAGGTGGAAATAAATGCATAATTTCAGATCACTGAATAGTTAAACCCGTTAAAAAGAAAAAAGAATAAATCTCCTGTGAAATACATTTATGTAGAGTCTGAATTAATGCAAATGTTATAGGTCCATGCCTTTCTACTGTATGATAATTTTATGACCTTCAATATTTTAATATAAGTAAAGTGTAGATCACACAAATCATTAAAATTATAACTGATCCAGCTAAAATGTGTGGTGTAATCAATGTCTGACCAAAAGAACCTTCGTCTTCCATCAGGACGAGATGAGAACAATTACACAATAATTGCTTGAAAGCACTCTCTGTGGATTTAGTTACCAATCTAGATATTTAAACGAAAAATCAAGGTATATTGTCTCAGCTTTACCTATGATTTCCAAGTAGTAGGTAGAAGATGAAGTCAATTGAAACTGCTCATTTTCCTTCCCATCCAAGGAAGGAGATTCGGTGAGGAAAAATGGATCATCCTCCTTCTAATATTTCCACTAGATATTGCCACTATTGTATCTGATGTCTAGAATGACAACACAGTCTTCCATGTAACTCTGTTGTTCTTGTTTAATTTCCTACTTAATAAACATTGTGAGGTTTTGCAAGTCCTGAGAAATTATACAATCATTACTATGTTAATAGAAATTTTCATTCTTTCACTCACTCATCCATCCATTCCTTCAGCCATTTAGCACATTGTAAAATAAACCAAATAAAATCTTTCTGTGCAAATAATTTTATAAACATTCATAAATCACTCTGAGTAGAGCCATGATGCCATGATCTATTTTCGAAAACTATTTTAAAAAATTGATATATTTTTAGGATGCTACAGATTCTCTTTTCTAATACTTTACATCTTAAGATATCAATTAGCTCCTTAATAATAGATAGATATAGGATTTTATTTGATAAAATGATGCTTTCCCATTGATTACTCACATCTTGGTTTAGCTAGAATTAGTTTGAAATTTTAGAAATTCTCAAATGTATTTTTCTCATCCTTGGAAAGTTTTAAGGCCAGTCAATATTCTTCTAATGAAAATATGATATTGCATTATAATACATTAAGGACCAGAAGTTTTTGCTATAATAATTTCCAAAGAAACTTTATTTTTTATAAATGTTCTTCTATAAAATAGAGCATATGTTCCACCCAAAATATTTGTACCCCTGTTGTACATTTTTCAAGATTCTAATACTAAAATTAAGTGCATTTCCTAATATAACTTATGTGGTCAGTTTAATTGAACACCATAAGTACATGGAATCTAAAAAAAAAAAAAAAGCAAAATTAAGTGTCTTAAAAAATATTCCACTTTTGTGAACTATTGTCAAATTTTATTAACAGGCATACTCCCTGTTTTCTTTAATATCTACATGGTCATAATCTTTTTAGACAGTGACAGCTGCACATTTTTTCATGGAAAATTTTATTTCCATCTTCTTGAAAATGCCCATATATCGATAATAGTGTTCTATTGTAGGTAGATTCATAACACTATCCAAAGAAACAGCAATGAGCTTGCTTATCATCAAGTAATTGAATGAACATTCTTGGAAAGTACAATTTTGGATGTCTGTTAGTGAGCAATAGATTTAGTATTATATCCACAAAAATACAACACAGCAGTTTTCTCAAATCCCTGTTAATATAAATTGAAATAAAAACTTCAGATGTAGATAGTCCCAAATATAGAATATACTATGAAAAATGGGAAAATATTAAAGAAAAGTCATTTTCTATACAATGTAAAAGCAGCACTATTTCTAATAGGAAAAATTAATATGTGCTATAACAGAATAAGAAATAGAGTTAATTTTCAAACACTTGAAAAAAATTTTTATTGTGAGAAAACTGTAGAGTCACATACAGTTGTAAGAAGTAATACAGACAGGTCCTGTGTGCCCTTAGCTCGGTTTCCTGTCAATGGATACGTCTTACAATACTGTAGTTCACAATTAGGAAATGAATACAGATATGATCTATGGACCTCAGATACAATCTAGGACCTTCTGCTCCAGCCATTTCCCCATCTCTTCACCTCCCTAATTCCCAGCAACCACTAAATCTCTAAAGTTTCATCATTACAAGAGCTTTGTATACATTTATTTCTTTTTCCCTTCATGTACACAGTTTTTAAAAATGTGAACAGCTATATGTAAAAGGGTAAATGGTTCTTTACTTTTACCTCTGCATTGTAAGGTGTTCTCAATTTCTCCTGGATAGAAAGGTAAATTTATCTCTTTTATGTTCACTATGTAAATTATTTTCCCTTGGCATAAATTATAGTTTTCATATTCTAAAATTCTGAATAAATTGAGGTAGTTGACCCATTCAAAAATCCTAGTAATTTAGGTCTCAAATAATACCTCAGGGTCCTTTTTTGATTATTCAAACTAAAGTAGCTCCCAATTTATCCCTAATCTCATTATCTTCTTATTTTCATCATATCATTTTTTGTTTATTTATATGTTTATCTCTTCCCCTCCACGCTCTTAGAATGTATGTTCTCCGAGTGTAGCAATCCTCTATATGTTTTTCACTTGTAATTCTGATGCCTAGAATGGAATCTATACATTAAGTTTTTTTATTCAAGGAATGAATGTCATAGAATGGAAAAGGTTGTGAAAACAGGTCTTCTAAGCCTGTTTGAAAAATAGTTTATAATAATTTTTAATTTTTCATCGTGCTCTGAGGATGCCTATGTTTTTAGGGTGTAGTATTGAAATGTTTAGGATCATTTCATTTTCGTAATCAACCAATATCTTGTTTGGAACATTAAATCCCAGGGAAATAGAACAATTCTTTCATACCCCATCAGTGTTGTTTATAGTCATCCAGTAATATTTTATGAATTAATAAAAACTCTAGAATAACTATCACTTGCTTTAGTTTATAGCACAGCTATTAAGCGTCTAGTCTGGTAGTAGATTTCCTGGGTTTGAAACCTTTATCTGGTATTGTTAGCTGTTTGGCCTTGTGAAAATTACTTAACCTCTCTGTCTTGGTTTCATAAACTGTAAAGGGAGGCTAATAATGGAACCGATTTTATAGAATTGTTATAAAAATTAATGTGACCATTTCCTCAATGTACTTAGATCAGTTACTGGCCATAAAATATATTTAATCAATGTTAAATATATTATTATTCAGTATGAGAGGTTTAATATCTAGTATGTTCACACATTGAGCACTTGAAATAACGCAATTTGTGGCATACATACAGCCAGATGGAGAGTGATGCATTATAAAAGTTTTCTCTGTTGCCTGAAAATAGATTTCAGGCTTATTTATTTTCTCTTATTATATTAGATGGCTTCATGAACATGAACTAGTTTGGAAAGTGCTAAAAGGAAATGAGATCTTAAAGGTCTAGGAATACACTCTCTTGATGGCTAATTGTAATTTTTCCTTTGAATTATGAAGGTTATCTTGGAACATGGACTGCTCTTTTGTTGTCGAAGCAAAGTATGAGACTGATATAGCTAATATAAATTTCTTAGACAATGGTTAAGTGCTGGTAGCGAGAGGCAATCATAAGAAAGTTTAGGAAATTTATGTTGTTTGTTTTTAACTCCTTTTAGAGCTCCTTATTCATTTACCCTTTCTGGAATTCCTGGATTCTCTTTGCTGGTCTTTGGCACATTATCCTACAGACGTTTCTAAACCATCTACAAATGTCTGTTTTGTTACTGATTGGCTAACTCTATTTTTTCAATTAGAGAAGTTGTGGGTTCACAGAAAAATTATACATAAAGTACAGGTTGCCCATATGCCACCCTATAATTAACACCTTGCATTTGTGTGATCCTTTGGTTATGGTTGATGAAAGCACATTTTAATAATTGGACAATTAACTGTTCACTGTTTGTGTTCTTATACGGAGTTTTAACATTATTTTTATTTTAGTAACATATACACAGCTAAAATTCCCTCCTTTATCCAATTTAAAGATTTATTATTCAGTTCTGTTAATCATGATCATGATGTTGTGTATAGACATCATCCATTATCAAAACTTTTCCATTATCCCATATAGAAAGTCCGTTCATTTTAACCCTTAACTCACTGTTCTCTACCCCTACCCCATTCCCTGGTAACCTATAGATTCTGGATTCTGACTCTACCAGTTTGCTTATTCTAATTATTTAATATTTGCTAGGACAAACAATATATGTCCCTTTTGTGTCTGCCTTATTTCATAAACATGATTTTTTTGAGGTTCATCCATGCTGTTGCATGCATCAGAATTTCATTTCCTTTTACATCTGACTAATATCCCGTTGTGTTTATATACAACATTTTCTTTACACAGTCATTGGTTGATGGACACTTGGGTTGTGTCTAACATTTGGGAGTTGTGAACAATGCCACTGCTTATCTCAGATATAAATATCTGAGTCCCTGATTTCAGTTCTATTAGGCGTGCACGTGGTACTTGTATTATTGGGTTGTATAACCATTCTATCCCTAACATTCTGAGGAACTATGTCCCACAGCCAGCGGCTGCCCCATTTTACATCGCCACCGGCAATGAACGTGATCCTATTTCTCCACACCTCCTCCAACATTTGTTAAGTTTTTCACTTTTTAAATATTTTTTTCTTTTCTTTTTTGCATGGGCAGGCACCGGATATCGAACCTGGGTCTCTGGCATGGCAGGTGAGAACTCTGCCTGCTGAACCACCGCGGCCTGCCCCACTTTTTTTACTAGTAGCAATTCTAGTGAGCCTGAAATGATATTTCAGTGTAGCTCTGATCTGCATTTCCCTAATAGTTAATAGTGTGAATCTTTTCATGTACTTTTTAGCAATTTCTATATCTTCTTTAGAGATGGCCTCTTCAAATCTTTGTCCATTTTTATATTGGGATATTTGTATATTTTTTTTGTAATTAAAGGATTTCTTTTTATAGTCTATTAACCTTTACTGGATTTGTGGTTTCTAAATATTTTTCCCCATTGTGTAGTTTGTCATTTTACTTTCATGATAAAATCCTCTGATGAAAAAATTTTGGGTTATGATGAAATCCCGTTGATATATATATCAACTATATATATGATATATATATATATAGTTGTTGCTTGTGCTTTGGGTGTAAAGTCTAAGAAACTATTACCTAACACAAGGTCCTGAAGATGCTTCCTTAATGTTTTCTTTTAGCAGTTTTATATTTCTGGCTCTTATATTTACATCTTTTATCTATTTTGAGTCAATTTTTGTATATGTTGTAAAGGTATGATGTAGGGGTTCTCCTTTTTTTTTGAAAATGGAAATCTAGTTTTCCCAGCACCATGTGTTGAAGAGACTACATTTCCCAATTGAGTGGTCTTTACCCACTTCACCTGGCTGTAAATGTGAGGGTTGATTTTTGAATTCTTAATTCAATTCTATTGGTTTATATGTCTGTCTTTCTCAGCACCATACTGTTTTCATTGCTGTGGCTTTGTAGTTACTTCTAAGAGTGAGGTCTGTGAACCCCCCAACTTCATTCTTCTTCTTTGAGATGGCTTTAACTAATGGGGGCCCCTTACACTTTCATATAAATTTGATATCTGGTTTTTCTATTTCTGCCAAGAATTTGTATTAAGATTTGTTGAATTTGTATATTGCTTCGGTAGGATTGACATCTTCATGACATTTAATTTTCCAATCCATGAACCCTGAATGCCTTCCATTTATTTAGGTCTTCTTTGATTTCCTTTAAACAATGTTTTGTAGTTTTCAAATGCAAGTCCTTTATATTCATGGTTAGATTTATTCCTAGATATTCTTTTTTTTTTTCATGTGTGGCACTGGGAATCAAACCTGGGTCCTCTGGCATGGCAGGCGAGAATTCTGCCTGCTGAGCCACCGTGGCCCACCCGATATTCATTTTTTAACTTGCTATTGTAAGTGGATTTTTTTTTCTTTATTTATACTTTTGAATTTCCATTGATTTGTATATAAACATGTTGTATATATAAATATGTTGAGGAAGTTTCCTTCCATCCCTAGTTTGGTAAGTGTTTTTTTTCAAGAAGGAGTGCTGGATTTTGTCAAATGTCCTTTCTGAATCAATTAAGATGATGTGTGTTTCTTCTTTTCATTTTATCAAAGTGGTGTATTTTATTAATTTATTTTCATACCAGGGATAAATCTGACTTCATCAGTATAATTCTTTTAATATGCTGTTGGATTCAGTTTTCAAGTATTTTGTGGAGGATTTTTGAATCTATATTTGTAAAAGCTATTGGTCTGAATTTTTCCTTTCTTCTGGTATATTTTCTTGGCTTTGGTATGAGGGCGATGTTAATCTCTGAGAAGGAATTAGGTACTATTCCCTTCTTTTCAATGTTTTGGAAGATTTTGAACAGAATTGAAATCTTCTTTGGATGTTGGGTAGAGTTCACCTGTGAAGCTATCTGTCCTTGGGCTTTTTCTGTTAGGAGGTTTTTGATGACTGATTTCATCTCTTTACTTGTAATTTGTTGAGATCTATTTTTCTTTAGTCAATGTGCGTAGTTTCTGAGTTTCTTAGCATTTGTCAGTTTCATCTAGGTTACTTCATTTATTGATGTACAATTGTTCATTGTACCCTCCTATAGTCCTTTTTATTCCATTGGGGTCAATATTAATATTCACCTTTTCACTTCAGATATTTGTTATTTATTTCCTCTCTTTTTTTTTCTTTGCCAGTCTAGTCAAAGTGTTCTCGTTTTTATTGATCTTTTCAAAGAAGCACCTTTTGATTTTGTTGATTCTATTTTTTTGTTGTTGTCTATTTCATCTATAGTCCAGGAGTTCTGTTTGATTTCATTTTAATATAATCTTTTTTTTTTTTTTTTTTAACATGGGCAGGTACCGGGAATCGAACCCGGGTCCTCTGGCATTGCAGGCAAGCATTCCTGCCTGCTGAGCCACCGTGGCCCGCCCTGTTTTATTTCATTTTAAAATGTCCATCTCTCTACTAAGATACTCATGTTATTCATTCATTGTTCTCCTGACATCCTTTAGTTATTTCAGGGCATTTTCGTTCATCTCCTTGATCATTGTTAATATATATATTTTTAAAGGATTGTTCAGTATGTTTGCTTCCTGGCCCCTTCATTGGTGTTTTCTGGATTTGTATTCTCTTCTTTCGGATGCATCATCATCTCCTGTTTCTTCATTTGTCCTGTACTCTATTGTTGCATGACATACATTTTAATATTTTAACATGTTAACTGTGGGATTTTCTTCCTGGGATGTGTGTTTCTTGGTTTTGTAACCAGCTGGTTATAAGCCAGAGATTTTCTTGAGCTTCAACCCTCCCATCATGAAGGTCTTCCCAAGCGTCCAAGGTTTTCCCTGTCTTTCCTGGCCTGTGTCTTGTCCAGAACTTTTGCATATTAGTATTTCGGAGTACCCCTGTTTACAGGAGTTCATTGTCCCCTGCTTCCCTTTTGTCCTAAACTGTCTGCCTCTATAGTTTTTACACTGCTTTTATTGTGTCATGCTGCTTTTACCTAGAGGGCAAATTACCTGGAGAGTGCTTTTGCAGGTCAGTGTTTCCTAACAAAAACAGGGTCAGAGCTTTCCCGGCCTCCCCAGCAAATGTTGCCCTTCAGCTAACTGACCCCTGCAGTCCTGAGAAAGCTCTGCATCTTTAACTCTCCACCAGCACCACACCTACAATGGCTGTCATCCTAGCTGAGACCTAGGGATCCAAATTCAATCATCAAAAGTTGTGATAGGTAACAGTCATGCCCATGCCAGTTCTTGGGGAAGAGGCGTTTTATGTCCTTTCCTTTCACCAGCATCTAGGCAGGGACCAGACCCCGTGACAGCCTGCTGTGAGAGTGGGAGATGGCTGCTGGTAGCTGCCACGTGGAGAGAGCAACTTTTGGTTCCTTACCATAATTGATCTGCCTTTTCCTCCCCCCCCATACTTGTATGCTCTTAACTATTCTTCTGGCCTCCAGAGTTTCAAGATAGTTGTTTCAGACAGTTCCTGTTTTTTTAATAATTGCCTGGGTGGAAGGACTGAGCCCTGGAGCTTCATACTTTGCCATCTTCTCTGGAAGGCTCTTGAAAGGCATACTTTCTGTCCATTCAAAATGTGCTGAGGAAAGCAGACCTTAGATGTGTGTATCTGTTCAAATCCTCTGATAACCACACTAGGTTGGGGTTAGATGTGCAAGAGATTTTGTTTGTTTTGTTTTGCACGGAGCATTCATATGAAGGAAAAAATGGGAGTGCACAGAGAACTCCCATTACTTTCAGACTGCAGTATAAGCCTGATGTCTGTGGAAAGATAGAGGGCAGAAAAAATTTAGTAGGTATTATTTTGGATCACAGTGCAGTTCTGAGAAGTGTGGGTTAGAGCAACAGGGCTCTCCATTCAAAGTTTTTTACCAGAGGAGTTTCAATTTTCAGTCATGGATTCAAGAAGGCCAAGGGGAGAGTGGCCTCAGTGTGAATGCCGTGGTGGACCCAAAGGGGCAGCAATATGAGATCATGGGCTACTGTGTCCCCTGCAGCAGGAAGTGCAGCCTCATGGCCACCATGACATGTAATTGCAATAACATCAAATGATTTATCCTAGGGAAACCCAGAGTTCTGAGAGACTTAAGTGATTCAGATAGGCTACAGGAAATTTTCCTGAAATGTCCCTTAAGGAGAGAACAGAAACATCGATATGATTTTGGCAACTGAAAAGTTTAGAAGTGTCTGAATCAAGGATGAAAGGTCTGCGCAGGCAAGTCATGCAAGGATGCAAATTATGTAAAGTACTTTGAACTTTGTCAAAGGAAAATTCGTGAAGTGTTTTAGCCTTGAAAACTAACTGGAGGCAACTTTCTTGTAAGGTTAATACCTGGTATTGGTGGAGAATGGAGTAGAGAGGAATAAGACTTAATGAAAGAGTTTTTGGTTGAAGAAATAAATGATAGTGGTTTGCAATATGGATTGGAATTAAATAGGGAAATTTAGAATAAATCATGATGGCTTTGTCACTTTAATATATGATCTGGGTTGGGAAATATATGATTTCCAAGCAGTTCTGTGAAGACATTTCTTACTAGATAAGCAAAAAGATCAGTTTTAAAGTTGATGCTCAAGGTGATTCCATCACTTTAAATTGTGCACTGACAACAGCTGAGTGGCTATTTATGAAAGACCAGTAAGACTGACAGAAATTCCTACTCAACATTTTTTGCTCTTTAAATTTCACTGACCTTTTTGTCTGGGTTACATAAATATGAATTATTAATAACTTTATAATATCCTTGAACATAGAGGTTATAACTTTTATACAACATTGAAGAAATTGTGTAAGTTCCAATAGGTGACTTAGAAATTCATACCTTACAAAACTGGTATGTTTCCAGGAATTTAATATGAACTCTCACCACCTTCTACTTCCCTAAAGGTATTTTATCTCTCAGTATTCTATTCTAAGGCCATATTTCTTAGCCCCTTTTTCATTAATATGAACTCTTGATATGTGATTTTAAAGTTTTTTCTGTATTAAGCTCAATGGACTCTCAAGTGAAAAAGTTGTGTGCTTATTGGTTATTTTCAAGTAAAATTACAAACTTAGACTGATTATTAGGTTTAAAAATGGAAGAAGTTTAGACTAATTATTAAGTTTAAAAATGGAAGAAGTTTTACAGGTAACTGTGTCCCATACTATTATTTTATAGATGGCATATAAGAAGAAAATAAAAAATGGAATCGTAATTGTAGGGGAAAATACCCCGAATCTGTATGATTCATGTATTTATTTATAAAAGTGGATTAAATCATCAGCTTTTTCTCATCTTTACTGGTTAAAAATTACCACAATTTTGAGCATAGGCCTAACTAAACTTTTTACATTATGTATTTCCATAAAATTAAGTTAAATTAACTATTAATTGTGGCATATAAAGTCCTACCTGGGTTAGAGTTGGTTTTCAAGTATTGGTTTTCAATAAATGTTTGTTGAATTAATTGATTGATAACTCAAGCAGTGTAATATAAATTTGTTAGGCTTAACTTTCAGGGGTTTTCACTTTGGGTCAGTGAAAGGCAGCTGTATACTCAGTAACAGCAAGGTGTCCAGCTTTCTGTTAGACATACCTAGTCTTTCTTCTAAGATATGAAGAAAAACATATGTCTTAAATGTTAATCTCTGGGACACTATCTGATGCCTGCCCTCCATATATAACAAGTAGTATAATGTAAAATAGAGCTATGAAATGTAAAAAGTAATGAATGGAATGAAGAGAGGAAAAATAATTTGAATAGGGACATACTTTTATGCCATTTTAACACTTCAACATTAATGAAATTCGCTCTTTGATGTATACAGATTTAGTCAATCAGATCTTATATTTTCTCTTTTTCTGCCTTTCCCTCCATTTCTTCCTTCCTTCTTACCTTCCTTCCTCCCTTCCTGCCTGCCTTCCTGACTTCTTTTCATTTATCTTTCTTTCTGATCTGGGCACTGACCCATGCCCAAAACTTTAAGCATATTAACGTTGGCATTTCACGTGCTAGCAAAGATTAATTTAAGTTTTCCCTGAGACTATTTCCCCAATGGTTTAAATGACAGTGTGGATGTGTCTGAAAAATAAAGGTCATTTCATTAAAAACATATTTTAGGGCAGGCCACGGTGGCTCAGCAGGCAAGGATGCTTGCCTGCCATGCCAGAGGACCCGGGTTCGATTCCCAGTGCCTGCCCATGTTAAAAAAAAAAAAACATATTTTAGATGAATTAGGAACTTTTGTATTTTGTTATAGTACTACTATGCTACCATATCTTGGCATTTCAAGCATATTTTGGGCGTTTTCTTTTCTTTTCCTATTAGAATGTATGGATTTTCATTGATATCATTATAGACCAACTTGATTTTAGTTGAGAGTTAAGAAGTTCTAAAAATGAGGCTGATAGGTAAGTATTCTGTCAGGTTTGAATTTAAGACTTCAAACTCATCACCAAGTTCTAATCAATGGAATTGACAAGGGAAGGAAACACAAAATTAACATTTACTAATTACCGAGGAAGTGTCAAGAAATGTATTATGATAGCATTTTATAGTGTTTCATGCCCCTTGAGTGCCTCTGTCAAAAATCATTCATGGAAGTTAAATTTGGACAATTTTGCATAATCTATCCCATTTTAAGAGATTCATAATATACATTAGCTTACGTAAAGCAGCATAAAGCAAGTAAATGTGTTTTAGCTTTGTATTTAGGGCAAATACACTGAATGACAAAATTTTTCTTGTTTGTTGAAATGGGTTGAATTATGTACCCTAAATATACATGTTCTTAGTGTTAACCTATTCCTGTGGATGTGAACCCCTCATAAACAAGACCTTTTGATGAGGTTATTTTTAGCTGAGGTGTGGCCAAATGAATCAGAATGGGTCTTAAGCCTATTAGTGGAGACAGAGAAGCTATGGAGGGTAGCCAGAAACTGGAAATCAAGGGATTAGAAGAGAAAGCACATATCACCATGGGCATTGTCATGTGATGAAAAAACCAAGGACCAAGGATCCTGGAAGTCAGTCCTGGAATGCCACAGTCTTCCAAGCTAAAGAATTGCATTCCTGATGCCTAATTTTGGATCTTCTAGCCCCAAAACCTTGAACCAATAAATTCCCACAGTTTAAGTCAATCTGTTGTCTATTATTTGTTTTAGTAGCTGGGAAACTAAAACATTTTTTTTTCATTACACTTAACATTCTATTAAACAACTTTTGGGAAACAGTGTGCAAGACTGTTTTATCATACACTGCTCATTAATTCTTCCCTGGATTAGAAAGCAGAAACCACTGCTGAGAGGGAACCCATTTATTCTGAGATTTTCATGGTAAGTACATGTTGGTACTGAGATCAGAATATAGTTTCACTCAAATTTTTTTCATGAGTCCATAACATGGGCACTAAAAACAGGCTAAAAATTGTAATTTTGCCACAATGATCTGTCTTGGTAATCTTATCAACTGTTACTGTTTTAAAAATTGTTATAAAAATCATTCTTATCCGCTTTTATATAACTTTCAGTATCATTTTAATATGGTTGTGGTAAATTATTTTAAAGTATTGAAAATTATGGAAAATATTCTAGATAAATTTTGAAGCAAAAACATATGTATATACACATACACATATGTAGCTCCATGTTCAAAATAATTAATAAAATATAGATCTATAAATAACATACAAATGAAATCTTGATATAATAGTTGTTATATTTGCACTTTTGAACTGAATATCCCCTAGGAACAATTGACAAACTCACTATAAAAATTGCAATGTATTTATAATCTATTGACTATAGTGGAAATATTTTGAAGTACAAAAAGTATACTTTGCTCTAGAAAGTGACTAGTTCTATACAGAAAAAATTATTTTTCTTTTCAAAGGAACTTTTAAAAAATTGCTTTATAATAGTTTACACAACAAACACAATTTTAATTCCTTCAAAGAAAGTTATCTTTTTTTAAATTTATTTATTAATTAAAAAATAAACAAAACAACATACATAATCAGTAATTCACAATATCATCACTTAGTTGCATATTCATCATTTCTTAGAACATTTGCGTTAATTCAGAAAAAGAAATAAAACGAACACAGGAAAGAAAAAAAAAAAAAAAGATTATACCTACCATACCTCTTACCCCTTGCTTTCATTGTTCACTAGCATTTCAAACTAAATCTATTTTAGCATTTGTTCCCCCTATTATTTATTTTTATTCCATATGTTCTACTCCTTTGTTGACAAGGTAGATAAAAGGAGCATCAGACACAAGGTTTTCACAATCACACAGTCACATTGTGACAGCTATATCATTATTCAATCATCCTCAAGAAACATGGCTACTGGAACACAGCTCTACATTTAGAAAGTTATCTCTTAAGATATGTCTTCTTTTCCATAATTCCAGTTGAAATTATATTGAAAGACCATTTGTTCTTTCTTCATTCTCAGAGTATTCTTTAACATTTGTGAACATAAATGGAGAGTTCTTCCTGTTCCTTATTGAGAACTGGCATATGCTGTCTGGTTCAGGCTCCTGAGAAAGCTCCCTACCCCTAAAGCATCTTGTGTCTCTTCAGTGTGGATTGAGTACTATTAAGAATAAAACATTTCGTCATTACTATTTAAAAAATGAGAAATTAATGATCTTTCTTGGATGCAATTTTAACAGAAAGAAATAATTAGGATGCAGGTGGAGAGTAAAGAAAATTTGACCAGGGGAGGCAAACCTCATCCATTTCAGAATTCTCTGAATTTACCTATGCCTTCAACTACAACATGCTGAACTCTGGTCTCTACTAGTTTGCACAAGCCAAAAATCCATGACATTTCCCCCTCCCTCACCACTCATGTTCAATCTATAACCAAGGCCAGTAGTTTTTCTCTTCACAATATCTTCTAGCCATATCTACATCTTCCTCACTGGTACATCCCAGGTCTAAATTCCCATGCCCTTTCAGATTTCTGCAATATCCTATTTTCTGGTCTCCCTGGCATCCATTTTTACTCTTCATTTATCTGTTTTCCACAGAAGCCAGAATGATTCTTTAAAAATACAAAATGTCATCATATTTTTCATTGACTAAAACTTTTCTAAAATAACCTATTAGGTCTTTCAAAGAAGATCAAAGGGCAGTGTGACAGTGGCTCAGTGGCAGAATTCTCTCCCACCATACCAGAGACCCAGGTTTGATTCCTGGTGCCTGCCCATGCCAAAAAAAAAAAAAAAAAAGCAAAAACAAACAAACAAAAAAGATCAAAATCCCTGATATGGCCTCCAGGGGATTGCACGGTCTGGTTCCTACTGACATTTCCACACTTTGCTTCTGCCCTTTTCAGCCTGTTCTGTATTCTTCTTGGGCATAGCGGCTCTTCTGGTAGACCAAGCTTAGTATGTACCACTGACATTTGTTGTTGTTTGCTTGTTTTGAACAATGCCTTCTGCCTGGATAAGAGCATTCCGCATCCACACACACACGCATGTCACTATCATCGTGTCTGCCTGCGTGCATTCTATTCATCTTCACTTTTATAGCTCTGCCATTAATTACTCAGGAGAGTCCCTAGTGCCCCCACAAGTTTGGCAGAGATAATGCTCATAATTTTGCCTCACCCATGTTACCACTTAATACATTTAAATAAAAATCAAAAGACAAAACATGGACACCCAATTCTCACGTTGATAACAATTTCTTATCACAATGCAGTTCACATCTAGGGCGAATATTGAAAAAATTCATTTAAAACTGAGGCAGAATTAAAGTTTAACTATAATCAGTTGAGATGATCACAGAACAATGTATGTTATGCTAGTCTTCAAATACATTAACTGCTGTTGTTATATTTTACAACATTCCAAAAAATATTTAAAATGCACATTACGTTAGATTCTCAAATTATTACAGAAATATTGCGTTACTGAAAAATGACCAGTGAAAATAATTTCCAAAAGTGACTAATAAAATAACAACGAATTATCTTGGAATGTAAGAACAGGAAATTCTAGTATCAATAAGGCAACAAAGATATAATATGAAACAGAAGCAGTTAAATCCAATTGTCAATTAACTTTTCAAGGATCGTATCATACTGACAGACTGATTGAAAATCAAGGGCTCAAGAGACTTCCTGATGATAAAGTTAGTTCCAGCTGAATCAATCATTTGATTTTTTCCCTGCTAGTTTGGAATAGCCTCTTTGGTTTATGCTAAACTAGTCCTGCAGGATCCCAGCTAACCCATTCAAAGTCCTAGCAAACCTTTCAATATGTTCCCAGAGATCTTCTGGATACATAGTCAGGACTATTAATATGCTACCCTGAGCAGTTAGGCATACTCTATACACCCTAACAATATTCCCATGAGGCAAAAGGAACATCATGATACGTAACTAAAAATACTCGGAAATATGCTCAAGGTATCTATGATCTTATTATCATTTTGCACATTATATTTTTTAAACTAAATTGATTTCCAAGGTGCTAAATCAAAAATGCTCTAGTTTACAATTTTATGTGTGCCCTTAAATGATGACAAAAATATTAATCATCTGAAGAAAATGAGAACTTCCTTTTCCTTTCTGTTTCTCCCGCGTTCTCTTAGCTTTAGCAGTGTTGTTTGCATTCCAGTTTTTAAAAATTTATTTTCAACTCACAAAGCCTCACATGGGTAATTAATGAAATTAATACAAAATGGAGGAGATATGCGTACAAAATTGCCAATAGTTCATACATGAAGTCACAGGCTTCAGAGTTCAGTGGAAAAAGGGACTGTTACTGTTGATAGAGGGATACTTACTCATACAGGCTGACCAGGTTTTAGAACTGAGTTCAATGGTAATAAGAGCAACTGTGCTGTTATTATGAACAGGAGAGAGTTAAGTTACCTAGAACATTATCGTTGAAAAAGAAGGCAGTCCTAGAATTTGTTTTATAACATGAGCTTATTATCAATGTGCTTCGTGTCCTGACTTTGTGAAATGCCACAGAGCCACAAGTATATATGACCAAAGTACAGAAAGAACAGAGATGATATAGGGGAATGCATTGCAATTTAAAGGGATATGGACTTGCATTTTAAAAGCTGTTCCCAGAGAACCTGCTTAAAGGCAGGGCTGGGTTTTTGTATACTGCCAACTACAGTATATTTCAAATAGGCTATCACATTGCTCTGGTGGGATTAGATGTGAAAAGCACTTCATAGAACTCATGAGAAGATTGTTTAAATGGTGCCTATCTAGTTCCACTTTACATTTTAATACTTTTGAGCCCTTTTTTTTTTTTTTTTTTTTTTTGTGGTGGTAGAATGAACCTACCAAGATTTAGAGCTATGCTTTGTATCTCTGGAATCTTTCCCTCTCCGCTGCCACTGAAATTAACTGTGATTTCAAAGGAGTACATTTCAGGAGAACTGAATGTTTAAGAAAGTCAACAGGGAATGGACAACTGGGAATACTCACTCCCGTCAGTGTCCCGCATATGTGTAGATGGAAATTGCCCTCTAAATAAATCTGCTGTGTTTTGTACCACTGCCTACCCCTCCCCAATGTTTGAACCACTAGGAGATGGCAGGAGAAGCAGGTATTGAGATGGAGTGTGATGGAGTTAGTTGGCTCTTAAGGAACACCACAGCCTAAGCAAAGGATTAGAAACCCTAGAATTGGGATTTGCATAATGGACCACTGAATGAATTTTCCAGGTCTTTCCTCAGGATCAGAACAGGGAAAATGATTTATCTGTTAACCTTGAAAGGGAGGTGCCCATGTATGTCTAGTCAAATAAGATCACATAGTTAGTATCTCAAGATTAAAAAAAAAATAGAAATGTTTAAAAACCCAAAGACACTTCTGCTTTCTAAGATGCAGCGTTAATGTTAATGAGAAAGTAATCCATTTTGTTTCATTCCACTAAGAGGGAACTGTGTGTGTATGTGTGTGTGATGGGGGGAGGGAGGTTGGCAGTCGTTGGAATATAAAAGCTTCTTCCAAATCTTCTAGGCTGCTAAATGTCATGACCCAGAGAAGCCCAGCATTTTTCTGCATGCCAAGTGGAGGGCATGGAGCTGTGAGGATGCCTCATGAGGGATGGGGTGGCTGGATGGTGACCTAGAACCTGCAGGCAGAGCCCTAGAATGAGGAAGAAGTTGCATATTTTTTCAATATCTGACATAACCAACACGTAATTACAAGTGTGTCTTTTTCTGCAAACTTAAATGGCATCATCGTGTCAAACCTTTGTGAAGTATTGAGAGGATCTGAGAGAAGACATAAGAAACGGCTACAATCCACATGGAGTTTGGAAGAGGAGAGTTCAGGGAATGGAAAAAAGAAAGAAAAGTCCGATGAAAATAGGCTCTCTAAGTCAGAAGGGACCATAAGAAAGCAAGAGACTGGATTTTACACAGTATATGAATGGGACTTGACTCAATTTAATTTAAAATGTAAAAAAAAAACAAAATTAAAGAATGTGATCTCTCTTTTTGCCGACTTATAGTAAAATAGGTGTGTAGATGGAACAGGTCTGGATTCCTGAATTGTATGTGTGCAGTACCAGATACAGAATTATCTCTACACTTATTTTCCCAGGTCCTGGTAACATGCTTCTTTATGTAATTGGAACCAAATAATGATGCAGTAAGTGAATATAGTTTTAAGAGTTTGCTACGAGGGCAATTTTAAAATAAATCTGGATTTTTTTTCCTTTAATCTTTAAGATTTTTTAAATTAGAGAAATTGTAGATGTACGTAAAACTCTCAGAAAATACAGTTTTCCTAAATACACAGTTTCACTATCATTAACATTTTACATTAGTGTGGTGACTGTTGTAAATGATGAAACTTATTATAATAATTACATTATTAACAATAGTCCATAGTTCACATTATGATTCACTGTCATAAAATTCTATGATTTTTTTTCCAAATTTTTGCCCTTATAGTGTCTATACAACCTAAAATTTCCCTTTCTACCACATTCAAATATAAAATACAGTGGTGTGAGCTTCATTCACAGTAGTGTGCTACCATCATCACTATCCAGTACCAAAATGTTTCCATCACCCCAAAGAGAATCTCAAACTCTGTACCGATTAACTATTAATTTCCCATGCCCTAACCCCCCTGTCCTCATCCTCCCCCCACCCCTGGTTTCCTGTATTCTCATTTCTGACTCTCTGAACTTGTATACCCTATTTATTTCACATAAATGAGGTCATAGAGTTCTAAAATTCAGCTTTAAGTCTTGTGGTATTTTCTTGGTCTGATACCAAGAAAATTTTATGAAAATTTATGAAATGCCAGATATCCTCATATTCAGAAACTCAAGAAACTAACTTTAACTGAATTCTTGTTCTCCATTTTCTCATATGTAAAATGATGGGATTGAACTGTTTTAGAAAGAGAAAATAGTTTGTCGTTTCTTCACCTACTGCAGTAAACTGGTAGTTGTTGCATGGAGCACTGGGTTGAGAATTGTTACTGGGAATCAGGCTCACAATGGTAAATTATTAAGATTGATTATAAATGTCTGACATTATGGGGAAGACAACAGAAAAGGTGAGTGGAGCGACCACTATATAATAACTATCTCTGAACTAGATCATCTATTAGAGCTATTAGAGTTCTTTTATTTTTATTTTTTTAACATGGGCAGGCAACAGAAATCAAACCCAGGTCTCTGCCATGGCAGGCGAGAACTCTGCCACTGAGCCACCGTGGCCCACCCAAAGTTTTTCTTTTGCATGGGCAGGCACCTAGAGTTCATTCCAAATCCAAATATCTGTGGTTTAATCACATAGATAAAAATGACTTGCTATCTTTGTTCCCAACTTCTAAAAATGCTTGAAAATGCAATAAAATATTCTGTGAAAGTAACAGAAGTTTTTAATTAAAACCTTCTCTTAATTAGTATTTGGATTTAGCTGTTATATCAATGAGACCTAAAAAATCAGCGGCTTTAGTCTTATTTTTTCCTCAAATTAATAGTCCAGTAGTGAGCCATACAAGACTGCAGGAGATAGTTGGCCCCAGAGAGTCATCTTGGGATCCAGAATTAATTTATTTATTTGGTTCCTCCATCCTTAAGGACTGTTGTACTCCACCACATGGCCAAAGTTGGTTCCCTGACCACATCCATGGAAATATTAAGACATAGTGTATAGTAAGCAATATCCTCTCATGAGGTGATGCAAGAGAGATGCACATCATTTTCCATGACAAATTTATTGGTGAGACTTCAGTCACACTGTCACACTTAGCTGTAAGGAAAGCTGGAAAAATTAGTCTTTGCTGCATAGCCACATACCTGACAAAACTTCAAAGTGTTCTACTACTAAAGAATGATGCAAAGGAAGATCTCAACTATGACTTTGCTCACTCTCATTCCAGATTAACACAGCAACATGACTTGAGAGGTAACCATTGCAAGAGTGGATTGAAAATGCATCATTAATATTTCATCTTCATCTCTTCTCAGAGATCATAAAAAATGCAACTATGCAAAACACTTTGGATATAGCATTTTTTTATTCCTTGGGTAGATAAGGACTGAAAAAATCATCTATTCACTGAACAGCTGTTTGAAGAATAGGAGTCAGTGGAAGCCTGTGCAATTTATATTTATCAGTGACAGTTGGAAGGGAAGGAGGGAGGGAAGAAGAGAGGAAGGAAGGAGGGAGGGAGGGAGGGAAGGAAGGAAGGAAGGAAGGAAAGAAGGAGGGAAGAAAATAGGGAAAGAAGGAAGAAAGGAGGGAAGGAAGGAAGGAAGAGGGTTGGAAAAAGCTCCAATGAGAAAAGTGTTCGATTGTTTTACTTTGCTCAGTCATATACCCCATTATAATACAGAATTTTTCTTATTTCTAGATTGACTTCTATCCTCCCCTTCCCCCAAACAAAAGCAAATGAACAAACAAACAAAAAACAAATACTCTGGATATTTTTTCTTCCTGTCCTATTTTGTGGTAAATGGAAGAGTACGCAATTCATAGAATTGCCTTACTATAGGTAGGACTTTTTTCAAACTTCTAGACAATTCTATGAATCCTTCTTCATTCAATCTCTAAAAATGTTTGGGAACAGTGCTATTTTTTCTTAAATGGTCATTTAATTTTATTAAAACTAAATTTATACGAATTTAACAAAGTTTTGTGAATCTTAGAAAAAGACAAAGTTCAAAAAAGACACCAAAATGTATTTAATTACTCATAACATTATAAATTTGAAAACATTAAATAAACTTGTGTCTTAAAGTTTCCCACAAAGTTAATTAGCAGGGGTCAAATTTGGGGGTAAAATACATTTTCCAGGTAACAAATTTCTGTTCTTTAAGGTGCGGAGAAAGAATTTACCTCGTTTCTATATCACACATTCCTTTGAAACTCCTAATGTGTGCTCCTAATGTATCAGGTTGTTGTATTTTTTCATGTAAACTAATGGAAATGCACCTGGGATGCAGCTGCTTTCACAAATGCTTCTGCAATTACACTGACAATTAAGGATTAGTCTTTAAAAAAAAAAGAAATGCTTTTGTAGGCAGGTAGATAGAAAACCAAACACCTAATTGCTTTGATTTTTTCAAATCACTCAGTGGAAAAATAAAGCCATTTGCATCTATTACTAATCAAATCATATTTAATTATATATTTAAAAGAAAAGCTTGTTCTTTGAATTCAACATGAAAGGAAAGGTAATCATTTGTGTGTGTGTGTGGCATTTACATTCTATGGGCTCATCTCTTACTTTATCTGAATGCAATTAGATTGATTTTATATTTCTATGAAATTGGAAATGTTATCACATAAAGTAATAGCCTATGCATCTAAATGAACAACATAAATATTCAATGAACAATGAAAAATGTTAAAGTGGTTGCACATTATAGAGGTATTAAGTAAAAATGAGACATGTATGAATAAATAGGAAAGTATATCTCTCTATGGTTTTTATAGAAGTAATTATTCATTTTTGCACTCACCATAAAGCATTTATTAAATAGATGATTTTTGATGGGGCGATGTTAGGCCCATATAGGTCCTTGTAGAAGTCTTCAATCCTAGACATTCAATACCATACAAAATGCCATCATCACTGAGGCAAACTAATAACAGTTTCCAATTCTGTCTTTACACTGTGGCTTTTATTTACTAGTTTGCAAGGCCTTGGCCATAATCCATGTTGTTCTATATAGGGAGTAGCGAATTGCTTGGGAGTGCCTGGCCCACATTTGCTCAATAAATGTAATTTCCTTCCCTTTGTTTTTCAGGAGCTAAAACAAAATTGTTTTCTAAGCCTTTATTTTGTTATGGCTGAATTATTGTCTCATATTTCTTCTGGGATATCTGGTATAATCCCCATATGACAACAGCAACAAAATATAGTCATTCCTGTTTTTCCTCTGCCATTGTAGGTCTCTGTTTTCTTGAAGATTAAATTTCTAAGATTCCATTTTTTAATTTCAGAATCTCTTTTATATGAGTCATCTGTTTAGACATTTTACTTTAGCTATAGTACCATACATGCCATTTCTTGTACAGAGCTCCTTAGTTGATTTTATCTACATTAATTTAGCATACTACATCCAATCATTATTTTTTAACTTTGGAGATACACTTATGAATGATGCAGGAGAGACCATGTTTTTCAAGAATCTAAAAACAATCAATATAACTAGAACAGTGAAGATGTAGGGGAACAACTTAAAAACGAAGCTAGAGATGCAGGCTGATTTTGTATTAATCAGGATTCTCCATGGGAACAGAATTGACTGGAGATACTCACACATACACACACACATACACACACACACACACGTATGACTAGTATGTGAATAGTAGTGTTCAATAATATTCATATGCATATGTATATTTATTGGATTTAACTTCTAGAAAGTCTTTGACATCTCAAGACTAGAACAGCATCAGAAGACAATGAATGGGGGCGAACTGATTAAAGTGAACTGAAGGTGAGGAAATAGAGGTGGTAATTACAGATGCCTCTCTAAATGCAACTTTGAGGAGGGAGGAAAAGTAACCATGAAAGAAGGAAGTGACTTAGATGGAAGAAACTTTCTTTCTGAGAATGAGCATATATTAGTGCAATTAGGTGGTGAGGAAGAAAAGGTAGACAGGTGTGATACTTAGGTTCTGATGTCACTTGGCCAGGTGATGGTGCGCAGTTGAATGGTCAGGCAAGCGCTGGCCTAACCATTATTGCAAGGATATTTTGTGGCTGGTTGATAAACCAGAAGGCTGGTTTATTAAATCCTCAGTCAGTTGATTCCATCTGTGGCTGATTACATCTATGATCAACTAAGATGGTGTCTCTTACAAGCATATAATCCAATCATTTGGGTTTGAGCCAATCATTTGAAGACTTTTAAGGGAGAAGAGAGAATTTTCACTATTTCTTCAGCCAGTGAGCCTCTCCTCTAAAATTCGTGGAGACGTTGCATCAGAGTTGCCAGCCTCACAGCCTGCCCTACCAATTTTGGACTCTTGTATTCTTATAGTTGCAGGAGACACTTTTATAATTCTTTTTACAGATAACTCCAGTTAGTTCTGTTTCTCTAGAGAACCATGACTAATACAACAAAATATCTGATGAGTGTTCTTCCTAGGTTTTAAACTTTGTATGATATGCAGAATGATGAGAACATTAGTTGCTGAATAGAAGCAGAACGTTGCATCATCATCCCAAACCTGGGAGATGGTTCCTGATATAGCTGTTTTGTGTGTGTGTGAAAAACAGAACGCAAGGAATTTCCTATCTGATGGCATCAACTTGAATTAAGAAAATAGAGAACATGTCTCGACATATCGTAATAACCCCAAAGATGTCCTTCTACCTTTAACCATGGGTTGTGCAGCTGTTTCTCTTTCCCCAGAACTATTTCTGCTACTTGCATTATTTTTCCCAAAGAACCTCTGTTAGATTTAGATATATGTTGGTTGATTCATATTTTCACAAGTTCTATCCACAGATTCATTTTGAAAAAAGTCTTGAAAAGTAGGTATTATGCCCTCCCTACCCTGCATTGTGCTATCATTCCTGGTATTGAGTATTCTGCTTAATCCATGCATAAATTCAAATTTAATTTATTGAAAACTCTATATTTGGGGGAGAATGAAATGAGAGAAGAGCAAGTATTTATTAAGGGATTTGCTGGTTATACATTTCATTCACAGTAATAAATATTTCATTTTATCTTGAAAACAGCAATAAGTAACTATAAATTACCTTCCATTTTAAAGAAAAGAAGATATCAAAACAATTATCCAGGTTTTCACAAATACAAGATTTAAATAAAGGTCTCTTTGATTTTTAAATATATGTATGCCTTTTCCACCTCTACCATGTTCCCTCTTATATTATTTATATAATTAAATAGGTCACTTTAGACATATATGTCTATGAAGAGTAGAGGAAAACGTATTACATGGATACTTATAAAATGAATGGCATATTATACTTAAAATATCCTAAACGTTTTTATTTGAATTTAAATATAAATGGAAAATCAAAGGCCGATATGATATTTCTGATTTTTTGCTAATTATTTTATTGCAGTTCCTTATTTTGGGAAGCTGTGAAACATCAATGATTATAGGTAGCTTCATTCAAATTTTGAGTCTATAAGTGAATAGTAGTTCATTATGTGCCCCTAAAAATAGATTTACTCTTAATGTTTACTTATACTTCAGTTGAGATTTAAAGTAATAACTTTTGGTTTAAAAATTTATTGGACATAGAATACATGAATGCATCTTTAAAAAGTCCAGTTAAGGTATACTTATCTCTAGTTAAGGATTTGTGTTTTTGTCTTTTGATTTTATTTTAGGTTGACATTTGTATTTTTCTTTGTTTTCTGAAACCTTATTAAGTTTTAAATAATATCAGTAATCTCAATGCAATAAATGCTAGAAAAGGAGGAAATCTATTTGATATCAGTTTACAAGAAAAGACTTAAGTAAATGAATTTACTCAGAGTATTTTGTAGCTCTTACAGTTATAGTTTAATCATGCTAACAATAGTTAAGAAACTTGACTCAGTAATTTAAGGTCAATTATAAATTGCAAATGTATTATGATTGCAACTATATTAAGACAGGTGCAATCAAAACATACTAGAGAGAAATCTACCAACATGTTAACCATATTTTCATTAAGGTTATAGAAATTTGAATGACTTTATAATTTTGTTTAATTTGCAAACATTTAGCAAAGTGATTATGTTATATTTATGGAATACATAAAAACTGTATAGCTATCAAATATTTATCCTATACTTTAATTGAGTTTTCTGATGAGCATGCTATTTTCTAATAGAGCCATGCTCTGTCCATGTTAAATACATGTTATAATATGTATAAAAGTATATATATAATATATACATATATATAATTAAATATTTATTACTGTCATTTTTGCTTTGGAGCTGAATGAGGGAGCTGCACTGAAAGTTAGCATCAATATTATATATATATGCCACTAAACAAAAATGACATCATCACTTCTCCCCTAATTTAGAATACCATTCTTAAAGAAGTCTCCAAGATTTATACTTCAGAGACAGTTTTGAAGATTTGATTTGGCAATCTAATTTCTTAATATTCTTTCCATCCTATTATCCATTCAATTTTCTCAAAATGTTGTCCCCTAAAATATCAGTATCTAAAGAGATTTTTAATGACTACTCATTTAGAAGGAAAACCGAGTTAAATATTAAAAATACTTTTTTTTCAAATAGCTTCAGAAACATTTATTATCTTTTAGACAATGAAAATTCACGTGAACATACTAGAGACTCTACGTGACTTTGCTTATTCTCATCTTTCCAAAAATGTATTTGAACCTGAATTATTTTCCCATGAAACATCATAAAATATTGTATTATATTTTTATTCAGAAACACAGTCTGGGAAAAATTTAGAACTAAATGTTCCAATGTTTTGGATTCTGTATCACATTTCTTTGCCTAAAGAAGTGAGTCCATCTACCAGAAAAGAACATTTGTTTCAATTGGTGAGACGCTAGAGATTGTCTTATTCTAAGAATTGGCTTCATTCTCTTTGGGACCCCCTGTGTTTAATTTGACAATAAAGTGAAGCCTTTAGGAGCCATTCTTCCACATCCCCAGTGAGTTAGTCCTCATTTTGATACCCCAGGCTTGCCAATATTAATCCTATAAAAATAGATAGAGTGAGACAAAAGGTAAAGTCTCTCCATCTCTCCCTTGGCGTTAAACTGGGCTGCCCAGGAAGTTTTCTCTGGATTTATTGAGAACTCTGCTAATATTTGTCAAATCAGGTGATATGTAAGTGAGTTTTTATGACATACACTGCCTTACCTCTTGGTACCTGTAGATGACACTTAGAAATGCAGGGAAAGAGGTAAAACATACAAAAATAAATCTAAAAAAATTAGCATTCATTAAAAAACGATATCAAAACAGTATCAAATGTTATCTTTACAAGAGCTACATAAAGTACTTATTATCAACATCCTATCATTTCAAATTAAGAAAGTGAGAATTAAAGACGTTAATCAATTTGAAATGGCACACCAGTTACTGTCAAAACTGAAACTTGACCTCTGGGTCTGTAGATGGGGTCAGCTGTACTTTTCTCATTTCAGGAAATTAAACCCAGACAGCAATGTTTGCTTATTTTGATGTTTGAAGTTCAATTCATATAATTGAACTCTCTAGAGAGTAGCATATTTTTTCAATGTTAACATGTTTTATGTTTATTGGTGTGAATAAATTAATAACCTTTTTTTTAATTTATGAGTTTTAATTTCTAATATGGTAAGCCTTGATAGATAAAATCTACATAAACAAAAGCTCTCTGGGATCCTTGAAAATTTTTAAAAGTGAAAACAGATCCTGAGACTAAAAAAAGTTTGGTTTTTTTAACCTTTTTTCATCATATATTATATCGTGTACTCAAAGCAAAGAAATAAAAAATCAATATTTTCAAAGCACTTTTCAACAAGTAGTTACAGGAGAGATCCTAGAGTGTGTCATGGGCTACCATATGATCCTTTCATATTTTTCCTTCTAGCTGCTCCATAATATATGAGGCTGAGGTTTAAATATTTTTTTATCATCACAGTCAACTTATTTTACTTCTTTTTTTGTGAAAAATAACATATATACAAAAAAGCTATATATTTCAAAGCACAGTACCACAATTGGTTGTAGAACCTATTTCAGAGTTTGACATGGGTTACAATTCCACAATTTTAGGTTTTTACTTCTAGCTGTTCTAAAGAGATAGTGGCTCTTTTTTTATATAACACAAAACTAATCTGAGAATTTATAAGTCTTGTTTGTGGAAAAATTTTATTAAACAATATTAGACATTTAAAGGGTTTTAGTTTTTCATGTTTCAGATTTCTCAAGACGCTTTACTTATGCTAATAATGCCATATTATCCAAGAAACTTATCTGTTCATTTTAGGCATTTGCTTCAAAAAATTAAAGCCAGAATAGAATAGTAATTAACAGACAGGCTACATGTGTCATTGCATTTTGGACGAGTCCTTAACAGTTTTGCCTCTGTTTTATCTCCTATAAAACATGAATGCTAACAGTAACTACTTCATTGGATTGTGGGGTTCAAATAAGGTAAATGAAAGGTGTTTGCCACAATATTTGGCACATTGTTTTGGTTTGCTAAAGCTGCAAGAATGCAATTTCCTAGAAATATATAGGCTTTTACAAAGGGAATTTATTAAGCTTGCAGCTCTAAGGCCATGAAAATGTATGAATTATGACAACTAGAGAAAGATACCTCGACTCTAAAGAAAAGCTGGTAGCATCCAGGGTTTCTCTGCCACATGCAAAAGCACATGGCGACACCTGCTATCTTTCGCCTAGCTTCTGGTTTCAAACAGCTCTCTGAGCTCCTGTTTCCAGTAGCTTTCTTTATAAGTACCTGTGGGTTCTCACTTAGCTTCTCCAGGGAAGACTCTGAATTTCATCTCTTAGCTTAGCATCTCCAAACATCTGTGTATTGATGTCATTTCTCTGCCCTTTGTGTTAACCCTGAGCTCTCTATCCATGAGCACATTTAAGGACTCCAGTAAACTGATTAAGAGCTACCTTGAATGGAAGGGGTCACACTTCCATGGAAATAATTTAATCAAAAAGTCCACCCACACAATAGATCTGCCCTCACAAAATTTAATTAGAAGAGCATGGCTTGGCGGGCCGCGGTGGCTCAGCGGGCAAAGTGCTTGCCTGCTATGCCGGAGGACCTCGGTTCGATTCCCGGCCCCAGCCCATGTAACAAAAACGGAGAAACAGAATACAATAAAACAAGAAAATGTTTAAAAGATGTTTCCCTTTCTTCCTTCCTTCCTTCCTTCTCTCTGTCTTTCCTTTAAAAAAAAAAAAAAAAAAAAAAAAAAAAAAAAAAGAAGAGCATGGCTTTTCTGGGGTGCCTAGCAGTTTCAAACCAGCGCACATATGTTTGGTGCTTATTAAATGTATGTGATTGAAATTAATTCATAATTATTCAAGAATTATTCAAGCGCTAATAGAGCACATATTATGTTTATATTTAAATTATCTGTTTCCCTTTCTGCCCCATTCCCATTAAATTTTGAGATTTTTATGGCCAGGAAGTTTATCTTAGTCTTTTTTGTATGTCACCAGAACCTATAATCTTTTCTCACACATAGAATGTCCAAACAAATTACTGTCCATCTCTTAATCCCTAACTTGAATCTGTGGTGTCTCTCCTACCTCCATTTTTAATATTTTCTTGTTGCTCATGGGAGTAATCTGGAAAAGCATGTTAGAAATTTTCAAGTATATCTTCTCCTCCCTCTGCTGGACAGAAAATCGATTTACCTGTCATTTCTACAGAATGACGTATCTAATAATGTAGGGACTTCATCTCTCTTTTGTTTCACTTTAGCATCAGAATTATATTTTTAAAACTGATATTGGGTAGGAGGAATGTGAGTGAAAAATTACTTTCTACCTGAGAAAGGGAAATGCTTTTCTGCTATGCTATCTGGTGGAGAAGTTCATTCATTTTGCAGAATTGTCAAATTGTGGACGATGTTACTTGACAAGATTTGGATAAATGCCAACTGGTAAAATACATGCCATGACATAGACAAATTGTAACATTTTAATGAATTGCTCCCAAATGTGAATCAATATTTAGTTTTTCTTATCACTGGAATTAAATAATTAGAGTTTTACAAGTATAAAAAGTAGTATTTTCAGGTTTAGGTTTATGAAAAGAAAGAAAAATACTGTACATAAGAAGCTTTCTGAATTTGGTCTTTTGGTGTTTGTTTTTGCAGGTTTTGACAACAGATAATCATTTATCCAATAAATAAAGATTATCTGATTATGTTTCAGTGACTGAACTAGAAGGCTGCAGATGACGTAAGGATGGATAAGTATTAGGTACTTACACTCAGACATCTTCTTCCAGACACGTAGAAGCAAGTATACAAATAATTATAATTAAAGATATGTGCCACATATAGAATTTTTTTTTAACAAACTGATAATTCAAGACAACTGAGAAAGGTGACATCACTGAGCTGGTACAATTTGCGATGTGCTCAGTGAATGGGAAATTCCAATGTATGGTGACAGTACTCTTTGTAGAGAAGACACTATTGAATAAAGGGAAAAACATTCACCAGAGGTATAAAAAGGAAAAAAAAAATAAAGAGAACATTTGCAGAGAATGAAGAATAAGTAGTATAATTTGGCTAGACAGAGTTTGCGAAGAGATACAAATGTAAATTTCAGGTATACTCAGATTTTGAATGATGCTGGGTAGACAATAAAGAAGTTATTGAACAGTTGTGGGCAGGAAACTGCAATGGCTGCAACAATGACCTTAGAAACTTGGGTATAGAATTTAGGGGCACATATCCCTCAATTGAGGGATAGAAAAGAATTGAGTAATCTAAATGCATCTTAGCTATGTTAATTAAAGCATGAACAATGTTAATGACCAGGTAAATGAAGAGAATGAGATAGAAGTTTATAAAATGTGTCAGTAACTTCTATGGATATGAAGTGTAAGAAATAAACTAAAAAGATACTCAGCTTCCCATTTGGAAAAGCTGGAGAAGATTTGGTGCCAGATGTGTTATTCACAGCACTGTGTCCCTGAGAAGACAACTGAATAGTGGTATGGGCTGGGGAAAAGAAGAAGGAAAGGGAAACCAATTCTGGTGTTTTGGTACATCTAGCTTCTTTTTATAGTTGATAACCAGAGGCAGAAATTGACCCAAAAAATAGAGTTGGGGAAAAAATATTTCTCACTCTATTCTAGAAACATAGCCATTTTAATTTTTTTAACTTTTTTTAAACTGTGAAATATATATACAAAAAAGCAATAATTTTTCAAGTACAGTTTTGCAAGTAGTTATAGAGCAGATTTTAAAGTTTGGTATGCGTTGCAGTTCCATGATTTTTCGTTTTATTCTAGCTGCTCCAAGACACTGGAGACCAACAGAAATATCAATATAATATATTCAGCAGTCATACTCATTTTTTAAATCCTGTCTTCTCTGTTATCCAACTCCTGTTAAATCCTATCTTCTCTGTTATACTCCTTCTCTTTAAATAACATATATGCATAAAAGCAATAAATTTCAAAGTACATCACAACAATTAGTTGTAGAACAGATTTCAGAGTTTGGTATGGGTTACAATTCCACAATTTTAGGTTTTTGTTTCTCACTGCTGTAAGGTACTGGAAACGTTGCAGTTTTTATAATTATAACCTTAAAACCTTTTGGGAGGGTGATGTGATGGTGGCTCAGTGACAAAGTTCTCGCCTGTCATGCCAGAGACCCGGGTTCGTTTCCCAGTACCTGCCCATGTAAAACAAAACAAAACAAAACAAACAAACAAAAAAAAAGCGTATGGTAAAGAAACCTGATTAAAAACTCCCCAAAATGAAATGTGACCCCCACCATTCAGCATACACACACAAAAAAACCTCCCCCAAATAGTATGATTAAATATCTAAAGAAAAACTTTTCTTTAATAACGGAATACATCAAGGAACGAGCTAGGTTCTTTTTCCCTACAGCAGAGTCTTAATAAACATTTTAAATGATTTAATCATTTATGTTCATAGTACATTTATAGTTATCAACCTACCTTTTAAATTCCCTCTAACACTCTAAGCTAGTGAATGTTAGAAAACTTTTGAAGTTGGTTAAATATCACATTAACTCATCCCATAAAACTAATGAAATTGGGATTTCAAGGGAAGGATAGTTGAGAGGAAACTATCTGCTTCTAATTCTTCACACAATTGTGAAGATGAATATTTCTGGAGGCTGATTAAAATGTAATCCTATCAAAATGTAATCCCATCATGAATGAGATACTTGCTCTTTAGGCACACTTGGAAACCATTATTGCTTATCTAAGTGTTTAGTGATAGAGATTTGGAAGTTCATTTAATCTAAAAAATATCTGAGAAGATATATTTTACACCTCACATATGCATAAAGTTTTCCAGAAATATTGCAAAAGAAAGCTTAATGCAGTATTTAGTATCTGGCAACTTATGGCACTGGCAAAATTTGAGTGTAGACACACTTCAAAATAATTCATACTGCATGCTAATTCACAGAATGTCCACTTCCATTTTCTTACAAAGAACATACTAACTAAAAGGTCATTAAATAACATCTCTTAAAAAAAAAGGCAAATATTTTTCTGGCATGTAAAACTGGTGTAAAAGAATGACATCTGAGAAAGGAATACATTCCAGAACTAAAGTCAGAATTAGCACTTTTTGCTGAATAAAGCGTTCTAAATGCTCAGTATGAATTTTCAGATTCAAAGGTTATACAAAAATAAAGAGGAAATTCAATAATCAATACATCTGCAGTTGAAAAACCGACTCTACCCTCTTAGTAGCTATGTAAACTGAACCAAGTCACTTAATTTCTTTGAGCTCTATTTCCCTATCTATAAAATGGGGATTCACCTTACAAAATGATTGAGAGGGTTAATTGATATTGATAGGATGTATTTCAAGGGTCTAATAGAGTAGTAGGCATGAGGTTGTTGCTGAATTTGTGCTGTTTTTTCTTTATTTCATATATTTTAAGAAAGAAACTGAATCCTAAAGAGTTTGTAATATGTGCAATACCATAGTGGTAGAATTAGTAATTAAATTCAAAACAAGAGGGACTAGAGAAGAATAAGGATTTGAAAATTGAAATACCAAAATTTTTTTTTTTAAAGGGAACTTTATTTAAGTTGCAAGTTTACAGTTCTAAGGCTGAGAAAATGTCCAAATTAAGGCACCAACAAGAGGTTACCTTCACTCATGAGAGGCCGACGAAGTTCAGGGTTTCTCTCTCAGCTGGAAGAGCACCTGGTGAAGTCTGCTAGCTTTCTCTCCCAGCTTCTTGTTACATGAAGCTCCCCAGGGGTTGTTTTCCTTTTTCCTTTCCTAAGGTCTCTGGCTGTGTGGCCTCTAAAGCTTTTTACAAAATGGCTCCCTATTAAAGGCTCCAGTAGGCAACCCCACCTTGAATAGGTGGAGACACATCTCCATGGGAATCATCTAATCAAAAGTTACCACCCATAATTGGGTGGATCACGTCTTCCTGGGAACAACCAAAAGGCCCCCAGCCATACTGAATGAGGATTAAAGTACATGGCTTTTCTGGGAGCAGCACAGATTCTAACCGGCACTCTCCCTTCTGGATTATTCCAGTGCGCTCCTCACTGAAATACCAAATTTTAAGAAAAAGATAAAAAAAAAAAAAAAAGCTCTGTCCAATTAAATGTGACACCGGAGCCATCATATCTTCACCAGATGACCACATAACAGGCTTTTGGATATTTCACTTGAGATTGACTGATATGTGGCAAAAATGGTTTTTAACATTATTAAAAACATGAAGCAATTGACAGCTATATTTATATTCAGTAATATGAGTTTAAATAAAAACCACAGCTATAGAACATGGTATCTGGCTATGAGTTCAGTTATTGAATTTGAAGCAAGTTATTGAATTTGAGGCTTTTCTCACAAATAGAGAATAACTAATAAGAAAATAAGCATTGTAAATCATGTGATATATCATTGCAATGCATAAAGCTCTGCTCTTGTTGGAATTATATGCAGTCTGTTGGGTAGACATAGCCTTGAAACTAAGCACTGGCTCACTGGCCTGCTGACTTAAGCCCAGGTAGAAAATCTATTAAATTTTTCCATGACTTTGCTTAGGGATCAATGCTTTTGTCTGAATACAACCTGATCAACACTTCAAGCAAGTGTGCAAGTAATACAAATCAATACCTAGCATCAAATATTTATAGAATAATATAGGGTAATGGTCCAAGAAAAGCCCAGACCACAAAATCCTCAGCTGAATCTGAAAAATTGATTTTTTATCAGAGTAAATTGAAACCACTTTGATATCCCTTACAGTGACTCTGGAAAATACAAATACTAGCCAAATAATAATAATAGTAGCAATAATCTCAAAACAGAAAAACTATCAGCATAGTTTTTTTGCATAATATTCTCTCATTTAAACATTTATTAAGTCACATCAGCAGCTATATTTTTAAAGGTCTAAGTTAGGTACCATGTGAGATATCTTATTCTTAAAAAACACCCACTGCATTCGCGATAAGTTGCCTCAAATTCAAATATCTGTGCAATAAATTATTTTCTTCTCTAACTAATGTTTAAATAAGACAATTTCAATTTGTAAAGTACAATGGAACCCAAAGTATAATAATATTCTCATTAATACATTTTTAAATGTCATATTTCTTCATTTTTGTTGAGCTTTCCTTCTTTTATCCCCAAGACTTAAGTACCCCATTACTGTATGCTTGCAATAGGACCGATCAGAAGTATTTGGTACTAAGAGAAATGCAAATTAAAATTAAAATAACATGTCATTCTCAACTTACATACTTCATTGAGGAGGTTCTGGAGAGACTGGTAATCTCATACATTTCTGTTGAAAATGCAAAATATTACAACACTTATGGAGGGAATTTAGCAATACATATCTAGCAAAGTTACATAGTGGTTATGCTCTGACACAGCAAACTCACTTCTAGGAATCAATCCCAAAGAGGCACTGCTGAAATTAAAATGTGACATTTACTCAAGGCTTTTCATTCCAGCACTATTTTTTGATAGAAAACAAAGAAACAAGCAAACCAACCGGACATGTTCTAAATACCTATGTGCAGTACCTAGTTGAATAAACTATAGTACATTCACATGGAATACTATGCTGATGTAAAAAGGAAACTGAAATATCTTTTGCACTGCTGTATAGTGATATCCAGGATTTGTTGCTAAGTGAAGAAGATAAGTTGGAAGAAAATATATATAAGATACAACTATATATATATACATCTATATAATCTCTTTCTATATATCAATTTTTGCTTAAATTAAAAATTAAAAAGATAAAACACAACAAAAACATATGCTAAAATATATGTCAGCACCTACAAGGTGCTAAAAAAAGGAATGAAAGCTGATTTCTCTTAACAGACCTTGGTTTGTAGATTTGACTTAGAAGCATGTAAATGCTTTTATATAATCATAAGACAAAAGTGAGTCAACGTGAAATGCAAAAGCAATTCCTAAAAGTTATGAGTCAAATGAAACAAACAAACATAATTATGTATTAAGTAATGCAAATCTCATATCAAATGAGATTAAAACATAATAATTAGATTTGCCAACTTGGTGGGGTGTACCCCCCCAAAAAAATGTAAAGAAATTTTCAACTGTTTTTTGAATTTTAATATTCTGAAACTTTTATCTATGCATTTTTATGATAAAGCAAATAATTAAATTAATGTTGTTAGGATCCCAGCTTTTCAATACTCAATAAGAGATATGTAATTATAGAATCCAAGAAGTAAAAATTCTATAACACTAAATTTGAATTGGAAATGTAAGTACGAGCTCATGATGTATTATCTTTAAAAAAAAATAAGGTATTTTATAGCTCCATGGAAAAGGCCTACAAACATTAAACCAGCCCAATCACAATGAACACTCCTAGCACCAAAATTGCCTATAAATAACTATTTTATTTAAAGAAATCAGGGATCCTTGAAAAATGGCTGATTCCAGATACATGGAAAAAATGAACAAAATGATTCAAGATTATTTAAGAGCATAGTGGCACCAGAAAATAGTGAATTATAAAATTATATGAGTCAATTGTTTGATTTCTGGCAAACAGTAGTAACAGATAATAGTTACTGAATTACAACCATCTGCATAGCTCGGTTTTAGGATAATGATTCTCTATATTCCAGGGTGAAGAATAAATGTTACAGGTCTGCTTAGCCTCTCATAGACTTAGAGATATTATTTCTTTTAAGGGGAAAAATAATGGGATTTAGAAAATAAATCACAGATCACTATGTCAATAAGAGAAATTTATTACTTATGGGTTACAAAGAGAAGAAAGGACAAGGCTGGCTCAGTTTTAATGGAATAATAGGTAAACGATATCTTACATTTCTATACCTTTACATAGGCTTTACATTTGGCAAAACATTTTTATATTTATGTATATACTCATTCCAACCTTATGGAGCATATAGGGCAGGTGATGCTAATCTTATTACCTGAGGGAGAAAAATAAAGCCCATCTAGATATTTTGAGTTGCTTAAGGTTCTACTAATAGGAACTGATAGAGTCAAAACTAAAACTTAAATCATCTTACTCCAAGTGAATTGCTCCTTCCAGTACACAAGATAAAAGTTTCTGACTATTGCAGCTTATGATAAAATGACCTGAATAAATTCCACGGTACATCTGGTTTAGTTATTTTTGTTGTTTTAATTAATGGATTGTCAAATGGCCTATAAGGAAATCATCTATCATTGTGGCTAAAAATGACAAATCTATGGTAGCACCACTCATGACATGACTTTGTATAAATTTGACTGCAGATTTTACAGTTTCCTAGTCACTACATCAAATTATACATCTCTATTTCAGGCAGGTTTTGTCCTTCAGTTGTATAGTTAACAAAAAATGGCAGTCTGTCCTATAATCAAGATAAGTCTAACAAAGAGAGGAATGGAAAAGTAATTTGGACTCTGTTCTAGTTTGCTAGCTGCCGGAACGCAATCTACAGAAACAGAACAGCTTTTAACAAGGGGGATTAAATGAGTTACTAGTTTACAGTTCCAAGGCTGAGAAAATGTCCCAATTACAACAAGTCTATAGAAATATCCCATCAAAGACATCTGAAGAAAGATATCTTGGTTCAAGAAGGCTGACAACGATTTGCATTTCTCTCTCAGCTGGAAGTGCACATGGCGAACATGGAGGCGTCTGCTGGCTTTCTCGTAGCTCTACCAAAAGGGACTCTCTCCAAAATGTTTCCTCTTTTACAGGATTCCAGCAAGCAACTCTACCTTCGGTGGGTGGAGAACACCTCCACGGAAATCATCAAATCAAAAGTTACCACCCACAATTGGGTGGGTCACATCTTCATGGAAACAATCAAAATGCTCCCACCCAGCAATATTGAATGAGGATCAAAGGGCATGGCTTTGCTGGGGTCCACCACAGATTCAGACCAGCACAGACTCACATCTGGAAGTCAGAGGATCTGGGTTTAAATCTGTATCTGTCATTTTCTGTGTATTACTTAAATTGGTTCAGCACAAGTTAAGTAATACAGTAAAACGGGATTAATACAGTTCACTAGTTTTGAAGAGGAAATGAGGGTAATAAGACACAGGCTCTATATTAAATGGTCAACAATATTTGTTTGTATCTGGGTGATGAAGACAGGAAACAAAACATGATAAATAACAGTAACAGTGGCAATGATCTTGCTATAAATGGATAGCTTGTATGTGAGTGTTGATTTGTATTTAAAATCTGAATCTATGTTTTCTGTGACAATAATTCCCCAATTTTTGTGGTCAGGATTACTTTATTCTCTGAAAAGTTTTGAAGGGCCTCAAAATAAAATTGCCAGATAAAGAATAGGACATGACTTTTGGGACATAACTCTACTGAAAAAGTATTTGATGTTTATTTGAAATTAAAATACAGGGGCAGGCTATTGTGGCTCAGCAGGCAGAGTTCTTGCCTGTCACCCCAGAGAATTCCTGGTGGCTGCCCAGGCAAAAAAAAAAAAAAAAAGCCCTTTTTTCATTTTCCAGTGCCTGCCCATGTTAAAATACATATTTTTTATATATATATTACATATATATGTAAAACTAGCCATTTTTTTTCAGTTTAACTTTATTTTTTACAAACACCTCCTCCTTCCATCTTACTTTCCCTATGTGACCTCAAAATTGCCTCTTATCTCTGTGAATTTGCTATTTCTAGTCATCTCCTATAAGTGGACATCCTGGTTTTTGAGTTTTGTTTTTTCTAACTCTGGCAAAAGATTTTTTGCTCATATAAATTATACCTATTATAATTAACATAATAAAAATGAAGACATTTTGAAATATTAATTTATTTAAAAATAATATTTATACAACCATTTTATTTTAATATTAATAGTTTTGAATATATTAATTATATAATATATATTATAATATATTGTATTTATAGTATATAATATATATTTTATGATATATTATATTTTCTAGTTATTTTTTCCTAACCAAAAACAATTTAGTAAGAATAGTAGTACTGATCTGCAGTTTTCTTAATGGCTGGCTTCATAGTAGACAGATAAATTCTTAAAAGTACTTTTGCGCTCAGCTGTTGCAATATTGAACATCATGTTGTTCAATATTGAAAATCTCCAGTGTATACTCATAAGAGAATGAGAAAGGGATAAATTACATCTTAACATTAATTATGAAACAGTTTTGAATTTACAGACTTCTGAAAGTATCTCAGAGACTCCCAAGAGTTCCCTCAAATACTTTGGGAATCACTATTCTATAGCTTCTGAATTATTTGGAGAGTCCTATTTTTCTTCTGAAAAACTATTAAAATGATCCCTTTTGTAACATGCCTTCTCATATGTACTATCACAAAGACAATGCTGCTACAAAAATTGTCTTTAATTTATTGATCCCAGAAAGTTCCAATAGAAATATAATATGCTCACCAACATACTATATGACTTATTGAACTCACATTAATTTCCTGCCCCAAACATGTAAAAGTTTAGGGTTCTAAACCTTTATTAGAATCTTTCTTAGAGTGCAGAATTTTTCAGTGTGCTTGTATGTATTTGAGTATGTATTCATATCTGTAATCTGAAAAAACATCAAAAATACTCATTTTATGTAGCATACTATCTATGTGTAAGGAATAGTAATATTCGTCATGAGTTTTTCATTTTCCACCTGCCAGTAGGCAAGGCTCTTGGAATGACTATTTCTGCCTTTCTTCATCCAAAATTCTTTATATATGTATGTTTAGGATCTATTCACCAGGAAATTAAGGTCAAAAACAGACTTTGAGCAGTACAAGTATATTTGAGGCAGTTTAGAAATATTCCTCAAAAGGCTGAAAGTCAGAAGCAAAATATAAACTGTTAAACAATTTAATCCATATGCTACCAAATTAGTAGCAGAAAAAGCACTAGGCTTCTCTACATGTTCTCCAAGGCATTTACTTTACCCCATGCCGAGGTGCTAGATTAAAGCAATGGAAACTATGGAAGATTAAAGCAACACAAACCACTACAGTTTCATAGTCATCACATCCTCCGAGTGCAAACACACACTCTTGGTTGCTTTATCTTTCCCATTTGATTTGCTTTAGTGAAACTATGAGCTCACAAGATCCAAAAAGACACCAATTGAAACAAACACAAATTAATTTTGCCACCTTCTTAGCATTAGACTGTCCAGAACTCATCAGAAAAAAAAAAAAAGAATAGCATGATCTTTTTTTTGTCCATAGTAATTAATATTAGTGAACCTAGGAAGAAAGATGTTTTATATGTTTCTGCATTCTGCTATGAGTTTTTGGTATTCAAATGCTAGGAATAGTTCTGGGATCTATAGCTGCAGTACAGGACCCTATCAATTTTAAGGCCATCCTTGTACTAAAGGAAAACTCATCCTTGTAAACACCTGCTGGTGTAGATAACCTGCATTTCAGAAAAGTGAAATTCATTCACTGTATCTTCACAAGTGACAATTCACCAGCTGTGCAAATAGATTCTGCCAGAAGGATAGCTGCATCTACTGTGTAACCTGGAAATAAGTTTGAGAAACAGACATAGTCTGACAACATTAAAACAAATATAAATTTCAGGTCATATTTTATTTTTTGAGGTAAATGGGCTGGAGAATACTTACAGGACAAAATTATGGATGGTAATGGAGCTCATTTCTCGTCATGAATATACTAAACAAAGGAATCCTGATACTAATGGGTGATAAAATTACAGTAACTAAATGGGCTAAACTGACAAATTCTGATTTGGGAAGTATCTTGCAATAAGTATCTTTTGCTTAATTCTTTAAGTAACTTGCTTTTCTTGAAAATTATCTTAAGAAAAAGCCAATTAGATTATTTTGAAAAACTTCTGGTTTGGATCCAGATACACAAGGCAAAGCAGAGATAAATGTGAATGATTTTGGGGCTCAGCAGCTCCATAAAGATTTTCTAGGCAAGAGAAAGTAGATAGACAGTATCTATAGTTGGGTTAGAGACCACTCTCTGTAAACCAGGATTATCTAAACTTGACTAAGTTTTGTTTGATCAACTGAGTCGTCTGCTGGAATCAGGTCTAATGCCCTATGACTTCTTAGCCAAAAGATTTATTTTTTAATCTTCTCTATCAGATTTATTCTCCAGAGTTAGAGTATTTTGATATCAGTGAAGAATCATAACCCTTTGCAACAGAACATGATTCACAAACCTTTGAATCATAACCTCTTGTAACATAACCTTGTATCGAATAGCGAAGCAGATTTAAGAAATGGCAGTTATAATAACATGCTTTTTTTGCTTTCTTTTTTGTTTTTTTATAGCTTCTAGAGTACTTTTGCTAAATGAGACCAAGAAACTATTTTTTAACCCCCAAAATGATGTCAAGTTGGCAAAGTAAACATGATAGATGCCTGTCAACATTTTTGACAATTGTTTTCCCAATAGAACACGAAATATTTAAATTTCCTTGATGATTTCCACGATCTTCTTTGTGAATGTGGATCTCTCTTTGTACAGTAATTAAGTAGTAGGCATTTGGCATTGTGGTTACATAAGTGGCATGTAGTTCTTCTCCTAAGAATGAAGTAAAAATCCATATGCTAAGAGCCTATTTATTATCCAATTATTTTGAAAAACATTTCTGATATTAAGTAATAAATTGCATAGTATTATAGATTTGTGGTTAAAAAGGATGATTTTTTTTTTAACCTCTTGCTTATTCTTTGAATTATCATTTAGGATATATGTATTGAAATAATACTTTAAATTATCAAGTACTCTTCAAATATTGGCTATCTCTTAACACCATATTTCCCCCCATTTTATGTTCTTATTTAGATCCTTCATTTTTCAAATAGTTCCCTATTTGTAAAATATCCCAAAAGACAATAAATAGCCTAGAGCAAAGATCTATTCATCCCCTGCCCCACTCTTTATTGAGGTAAAAGAAAACTCTTTGCAATGTATAACAAAGTAAGAGGCAAGGGCAGAGACCTAGACTGAAGTTAATTCTATGGGATATTCTACATGGGTCTGTGTTGAAGAGGAAGCCTAAGAGGAGAAATCATGAACATCACCAGGGATACCTGCAGCTTCTAGACAGTAACTGACATGTTTCTAGGTGAAATGCCAGCTATTATCACTTAATTTATGACTGCCTAATGTGACGCCAGGGTGACACCTAACCAGCCCTTACGTGGAAGACTTCTGTTATTTGTTTCATTTATGTACCTGAGAAATATAATTGTTCTTTGTAAATCTGCTTCTTTATTATTTATTTAAATAACTTTTTTGGGCTATGAAGAAGTAGTGCCCTTTTGCTGATGCAATGAGGCTAAGCTGAACTTATGAAAAATGATTTCTGACAAATCAATGTGTTATTGCCATAATTTATAGTATCTTAAAGTTAAAGTGAGGCATTCCTATTCCTGAGGCAGACTAGTGGGAATTAAGGTTGATGTGCCTCAATTATTGTAAAGGGATCATTAAAATTGGAGGATTTCTCTCATTGTTCTACTGAGAAATCCCAAATAATGAACCTTGGACACAAAGCTGTCTCCAGATTATACAACATATTTTCTTTTCCTTTGTTATCTCTTCAAGTGTGTGGAGCATTTCTCCAAAAACACCAATTTATTTTGCTGGTCATCTTTTTTTCAAATAATTATTTTGGAGTTGATTGAAAACTTTGCACTTTGACCTGAGTCATTTTTAAGAAAATTTGATGTATTTGATTTGCAGTTTAATTGTTTTTAGTGGAAGATTGTGAATTCTGGATCCAAGATAATAAAACTTTGGTCAAGTTGTTCTGAGATACCATTTGACATCTTGTTCAGGTAATATGGTTTAGAAAATGATGACAACTGATGAAGTCTTCTATTTTTTATTTTTTTGAGTATTTAGAAACCTCAGTAGCACTAAAAGAATATATTCAGCTTTTTTATTACATAAGTTACTTAAAGTGATAAAATACTACATTTTGACTCATCATTATTTGCTGAGTAATTTCTAAATAAATTATTAGTGGAATGATATATAATGATAATTTTATTTGGAGATTTTTTAGAGTTAAAAATCAGATTGGGGTGGGGAGGTGCGAGGGTAGTTCAGAGGTAGAATTCTTTCCATGCAGGAGACCTGGGTTTGATTCCCGGCCCATACACCTCCCCCCAAAACAAACAAACAAAAAAACCCAACCAAACAAAAATTCAACAAATATAGCTACAATAATGGGTTACTCACATGGAAAAAGAATGAAATGTGATCCTGCCATACAGCATACAAAAAAAAAATCAGACTGGATTTAAAGAGCATGGCTATTTGTATTTTGCCTTATGAGATAGGCATGTGTGTTACCTTGGCAAAGTCTTCTATAGGCAGTAAATATTTTTCTAAGTATGGTATTGAAAAAAAAAAAAAGAGAAACCTACCAAGCGTGCTGAAAAGTGGTCATAAAAATGAAAGGTTCACAGATGTTGTTATCATCTGAGCTGTCTCATTGCAGGTTGTGTGGGCTTTTCTAGTGTAACGTCACTCAGCCTGCTCTGTTCAGTCACAGGGAACTACCAGTATCTGCACAAAAATCATTAGTTAGAGTGCTAGTATTTATTCTTCTGTTATTTTTTAAAAACAGAAGATATCTTCCTCCTATCACTATCTTCTGGTTTTCAGCAAAGTAGAATAATATATTTCATCTTGTAGGTAGCCAAAACATATTTGTTGACTAATTAGTTGTTTAATTTTATTTGATTGTTGTCTTCATCATTTAATGGATACATTGCCATGTTTAATAGTTCTTTTCTTTTCTTTTCCCATAGCCCCATGCACCTGCTTCTTTTTATTTGCCATTGCTGTTTTTATTTCCTATGGCATCATCAACGATAAAAGATTAATATATGGGTCTGGATTTCCTTTCCAATTCAACGCTTTGGGAGTTATTTCTTGGGAAGATTCCAGTGTTCATGTATTCATTCATTCTAAGAAACTCATATACCATACTAGAAATTATATCTATTGAGATTAAAAATCCAAAACATGTATTTATTTGAGGGGTGAGTAAGAATCTTCACAGCTTATATGGAGCACTGAAGGGCTGCACCAAATCAGAAATACACATCTTAATTGGTTTCCAAAAGAAGTCAGATGCTTCAACCACATTTTAAAGACCAAAGACAGAAAGTGGGGTGGAAGTCAGGATAGAATGGGCAAGAGCATATTTGAAGGTTTCATGTAAATAATTGTGTTTGTAAATATTGACCTGTCTGTTATTACGTGCATTGTTTTATTTATTCCTCACAAGAACCGTGTGAGGTGGGCAAAGAAGGTATCATGGGCTCATTTTATAACTGAATCTTTAAGAAAGTGTGTGTTTGGGGGGAAGGGGGGATGGTGAAGAGAAAAACCAGCAAATATCAGCCCCGATTTTCTTAAAATAGATAATTTCTTATATGATTCTTTTTATATGTTTCTATGCTTTAGAAAATGGTATATATGTAAAGCAAGAATAGGGAAAATCAACCAGAAAAAAAAAAAAAAAAACTATGAAATGCTTACTTTAATGAAGATGCAACTCACCCTGGATCTGTTTTCATTTTCTTTTTTCTTTAAAGAAAGACAAAATTGATAATATAAAAACAAATTACATAGAGTATGAGCATTGTGCATTTATCTTTATATTCCCTGTGCCCACATGCAAATATAAACATAACAGACATTTAGTATGCATTTCAAATTAATAAATGGATAGGATCATTAGCATTATCAAAAGTAAGTACCAAATGATGTATTATAAGAATTATATTGGCCCGTTACCTTTCATCTGAGAGTTTATAATCTCTATGTGTATGAGTTTGGACTCTCTACAGAGTTGATAAAAATCTGTACATTTTATAATTTAAACGGGCTTTACTACTTAGTAATTGTGTGACTTTGGGCACATCTTTAACTTACCTATTTCTAGTTTCTTCAGGAGAAAAGTGGGGATAGTAATACCCTACTTTGTTGGGTGGTTTTGAAAATCAGGTGATTTAGCATATGTAAAGCCACTTAAAGGTGTGTTTTACGACTTGTAAATTATTGGTGTTTTCATTATTATTGTGGTTATTTGAATGTTGTGGTCATCATAGCTGATGTTTTTTAACTCCGCACTGCTGCTAGTACTATCTCCTCTAAAGAGTCAGCGTTGAAGGCCACAGTGAGGTGAGAGTGCATAGGGAATGGGGCCTCAAGGTCAAGGAAGTTGATAGCTTAAAGGGTGCACAGTTAGCAAGGACTGGAGAATGACAAAAGAACTCAGATAATCTAGCCAGGGATTTTCTGCATTAATGCAACATATTCTGTTTGTTTGCGTGTTCATTTTATCCAAAGAGAGATTTTGTAAGATTTTTAGAGAATGACCTATCATATAAACTTTGAAAATTCTTTAATTAAAAATAATAAATTGGATGCTTTTATCTTATCCTCATCTGGATCTTGCCAGTTTGTATTTCATGTAAATTGCTTGCTCATCGGATTGTGGATAAGATTTGTAGTATGTTTTCTAATACTCCACTCTTGCTGTTTCTCAAAGTTAACTTGACTTTAAAACTTTAATGGAAACCACAGTACAGGGGGTACAAGGATAGTTCAGAAGTAAAATTCTTGCCTACCATGCGGGAGACCCAGGTTTGATTCCTCGCCCGTGCACAACCCCCCACCAAAAAAAAAACAAACAAACAAAACAAATAAAAATTCAACAAATGGTTCTGCAATAATGGGATACTCATATGGAAAAAGAATGAAATGTGGCCCTGCATACAGCACACACAAACAAACAAAAAGAGTACAAAAGGGCAGGTTACTTCATAAGTTTATAACAAAGAGAACTTAAGATGTGTCAACCTTTCTCTCAGGTGCTTATCATGGCACAGGACATGCCCTGACAATTGCTCAGTAGCTGAGGTACTGAATTTATTTATAGGTAACAGAACTACATAGTGGATTGTTCATGGTTTGTTTGCCTTCCTTTCATATTCAAGTATCTATTTAGTACCTTTCTCTCATCCATATTTTCCATTCTTACGAACTATGACTATTGAAACATTTGGCCTACCAAACAAATGTAATTAAGTGGACAATTTATTTCACAACAGGAATTGAGAGCCACTTTTCATTCTTGACACTATAGTCATGCAGTTCTGTTATCTTTGTCTCTTTTTGGATCTATGACATAAGGAAACAAAATGCAGTTCTCCATCGTATTTTATTTTATTACCATTAAATTAGACAAGAAGGAAATATTCACCTATTAAATCTTTGAAGCAGAATTTTCTTATAAAAATGACAATTCTTCAAGAATACAATGAAGCTGCAGTAGTTATATCATTCTTTAAACACTGAAAATGATGTTTGCCCTTTCTGATCACTTTTGCAATTTTTTTGAGAATCATTTCAAGGACTCTTGCTTCAGTCATTTTAGCTCATTTTCCCATATCCGATCTCAACTCATTCTCCTATAAGTAAACCCCATTTTGTCTTTGACTTTCATAACCATGACCATAATTCAGGTTCTCCTTATTACATTTCAACATCTCATATAGGAAAAAAATTGAATACATATTTCTGGCTTTAAATCACTATAAATGGCCTTTGTAAAAGGAGATGGAGGGAAAATTACAAAATCATTTATAGAGGAAAAAAGGAGCTATTTGATATCTCCAACAGATACTCTGATTATAAATAATCCCACAGAAATTATCTAAAGCAGCACTGCCATTAGAAATATCATGAGAGCCACACATATAATTTTAAATGAGTAGCCACATTAAAAATTATAAAAAGAAACAGTTGTGGTAAATTAAGATAATTTATTTTATTTTTTATATAAATATATATATAATTGTATATCCAATAGAACAGAATATTATCTGTTCAACATATAATCAATAAAGAGATATTGTACATTCTCTGAAAAATCTTCAAAACATGCTATGTGTTTTACACTTACAGAACATTTCAATTTAATTTCAAATTTCCATTGGAAATATTTGATGTATGAATAGAATGCATAAAATTTACAGTTGAAAAATTTGACATTCATACTCAAAACCTGAAGGGTTTTCTATAGCTGACTTGAGTATCGGTGGTAAATTTTATACAAAAATCAATTAAAGTAGAATACAACTTAAAATTAAGTTCTTAAGACAGAATAGCCATATTACAAGTACTCAACAATCATACATGCCTAGAAGACTGAAAAAGAAGGGAGAAAAATAAAATTTAATCCCTTGTTTACCACCAAAATTTTAAATTACAGTGCAGAAGAAATGGGGGAAAGCATATGTACTAAACACTTGCTTAATCTTCACCCCTAAATACCTCGTCTCTGCCCTTAAAAAAAAAAAAAAATTTTTTTTTTTCCCAGAATAAGAAAAGACAGGAACTGGGTGAATGAGCTGTCGTGACCAAATTGGCAGAATCCAGAGTGGAAGGTGAGGGTGGTGTTGAGGAGAATAAATATCTATTGCTATCTCCTTAAGTGGTGCACAAGAAGGTCTGGTGCCTTCAAGGAAACAACACAGGAAAATCCAATTAATTCAATAGTGCCCTAAAGGTGGTCATTGCCAAAGGCATTATCAAGTGAATTGTGGAGAAGGGGGAAAGGAATTTCCTCCCCTTGGGCTTCAGCACAGCGGAATCCTTCAGGAAAATGGAGGCAGTTAGCTAAAAATCACCAGAACTAATGCAGCATACGAGGTTTAGATGCTAATTGAAATCAAGATGGGAACAAATAGCTTCTTCAGGACAACGGTGTCTAAAAGAACGTATAGTCAGTCTAGCTATGTCAGAATATCTTAAAACAAACAACAGCAAAAAAAAAAAAAAACCTCTTTGATAAGTGTTTGAGGAACTTCTGAACATCTGCAATAGCAGTCGTTCATGAAGATATCCATTCCATTTTCCCTTATTGTGCATTCTTAGGAAGATACTTTGTATATTTCTGACAAATTCTTTGTTCAATAATTTCCACTTACTGGCACTTGATTTAGAAGAGGCACTTCTTGAGAAAAGATGAAACTATTGTTTTGGAGAAGTCAAGCAATTTAAAGCTGAAGCTTCCCTGAAGAAAGGTTATAGGTTTGCGGTTTGAGGCTCCTTCAGAGGAAGGAATCTGGTACTTTGCTGAGGCTTGAAAAACTGAGACAATTTTAAATTGCAAATTTTATATGTGAACTAAATTTATACCTGATGCAAAACTTTGCATGTGAACTACATTTTTTTTACTCTTTGGAGTGGTAGCTCTAGAATTTTTATGTAGAAGAGGTTCAAGGCTAAATAAATTTGGAGGAGACTGTTACAGTATTTGTGCGCAAATCACATTTGCTTCTTGTTTGCTGTAGTCATTTTAGTTTTATGTCTATTTGGTGTAGACAGGAGGAAGCTGGTGAAGATAATGAGGAATTTTAAAGGCTCCTAAACCAAGCTATACAAGGGCATTTCCCTTCTGGCCTCTGACAGCATTACTATGAGAAAATATCCAGTAACCACAGGACTATTAGAGCAGAAAAGAAGGTGGTCAAAATATCAGGATTCCGATTCACATATACCAGTCAAGCCTGTTCATGGCTTTTAATAAACTAGATGCATATCTTTGCAGATATATAGATAATAAATCATCTGAAGTGGGGACTCCTGGATTCCATCCCAGCCTTTTCTGATGGCATATTAGAAAATAGAGGGAGTTAGGTGACATCTAAGATACCTTCCAGCTATCAACTGATAGGATACCCTGCTAGATGGCTCCATCTGGATTTAGTGATCATGACCCATTCTACCCTCTCATGCCTCATTAAAATCCAAATTTCCTAAGTGCTGCAAATGCAAGTCTATTAAAGTTTTTATTTTACCGCTATCTAGCCAAAGCTACATGAGGAAATATCTTCCTCTCGGGTGTGAAATGAAATACCAAATTCATTGACTATTATCTATAGCAAGTACTCTAAAGTTGTAAGGAACTTAAATTTATGGATGTTATTTTGCAGATATTCCCTTATGAAATTCCAAGCCTGAGTAAAATAGTAAGTAGGCCTATGATCATTCTGCCACCATACTTGCAATTTTTATGAATATAGAAAGACAGTCCAGCTAAATACTTTTAGCTCTCCCACTTTTGTTCTTTCAGATGAATGTAAAAATAAAAACTAGAACATCATGAGTAACTGTGGCTTTTTAAATTGATCTAAAAAGAATTTCAAGGCTCGAAGAAGCACAGAATTTAGGCTACTTTATTTCTGGACATTCTTCTCATCGCTTCTCTGATGACTTTTAGACTCATGAAAAATGTACACATCAAATATACAGAGTGTGAAAGGATCACACAACAACATTGACTTTGTCTAAAATGCACCCCCGTGTCATCCAAATCTAGTCAACTCTCTCACCTGATAAAATCTAGCATTACTGTATCTTTGCAATGGAGCTATCCTTGAACCTAAAAGGTAAGGAGCCATGACTTCTCCTGTGCTCACAAAGCACATTAACTTCTATTAATTTATTACACATATATTAACTTATATATGTATTTATTGTATTACTTTTTCACTTGTATTATTTCTGTTTTTATGTAGCTTTATTCCACTGAACCATGGGTTCATTCATCCATGTAATTTGTTGCTCATATTTTATTGAGCATATATTATTAATTACCAGGAAAGCTCTATAATTGGCAGTAAAAATGAACTGAGTAGTGAGACAGAGTCATTCCTGGCCCTCAAATATCTAATAATATATTGAGAAATATTGACTGTCAAGAGGCAAATGATTTAATATGTAAATATCATAAAATATTAAAAATTTTATCAAGATAATAAATAGGATGCTGTGATAGGGAATAAAAGGGTAAGAAGGGCCTATTTCAATAAATTGGTAGTGAAGAACTCTTGGAGTCCTTAAAGCTGAGAAAGGACTACTCACTATGTGTGCCTAGGAAATATTTGATTGTAGTAGGGCAAGAGAGAAAGTGGGGAGGCCAGTTAAGAGGGGGCTGTCAAAGTAACCCATGGAGAAATGAAAATGACAAAAAGTTTTTATAGAGTGAAAAGGAGTTGATGTGTCTGGGGTGTAGATAAGAAGTGCAATCAATATGACATCTTGATGAATTGAATACATGTGATAAGAAAGAGGAAGGAGACCAAGATAATTTCTGTGTTTCTGACTTTAGCAAATTGGTCTGTGCCATTGAGTGAAGTTGATAAGATTGAGGGTCTAAGAAGTTTGTTGAAGTGGTGGAGTAAATGACAAGCTCAGTTAACCTTGTACAGCCATGAGATTTGTGACTAGTTAGTTGGATATAGAACACTGAATATTAAAGGAGATGGGAATGGGACATTGTCTCTATATAAAATAATACCTAGTCATAAAAATTAACATCATTACATAAGGAAGTGACTCTTACTACTCACTATATGTAAAATCTGAGGAACTTTAAAACTATACGTTAAATTAGAATATCTGGAAAGACACATATCTGTACAGCTTAGAAGCTGCCAGGTGATCCCAATATACAGACACCAACTTAAGAGAAGGGGCAGGTAATCTACTTTGTATCTTCAAATTCTTAGCTCCATTCCTGATTATAATAATAATGATCAAGTAAAGAAGGAGGAAGAAGCAGAAGGGGAGAAAGAAAAACAAATATGACTCTGAAAAATGATTATTCTGGATCAGATTCCTTGCTCAGAGCTTTAAGTATATTAGCTAATTTAATAATTACAGTGATTCTATACTGTCTGTGCTATTCTATATTACAGATGTGAAAAATCAGGATTAGAGGGCTAAAAACACACGTGAAGAAATGACTAGTAAATGATATAACCAAGCCAAGCTGAGAAATTACATGAAAATCCTTAACTGTGTTTGTGTTCTTAAAATTCAATGAAAATTCTTATAAATCAATTCAATTCAATTAAATGAATTAATTGGAAATGCTATATAATGTTCTAGTTTGCTAGCTGCAGGAATGCATCACACCAGAAGCGGATTGGCTTTTAATAAAAGGGGATTTATTTTGTCAGTTCTTCAGAGGAAAGGTAGCTAACTTTCCACTGAAGTTCTTTCTTACGTGGAAGGCACAGGATGGTCTCTGCTGGTTTTCTCTCCAGGCACCTGGGTTCCAACAACTTTCCCCAGGGTGATTTCTTCCTGCACCTCCAAAAGCCTGGGCTGAGCTGCGAGTGCTGAGACGAGGAATGCCGAGCTGCTTAGGCTGTGCTACTTTGCACTCCTCATTTAAGCACCAGCCAATTAAATCAAAGGTCACTCATTGCATCAGACACGCCTCCTAGCCGATTGCAGATGTAATTAGCAACAGATGAGATTCACCTATCATTGGCTCATGTCCACAGCAACAGAACTAGGTCAAATCTGTTCTGGTTTGCTAGCTGCCGGAATGCAGTAGACCAGAAACAGAACAGCTCTTAACAAGGGGAATTCAATGAGCTGCCAGTTTACAGTTCTAAGGCCAAGAAAATGTCCCAATCAAAACAAGTCTATAGAAATGACCAATCAAAGGCATCCAGGGAAAGATACCTTGGTTCAAGAAGGCCGATGAAGTTCAGGGTTTCTCTCTTGAGTGAGAAGGCACATGGCGAACACAGTCAGGGCGTCTCTCTCATCTGGAAGGGCACATGGCAAACGCTTCGTCATCTGCTAGCTTTCTCTCCTGGCTTCCGGTTTCATGAAACTCCCCAGGAGGCGTTTTCCTTCTTCATCTCCAAAGGTCGCTGGGTGGTGGACTTCAGCTTCTCATGGCTATGTTGTTCTGCTCTGCTGTCTCTGAATCTCTCGTTCTCCAAAATATTTCCTCTTTTATAGAACTTCAGAAACTAATCAAGACCCACTCAAATGGGTGGAGACATGTCATCCCCTAATCCAGTTTAAGAACCACTCTTGACTAAATCACATCATTCAGAGAGATAATCTCATTACAGTTTCAAACATACGGTATTGGATAGAGATTATTCTACCTTTATGAAATGGGATTTCTATTAAAACATGGCTTTTCTTAGGGGGCATGCTTCCTTTCAAACCAGCACAAATGTATACAAGAGAAAGCCTGCAAATTGATAGTGCCTCAATGTTGCTTTTGAATCTTTAGCTTCGGCTTTGTATCCCAGTTTTTTAATTCCTTTAATACCTACTTTGAACAACAGAGGTTTCTGGCCAATATGGAAAGAAACAAGGTGACTACTAAATTGATAAATTATTTTACTCCTTCATTAGAGTCCTAGAAGTATCTACTTGAAATCTTTTGAATAGTAACAGATTTGTCTTTAGACCACGACACACAATCTTATATAATGCACTTAGATTATATTTTGCTATATTAAAATACTGACTTCCCAAACTGTGCACCCCAAAACCAAAAATACTAGTGACATGTTTTCATCATGAGAAAAGCTACCAAATGTATCTTTTATTTGCTTTCATTCTAGATTTAAAAAAAATAGATTGCAATATAGTACTTTATGAAGTCTTCAAATTTTTAGAGAATCCAGAATTGCCTTATGAAAAGCGTTCTTTGTTCTGAAGACTTAAGTGTTAATGCTTTTTACCACCACTATTATTTTGCTGTTACAGGGCATTGGATGCTGATATTTTGTGTCTGTGGGAGTGAGAAATGAAAATGCCAGATATATGACAACATGATGCATTGAGTCCACCCACATGAATATCATTAGTGTCATACTCTGTCTTCTTGTCTTGTGGCAAGTTATATTTCCAGTAAAAACATAATACTGTAATTCAGAATGTTTTCACTAGATTTTTGCATGATTTTAGACATTTAAAACCCCTAATAAAGCTGACAGCGAGCTCTGCCATATTTTTCTTTCTTAAACAGCTTCATCAATTTAACGAAAATCAATATTGCATGAAGCAGGCTTAGAATTCTGCAGTAGCTATTTAAAATACATTATAACATGCTAGAACCGGATCGTCTCTCAGAATACAAATAAACTCCCTACTTAATACAAAGATACATGGCTTTTGCATTTGATGACTATCGAATGTATATTTTTCAAAATCACTTTAGAACTGGAATACTTATTATGTACATTTAAATTCGGCTTTGATAGCAATTATTTAAAGCATTGAGATGCCCTTTTTCTTACATAAAGCAGCCCTTTAAGGATAAGTATTTGTATATTTAATTTGTTTTATTCTTAAAAGTTATACATACCAATTTGTTCATTCTGAATAACATACTGGTCCCTTCTGTTCAGAGGTTTGTGCACATGAAATATACTACAGATATGGGTTTGTGCACATTAAATATAATACAGATATTTGGTATTGACTCTAAAATGAAAGTGCTTTAGAATAAAAAGGTGAAGGGAATTGAAAATCAATATTTATAAAGCACTTACTATGCCATGGTTACTGTTCTAGGGACATTACCCATGTATGTATCTAATTTAATTCTCACATTCCCTGACATGTAGTGCATTATATTATCCTCTTTTGTAGGTGAGGAAACTAGTACTCTGGGAGAGTTGAATATTTAACCCATGATTACACCTTTAGGAAGTTAGCAAGTACTGAAATCAGTATGCAAACCTAGGTCTGCTTGGCTTAGTTACTCATTACTCCTTAGTCTAAATTTATGCTATAACATTTTATTTTGCAGTTTCCCTATTGAACCTGCTTTTAATATTATATCATGTCTTGGCAGCTGGACTATTTTTTCCAATTTGAAATATTTTGTCTCAGAGACTTATAATCATTCTTTATGTTCCATTTCAGTGGTCTTCTGTAGGAAAACCCAAACTGTAATCTGAATTTCTGCATTTAAAAATGGCACAAAAATAGAGATCTGAAAAAATGGTCTACTAAATATTGACCAGTGTTTCATCTATCTTAGGGCTTTCATTTATTATAATTTAAAACAATAAAACATACTGAATTAAGAATTCTGAGTTATGAGACTCACTTTCACTTACAAATGATACATTTGTATCACCCTAGAGTTACCATAAAGAAAAACAAGTTCATTATTCCACGATGAAAATAAGCAAGTCTTTAACATGGATTTTCCAGAAACAAATTAGCATGAATTTATTCAAATGCAAAGGTATCTCGTTGGCAGTAAGACATTCATTTATAATGAAAGTGGCTCAGAGCACGTAGGTACCAACCATTAGTTCCACGGGCACCTCTAGGACACCACGCATTTTTTACATAATGCAAGCTTACCTAAAAGAATAGGTTCTCTTTTAATTATGTTTCTGTTGTTTCTATTGATGAACTTTTTCTTCCCCTGTCTCCCTCACACCCACTTTAGATGGCTTTTCTAAAGCAGGCACAGCAGGATATGAATTTAGCTGGGTTTACCCTTGCTCAATTTTGAATAACTGTAAGAAGTTTTTAATAAAACTATGCATTTCATTAAATTCACATTTCTAGACATACTTGTAAATCCGCCTCTGATATTAACTTTCCTCTGAAACTTTCCCTATCTTTTACAGAATTGATCATTCTTTTTTTTTTTCAGTGTCTCCATAGTGTTAAATATCTTTCTACGCTGTATCATGGCGCCAACTACACTGTACCATAATTATAGTTTATTTCCATGCGTGCTTCCCTGGATCTAGGTGCTACTTCAGCTCAAAGTCTCTGGTCACTGCAAACAAATTCATCTCCTAGGAGAGAACCCAACCCATAGTAGGTACTCATTATATATTATTGAATTATTTAGCGAATAGCATGAGAGAGCAGCTCCTAAACTCTGACAGAATGAAATAGCCACATCACATTCACCAGCAAATTCCTTTTCAGAGCATATTTTATAAATCATATACACAAAGACTGGGGCATAAAATGCCATTTGCTTTCTATGATGGAAACTTATGATGGAAATAAGATATAAATTTTCAGTGAGGCTCAAGACATCAAAAAGCTGTTTACTGTTTGAGATTTATAATGAATTGGCCCATATTCTTATTACTTACTCTGTTTAAGAGCTAATTTTATTTTCTGTCTGGTTGTTTATTTTGGGGAGGAGGCTGACTTCATTATTGGTACGAGTTGTATAATAATTAACAGCAGCTAATACCTAAATCTGAGCTGTACAATCACGAAAGAAACCCTTCATCAATCAGTAAGTCTAGTTTCACAATCATATTTTGAAGAAGTTATTGACAACAGGTCTAATTTCTTTTATAGTTACTTGTTACTAGATCTTGTACTTGGCCAGTCAAGCTTTTCTTACTCATTAAAAAGTATTTATGCTATTTTTCTTATTTAAAAACTAAGGAAACCAAACTGTATGAAGGTTGATTGGATCAAGCACTCTCAGCCCCCAAGTGTTGAGTTGGCCTTCACATCAATTTCCGGGACTTAACTCATACTATTCCATCTTTGCTACTTGCCACTTATGCTTGAACTTGAGAGTCATTAGGGTGCTTTGTGAAGATGCATGCCATTAAACATCTTCCCCAGAGTTCAGATGCCTCTTTTATGATGGGGGGTTAAGGTGGGAGAACTTTTGCTTCAATCTGGAGATTAACAAGCATTCCAGGTAATTCCTATGATAACCCAAATTTGGGAAATATGCTACATCAGACTGCAACTTCAGCAACACTTTGGAACCACTGATGTCAAGAATTTCTCAAATATGAGTGATCACAAGAATCAAAACTGAAGCTCTATGATTTTGAGAGCTGTCTGTCAAAGAAAGCATTGCTTAATCAGTACACCTCCAACTTTAGTCAGATAAATAAATCATTTTAAATCAAAATTCACACTTTTTTACAAAGTGGCAAGATGTTGGGTGGTTGTCCAACTGTCCAAAGGAAAACAAAATGATGTATAATGTCCAATTATACAGGACAAATGCAAAGTATACTTCCTTTCTCTCCACGGTTCCTCTTGTTCCTTTCCCATTGATCATTAATGCACTTAAACAAAGTATATAGACTTTAAATGGTTCTCTAGTTGATTTCAGAAAGCCAGGGTTCCTCTCTAACCAAAGGATAAATGTTCCAGTTTAGATATTTCATCCTTCCTCTGAATCTGGAAGTCTTGGGATCTCCTTAATTAATATACTTTGAAGTTGATCACTAATACAATTAAAATTTCACAGGTGATATTTGGGTAGCTATATTTAAATAAATAACCTTTTAGTGGCTTTGAAGTTTGCCCACTTTTTCTATTCTTTTTTAAAACAGGATAATTCCCGTATATACCAGAAAATAAAAACCCACAAGTTTGCAATAAATGCTGATTTTCCCCCCATTTTTGAAAAGAACAGAGCCTGCATGTCTTCCAAATACTTTATTCTGCTATATATGAGGTCACTTGATGAGGGAAGGCAGAATGTACATAGAACAGGGAATATGGCTTTTAGCTGGCTCCAAGCCAACCATAATAATTCACACTTTCTTTTGGTACAAGTTAAAAAATGGGTCAGTACAAGGACAGAACACTCTTTTCAGCTTGCTATGCAGCCAATGAAAATTAACAAACTCTTAAGAAATGGTTGAAGCACATGTTGATGTTCTCTTAACACCTGGAACTGAATAATGGATGGCAGTTTGACTTGGCCGAACAATGGCTATGAAAAATGAAAGTCAGAAAAAGAGGAGAAAGAAAAGAAAGCTGCACAGATTAAAGGACACTTTGAGACAGTCCTTATAGAATACCTAGTATATTGTCTTCATTATGAAAAAGAAAGAAAGAAGGAAGTGAAGGAAAGAAGGGAGGGAGGGAGGAAGTTCTGTGGCAGGAAAGTGACTCCTAAAATAAGATAGGTAATTATAATCTGAAATGGAAGTTGAAGTCTCCATCCCTGGTCCTTAGTACTGGATTTATCCTTTTTATTTTTTAATTTTTTTTTAAGAAGCTTAGGTGAGTTTTGTGGTTAAAACCAAGAATAATCAAAGAGGTTTTCTTTGTTGATAAGAAAAATGGAGAACCAGGTACCCATGTGGCTTCTAAGGATGGGCTGAAGCTAAGGATCTAGGCCTTATCCTTCAGGGGTCAAAGTCATCTATGGGAGCGCTCAGTTTTCATCACCACGTGTTGGCAAAATATTTGATGCTCCACCAGTTTTACCTAGGGGTGCCGGGAAGGCTTTGAGAATTGTCAACAGAGTTACACAAAAGTCAGTAAAGATGAATGGGCTCCTCAAAACATACACACACACAACAGCCAACCAATCAAACAAAAAAAAAAACAGCTCTCTCTGCCAAAAAGATGACTGAGAAGAATGTTCGAAGCAAAAGCTCTGTTCCTGCCTTGGATGACATCTATCCAGAAATGAAAATAATTCTTTCCCTCCAGTCTCTAGAGTTTGAGGGCTTTGACCTGCCCAAAGGGCTTCGGAATGAACACCCGCCCTTGAATGGAGTGTCTCTCACGACCCTGGAAGAGGAGAGGGGACCTGAAACTCTGTTGGAGCTGGGCTTGCCTCCACTGTGAGGGCCTCTGATGCAGGTTCTGTGCTGTTGCAGTCCCCTTCAAGCATTCGGTCCACCTTGGATATTGAATTTCCACTTGTGTGATATGACTTAGATATCTAAATGTCTTAATAGTGTTTAGTTTGTGTGTATCTTTTTGTATCAACAAAGCAACTCTTTAATTTAAAAGGAGGATTTGTTTTGAAGCCATTTATATGTTTTGTTTACTCACGCATGGTAGAATTTAATTGATTACCAAGATATAAGAATGACTGCACCACTACTCTGGGGTACGGTGAGGAGTGGTGGGTTAATACTATCACACAATTACATCCAGTGTGCACACAGAATGCCTGGAAGGACAAGTTATTTAACTCTCCTATACTTTAAGTTCCATCTCTATAATAGGGGTGGTATTGATAATACTTTGTTTGTGATAATTAAATGAAATGTCTAGATATGAACATAAAGAACTTAGAGTGGGATTTAGTAAACCTTCAACAGTGGTGGCTGTGATGATGATGCCAATTATGATAGTGATGATTTGCTAAATCAGTGATAATCCCTGCTTGCCCTAGTCTAGGGACCAAAGAGCAATGAAAATTCAAGTTCTTCGATTATCTATCACAAGAGGAGACTACTGGAAAGAAGAACCCATTTGCTACAAGTTGAATTAAACATTACGCAACAAATTTAGACACTTCATATCACTATTCAAACATGTACTTAGCACAGTTACCTCTCACAATGGACTTCAAAGTAATTGTCTGGCCAGGGTGGATAGGCTGGTGTTTGTATTTTCTCTTTAATATCAGCTATATCAGCCTCTATTCTTTACATATCTTTATGATTTTCTTTCAAAATGTAGAGATGGTAGACAGGTATGTGATCCAATAAGAACCTCATTGCCTAAATTTGCTGCCTCCACTGCAAATCTCTATGATATTACTTTATTTCTCCTATTGTTTACCTTATTCCACCTCTTTTCAAGCATTTTGTCTTTTTCTTCTGCCTTATTTTTAATTTAACTTTATTTTATTATTATTTTTGTTTTTGCATGGGCAGGCAACGGGAATCGAACCCGAGCCTCTGACATGGCAGGAGAGAACTCTGCCACTGAGCCACCATTGCACCTCCGTCTTCTGCCTTATTTTTGACTCTCCTATTACTGAATTAGCACTTTCACTTTTCACACTTCTGTAATATTTTGAATGTCATTGTCTTTCTTCATCTTGATAATATGCATCTGCAGGGTATACCACATTATCCAGCTTTTTTTCTACAAAAAAAAAAAAATTGTTCTTGTTAATTCTCTGCTCAATTGGAAAGACCATTATTTTTCTTATTTACTGAATGAAAACTTGTTTTTATAGCAGGGAATGATGTTGGAAACACCACCAGGATTAACCAGGGCTTCCTGGACTTGTCCTCTATATATTCAACTCAACCACAGTCAAATCACAGCAAAGGTTAATGTCTTGCCTTCACATTTTGATCTTTAGACTATTTTGTGGGATTTATATCCCTGGGCTCTCATCCTATTTAGATATTTTCTTCAAGACAGAGATGTACCAAAAGCTTCCAGAAATCTTGTATTCCTAAAACTATGAAAGTAAAGGTTAATATTTTTAAAGGGTTGACATATCATGACTCACTGTTTTGACATCCCATTGAAATAATTTATGGATGTTTTACATCTTTACATTTAAATATATCAGATTCCTGTTGAGGCAGCTAAAAACTGTTCCAGACCCAGTACCAGCTGCCCTGTGAACAAGAATTGTTCTTTCTGGGAGAAAAAAATATCACTCAACTCACTGACTCCTTTATTTCTAAGAGATTTATGGTATTTCACTCATTCGCCTTTATTTCTTTAATATACACTAGATTTCAGCTTTCAGATTTAGAGGATTTGGATGATATCCTTAAACAAGAAAGTGAAGTTATAGAATTAAATTTTGGAATAAACGTTTTCACTTATTTTATTGGTATCCAATTGAGTTCTTATAAATGTGAACATGACAAAAGGTCAATGTCAAAATTTTAACACTGGTATTTGAACCAACTGGAATTATAGTCTTATACAATTTTGTATTGTATAAAAGGCAAAATGTTGAATCACCTACATCTTCATATCACCCCAGAGCATTTAGCAATGTGTGAAGCATAAAAGAAACGCTAAATGAGCTGAGTTTAAGCAGTTAACAGAGAGATGCTAAAAATGACATGCCCGAGGACTTGAAAAAAGAAAATTGTTATATTTTTCCCTGCCTCTTAGACTTGCAATTTCAGTGATTTCTTTCAGGTCTAGTTACCTCAAAATATTTAGGTGTCCCTTCCCCTGAGACTTCGATAGTGCTCATCTCATCTGGTTTTGCATAAAGATTCAGTCTTCTTTACCTTCTTTGTGTCCTAGCTCTTGTTTCTCCTGCATGTGTTGCTTTCCATATTGTTCTTTCACATGGTCTCAAATATCTTTGACTTAGATTTCAAAGGTATCAGACTATAACTGACTGGTGTCTAATAGTTCCCCCTCAATTCCAAATAAACTCTTTTATCATTGAGGAAAATACACTTGTGAAAAGTGTGTTCAATTATACTTCATCTTGACAACCAAGATGTCTTTGGACAAACTGAAATCTCAGGTTGAAAATGCCTTCTTTCCTGGTTGGTGAATATTTATCCATCCTGCATTGTCCTACACCCAAATCACTATGAGACTCTCTTATTTAGTTCATTTGGAAATAGATTTTTCCTTCCACAGCCTACTGTCATAATGTGGATCTCCATGTATGGTAATTGAATATCCATAGATCTTTCTCCCAAACCAATATTGTGAGCTTCTTGAGGGTAAGAATGTCATCTCCTGCTTTTTTGTGGTCACTAGCCACAGTGAAGCACAGCATTTGGCACCTACTTAACATTTGATAATATTTGCAGAACAAATAAAATTGGTTTTATATTGTGGATAGCATCAACACTATCTCAAGGAAGAAATTTATAAAAGAATTATGTTGGACTGCATGAAGAAAGTATTCTTTAATACTGTAAATGCTGAGCTAGGATTTGAAGAGAAATAGTTTTTGAAGGGTATAAATGATACTCTGAGTTCATTTTTGTGTGGACCCTGTACTGATTTGTTAATGAATGAATCCCTGCCTAAGGTTCTGTATTGATTTGTTAATAAATGAGTGAGAACACAATTTGTTTCAGAAAAATTTTCAGAAATTTGGAAAATCTAAAAATTCAGTTTTATGAAAATTGTTCAAGTGTAAGATAATAAAAATAAATTACAGTACTAAAAGAAGTGCATGGAAATAACTTGGAAATGCATACTTAGAAAATATTTAATTAATTCAATTTCTTAAGACCAAAAGGTATTTAATCATCTCTCTCCATGTACATTAAGGATAGAAATAGTACCCAAGAGATGGATATTAATTGTGCTCTATTTACTTTGTAGACTTTCTACTCTTACAAATATCCATCATGGCTTCCTTCTTGATATAAAAGTTGCATGGGGTTATTTTATATATTGTCAGTTCAGGAAAGTTTATTTACAATATCTATACTATTTATTTGTATTTAGAATTATAGGACACTTTTTTCTTTATAAGAAAACAGAGAAGCTGATCATATATTCAATGCAGAATAAGCTGTATAAAAAAATACACTAAAATTTCAGTGCATTTACATAGTAGAAAACAATTTCTTGGTCATGGAAGAGTCCTGGGTCCTGCTTGTCTCAGTGGTATCTCCCTTCTCTGTCATTCAGTAATCATGTTTCTTTCATCCTGTAGCTCCACTATCCATTGCATCATTTTCTGCATCCAGATAGCAGAAAGTGAAATTGCCAGGGGAGGGTATGTGGAAATTTAAGGAGCCAGGCCTAAACTGTGACTGTCATCAGTTCTACTTACTCACCATTGGAGAAGACTGTCCCAAGGCAGAGGAGTTGGTGAAACATAGTTCAGCTTTATGACTGACTTCAGTAGAGAGCTGGCAATCTCCTCTACTCTGTCATAGTAATTAACAAAGCATGGATTCATGATTTTCCTAGAACATTAATAAATGAGGTTACAATAGCAATTACTGTGGTGTTGGAAACTCCAAAAAAAAAAAAAGACCAATTTAATTACTAGTTTTGGTTATTAAAACAGCTTTGTATTGTTTAATAAGTTAGATGGTTAAAAATACTAGCTTTGATTATTAGAAATTTTAGTGTATTACATTTTCCTTTATGACTCAGATTTTAAAGACTTTTTCACGTAGCAAATCACTTGCCTTTATACATGATAATTCATATGCTGATAAGAACAAAATTTGTAAGCCATCAAATCAGAACTTTAGAAACTGTCCAAAGGCCTCATTTTGAAGAAACTAAAGCTTCCCAATGTCACCCAAAATAGTGGCAGCATGGATTCAGAAGCCCAAATGATGATTATGACAAGAAGAAACAAACTCTTCTCCTACAGGGCAGGACTAAGTTATTAAGGGAGAATTCCATTCCAAGAATTTTATATATAATGAATGTAAAGATTCCTGAGGGATTAAGAAAAAAAAAACATAGATTAAATGACTAAGCAATTCATAAAGCATATTAAGTCTGAAAGAAAATAATGTTATTATATAAAATAGAGATATTTTAGTTTAACATTTTATTGAATGTTTCAAAAATCCTTTTCATTATCATAACAGAAATGTAGCAGCAGCATTAAATTTGATTTTCTATGGGGAAAGTTGATTATTTTCCGAGTTTCCTGTTTCTCCTCTACTTCATTATTGATTTTTTTCTTAAGAAAACAGTTTTATTATTATTCTTGTTGCTGTTTTATTATTTTTAGTGAAGTTGTGGAAAGTTTTGTTCCACAAGTCACAAAGCTCATTGATTTAACCAAATGAAGCTATAGGATACAAGATGAAGGTAGAACCGCTAGGTTTGTGCCACTGAATTTGGTCCAGGTTTGAAATACAGCCATATAGAAATGGACAATTCTCTGGATATATCAATGAGTCTATGAAGACTAATCTCTCTTACAGAGAGCCACAAGTAAGTGATGCTATTTGACAACTCATACTGTTTCATAGCTATTACAGGTTGCATTGTGTTCCCCCAAAAATAGGTACCTCAAATATGACTTTATTTGGAAATAGAGCATTTACAGATGGAATTAGTTAAATTAAGATGAGATCCAACTATAGTATGATGGGCCCTTAATCTAGTTGGCTGGCATCCTTATAAGAGAGGAGAAGAGATGCAGACACAGGGAGAAAGCCGTCATATGAAGACGGTGGCAGTGATCGAAGTTCTGCAGCCACAAGCCAAGAAAGGCCAAGAATTGCTGGCACAGCACCACCATTTAGGAACAGGCAAGGGAGGATTCTCCTTTACAGGTTTCTCAGGAACCACGGTCCTGCATGTACCTACTTTTGGGTTTTCAGTCTCCAGACTATGAGACAATAAATTTCTAATGTTTGAAGACACTTTGTTATGCGAGACCTAGGAAACTAAGACAATAGTTCACAAGGCATGTGACAAGACTAATTTCCTGTATCTACCCAGGCCTGCCCCTAACTTCTAGCTCTTGTCCATTTGGTAGCCAAGCCCCAGGTTGTGTGCATCAGGTCAATATAGCGGACAATAATGCACTATTACCTTTGTTGTCGTGATGATTGCATCTCACACTGGCCTTGTTGATATTTATATTTATTTTTACAATTTTTCATCATACACCAATCCATTTGGCAAAGTCATCTATTAGCTCTGATATTGCTTTAGGTGTGATCTTTTGGATTTTCTGAGGATGCAATCAAATAAATATTTCTCTCTTCCCTAATTTGTATCATTTGTCTTATCCTATTTTATGAGCTGAAATTTCCAAAACGTTGATTAAAGGTTTAATAGAAGATACAAAGCACTTTTAGATGGAAATATCTCTATATCTAGTAAGTAAATTATAGTATAAACTTCAACACCTTACTTATTAAATAATATCAAGAAGCTTATTGTACCATAAGAGAGTGATTATAGAGGTTGTAGACTTGTACAGAGTGAAAAGAATGGCACATCTTAGAGAGCTAATAAATGAAATCTATAATGTAAGACAATTTACTGCATTGTAAGCCATCAACTGTACTGTATTATAATCCACAACATATTGTGTATAGTTTTTTAAAATCTGCATATTCATAATTATTGCCCATTTATGTTCATTTATAGAAGTATGGTTCTCTATTTAAGAAAATTGTATTTTTATAATAGTTTCGATTATGATATTTTTTTATTTCCTATACTTGGAAAATATTGATTCCAGGCTCTTTTACCCTCTTGTATTGTTTAGAAACAGAAATTCTAGACTGCTACAGAGTTCAAAAGAGGCCAGATAACTCACTGAGAGGCTTTGTGGATCTGGTTTTTTTTATATCTTTCTTTTAAAATAAAAATTGAACATCTACTATGTGCAGTATACTGTGAGAGATACTGAGGATTTATTGGTGAGCAAACAGAGAAATCCCTCGACTTCATGGAATTTACTGTCTACCACTGTACACAGAGAAAGGTAAAGATCTGACCTTAATTTCATAACATGGGGTCTAGACCAACACTGTTGAAGAAAGGACTAGTTATATAAATGGGAAATATGGAAATAAAAACCTATTTAATGATGAGGGTTAAATGAAAGTCAGAGAGAAAAGGTCAGGATTTAAAAAACAATAAAAGTAAATGGGTGATTTCAAGACACATTTCATACTTTTTAAAAATGAGAAATGGGTAACACTCACCAGGTTAATGTCTCGAATGATGCAATGGAAATGACCTATTGTGTTAAATGTGAGTTAAATGAGTTAAATGGCATTGAGTTGAATGTCATATAGAATGACATAGTCATGGTCAACGGAGCCCTTAGGGGACATTGCCACTTATGCGGCCACGATCACTGATGATAAGTAAAGGAAACTGAGGCGTAGGAAGGGGTTTGCTCTCATTTTTTGGAGCAATGATTCTACAGTAGGGATGTTTGAGGTGTTGTCCCTTGAACCATGCAGCTGAGCTACCCTTTTATTAGTTCAGAAACTGACACGCTGAGAACCTATGCAAATACCTTGATGATACATATCTCATAATTTCAAAGATTTGAACTCATGAACTTCTAGTTCTAAATCTATGCTTTTTGTACTTCACTATTACAAAAATATTTTGTTCTTAAGAATGCTTATTTTTTTGGGCAGGCCACGGTGGCTCAGCAGGCAGGAATGCTTGCCTGCGATGCCAGAGGACCCGGGCTCGATCCCCGGTGCCTGCCCATGTTAAAAAAAAAAAAGGAAGGAAGAATGCTTATTTTTTTGAGACTAATGGTGAAATTATCTTTGCCAAATACAACTTATAATTAGAAACTCAATGATCGGTAGACTTGTGGATCTTATGCTGACAAGACAATTCTCCATATAATTGCCAAAATTCAGCTTTGAACTTTTTCTATCTAATTATGGAACGAAGAAAAAAAAAAAACAGAATATATACGATCTTCATCCCAGCTCCTGTCTCTACTGAATAATTGCTCTTTTATGGTCTAGTATTTAAAATGATTGCTTCAATAATGCCTAATAAAAATATTACTTTAAAAGTAATTATGAACTTTAAGCTAATGATAAGAAAAACAAATCATATGTGTTTTTTAAGCATTCTGCTCATAGATCACAGTTTGAATGAATTTCCAAACAGTAGCTCTCTCTCTCTGGCACGGCAATTTTCTATGTCACATGAATAGTGATGCTCCTTTCCTTCCTAGTTTCCTCTTCTTTTTTCCTTCCTGGCTCACTGCCTCAGATGCCATAACCCAAAGCTGTTACTCCCAAACAAATTCTAACAACATCCATTTAACCATCAACAACTCTCGGTGCCTATAAATCAAAGGGCTAACACACTGGTGATAATACTCAAGTTGTAAAAGATTACAGGTTATAGAGACACCTTTATTTAGTACAGAGTAGATGGAATGCGGACACTCCCTGAACAGATTAAGACAAATCCTCCAGGCAAGGCATTCCTACCCTTTTCGATAAATCAGCTTCCCTTTTAAAACCTTTTCTAAATTGTGAAATATAACTCACACTCATAAACAGGTCAAAACCAAGTTCTCATCTCAATCCTTTAGCACTAGAGGTAAACCCACATAACTGCCACATCTAGGAAAAAAACATTGCTGACACCCTGAAGACCCCTCCTGAAATTTCTATCGCTGTGTTGTATATACATATCTGTAGGAATTTCTCATAGTAATGTATTCATTCTACTGTGCAATGATCATAGAATATCACTGACAACATTTGTGTAGCAACTTGCTTCACTGGCTCTTAGGAATGATTTTTTATTTATCTTTCTGATTCTTGTATTGAATAACATAAACTCTCCTTGGAATTATGTATTCCATCCTCTCAAAGCGATTGTATTATTGCAGCCTGTTTACTTCTCCATATACCTTATAACTGAAGTTTCTTCTTTCTCTGACCTGGGTAGCTCCTGGAGTTTGATCCATGGATATCTGCTTTCTTCCCACTCTGCTCCCTAGCCTAGAGAATTAACCTCAAAAATCAAAGTTATATTAATGATTAGAATTATAACCATTATTTTACATTTGATATCTTTCATTCTCCTACTTACAAATAAATTTATTTGCAGGTCCCAGTAATGAACATTATGAGAAAAAATTAAGCTTTTCTTTCTCCCCTGTCATTGCCTATCTAATTGCCTAGTTTTTCTAACGTGCTTGCCAATATCCAAATTATCTCAAATTCATTTATTACAAGTAGTTATTAAGCCTACTGTTTATAACATCCCCTGTTAGGGGCGATGAAAAAGATACAGTGTAATAATAGCACAGTCTACAGTCTTTGAGCTTTATGGAGTCAAAATTTTAGTTTTGCCATTGCTGGCTTCTATTTTGTTTTTTATCCCTGCCTTGCTGGAAAAACTTTGTAGGATGGTCCCCTGAAAGTCTTGCGTATTTTCAATTCATACAACATAGAACTGCAGAGTTCTTCTTCATAAAACTGCAGTTTCATCCTATCAGATTTTTACATGACTTAACAGAGCACGCAAAGGAGACTTGAGCACAACTGGGCAGACTCCCCTACCAGTGACGGCCAGGTAGAATCACCCTTTGCCACATGCACGTCTTCCTTGATTTTGATTACAAACTTTTTCCATGCTGTTTTTCTAACCTAGATTGTTGCTATTCCTTCTTTGGGTGTACACAGAATCTGAAACATACTTTAATTTTTCTGTGAAGTCTTTTTTGGTGCTCATTAATTGTTAATTGGACACTTTGCCTTACTCTTCAATGGCTCCCCAGTATTTGTTTTCCCTCTCTAACTTGGTTTCAATTCCTAAACAAAACAGCTTCATTTCCTACCTTATTTCTGTTTCCTTCAGCACCTACATTAATGCCATATCCTCACTATATTGCTATTAGGTATCTAAAGGAACGGGTAATTAAATTGAAAAAAAAAAAAAAATGTTCTTTTTCTTTTTTTTTTAACAGGAATATTTAGCTCCATAGTTTGCATTGAACCAATGACCATGTTAATGTAATGCTGCGCCTTCTGATCTAAATAATTTTATTCTTAATATATATTATTTTAGTTCCTTAGGTTGAATAAAGCATAGAAACGGACCGCAAATAGCCTTAGCTGTAAAACCCAAGTTATTACAGAGATTTCCATTGTACTTGACACTGAAGAATCCTGAGACTGAAGTGTTAGATGGGTGAATTTCTTTATTTATATAAAGAAGCTTATATTTGCCTCAAGGATTTATTTATTTTTTTTTGAAGATGAGATTTAATATATCCAGGGGGGTTAGCTAAGTGCCTGGAATAACAAATTAGGTACTCAGTAAACAATCTTCATCCAGATAGAGTTCTAAAAGTACAATTTTATCGTGCCCCATAGTATGTCATATTTTGAATTTACTATTTTAATCTTGAATGTTGTTTCGGCATATTACACCAAAAGTTGAACATCTCTTCATATTCCTCCCTAAAGAAATTAACCATGTATGTTCATAATATAAAAATAATATATTGATATATATAATAAATAACATTGTGTGCATAATATATGTGAGTGTATATAAATAACATCGTGCACATAATAAACTAAATTAAAAAAATACTCTGCCCACAAATAACCTTGGAAAAAAACAGTAGTCTAAACATATTATTTGACCCCAAACAACAGACAAGTCTGCAACACGTTGTTGTGTGTACCTGTGTATTAAATGTCAGGTTAGGCACTTGCAGTCCAAAGGTGATTATGCCATCTTTCCCCTCAAGTAGCTTACTAAATTCTCAAGGAGGAAATATATAGATAATCTCATCTTTTGAGTGTTAAAATTGATGGATGACCAGGGTTTTGTGCAAACACAAACTTCTAATGGATAATATTAGAGCTTGGGCCTACAGGATATTGTTTGTGCTTGTCATTTTAACATGAGATGACTGCCAACCCTTTGTTGCATGCCCCCCTTCTATTCCTTCTCTGTGAAATGTGACATGCTCTTCTAAGTATGTGTGAGTGCGTGAGTGTGTGTATGTGTGCATGCATGCATGACTGTTTGAAGACATGATGCCTTGAAATTGCAATGGGATCCTTGCACATTTCTAAAATTGTACTGAGGGATAGGGAATTATTTTTCTCACACTGATTTTGGAGAGCTGTGCCTGCTACCAATCTTCCTACCAAACCTCAGACCTAAATCATCCTGCGTGACTGTCTCGAAGAGCTTTGTGCTAAAAAGCACTTTGTATCTTTTTTAGCTTGCACACTATTGTCTGCCTTCCCTTTAATTGGAGTATGGTAATTTCTTCAGTTCCCTTTCTCATCTGTCTTCCTGTAAATGCCTGAGTTTGCTTAAATGGCAATAGCCACCATCTCTACTCTGCTCACCTGTCTTTCATCCCGGTTCCTCAATAGAGAGACTATATTCAGAACAAGCTGTATTTACAGTTATTAATAGGCAAGTTAGAATAAAGAGCAGTGACAAGTCATAACTCTGTTAAATACAATTGGGACCAGAAAGGTTATGCATAAGTTAAAAAGCACTTAATATTCTCTCCAAAAATATTTATCATAACAGCATTTATTAAGGGCTCTTTTGTAGCACCAAGCTACTGGCTATATAAATAGATTTACTCTGTCAGTAGTAGAAAGTAGTTCCTAAGTTCCTTGCATTGTGTTTCAAAGAAGTTATGGCACTCAAGGTTTAGGGATGTTGAGTTTAGAGAAAGTGAGGATCCCAGGGTAGCACAGGCTGGAGGCCAAGCGAAGGTGAAACATCCTATGCCCTGGAAAATTCTGTAAAGAAAAAGTCATAAAAGATTGAATCCAGTGTAAGAGACAAGCTGTCTGGGGTGTCATTGCCGTGGGGATGTTGAGGGCATCCACCCAGCAGTTCTTGCAGAAGCAGGTGAGAGAGGCTAAAGTGGCATTTCCATTAAAAAAAAAAAAAATTCCTTTTTTTTTTCAAGTTTTCTTAGCTCCCTTTCCCTTTGCAGCTATTAGTATACTTCCTTCAGCTTCTATGCCTCTGCTCTTTGATTCACAAAACAAGCATTAAATGGTCTGGAAAGCCTGGAAAAGATATGTCTTGATATCGTAAAACTTCTGTGAACTCATTTGTGTAAACCCTGATTACCCATCAAAACCTGTGTCTCCACTATGTCTCAGTTCTAAGGAAATGCTTTCAAAATGTCTCAGCTTGGACCAAAGCAAGTGGCTACTGACTCGTTTATCACCTACTGAATCGAATGCTAGTGCTGCGTCTGCTTTGTCAGAGAGTCAGGGTAAAGGGACGGGGCTAGGACAGAGAGAAGCTGCAAGACGGAGGAGAGTGCTGTAAGGATAACAATGTAGCAACACAGAGCAGAAAAGATGACAGGGGAGAGGAAGCTCAAAACAGAGGCTCTCCAAATTTTTTTACATACGCCCAAATATATTACCTGACTTACACGTCCCTCAAAATGAATCCCCTATTATTTTAGGCTGCATTATGCCTCGGTTTTCTCCTATTTTCCTGAGATGATACAAAATCTGATCACCATATCCCAGGCTCCTTCTGGGTAGACCTGTGAACTGCTGATTATTTGTGACAGCAATAGCAGGACTTAAGGAACACGGTGTTGGATCTTTATCCACTGTTCATACTTCAATCCACCTTATCCCGGCCGCATGCTGCTGTTGTGCACAGATAGCAAAACCGAGGGCTTTTTTTCCTTCACAAAAATGAAAATGAGCAGAATGAGCACAGAAGCTTAAAGTTTTTTCTTTCTTCTTATTCATGGAAACTGCAAGTCGACAAAACGGGGCATTCTTATTTTTCTCTGACTTAAGTGATATATGCCAAAAGTTGGTTGGCATCATTTAAGTGGAAAATAAAACTGTGCCAGTTAAGTTCAAACGAAATATCTCTGTAAGAATTATGTCTAACTCAGTTGTTTAAGGCCTATTTTAACTCCGGAATACTCAGAACTTTTGTTTCTTATCTTTTGCAATATAGAACATATTTGTACCTGGGGTTGGGAGGGTAGGATGAGGCAGAAAACAGAGGTAAAGGAAATGAACGTCAATGTACATTAATGATTTTAATATTTATAAATAAAAGTATAGAAGCTCTAAGTCATTTCAGTAGCTGTAAATTTATCTTTGCAATTGTCCTCTTCATTTAGCATGAACAGAAATATTCCTTAACTGCAAAATATGGAGTTCAAATAATGGTGGTTACAAATATTACAGACTTTTCAGAAAATATATTTGAGAGTTAAAAATATATATATTTGGTAGCGATATAACCAAATCATAAGTAAATGTCTCCTGCTGGGACGGGAACGGAGCGAACCTTTCTTGAGCATCTATTATGTGTCTGATCATTTCCTAGCATTTTATTTTCATTTTTGTCTCAGTTATCCTTCCCAATAGTACCTAGCTTACATTTGAACATCTGAATCTTAAAAATTCATTTGACCAGAAAGTATCTATTGAACTCCTAGTATGTGCCAGCCACTAAGCTAGGTGGCACAGTCCCTGCACTGCGCTTGGATTCTTATTTTCCTGTGACTCTTGAAATAAATAAGTAAATGAATGACTGAATGAGTAAATAAATGCCAAATTGCAAAAAAATGGAATGAGGGGAACCAACATAGCGCTGGGATAGAGAAAGCAGTACATAAGGGGGTACTACTTTAAGATCTGGAAAGGGGTGGTAGTTGAAACTATTCAGTAAATATTAAATATTAGGTAAACCTAAAATTCTGAAAATAACGTGTGCTAAACATGCTGCTGGTATGATTTAGACTCACAATTCAAACTTGGGACTCTCTAAGTCTTTTTTTTTTTTTTTTTTTTTAACATGGGCAGGCACCGGGAATCGAACCCGGGTTCTCTAGCATCGCAGGCAAGCATTCCTGCCTGCTGAGCCACCGCGGCCTGCCCTCTCTAAGTCTTTATTTGATGATTTTAATGGCAATAGTAGAGACCTCTACTCAAAGCACCTGCAAGTGGTTCACTTGGAGGCTTTCTGATCCGTCATATCATCTCCCACTGTAGAGGTGGTGTGCGTCCTTTCTTTGCAGAGAGTTCTTCCTGTGGTCCAAAATGGCCGCGGCAACTGTGGGTCTCATGATTCCCACAAGAAAGAGATCCTTTACCACAACTGGGTTTAATTGGAATGAGGAAATGAGAAAACAGATTCTGAAGAGTTGATTGACTACAATGTCAAAATTTTCATTCCTTTTTTTTTTTTTTTTTTTTTTTTTTTAGAGGGAGGAAGGGAAGGAAAGACAGAGAAGGAAGGAAGGATGGAAGGAAGGAAGGGAGGAAGAAAGGGAAACATCTTTAAACATTTTCTTGTTTTATTATATTTTGTTTGTTTGTTTGTTTTTTACATGGGCTGGGGCCGGGAATCGAACCGGGGTCCTCCGGCATGGCAGGCAAGCACTCTTGCCCGCTGAGCCACCGCGGCCCGCCCTTTCATTCCTTTTTATTGTATATTTTTGAGCACTTACCCTATTGCTTATTTTCTGCTCTGCTTGTCAAAGAGAAATGACTTTGTATTTGTCGATATTTATGCCATCTATTTATGACATTTAAAGTAGCAGTTTTTATTCACGCTTTTACGAAAATATAGGCTTCTCATGAAATGTTGGATAATGCTATCTATAATAGAAATATCAATACTTATTGATATTCACAGGCTTATATGTTGATATTCATGGCCCCTATTATTTTTTCTAGATCATCTGCACATTTTAGAAGCACAGCTAAATATTGAATAAGGTTTATTTTGTTATTGTATTGTTTACTTATTCTCCAAGACTTTTCTGCCAATATTGTACATGGTTTCTTGTTCGTTTTAGTTATCTCCTCTCACCGCAACAAAATCCACTTTTTTCCTCCACATTTTCTGTTGCCTTTATAATTAATCATCTGTTATCTGTGAATATATTATTCTTTTTTTTTTTTAATTCACTCCAGACAACAGGAATTTCACATTTTTCTTTCCATGTTACAAGTAGAATTCCTACCTACACTACCTTGTCTTTCTTTCTTAAATTTATTGTTTCTCATAGGCTATTTTCTTAAAATTATGAGATATTTACAGTAGAGAATAGGTAATCAACAAGGCAATATATGGAGCCATTTTTGTGTATCTAACCCAAATAATAGGGATTCAACAATTTTTCTATTTTTTTATCAAATATGAATGGTGATGAAGATTACAAGTAGCATAAATGTGAATAAGCTTCCTTTTAAAGCTTGTATTTTCATGAAATTTCTGAAGTTTTTCTGCTATGCAATATTTTTAATCATAGTCCAGATGAATCTCCAATGATGCTTAGTAGATAGAAAAAATTTATTTTCAAAAAATGAACATAAAATTCTGATAGGATTGTCTTCAAACAAAAGCTGTAATAATATTAGAAATAAAATAGGCTATAAATTAATCTTAGGGCCACTGAATTGTGAATATTAAAACAAATCTACTTATATTTCAATTTGATAAATCTTAAATTTCATTGAGCAATTTCTCATGGACATGAAAATAACTACTAATCTACATGTTTTATATATGAAAGACATAATAAAATAAATGACATTTTTTCTTTTACTTGAAAATCTATATTTGGTAGAGAAAATAGAGTTGGCTCCTTAACACTTATGTTGCTTACAGGAATATTTGGTTTAGAAACAATGTTTTCTTAGTGTTCCAGAATTCTACTTCTCCAAATTTCCTTAATCATTTTAGAAACATTTTGTTTGTTTCAGAAATGACTTTAATTTTCCAGGATTCTACTTCTCCAACTTTCTTTACTGTTCCTTGCTATCCATTTTATGTCTCTCCATTTGACAGCCTCAGGTTTTCAGCTTGATCAAGTAGGTTCCGGGAATACCATTGCAGTTCCTTCCTCCATAGCCTCTGAAATATTTTCTCCTATATTTTATTGGTACAAGTGAGGATTTGATACAACTGAAGGTGAAAGACTCAAGTTGACCTTTTTACCAAAATTGTTTTCAAAATCATTAATTTTAATGTATCAATTGAATTTCTTGGTCATTACCCCTTTATATGAAATGAGGCATAGTAACAGTTTACTTATAAAACCTGAACTATTGTGAAAAATGGCATTTAGTGACTCCATTTTAGCACAGTAAGCAAGGTTCTTTATAATTAACTATATTTGAATTATATTTAATAGATTAATCACTGACTTTGAAATGTTTGATAAGACATTAACAGTCAAAATAATCATCATATAGATAATTATTTAATGATGAACACACACACTTTAAGATTTATAGATTAACTTTTAAAATGATATAATGACAATTATTTGCTTAAACAATTTTAAATTCTTTTCATTTGTGAAGCATATATAGGTATATAATTATTATGACCTTGAGGCAAGAAATATCACTGTTGCCCTTAAAAAGTTTTCTTATGGTACCAAACTAGTTTCCATCTTAACACAGATGTTTCAGTGTGATTCTATAAATAAATTTATTAACTACAGAACTGAAATATTTGATATTTATCTTTTATTTTTCCTTTTGGCCTTTATTCTGACACGACTTTGATTTTAAGGTTGGAGCTGTGTTTTGAGCCCTAACTAGACTAAAATCAATTTTTAATAAGATTCTTCACTGCTTGTGATAGTTTCTTCTATTTAATTGATAGCATAGGCCCATGTTAAATGAAAAATGTATTTTTCAAGCATGCTTTCAATAACAAAGCATGCATACTGGCAGGAACAGGAAGATATTTCTGTGTGTTCTGAATTTGGATTGAGAACTGTCTTAGTTTCCAGGCTAAGAAAAATACCACACAATGGGTTGGCTTCAATATGGGAATTTATTGGCCGTTGATTTTGAGGCTAGGAGAAATGCAAAACTCAAAGTGTCAGCAAGGCAATGCTTACTCTCTGAAGACTTTGCTTTCTAGACTGCCTGACAGTGATGCTTGGGTCATTGGCATTACTGTCACATGGGAATACACATGGTGACATCTTCTTACTCCTCTGAGTTCTGTTGACTTTCAGTTTTTTATACATCCAAATGCTTTTTTTTCTTTATAAAGCCTGTGCCAGTTTGAAAGGATGTATGGACCCTAGAAAAGCCATGTTTTAATCCTAAAGGCAGCCATTTCTTCTAATCCCTATTCAGTACTGTATGTTTGAAACTGGAGATGTGACTCAATCCAGAGTGGTAATTAAACTCAATTAGGTGGAGATGTGTCTCTACCCATTCCAGGTGGGTCTTGATTAGTTTACTGGAATCCTATAAAAGAGGAAACATTTTGGAGAAAGTTGGAGATTCAAAGAGAGCAGAGCAGAACGACATAGCCATGAGAAGCACAGAGCCCACCAGCCAGCGACTTTTGGAGATGAAAAAGGAAAATGCCTCCTGGTGAGCTTCATGAAACAGGAAGCCGGGAGAGAAAGCTAGCAGATGATGCCATGTTCATCATGTGCCTTTCCACTTGAGAGAGAAACCCTGATCGTGTTCAGCATGTGCGTTTCCACTAGATAGAGAAAGCCTGAACTTCATCGGCCTTCTTGAATCAAGGTATCTTTCCCTGGATGCCTTAGATTGGATATTTCTATGGATTTGTTTTAATTGGGACATTTTCTTGGCCATAGAACTGTAAACTAGCAATTTATTAAATTCCCCTTTTTAAAAGCCATTCTGTTTCCAGTATATTATATTCGGGCAGCCAGCAAACTAGAACAAGCCTCCAGTAATAAGAGCAAGACCCAACTTCATTCCACTGTATCACAGCTTAACTGAAAATAACATCTTCAAAAGGTCTTATATATGGTGGGTTTACACCCAAGGAATGGATGAAGATTAAGAACATGATTTTTTTCTGAGGCACATAATTTAACTCACCAGAACACTATATGTAATAACAATTTTCACTGGTCCATGTTAGTGTCTCAGTCTCAAAAGTTGTGTTACCTTCATTTTTATTATATTTTTGTTAAAATTAGTTCAAGTGGAGCATTAGTTCGCTCATACTGACAAATGCAGTAAGCCAGAAATGGCAAAAGGGAATTAACTTACAAATTTACAGTTCTAAGTCCATAAAAAGGTGAAAATTAAGGAATCTAGATGAAGATACCTTGTCTCAAGATAGACCAATATCTGTCGGATGGGAAAGTACGTGGCTGGCATGTGCTGATCCTTGTTCCCAGTTCCATTGTTGCCAGCTTCTAATGCCAGTGGTTTCTTCTCTAAGCATCTGTGGGCCTTCACTTAGCTCCTCAGGGACACAACTCTGAGTTCTGGCTTGCTTAGCATTTCATAAGAAGGCACATGGCTAAATCTTCTGGGCTCTGCACCTCCAAACATCCATGTATGGGCATCTGTTCTCTGTCTTGGCACTCAAAGCATCTCCAAATATCTGTGTCTCTGTTGGCTCTGAAGCAACTGTGTCTTCTCCAAAATATCACCCCCCTTAAAGAACTCCAGTAAACTAATCAAGACCCACCTGAAATGGGTGGCATCACACCTCCATCTAATCCAATGGCCACACCCACAATTGGGTGTTTCACATTTCCATGGAGGTAATCTAATGAAATGGTCATGGTCACAATTGAGTGGGTCAATCTCCATGGAAACAATCTAATCAAAGGTTTCTACTTGACAGTAGTGAATCAGGTTTAGGGGAACATGGCTTTTCAGGGTTACATAACAATTTTATACTAGTCAAGTGGGAACATATTACTTAGTGGGTATAATTAGACAAAAAATATTTAATCTCTCTTTTCAAAATGATTGTATTTATTTATTTTCCTATCTAACAAAGTAGAAATTGATTGTGTGAGAAACTAGTACAAGATGGTCAGTATTTTAATTATAATGTTCTCATTAAAAAAAAAAATTACCATATAAATGAATACATACTTTTCCTGGTAATGAAGGTTGTTTTAATTGCCTTGAGTAGTATTTGATTTAAGATTATTTTGTCACCAATGTTCATCAAAGAATTTCTTCAATATCTGGTTTTCATGACACTGATCTTAAAAATGAATAAAATATAATTTCTTCTATTTTGATCTTATACATTGAAATAATTATAAAATGTGTTTGAACTACTAATGCATTTTTTGAAATATATCTTTAACTTTTTCAATGTCTAAGCTATAAATTAACAACGCTAGTATCTCTGGAAGCAACTTCAGTTATACAGACCATGGTACAGAATTATCTGATAAAGTATGCTTAAATTATACCCTGGAAATAAATTAAAATTCTCTGTAAATAGCCTTAGTAGATTGGGCATTGTATTGTACTACATATATAAATATAAAACCACATATATGTCAGGAAGTACAAAGCCTGAATACTGGAAGAATGTGGCTACCTATTTTCAAGTCTGGAGTTCATTTAATTATGCTGTAACCAAATACATATTTAACTAGAGTAAAATTTATAGTGATAAAATAGCAACTGAAGAATGAATTACTCATGGGATAGACCATGAAATATTGGAGCAAGGAGGTGAAATGACCAATATGGTTCACCAGACAAAGTCTGTAGTTATATAACATATCCTTCTCACAGGCAATTTTGCTAAACTTATCACAGAGGAGACATAAGGTTAATTATATTGTGAGCTTAAATCTAATAGTTACAAAAGGTATTACTGAGAAAAACCTGGAAAGCACACCTGAACTTGTCACTTTCCATATAAAGTCAAACTCCTTGGCATGGTAGGTATAGCTTTTCAGGATGCTTCCTGACAAGCTCTCCATTTTCATCTCTTGCTACTTCTTCATAGGCAACCTCATGCCATTGTATTGAACTACTGAAGTTCCCATGTGCACCAAACATTAATACACCTTGAGCCTGCAGAAAGACACTGTTATTCGATGTGCTGTTTTGAATCATAGAAAAGCCATGTTCTTTAAATCATAATCTGGTCTTGTGGAGGCAGACCTATTGTTTGGGTGGGACCTATAGATTGGATTGTTTCCATGGAAATGTGACTCACCCAATTTGGGGTAGTGCCTTTTGATTAAAGATGTGAGCCCACCTATTCAAGGTGGGTGCTAATTAGTATACTGGTATCCTCAAAAGAGCTGACACAGAGAGCAGATATCTAGACACAGATGTCTGGAGATGCTTGGAGACAGAAGCTCAGAGAGGAGGTCACCAGAACCAGGAGGTGAAAGCAATGAAACCTGGGAACAGAAGGCCAGCAGATGTTGCCATATGCCCTCACAAATGACTGAAAAAACCCCAATGGGAATTGGCCTTTCTTGAGTAAAGGTATCCTCTTGTTGATGTCTTAATTTGGACATTTTCATGGCCTTAGAAGTGTAACTTGTAACTTAATAAGTCCCCTTTATAAAAGCCAATCCATTTCTGGTATATTGCGTTCCAGCAGTGTTAACAAACCGAAACATTTAAGAATTGATTCCTGGATCTGTTCCTCTAGAAGTTTTCCTTTAAACACCCCCTGTGATACAATAATAATCAAGGCAACAATTTTATGTTTTATTCTATTAAGTCATTTGTTCCTCACAACAATACTATAAAATAAGGATTAATGTTTTCTCAATTTTATTTTTGAGGAAATGGAAGCACAAAAAATATATTGAAAATTCTCAAAATGATTCAGCTAGTTAGTGACAGATCCAGGAATTGATCTCAGGTAACTCTGGTCCCAGAATCTTTGCCATGATTCTACATTACCTCTGAAGTTGAGTTTCTTTAGTTTTCCTCTTCTGTGTATTAGTAGCATCCTGTGTATATGCCACATGGGCATTTATCCCACCCTTGATTTTAATTCTGATTTGTCTCCTCACGTTCATCATCTCTTTTAAGAGAAAACTTATGAAAAGACATATTCATCTCATATCCTTACCATATTCAATTTATCAAACATAGTAGGTATTTAAAAACATATGATGAATATAAACATAATCTAGAATTATTTAAAAGACTTATTATTTTTAACACACACACAAAACAGAAATTAAAAATCCCAACACATAATAGTTTTGACTGGCTTGAACTGCATATTTTATTCCTTAGAAACTATGTTAGAGAACATTAAGCAATGGCCAAAGCTAGCACCAAGACAAAAGAATACTGTAGGATTACTCTGGAGAGAAGGACTTTAGAATTTTGAGGTAAAAGCAAAATATTAGTTTTCTGTCGTTATATAATAAGTTACCACAAATTTAGCAGTTTAAATCAATACACACTTGTCACTCACAATTACTGTAGGTCAGGAGTTCTGGTACTACTTGGCTGGATCTTCTGTTGTGGTTCTAACAAGGGTACAATCAAGGCGACAGCCATATCTGCAGTGTCATCTAAGGATCAACCAAACAAGGATTAGTTTTGAAAGAAAAGTTTAATCTCAGGACTGAGGGCTTCCCTTTCTTGATGTCCATTGGCTGGAGACCATTCTCCCCACCTAGAGGTCATCCTAAGTTCCCTGCCATGTCAGCCTCCCAACGTAGATGTCCTATAACATGAAAGCTTGCTTTTCCAAACCCAATAAGGAGTGAGAGAATCCATCATGATGCTACAATCATATGTACACAATGAAATATATGTAATCACATACATCCCATCACCTTCCTGCATTTTTTTGGTAAAGTCATAATCATGATTCCAGACAAAGAAAGGGGATTATGCTCCAAACAACTAGCAGGAGGCAGACTTCGTTTGGGTCCCCTTTAAGAATCTATCCACCATCAGTCCACTAGAGAGGCATTAACACAATAAGCCTACTAATGCTTCATTGTTGTTATGGTGTCTCCCATTAAATGATTATTTAGCAAACAAAAGCTTTCAGCATCATTTTGAAGAATGATAACCATTCTGATGGGGATGTATGCAAAGTACATATATATGATTTAGAAAACAAACAACAATATCAACAACAAAAATTAGACTATTTCCTTATAAATGCAGTCTGCAGTATTTTTACAGAACTCCTGCAGCTACATATTTATTCTCCTAAATCATTAGGCTCTTTGCTTTAGGATCTTTTTTCTCATTATTAGAGAAGTTGTGGGTTTACAGAACATAAAATACCGGATTCCCATATACGATCATTCACTCTTAGTTTTGGTTGGAAAACTTGTTACAATTGATGATTGCATATTTTTATAATTGTACTATTGATTATGGTCTGTGGTTTAACTTAAGGTTCACTGTTTGTGTAGTGTAATCCACGGGCTTTAAAAAAATTTTTTGTCATGTTACCAGATATGCAATCTAATATTCTCACATATATATATTTCAGTGCTGTTAATTTCACCCACAGTGTTATGCTACCATCACCACCATTACCAAAGCACTACTGTCATTCCAAATAGGAACCCTATACTTTAAAAAAACTTCTAACATATGATCATTCCATTCTACATATATAATCTGTAATTCACAATATCATCACATAGTTGCATATTCATTATCATGATCATTTCTTAGAACATTTGTATCAATTCAGAAAAAGAAATAAAAAGACAACAGAAAAAAATTCATATATACCATATCCCTTACCCCTCCCTTTCACTGAGCACTAGCATTTCAATCTAAATTTATTTTAACATTTGGAACCCTATACATTCTAATCCTTAATATCCCATTCCCTATCCCCACCTCATCCCTTGGTAACCTATATTCTACAATCTGATTCAATGAGTTTGCTTTTCCTAATCATTTCAAATTAATGAGATCATACATACTTGTCGTTTTGTGTCTATCTTATTTTATTCAACATGTCTTCAGGGCTCATCCATGCTGCCGCATGTATCAAGATCTGATTCCTTTTTACCGCTGAATGATATTCCATTGTGTATGTGTGTATATACGCATACGCACACCACATTTTATTTATCTATCCATTGGGTTATGGACATTTGGATTGTTTCCATCTTTTGGCTATTGTGAATAATGTCACTAAGAACTTAGGTGTGAAAATATCTATTTGAAACCCTGCATTCAATTCTTCTGGGTATGTGCACAGAAGTGGGATTGCCAAGTCATATGGTACTTCTATACTCAGCATTTTGAGGAACTGCCAAACAGCCTTCAGTAGCTGCTGAAACATTTTACATTCTCCAGCAACAAAGTGTGAATCTTTCAACTTCACTATAGCTTCTTGACTAGAAAAATTTTAAAAGTGTTTAGTTAAGTAATTTTGAAGGCATAAAAATACTAAATGGAATCATTGATGTGTTTGTTTGTTTGTTTGTTTTTTGTTTTTTTTATCATAGGTAAAGGGAATCCGGAGAACATCTGGGCTCCATTTCCAGAAAGGAAATCCAATTTTAGAAATATAATGTAATATAACCTTTTTATATGTGTCAAGAGCAGGCTAACAATGAATTCCTAGAATACGGTTTAGAGTTAGAGAAGCAGATAGAGTCTCAAATATTAGCTCCTTTTTCTGGGTGTGATCATGGAGTCCTTTGGTTTCCAATTTTAGAGTTTATGAGGAAATATTTTCTTAAAGATTAGCAATGTATTATAGCACAGTGATTAAAAGCACCATATTTGGAGACAAGTTCTGCATCTAATTTCTTGCTCCATAACTAAATTTTTGAGCGAATTTGGGAAAGGTTCTTAAAGTCTCTTTGCTTTAGTCTCATCTGTAAAATAGGGATAATAATAATAATACTCATCTCCTATGGTTACTGTGAAGGTTAAATGAGTACATAAATGCAAAGTGTTTAGAGCAGTACCTGACATATTCTAAGCACATAAATACTAACCATTTTATTATCCTAAATAAAAGTCCTGCACAGAGTATTTTAACTTCCAGGGCTTCATATTTTCATTTTATTTTTATTTTTCCATTAGGAAACTTCCAGAACCTAGAATCTAATTTTATAGCTAAATGGGCATAAAGATGTATTTATCCTTGCTATCCCTAGCTTCTATAATTTTGTGTTAAGTATATTTAGGGAGTAATGCTTTTGAGATAATGGAGGCTATTAGGCTGAGTATGATTATTTATATAACCAATATCCTCTGAATAGGAACTTCAGGACAATTTTTAAAGTGTGTATTTTTTTACTAAAAATACCTTTAAAATAAAGTCAGAGTTTTACCTCATTTCTATGTTAAGAAACATTCATCTTTATTGCCTATTACTTAGAATAGTTCCTTAGGTGATCTGGCATTCTCCCTTGTGACTAAAAGTACCAAAAAATTTAAAAAATTTAAAAAATTAAAAAAATTAAAAAGTCTCCAACTTAACTAGAAAGGAGAGATTTATCACAATTCACATAAGCGGAATTTCATTTAACCTCAACACCTCAACAGAGAAGGTATTAAAATTGAAACTAAAGCTCTTGTAGCCATCAACTGTGGAGAGGCTATTTATGAGCTACTTTTTAGGCTTCTGCCCACTTGAAAAGCTTTAAAGCTTTCATTAAATGATAATCCCTTTTCTTCCCTAGTTTCAATCTAGATGCAACATGGTGATGGTAAACTTGCTATGTAATTAGTAACAATAACTGAGTGAAACTTTTGCTCAGATCTTTGCAGTGAGTGTAGGGTTGTTTATCTCTTAAATTCCTTGTATCAGGGAATGACTTTCTTCTTTCAAGTATGATTTTCTTTGTAGTTTCTACTTCGTACTTTTTTTCCTTAATTCACAACGTATGAACCTGCAGTTTCCTAGCCTATATCACTTCACAGAGCTTAGCTCATTGAGTTCTATTTATATTAATAAAGATTTGAAAAGAACGGTATTTAGTGATTAATTGTGCATATTCATATTACAAAAAGCTCTTAATAGTAAACACACAAAAATATAAACCACAATTGACTTTCAAAATCTAAAACCATTTTAAAAGAAAAAAAATGTTTGTATAGAGAGAGGGATATAATTATACTATAATAGAGCATAAATAGAGTATACTATAATAGAGTATACCATCATAGAGTATACTATCATAGAGTATACTATCATAGAATACACTATCATAGAGTATACTATCATAGATCATACTAATAATAGAGTATACTATAATAGAGTATGATTCCTGGAAATAAAAGGAAGGAGGAGACATATAGAGCTGAGATAACCTAGCAGAACCACAGCAAACTGATATTTTTTTATAGTAGGGAAAACAATCTTCATGTGCCTATATCTGTGTGCAAATACGTATATGTGCAAGAAAGAGAAATTTAATTTTGGTACTTAGATGTTATTACGTGACCAAATCAGGATCATTAGAAAGAAATAATTCCTGACTCGTACCAAGTAATTCAGAATCAGGTCTTCCAATGCTTATCAAAATCAAGGTACTTTTCTGTGACTTCAAAAAGTACTTGGGAAGCAGTTCCTGACATGGAAGGAAGTCAATTTCTTACTGCCAGGTCAGAGAGGAATGTCAAAAGTATGGGAGCTTTGACATGTTTTACTATATTTTGCCTTATTTCAGAATTCATTTTCTCCTCTGTCACTAGCTGATATGTTTCAAGATATGCCCTGATTTCAAAAACTAAAACCACTGAACTCAGGATTGGGGTAATGTAGTTATGTTTTAAATTAATTTAATAACACCTAGACTTGGGCTGTGCCATGGGATAGAAGACAATCCATTATAAACATTCTGGTGCAAAACATCCAAGGAGAGGAGAGGCACAGAAAAAGTGTAATCTCATTACAAAAATGTTAGTATTCTATTAACTGACTGTTGATGTTAAGATTAGAAATTAATGAGCCAGGATTTCAGCTGAGCTGGTAAACAATCTGAAGTACAATGTTAATTCGTGGGTAGTATTGTCTCTCAGCATGAGGGTCCCTGGGTCGGGTACTTAGATAGGGCAATAATTCCATTTGGTGAGAATTTAAAAGAGAAGTGAAAATAAGGAGGGATTGTTTGATAATTTTGGTTGGTGAAAATATCCACTGAGAATTCATCTAGTTAACTCTCAAATCTTGTTAATTCCTTAATCTCAGTTTGCTAAGCGGCATTTCCAGCAAGTTTAACAATGGTTATCTTTTGTCCATTCATAAGCAGTTCAAACAGTACTGGTAATTCCTTTCTTGAAATATGTAACTGATGTCCTATTCTGAAGGGGATAAGCACCAGGGCCCTAGAGATTAAGGGGTGTTAAGGATGCATTTTATTCCATAAAATAGAAGAAATTAAAAGGGAAAATATCTACTCTGTGCCTAAAACCCTATGTGTGGGTGTCGGGGTGGGGTTAGGTGCGAGGGTAGTTCAGTGGTAGAATTCTCACCTGCTGTGGAGGAGGCAGCTTCAATTCCTGGCCTGTGCACTTCCAAAAACAAACAAACAAGCAAAGAATGAAGAAAGAAAACAAGTGAAAATTCAACAAATGGCACTGCAATAACAGGATACTCACATGGAAAAAGAATAGGATATGACCTCCGCCATACAGCATACAGAACAAAAAAACAAACAAAAAAAACCGATGTGGAATAATCCTGCCATGGAACATTCTTTCTGTATTGACAAAAAAAAAAGAACTAAAAGAAAGAAAGAAAAAATATACAATATCAAGATCCTTTTGAATGTCTACCTGGATGGGAGGTTTGTGATGAAGTTTTTATCTCATTTTTCCTTTACATTGTTCTTTCACTTTGTGTGGTACACCAACTCTAAAAGCTGATTGAATGAATGAGCTATAATTCTATTTAATCAGTAATATTCTAAAGATAGGCTATTGGTGAGAAAGATTTTAATAACTTGCTTAAGAATCCCTTATTGTGTATTGTGATTCCTCCAATATCACCCATTAGTAGTATTTCACTGCTTTAAATTAGTCTTAGTTCCACTTATGCTTCTATTTAAACTGAATCAACAATTTCATTTCAATACTAATGGAAGAAAACCAATATCGGTTTTACTATACTTGTTACATTTTTATGTTCCTCTTATCTCTTGTATTATGATTTTATTGGCTATACATTTGTTATATTAAGGCTTAGTTTCTGTTAATAATAATGGCTTGCTTTTATCTGTGTATGCAATTAACTAACTTTAAAAAGTTTAGCAACATTAATTTAAAATAATTTATCTACTGGTAAAGTTAAGGTTTTCCCAACCTGAATGAGGTTGGGCCTTAATCCAATAAGGATGAAATATTTATATGCAAAATAAATTTGATACAGAAAAAGGAACCACAAGGGAAGCAAATAGGAAAAAGTCAATGGATACCAGAAGAGAAAGGAGAAGATAGCGCCATTGTCAGAAAATCCAAGGACGAAGAAATGCCTGCATTCAGCCTGTGAGAACAAAGCGTCACCTTGCTGATGCCTCAATTTTGGACTCCTTTCTACCTTAAAACTCCAAGACTAATAAATTCACGTTATTTAACCCAATCCATTATGGTGTTTGATTTTGCATGTGGAAAACTAAGACACACACATGTATTTGACTTTACAGCTTTCTTAATTTAAAAATATGATGCTATATCTACCAGCTGTGATGATGGGACTTTCATTTTGATCATCAGGCAAGTGGAAGAGACAAGGTATTCATCCACACCGGAGTGTGTCTAAATGTCTAATAAATCTACATAAGGACCTTGTTTCCTTATCAGAGAAGAAGTTTGTGCTTACGCTATCCTTGAGATAAGGATTTCAGAGTGCTTAACAAACTACCATTAAGACTCAAATACTCTAGTGAACAATGCAATTTTATTAGCATACGGGTGAACCAGGCTTTCAGGGTCAGAAATGCAGAGATTCACTGATTTGTTCATATTCATTCCGGGAATCAGTGGTGAATCTTAAGACTGTGAGGAGTCCTGTTTTATTTTAAGCCAGCCATTACCTTTTTACATTTTTTGTGATAACAACACAATGTAGTAGTATTATTTGGCAAATGGTAGAAAAAGTAGATTTACAACGGAACTGCACGGAGCGTGGTGCCTTGCACAGAATCAGTGTTCAGCTGCTTTACCCTTCTCTAAGTGATTGAAACAATCTCCTGGGAAAATGAATGGGTAGATGTAATGTTTTGTTTTTCATTTATCAGCTATTTGTTCTTACAGCTCCTTTAGAAAGATCCTATGGATAGATTACAAATGTTGGTTAACACTTGTCTTTTGCATTTCATTTTTGGCTAATACTTTTGAACTGGTTTTAATGTTACTCTTCCTAATTTTTTTAATGTTTTGCAAAATTAAAAGTGGTGTATTTTCATTATAGGTCTTCCTTTTTAATATTTTCATACTAAAAGCAACATAAACCTCAACACAAACTGAAATCTTTTATTGTAAATGATCCTTGTTAATATTGTATACCACTCAAGTCCTCCAGAGAAAACTTTTCATGCAATTTGAAGTGAAAACTAAATTTTAAAGGTAAAAGATGTCCTTATCATAGAGGGATGGTGTATAGATTACCTGCAGAGGCATCTATGTCCCCAAATTTGCATTTTCTTCTGTTGCTTAGTACATATGGGCCCTTGGACCAAAATAATCTCCCCAAATCTCAGGTGGCTGTTTTATTTAAATCTGCTTCATAATGCCAAATTCAAAAGATTTTTAAGCTTAAATATATCAGAGAATTTAAATTAAAATGCTTAAACAGTGCTTGGGGCTTGGTATATAAGAAATAAAAAAATTCTTGAATGCAAAATTAGTTACAGTTACTTTGCAAAGATACTTAAAAATGTTTACATAAAAAAATTAGAATAAAAGAGAGAAAGAGCTCTTTTCCCACTGGGATGTAGATCGCTGCTACATTTAAATTTTGAAAAATCATTTTGAAAACAGCTGGCTATATTTTTAGTACAGAAAAAATGTCTTTCTTATGTGGAAGTGAAATATGTGATGAAGTAAATAAGAAGTGAAGGTATTTATGAAGCTATTCAAAACCCATTAAAGACATTATTATGTTGATTGCATGTTCAGTCCCACCAAAAATAATGGTTTTGTATTTTTTGTGGATTTACTTCTTAGGTACTAAAAACCAACTATAATTGCTTAAGTTTCTCAAATTTATAACTGGACTTAGGTAGCAAAGTACAGTCCATTCAAACATAGAAAGCTCACTTTATGTTTATTCAAACAAAACAAATACAAATAAACAAAAGAAATCTAGATTTATTTGCTAGGTAATTTGTTGATAATATTGATCTATAATATCAGAGACTTCCTCTCATGACTGAAATCATATCAGGAAGATGGTGAATTATCATTGTATTGCTTAATACATCAATGAAACCTCTAGTATTAAAGCATTCTGATTTCCTATATCCCAGAAAAGTAGAGTTTAACTGTACTCTTTTTATTTCTTTAAACATTTCAAACATCAAATAACATAAATTGTTTACTACACTCCACATATGTTCACATATTTTATCTTCCTTAAGCATCATAACCATATTTGGAGTAGATATTATTACCTCCATTTGTGGTATGAATAGATTGAGGTTAAAATATATTAAGCAAATCATTTAAAGTTAACACGGCTTCTGATTGCGGGAAACTAAATTAAGTTCTGAGTTGTCCTGAGTGTGACATGCAGTGTTGTTTCCTAAAGACCACATGTGATATCAAGGGATATAAAACACATTGAAATTATTACTCCAAAAACATTGAAATATTTTGACTGATATTGATGTGTGCTATATAATATAACTTATCTTTCTGTTAGCTAAGGGAAGAGGAGAGAATTCATTTTGAAAAGTGTCTTAGTTTTCCAGACTGCTATGATAAATATCATTGGTTGGCTTGATAGAAGTTTATCAATTCACACTTTGGGAGGCAAGAAGTCTAAAATGAAGGCATCAGCAAGATCAGGTTTTCTCCTTAATCCTAGAGAGTTTTGGCTCTAGCTTGCCACAGACCTTGGGGCTCCTTGGCTTCTATCTCCACGTTCCTTCCCATGGTAATTTCTTTCCCCTTGGTGTCTGCTCTTGAGGCTTCTGCTGACTTCCAGCCTCTGACTTCTCCCTGTGGCCATCTCTTTATAAAGCCTTCAGTAATACGGATTAAGACCCAACCTGACTCAGGTGGTCACAATTTAACTAATCACATCTTCAAAAAGGGCCTATCTACAAATGGTTCTCACCCACTCGAATGCAAATTAAGGTTAAAGAAAGTATTGGGAGGGGATGAAAGGAGAAGGAGGGTTGTAACAGAGAAGATAAGATTTAGCAAATGAGTATGACTGCTGAATCATTACATTGATGTCTCTTTTAGTCTCCAGTGTCTTGGAACAGCTAGGAGAAACCTAAAATTGTGGAACCATATCCCACACCAAACTCTGAAATCTGTTCTATAACTACTTGTTACAGCGCACTTTGAAATTTATTGCATTTTTGAATGTGATACTTTATAATAAAAAATGTTGTAAAAAAAGATTAAAGAAGATATCTTTTGTTGAGGTGTTCAACCCACCACAGAAAATAACTGGCTTTTCAAGTAGCACTTTAAAATGCCTAGTGACTATTTAAAGGCAACTTCTTTTAAAAAGTCAAGCTATTCACTCTTTGGCATTATATGATACTCTGCCAATAATATTTTTCTGCTCCATTGTGAATAGTGTTTTCTGTTGTCAATATTGGTAAATAAAACAGAAGGCAGTGCATTGAACTTTTTTCTTTGATTTATGTTTATTCTTTATTTAGACTTAAAAAAAAAAGCCTAATAAAGAAAATATTGATTCAATTTTTCATCCAAAAGGATTTTAACTATGTGTTTCAATAGCCTGTACTTGTGTCTTTCAAATCTTATTATTTCTCGCAGTTAAAAAAATAAGTCTTCAAAGGGTCCTCTTTGCAAATGAGTTCACATCCACAGGAATGCAGAGTAAGATTAAGCACATGTCTTTGTTAGGATAAGTAATTCAATCTACCCCATTTAGTGACCCTAAAAAAGTTTTTAAATTTATATAGGAATCAAAGACTACAAAAGAATAGCCACTTCGAAAATGACTGGCTCTTTTCATCACAGTCTCTTAGCCTCCAAAGGGAACTATTCCATGAATTTCCTGCCATCCCTTTCTGACCATAGAAATCACATTAAATAGGGACTTTACATACTGATTTTTTTAAATGATGTAGTTTTTAAATATTTACAACATAGAGACTCTCAAAAAATTCTGAGTTTCATACAATTTTTTTTTAATTATAGCTAACCATAACTTGAAAATTACTACCACACCCAGTTTCTGAGCCTCTCCAATTTTGCCAAGTCCCATCTTTCCCCAAGTTTAATTTAGACCTGAGCAATAGCTTAACGGAGACCCACAGCTTCTGTGATTGCTTCATTTCCTCACATCAGCTTTCCCTATGGTGAGGACCAGCGTCAGCCCACAGAGCAACTGTGCCCGCTCTAGTAGGAGCCCTGGCAGGTCTAGCATTGAGGTTGCAGCTATGGACCTAGAGGTTATGTCATTTCTCACCATTCATGGACTGAGTAGAAGCCATGCAATCATGATATCTTGCTTCTTCAGTGGCTTCCTGAAAAGACCAAGGACCACGTCCTGAAAGTGTTGGCAAAGTTAATACCCAAAGGGATAAACTTTAACTAAGATACAGACAGGAGGCAGGATGGAAGCATTCTGCAGGTGAATACATTTTCTTTCCTCCTCCTGACATGTTCTGAACTCTGGTAGTTTTCCTAACCTGTCTGAGAGGTCCTACCTGCCTCATCCGCCACCTGTGTGCATATCCTGGTGTAGCTGTGCTCAGTTCAGTCACTCACCACTTAGTTTTTGTTTACTCTCTTTTCCTGCTTCATTTCCCTTTTTCCCCCACAATCTTGATGCCTGGGATTTTGCCTTTCAATAAAGTCTTGCCCCCTACCTTTTGACTCAATTTTTTTTTAAGGGACCTTAGGTAAAACAATGAATGTCTATTGAGTGCTTATGTCCTAGATGCTCTTTCAAACATTAAATATCTTTTTTCCATTAAGTCTTTAAAGATGGAGAAACTGAAATTAAGAAATTTGTTTATAAAATGAGTACATGTTAGGATGAGAATTTGAACTAAGGTATTTGACTTCAAAGGTGACAATCTTAAGAACTATATTAAACTATTTGCTCATATTTCTAAAGGCAGCTTTTAAACATTCAATGTATAATAAAAGTGTTGTTAAGACTTATTTGATGTTAAAGTTCTTTTCTGCTCTTTAAATTATAATTTGAAGTTCTAAAATGTAGTAAAAGAAATGTTAGATGTTGGCATAATTTAACTGATAAAATGTTTACAAGTACCTGATTTTACCTCAAATAGATATGACTACATTTAAAAATAAACTGAATTCATAACATATAACTAACACTTTTTAAATCCAAATGATATAAAATACTAATGTCATGTTCTTATGATCTAAAATTTACAAGTGAATTTCCATGTTAAAAGCAAATATGTGCTACTGGTATGTGATTAAGAAAATGCAACAGTAGCTAATAAAATACCTGTATTTTCCAAAAAATGTTTAATCTTCTATGAAAAGAACTTGCTATGAATTATGCTGGTGAAAGCAACCATATTTTTATTGAAATATTACCTAAGAGACTTTTAGTATACCAAGTAATTGTTTTATAATTTTTATCTACACTATTTGTTGTATTCATATAACAAAAATTCAAAATAATTCATACTATTCCAACCTTTAACTCTCCAAAGAATATATTACTTTGTCTGCTTATAAATTGTAGGAAATGGGACAAATGATTACGTCCAAAATAATTACTAAACAAAACAACTACAGAAAGAATCAACAGTAACAACCACAAAAGAACATTGCTCTTTAGCTGTAGCTTAAGTTTTACAGCCTTCTAAATAGTAGACTTTCTGATTCTCTTTGAGCTAGTATTTCTTCTCCATAATCACAATTATGGCCTCTCTATATAGAGAATCAAATGTGATTAACATCCTTATTATGCTGCACATCAAGATAAAAAAAGAATAAGTAACAAGCTATAATCGATCTTGTTTAAAATTGTATTAATTTCCTAGGACTGCAGTATCAAAGTACCACAAACTCATGGCTTAAAACCACAGACATATTTTCTTGGATCCCTGGAGACCTAAAGTCCCAAATCAAGTAATTGGCAAGGTCACGTTTGCTGTGTCTCCATCCCATGGGGAAGATTTGGTTCTTCCTCTTTTAGTTTCTTTCGATTGCCAATTTTGATAATTAGGTTCAGGTATCAACTTGGCCAAGTGATGTGCCCAGTTGTCTGGGCAGGCAAGCACTGGCCTAACTATTACTGCAAAGATATTCCATGGCTGTTTGATGAACAAGAAGGCGGTTTATTAAATCATCAGTCGCTTGATTGCATCTGTGACTAATTACATCTACAATCAACTAAGGCTATGTCTTCCACAAACACGAGAAGCCAGTCAGTTGAAGACTATTGAGGCAGAAGAGAGAATTGTTTTTCTTCTTCAGCCAACAAGGCCTCTCCTGGGGAGACCCTTCGTTGAGACCTTTCCTTGGAGTTGCCAGCCTCGCAGCCTGCCTCGTGGATTTTGGACTCTTGCGTCCCCCACAATTATGTGAGACACTTTTATATAAATCTCCTATTTATAGATCTCTCCTACTGGTTCTGTTTCTTTAGAGAACCCTGACTAAATATACCCACAATCCTGGACATCCTTGGCTGGTAGGTACGTCACTACAATCTCTGCCTCCATCTTCATGTAGCCTTCTTCTGCCTGTGCCCCTCTTCTTACTTTTGTAAGGAAACCGGTCATATTGGATTAGAGTCACCATAATCCAAAGTGACTTGATTTAACTTGAATACATCTGCAAAGACCCTATTTGCAAAGAAGGTCATATTCACAGGTAATGGGATTCAGGGTTTCAATATATCTTTTTGGGGTCACAACTCAACCTATAGCAGCATTAACTTGTTACCAACATGCTGCTTCTCATTTACAAGACTAAAAACAGATACATGTTTTCTTGAAACTACCTCAATTTAAGTCTCTCATTTAGAAAGGTCATACAAATTTATATTTCCATCATCAATTTTAAGAATATCAGTTTCCTAGAATCTTTCCCATACTCTAGAGATGATCATGCTGTTTTATTTTACTAACAAACAACCAAAAATTCAGAAACAAAAAACTGAAACCAACAAAAATCCTCATGTATCGACACTTTAATGAAATCCTTTTTAAAAAAAAAAAAAAACAATGGGGGAAATTTTCATGTTGTGGTCATTTTATTTTTCTTAAGATAATTTTTCATATATATTTTGCCTATTTTTCTATTTTGACCACCTTTCTTTGCCTTTGTTTATGAATTATTCTTTGTAAAAATATAGTAACATACTAATGCTTTATATGACATATATATAATAAATATCTTTTAGCTAGTCATTATATTTAAATTTTTTCATACGCTATGCGGTGGGGGTCACATTTCATTCTTTTTCCATGTGACTATCCTGTTATTGCAGCACCATTTGTTGATTTTTGTTTTTTTTTTGGATGGGGGTAGAAGTGCATGGACTGGGATTGAACTCAGGTCTCTAGCATGGCAAGTGAGAATTCTACTGCTGAACTCCCCTAGTACCCCCTATATTTCAATTTTTATTTATGAAGATTAACTTGCACATGTAGAAATGATGTCTTCTGAAAAAGACAAATTCATGGATTTCTTCAAACTTTCTAGTTTATTTTTGGGTGTATATGTGTTTAGAGTATGTTATATTTGTCTACATGTGTTTCTGTTTACTTAATAGTTTATTTCACTGTTTTGTTCTCTCTAGGATTTATTTTTATGTATCATATGGCATAGAGATCTAAATTTTTCCTCAGTATAAAAATACAAATATTACAATATCATCTATTGATTAGTCTGTCCATTTTTACATGAGCAGTCATTTTTCTCATATAGTAAATATTTATATGTGCTAAAGTTCTGTAACTCCATATTCTACAGTTCCACTTATTTTCTTCCTCTTTTGTTAATATAATAGGTAAATGTAAATAAAATAATCAGGAAAGTTATTTTAAGAAGAAGCTAACATTTTTAGTGTGTTACTAAATGCTAGAAATTCTTCTTTGCCTTATATCATTTAATTCTGAAAATTACCTAGAGTAACAAATGTATTCTTCATTTTTAGAAATGAAGAAAACTGAAACTCAAAAAATTTAGCTTAAATGACAAAAGAGTCATTCTGTCCTTGGATGTGTGTAACTATTGTTGGCAGTAGAGAGAAGTGGGTTCTTGTAGATTATTGGTCATGGAAAAGAGGTCTCTTAGTTGTTGGGACTGTTGGGCCAGATAAAGCCTTTAGTGGGTAGTTAGAAGACATGGCCTCAGGGATATTTGAATTGAATCCAGGCTTGGGGGATATTGAACAATTAAATTAAAGTATCCCTCAACCCAATAGAGTACTGTTGGGCATTGACCATGAATACTGAGCTCTGGACTGTTAAATGTGGAGCTGGACTAAAAGAGGGACCAGTGGCCTGACTAGATTCTTTTAGTGACCTCCGTGACCAGGATCCTGTTTGTTGAGGTAAAGGTAAATGATAAAGACACAAAGTAATTGAAGAGAAGCTAAAAGAGGGAAATGGAGGGGTTGTTTTGCTTTTAAGAGACTGGATATCAGTTTGTGGAATCCATGTTTACCTTATAAATATGTTTCCAGTTAAGTTGTCTGATTCAAAAACTCTATCAATGGAAAATGGTATAAATAGTTCCTCTGCCTGTCCTCAAATACCCCTGTGATACTTGCTGGTCTTTCTTGATTTCCCCCTCCATTTCTGTGAATAATTTCACTTCGATTTTGAAGTCATACTCTTAAATTCCATTATAGTAAGTTAATATGAAACTTTGATTTTTTTTTTTAAATGAGGCTTTAATTTTTAAAATGTTTTCTCATGTTTCTTCATTGATTAAAGAAATTAATGCTTGGTTTGAAAAACACTTTTAATTGCTACATTCAGGAATTTACTTTAAGGTCCATATTCAATTTTTCAAATTCAAAATGAAAGCAATGAGGATGTTATCCTAACTCAGATACATATTTGAAAATATCCATAGGGCAAAAATATTGGCAGCAATCATTATAGCTTAATAGGAAAAAATAGTCAAAATATTATATGGAAATTGACATTTAATCTTTCCATTAAGTATAATGTGTTTAATGACATACTGTCATGTTTAGATAAAGGATATAAACTCAGTTTCTTTAATGAATACCTAAGATCAAAAAATTTGAACAGTATCATCAAAATAAATTTCTAAATTGAAGTAAAGTATTCATAGTCATAGAAGTAAAAATGCTGTTCATAGTTAATAAATTCATTTAATATCTTCTGGTGATAACTAAGTAATTAATATTTTATAAGTAGTTTCTCAGTTTTAAATTAATTTTCTTGTTTTTAATAGAAAAATCATATTAAATATTTTAACATTTTAAACTGATAATAATTTGCAAAACTATTATCCTTTGGAAAATAATTTTAGCTTTTGTTTTAGGATTTTCTTTACTTTAAAAGTACATCTTAGGTTTCAAGTCCCATCTCATTTCATTAAATTATTTTATATATTACTTTGAATATTTGCAAAAAAAAAACGTGAGATATAACTTTAACATGAAAGTGGTAAAATATTACAATGTTGTACTGTTACTGCAAATCAAATGATGGCCAAAATAAACCTGATTCATATATGTATTTCTTCCTTATACATAGGTTGCTAAGGGAAAATTTCTAAATTCCTAAAAAAATGTGAGAATATTTTAGGCTATACAAAAGTGTATTTAGAGATTAATCCCTTTATTTTTAAGTAATGAGGTTTTCTATATATAAAGCAAAAAAATAGATACTGTATGATTCCAGTTTTATGACCATGGTAAAGGTAAAATTAGAGGCTTATAATACAGGATATAGAGGACTTAGAGATACACAGAAGCTAGAGATGAGTGAACTGTTAGCTACTGAGATGGGACTCCAATGTAAGGGAATAGGTAGAAGTGAGTGCAGTTCTCTAGTGGGTCTATAAGTAATATTACCATGTTGAAGATGGACAAGATTGAAAGGGGTTGTATAGACCTAGGTGTCCCACTGATTAACACTAGAAATATAAATTCATTCTTGCAAGAACTACTTCAAAGGTGTGAGTCATGTACAAAGAATGTTCAAGTCCAGAGTAGAGGGGGAAAACTGCTGTTGCATGCTATGGACTATGGTTAAAAGAAAAACATCAGCCCTACCACAGCAACAGCAAAGGTAAATAATGGGGGAGGGACAAGAGTTGAAAGGAGGCAAGAGTTGAAAGGAGGTTTAGATTTCCTATTTGGTGAGAGTATGTTTATTGTTTTTTTTTTTTTTTCTCTTGAGAACAATGAAATTATCTAAAATTGAGAGTATTAATGGACTGTAGACTTTGGGCACCATACATGATATCTGATGAATGCAGGTGACTGAAGGATGCACTGACTGGAAAGTAGATTGATGAATGATGGTGTATTCTTATGAACAAATGTCGAAAAAAGAAAAAAAACAAAAACAACAGCAACAACAAAATAAAATTGTAATATAAATTTCAATAAAAATTCAGCAAAGTTCATCACAGCACATCAACATTGAGTAGTGAAGAGCAACCTTCAAAGTAGATCTGTACTGAGTCTATAGAACAGACTTTTCAGGTATTTGTTAAATCTGAATTTCCAATGAATTCTGCTGAAAAAGTTGGAAAAAAAACTGACCCCAAATATGGATCATTTAGAAGATCTCCCCTTCAATGTTTTATATCCTCTATAAGTTCCTGTGAGGAAGTCAGATACTTCTAATCATTGAAAGTATCTTCTTGATATCGTCATCATTGGACATATCTATCGTCCCATAAACTTCCATTTTGTCAGCAGGCTATTTGGTCAAATTTTTTCTCCCCTCCATACGATCATCATTCATTTATTTGAACACAGGTAATTTTCCCTCCGTGTTGCACCTCTGTCCATCCCCTCCCCTCATCCCCTGCCTCTTCTTTCCCCAACTCCCAGCCCACCCACCCAACCAGAAAGAACATTCCCTGTTCCTTCAACTGGATCCCATATAATTAGGTTTCATGTTCTGGGTGGATTTCTCCTTGGATCATTATTGTGGCCTTTTCCTAAAGGGTATTCATTTCCACAGGATAGTAGTTTTGTAAATTATTGTCAGTTTGAAATGTTAAAATGTTAAAATAATATGCCCTTAGTTATTCTAATTCTTGAGTAATATTTTAGATGCATTACTATTAAGTGATTCAGTCCTATTTTTTTTTTTTTAATTTTGTACAACTGCCACTTGTCATGCTGAAAATTGAATGAACAGGCTCTGAAAACCAATGGCCAGAAGTTTATTGAGCTAAAGTAGCATGGAGACAGAGCAGCACCAAAAAAGAGGTATCACAAAAGGACTGGGCTCTGGAAGGCAGCTTACATGGCTCTCTAGGTCAAAGGGAGAACGTGGACGGATAGAGAGGGCAAGGGAGATGCGAGTTGTGGGGGACACATTCTCATTGTGAGCTGTAAGGGGAACTTAAGCTGTCTAGAGCAGGTTGTCTTTGGGTCACAGTCCACAAGCAGGACCTTGGTGTAAGGCTGTGACTATCTGGTGAGGGTGAGCAGACTTGCTGGCATCAGCTGGACTTGTTTTATTACAGTCCCTCTTTTCTAGCAAGGACAGAGGTTTCTATCAGCCTGGTAAGGGATCTTTGGCATGTCAGCCTGCTTCGGTTGTTCTGTATTTCTTCTTTGTTGTTTCCTGGGTAAAATGGGAGTTCAAGCAAATAAGATGATTAAGTAAAGCCATTTGCCATTCCAATTTCACACACTTCATGAAAATGTTGGCCAAATAGCCTGCTGACAAACCATGTACAGCACTCTCCTGATATACCTGCCTGGGAGCTCTACCAAAATAATAAATTGAAGCCTGATTTGAATGTCTTTTAAAAACATCTTCCATTTTAATAACCACTACTTTCTTTTCTAGCTTTTCACTAATCTTTGAGTTTTGTTGTCAAATTTATTATTCTTGAAGCTGGACGCCATTTTTTTGTGTGAGATTGGGAAACATATGGCTCTGTTTCTTCATAGTATTGTAGTTAGGATTGAATTAGATAAATCTGGCATGTAATAAAGTCTCAGTTCTGTTAAAGGATACTTTTTAAAATAATATAATCATGCGCTTCCTGCATATATAAAATAAATGTGTTACTGGACAAAGGTGGTAGATTATTTTGCCTGATGGACTCAAATAACTAATTCCTGAGACACCAAGTCTTCAAAGAGAGAAAAAGTTTATTTCTAGTGTGTAGTAGGAGAGCAGATGGCCTAGAGGCCCAAAATCTGTCTCCCTGAACTGCAGTAATTATTTTAGTTTTATTAGAGAAAAAGATGGGCAGGGTTTAAGATAATAACAAGACTCCGAAGTTGAACAACTAGTTAAATGGGTACAAATGATGGTTAGTCACAAGGTTTTTATACTCATAGGGCAAAAAATAAAGGCTATGCAATCAATGTCAGTGATTGAACAGGTGGATTACAATTTAGAGATTTCATATATTTTCCTCTGTCTACTCCAACATAGTAAAAAGCAAAAAGGAACATCTATATAATGATTCAGTAATCAAAACCATGCTTTAAATGCTAATTTCTCAGTTACAAAAGTGTCAGAAATTATTTAACTGATTATTTCATGAGGAGATGAGTAAGAAGTTACAAATGATTTAAAGAACAATTCAAAGAATCACCCATACACAAAAAATATGTAATCTTTTTTTTTTTTTTTTTACATGGACAGGCACCAGGAAATGAACCCGGGTCCTTGGGCAAGGCAGGCAAGCACTCTTACCTGCTGAGCCACTGTGGCCCGCCCAAGAATATGTAATCTTGAAATAAATTACAGTGAGATACAAATCTATCTTATTGTGGGATGGGTAGGGAAGTCCTGACAAAATTCATTGTACATGTTCTGTGGAAAAGATTCATTTGCCTTGCAATCAGTTGTGTGCAATTTAGCAGGATCTTTAAATAGCTCAAAACAATGACAGACACAGACTCAAAGTAGATTCAGATAACTCAGAACGGTAGGTTTAGATAAAAGCTAGTTTTGACTGATAAATGATTTGGGTCCATAGCAAAGTCATTCACAATTTTTTTTTCCTGTTTAATTTATCTTTTTTTTTTTTTCGTCCTTATGCTTCCCTGTCTGTCATTGTCCACAATTCCTCAAAGACGATGAAGCACAATTCAGCGATCTATTATTATGACGATGGTCAACATATGGGACAGCAATTTTTAGGAACTTTTAGCCATTGACCAAAAATAGGTTTTTCTATGAACATTTGTTCATACACCTTCGAGCTTTGGGATGATACTCTGAGCTCATTTGAAGTAATTCATTCATTCATTCTTTATTTCAGTGAGGATCTAAGTGTCTACTATGTGCTATACTGTCCTGCACCATTTTGAATATTACCAAGGAAGTATTTGCAGGTAATAATTCTATGGGGAAAAGTAAAAGGGAAAGAGAGAGAGAAATGTATTGGGGAAGGTTATATTTAAGATGTGGTCATCAGGTAATGCCACATTTAAGAAGCTGCCATTTGAATAAAAGAGGGAGATGAGTAAGGAGGTCATCTGCATATCTGGGCATAGAAAGAGGAACCTGTAATAGGGCTGGCAGTTGGGTCAAGATGAAAAAGAACAGGCTATATTAGGTACAAGCAAATGAAAGGATTATTTGTCATTAAAAGAGATGGGAAGTCTACAGAAGAACAAAGTTTGGTTCTAGATAAAATCTGCTTACATGTCGTGATCTGAATTTGTTCTCTTAATATAGTCAATCCCACAATTTTTAACCCTAGATCATTATACGAATCTAAAAATATTGCAGGCGTCCGAAACCAGTCATTTTGCTTTCTCTCTTGTCTCTTACATTTCTATCCTTTAGACCCAAGCAAAGCATTTGCCGTTTTTTAAATCCCACTTTTTAAAATTTTCCCCAACAATCATTAAAAGGCTTTGCTTCACCCTCCACTGCCCCCTCCCTTCCCCATTCTATGAGCTTTTGCTCAATTATTTCTTCAACGTTCCTGAAGTTCCTGCCTTTCTTCTATATTTGTCCTTTGGTTTCTTTGACTTTGTTCTGTCATTCTCCTTAATGTTTGTATTCTGAGTTCATCGAGAGAGCTCCAGGGAGCCCACATCAGTCTATTCAAACATATCTCCCTTCCTCACATATCTTCCTTTTCTTCTTTGTAAGAAACAATTGTGATTTTTATTATTAGAATTTCAGATTGAGAGCCTGGCGATCTCTTCTGAGCTTTCTTCAATTTAGAGTTTCTGGCCAGAAAATCAGACCCATCTTTAAGTCAAGCGCATTCAGTTTGATTTTGTAAAGACTTTCAAAACTCACCTAATTGTGTCCAGGATCCCATTTCCATTAGCCAGTGTACTCTAAATTCCGTTACGCTGTTCTAGTTTATAATTAGCTCAATTGATTATTTTTATCACCCTTTGGGTTAAATTCAAACAAATAATTATTGATTATCTATTATGCAAAAAATAAAAGACATGCTAAGGTGATTAACATAACAGAAAGCCCTGGCTAGGACTCGCCCTAAGCAATGTGCTTTAAGCTAAGGTATAAGCACTGTAGTATGACATAAACAAAAGGAGTTCATAGAAGGAATATCTACCTACCTTTTTTTCCCAAATTGAATCTTACAAAATCATTTGGGGCTGAATTAATGGAATGAATGAAGTAGGATTTAACTGGAGGCTCAGAGCATGTAAATGTATTCAAACAAAGAAGAAATAGAAGAGTACATGTTCAAAGGGTATATTTCATTCAGTACACCAGGAGCCGCAAGTGTAAAGTCTGAAATTTTGACCTGAACCTCAACAAAGAGACCTGCCACGTGAATGAATTCAGACAACCTGCTTATTCATCATTTTTAAATGGTTCTGTAAGTTGAAAACTGTAATCCATTTGATAACAAATGAAATAGAAACTTTTTTCAGTTTCTCTGGATAAAATAGGGTGGAGTTAGAAACTAAAGAAGTCAGTGAGCTCTCCCTCCCTTTCCCCAAGGCATGCCTTGAGGCACCTCTGCTATTTCTTTATATAACATAACCTGACAAGCACTGCTATAGTGTGGAAGAGAGAAAGCTGTAGGTTTTTAAAGCAGAGGAGTTACATTTGAATATTTGAATAATAGAGAGCTCTTTATGAGACCAGTGTGGATAATAGATTTCACAAGGCAAGATTGGAAGCATGGACAGGAGACAGAAGCAATTCCAATAAACCCTGTGAGAGATGGAGCTATCATTACAGGAAAAGGGGGTTTAAGATTTTGAGAATGAGCCCTGTTAAATTAAAGTATTAATTTGGTAATTCAGGAATGGAAATCTAACTGTACCAACTCAAAACCCAGTGTCCTATTGACAATATCTTGCTGCTTTCCAGGATTCCTATTCTTTGCTTTCTCCAATAAATTTTTCTCCAGTAATTCCCCGAAGTACGTAAAATATAATATAAAAAGTAAATGCACCAAAATGTACAAAATGTATTCTAAGGTACACGTTTTTTTTTCGGTTTTATGACTGGCTTTGAGATTTTTAAAATATTACTTTGGTCAAGTCTACCAGGTTTTAACTAGCATCTGGTTTGTTAATTTGGATGACAAATTTAAAGTATCATAGGCTATTTCAGGAAACAGAAAATAATTGTTATACTTAACTTACTTTGAAGGAGAAAGAGAGAGAAAAAGGGTCTATTTCTAAAATTATATTTTGAACAGATTTGCTATGTAAAGAAGTTGTGTGATTGTAGTTCGGATGCAATCTCCCCTTTGGCCAGCCCTACCCCTCAATGATTTACATGAGTACAAACAGTCTGAATTGATGAACAGTTAGATTTATTGCTGGGTAGTCTTAGAGAAAGAGGCAGGAGGGATGAGCTGGGAATGAGGACATTTGAATTGATCCAGGTGCAAAAATTACACATTCAGTAAGGGGTCAATTAAATAATCTGTACAGTGACTCCTTATTTCCTTGCTATGAATTGGCTTAATTGAATATGAATTGAAGTAGATTATTAGCTGGCACTTGTCCTAGTAGCTTTATGCAGACACAAGGAAATTGTAAAGGAATTGAACATTGTTTACAAAATGACTCCTTAAAATTTATTCTGGTTTTTTTTTGGACTCTAAGGAATCTGGGGCAAGAATAAGTAGAAATGTGAAAAGAAATCAAAGCTAATCACTTTTCTTCTATTTTTCTGCCCTGAGAGAGATTTTTCTGAGGCCATTTGAGTGATGTTTAGAAAGTACTCAGAGCTGAATATTTCCTTACAGCTAAGGGAATGTGAAGGTTTCACGTAAAATTCTAGTTTAAATGTTGTAAAAATGCCACTGTAAATTTTTAATTATAATTTAAAATAACCATAGAAGATCCCATCACTGAAGTATCATGAAATAATATTTCTGCTGTTCAAAATATTTCTTTGAATTGAAATTTTAGCTGTCTACTTATTTTTCTAAATATTTATTTTCATTTCCTTCTGTCAATGGTATTTTCATTGCTATAATTTGCTGCTACTAAACATAGTATAATTCTTAGAAACTATTCGGTATATTCTATAAAATTTTTAAGCATATTTATCACATATCAAATCATCACATTAGAAAGGTAATTTGTAATATTAACATAGAAGATACTATTTCAGAACTCATTTTGAATAATCAATATCATTAAGAGATATGTGATTTTTAATATTTGATATTTTTATTTGCAAGTGTTATTCTCCTGCTGTTTGTACTTTATAAGTATCATGCTTAATATTTTGGGGTGATGCATGTGTAAACTACCATTTGCCTAATAACAATACCAGCCACATCTTCCAGGAATGGTAAAGAAAATCTAAACTTGTCAAAGTGAAATCAACTGTTTGAATTTCTTTTAAAAAGCAAGATCATTGAAATTTGGGAAGAAACTTTCAGCTGTTTTCACTGTGGTACATTTTGAATTTTATACGTTTTTATAAAGTCAGATATTTAAAAAGCAGAAGATGATTTGTGATAAATGTCTATTTTTATCTTGACATTTATTTAATGATAACTTTAATGTTTAATCTCAATACTTCAAGAAATGTATTTTCTTGTGTTCCTAAAGGAAAAAAGGAAAGGAATAGTTTAACATTATTTCAATTTGTTTCATGTGATCCAGTTGTATATAGCTATTCTAGTTTGCTAGCTGCCAGAATGCAATATACTAGAAAATGAATGGCTTTTAAAAAGGAGAATTTAATAAATTGCTAGTTTACAATTGTAAGGCCGAGAAAATGTCCCAATTAAAACAAGTCTATAGAAATGTCCAATCTAAGGCATCCAGGGAAAGACACCTTGGTTCAAGACGGCTGATGAAGCTCAGGGTTTCTCCCTCAAGCGGAAGGGCACATGGCAAACATAGTCAGAGTTTCTCTCTCATCTGGAAAGGCACATGGTGAACACTGTCAGGGTTCTTCTCTCATCTGGAAGGGCACATGGCAAACAAGGCATCATCTGCTAGCTTCTTCTCCTGGCTTCCTGTTTCATGAAGCTCCCTGGGAGGCATTTTCCTTCTTCATCTCCAAAGGTCGCTGGCTGGTGAACTCTGCTTCTCCTGGCTATGCTGTTCTGCTCTGCTCTCTCTGAATCTCTCATTCTCCAAAATGTTTCCTGTTTCATAGGACTTCATAAATTAATCAAGATGTACTCAAATGGGTGGAGATATGTCATCACCTAATCCAGTTTAACAACCACTCTTGATTACATCATATTTCTAGGGAGATGGTCTAATTACAGTTTCAAACATAAAATGCTGAAATAGGGATTAGAAGAAATGACTGCCTTTACAAAATGGGATTAGGATTAAAACATGGCTTTTCTAGGGTACATACATCATTTCAAGCTAGCACAATAGTGTAAATCATATATAGCATATATACCTCGTTCATATATAAGGCATAAATGTGATGCATATTTAAGTTCCTCATATTATTTTTTATTATCAAATTAATACATTTTTATAACAGAATATTAATTAATGTAATCACATAATGTTAACACTTCTGTGACATTTCTTTTGATTTTCTCTTTAAAAACTTACTATGAAATGAACATATCCATATTTCAGAAAATTAAGAATTTTTGTTATTTAAAGAATGTGACTACTTTGTTCCCCTTCTGCAAAACTTTTTATGTGGACATATTTAAAGCTACAGACAAGTTGAATGAATAAGGCAATGAACATCTTTATTTCCTTTATTAGATTTATTAACTGCTGATATTTTGTTACCAGTTTATATAGAAAAAATTTAAATGCATCCAGTGATCTGTAATTTTAACAGTTTGGCCTATGTTTTTCATTTATACAGTGCCTTTCTTTTAATCACAGTGTATATTTAATGCAATCTACCCTTGCCATATAAATTTATGTTACAAAACTTTAAATGTATAATTATTATTAGGATATACTTATCATTTAATTTTATATAACATATAAGGTGGATATGCAATATTTTACTTGTGTTGAACATTGATCTCTCTTGAATTTGATCAGATTTTAGCATATATAATTAATATTTTAATACTCAGTTATGAGTATGACAAATTATATTTTCCCAACATATTCTTTGACCAAAACTGTCTTCATCACTATTTTCCAAATGACTTTATTTTTTCTTCCAAATATATACAATACATTTTTATTATCTTCACCTTCTCTTTTCAGATGTTAGTATTTTCTAAAAATAAAATGTTCTCTATGTATTTATTTATAAGCATAGCATTTGTGGGAGGCAAGTTCAATGGAAAGAAACTGTTTCTCCAACTCTTTGGGGATAAGGAAACTATGATAAGTCACAGTTGTAATTGTTCTGAAATATTTAAAAAACGATTCGTTTATATCAAGCAAGGAAAGAATAAACCAGTTTATGAACTCTTGAAATAACTCAATTTACAGTAACACTAATGCATTTGTTCATACTCACATCTTCATAATCTTACATGTCTGATTTCTAATTCTTTAATCTTGGAATGTTCAAAGAACCAGCATTGCTATACTTCATTCCCCACTTGATGAATAAAACCTCTTGAGAGGAAGAAAATATATCTCAATAATTCCCACCATCCTGTTATTTTAACATAATATGGCAAGGCTGAATGTGTAAAAGTGGAGCATGTAGGGCTATGTTAGCAAACTTCATTAGACTTTCACCCAAGAAGGTTTGCTCGTTCCTGTTGTAAATATTCATCGAATATCTCCATTCCTTTAGAGTGCACATTTCACAAACATTGGAACTCTCTTGCTCACCAATGTATCCTACTGTCTGTGACTCTCCCTGGGACACAGTAGACACCTCAATAAACATTTGAATGAATGAATGAATGAATGAATATTATTTGCCCATTCTTCTGATGGCCACAGGAAATAAAAACTGAATGAAACATTAACCTAACTTCAAAATAAATTTTATATATTTCCTACATTTGTCTCCATCCTGCTTTGAATCTCTTATCCCCTCCAATGATATGCAGTGGAGTAGTTCAGGGATGATATTGTTAGTCTTGAAAGTAAAAATTAACAATTGATTTCTCCTAATGAAAAATATGCCATTCCAGGCAAACTCAGTCTCTTGGGAAGATGCTCAGCCTTTAAGGATTTTCCCTCCATTCCTTTTCCCAAGGTAGCATGTGGCACAGAAAAAAAAAAAAAAAACTATTTTGACATGATGACGAGAAGAAGCATTCTGGTTTGAATATTGTTGTGTGCAGAACTCCAATTGAGGTGTATCTCATGTGGCCAGATCTTTGGAGCCTGTTTATAGCCCTTTGCATTCTTGGCCAAACTGTCTGCAAATGGAACAATCTGTAATATATTCTTTCAGAACTGACTTTGCATGATGATGTAGTCCATGGAACATGGCTATTTACCCCTACATAGGATATTGATGGCACTGTTAACTCTGCTAAATACTCCATCAGGCCTCTGGTTTTAGGTCATCCACTTGGGGTTCCTCCTTCAAAGCCCCTATTTCCTATGATGTGATGTTCTTCAACTCTCATCCCTGTTCTGCCATGAGACAGTGTGAGAACTTCTGCTTTTGATCTATGCTATATATAGACAATGTGGAACCAGGGATCTCTGGCTTTTCTCTACCTTAAGAGGACACTATGGACTTCTACCCTGTCTTTGTGTATCCATACCACTACAGATCATAATATAATTAGGGTGACTCTATAATTAACCCTCTTAATTTTTGGAAGTGAGAGGACTTATAGGAACTTTCCTCCCATAATGCTAAAGGAATTCACAATTCCTTCTTGATCCATACGAAGGGCATCTGTAGCCTAACCTCATCCCTCCCTAGTAGAACTTCCCTTAAAGCAATGAATATCAGTGACCCAATGATGAGGATATATCACAAATGAAAAATACTTACATTTACTATATCACAATATTGTCTACATTTCATTTCACCCTGTGCTTGATAGAATCGGTAGAAGAACTATCCCTATGTAAGTGTTAAGAAAGCTCCCCAGCAGTGAATCTGAACTTGGTCTTCAGAGTCTAAATAAGAATCATTTAGCTGAAATTAAATTCTTTAAGTCCTTTAAAAGTCCTTTAAGCTCTTTAAGAAGGAAATGGAAATTCAGTTGGAGTGATAAACTTACCAACTTGAAGATTCTGGTTTTATTAAGTATCTCTGTAGAAAACTAAGAAATTGGTCCCTTTCGGTCTCTAGACCTTTTCTTTTTTACATTCTCAAGCTTAATTAACATAAGTATTTTACCATATAACTAATGTGGAACTGAGAATTATAGCCAATTTAATTTGCAATGTACTATATTACTTTATTATGCAGCCCTGAGCTTTTTTCTTTTATGGCAGCTTTATTAAGATATAATTCATATGCTATCGATTCACATTTTTTAAAATGTACAATTCAATGTTTTTTAGTTTATTCCTAGAGTTGTACAAAATCACCACAATCACATTTACAACATTTTGATCGACTTGAAAGCTCATGCCAATTAGTAGTTACTCCCCAATTCTTTCCAATACCTCTAGCCCTGGACAAATATTCTTTCTCTCTTTCTATAGATTTGCCTTTTCTGGGCAAGTCATATAAACGGAATCATACAGTATGTGTTCTTTTTGACTACTTATTTTATTTGCCTTATGTTTTTGAGTATATTCCATGTGTAGCATGTATCAGTCCTTCTTATTATTTCCAAATGATATATCATTTTATAATATATTTAATTATCCATAGTTGACTGTTGTTTTGGTTTTACCTTTTAATTATTGTGAAAAATGCTGCTATGGACATTTGTGTACAAGCTTTTGCATGGGCACATATTTTCATTTTTCTTGCATATGTAAATAGAGTGGAATTGCTGGTGGCAACTATATATTTTTCCTTTCGAGGAACTGCCAAACTGTTTTCCAAAGTGGGTACCATTTTAAATTCCCACCGGCAGTGTGTGAGGGTTCTAGTTTCTCCACATCTTGACCAACAGTTTTATTTTCTGCTCTTTGATAATAGCTGTGCTAGTGTGTGTATGAACCGGTAGTTCATTATGGTTTTGACTTACATTTCCCTTGTGACTAATGATATTTAGGCTTTTTAAATTATACCCCTTTGCCATTTCTATGTCTCCAAAGAAGAAAAATGTCTATGCCAGTCCTTTGCTCATTTTCAAATTGTGCATTTTGTCACTTTAGTATTGAGTTGTAAGTATTATTTATATGCTCTAGATACCCTCATCAGATGTATGTTTATTAATATTTTCCCCTATTTTATGTTCTCTGTTCAAAATTGATGGTGTCCTCTGAAGAATATTTTAAAATTTTCATAAAATCCAATGTATCTATTTTATCTTTTTTCATTTCTGCTTTTGATGTCAAATCTAAGAAGGCTTTCCTTGACCAACTGTTTAAAAAAATAATCTACTGCCATATTTTCTTTAAAAGGATTCTATAAATTTCCTTCTAACATTTACATCTATGAATCTTTTTGAGTCCATTTTTTACATGGTATAAGTAGGGGTTCACTTTCGTTCTTTTTCATGTGGATATCCAGTTGTCTCGGCCTCATTTGTTAAAAAAGTTATTCCTTCTTCATTTACTTGCTCTGTTACCCTTGCCAAAAATGTAATAGGCCACAAAGGTGAGGGTTTTTATCTGGATTCTTAAATCTATTCCATTGACCTGCATGCCTATCCTTACGCTAGTGCAATATAGACTACATTCCAGTAATTTTGAAATCAAGAAGGGTGAGGCTTCCACATTTTTTCCTTTTCAAGATTATTTTGGTTATTATCCATCCCTTGAATGTCCATATGAATTTATATCACTTTCTCATTTTCTGTAAAGAAGCCAACTGGTGTTATAATAAAGATCGCATAACATCTGTTGTTCAGTTTAGGGAGTATTGCTATCTTAGCAATATTAAATCCACAAATCGTTAACGTGACATCATTCCATTTTTTCTGGACTTCTTTAATTTCTCAAATTGTTTTTGTTTTTAATTTAGTTTTGCATTTCTTTTGTTGTATTTATTCCTCAGCATTTTCTTCCTAATGCTATTATAAATATAATTGATTTCTTAATTTCATTTTAGATATTTCCTTGCTAATGTAGAGGAATACAATTGTTTTTTTTTTTTTACAATTTATTTATTTGTGTATTGACTTTTTACCCTGCAATTTCATTGAACTTATTGGTTTTAATAATTTTTTCTTAGGTTCCTTAGGATTTTCTATACTCTAGATGATCTGAAAGTAAAAATATTTTTACTTCACCCTTTCCAATCTGGATGCCTTGTATTTCATTTTCTTGTGTTTGTACCATAGTTAGAATCTCTAGTATAATGCTGAATAGAAATTGAAATACTGAGTATATTTATCTTATTCTTGACCTGAAAATGGCATTCACCATTACAAATGATTTTAGTTATGGGTTTTTCCATAGATGCCCCTTATTAATTTAAGGAAGTTCCCTTCTATGCCCAGTTTGCTGAGCGTTTTTGTTTTGTACATTATATTTACTGATTATCGGATGTTAAACCATCCTTGCATTCCTGGGATAGACAACCCTTTATAACCATGTATACTCTTTTATATGTTGCTATTTGATTTGCTTGTATTTTCAAGAGTATTTTTATGTCGATTTTCATAAGAGATATCGAACTGCAATTTTCTATTCTTACAATGTCTTTGTATGGTTTGGATATTGAGATGATATAGTCCATGAAATGAGTTGGAAAGTGTTCCTCCCACTTATATTTCTGGAAGACTTTGTTGAGGAATAATATTAATTCTTTTTTCAATGTTTCGTAGAATTCACTAGTGAAGGTATTTGCACTTCGCCTTTGCTTTGGAATAATTTTTAAATCACTAGTTCAATATTTTTGAGTGTTATAGGACTATTAGGATTTTCTATTTCTTCTCGAGTTAATTTTGATAGTTCGAGTCTTCATGGGAATTTATCCATTTGATCTAAGTTATCTAATTTATTGGTACTGATATATTCTTATTAGTCCCATATACACTTTTAAATTTCTATGAAACTGGTAGTAATGTTCCATCCCCTCTGTCATTTCTGAAGTTGGTAATATGAGACTTCTCCATATGTATTTAACTATCTACCATATTCTGTCTTCAGTTTAATAAGAGATTTTTCAATTTTGCAGATCTTTTCAAATAACCAAAATTTGCATCTGAAAAAATCAGACATTCTCTGATTTTTCTATTTTCTAATTATTATTTCCTCCTCTAAACTATATTATTTCCTTCCTTCTCTATGCTTTAAGTTTTGTTTGTTTTTCTTTTTATAGTAATTTAATGTGGAAGGTTTGATTATTCATTTGAGATATTTTTTTCTTTTTTAATGTAGGCAATTTCAGCTGAAATTTCCATCTGAACAATGTTTTAGGAGAATCTTACAGGTTTTGGTATATTAAGTCTTTATTTTTATTCATATAAAATGTATTTTCCTAGTAATTTCTGCTTTGACCTATTGGTTATTTAGGAGTGTATTAGTTAATTGCCATATATATTTTATTTTCTCAAATTTCTTACTATTATTGACTTCTAACGACTTTCCATTTTAATGAGATAAAATGTTTTTAAGTTTTCAATACTTTCCAATACATTGAGGCTTGTTTAATGGCATAGAATGTATCTTTTCCTGGAGAATTATCCATATTTATGGGAGACGAATATGTGTTCTGTTGTTCTTGGTGGAGTGTTCTATAGATCTCTATAAAGTCTATTTAGTTTATAGTGCTGTTAAAGTTTTCAATTTTTTTTGGTTGATCTTTGTCCTGTTTTTTTTTTTTTTTCCATTCTTGAAAGTGGGCTATACAATTTCCAACAATTACTGCTGAATTATCTAGCTATACTTTCAGTTCTGTCAGTTTTTCTTTCATATATTTTCAAACTCTGTTGTTTTATAAATATGTTTACAATTGTTTTTTTATTCTCCATGGATTGAGGCTTTTGTTTATATAAAATATCCTTCCTTAACTTTAGTAATGTTTTTTGTTTTAGTGTACATTTGCTTTGACGTTATTTTTGCCACTCCGTTTCTGGTTCCTGTTCTTTTTCCATCTATTTATTTTCTACATATTTGTATCTTTGAATCTCCATAGTGTCCCCTTAATAGCATATATTGAATCTTATTGCTTTTAAAAACCAATTAACAAACTCTGTATTTTGGTTGAATTATTTATTCCATACATTTTTAATGTCATGATTGATGCAATTGGATTTATACCTGCATGTTAACTTTTTCTTTTCTCTATGTCTCATGTCTTTTTTTTACTTTTCTGTTCCACCTTATTGCTTTATTTTGCATTAAATGAATATTTTCTAAAGTAAAAATTTAGTTCCTTTGATGATTTTTTTCATAGTACTTTTTTGACATATTCTTACTGATTGTAAGAGATCTTACTATATTCATCTTAATCAAATATCACTGTAATTCAGATATCTAGTAAGTTAATTCCAGTCAGATGTAGATTATTTGCACTTGAATAATCCTAGTACCTCTTTCCCCTTTCATGGTGTTATTTTTGTATATGTCATATCTATACATGTTACAAACTCAATAATAAACTTAAAATTATTAATTTATATAATCATATCTTTTAATAAAGCTGAGAAGAGAAAGGGCAATATATATTTATATAGTTTGTTATGCTAAATTTCTTATTTGTCATTTCTGGTTTTCTTCATTTGTTCTTGGAGATTTGAGTTGACATATGGTGTCATTTCCTTACTCCAACGCAGCTTTACATGCATCCACCTCCACTGTGTTGTTTGTCAAATATATTATATTGCTGTGTGCTATAGGTCCAATAGTACAATTTTTAATACATTTGTTTTATTCATTTGTATTTAAAATCCACTAAGAGAAGACAGGAGATAAAATATGCATTTTTACTATCTTTATAATTATATAATTACCTTTACTAGTACTATTTTATTCATATTTGCTCAAATTACTGCTAGGGGTTACTTCCTTTTAACTTGAAAATCTTTCATTAAAAGATCTTGTCAAATAGATCTGCTAACATCAACTTATCTCAATTCTTGTTTATCTGAGAAGGTATTTATTTCACTTTCATTTCATGTAATAGCTTATTATATGTAAGGTACTTGGATGACAGGTTCTTTTTTTCTTTCAGCAATTTGAATATGTCACCCAACTACCTTTGGTCTCAATTATTTCTGATGAGAAGACAGCTGTTAATTTTATTGGGGTTTCCTTATACATTACAAGTTGTTATTCTCTTTCTGCTTTGAAGATTTTCTTTTTGTCTCTAGCATTCAACTTTTTTACTGTGATGTGTTTGTTTGTGTGTTTTTCCTTTTTTTCCTTTTGAAATTCATTGAAGTTCCCAGATAACTGTTTTTCTTCAAATATAAGATGCTTTCAGCTATTATTTCTTTGAATATTTTTCTTCTCTTCTCTCTCCTTTTCTTTAGTTACTCCCATTACATATATTTCAGTGCAATAGATCTTGTTCTGTCTTTCCCTGAGGCTCTATTCATTTTTAATTCATGCTTTTCTCTGTTATTTGAGTTTTGTAATAATTTTTATTCTTCTTCAATTTCACTAATTATTTTTTTTCTGTGAGTTCAAATCTACTGTTGAGCCCCTCAAGTGGAATTTTCATTTCAGTTCATGTATTTTTCAATTCCTGTTCTTTTAAATAATTACCATCCTCTTTTTGCTATTCTTTATTAGGTGAGGCATCCATTTAAACCTCCATTTACTTTTTTAAGCATAATTTCCTTTAGTTCTTTTAATATATCTATAGCAGTTGCTTTGAAGTAATTTTCTCTTAAGTTCAACATTTGGGATTACTCACAGGCAGTTTCTATGGCATGCTTTCCTCCCTGTGGTTTGGTCACATTTTCCTGTCCTCAGTATGCCCTGTAACTTTTTGTTGAAAAATGAATATTTTAGGTAATATAGCAATGCTGAGGACTGGTCCCAGGTTTTTCTTGTTCTCTTCTGTTTAGCTTGAGAATGAGAGATATGGATTATAAATTTTCTCCATAACTGTTTAACATAGAAAATTTCAAATCCAGGACTGTGAATGGAGAATTTTAATATTTAGCAGTATGAGAATAACTTTGTAACATTAAAAAGTAAAAACAATAGCAGTTGTTTTTATTTTACTCTATGCCAGACATAACAAGAATTCAATTCTGGGAATCAGGTATTATCATCTTTGGTATTTACATGTCTCATAGAAAATCTCATGGAAATGGTCAGCATAACAAGTCAGTGAGTGGGTAGAAAATGGCTTCAAAATACAGGTGTACTCTGGCTCAGAAGACCATGCTTATAATCCCCTTAAATGGGGCTAATTCAACCAGAATACTCTGGCATAGCCTTCCCAGTTGCTAATGCATTAAAGTACTAAGATCTTGAGCAAACCTCCCAAATCATATCAGCCCCATACCTTTCCTATGATCTAGCAATCAATGGGATAAAGTCTGGCCCAACAGGGGACCCCAGATCCTTTTATTTCACTAGCGCCTACATCCATTCAGATTTGTTGCATGGCTGGATGTTCCCTGTGCCACACCGACTTTGCAATATCAGCTCTGTTCTCAGTACAGAAGTATTTGTAAAAAGATGGCTGTTTTTACTTATATCCAGAATGATATAGCTACTAAAATATCTAAGTTATAAACATTTATTAAGAACTTACAATTTTACAAGGACTGTGCCCAGAAGTATTAGTAACGATTTTATTATTATTACTATTTCATTAGTAACAAAGGAAAAAAGAAAATTTTCTCACAGAGTCAATAACTACTCCATGATATCTGTCCATTTGGGTAATGGCTGATATAGGGTTATGACCCCAGTGTCCCAACTCCATGACCAGTAGAATTTTCTTGATACTATTTTGTACTTAGTTTTAAAATCCAAGATAACATCTTCCCTTTTGAAGATTCACTTTATATGTTAAAAAATGTTTTTTATGAATTAATTACTCTAAACCTCCTTTATAAAATGTAGACAATGCTCTCTTCAAAAAACAAGAACCATGCTCTGCTTACTTTCTCAGCATCTAGCATAGTACTCTTCCCATGTTAAGTAGGCAATTATTTTTTTAAAAATGTAACAGTAGCAAACTTGAAGAATCTGAGAAGAAATTATCTTGTGTAAGTATAAGAAAATGAGCAACTTATTGTTTGCCTTTTAACACCTTATCTAAGTTGCATGTCATGTTTTTCTTTCTGAAAGAGAAAATGAGAAAATCTTCACTTTCTTGGCCAGCAATATGTTCCCATAAGCAGGAGGCAATAATCTATAAAAATGAGTCATATTACTGAGGCTGGTCTAGCTGGAGAGACAAGTGGAGAATTGGTCTCATGTATACTTAAAGAAGTGATAAAATGTTGCCTCTGAACCCTGTGTGATTTCTACACTATTTGTCTCCTAAATATTTACATGGGAGTTAGATGCATAGTAAAATATATTCAGAGCTGATGACCAGAATTTTCTTTTTTAAAATTATCATAAGACGACTTGTAAGATTGTTACTTAGTTTGTGTGTTACATGGATTTGTGGTCATCTTTCTTAGTAATAAAAATAAGAATTGACTGTGGTGTTCTTTTTCTAATTCTGGTGGAATAACCAAAGAATGTTTTAGAAGAATCTTTTGAGGTATTTCAGAGCAAGATAAGTGTAGTTAGTCATAGTTTTTATTGCCTCTTTAGTGCTGAAATAACTTCTTCTATCATGCAAATCCTCTGATATCAATCCTACTTTGTTACGTATCAGGCCTTGAGAAAACATTGTTATACTGCAGTAACTTGCAATCTTAAATGTGGTGATAGTATATGTGACAACTGGCATAATGCAACAGAATAGTACTCCTCTTCTTATGGATAGAAAATCACTATTAGGGAAGGGCTCAGTTTATAAGCTCTGCCTTTCAAATTCTGAAAAGAAACTACATTTACATAGTTTATAAATCTGGAAAGAGCTAAATTTGTGAAAGTTATATTTTTGTAATCTCATCATCACAAACCCATATAGATTTAACCTCTTCAAGAATAAAATAAAAAAAAAATAGTTTTGAGTTCAATGAATGCCAGAATCTCAGCTTATAATTGTAGTTTAAGTGCATTTAAAATATCTACATACATCAACTTTTTTTCCCTCTCTCTAAAAGAAGTTTATTCTTTAGAACTTGTTAAAATTTTGAGTTAGAATAGATGCCAAATAGGAAAAATGGCCAGATAAGATCACCTGGGATGCTGCTGTGGAAATAAGCTGGCTTAGTCTCTCCTCATCACTAACTCTTACCTTACCACTTCCATCATACTCCAGTGAGCCCCAAATCAATGTTTTATTGCCCCAATGCCCCAATGTTTGGGGAAAAGGTGTTTAACATTAGAAATCAGAAAGAAGCAGTACATTGTCCCTTCCTTCAAGAACTTATATTCTAGCGGGAGAGTGAGACAGCTGACTAGTCTTACGCAAGGAGGGGTGAAGCCAGAGTGAGGCTGTATCGGGGCTGGTATTGGTTTGAGTTTCCACAGATGATTTTACAGAGATCAAGGATGACCTAAATTTTGAAAACCAAGATAAATGTGCTTAATAAAGAGGAAGAAAAAGGAGATGAAGCAGCACATATTTTATGGATTGAGTGTTATCCCCAACAAAGACATGTTCAAGTCCTAACTCCCAGTTATGTGTGATCCCATTTGTAAATAGACTCTTTCAAGATGCTGTTAAAGTGTGGTCACTTTAAAGTTTAAGCTGAATCAGGATGGCCTTCATCCAATATGCTGAGGAAATTTGGACAGAGTTAAGAGGAGACAGATGGAAAGATAAATGGTCATGAGAAAGCAGGGATTGAATTGTGGATTGCTGTTTATGCACCACCAGAAGACTACAAACTTCAGATTCCTCTGACACCCTGAGGTTGGATTTCCAGCATTCCTAACTTTGAAGCAGTAAATTCCTGTTGCTTAAGCCAACTAGTCTATAGTATTTTGTTACAGCAGCCCTGACAAACTAAGACAATATGTAAGAATCTGTATGTAGTAAAAGAGAATATGCATTTGAAGCCTACAGAAGACAAGAAAAATAGTTAACGAACTGCAAAGTAGGAGCAGCATTTATTATAGAAATAAGGAAATTTGGTGTTGTTATTAAGGAATTGAGGAGAACCTGGTGATATTCCGAATGTTGTAGAAAGAGTAGGACATCTCAGGAATAAATTAAATCTAGGAATCTGGGGAAATGGTTGTGTTATTCACTAAAATGTGGGTCACAGAAAAAGCAGATTAGGGAAGAGGGTTGATTAACCTTGTTTTAGATATTATATGTTTGAGACAGCTTTTGTGACATCCAAGTTCTTTTAGGCAGTAGATTTTAGGTATGCAGGTGTGGAGTAGAAGAAAATGTTCTAGCTAGAGATACACATTTAAAAGCTATTAAAATTACTTTTCTCACAGTTGTACAGATAATTCAGTGACTTGCTTTAAACCGACAGTATTGTCCAAAATATGCTTCTCGCTATATGCACTGCAGAACTATCAGGCTGGAAGGTTTGAAGAAAGTTTGGCTTTTAATATAGCTGCACTTTACTTCAAGTGTTCTTGTGCCCACACGAACATACAAACTGGTGACCAACTTTCCTTTTTTATCTAGGTCTGGCCTTATTTTAGCACTAAATTCTTGTGCCTTGGGGAACTCCTCAGTTTTCAGCAACCTAGGGCAATTGGTCACCAGTGGGTCTATAAGTTCATATTTTTGTATTGTATTGTGTGGACCTAAAATATATGGTGGTGATGGTGGGAGAGGGCCCCTTACTCCACATTTCACACATAAACACTCGAGAGCAAATATGCAAATATGCTCAAGGAATTCCGAATCTTCTCTTGGCCTCTCAATCTCTCTCTCATTCTCTCTCGTTCTCTCTCTCCCTCTCCCCCCCTCCACACTCATTCTTTCAAGTTTGCTACTCTCCATAGTTCTAGTAAAATATGTTTGCAAATCAGTAATCTGTTTTACGTTTATTCCTATATCTTAATCTTTAGAGGTTTGTGAGAAACCATCTGTTCAACTCCAAAAAAAAAAAAATAATAATTAAATTGAAAAATCAGTGCTATTTAATTAAAATAAAAATGCTGTTTCCACAGCATGTTTTTGTTTCTGTTTATTTCACCCTCTGCTTTCCCACATCACTTTTCAGATCTCAATTTGCCTTCAATCTGCCCCCTCCCTTGTACTCAAGAATCAGGAATTTTGTAATTATTCCAATGGAATATTATTAAGCATTTTTGCCAGATGATATATTGAAGGATGACCACCGTTACATATGCAAAATGTGTATGTGTGTGTGACCTTGGGATTTTTTGTAATTTTAACAGCAACAGGAAAGTTCAGATTTGTTTTCTTTTTAATTACCAAAGTTAAGATTTTTAGTCTGCATTTTTTCAGGAACATGTACATGTTTTATATCATGTTTCAGCTGACTCACAAGACGTTTTCATTGTTTTTCTGGTGGCTCTCCTTATATAACTATCATAAATATATATTTTATCATTTTTGTGATTTCTAATATTGTTTGATGAAAAGTTGTTGAAAGATCTGAGGAATCAGATTTTATAATTGTTGAGATGCTGATATAAAAATAATGCTGTAGATAGAAGCATCATGATCTACTTTAGTAAGTATAGTAATGCTTATAAGAATCAATGACTTATTCACCAACAATTAGGATATAACAAGCTGCCCCCCCCAAAAAAAAAAAAAAATCTAGGAGACTGCTAGACTACAAATACACACTCTGCTTTCACCCCCTACTGGAATTTGCTTATAGACAATGCTGTCAAAACTGTCAAAATAAGTCACCTAAATGCAGTTGTTAAGACAAGTCATCCATAAGAAGCAATTTGTTCCAAACGAAAATGAGATTACTTTAGATGATCTCAGTGATGTTCAGAAACCCTGAAATGATATATCACACAGATGAAGACAGGAGAGCAAGTCACCACTTTTGGAAGGAGGATCTCAAGCATTCAATTCTCTCTCTCTAAGTCCCTAGTGAATTGGTTAGAACTAAAACAGAATCATGGCATATGCAAAGTGAGGTGGGGGGCATAAAAACTCCCAAACATATGGAAGAAATGCCTTTGCAAAGCACTTTGGAAGAACTGTGCTGTCACAGAATGTCTAAAGAAATGAGATGAGAGTGTTCCAGCCCCTTACTCTCCAGGGTCTGCCCCCCTGATTAGAGGGAAGGTTTCTGGAAGACAGTATTTCATGAAAGAATATTAAATAATGCATCTGTTGACATACATCAACTTAGTGTGGAGAAAAAAGATAATGCCACATGCAGTATGAAAGTATAAGTATAAAAAGGTGAATAATGTAACCAAGAGATAAAATGAATTATGATAAAATTCTATCCTGTAATATGCCTGTACCACTTCTGCTATTGATGATAGTATTTATCGGATCATCTGATATTCTTTTCTTATAATTTTATTTCATTTAAATAGAGTTTGCCTGGGGCAATGCAGTGGTGGCTCAGTGGCAGAATTCTCTCCTGCCACGCTGAAGACCCAGGTTCAATTCCTGGAGCCTGCCCATACCAAAAATAAAAAATAAAAAAAAGAGTTTGTCTGGAGGAATTGATATTTAGTTCTTTTTCAAGGAACTCATGTGTAAATTTGTTCAAATATTATCTTCTAGAAGAGCTCTCCTTCAGACCTATTCTCTAAAAATAATAATCTCCTTTTTGCTACTTTCTTTGTCCTCTGCCTGTAGTTTACTCCTTTTATTTTCAAAGCCTTTATCACGAACTGAAAGTTTTGTCATAAATATAGTTGTTAAATATCTATCTCCTCTACTATGCTTCTGAATAATTTTAACCACCACCATGTTTCTGTTGTTCAAAAGAATCTTCTGACCCATAATTCAAGCTCAATAAATATTTCAGTAAGTATTTGTGATTGACCAATTGAATGAACACCATATAACCTATTATATTTCCCTTTATCCCTTTGTTAACAGAAAACAGCTCTAAATTCAGTGCCCCCCCAAAATATATAAATTTAGATCTTTTTTAACACTTATATTGGTTCTTTCCTCTCCATGATCTCATATTTTCATTTTTATATTGGCAGAGCACAGTAGAAAGAATGTTAGATATATGGAACGTTTAAGTCAATTATTAAATTTTGTCAGCCAATGTTTATTCCAGTTTTATATATAGGAACCATATATATAAAGTTTTATATATAGAACTATATATATAGTTTTATATATAGGCTCCATGTTCCATTCATGTCTTGGCTTAGGAAATTGCCTCTGCTAGGGAATTTGTCCCTTAACTCTCCCACTATTAGTATGGAACAAACTTCTAACCAAGGTACTTCGGGATCAGCTTACTTGCCCTTGTCTTTAGGAATTCTTCCCCTATCCTCCCAATCAGAAGCAATCCCTTCTCCCACTTCCACACACCCATCCATCCTTAGGATGGTCTTATGCGTGTCTTAAAGGAAAACAAAAAAAATAAACTTTGCTTCGATTTTCTGAACAGATATCCTGTTTCTACTACGTTATATGCCCCTGAAGGATAGGCATTGCATTTTCTTCTTTAGTCTTGGTCTTCTTTACATAGAGTTACTCAGTTTTTTTAAATTGCTGTCCAGTTTTATTTCATTGTAAAAAATCGTTTGGTCGCGATTTGGAAAACAGTTCATTATGAGGTGCTGTTGTAGAGGGTTATAAGAAGAAAAACAGGAGACAGGAATTCTCGATCAGGGGACCGTTAGAGCAGTACACTGAAATGGAGATGGATAGGAGAAGGTCAGTTGAAGGGAGAATTTGAACTCAGAGGTGAAATAAAACAAATATTGAGCTTCCTCTACCTCTTGGGAATTTTATCTATGTTTTCATGTGATAAACCATACGTTATGGAGGTTGAAATTTCTAACTAAAGAAACAGGGTGGATGATGAAGTCATTTTCTGATTTAGGGAATATAGGAGAAGAATAAAGCTTGAAAGTATATCATATAAAATTTCCCAAACATAGCTGTTCAAAACGTTTTGGTACTCTTTGCCTCTCTCTTCCTCTCCTTCAATGGCTCTCTCACTTCTTCCCTCTCTCTTCCTGTTCTATTTTTTTTATCCCCCTACTCCTTCTGTCTCTCTCATTTTCTTTCTTCTGTGATTGATGCAGATTGCTCCAAGATATATTCTGACTATAGCAATAAATATCAGTTAACTTCTATTATGAGATTGGCTAAATGCTTTGATGGGCAGTTGTGATACAGCTCCCTGTAACTTATAGGCACAGCATAAGGAGAGAATATCACAAATAACTCAGTCTGTATTACACTTAATAATCATCCAGTTTAAATGACTGAATTGTAAATAAAAATGGAAAAATTGGTGAGTTTATATACACCTATTTTAAATATTTCTACAGTATATCTTGAATCATTCTGGAAAAAAAAGGGGGGAGTGGGTATTAAATCAATTAGACCGATGCTTCTTTTTTCCCCATTTCTTTCTTTCTGGTAATACCTTTATGATATTTTCTCAATAATTTCAACCTCAGCATGAAAGAGCATATTTTTGAAATGGACTTCTCAATATCTCTGAGATAGAGAAAGGAAGCAAAAGGTCCCTGTACTCTCAGCTTAGGTGTGATGTATTAGAAAATGTTCTGCAAAAACACTTAACTACGCCTTTTTATTGCATCATGTGCCCTAAGGATTGCCAAAGGACTTCTTTCGTACTTTCTCATTTATCTTTAAGGGAATCTTTTGTGGGTTTGGTGACTGCCTTCATTTCCACAGAAATGGAGTCACTGAAAACCAAATTGTGTATTAGTCAAGTATTCTCTGTTTGTACAGTCATCATTCAAATCCTAGAAGTGCAAGGATTTCTCCATTGTGTTCCCATGTTTTCCTCTCATTTCTCAAACTCTTAAAATGTTTGCAAAATCTCAAGAAAGACTCCCGAACCTTAATTTCTAGCATTAAATTTTATTCCATTCCTGTGGGTACAGCTCTTCAAAAGAGGTCACAGGAGAATTTGAAAACTTTTCTTTTTTAGAAAACCTGTCTTCTTTAAAGAAGCTTAGCAAAATATAAAGTATTATGTGAAAATATTTTCTGTTTTTTTTACAGCGCACTGGTGTTTGTCATGTTACTCTGTTGTCTTATCTGTGAAGTAAGGGATTTGGATTAGAACACTCAAAGGAATATTCAGATCTTAGATTTAAGGGCTCTGCTTACCATGTCTGAATAATATAATTCTGCATATCCCTGCAGAATAAAATGCCACCCCCTTCATGATTTGTGACACATTCAGTCAAGAAGTCAAGAAAGATTTTCTCTTCTTTTCTTAGCTTTTATGGCATTTTGAATTTAACACCATTGCAACAATTATCACAAATTGCCTCAAATTTTTATTTTATTTTTCATATTGTTTTAATATGTGCAAAGCTGCCAGAATGCAATGAACCAGAAATTAAACAGCTTTTAAGAAGGGAATTTATTAAGTTGCAAGTTTACAGTTCTAAGGCAATAAAAATTGTCCCAACTAAGGCATCCAGAGAAAGATTCTTTGACTCAGGGAAAGGCAGATGACATCTGGAGTTTCTCTGTCAACTGGAAACACACACGGCCACATGGCTAGCTTTCTCTCCATTCAAAACAGCTGCCCTGGGGACATTTTCCTTCTGTAGCTCCAAAGGTCTCCAGCTGTGTGGGTTCTGTCTACTCTCTCCAAAATGGTTCCCTCTCAAAGGGCTCCAGTAAGTGACCTACCCTTGAATGGGTAGAGACACATCTCCATGGAAACCATCTAATCAAAAGGTCCCACCTATAATTGGATGGATCTCATCTCCATGAAACAATAAAAAGATCCCACCCAGCAATATTGAATGAGGCGTAAAGAACGTGACTTTTCTGGGGTATACAACTGTTTCAAGCCAGCTCACATATCAAACCCACTACAGGGGTCTAGACCTGGAGGTCAAGATTTTTATCTTGTACCTGTATATTTGTGCTTGTCCATAAAAATTTTGACTTAAGGTGGAATTAAAAAGTTATTAAATTTTTATTTGGCTTGTACATTCTAGTTTAAATTGTAAATTTAAATTAAACTTCCCATAGAAGCAAAATTGTTATAAATATGATTAGGCTTCCAGATTTGAGAGAGGAAAATAAGATTTTGAGTCGTGTCTATGTTATCTTTCTATACACTTTCGTACTATCATTAAATTTTTCTGCCTCCTGCTCCTCTCTTAGGCCCCTCTTTCCTGGACTTTTTGTTCTGAAGGTATCCTAAACAACAGATGTTTGTTGAAAAAATGAAGCCTCTAGTTTGTTCTTAGATCTCTTATATAACATATGAATTACAGAACAAAAATCCAGTGAACAATACATACGAATTTGAAAATATGAAAATTTGTTTTTTTTGCAGTAAGCCTTGAGCTTATTAACCTGGTAGGAAATTTTTACCAGTCTATATTTTGGCTCCTCCTTTCCCTGGACAGTGTCAGGTTCCTAGAGCTTATGTAGTATTAAGGTATTGCCATAAAGAAGGGATTGAGATATTTCTATACTTTCATCTGTCTCAACATCCAGTGACATTTTCTTTCTGTGGTCTTGCTGCCCAACATTTATCTTTGTCTCCACACCTATTTCTTCTCTCCTCACGTCTTACTGCAGCCCAAGGATTCAGCCCTGGCCTGAGGAAGTTAATAACTAAAAATAAAAATGACATTAATTTTCATTATATCAATAAACTATTTTCTGATATATCTGTATACTTTCCTAATGCAGATTCTCAGAACATTCTGTTTTTGGATATAAAATGCAGTACTATACCCCCAAATAGAAATTCATCCCATGTGTAGTAGGGAGGATGATGATACAATATTCTATAGTGGATTCAAAAATCTGAAGCTTCTCTGCATATATACCATGTCCAGTTCAACTGTGAAAATACATTTTTTATTGAAGAACTTGAATAATATCATATCGTTTCAATTCATTGAAACTGCTATGTCATGCAAGCTACCCATATGAAATCAGAATCAATGAACTATGAAATTAACTATATTAAAACAAAGACTTTGGCTTTATACTAGAGAGTATAAATGCTAAAAAAGTATTTGGTGCAGTAAGTACTAGGGGAATGTTATCCAAAAATATAGAATTGTTCAGCTCTTCAAAAACAAAATTTTAAGGAAGAGACTTTATACAGTTCTAAAACATATAGAAAATGTAATCTGAGATAAATTTGACAAAATATGAGAAATGTGTTAGCTAAAGCATGTAGCTATAAAGTGTGCATGTAAAAAGTCATACACAATGAAAAAAAGGAGTCTTAATCAGGATTCTGAATATAAAATATAAAGATGATATAAGATTACCATTTCTTTTTCTTCTAATGCCAATATATTGTCTATTATACTGTGAAATATTTTCACTGTCATATTTCATGGAAATGGCATATTAACCATGCATTCTTGTGAATACATAAATATGGAGTGACTTAGGTGTGGACACAAACTTTCATTTAACTCCTTGAAATCAGATACAAGAGAATGAAAACAACATCTCTTTACTATGATGGAAATATGACTTATTTTATAAGCGTGCTGGTTTGAAATGATGTATGTACCCTAGAAAAGCCATGTTTTAATCCTAATCCCATTTTGTAAAGGCAGCCCTTTCTCCTAATCCCTATTCAGCATTGTATGTTTGAAACTGTAATCAGATCATCTCCCTGGAGATGTGATTTAATCAAAAGTGGTCGTTACACTGGATTAGGTAGAGGCATGTTTCCACCCATTTGGGTGGCTCTTGACTAGTTTCTGAAGTCCTATAAAAGAGGAAACATTTTGAAGAATGAGAGATTCAGAGAGAGCAGAGCAGAATGATATAGCCATGAGAAGCAGAGTCCACCAGTCAGCGGCCTTTGGAGATGAAGAAGGAAAATGTCTTCCAGGGAGCTTCATGAAATAGGAAGCCAGGAGAGAAAGCTAGCTGATGACACCCACCGTGTTCACCATGTGCCTTCTCAGCTGAGAGAGAAACCCTGGACTTCATCGGCCTTCTTGAACCAAGGTATCTTTCCCTGGATGCCTTAGATTGGAATTTTCTATAGACTTGTTTTAATTGGGACATCTTCTCAGCCTTGGAACTGTAAACTACCAACTTATTAAATTCCCTCTTTAAAAGCCATTCTGTTTCTGGTATATTGCATTCCAGCAGCTAGCAAACTAGAACAATAAGTTAATAAGTTAAGCATAAATTCATCCACAGAATTCCTTAGACTGCTTAAAGATGATAAGTATCTCCCATCTTTGTAGTCTCTAAAATATATACATTAAGTTTTGGATTATTCAAATTTTAGAAACTGACACTCTGAATTTCCCTCTTTAAAAATATCCTCTGTTCATGTCACCACTGACTGACCCTGAACCTGACCCGCAATCTCAATGAGCCCATCCTTTCCTTGTTTTCTCATGCCAGTGGTTGGCATTTTAAAATCAAATTATGTATAGCTCAGCGGAATTTAGTTATTTCTAAAGGAACAGAATGCCTGGTTCAGAAGGACAGATTTTCTAGTTTCAAAATTGCACCCTGTACCCTTGGAAGGAGCTGTGGAATGGACAAGAAAGAGCAAACACACTTGACTTGGAGAGGATAATAGAATCGGAACAATGCATTACCTTGGCCGGACCCGAAGATCTCGAGGCTGCAACTGAAAGAATGGGGTTGTCACGAGCAGGCATGATTAACTGGATGATATGTTCTTAGTTACATCAGGGAAAATCGGACAGATACACATTTACATGCCAATTTTTCCTGGTTATTTTCTTTTATGTACCTAGTTTAGAGTGTACCTGACTCCATCATCATTTCATAACAACAGCAAATATATTGTTATTCATTATGCAAATAAATATAGATAGCATTTATTTACTGATTGTGCAGAGTGATCAATATTTAATATTCATTAACTGATTTATGTCACAACATTTCTAAGGAATAGTTATTATTGTTGTTCTATTTTTCATTGATGAGTAAACTTGTCCATGAAAATATGCCATAGAAACATTTTACTATTTATAGCTTTGCTCAAGTAGTTTTCTCATGTTATTTATCAAAAAATTATCCATATTTTAGGGCTAGATCCAGCATTTCTTGTTCCATGAAGCTTTATCTGATTCTAAAAGGTGTAATAACTTTTCTCCCTAAAACTCCCATAACACTTATCTGCACTTATACTAGTTATATTTTTTCACATGGGTGTTCAGTTTGACTTCTTTCATGTAAGTATGTAAGTATATGCTGAATATAAAGTGGGTGTTTTTTATAAGTTCATTTTTCCATTAGTTTGTAGATGATAGATCATCATTATTTTGACATTTGAGATTTGCTCGTTATACTATGGCAGAGGTAGGATGTGAAAGCAACTCTGTCTGATTTCAACACCCATGCTCACCTCACTGTATGTATCACGCTACATGTATAAAATAGTTGTTGGATAAGCATTTAACAAATGTCTAAGAAAATGTAAGAGGGATTCATTTTAACCAAATGTAAATAGAGCAAAGAAAATGACGAAAGTTTTGATAATTTCTTGAAGTGTCTTAATTGCCTCACTTAACTAATTATATTTTTAGTCCTTATCAGTCTATTTATTTTAAAAAGACATTCTCATGTAAATAACAAGTGAAGGAATAGGAAAGCCTATTGGTGCAGTTAATCAAATCTGTGGTCTAATTAACAAAAAAAAGAACAAACCAGAATTTCCTTCCAGTCATTTTACATCCAAAGTCCAGAGTAGTAACTGCTCATCCACACAAAACTGAGGTAGGGACTACCTCAGTAGCAAACAACACTCTCCTGATTCCTGGTCAGGCATCCTTTCCACATATGCCAGTGTCTGATATTTAATTTAGCATTTTTTTTAATAAAAGCATTCTATTTTTCTTAATAGATGTGCCAGGTGGTACTGACTTCTCAAGGAGTTATAATAGTCACAAGATAGCCTTACTCACATGAAATGTAAAGTGTGGAAGAGAGAAAAATATAAGCAGAAAAGAAATTTGGGTTTGAAACTTTCAACTTACTGCCTGTATTCTTTTACTCCTTTTAAGGAAATGTGTAGTACTAATTGTCACATAGAATTTGGTATTATTTCATCCTCCATTTAAAATTTTGATGTTTTGAAGACACAAATTATTGTACATACCTAGATAATTGCTAATCTTCCTCAAAATTAGAACAAGGTTTAAAAAACTTCATTCTACAATCATCCATAAATGTTTGCTATTAATTTACTCATCCATCCACTGTTTCAATAAACAATTGCTGAAGGCCTCTGATACACCAGGCACTGACAGTATTTTAGTAACATACATGTAAAATTAACTAGAGGACAATGAATGTTTTATTTCAAACTGTTTTATAATTCAAAATCAAATTTTCAGTGTAAAATTCTAAAGCATGATAAATGAAATGGAAAATAACCGTCACTTGTAGATGTTGCGAAGCAGAGTATTTGTTCAATAACACAATGAAGGAATGGCAAGCTGTGTTTCATGAAATATATATATATATATATGCCTGGAAGCCAGTTGCTTATTAATCTCTACTTTTTGCATAGTCTATTCAAACCACACTTTCTTTAGGTCGTATGGTGCCTGAGTACTCTGTTCCGCTTTGCTTGAATCTATTTCTGAATTCTACACTATTTTATACCATTATAAGTAGAATACACTGAATTCTCTTTGTATTCATCCTGCCATTGTAAAATGTAAGTTATTCTAAGCACAGAGGTTACATCTATTTTGTCTCTTTCCTGAAATTGCATAGCATAGTATTCGATGAAAATAAATATTTGCCAATCTATCAAAAATTCCAGGTACAGAGGAATTTTTTTTAAGATTTTTCCTAAAAGTGATCACAAAATTGATTCTGGAGTTGTCTGTTTTTGTCTTGTCCGGTGTATCCTTTAGATCATCTGACTAGTTTTTGTCTGTGGCATTTTCTTTTTTACCAAAGAAATCTTTTTTTTTAAATCTATTTATTTCTTCTGAGATTTTTTTCTAAATTTATTCCAATCCTTTTACATGTTGCATTTTCTAGGGCCTCCATTCTTATTCCCAGTTTGAGAAATCTGTCCATATTTTGAATCATTTTTAGCTGACACTCATCAGACTTCAGTCTAAAATTGCATTTTTGCAAATGATATAATTGCTATTTCTTTAACTGCAGGGAACTACATAACTGTTTCAATGCACCTTTGTATTGCCTAAAACTTTATGCTAAGTATTTCCATTTGAAATTCCCCTAATTTTAGCCACACTCCAGTGTGTTTTCTACTGTGATATGGTATATCATTTTGCTAACATAAATAATATAAACAGAAACAACTAGATAAAGTAAAACAACACATTAGTGATTACATCTAAAATTCAGTGTGGTTAAATTGGGTTCTGATTATAAAAAGAATACTGCCCAAGAATTATGTTGCCTCATATACAGCAGTTTTAATGAATGATTATTGGTGTCACCATCTTGGAATAATATTTAGTTTCCTTAATTAAAATAAAATTTCACCATTTTGATGAAGGCTAGTGTGCATGCATATTTATAGTAGAATTTGTTTAAAATAGATTACTTTGTTTTCAAGTAAATGCAAAAGTTTTGCAAAAAGAAAAAAAATCTATGCTGATGATTAGATGTTGGCTATTCTTAAATCATGTATCAAGTACAATTATGTATTGAACATCTATTCTATGCCCAGTACCTGGTAAATGATAAGAGAGATACTAAATACTAATGTAACAGGCAAAGCTTATCACCATAAGAGTTCTAAAATTTAAATGGAAAAATAAGATGCCTTTGATGTGGTGGCTATCCCTTCATGCAGTATTTTTCATGCATCAAGTAAAATTAAATACTGTCTCTGTTTTTTTTCTAAATAATCCTGTATTTTAAAGGTTGACAAAAACAACTTTTAAAAGCTTGTGATTTGGAGTCCAAAAACAGAGGATTATACTTTTATATCTGTAATTCTCAACTGCTGCACTTATTTTTATGCCCATTTTAAAATACTTTCTAATGTCCAACTACTATCTTGACATGAAATGCACAAATAATATAATACATACTTATTAAACATATAATATAGGCTACCTATATACAAATGTTTGCATTGCAGAAAGCTACTGCTTGGGTAGCATCACAGAAGGAAGATACAATGTTGATTGCCCTGAGAAGTAGAATCACTAGAAATAAACAGTTGCAAATAAAGGCTATAATATGAGTATGTTAGTAGTGACTTAAGTACCAAGTGGTACAGTCATTAATGATGCTGATTTTCATAACGGTTTACAATCTTTGGTGAAGTTTCCATCATAACGAAATATCATTTCTTCTTTTCCAGAATTGTTTAATTCCTAAAAAATTCAGTATGCACTAAAACCTTGCAATAATTGTTTATGTTCCTATAGTAAGCAAAGTCTAGCCTCAGCTAATTACAGGTTGCTCTTTCACCTCATTAATGTCCAGTGGGTCATTCAAATCATGCAACTGACAAGACAACTCTTACTGAGTAGTTCTTCAATGAATTAAATAATATCTGACATTGCTGGTCCCCAGTTATTGCTGTTACTCCAATTATTGTGAAAAGCAGAAATGTTTCCACAACTTTAGAAAATGCTCCTATTTGGACATTACTATCAACTTTGTTACTTCTGCCTTCCATGGTACAGCAAATCTTGGAAAATACTGTGGGATCAGTTCCAGACTATCACGACAAAGCAAATATCACAATAAAGCAAGTCACATGAATTTTTTGTTTCTCAGTGCATATGAAAGCTATGTTTACACTATACTGTAGTCTATTAAAGTTATGTTTACACTATACTATAGTCTATTAAGTATGCAATAGCATTATGTCTAAAAAACAATGTTCATACATTAACTAAAATACTTCACTAGTAAAAAAGTTAACCATCATCTGAGACTTTGGTGAGACTTTTTGCTGGGTGAAAGGTCTTGCCACAACATTGATGGCTGTAAGTAATCAGGAGAATGCTTACGAAGGTTGGGGCAGCGGTGGTCATTTCTTAAAATAAGACAACAATGAAGTTTGCTGCATCATTTGACTCATCCTTTCATGAAAGATTTCTATGTAGCTTCTATAGCATGAAAATGATGTTTGGTTGCATTTTACCCATAGCAGAACTTCTTTCAAAACTGGAGTCTTTCCTATCAAACCCTGCCCATGCTTTATTGAGTAAGTTTCTGGAATACTCTAAACCCTTTGTTGTCATTTCATCAATGTTCACAGCATCTTCACTAGGAGTAGATACCATCTCAAGAAACCACTTTCTTTGCTCAGAAAGCAATTCCTCATTCATTCAAGTTTTACCATGAGATTGCAGCAATTCAGTTACATCTTCAGGCTCCAATTCTAATTTGCTTGCTATTTCCACCATATCTCCAGTTACTTCCTCCACTGAAATCTTGAACCCCTCAAAGTCATCCGTGAAGATTGGAATCAACTTCTCCCAAAGTCATGATCATGTGAATAGTTTGACTGCCTCCCATGGATCATGAATGTTCTAAATGGCATCCAGAATGGTGAATCCTTTCCAGAAGGTTTTAAATTTACTTTGCCAGATCCATCTGAGAAATCACCATCTCTGGCAGTAATCGCCTTTGGACGTGTATTTCTTAAATAATAGGTCTTAAAAGTAAGAAATGCTAAATGATCTATGGCCTTCAGAATGGATGCTCTGCTAACAAGCACAAAAATGATATTTGTCTCATTGTACATCTCCATCAGCTCTCTCGGGTGGCCAGGTGCATTGTCCGTGACCAGTGATGTTTTGAAAGCAATCCACCTTTCTGAGCAGTAGGTCTCAATACAGTGCTGCTTCACCTTGTACTTTTAAGTTAAATCTCATGAGCTGACCTCTACTAGTTTCAATCTTTCCTTCTGCATCTTCCACACCTCTCAGTCTTCATAGAGCTGGAGTTAGGGCCTTCTTCTAGATTAGGTTTTGGCTTAAGGGAATGTTGTGGCTGGCTTGATCTTCTATCCAGCCCACTAAAACTTTCTCCATATCTTTATTAAAGCCATTGCACTTTCTTATCTTTCTTGTGTTCACTGGAGGAACACTTTTAATTTGCTTTAAGCATTTTTTTTCCTTGTTTTCACAACTTCGCCAACTGTTTGGTGCAAGTGACCTAGCTTTTGGCCTCTCTTAGTTGTCAACATGCCTTCCTCACTAAGCTGAATCTTTTCTAGCTTTTGATTAATGTGAGGGATGTGCTACTTTTCATTTCCCTTGAAAACTTAGGGGTCATTGTAGGGTTATTAATTGGTCTAATTTCAAAACTGTTGTGTCTCACATAGTAAGAAGGCCTGAGGAGAGGGAGAAAGACAGGAAATGGCCAGCCATTTTGTGGAAAAAAGACAACCATTTTGTGGAACAGTCAGGACAAACACATCACTTATTAAGTTTGCAGTCTTATTCGGGTATTGTTTGTGGCATCCAAAAATTACAATGGTAGTATCAGAGATCAGGGATCACAGATCACCATGACAAATGTAGCAATATAGTAATAATAATGAAAAGTTTGAAATATTGCATGAGAATTACCAAAATGTAACACGGAGGCATGAAGTGAGTACATACTACTGGAAAACTGGAGCCAAAAAACTTGCTTAAAGCTGGACTGCCTCAAACCTTCTGTGCTGGTTTGAAAGGATATCTGTGCACTAGAAAAGCCATGTTTTAATCCTAATCCCATTTTGTAAAGTCAACCATTTCTTCTAATCCCTATTTGGTATTGTATGTTTGAAACTGCAATTAGATCATCTCCCTGGAGATGTGACTCAATCAAGAGTAGTTGGTAAGTTGGTTTAGGTGGAGACATGTCTCCATCCATTCTAGGTGGGTCTTGATTACTTTACTGAAATCCTATAAAAAGAAGAAACAATTTGGAGAAAGAAGGAGATTCTGAGAGAGCAGAGAATGACATAGCCATGAGAAGCAGAGAGTCTACCAGCCAGGGTCTTTTGGAGATGAAGAAGAAAAATGCCTCCTGGGAAACTGGAGAGGAAGCTAGCAGATGACACTGTGTTTGCTATGTGCCTTTCCACTTGAGAGAGAAACCCTGAATTTCATTGGCCTTCTTGAATCAAGGTATCTTTCCCTGGATACCTTAGATTGGACATTTCTATGGACTTGCTTTAATTGGGACATTTCCACAGCCTAAAACCTGTTAACTTGCAACTTACTAAATTCCCTTTTTTAAAAACCGTTCCATTTCTGATATATAGCATTCTAACAGTGAGCAAGCTAGAACAGCTTCAATTTGTAAAGAAAAGAAAGAAAGAAAGAAAAGCAATATCTGTGAAATGCAATGAAGTGAAGTGCAATAAAATGAGTTATACTTGTACTTGAAAAGTTATTTAACCCACCTGAAAATCAGTTCACACCTCTATGAAGGATTCCTATTGACATTTAGTGAGACTTCTTCTAATGGTGGTTTCCCAGAGATGGAAGGGTTTAAACATTGACAATAGTTTGGAAATTTTTGTGCAGACACAGATACTTTACTTTGAGGCACCACGTTTTTATATAGTCATTAAAAACTAAAAAAGCACATTAATTTGCTGTCCTATCTGAAAGGAATGAAAGGAAAACAACTTAAATATTTCATTTTCAGAAGTCAAATTTCAAGGAATTTAAGTATCATCAACCATTACTGACTACAGATTATGCATGAAGAGAAGATATCCACTAGTTCCAATATCAGAAGATACACTTATTATGGAAGTGACTTTTCAGTAGCATTGAATAAGGGAAAATTAACCAAGTTATAAAAGATTCAGGAGTCTTCTGCAATTTGAAGGGGTAGCTTTTATTTTTCTAGCCATTTTGGAGAAGAGAAAAAAGAAAAATGAATAAAATGTAGTTAGGCACATAAAATGTACTTAGGCACATACAATTTGGGCTGGCCTTCTATGTAAACTGATATAAAGAGGTGCATATTCATGAGAAAAAGTGAGTGCATTTATAAAAAGGGGCTCTGTGTGTTTATATGTACATGAGGGTCTGGAAAGTTATATGCCACATCACTGATAATAGTAAGAATCTTCAGGGTGCAGTATAGGACTGGATAATTTTAAAGGAGATCTTACGTCTTTTACTCTATATACTTTTTATTTTTGAATCTTTGAATTATTTGTATAATTTTTTGTCTTAAAAATAAAACCAGGGGGCGGGCCGCGGTGGCTCAGCGGGCAAAGTGCTTGCCTGCTATGCCGGAGGACCTCGGTTCGATTCCCGGCCCCAGCCCATGTAACGAAAACGGAGAAACAAAATACAATAAAACAAGAAAATGTTTAAAAGATGTTTCCCTTCCTTCCTTCTATCCTTCCTTCCTTCTCTCTGTCTTTCATCCTTCCTTCCTTCTCTCTGTCTTTCCTTTAAAAAAAAAAAAAAAAAAAAAAAAAAAAAAAATAAAACCAGAAGCAATATAATATTTTAAAGGAAGTATACTTAGGAGCAGCCCTAGTTCTATATACGGTATCATGAGCTTCCATAAAGGTTTACCATGAGATTCACATCTTGTATCAATTCAAAGCTATGTTTCTGTTTTTTTTTTTTTTTTTTTTTTTATTCTGCTGTTTTTGCTGAATGGTGACAGTAGATAAGGGTATGGGAGAAAATAAAGAATTCAATCCCATGGTTCTATAACTCAGACTGTGGCCAGTTTATATAAAGAGATGATTTTTCATTGTCTCTTAGAAAATTGGTCTGTAGAAATGACTCAGGTCAAATTTACTTTTGATTTTTATTCTTTTTGGAATGATTTTTCTATTCAGAGTTTGTACAGTAGTATAGTGGCAGAAGGCTAAAAATAGGATTTATAAGTAAATTTTCTAAAATTGTTACAAAATATTTTGCAATGACTCAGAGTTCTTTCCTATTCATTCTTTTATTTCATTTACCTTCAATCATTGACTGGGCACTACTATTGGCCAAACCATGATACGTGTGCAGGATTAGTCAACAAAATAGTTTTCAATGAATATTTAGAAAAAAATTTTTAAAGAGTTTTATTCACACATCATACAATCCTTCCTAAGTTTATAATCAATGGCTCTAGTTAAAATTGCATAGTTATTTATTCACCACTATAGCCAATACAATGTTCTCATTTCTTCTTCAGAAGAAAAATTCCATATATATCTCCTTTTCATTGACATTTAGCTTTGGTATAGTGCCTTTAATACAATTAATGAAAGAATGTTACAATGCTACTGTTAACTATAAACTTTAGTTTACATGAATTGAATTTTTTCCCATATAGCACCCTATAATTAGTACCTGTAATAGTGATGTGCATTGGTTCTAGTTCATGTAAGAATTCTCTGATATTTATATAATTAACCACCATCATTGTCCACTCTGGGTTTCACTAAGTTATACACTCCCAGTTTTTTTCTTTAGCTTTCCCACAGATAACATTAATAACTCTAGCCTTTGTCTTTCGACCATACTCACACTCTGCTCTGTTATTTACACTTACAGTACTGTGCTACTGTCACAGTGTTGTGCTGTTCATTTCTGAACCTTTACAGTGAAACTTATTGAACATTCTGTACTTCATAATCATCAATTGCCCGACCTCTCTCCACTCTCTACATCCTTTAAGAACCTGTGTTCTCAAATTGAGCTCTCAGAATTAGTTTATTATAGTTAGTTCATATTAGTGAGACCATACAATATTTGTCCTTCTGTTTCTCGCTTATGTTGCTGAACATAATGTCCTCAAGGTTCATCCACGTGGTAGAATGTATCGTGACTTCATTCCTTCTTACAACTGCATAATATTCTATCATATGTATATACAGCAGTTTGTTTATCTATCCGTCAGTTGATGGACATTTGATCAGCTCTTGATGATCATGAATAATGCCACTATAAACATCAATGTGCAAATGTCTGTTCATGTCCCTGCATTCAGTTCTTTCTAGTTTATACCTAGTAATGGAATTGCTGAATCATGTGGCAGTTCTATAATTAGCTCCCTGAAGAACCACGAAACTACCTTCCCACCAACAGTGAAAGGGTACCTCTGTCTCCACATCCTCTCCAGCTCTTGTAGTTTTTCTGTTTTTTTTTGATAATGGTCATTCTAGTATATGGGAGATGGCATCTCATTGTGGTTTGAATTTGCATTTCTCCAATACCTAGTGAAGTTGATCAGCTTTTCATATGCTTTTGAGCCACTTGTATTTCTTCTTTAGAAAAGTTTCTATCCAAATTTGCGCATTTTAAATTGGGTTATTTGCTTTTGGTTGTTGAGTTGTAGCATCTCTATATATTCTGGATATTAAATCTTTATCAGATATGTAGTTTCAAAATTTTGTCTCCAATTGCGTAGGCTGTGTTTTGACTTTCCTGAAAAGTCCTTTGAAGGAGAAAAGTACTCAATTTTTAGGAGATCCCATTTATCTATTTCTTCTTTCATTGCTTGTGTTTTGAGTTTAAGATCTAGGAAATCACCTCCTACCACAAGATCTTTAAGATATTCCCCTACATTTTCTTCTAAGAGTTTTATGGTCTTAGCTTTGGTGAATTTTCAATGAATATTTGAATAATATTGAGACCCTCTTGGATCTCAAACATAGTTTGAATTGGTATCTTTAAGAAACTTGTAAATAGTTTATTTTAGTTAGTGAAAATTGAAATTTGCATGTGAAGCAAAATCAGATACCTATATGTCAAAGAACTTTGATGTTAATATATAATTATATAACACTTTTGCATTATATAGTCAATGTTTGCATAAAATGCATATTTATTGAAATTGCTTTTGTGTTCAAAGAAATTTCTCACATTGAAATTCAGTTTTTCATGATGCTATACTGCATTCTACATCTTGCAAAATACCTCATGCATATTGGATTTAAGTTGATAAGAATACATTTCTTTTTAAAAAGGTAATCATAAGCCAAAGAAATATTTTGCTTAAGCAAAGAGTCACATCATCAGAAAAAAATTTAAATTATATATAATGTAGGAATGTTTATTGGATGCATATATTTTGATTAATATTTTTGAATTATTTTATCTCACATTTACATAATTATACATCAATATGATAAAATTTCTATGAGTTGAAGCAAAAGAATGTAATGAAATTAATTTTCTCTGCCATGTCCAGCTACCACTTATGTCTCTAGAGGAAATGACTTAAAAATTCCTTTGCAGCTTTCTAGAAATTAGTTATGTGCATATGCCAGCAATAATGTGTATATATACTTATATGCGTATGAACGCCACAAATATATCAATATAAACATATTTATGCATATACATATGGGCATGTCATGAATAGTCATATGGAACAGTTCCCAAAAACGTTTGTTCTGTGGAAACCACAAGATGAAGAATCACTCTGTATTTGTGTTTGGGGAAAGGGTCATTAGATACATGTGTAAGTATTCTGTGTGTGTGTGTGTATGTGTGTGTATGTAAGTGTATGTAATCCTTTTTTATGGCTTTACCTTATTTGCTGTATCATCATATAAATTTTTATGATTTACTTATTAAGTCTTCCCCAATAAATGGACTTTTCAATTGATTTATTTGGCTATTTTAACAAGGCTATTTGTCATATCTTTTATGTATGTATACATAGGAAAAATTTTAGAAGTTCAATTGCTGGGTCAAATAACTTCTATATTTTTAGTCTTGAGAGAGATTTCAAAATTAGCAAAGATTTACAACAAAATAGCCCTTCCATCAATAGTGAATGAGAACCTCTTTCTTAAAATCCCCATCAAAACTGTATTTTGAACTGTTGGCCATTGATATTTTAAATACATTATTTTCATATTAAAAAATTTAACCCTTTTGAAAAAATGATCAACCATCTCTCTAGTATATCTTTTAAAACATTTTCAGTTGATTCTCTTTGATGATCTTATTACACAAACCAATTATGTTTAAATGGTGTTCTTTTGAGTTCTTTTAAATTTTGTACCATAGATTTATGTCCTTTCCATGTCAGTATTTATGGGTCTTGCCCTCTTCATCAATATCATAAGACCGATGTTCATTCTTTCTTTGCTTTGATATTAGGGAACTTAGAATTAAATTTCCAGACTTTAGTGTTAGTAGGTGCAAAACTTTATGGTGTGCATTTCTACATACCAACTTCCATTATAACTTTGATATTTTATAATACTTCCTTTTACTTTACCTTTATTTCTATATTTATGCATAGAGAAATGTAATGAATTAATATATATTCTTTTAAATATATATAGTGAAGAAATATATGTATTTCAAGTATATGCTTTTAGATATACACTTTTTGTGTATGTGTCTCTGTGTGTTTGTGTGTATATATATATATTTATTTACATATATACAACTGTTGACAGCTGTTTCAGCTCAGTTGTCAAATGTGTGAAAGTAAATTTAAAATAATTTTACAATTTTGATGAGAATAATCACTATATTGTTAAATATTTTATTAATTTATGAGCCTATATGAAATAGTTTAAGAACTCATAAAGTTAGACAGTAATATTAGTTTTAGAGATACCACAATTTTCAAAAAATGTTTAACATATTGACTGCTATATGCATTTTGACAATATGTAAAAGGTCTTTTTCAATATCCCAGTTGTTTTTAACTTGTTTTTAAAAGGCAGTATATTTAAATTATTCTAAAATAATCAGTTAAGTAATTGTGAGAGTCCTTACCAAAGCAGTAAGAAGGGGGATTTAGAAGATGATTAGTTGATTAATGTATGCACCATATAAGACTGACTAAAACAGGACAGCATCAGTCAATACCATAGTGTTTTGCATTACTGAAGAGAACATCGAATGTAATTTAGTTCTAAGGTGACAGTGCATCCTCCACCCCAAAATATCTTAGGCTGATCAAGAGCTGCTGACTGCATATTTATCCATTTATGGAAACTTTCAAACATAAAGTTTCTTACATGTACTTCAACTTTGTTAGAATATGTATTTACTATTTTAATTCTTTGTAAGAAAACACAATGTAGATTCAGACAAAACATCCTTTCATTTAATTTCAAGAATTAGATCTTGAATAATGAGAATGTCTTTTTGATCCTTGAAAAGTCTTGTGAATGAGGACAGATTGTTTGAATGGTCTCATTTGTAGTCAAATATTTGCAGGTAATTGTCGGAAATCTCAATCGAGTATTAAGGCCACAAGAGTTTGCATAAGTGGTTCAATCTCCAGGAGTTGGAAGTAAATACTAACTCCTTGATGGGATAATGTGGGTATAAAATGATAGGAGAGTGATTATATACAATGTGACTCTGCAGGGCTCCCCAAACTCCTGTTGACTTAGAGATGGAAAGTAAAATGAGTGAATCAAGCTGGGACTTTCATATTGTATCTTCCTGGAGGCAGGCAATCTTTGGCAATTAGCATTCAGCATTCTGAATGGTTTGAATCTAAGTGTGCACTAAGGTCAACTGGATTTATTCTTAGGCAGCATGCCCCAGTAGGAGATGGACAGTGGAAGGAGTCTAGACATCAGAGCCTGCCGCGCTCTCTGACACTAAATCCAGGAGTATTTGGGCAAGAACTCAGCTCCCTCAAAACTTAGAAGGCTCCTCTAGAAGAAAATAAGGCTGCCTAGGCAAGATTATTTCAGGACATTGAATATCTAGCTGATGGTACAATTTATTATATTTATTTTTAAAAATAATGTGCGAGGTACGTTCAAAAGTGTTTTTCTTTCTATGTAACATGATGTGCTGGAAAGAGAACAGTCTTGGAAGTCAGCCGAGTTGGGTGTGGATATTGCCTATGTTCTTTATGAGCTCTGAGGCTTTTGAATAATTCTTTGTGCCCATTTTAATGGGGAATAGGACACTGGGTTGCGTGAGAATTTAAGAGAAAATATAAGGTAAAGAGAGTTGGTTTCAGCTCTCAAGGCTGTCAAGCCAGGTAATCAGGTGATAACATTTGAGTTCCATGTAGCGTGAATAGACTGTGGGGTGCTCCTGTATCAAATTACAGATTAACTCACTCTCTCAAATGTGGTCTTTGGTTGTCTGGGATTACACAGCTCGTCTGTGGCAGAGATGGGATCCAAACGCAGCTCACCTGGTCTCTACACTATAATCACTGAACCCAGGCAGCCTGAGAGCCAGGGTATAAAATAGAACTTTACTACCTATTAAGGGTCTTTCATATGTTAGGTAATAAGAAGAACTCTTGGGGTAACTCTGGAACCCAGAGAGACTGCACAAACAGATAGCCAGAAAAAATGAAATAAAAACCTTTATATTCTCTTCAAAAGATCTACTGAAATATTAGTACATATATTTAAAAAGTTATGAATATACCTATATGACTGGTAAAGGAAATATTGAGAGGAAAATTTCCAAGTTCATTTACTTTCTTTTTGTGAATAGTGTCTTGTGCAATTTAATCATTACTAGAAAGCGTGGTTCAATTCTATATTGTTTACTGCTTGAGTTTCTAAGCATACCTTATTATATATCTTTTAAAAATAATTTAGATTTTTCCCTCACACTATACCCTCATAATCAAGTCTCTTGAAAGAAAGTTTATCTTCTCAAATATCTTAGCTCATAAACAGCTTTTCTGTTTGAGATTTTGGACAGTCATTTATTTTGGAATGCTATGAGACAGTGAGGATTTGTTTTGTTTTGTTCTATTGTTTTCCATTTATAAGATAAAACGCCTAAAATAATTATTTTGGATAGAAAACATTGTATTATTTTTTCTTTAATTAGCCTGACATAGAATGTCCTGTTGAATTACCTTAAGGACAGAGTACTGGGTTTCCCCTGGGAGTATAATGAGCCAGGGTCATCCTGAAAAGCTAAATATGAACCTGGAGAAGCACAATTTCATGTGCGTACCTAGACTCAAATATCATGATTTATTCAATAAACCAGGCAGTTGAGCTCTGAAAGCCAGAGATGTTGACTATCATTTCACACTGATAAAAGAAATCAAAATGCAAGGTAGATTTTAAAAACATCATTATTCAAATAAGAACTAATTTTCTCCTACACTAAGATGATGCTATGCATGAGAAACCTTAAACATCACCAAAAGCCAATTTCTGTAAGATTATGAGATTCTGAAATCTAATTATCTCAATTTCTGCTACTTCTATTCCTTATCTTGATGAATATAGTTAGCTCAACCGGATATGTTAGTTTAAGATTTGGAACTAGGAATTATAAGATTCATGGACGATTTCAATTTGAGTTTATATTTTATTAAGCTGCTGTATAATGTTAATTCAATATGTTTTGCGTGCTAATAAAAAAATGGAATGGTGAACGATGATGTGTAAGCCTAGACACTAGCAATTTGGACTTTGGTTAAAATTTCAATTGTTTTCAATTGAAACTGCATCTGAGGATTTACTTTAATTCCACAGCCTCATGATTTGCATCACTTTTGAGATGCACTGTGAAAGCACACTCTCTGCCCTGATGAGTGTTTGAATGTTCTGGCCACAACATTAGTATCATGTAGTGCGGTTTAGTTGTCAAATATGTGCTAGCTACGTGATCAAGATATCTCTTCTCCCAGCAGACATACACGTCTGCCTGCCTATCAATAACATCTGCAGTTTCGTCACTGGAAATCAGATTTATGCATTATCTCCTACTAAAACATCAGTCATTTCTACTTTTCAGTGAGTAGCTACTACAATTATTTCTAGATTTTGATGAATGAGGCTGAAGGGTTCAGTGTTTCAGCTGGAGAGTGAGATAGCAATGGGAGAAAGCCCTGAAATTTGAAGCAGGTCAGAACGAAGATTTCATATTGCCTGGGCAAATAATTCAAAAGCAAAGTTAGATTTTCTCGGGAAGTTCGTGATCAAATTATCAAATCTATGTAAACTCTGAGCCCTCTTCATGATGATTGCCCTCAAGGAATTATCACATACCTTAACGTATAAGTTTTTCTGTGATAATTACAACAAAGCCTCACTATTTCATAATCCTGTGTTGTATGTATCCTATAATAATCATGTCAAAATTAGTTCTGAGTCAATCATTTGTGGACACAAAGGTAAATTAAGTTATTGGCAAAAGGCTAGACTTTTTTCAAAGTTTATTTTTCCGAAGATCAGAGTGACTGATACGTTTGTATATAAATTAACTTTTGGTGTTTGAGTCATATAATCTCTTTTTGAATAATAATAATACTATTTTTTGAATCATTGCTCCTCATTTCTAGCACTTCCTGTTAATTGGTTACCTCTCTATACCACCACGCATTATATGGAAAGATGCCTAAATTAGACTTTCATTTAACAATATTGACTTCTTAAATTTTTCTACACACAAATGTAAATAGTAATGATTAGATTACATAACATTTTCTATGAGAAATTTTTGGTTTTGATATCTATTGTCATTTTTTGGCATACAAAGTCATCTGATGGCAACTGATGCCATTTTCTTGGTGAAATTATAAATTGCTAAGAGGCTTACATCATTCCTGCCCATGTAGTGCAGAGCCACTGTGGAATGGATGAGCCTGTGCCAGCGGGGTGGAAACAGGCGAAAGAGGAGCCACGCAGAAGAGTGGAGAAGAGTAGATCATATTAAGTCCAAACATAAGGTTCAAAATTAGCTACGTGTTGTCAGGGGCTCTGAGAGCGTTTGTCACCCTTCTCTATACCTGAGCAGTCAGTTGGCAAGCAATTCGGATTAGTCAGACTTCTTTCAAGTTCTTTCTCCATCTATATTTAATGAAAATGTTTGATGTGCTTAAGGACAATGTCATGAATTCATGTCTTTTTGTTTTTGTGTGTTGAGGGTCCTTCTTAAATTCATAGTCACAGAGTTTTGGTGAATTTCCTTTTGGTGCTGCTTGTTTACCTTTGTTTTAGAAGGTGCAGGGAAGTCAGTGATGGGGTTCATAAGGATATGGTTGTGTTGTGAAAGTGCATTTTTGCTGCCAAATATGCAAATTTTAAATATCCCTATATCCAGATATTTAAAATTCCTTGTTCTTAGTTGCAAATGGATTGAAGCTGTTTATTCTGATGTGAAGAGAAAAAAAGTAATCAATTCCTGGACCCTACAGTCAAAAGACATGTTATAAATATTTTTGTTTGTTTTGTCATAACTCCTTTCTTATACTCCCAATTTTTGTAATATTGCTAAAGAAATATTTCTTTACTCAAGTGCTTTATGTGTCAATTTCCCCAGATAGTCTAAAGTTTTATCATGTGAAAGAAGGAAGTAAATTTATGCAAATCTTAAACTCCAGTTATAAATTTATAAGGATACAGGGAATCAGTAGACATTTTCAATCAAAAGAAGAGCATTTTATATATTCATATATCAGGCGAATGATTATAAATGAGAAAGTTTTAGCTTTTTCAGAATAGGGTGCAGCGGGCATTAAAAAAATGAGACACATTCCTCACCTTTTAACAAAATAAAGCAAAGAGAACAGAATTGGCTTTATTAGTTTTTCTTTTACTATTTTAAACATGCTGCACATCAGCAGTTACTCTTCTATTGTACTTTGGGCAGGATTCATTACTGCCAGGGGAGGCACTGAATGGCAAGGTGAATTTGATTGGGACTCGGATTTCTTCTTCCCTGAACTTGCTTAGTAGCCAACATTTTAAGCACTCATAAAATTGCCTTAAATGTGTTCCTTATTCCTGGGTCTATACTTTATTCATTTGCTATTTTTACATACTGATTTCCTTTAAACAATTTGATTAGTTGTCTGTACCATTGTGCTAATGATACCCAAATTCATTTTTAGTTTTCCATAAATAACCAAAATTATTTTTTTGGCCAGGATGTTTTCATGTTGTCCATGGCCCCAGTTTGAAATTCTTGCAGAGTTTTTAGCTGTTAAAAACATGGGTTCTGAAGAGAATCCCTGGCTTTGGGTCCTGGCTGACACTCATAAGTGTAGTTTATGAGCTGGTTCTTATCTATGTGGTATTAGATAAGCTATCGGTTTTCTCACCTGTAAAATGGGTTACTGTTCATTTCTTACTCAGAAGCGTTCTTTTATGGATGATATGAGAATATGACAAATATGAATTTATAGTAGTGACTGGCAGTAAGTGAATATTCCATGTGTTGGCTAGTATGAGAGTTTGCTGTGTGTATTTGTGGTTTCTCTTTATTAAACCATGATACCAAAAATTCAAATCAATATGAAAAGCTTTCTGAAAAAATAATGATCACTTACTTCAGAGTCAGGAAACAAAATATTACAACACTCCTTTGACTACGTCATTTAACCTCTTCTAGTCTCAGTGTTCTCATCTGAGAAATGAGAGCTACAATAAAGAAAAAATGAAGAGTCTCTAGTGTGAGTTTATTATTCTCCAAGAAGCCATTTGATATCATTTTAAATTCACTTTTTCAAGATTAAAAAATAATCATGAATGCTTTTATAATCAATATGCTGTAACAATAATTTCTTTCATATAATAAATGAATATTTTTCCAATAGCTAATATTTCTGGATTCTAGTCACGACCTTGTCTATTCTAGTCTGTGAACTTTACCAAACCTCTTCAAGTATTTTTACAGGTCTACTGAGAACACACTGACAAATATAAAGAAGTGTATAAATGTGGATTATCTTTATGGCCTTTAAAGAAAACTGTATGCATTTAAACTAATTCCCTTTTACCCATTTGTTGCATAATATTCAAATATTTAAAAATTATATGCAAATTCTACTAATTCCAACCAAGGAAATACCAGGGCTGATTTTCCTCGTACCTTCTTTTATACATGCATTTGATTAAGTCAGTACACATTTGTTGCATTTTTAATATATGTCAGACTTACTGAAAAAGCTTTGTTTAAAAATTGTTAGAGTAGGAGATTCTTCATTTCTATTGTCAGGATGCACATAGTCTTCTATTTCTCTCCTCGCATCTTCTCCTCCTTTCCAGTGAGCCTCCACTTTTTCATGGTGCCAAATCGCCAAAGAAAGTGTTTGGTATGGAGGCTGAGGTGGGATCTTGCAGTTAGGAGTTATAAAATGTCAGTGAATGATTTTTAAATTATTTGAGTTATTTCCTTAATGTTATTGGAACCATGGAAAAGGAGACCTGGGTCAGCCCTAGGGAATCAGTGCCTACCCCCTCCACGTGCCATGATGAGATAATTTTGGGCCTCATCTTATTTTTTTGTAACCATATTAGTTTAGTATTCATTGTACTAATCCTCTGATGAAAACAAAACAATGCTGTGAACTGTTCTAAAGTAACACAGGCTTTAAATAATATTAAACATGAAAACAAGTATATCTAGGAGAAAGCGGATTAAAAGAGATCTTGATATAAACATCCTACTAATGGAGTTTGCACTACAAAGATGATTTATGAGTCTTTCTCACTCAGGGTGAGATGGAGTCGATGACATAGGAGATTCAAGAGTGGAGAATAACATTGGAGTAAAGTACTTACAATTATATTTATGAGTGTAAATATATGGTTACTATTTTAATGTCATTTATAAAATGGTGCTGTTCTATTGTCATAATAAAATCAAATCAAGAGGATGTTATTTTATGCCTGGGGGCAAAATCTGGTTAGATTTTTGTTTCCAATCCAATAGTGTAACACAGACACTGTAATTATGAAATAACATTCTCAAAATAGCTCGTTCAATGCATTGATAGAAAAAGAGGATCAGTGCAATTAATTCTTGGCAAATTTGTGTAGAATGCAGTTTAGCAAAATTTATTTTTTTCCAGAGGCACTTCTGTTAGAGAGAAGTGTTTATAGCAGAAAGTGAAATCTCTTAGGAGGAAATTTTGATTTAGTGCAAACTAAGATATTCCAAATATACTAAATTACCATAACTAAATGAAATTCCTCTCAAGATTCTAGAAGGAAGTAAACTATGTAGTTACCATAATATAAGCAACGACACATTTGAATTAACAGCTTTTTTACGATGTGAGTATCTTAAGGAGGAACCCTATAAGCTAAAGCCAATTGCAATGGTTTAATTGCAATATTTTTTCTTGAAGAACCAAAATAGAAAATGTGCCATTAGAAAATGTCTCCTCCAAGTCTGTGTTCACTATGTAAGAAACTCCATGCAAAATTCCTAGGGGAAAATGTGGTACCCTACTTAGCAAAGAGGTAGTGCTGTAATAGAATTGTTGGACAAGAAAAGGCACATGTAGGCTATGGCATATTTTTGGGTACTTAGACTTGTGTGGTTGGAAAGGTGCAGTCAATTTTTTTTAACATTAATTTTTATGATTGAGAGATTCGACTTGATTTTTAATTCATTTGTTCTTTCTGGCTGATCCTGAAAAATCTGTCCCTTCTATCTGCATTTCCGTATTTCAGCTGGATAACAATCCCTGAGAGTTGAATATTAATATACCTGCCCTTTTTAAAGGCATATTTCAGTTAGCTTGTCATTTTTGTTACCTTCCAGGTCATCATTGGCTTGAGTCATGACTTCTGCCTAAAAAGCACAAAAGAACTGCCCCCTTAGATATAACTTAACTGAATGGGAAAGGCATTCTCAGTGAGTTCACGCGAGCATGGTTCTGATAGGAGGATATAATGGAAAATAGCGTGAGAAAGGGAGCTATTTCAACAAATATGTGTTGAATAGTTTTGATGGTCTCAGTACACAGAGATGAATCACAGTGCAAACAGTTTGCCTTCATGGGGCTTTGATAGCAGTGGCTTCAGCTTTTGAGGATCCAGCCGTCATCATAAGAGGCCACACTTCTGGTCACTCATCCCTTGCTCAGGTCTAGAATCTAAATTTGTTTTTTCTATCTCCTTCATCAGTACTAACCCAATATATCTGTAATGAATGAGTCCCATTATTTTGCAATTTTCTGATCCACAATGGAATCTATAAATCAAATAAACAAACTTTTTATTTTTAGCAATTGCTATGAGGAATTCGCCTAGAGCCAAACTCATCCACTGTTTAAAAAACATTTTGATGTGAAGGGAGGTGGTTCTTTCTTCATCCAAGAAAAACTATAGTTTGTATATATGCATGTATGTATGTGTAGATACAGAAGGACAAACGGATAGACATCTATTATCCAGAGAAATTAGATTCCAAGGTAGTGTAATAAGTCTACTTGAAGTGTCTTGATATTTTAAAAATATAACCAAATAAAGATATTCTTGTAAGAGAAGCATGATCCTCTTAGAGGGAGAATACGTGTCTGACTCTCCTGCTAGAACTCCTGATAAGAACTTTGATTGATTATGCCATATTACTCAGCTGTGTTTTTCCCAAAATTGTCAATTCTTGTTTTCAAGAGCTCTTTCCAATTATATGCATATCAGTCTTCACAAATAGGGAAAGATCCCTAAAATTTATGAAGTATATATATTGCTTAAAGCAACTTGAACCCATGTACATTGCTTTTAAAAAATTCATGAGGAGATTTCCTAGTTTATGATAGGAAAAATACATGATTTATATATTTAAAGATACATAAACATAAACATACAAATCTACTGCATAAACATTCTATTCTGGAAATTAGTTGAGCAGCCATTTCAAAATGGTACAAGCAAATAATTTAGGCATTCATTCTGCATTACAACTTAAAAGTCAGATAAGCTACCTAGAATTGCTTTTAATTCTTAGTAAGTACAAGATGATATACAAAAATGCCTGGACTCTAGATGAGAGCAAATGTCTCACTACAAGATATCCCTGTTTTTCTTTATATAAATTTGGTTATTCTTCTAGTGCTATTATGTTTGTAAATTGTGGTTAAATGAATGGAGTAAAAGTGAACATGAAATCTCTAATGCTTTTGTAAGAAAGTTGAATTTTACAAAATTTTTACCTGTAGACTTGACTCGGGCTACTAATAATTACAACCAAGGGTTGCTAGGAACTCAATTTTGGGCTATGTTAAAGAAATAAAACCAGGTGATGAAATCACTTTCTTTTCTATGAAATCAAGCAAGTCTGAAATAGATGGGTGCATGAATATATTACATGCAAACTTGAAACTGTCTAATGTAAAAACAAGACATTGTAACTTAATTTCTTAACAATGGTAGCAATGAAAATCTTCAAGTAGAATAGCTATTTGAAGTATCTTGTCTGCTAGGCCAATCAAATGACATGTTAAGTAATCTGAAATAAATTGACAGCCTGAAGTTTAAGGGAAATGTAAAGTTTTTTAACATAGTCTGTGCCCAACAGAGGGTAACTTTAGGATGATCCCTATGTTTGAAAGCTAACACATTTTTTTAGAAACAGAATTATACAGTAACTTAAATACATATGTGTATACATTCTATACCTTGATCAACCATCAATGCTCAACATTGATACTGCTAGTGGATTAATATCTTTTGTGTTGTTAGAAAACAGTGAATATTGAGCAGAACAGAAAAGCAAATAAATGTAACAGGGAATTTTTTCAAAGGCCAAAATTTAAGATGTGGAAAAATACGCAACTCTTTAAAAATGAAATTTGCAGTTAATTTATACCTTGACTTCCTTTCCACATGATAACAGAAATTTTTATGACATGAAGTCTAGGTAAACTCAATTGCTCAGGGTGGTTGTTTATTTGCTCTTTTAAATTCAGTCTTTTCAGAACTTTACCTGCTTGTGCCCTTCTTCCCTGGATGCTATCTATGGTCCAGATAGCTCCAGTGACCTCAGAGCAACAGGGCTGAAGAGGCATCCAGGACTGCATCAGCCTCTCTATTTTCCTATTACAATTTGTTATAACTCATCCCATCTGGTCTCATCCCTCCTGGTACCTGTTCGCAAAATTCAGCTAGTCTGCATTACTTATTTGATCTCATGTAGGCAGATCCCACCTCTTTCACTCCTTACAGGCAAAAGAGTCTTGGTTATTCTTGCATGCTGTTTTGGGATCACAGAAATAACTAAGGTTAGACATACCCCATTGTATTGCTCTGTATATTCCAATGTTGCAACACTGTGCTGCAGGAGAGATTATCTCTGAGGCTTGCCTACCTCTCAGGACTTTGCCTGGAAATAAGCTGCAGTCGTCTCACTTCTCAGATCTCCCAACATATCTGGGGTTCTTCTGTTGACATAGCCAACGCCATTCAGTCCTACCCAGGGATATGACAGTCTCCAAGATAATTTCTTAATGCCCAAGTTATTTGCATCCCTATATCAGGCATTTATTGAGTCTCCAGGGAAGGAAAGATAATTTTCTTTCAATTTACTGTGTATAGTATGAACATAAGCTTGATAATTGAAAAAAATAAAGCTGTTGATGCTATGAGTTTCACAACCCTGTTTTGGAACTCAAAAGCCATACACATAATTCTTCGTCTATAGATAATTTCTTCGTATATAGAGACAGGCCTGTCAGGGAAATAATGGGAAATAAAACTAATGATTAAAATTGTGAATAAAATTAATATCATTATTTTATCCCATTGAATAAGCAACCTTAAAATAGCAGTGATAAAATCCCTAACTTGAAAGGTAAATGAGTTAAATTCTAAGTGTGGGCCATGACATTACATGTACAACTTTGGACAAATCATATAATCTCTAAAATCATAATTTTTCTTCTCCATAATATGAGAATTTAAAATATATGATATGTACTGCTATGTAATGCTTTCTCCAACTTTAAATTTCTGTGACTGTAATAAAGAACAGCTTTCTATACTTCCAATCAAACTGGGAAAAATTATAATACATGCTAGAGTGACTTTTATAAAATAATTAAGCAGATATTTTACAGTGAAAATATGGGAGCAGTAACTGGAAAAATAAAATTTCTGAATTCATAAATAATATATTTAATTTCAAGCAGTTAACTTTCTGATTATCCAACACATAGATATGCCACCCAGAAATTAATCTCAGTTTTTCTACAACATCTATAGGTGCCCATAACATTGTTGTCTCTATTACAAAATAATTATTTTTATTTATGGGAAGTTTTTCTCCATTTAATACATTATATAATCCTGTGATCTGAAAAACACATTTCTTTATAAAAAATCTTTGAGGACTTTCATATTAGATTTTTGGACTATGGCTAATTTTCTGAATTGAAGAGACTTAATTGCAGAGATTACTGTTGCCAATGCATTTTCTAAAACACTGAAAAGTAAGTTATGGAGCACCATGGATGTCCCATTTTGTTGAAATTTAGACGGTTACAGGGAACTTTATGTATCACTCTAATGCCATCCTACCCCTGCCACTAAGTCTTGATGGTAGAAGTTAAAAGAAGCAGCTGCAAAGATTATCCAGATTTACTCACTTCCAGAGTATTTCTATTTATTATTTTCTGCTCTTCACATAAGACTATGCATTTTTTGAATACAAAAAACATGTTAATTTAAAAATATATATTTTAGTAGGTATTCAGCAAATGTTTTGAATGAAAGAAAAAATGTTTTTACTCACCCAATATTGTACTTCAAACTAAACAGATGGCACAGATTCAGGCTCAAATAAAACAACTATAGAGATGATAAATATTTGAAAAATAATAAATACAAATGGATAATTCTTTAAAGCCTCATATTTTATTCTATGTGTGGAAACTCTTTCAGGTAATATTTACTGGGACCAATTCCTGAACATAATAGACAGAGATGGATGCTAAAAATATCTAAGCAAATTATTAGTTGAGAGTAAGAGAGCAAATTGTCTTGTTGCATTTTTATTTCTCAAGCTTGGAAGCATTCAAACAAGTTCTGGGCAGTGGCTTGCTGAGACTCTTTTTGAGGAAATAAATTTAATTGGTAGAATGTTGAACGTATTAATCTCTAAGATCATTGCCAACTTTTAGGGTATGATTCTACTCTATTCCTAATGTTACATCAAGCCTTTTTATAAGCTATATTGTGAAGCTATCCACACGGGCATACTTTAAAATGTGATGTTATCAAGTATTGGCTATTAACGTGAATTTGGCAACATTTGGCTTTACAAGGCTTTTCTTCAAGGTGGTTATATTCATCAGGAAAAGATCTAACTTGGTGATTTTTTTTCCAAACTTACTTAAAATATACACTTGACATTTTAATTAAATTGTTGTTAAAGATATTTGACATTTTAAAAATCATAAAAAACACATTATAAAGTATATTACAATGTGTAATGTACACCTCTGTTTAATGGAAATATAACTTCCTCACTGATTGCTCTGAAATGAACCACACTCACACTGATCTTGTTTCTGTTTAGCTTTCCATTGACTTTGCTACCACTTCTAGTATTCAAGATTATTACATCGCTATCAGTGATTTGGGTATCTTGAATGATCATGCAGTGCAAGATAATTTAGATCTATTTCTAAAAGCAATTCATCCTAGTATTTTCTTGAGAGATGGAAGAATAAACCTGTTCAATTCTGAAACCCATGTTTCTACCGAATGAACATGTACCTAGAATATAGAAGCGTTGGCCACAAATCGTTTCTACTTTACCTAACAATCATTCATCTTTGACAGGCATGCTCTGTCATTTACCTAGATTGCTGCATGTGAGAGGGGAATTGCTTTTCTTCCAGGAGAAAATACAGTAAACGAGATTTTGTAGGACAACGGGGATACAACTAGAGAGGCTTGTTTGGATCGACATTCAGTGTGCTATTTTTCTATTTTTTTTTTTTTTTTTACTGACATGAAATTGATTTCTTGTCACTATTCTCATACTCCATTCTTTTTCCTAACCATTCTCTTCTTCCTCCTGAAAATGATGCAACTCAGATGAAAACTTACTGCTTTGAATAAGGGAAATAGCCGTAGTTTCCTACAGTGGCAACCCAGATACAGATGTCAGGGGAGACCTAGCTTTGGGTAAAATGGACTCCTCTTGCAGCTCAGCTTTTAAGGTTAGCTAGCTGTCGCTCAAGTTGTCCAGAACATGTAGCAATGCCTGCTTGATCTGTTTAGGCAAAATTATGAAAGGAAATAAAGTATGAAGAGAATTGTGCATATTCGGGGCTAGATTTTCATTCTAGTTTTATTACATTGGTTAAATATATGATTTCTCAGAATTAATTTTTTGAGACCCAGTATATGAAGAAATAGGCTGTTCATATATTGGAGGTGATATAGGTCTATTATACAGAAATGGGGACAGATGGCTAATTTAATTTTCATTCTTGTGTTCATTGACTTACTACTTTAATAATACCCTGATTAATTATTATTTTAAAATAAAGTGACTTGGAAAGTTACAAAATAACAGATGTTAGCAAAATAAGAATTAGAAGGGATCCAAGTGTATGGAATCTGGAATGAAGATACTTACAACAATTTATAGGTTGCTTAGGTAAGACCAGAAATTCAGCTCTACATTTTCTGTTACCAGCATTAAGAGAGAAATTTGATCAGCTATACCATTAAGGGTGCTAAAATAAACCAGTTGCTTATAAGAAGCAGGTATTCTTCCAAGAAAGTCAGATCACCATGCTGTTTATCTTAAGGGTCCTCACGCAATGGATACTAAGTGCTGTATTAAATAGTTTTCTTAAGAGCATATTTCAAAAGACAACAAAGACTAAACCTCATGATGCCTTTACTGTAAGATTCTTCAGTCTCAGCTTGCATGATAGCATAATGACCATAAGCATTTCAATTGCAAATTTAGCCCTTGAACAATCTTCCTGATTCCCCTTTATCAAGGCTAGATGTCCTTCTTTTCATGCAAATATAAATAAGTCCATACCATTTCAGCGATGTGAAGGCAAATCACATGTGTATCTTTTGTTCACAATCATGCATGCTAAACTTCACAACCCTCCAAACAGTATTTGTATGACATTAATTTTAAAGCCCTTAATATTTTTGTTCTTTTTCCTGAACTAAAGTAGTTTGTTCATATATCTCTATAATCATGATTATTTATAAAGCTCTTAATTAAAAGAATATAAAATTCTGTTTATTTTAAAGCATGATCATTTATTTGGTATTTCCATTTATGCCAAGAGTTATTTAAAACTTCAAAACAGACTATTGCTAAATTAAATAATCTTCACCCTTTACTTGTATAATTCATTTTTAAACATGAGATGATAGTATTATTATACATTGTTTTTGGTTTTCTACTAATAAAATTATTTTAATTTTGATGAGTATCTTCTTGAGAAACTCTCAGCCCCTTCTCCCCCAGTCTAAATTTTTTATTAAACTTTTTTTTTTGAAACACTAGTAGATTCATATGAAGTTGCAAGAAATGATACAGAGAGATATTCTACACACGCCTTACCCAGTTTCCCCCAGTGGTAACATCTTGTAAAACTGTAATATAATATCACAACCAAAATTTTAATATTGATACAGTCAGTATACAGAACATTTTCTACCACCACAAAAATCCTTCAGGTTGTCCTTTAATAACTCATTCACCTCCTTCCTGTCCCACATTCTCTTCCATTCCTGGCAACCAATGATCTGTTCACCATTTCTTCAATTTTGTCATTTAAGCAATGTTATATAGATGGAATCATAGAGACCCTTTTGAGAGCTGGCTTTTTCAGTCAGCATAATTCTCTAGAGATTCATCCAGGTGCTTGATTTAATCATTGCAGCTGAGAAGTTTTATACGGTAAGGATGAACCGTAGTTTGTTAACCAGTCACCCCTTGAAGGACATGAGGGCTATTTCCAGTTTGGGGGCTATTGCAAACAAACCTGCTATAAACATTTGTATAGATTTTGTGTGAACATAAATCTTCATTTTCTATTCTGGGATAAATGCCCAGGCATATTTTTCTGGCTCATATGGAATCGGGTATGTTTGGCTTTTAAGACACTGCCAAATTGTTTTCCAGAATGACAATACTATTTTACATTCATTCTGATACCTATGTTGTAGTTTTAATGCGCATTTCTCTAATAGTTAACGATGTTAGGCACTATGTCATGTGCTTATTTGCCATACCATATATACTTTACAGTGGAATGATTCTTCATATGTTCTGTCCAATTTCTAATTGGATCATTAATTCTGTTAAAGTGGAGTTTTGAGAGTTCTTTGTATACTCTAGATGCTTATCCTTTGTCAGATATGAGGCTTACAAATACTTTTTCCCGGACTGTAGTGTGTCTTCTTCCTGAGAAAAAATTTTTAATTTTGATCAAATATAATTTGTTTCATTTTCATTTTATAGATCGTGCTTTTTGTTTCAAGTCTAAGACTCATTGCCTACCTCTAGATACCAAGGACTTTCTGTTTTTTTTTTTCTGGAATTTTCATAGTTTTACATTTTACATTTACATTCATGATCCACTTTCAGTTAATTTCTTTTTACATGGGCAGCCACCGGGAATTGAACCCGGGTCCTCTGGCATGGCAGGCAAGCATCCTTGCCTGCTGAGCCACCATGGCCCGCCCTCAGTTAATTTTTTTATAAGATGTGAAACTTAGCTCAAGTTTTATTTGTTTATTTGTTTGTTTTTGTCTCTGGACATCTGGTTACTCCAGCACCATTTGTTGGACAGACCATCTTTTTGCCATTGAATTACTTTTGTACTTTGAGGAAGTTCCCCTTCATTTATGCTTTTCTACGAGATTTTCTCATAATTCCTTTTTTTTTCCATTTTGTCAAATGCTTTTTATGAAGTAACTGTTATGATGATATGTTTTTTCTTTTTGGGCTTTTAATAAGGTGGACCACATTGATTGATTTTTGAAGACTGAATCAATCATACATCCCTAGTAAGCACTACCTATTAATGATGTATGATTCTTGTTAATGTATTTCATAATTGTAATCGCTAGTATTTTGTTAAGAATCTTTTTGCCTTTATGAGGGGAATTTGTTTGTTTCCTTCTTCTTCTTCTCCTTTCCTCCCTTCCCCTTCTCCCCCTTTTCCTCCTCTTTGCCTTCTTCTCTGTTCTCCTTTTGTGCTGCCCCTGTCTGGTTTTGGCTTCTGAGTAATACCAGTTTCATAAAATAAACTGCGACACGGTCTATCCTGTTCTAATTTCTGGAAGATATTATGTCTTATTTGTGTTAATTTAAATGTTTGATAGAATCCTCAGTAAAACCACCTGGGTTAGGAAATTTCTTTTTCTTTTTTTAATAGTTGCAGGGCTACTCAAGTTCTATTTCTGTTGGAGTAAGTTGTGGTAGTTTGTGTGTTTTTGTTTTTGTTTTCTTTTTTTGAGTAGTGGTCCATTTCATCCATGTTGTCAAATTCATGTGAGTGTAGGTTTTGGAATATTCCCTTATTGTCTTTTGATGTTTTCAGGATCTATAGTGATACCCTTTGTTTCATTCTTGATACTGATATATTGTGTCTTCTCATTTTTTTCCCTTATCAGAAGAACTATATGCTTGCCAGTTTTATTGATCATTTCAAAGTATCAGCTACTTGTTTTATTGATTTTCACTTTTTTTTTATTTCCAGTTTTCCTAATGTCTGCTCTTCTCTATTATTTCTTTCCTTCTGTTTCGTTAAGTTTTCCTAGGTTGTTTAGATTATGATGTGAGGCTCATCCTTTTTTATAATGTATGCATTTAGTGCTAGAGATTTCCCCTCTCAACACTGCTTTAGCCATGCTCCACACATTTTGACATGTTGTAATCTCATTCTCATTCATTTCAATGGGCTTTTCAAATTTCCCATGGGACTTTCTCTTCTGATTCATGAATTACCGAGTTGTCTTTAGTAGTTTAGTTGCTGTGTGTTTGGAGAATTTCCTGTCATTGTTCTCTTATTGATTTCTAGTTTGAGTCCATTGTTATCACAGAATACACTTTATATTATTTCAAGTCTTTAAATTGATTGAGGTTGGTTTCATGGCCCATAATGTGATATGTTTTATGGATACTTGACAAGAATGTTTATTCTGCTGTTGGATGGAGTATTCTAAAAATGTCTATTTGATCCTGTTTGATGGTGGTTTTGAGTTCTTCCATATCCTTGTAGATTTGCATTCTAGTTGTTTATTTGTTTTAGCAATTGTTGAAGGAGGCCTGTTGAAGCCTCCATCCATAATTGTAAATTCATCCATTTCTCCTTTCAGTTCTATCAGTTTTCATCTCATATATTTTGCAGCTCCATTGTTGGTTCACAGTAAATTTGAGATTGCTATGCCTTCCTGATGGATTGACCCATTTACCATTCATAATGGACTTCTCTGTCCCTGGTAATTGTTTTTGTTCTGAAATTGACTTTATCTGATATTAATAACACCATTCCCACTTTCATTCAAGTACAGTTTGCATGGTATATATTTTCTGTCCTTTTGGTTTCAACTTATATATATATATACTATTTGAAGTGTCTCTCTTGTATATATAGTTATTTTTTATTGGTTGCTCCTGGTATTGCATTTTATAGATGCGTTGTCTATCAGACTACTAGTTTCATCTTTTTACTAATTCCAGTGAAGTAAAGAAGTGAAGTATATTTCCCTTTACTCTCCCCCATATATAGAATAATTTTGTTAAATATTTCTTTCTACTTATAGAGATCTACATCAGACCACATTATAATTTTTCCTTCAACCATCAAATGTAATTTAGAAAATTAAAGAGGAAATGGAAAAAACATTATATTTAGTCATATTTTTGCCTACAGTGCTTTTTCTTCCTGAGATTTCAAGTTTCCTTCATGTTTAGAGAACTTTCTTTAGTCATTCTTTTAGGGTAATTCTCTTATATTTCCTTTATCACAGGCTATCTTGATATCCCCATCATTCCTGAAAAATATTTTTCATAAGTTTAAGATTCTGAGTTGACAGTTCTTTTCTTTCAGTACTTGTAAACTATAATGCCACTTCCTTCTGGCCTCCATGGTTTCTGAGGGTAAATTCCCTGTCATTCAAATTGTTTTCCCCATATAGATAAGGTAGATATTTAATTATAATGTGTCTTGGCTTAGATTTTTGGGCAGTTTATCTTGCTTGGGATTTGCTCAGCATTTTAAATCCATAAGTTTATGTTTTTTGTCAAATCTGGGAAGCTGTCAGTCATTATTTCTTTGAGTGCATTTTTAGCTCTCTTTTTCCTCTGTTTTTTACTTCAATGATACATATATCTTTTGTTAAGTACCTACCAGCCTGGTAATGTTTCAATCAATTTTTTTTTCAGGTCTGTTTTCTCTATGTTGTTTAGATTGAGGAATGACTATGGTTCTATCTTAGAGGTCACTGATTGAGGTAGTTAGATTCAGTTGTCAACTTGGCCAGGTGAAGGTACCTAGTTCTGTTGCTGAGGACATGAGCCAGTGATACGTGAACCTCATCTGTTGTTCATTACATCTGCAGTCAGCTAAGAGGCGTGCCTGCTGCAATGAATGATGTTTGATTTAATTGGCTGGTGCTTAAATGAGAGAGTTCAATGTAGCACAGCCAAAGCAGCTCAGCCCAGGTCTTTGGAGATGTACAAAGGAATCACCGTGGGGAAAGTTGTTGGAAACCAGAGACCTGGGGAGAAGTCCAGCAGAGATCACCCTGTGTCTTTCCACATAAGAAAGAACCTCAGTTGAAGGTTAGCTGCCTTTCCTGTGAAGAACTAATGAAATAAATACCCTTTTATTAAGAGTCAATCCATCTCTGGTGTGTTGCATTCCAGCAGCTAGCAAACTAGAACAGATTTTGGTACTGGAGAGTGGGGTGCTGCTGAGGTTTGCAAATACCAGATATGTTGGAATGTTTTTTTTGGATGGCTAAGGGGAAGATTTTGGAAGAACTGTGAAGAGAATGATGGAGAAGTCCTGGAGTGCTTAAAGAGACTGTCAGTGTAAACAGGACCACTGCCAATCTGGACAAAAGGGGACACAAAGGGATTAATTGGAGTTTGCAGAGTAAGAATCATGGAAGCTCGGGTCTGAAGCCAAGAAACCTCAGCCGGTAGACTGGACCCATCCATATACATGGAGTGGGTGAGTTTGCCCTGAGGACAGAGGATGAGTCTCCCATCTCATTCCAGTGGAAGAGTTCTGCAGCTTCAGGCCTTTGAGAAGGTACAGCACACTCCTTGGGGGCTGGGGAGGGCCTGGCCACCACCACATGGAGGGGTTGAGCATGTGCCCCAGAAATGGCAGAGAGCCCAGGTGTGGCCCTGATGCCTGGAGAGAGTGGAACTGAGAGAAAGGTGGTCTCCTCAATGTTCCTAGAGGTTGATTTGGAAAGAGGTGGGCCACTGCATAGGCCCTTGGAAAGGGTGGGACTGCCACTTTCTAAAGCCAAAGGATAAATTACTTTCAGATTTTGAAATCCAATGGTGTTTGCTGTGCAGATTTTCCTTCCAATTTCTCCCTATGGATCCTGTGACTGTCCTCCTTTGCATATTGGCACCAGATAACTTGTTTTGAGATTCATCAGTCCACAGCTAGAAGAGAATTTTTGCACCTTAATATTGTTTAAGTTGATGTGTGTAGTTGCCAAGTTGACAAGGGGTGGACATGTGGTAGTTAGATTCAGTTGTCAACTTGGCCAGGTTAAGGTACCTAGTTCTGTTGCTGTGGACATGAGCCAATGGAATGTGAACCTCATCTCTTTCTCATTACCTCTGAAGTCAGCTAAGATGTTTGCTTGTTGCAATGAATGATGTTTGACTTAACTGACTAGTGCTTAAATGAAAGAGTTCAATGCAGTACAGCCCAAGCAGCTCGGTATACCTCATCTCAGCATTCTCAGCTCAGCCCGGGCCTTTGGAGATGTAGAAAGAAATCACCCCAGGGAAAGTTTTTGGAACCCAGAGGCCTGGAGAGAAGGCCAGTAGAGAATACCCTGTGCCTTCCCACATAAGAAGAAACCTCAGTTGAAGGTTAGCTGCCTTTTCTCTGAAGAATAAATGAAATAAATTCTCTTTTATTAAAAGCCAATCCATCTCTGGTGTGTTGCATTCTGGCAGCTAGCAAACTAGAACACTGGTTTTTCTCTCTGTCATTCCATTCCACTCTGAAACCCATCCACTGAGGGTATTTTTTGTTTGTTTTTTTTAATTTTTCATCATTGTTCTTGGTTCTTCTTTATTCATTGTGTTTCTCTGCTAAGACTTTCTATTTCATTGCTGATGTTTTCTACATTTTCCTTTGTTTCAAGTGTTTCCACAATTGCTGATTAAGCATTTTTATTATGAAGACTTAAAACTCTGTCAGTTCTAAAAACTTTGTCATCTCAGTGTTGGCATCTATTGAGTGTCTTTTCATTCTTCTCAGATTATTTCTTTTATAATGAGTATCTTGATTGATCTCTGAGCATTCTCCTATTTTGTTATGAAACTGTGGATCTCTTAAAACTTTTGTTTTCGTTGGCATCTTCTGATACTATTCCACTAGGAGAAAGGGGGCAGTGCTCTCTCAACACTGCTGAGTGAAATTAGAAGACCATGTTCCCCAAAAAACTTTTCTTGAAATCCAATGCGGTTTTCCTTGTCACTGTTGTGTGGGAGTGGGGTTCCAGCTTCCAACATGGTTTCCACTGATACCAGTTTCTGTGGTCTTGTTAATTCTGGGTGATGATGAGTCTGGACTCTCCATGAGGGAACCTTAGAAATTACCCTAGCAAGAGGGGGAGTGGTGACTCATTACTGCCAGGTCTGTGGAGGGAAGTCCACGCTCCCCACCTGGTTTCCACTGACACCATAAGCCCTGATGTTCTATTCATTTAAATTTTTTATTATTTTTAAAATATGTAGAGGGTGGGAGGACTCTTTACTGGCTATTTGGGAAGAATGTCCATTTCCGTACTTGGCCTTCTCTGACACTGTTCTGGTGGAGGTATTGAGGCGCCTTGGTACGGACTTGTGAGGATATCAGTTTAGGCTCCCACTTGACCTGTTCTGCCACGGTTGTGCTGTGTGGGAGGAATAGGGAAAACACTTCTACTCCATTTCCCCAGAAGACCCCCAATTTATTCTTTAGGGTTTCAAAATGTGACAAAAAAATTTTGGACCAATCTGAGGATTCCCTGTGGCAATCTACTGATGGCTGTCGTCCAGGTGCATGCAATATTTTTCTTTCTGTCCTTCTCTGTTTCTCATGCTTCTCCTCTCCCCCCTCCTCCTTCTACCCCCTCTATGTTTTATTCCTTCCTTCATTCCTTCCCTAACTAACTTTCAAAAGTATTGAGTCAGATCCTGTGTGAAGCAGAGAAAAATATGACATAATTCTGCCCTCAGCTCAAAAACTGTTTTGGTACAGAGAAAATCATAAGAATTAAAATACTGTATGTATACATTACAATATAAAAGAACATATAAAAGAGTAACTTAACAGTGGTGGAAAATTAAGGAAGGTCTCCTGGAGAAAATAATGTTCAATTAGACATGAGAGAGGCAAGTAGGAGTTTTCAAAGGAAACAGGTGAAGTGGTAAAGAAGAGAGGAAAGAAACAGGAGCTGCTGCTACTCTCAAGGTCCTCTGCAGTTTATCAGCCACGGATAGTAAACAGTGATTTCATGTTTCCAAGTTGAAGAGTACTTCAAAGCTGAGTTTTCTCATGGAACCAGATCACTAGATTGAAAAGAATTTTCCCACAAGCTGGTAGAAATAAATCTCTTCTTCAAATACTGTCTCTCCCCTCTGATCTCAAATCCTTCATCGAATGAGGGGTCTGAGAGGTATGAAGCTGTTTCTCAGAACTTTTCCTTTCATCTCTATTGTAGAGGGAGATATAGGTCTGGAATTTCATGTATATTTATCTTGGTTTCTCAGAAAAATCTTCATTTTTAACATTCTACTAATGTTAACATTTAACATTAGTGTCTCATCTGAAACTCCATTTAAAACATTCTGCTACATTGTAGCTCAGTGAAAAGTGAGTTTATATTTTACCTCCAAGTTCTCATTCCTACTCTTTAGCATGATGGTGAGTATTTACTATTAACACCTTTCTTATTTATCTCTACATAAATTGCCCATGTATTTATAATCTGCTTATGGATTTAGTGAGAACACACACACATACAGACACATATCTGTTTATTTATGCTTCTACAAAGGGGAACATGAAATGAATTATTCTTACTTTCTCCTTTTTCTTGACTATTTATCTTGGAAGTGCTTACACTATGGGATTTTGATGTCTATCTCATTTTCTTTAATTTTCTGTCTAATAGCTCTTTAAATAAATGCACCATATTTTGTTCATCCACATCTTATTTTGTTTGGTGGTTGTATAAGTTATTTCCTGCTTTGGATTGCAAACTATTCAGAAATGAACTTTCTTCTCAGACGTATTTCTGCATGCGTACAAGTGGAACTGTTCTGCATACTGGAAGGGGACTTGTAATTTACAATTTACAATCTCTCATCCTCATCAGTTATGTAGTTTGTTTAACATTCATAGTTTTTGCCAACTTAGTAGGTTAAAAGGACCATCTTGTTGAATTTTATTCCTTCAGTTATGAGAGAAATGAAGCATACTTCAGCTCTAATTTTTCTATATGCTCCCTATTCTCACCCATTACTTTTTTTTCTATTATGGAGTTCGTCATTTTCTAATTGATTTACTAGCTGTCTTGCAATATTGGGAAAAAGAGCCCTTCTCTTATGGGTAATGGATTTTTCCCCACTGTTTGTAATTTGACTTTTGACTTAAGCAGAAAATAAATTCCAACATGCATTCTATTCTTTTTACTATAAAGGGAATTGTTATTTTTATGACATCAAATTTATCAGATTTTTTCTTAATGGCTTCTGAGCCCAGTGCACCTTTAAATATGGAATCTGCAATGGTATCCAAGAAGTCTCCCTTTTGGCAGCCTCTCTCTATGGTAGTGCAGGAGCCTAGGTCAAAGAACAGAAGAATCTAAACTCAGTCGTTGATTTCATTTCTGGAGATAACATCTACTTAATTGACTTGCTTCCTATGTTGAATTAGATACTATGTAAGTCACGAATCAAAGTATCTGCTAGTCTACTTAAAATTAGGCCTAAGCATCACCCGCAAAAGAACCTCTTTTGTTGGCAGATGTGGCCTCTCTCTCCCAGCCAACATGATAAGCAAACTCACCGCCATCTCCCTCTTTATGTGGGACATGACTCCCAGGGGTGTGGACCTTCCTGGCAATGTGGGACAGAAAACCTAGAATGAGCTGGGACTCAGCATCAAGAGATTGAGAAAACCTTCTTGACCAAAAGGGGAAGAGCAAAGTGAGACAAAATAAAATGTTAATGGCTGAGAGATTCCAAACAGAATCAAGAGGTTATCCTGGTGGTTATTCTTACACAATAAATAGATATCAACTTTTTAGTTAAGGTGTAATGGAGAGGCTGGAGAGAACTGCCTGAAAATGTAAAGCTGTGTTCCAGTAGCCATATTTCTTGAAGATGATTGTATAATGCTATAGCTTTCTCAATGTGACTGTGTGATTGTGAAAACTTTGTCTGATGTTCCTTTTACATACCTTATCAACAGATGAGTAAACATATGGATTAAAAATAAATAATAGGGGAAACAAATGTTAAAATAAATTTAGTAGATTGAAATGCTAGTGATCAATGAGAGGGAGGGATAAGGGATGTGGTATGTATGCGTTTTTTCTTTTTATTTCTTTTTCTGAATTGATGCAAATGTTCTAAGAAACGATCATGATAATGAATATACAACTATGTGATGATATTGTGAGTTATTGATTATATATCAAGAAAAGAATGATCATATAGTAAGAATATTTGTGTTTGTATGTGGTTGTGTTTAAAAAATAAATTAATTAAAAGTATCTGCTAGTAAGACCCATAGTAAATGTTGGTTTGTCTTTTCCTTTATCAGTCACTTAGGCCTTTGGGTGAATGGAATATTTGAGAACTGTTTAGAGTATTGCCAAAGGGGAAAAGATAAAGAGAAAAAATGAAGCTCTCTAAGAGCAAAAAGCTGAAATTGTAGTTCGTAAAGAGAAATATAATTTAATAGGGAGTTGGCAAGAAGCCACACAGAGCTATGGATCATACCACTTAGATAAAGGTGATGAGCCAAAACAGGAAGGAAAGAAAAAAAGGTTAAAAGAGGGCAAAAAGGGAGAGGCCAGGCATCAGATGCTCAGGGGCATATGAATTTTGAGAGAAGGAAAAGTTAAGCTATTTTACCACAATACACATCTCCTCTCGATTCTTGTTTTTGAAGACATCATGGAGAGAAGATAGAGCAATTTTAGGATTAATTTTCCCCTGAGAGCTCACACACTATTGCTCCATGCCTTAGGCATGCTGGACAGATCCCACTCTCCCTAGAGTACTGCTCCCTGCAACAATCCCACTGAAATATTCAGAAACAAAACATAATGAAACAGCTAGATGGTTATGTTGTGTTATCATGTTTGAACTCACAAATCTTAATATATATGGGACAGAAATCCTAGAATGAGCTGGGACTCAACATCAAGGGATTGAGAAAAAACTTAGAATGAGCTGAGACTCAGCATCAAGGGATTGAGAAAACCTTCTGGACCAAAAGGGGGAAGAGTGAAATGAGACAGTGTCCATGGCTGAGAGATTCCAGAGTCAAGAGGTTAACCTGGAGGTTATTCTTGTTACTCAAGATGTTAATGGAGAGGCTGGAGGGAACTGCCTGAAAATGGAGAGCTGTGTTCCAGTAGCCATGTTTCTTGATGATGATTGAATAATGATACAACTTTCACAATGTGACTATGTGATTATGAAAACCTTGTATCTGATGCTCCTTTTATCTACCTTGTCAACAGACAAGTAGAACATATGGAATAAAAATAAATAATAGGGGGAACAAATGTTTAAATAAAAAATGTAACATATATATATATTATTGCCCATTATTTATATGATAATGTAAATGAGTTTAAAATTGATTTATAACAAACTATGGTTTAACAGTAGATTATAGCCATCCCAAACCAAGGTACTCTAGAGTTTTTAATAATACAACTCAAATAAAAATCTTAGACTGACAGATAGTGGCTGTTGATATTGAAAAACAGCATAACAGGATACGTATTACCAGCATACTTGGAACTATTCTGTTACTTAAATATAATCTTGTCTTTTTATTATGTAGTTTGTTGGTTCTGTTATTTTCTTCATTGATCCATTGTTTCATTATAAAATGGGCATAATAAATCCTATTGATTAGGTTTGAAGCCTTGATTCTGCATTGTACAGAGCTGTAATGAGGTATTTAAAAACCACGAACTTACTGGCAAGCCAAAATTATCCTACATTCAGGTTGATTTCTTCTGGCACTATATCTTTTTCTTCAGATTGCATTAAATAATATATCTGTAGACAAATCTACTTAAGATAAGAAACTTTACAATGAGGACACATCTCGTTGACCGTTTTAAAAGCAGTTAGTTTTTAAGATATTATAACTGTTATGCCTGTTGCTGTAATGGTTAATTCATCCAGAATTCTGACTTTATCAACATTAAAACATCTTAATATGTCCAAAATAGCCATAGGTGAAAAAACGTATCTTATTATCCAAAAGAATTCACTGACTTCTGCTTAAGATACTAACTGATTTTCATTTATTATGCTGTAACCAGTATATGTTTTCTTAACAGGAGGAAATTTAGTTTGGGGAATATTTAAAAGAAATACCCTAACTGTGAGATATGACAAGCCACTATTTAATAATTTGAGAGGACAAGGACAATCTCAAAAACACATACAGACATATTACTTAATACAGCATGTGTGCTGATGACTTGGTTATTTATTGTTTTATCTTCCATATGCCCTGCTGAAGACAATGGTGCATTATATTTTTCCCATAAGAAAGAATTCTTTCAAAAATGTCAAAATACATAAACTGTTGTATTTAAGAGTAGTAATTTTATGACCTAGCAAAGCCATGCTGCACACATCATCTCATTAGTTAGTGATCTACCTCACATAAATATACAGCAGTATAAAGAGTTAAGAAATTGCATTATCATTTAAGCATCATTGACAAACGCATGGTTTACAATTATGTCTCTGTCTGTTTTAAATTTAGATTATCGGGATTTCAGCTCCCTTCCTCTATAGTGAGCACTGGCTCAATCCTCACTCTGTGGTTCACGACAGATTTCGCTGTGAGCGCCCAGGGTTTTAAAGCGCTGTACGAAGGTAGGTGGCCTAGTGTGCTCTGCGCACATATTCACTGTCCAGAAAATGCCACACATGCCACTGTGGGTTAACGATTGTAAATGAAAACGTAAGCACTGCTACTTCACATTTGACTTTTTTTTTGCAATATGTTGATGATTGGGTGATATGTCTTGTGATTTGTCATACTTTCTAGTTTATAATTCCCCTTTGTTGACAGAACTTGTCTGGATTGGGTATTCCTGACATACAGTGGAATCTTCTTGAAAATTTTTAAATACAAGTTAACAGCACATTTCACATTCTGTGAAAATAGTTCGCTTTTAATGCAGAAGAGTTTTCTTAATTTTTTTTTTGTTAAAAATTTAATTAGTAGTAAGTGTTTAAGTAAAAGGAATTCCATTAAGTGAGTTTTTGTCAAAGTCAGAATTTGTAATTGAGAAAGTTCTACTGGTTTTATTGTTTGGCCATTGCTAGGTACAGGGATTCTGTTTGGTTTATTTTCATGCCTTTAGACTTTGTGTCTAGATACCTTTGGAATCTTGCTATTGTTATTGAACTACTTTTTTGGTGGAATAAAAATAAAAACAAGGTTTATAATTTAAGAGGAAGTAATATGGATGATCATTTTATGCATTTGGTGTTGTTATTGCCCTAAAATGTTTCAAGTATAAAGACATGAGGTTTGTCTATATTAGCCTTGTTTAACATAAATATTTTAAAATTTCCTTTCACAGCAATACAAGAGAGCTATTATTTTTAATATAAACTATTGAGCCTATTAATTAAGTAAAGTCTACAGGTAGAACTGACTGTATTCCAATCCCTATGTATAAAACACACAGTTCACTTTGGATATAATCTTTGCTAAATCACCTCTAACCACAGGTTTTTATTTGGAACACTGAGTTCCATTGGACAAAAATCATTCTTTGCATAAAGTTAAAGTTTATATCCTGCTTTTGTTTCTGAACTTGGCTATAATGCAATTATTAGATACCACAAAGTTAAAATGTACTCTTTGCCCATATATATAGTTGGATACATGTTTTCATTTAAAATTATGCCATAATGAGGCACACAACTGTATAATATTCTGACTCTAAGATCTTTCAGGACATTATTTTGTACAGAAAGCAGCATCAGAGACCTGAAAGAGTAACTCTGTTTTACGAATGTTTCTGACTAACAGAGAGTAATTTAATATTTGAGAAATAAGAGACTTAAGACCAATGGGTATTGTTAGCTTAGTAATTTGGCTATATCTGTCTACAACTTCTATAAACCCTAAATTCACATAATTTTGTTTTTGTTCAACATTACAAAAATGCCTAAAAGACACCCCATACTAGCTATTTGTGAAACCTACCTTGCCCACTCATTGCATGACTTTTACTCAGAAAATAGACAATGTCTCTACATTTTAGAAACCTCAGCATCTCCCCTCCCCTTGTGGACATAAGTTGGTACATGGATATAATAATTTGCTAGATTCTCTAAGATTAATGTTGTGCAAATTTTTTTGATGTTGAGTAATTGCCAAATGAATCACTTTATCTATTCTTTCTGGGCTACTGCTGTTGGTATTAGTAATTGTCGTGATGGTATAATGAAAAATGTTTGGTGAGATTGTTTCTGTTGGAAAAATATTATTGCTTATTCATAAAGACCAACTGGAAAAATGACTGGAAGGATAAGTAATGAATACATTATTTAAAAATGTAAACATGGAGGTATTCTTTTTGAAATTCAGATTTTAAATAGTGGTATTACAATACAGTCTGAATTTTACAAATAAATGAAAGGTTTTATTGTGAAAGAACTAATAAAAGTTACTTTGTCAATAAAACAAAAATTTCATCTAATGCTTTATATTTGTATTTAAAAATATTTCTCTACTAACTGAAAGTTCTCCTGGGAAAATGAATTTGTGCTCTCTGAAGAAACAAAGTTAATTATAGTCTCAACTGGAGATGAAAGACTTTCATTGCAGGCATCAACTTATTTTTCAATAGTTTTCCCAGTTCCCTCAGGGAATTTAGATACAAGTGTAACTTACCAAGAGACCACTATGGAGAAATAAAAGAGTTTATTAAGAAGAGTATATAAAGTGTGCAAATTCACCTACTCAAATATATTTAGAGCAGAACCAAAGATAATGGCCAGAAAATATATATCTAAAAGTGTTTCAGGGTCAGGACATTTTTCTTTCGATGTTTCAGATTAATTTTTTTTTTACACCAGCTTTTACTTTGAAGAGCTGTCCATTAAGTACTTTATATAAAACAAATAATATGATAAAGCTTTGGTGTATTATCAGACTTCTAAAAGAAATTGAATTTAGAAATAAAATACTAAAACAGCTTGAAAAATAATAATTTCTTACGGTCATTTTAGTATTACAAGACAGCATTTAAAATTTTTAATTTAAATACTTTGGCTTGAATTTGAGAAAATCTTTCAAATTTTAAAAATCTGCATAATAGTTGATAAAAATAATCTGGGAGCTGAACACTAGTATTTTCTGGTAGTACTTTGGAATAAGTGTTATTTATATATATTACTATTCATACATCAAAACTCATACATGAGTCCCATAAAGAAGTGCTAAGTATATAAATAGCGCTTATTCATGTATTCCACTTTTTCTCCATTATTTCATCAAGATATAAATTACTTTTTTCATCAACCTTACTTATTTGCTAAGAAAAAAATATCATCTAGGATTTGGAAAATTGGCATGACATTGAGGCATGGTAACAGATTAGATCTGAAACTATTAAAAGAGACCATCAACTTGAGGATATGATAATCTAGAAAATATATACCAAAGAAACTGTCTCTAGAGTTCTTTTTATATTTCAGGTTTCAAAATAGAATGCCTCTATATTTTAATGCTTTTTCTTTTTTGTGGCAAAGGAAACTAAAAGTTAGAAACACTGGTGAATATAACATATATTTACTCAAAACTTTGTTTTGCTTCTGAAGTCTGGATTTTTAATTTTTGTTTTAGAGAAGTTGTGGGTTTACAGAACATTCATGCATAAAGTACAGGATTCTCAGATACCACCCTATTATTTATGCCTTGCATTGGTATGGGACATTTGTAACAATTGGTGAAAGCACATTTTTATATTGCACTATTAACTGTAAGTCCATGCTTTAACTAGGTTTATTGTTTGTGTTGAGCAATTCCATGGGTTAAAGAAAATTATTCTAGTACTATATATACATCCTAAAAATTTTCCATTTAACCACTTTCAAATGAATAATTCAGTGCAATTAATTACATTCACAACACTGTGCTGCTGACACCACCATCCATTACAAAAACTTTTCTATTTTCTTCATAGGAACTCTGTACATTTTAAGTCTTAATTTAAATAAACTTTTACTTTTTTATATGAACTTTTATTTTTTAATGGAATTTCTTCTGTTAATGTACACCTTTATTTTTTTCTGAATATCACTTTCAATGCTGAATGAAATACTTAGTTATTTTAGATACATCAGCTCATCTAAATCATTCTTGATTATAGTATAAAGTTGTTCTTATGAATTATTTACTATAATTTAGGCTGACTTTTTAGATTTTTTTGATAAGTGAAACATGTTTTCTTTGAAGTTGATTGTATTTTTATAATCCATTGTTTCATAGGAAAGAGAATATTTATATGCACTACTATTTATGTTTAGATAGAAAATCCTAATGCTATTAATCAAAGTAATGATTCCAATATTTGTCAATTTAGAATCAATATTTGCCTTATATTGTAAATGTCTCAAGTGTAAGGCAGATCCCTAGTTTGGGAAGCAGATTTAAACTCAGCAAAATCTTTTTCCATGGGAGAATGGATTTCTAAAATATATATAAATAAAATTTGTATGCATAATGTGATAGAGATATTTATATTTGAAATTGGCAAGGTAGAAGCAAAATTAAATTGTATTCTTGATTAAAGCAAAGGCAATTAAACATGATAGGATTTTAAATATGTTAGATGACATGAGAGTTGAAAAAGGGAAATTCTTAATCATGACTGCTGACAATACAATATTTTGATAAGAAATACTTATTTTAAACATTGAAAGTTATATCAGCTTCCCAGCATACAGTCTTTAAGTATTTGGATCTTAAATTTTAGGCATGGGATCTCTAAGTATCCCAAAGTGTCAAAACATGTTAAATGAATAAATAGTAAAGCTGTAGCAAGGAAAATTTCAACATTGCTAAATAGTAAAATTTGCTTGTGGTAAGAAGCCATGCTGCATACAAAATAACACATTCACTGGAGTTAAAAAAGGAATTTCCCATGAAGATGGCCTCAGATATTCCCTGGCTTGTAATGGTAAGCTCTCCTGAGGTATGGGTGTTTGTGTGCCTACAGAGATAATAGATTTCATAAATAGATAGATGATAGATAAAATACAGACAGATAGCAAAATAGATAGATAGGTGTGCCAGGGATTTTATGTGTATTTATATACATAAAATTTACTTAATGGACAAATGCATTTACTCATTCATTTAATCAATAATGATTCATAAAACACCTATCAAGTACTGAGCTAAGTTATAAGAATACAAAGAAGATAAGAATTCCTGTTGTCAAGGACTATCAAAGGGGGAAAAGAGGAAATTAAAACAGAAAGTGTTGGTGCTAACAAGTATTTATGGTGATTTGACAAGAGAGGGTAAAAGAGAGTAAAGTCTACTCTAATTAGGTGTCAGTAAACGTCATCCAAAAGTTGATGGTTGGGCTATATCTTGGATTTGTTTTAAAAATTTATGTGCTATCTGACTACTTTATGTCAAGCATGGAATAAAAGTTCTTCAAGAAGCTCTATAATAAAGGGGTTTTTATGAGTGAGGAAGTAATATGTGCAAGTGTATGGGGAAAAATGTACAAAACTTTATCATCTTTAAGAATTATAAGAAGTCTGATTTGATGGAGAATGAAATGCAGAAACAGGAGAGAGTTGATCAGAGATAAGTCTACAGCACAGGAGAGAGAATCCCTGGTCTTGGTGTCACTCAGAGTTAAAAATGTCATAGAACATGGTCTGTCTGAGCTTCTACGAAATAGGAGGTTATGGTTATATCTTTCATCCTTGATATAGAAAATTTACTCTGTTGTATCATTAAAGGATAAGCTGAATTCAATCCACTGCACTATCAAAGTTTAGCATTTTTGTTTGTGAATTACACATTCCCATCTTATAATTTTATAATGTTTTGGCTTTGAAATAGTAATTTTAATGTCTAAAATATATGCACAAGGAAGAGGGATAAAAAGAGATCAAACAAACTACATTCTTTTGGAATTTTTAACTTTAGGCATCAGATGGTGTTTAGTATACCAGCTCCTATGGTCATTTCTATTTGCAACTTTGAAGGAAATGATTGAGTCTGAGAAAAATTTGAATCTTTGACATTTGGCACAGACTCAATATTTAAAAATATTTTTTATAAGAAGTATACACCTAACTCCACTTAATTTTATCAGTAGTTCATATTCCTTTCACTTAAAATCTAACAACAGAATTGCTGCTATGTGTTAAATTTGACTCATTTGAATTTGATTTCCTCTCTGGTTAACAGACTCTCATCCAGAAGTTTCTTAAAAAAACATCGAAATGATTTAAAGACAAACAGACGATATGCCCCACAACAGAAATAAGCAATCTCTCTCTAAAAAAGTAATTGGTCCACAATATAGGTCATTAAATTAAAAGCTTATACATTTAAAATCGTGTGATACTCACTTATTCATTCATTATATTTTCATTTTATGGATGCAAATGGCTACATTTTCATTCATTGCTTAAACATTTTCCAAAGAAAAGTGAACCTTGGCTATAATGGAGACATTAAATTCTGGCTTTCACTAATTAATGAACTCTGGGGATAGGGTGGGATTGCTTACTTCAAGTGTTTTTCTATGTTGGCTGAGTACATTTGGCATTTCCCTCTGACACATCCATCAAGCAGAATTTTCTTTCCTGTAACTTCCATGGATCTGGATTTAGAAAGAGCAACTAGATTATTACCCTTCAAGCTTGAAGCTTTATTTAGAGTGTCAGCACTGATTTATTCCTCCTTGAAGTGATTACCCAAACTCAACCTGAATTAAAGCATGGAGCATGAATAGCCTACCTGGCAGGGAAAGAATGTTCTTGTCTGAAGAAAGTGATAGCAAAGAAACTGCCTTTAGCTGTCCATTAGCTGACACTTTAATATTATTTTGGATTTATAACCATTACTGAGCTGAAACAAATGTAAAAGTTCTAGAATCATTTTCCTTTTGACTATTTAGGTGTCTCCGCTAGTAAACCTAGGTTTCTTTTTCTTTTTCATCTTGTTCAGCAAGTAGAGCTATCTGTCTTCAAATTAGCACTTCTTTAGGCTTATGCCAGAAACTAGATGTTTTCTTTGTTCTTAATTTGTGGGGTCTTTAGATTACATTGAAAAAGCAATAATTGCTGGTAATATATCCACACTAGCATCTCAAAAAAGAGGGCACAACTAGATATTGGAGAATATTATTACCCTCTCAAAGTTCAATTTTAAGATGAGCAAATAATGTATCAGAAAAAAAAAATGTAGAGCTGCCATAAGGAAAGAAATTGAGCCAATCTAGCAAGGCACATAAATATACATTTTTGGCTATTGATGTGTTTAATGAAAGAATGAAGGCTAAATTAATTTTGGGCAACTATAAGACTAGTTAATCCAGTGTCTCAGAGGCAAAGATTGTTGTCCACTCAAGCTCAGTCCCAAGGAGTGGAAGCTTTAGCTATGAACTCTTCGAGTTCTGCAATCTATTGACTGAACCATATCTATTCTGGGTATGGATGCCAGCAGCAACTGTCATTTTGCTGGTCCACTGTAAGGCTCTCCTGTTTATCTGTCTTTCTGAGTTTGGGGGATCATGAAGAATCTTTATTTTTCTATCTAGCTGTAAGTTATAAGCACAATTCTGTATGTATGTATGTTTTTCTTGGGAAAAGTTTTATGGTCTTCATTAGTTCTTAAGAGTTCAATACCTAATGTCAAGTTCAAAATGCTTTCTGTAGATTGGGGAAGCTCTGGTGAACTTATTTTAATCTTTTTACATCTCATGGATTTCCCTTCTTTCTATTCTTCCAGTATCAGGTTAGACAAGCAACTTTCTGGTTATAATTTGATTTCATATATAGACCTAGGGTGAAAAAAAAAAGATGAACTGGCCATACCAATATAAATAGTCTACTTCTGAATTGTAATTGATTAATTGGACATTTTGATTTTATATTTGGATTGTATGTACTGAATGTGTGTTTAACTCTGAGAGGTCAGTCTGTTCTCAAAGCAGTACATATGCTAGTTTCTGATTCAGTTGGACTGTATCATTACGTATTCTTTAAGATAGCAAATGCTACTTGTGAGGTCCATCCAGAGATATTGAGGTGATGGGTTACCCTGGAAACATGTATATGTTTATACATTGTTATATTGTTGTGTACCATTTCCTTCAAGTGTCATTATAACAAAAGCATTCCTGTTAAAATGCTGGTACTATTAAAAAGACTGAGTTAGGTCTCGTTAATATTGACTTGAGGGGATAGCTGTGATACATAAATGTGAAAAAAATCCAGAAAATATCTAGTATGACCCCATTTCGGTAAAAATATAAATATAATTATGTGTATAAATATGCATAAATAAAAACACGTGTTTGTAGGAGACTACCAACTGAGTTATCAATATGAAGTATTGTGGGGAGGGAATGGAATGAGTAGGAGTACATATTGCTAGAATTCTCCATATATAATTATTTTATTTAGTTTGTTGCAATGAGGATTAAAAATTGAAAGATAGACATTAAAATGGAAGCGATTTCTAAAGATAATTTGGTAATTAATGTTCTTAAATGGACCTCTCATGCTTACCTGAAAATTGAATGAAAAACGGAAACAGATAATTAAAAGTTATTCAATATTTTTTACAAATGGCTGAATTAATGAGGTTCAAGACCAGCACTGCAGTTGAAATGTTTTTGGAAAATAAGAGAAAATGATGCATACTCTCTAGAAATCTGCTCTCAGAAATAATAGCCTGTCCAAATGGAACTGAGTAAAAAGCAAATTAATTCTATGTAAGATCCATTTTCAAAATCATGATTAAATTACAAAATAAGGTTAATTAATACCTGCAGTTAGAAGGGATTCCCAAACCATGAATAAGTGTACTTGCATTTATTAATATATTTCCATTATGATTATAATCTAAATTTTATCATTTGTACCAATCATCTCCTAAAAATGTTTTCCTACTTGTTCATTGAATCTTTTCCTCAATGTGCTCATGTATCATGGACAAATTGCTCCAAGCTTAAATGTATGTATATAATCAATACCTTGATAATATGTAATCTCAGGTAATGTTTGGAAAGTAAAGTTGATCATTATTTAAAATGATCTGATGAGCAAAGCTTTTAAGATTAGTTTATTTTTTAATAAAATAATACTTTTGTTTGCTGTCACTTATCCTTAACAATTGTCTCAATACCCCAAATATTTAGTATATATTACATTAAGCCTTGCTATATACTATTATTAATACTAGAAATGAAAGGTATTGGGAGAAATAATATAAATATTTGCATGTGGATAAGGCATGGATTCTGAAATCAGGGTTCAATCCAGTTTTTCACCATAGGACAAACTATTGAGATACTTATTCCATGTTTCTTAACATAAAATGAAGGAACAATATTACCTACTTCATATAGTTATTATGAGGCTTATTTATATGAGGTTGGCAATTTAAACCACCTGACTCAGTACCTGATTTTTTTCTCATCCTACATAACTGACATAAATACCTTAATAAATTTAGTTATGATTATTTCTTCTAAACTGCAAATTATATAATCTTTTTTTCTAATGTTTCTGCCCTCTCATTTTGTGATTTTGCCCTCTTTTAGCATCTTATTCTGGGGACAACTGCAAACCTTTTCTATCTTTTCTAGCTTTCATCTCTCCAAGTAGCACATAGTAAAAATAATAATAATAGTAATGATTCTGTATTTTCCTAAGTGAGAGTGCAAATAAGAGATTCTTCTGTGCTAAAGTGATGAGTGATAGTTTCAAGTTTTTTAAAATGCTGGCAAGCTTCATAATTTTTTAGGGATCCTTTTTTTTTTTTTTTTTTTGGTTGGGGCTACTTTTAATTTTTTCCCCAAATCTCCACTCATGTAAGTAGATTTTTGTTGTTGTTTTGTGGTTGATTTGTTCATTTCTTTATTATAAAATAGCTTAAGAATATAGCTACTGAGGAAAGAAGAAATCATCTTGTATATGCTTGCTACTGGTTAAGCATGAATGGTTTGAGAAAGTACAATGGAAAAATGTGAGAGAACAAACTTGATTTGGATCATGAAAGGAAAAAACACAATGCATTGAATCTGAAAACAAAAAGAGCCAAGGATATTGGAAATAAGTATTAAATATTTAATTTAGGGCAAAAATACATTGCAATTTGATTGACAGATCAAATCCATTTTAGCTTTGAAGTTCATCAGAGAAACGCCTCTCCTTTTGTAAAACCTGTGTATGAAAGATATAAATATTAAATTAAATAGAATTAATCTGTAACAGTATGTAGAAATTGAACTTTAAAACAATTTGGCTTCACTGACCGGTATATATTAAATTCAATGCCAAATTACATACAAATGAAAAAAAAAGGATACAAATATTTTTTATTCTGCAGAATTCTTAAATCAGTCTTCAGGGAATTTAAGCTTAATCTCCATTTCTGAATTCACAATCAACATGCAAATTTATCATCATTTCTGAAATTCTTTCTACCTGAGGTTGATGGGTCACTGAATATCAAACAAACAACTGTTTTTGCTAAATCTAAGCTTATTTTTTAAAAGGGAACATTATTCTAAAAAGCTTCCAACCTATTTATGCATTTCTTCTTTTTACTATTGTTTTCTTTAAACAGAGACCAAAATGATAATCCACAGCCTTATATGAAAAATGGATATGCTGTTCTTCGACTGTGTTCATATTCTAGAGAGAGTCAATTATAGCTTTATTCTTGATTTAAACAAAATGAAGCATTGATTTTATTCATTGACTTGAAAAGGTGTGATATAGAATTGTATTGAGCTTTGCATTTTATAAAATCTGACCTTTTAAAATTTCTAATTGCTTGTTTCGATTCTTATTCCTTAGTGCTAATAAGAGTTATTATAAACCTAAATAGAAAATATCCTTGATTGTGTCCGCGCATTCATCAGGAAAATGAGAATTGGAAATGAAATTAAACTTTCAAATAAGGAAGATTCCCAGTTTTTGCAATGAATTGTATTCTCCCCAGTCTTTAAAAACTGGTGACGGAGAATCCAGGCAGCTAAAATATCCATTTCTTGACAGTCGAGGATGAAATACCCTTTCTAGATGGTTTCTGTGTTTGTTTGCACAAGCTTCCTTGAAGACATTTTTGACGCTGGTTATTTCAAAGTAAGACCTCTTGTTTCTCTAATATCCCTGGGGAGGAGGGGGCAGCATACAATGAAAGAGTTGTAGCAGGGGGTCTGTTGACTTGCAACATTATTTTTTATGCATCTGATTAAACATTGGTAGTCATTTTAATCAAATAAGTTTTAACTTTATTTTTTCAACCAGGCATTTATTTTTACTAAAGTATCTTTTTAAATATTAGCAAATGGCATGGAAAGCTACATTTGGGAAGAAGAAGAGGGTGGGTGAGAGGGGACAGCTGGTGTGTGGGGGACGTCATGGTTTTCTCCTTAACTCTGTTAGGTGTAGGAGGGTAACACATGGTAGATTTTATGCAGGGATGGGAGGCTGAACTCAATTCAGCTTTGGGTGCATTATCTATTTTAACTCATAACAATGGAGGATTTCAGAATTCCACATATAAATTTTCATTTTCTAAGACTTTCTTTCCAAAAGACTTGCACACAACCTTCCCATATACCTCAATGCTGACATACATGTCAAAATTGACTTAAGTATTTACTTGAGTGTTTTTTAGATGGGAAAGCTCAGATGCATGAATCATGAAACCAGCCAGGGCTTTTTAATTTGAGTTTAGGGATGACAAATTATCTTTATGTTATATAAGTTCACAAAGTCAAAGAAACTAGTTAAGATGTGCTTACAGTTAATTCTTATATATTTATTACCAAAGTGTGTGAACTGAAGTGAAAAATCACTTCATATATCTACTACTGTCTGAAATAAGTACAAATGATTTGACACCCAATTTAAACGATGAATGTTTGATAAAATATTAATGTTTCACAAAATACTTAAGATAGTATTTTAAACATATTTAATTCAATTGTTTAGATCCTCAACACCCTAAATGCAAGAAACCATCTAGTTTAACCATGAAATCATGTTAACACTTTTCAGTTTAAAAAGCTTATACATTATACATTAATTCTAATATTATAACCGTAATATATTAAACATTAACTTTAATCCTCAAAACGTTAAAAGGTAGATATTTGTATTCATATGGAATTACTCCAAGAGGTAAAGTAATTTTTCAAATGTTTAATGACAGAGTATGCCAGAGATGAACTAGAATTCAGGTAGGAACCTTAAGGAGGATTGGCAGATTGTTTTAGTATGAAGGGCCAAATAGTAAATATTTTCAGCTTTGTAGGCCATCAGGTTTTTGTTGCAACTACTTGCCTCTGTCCAGTATATGAAAGCAGCTGTAGACAGTACTTCACACAAATGCTCTTGGCTGTGAGTCAATGAAACCTTACTACAGGAGGTGAGGCAGCATGCTGTGAGACCCCTGCTCAAAAGCCTGTGTATTTCGTTCTCTAGGAAGCCAAATATCCTTTCCTCCATGTCAGTTCCATTTCCTTATTTAACCCATTCTCCACATACACAGAAGAAAAAGGAAATAGATCTCAAAAGAAGCTGTCCATAGTAGCCAGTTTAATTGTTTTGCTGTAACTGACAAATCAACTTTGTTAGTTAACTGAGCCAAATACCTAATGATTCAGGATTTTCAGTAAATTAGATCACTTTTTGTTGGTTATCAGCATATAGTCTGATAGTATTTAGAAACACAGATTCCCACAAGGTTAGAATTTTACGCTTATATTCTGTGTCCAATATGGCAAATTGCTCTCTGTTTCCTATTGTGTCCAATTTCAGCTTTCTGACAATTTCCTTTCGTTTTGCCTGTTTTTTTTCCTCAGAAGGTCATGTATCTACAGATATTGTGCTTTGATTTCAATTCCAAAGGCATTATTTAAACTTCCTAGAATGAAATGTAATGTCAACTAACCAAAGTCTTTCTTCTCATCTCATTATTGACTGAATAGTTAGTAGAAGATTTGAGAAATAGGTGGCTGCTGGGATATATGAGTTTTACATGGTTGGAAAAAAAGTCGAGTTTCAGATATAATTTTCACAGATCATCAAATTGTCACTTATTCTTCCCTAAATGTTATCATTTTTAAGAAGGAAATTGACACCTTGAGGTCCAATTGTGAATAACTTTGTTTTTAATTGCACTGATTGGAACAAATGCACTATGAGAGTTGCTTTCACCCTTTGGAAAGGGTTTGGATCCTTTATAGTATGAAACTGTACCAGTGGAAAAATTCTACTCAGCATAACTAAATTGTAATATGTGCACTATTATGCTCACTGCCATCTGACAGCTGTTTGGTTCCAATATGAAATGAATTATTGCTGTCATTTTACTAATAGCCCAAAAATAAAATCATTGGCATTGTTTCCAACAGCCAGTCTTAATAGAAGCCAATCTAAATGAATTGCCCTCTCACTGGTCACAGTCATGCCTGGAACAGGACAAGCTATCAGAACATACGGCATTACTCAGAGAACTAATTCAGGGGAAGCAAAATGCTTCTCAGTTCTAATATTACTTAGGATCGGCTAAAAATAACCACAAATGTTTCTAACCCGGTATGTGGCTCTCTTCTAAGGTGAATCAGGTTCTGAGGATTTGTATATAATCGCTCAGAAAAACTCAAATATATATAGATACTTAAAAATAACTCAAATTTACAGGCTCGTTGCCAAAAAAAAAAAAAAAACCCATTGAGTGAACACTAACATACCTCCATCCCTCCAGATTCCAGATCGACCGGATTTTGCATTTTGTCAACTTTGCCGTAACTTTCTATTTATCTATCATCTATCTAAATATGAACCTATATTCTGAACATTTGAGAACAGATTGTAACATCCATCATACTCCTTAAACACATAATACTTCCATGCACATTTCCTAAGAACAAGGATATTCACGTGTGTAATCACCTTAAATGCAGTTATCAAGTTCAATAAATTTAGCATTGATACAAAGCTTATATTCTATATTCTAAATTTTAAAGAAAAATTAGACATGTCCCAATAATGTACACTGGAGCCTTTTCTGGTTGAATGTATTTTTAAGGCATTTCTTATATGTCTGGTGTGTTAGTTCTAAAGGTAGTTTATAAAAAGCAATATAGAAATATCCTGTCTTGTTGAGCTTATACATGAAAAGGGTGATGAGTCTTGCAATAGGAGAATACAAAGCTATACAAAGTCATGCTTGTTGTTCAACAGTTGCTGTTTTTGATCAACAAAGGAATTAATGTTTGATGTTTTATGTAGGATAATTTTGAATCCAAGGAGATGATTTTATAGTATTCGAATTATAATTTTCCATTAGAGTGCTGAGCAAAATGTTTTATGGCACCTCATTTTAATCTCTTAAATAGCACTGATTATAGACGGGTTTTAATATCCTCATTTTACAGATGAAGAGCTGAGGTTAAGCAACATATCCCCACTGACATGGACTAGTAGATGGCAGTGCAGTTCATTTTGGAATTTAAGATCATTCCTACTAGTACAATATTGAGTTTAAGCAACATATCCCCACTGACATGGACTAGTAGATGGCAGTGCAGTTCATTTTGGAATTTAAGATCATTCCTACTAGTACAATATTGAGTTTTGTTTTTGGATCACACTAAAAGGGAAGCAAAAAATATTGAGGCTAAGACTAGGTGACAATCCCTCTGATATATTAAAATAATAATCATTTTCCTTTTTTTTTTTCGGTGTCAATGTCTCCATTTTAATAAAGCAACAGAAAATTCAGAAGAAGAAAGTGATTTGCCCAGATTCACCGGGTAAGCAGGTAATAGGGATTTAGAATATAATCATTTTTCTTTTGATTTCTCTTTTCGAAGCAATCATTTACAGATCACACAAAACCATAATTTGCTCTCCTTTAAATAAAATCCATTGTGTTGATGTGCCTTTTCTGACAGGATTTCAGAAATTGATAAAGCATTCCAGATGTGAAATGATCCATGGGGAGTACAATGACCTGAACCCCTTTTGAAATACACATATATAATTATATAATGTGCGTAATTATTCTATATAATATAATTATATATATACTTATTATATATCAATGCAGAATTGATTTGAGATGTGATACAGCATTATTGTTCTACTGCATTAGCTCTAGAACTAGCCCTCATGGGTTCAAACCTTTTTCGTGATTTGTTAGTGTTTATCTTGCGTAGATTACATAATCCCTTTATGCCTCAGTTTCAACATCTATAAAACTTGGATATTTGTAGGGATTAAATGATAGAATTAAATTTAAAGAGCTTAGGAGAGTTGTATAGGGTGAGTTTTTGCTATTATTATTGCAACTTTTATGTGTTACAATAGAAAGTCATCAAATTAATCACTATTACAATTTAACTTATATTTAACAATATTAAATGTCAGCTTTAATTTAAGCATAAATATAATAATATAATTAAATTATTATTATAAAATACAAGTAATATGCTAGTATGATATAAATATTAATCATGAGCGTAATGTAAATTCATGTCTTACAACTAGCTAATACTCATTGGGTTTTTAATTTTTATATTTAATGGTATCAAACATCTTTAAACTCATTTTCATTTCATTGGACACTCTTTGTATTTATATTTCCACCAGTCTACATATGTTTCTGATTTTTTTATCAATGTATTTTAGGTAACTTATATATGGGATTTTAATAAGTGCTAGACTAAAAATAAAATAATTGTAAAAGGCAAGGTTAAATCAAGTAAAACAAGTTTCTCAACTACAAAATATTAAAGGTGAAGTTAAAGATATTTCTTTAACAGCTCCTTTGATATTCTAATGCCCAAGTGGATTTCCGAGGCAGACTGTTCATAAGCAGTGTTTCCCAAATTTGATTTGACCACAGAAATTTATTTTCATGGAGCACTTCATGAGCAGGGGTCCTTCGTATATCTGCTTGAGAAGGAAATACTCAAACATCATTCCTTGTTGTTCTTCCACTATCTCCTTCTTTACCCCGACTCTGTTACTTCTCTATCAACAAAATGCAAGTCACGTTCTCTTGGGAACTTCCCCTTTTGACTTTCTGATGAACTGAACTTGTGGCATGATCGAAGTTGTGTTGGTCCAAGATATGGGAACCCTCGGTGATCACATAGTCCTTCCTGGCTGCCACGTTGAGCAGTTGCTACAAATGCAGCCCCCCACCTGTGTGATTCTTCACTGGATTTTGTTTCACAGGTAGAGAAAGTGAGGCTATTTACAATTTAAAGCACCCTTTCAACAGAGTGTTTTAAAGCAATAATGGGGCAATTTCAGAAGGGCTGGGAGAAGTCACCATTTCAGAGCACAGCCTTTGGGTGCCACCCCGCTGGCCGTGTAAGACAGACTGTCTAGACACTGCGAGTCTGAGCACCTCCACCGGAGAGACGATCAAACGGGGGAAAAATTCCCTCAGAGAGATGGAATTTTGGTTTTGTGACAACAGATTATAAACTAGTAATTTCAAGAATCCTACACTGTAAATATACAGTATAAATAATAAAGATAAGGCCTCAATAGAGAAATGTTATAATTATACCAATTGTGAATAAAATGTGAAAAATAGTTCATTTGCATGTATCAGGTGATAGAGGTTAATGAGTTAAAATCCTGTGCTTTAATCATCCCTTTCTACAGCATCATTATGAAAAAACTGTTTGACTCTTACTAATGACATTTAAATTGGAATGATTTTCATTAAAACACCTATATTTATTAACATATTATACTGTATAAAGCACTGTTATCAGAGATTATTTTTGCAAAGTCTCTTGCAATCATTAGGGATTTGAATTTAGAGCCTCTTAGAATTTGCAATCCTGTGTCACTTAAAGGGTGTTTACAAAACTGTAAGCGCTTTCCTCACTATGCCAAACTGTCAGTCAAAAAGTGAAACCCTTCCTAGCTAACACCATCAGGGGAGAAGTCTCACCTCATGGAGAGTAGCCAGGGCATAACAAGGGCTGCCACCAGCAAGAGCAGGCCCAGGGTCCCAACCCACATCGAAGTTTGCAGGTGTCAGGGTCTCTGGTAAAAGCATGACTCACGCAAGCACCGGATGGAACGTTTCCATTGAAGAGACAAAGCAAGGTCAGATTCACTAGTGGGCCTGACCCTCATGTCCAGTGGTCTCTACCCATTGCCAGTGCAGGAAGACAGATGGTTACACACACACCTTTTGTGCAGTACCATAGTGGAGGGGCACTGATCTCTCCTTACCAGAAAGAGTTACAGGAGCAGGTGCCAGTAAAAATGCTTAATTTACCCAGACTGTCTTCAGTGAATGTTTACATATGTTGGGGCAAAGGGGGAAGGAATGTGTCGGCAGGCAAGCCCACTGTCTGCTAGGGGATGTGTTTTACCTCAAGGTGCTCTGGACAAATGAGTCATCCCACATTCACCCTAAGCACCAGGCTAACACATCTGGTCCCAAACACAGAGTTTATTTTTGAGACTCAGGGAAAAGCTTCAGGTTGCCCTAGAACCACCCCCTACCTCAAACAACATTTGCAGAAAATTCAAATAAGCACTAATCACCTACAAACTATCATAAATGATCAATATTAATATTGGGAGAATGGAAGCATTTCTTTATTGTATTAAGGCACTCATGAAGTTATCATTTTTATACAAATATTAATTGACCACTTAGGATAAATTAGACATTTTCTAGTGGCTACATATGCAGCATTCCCCGCCCCCCACCAAAAAAAAAAAAACAGAACAAAATCCGTATGCACATGGCCTATAATTCTGGTGGACAGAGAAATTTAAAACATGAATTGTTGAAATATTTATCACATGGTGATAAGTGATAAGAAAAAATAATATTAAGCAGGCAAGGGGTAGGAAGTGCCAGACTAGGAGGTTAATATTATAAATTTTTAAGAGGATGTTCAGGAAAGCTCTTCACTGGTAAAGGCACTGGCATGGAATCCTGGGGAAAATACATCCCGGGACAAGTAATAGAAAGTGAAAAGGATCCAAGCATGAACATTTTCTGCTAATTATGGATATATTTTAATTTTAGAACAGCAAAATGTACTAATGGAGAGGATGAAAAGTATGAGAGACAGGGACAAGTTAGGAATGACTACAAGTTTTTTTTGGAAATGGAGAACACATCAGGGGGAGGATATTCAGGATTAACTGGTAGGGGAATGGGGAGCCCTTTTTTAGATGAGCTAAATGTAATCACTTATTAGACATCCAAGGGCACATGTCATGTTGGTAGCTGGACATACAAATCTGGAGTTCAGGAGAGAGGATCGGGATGGAAATATAAATTTTGGAGTTGCCACAGCCATAAGATGAAGTAAGATCATGAACAAGTGGGAAGAGAGAATGATATGAAGAGTCAAAAGATTATCCCATTGGTTGCTTCAGTCTTTAGACTCTAGAAGGATGAATCAGAACCTGTGAAGATGGACTGAGAATGAGGAACTGTTGAAGAAGAAGGGAACGTAAAAGTGTGAATAAGTCGAGGAGACCTTTCTGGAAGGAGGAAGTGACCAACCCTGTCAAATGCTACCAGTAAGTCATGACTGATAAAAAGAGGTAACTTTACTTTGACTTTTACCAAGGAAGGACACTGGCAGCTTTCATAAGGACCATTTTGGTAGAGTGGTGGAGATGAAAATCTAATTGGTTCAAAAGATAATTATAGGAGATAAATTGATGAGAATAAGTATAGACACCTCTTCCAGGGAGTTTTGCTCTAGAACAAGTGAGAGCTGGAGCAGTATAGAAAGGAAGATAGAGAAAAATGCTTCTTTCTTTTTTTTTTTTTGTCTTATTTTCTTTTAAGACTGAAAGAAATGATATCATCTTTGTATGATGATGAAGATATTCAAGTAGAGAAAGAAAAATTGGTAATGCAGGAAAGGGGGGTGATGGCTGAAGCCATAGCTTTAAGCAAGCAAGGCTGTGTGATTTGATGCAAATGCAGATTGGTTGGCCTTACAGAGTAAGGGCATTTGAGTTATAGTATTCAAGGTTATATGGAGTACAGATGCAAACAGGTGGGGAGATGTAGTGATAAAAACTTATAATGGTTATTTTCATTCTTTCTATTTTCTCAGTGCAATATTAAACAGATTCATTACATGAAAGAGTGAATGGAGAATAGGTCTTGCAGGGTTAAGAAAGAAGTTATATGATATTCCAAAGCATCTTCTAAAATAGTCTCCCTTTTTGGGTGGAAGAACTGAATGGATTGACTATGGAAATAAAATGTTACTGTGGAGCAGTTCTTTGGATCCTTTGGAGTTTAGTGGCCATGAATGCAAAAAAAAAAAAAAATGATTTGACAGCATAGCTGTGTGCTTTTCTCAAATTATGTTCAGCTCATGGATGCAGCACTTTACTAGGTTAGGAACATAGTCCAGCCACAAGAAGGACGAGGAATTTGACAGTACTCTCAAGGGAAGGTATAATGATGAAATACAGAATTTAAGAAGAGAAAGGAGTGAGGAGAGGCACAAGAAAAAAATGGTGAGGGTTAATGGATTTGTAGGTCCTGTTGTTTTAGAAGAATGAACTAGAAAATAGATGGAGGTGAAAAAAATAGGATATCTGTAGTTGGTATGAAAAAATTTTGGCTAAGACCCTGGAAGCAATTGGTAAATTAGGATAAAATACAAGGTCACTGGAGGAGGGGAGGTTGAGGTCCTGAGCAGCCATGGCGTTGGAAGAACCATTTATGAAGATAGTGAAATTACTAACAGTTATGACAGGTATAGTATGAGAAAGTTTATTGTGAGCCAGGTGCTAAGATCATCAAGGAGCAAGGCTGCATGGACTGGCAAGGCAAGGGGAAGGGAGCTATCAATGGTTTCAATATGAGTAGTATCAGGTGGAATAATCTGAAGACATGGATTAAATGCTGGGATTTATAGAGAAAATGTTCTGGAACAAATCTCAGTGAATTGGCATCATGGAAGCATTGTCCTCATGGAAAATAATGCAGGTTTCACTTAGAAGGTAAAGGGGAAATTCAAAGTGGGTGAAGTTAGAGTGTAGGATGGCTGCTTTGCAGGACTTTGGGAGATGGAGTCAGAAACCTGGAAATAAAGAGCAAAACTGACATGAGAATCAAATGCAGTAGAGATAAAGGAATAATACAGAAGTCCTGGAATTCTAGCAGTGACTGAGGTAACAGAGATGGACACAATGAAATAAGTTTCTTATGGGGTCAAAACAAATTTAAATGACAGGACTTTGGACTTTGTATCTTGCAGTAGAAGGAGGGGTGGAAGGTGGCTGGGGAACTTTCAGAGCTCTAGAGGTCCCCTCTTTGTGCAAGGGAAGGGGGCTGGTTATGACACTAATAGCTTGAAATTCTGTACTCTTAAAAATACATATATATAAAGTAAAATAATGTTATAGCCAAATATAGCTAAACATTAAATACTTATTTTATGAACAAACTAATGATATTTGAGGTTTCAATTAGAGTACATTTAATTTTGTTCTTGTTTAAATTTTGTGCTATTAATGAAGAAATATGTATCTTTATTATTTCAAATAAACATGTAATGCCTGAATTTTTAAGATATTTCAGAAATAATTTGAAGAAATGTTTTCATAATTCAGACTGAAAATATTTGTGACCAAATAATAAGTGAACTCTTATCCTTCCATCTTCAAACAAAAGCTTTATTTGGAGCTGATAAGTCTTGTTTTCAATGCTTCTGTATTTTATTAAAAGTCATTTCCTCAACATCAAGCATATCATATTGCAAGCTCAGTACTATATTAATTTTGAGACTTGAATTTAACATGAGTCAGTTTCATTTTAAAATCATACCTTGTTAAAATTCTTTTGGAATATAAACCATAAAAGGAAAGCTGTGAAGTAAGAATTTTGCACCTAAGATTGTACTACACAAAAAGGTAGGCACTTGGTAAATTCATGCTGAATCAAATCCTCCTGCTATTAAATAAAAATTGTACTTCAAATGACCTAATAATCTTTTAAAAGCATTGGCTCATCAAGACTTTTTAAAAAAGAGATAAACTGCATGCACTCTATCAGAAAGGTACTCTTAGAAACAAAGTGTCCATTAAAATATCTGAAATAAAAGGCAAATTGGCCTGAACCAGCCTAAAATATGGGTTATATTAAATTTAAAGACTCAAAGACTGCAAGTCAGTTTGGATTCCAGCCATGGTATTCAACTCCACCTGCTCTAATGAAAGTAATTGCTGATGTGACTGGCCCTATGCCTTGCATGAAAGGCATAATGAATGCAATTTTTATTGACTTCGTTTGGACTTATGATGTTGCTGATCACAAGAATTTACTGGAGCAAATAGATAAATCAAGATCTTTACATGCATGCACACACATGCATGCTTTTTAACGGCAAGCACAGAGTGAGGATATACCTGCTAAGCATTAGAAGGTTTTGTCAAATTTATAGAATATAAAAACAGTTTTCAGTGGGACCAGGAACTCAGAAATCTAGGTTCCTCATGCCCTGTTTAATTCCTAATACCAGAGAGCCATAACTTCCTCTAAGTCTGTACATTTACTGATTGTTTCCTTCAGGAAGCTTTGCCTGTGGCTTGCATTTGACTAATTATCAATCAGTAATTACTTCTCTATACATAGTCATACTTTTCCTCAAATATAAATTATTGTAAAGACTTATCTAATTTCCTCTTATTTTAATCTTAATTTTGGCATGGTATTATACTGGTCTGACTTATTTATGTATATATCTGACTACCTCCACTAGATGGTGTGGAAATCCAACTTGGCATGAAAGGCTTACTGACTTAATGCCATTGTCAGTGGAAAGAGCTATAGGTGAGGTTTGGAGGAGTTAATGTCAGCTCTAATTCCCATGAGACCTTAACTAATTGGTGTTCATTATCTTGGTGAATTTATAGCCCAGGGTCTTTCCTTCTCTTTGAAGATTGAGAAAACTTATTTTAACAGCCTGCTAAAAGCAGATACATCTTTTGAAAATTCACCTTGGCCAAGATTAGGAGTCTGATGCATAAAGCTAGAATGTCAGCTTGTTAATTTATGAGACATAATTGTCACAGGGTCTAAGAAATACCTTCTTTCCCCTACACCAGTAGGAAGTTCTACATGGGAAGTTGTCTCATTTTTATAAGATTTCTAGGGATAGATGAAATTCATTCATTTAAGAAATATTTACTCTTTTCTCTAAAGAAAGAGCCAAGGATGTGAGATAAATCACATTTATTGGTAGCAGAAAAAGAGAGTTTAAGATAGCTTTTGAGTTAGAAACATCTGATTGAATGGAAAGCATCTAAAAATAATATTTCTAATGCAATAGAGGTTGAATATAAGCCAAGGAAGCACAACGAATAAATGGTTCCTCGTGGTTGGAAATATTAGCAACCCCATACAAACAACCACTGTACAGCATAAGCCTTATCCAATAGCTTTATAATATATTCTTCACAATGAATTGATCCCCAAAGTGAGGTATGGTCAGGGGGTTGTTGCCACTGCAACTTCAATATTTCTTTCCTATTGACCGCCAAGTATAATGTTTATCATTTATTGACTATTAACCTGTCAACATACAAAGCATTTTTTGCATACGTAATGACATTCTCACATTTGTCCGAAAAGTACTCTTACTTCTATTATATAGAGAGGGGAAATATAGATGGAAATTATGGCAACTAAATAACTTGCCCCATGTCATAGACAATTAGTGACAGTGCTAGAGTTCAAATGGATGTGCACCTTTGCACAACTAACCTATTATGGTGTACTAAACTGAAGGGGATTTTTGTGGCCTAAAATGTATATAATTTGGGGGACTCTCTTGACAAATAGAGGGATACCAAATTACGACTACAAAATTGAATACTCATTTAGAATGAGGTTACATATTTGAAAGACCTAACAAATAGCCCAGATACACAAAACAAAAAAGCATAATATGTCTTATTAATGGTTTAACTCACCTATATAATACTTCATGGCTACAATTTTTGACTTCGCTTTCCTTTGGTCACCATCTATTTTTTTCCTATGTGTTATCCATTTGGATTTTGGAGAAAAGACACAATTTCAAGAGCTATCTCTAATCTTAGGACTAAATCCAATTGCCTTAGCATAACTTGGAGTATCCTTTATTTTCTAGACCCTTCCCACTTACTCAATCTCATCTTCTTCCACATTGTTTCCCCATTCATGGACTTGGAATATACATTGTTATGCCAGCATATTGCATATATATTCATATAGTACATATTGTCATATACTATATTCTAGAATGAGTACCTCACAGCCATTATCTATTCATTTCTATAATAATCTTATCGAATTTTGACATTATCCCCATTTTAAACTGTAAAACTCTGAGAATTTAAATAGCAAAATAAAAATCACAAACTAACAAGTGTTAGAACTGTGATTTTTCTTACTTCAAAGCATCCCCTTTTCACTGTACACAGGGATGTGCACATAATAGGTGCTCAGTAAATAATTTTGATCGATATCTGAAAGAAGCTATGCAAATTTTCCCCCTGAAATGTATTTTGGAGCTTTATAAATGGATGTATCAGTATAAGACTTTTGATAAGAATGAGTGTTTTGATGCCCTGAAGGTTCCAAATTTCATCTAAAAACCTCCAAAAGAAACAGAAACCTACAGAAGGTAGGTTAGTGAATAGAAAGATTGTGTTGACCAATTCACTTAGTGACTCAAGTAATGATGAATTCATTAGATTTGTTTTGAAACTAATAGCAAAAGTATCAGAAAAGCAAAAGGGGGGAAATTATATTTATGGATTTTTAAAAGTTACCAGCTCTAACTAGTATTTAAGGTTTCTACCCAGAGTTGAAATATTGCACATCCATGGGAACTTTGGATAACACTGGACGCTTTATCATATTATGTCTCTCTGTGATGGAATTCAGTGTAGTGCAGGTCAGCCTTTACTTCCTGACCTATTTGGAGTTTCAGTGTCAGGAAACTTAATTATAGGGGCACTTGCTATATTGAGATAAACACATGCCAAATGTGGTATAGGAACATAAATGTTAGTAAATCCTTTACCTAGTTGATAGAGACAATAATATGAGTTCTTTGTTATTTCTAGTGAGATATCATATGAGGAATTGCTTACAGGTTATGCATATTCTAAGCAAAGATTTTGAAAGTATATGAACATCATCAAAGGGTTATGAGTAGGTGAATGGCAATCCTTCTTCCTGCTATAGGATATTTTATAGACTAGGCTGAAAATAGTGATAAAAAGGATCTATTACAATATCGTATTGGTGCTTTAAAATTAGAACAGCTATCTTATTTTACTTTATTTCATGGTTACAAATATTGTACACTTATCATGTAGTTTCTAAACACGTTGCTATTAAAGGTTTTTTTCCTCTTCATTTATATACTGTAGTTCAAAGATACATTTATAGTTTAATCTGATTATTAATTTTGAGAACATTTTAGCATAGGTTTTACTCATTTTATATTGCCACTATTTCTAGGATAAATAGGACAAGTGGAGTATATTGTCTTTATTTTACTGTTAGGGAAAAGTGCAGCCCAGACATATAATAACCTTGTTCCAGGTCACACAGGAAGTCAGTGAAAAACTTGAACCTGAAACCCATATGTCCTAATTTCTAGTAGCAAGATATCATTTATACTAGTGTTCATAGTGTTTACTTGCATGTAAAAATGAAATCATTTATTCTTTCACTTAGGTGATACATTTTTCACAATGTATAATATAATATGTTTGCACATGTATGATTAGAAAGCAATTGGTTTTAGAGAACAATTTATTTCCCAAATAATAAATGCTTAGTTTTTATGACAAGTTAAATTCTCAGCGCAGAGCAAACCCCACGCAAGTGTTATTCCAACTTAGTATTTAATTATTCTTAAATGCAGTATACACTGTCATTATAGAAGTATTATTTTAAAATATTTAACACACCAGAGACAGTATACAACAGAAATGTGTGATGGATGGCAACATAATTGTTAGGCACCACTTTTGTACAAGATTTAGGATTAAACGTTACTTACTTTTAAATTTTCAAAAAGTAACCAAAATATTTATCTATAAGCTAATGATGTAATGGGGATGTGTTTGAACAATTTCTACATGGCATTGAACAATTTCTACATGACAATATTGGAAAAAAAAACCCAAGAATTCCCTTCAATTACTCTTACATTTAGATCTACTGTCATCTTCAAACTATTATTTTTGGTGCTCTACTAATCATTATATAATTAATGATTCCATCTTTTTCTACTCAGAGTAATATTTCATGCCACTATTTTCTAAGTTAATATATATAATGTATGTGCCTGTTTTGAAAGTACAGTAAAACACACACACCGGCACACTCCTAATTGAATTGTTTTCCTTTTCAAGATGTTTCTTTTGCTTTACAAATAGTTATACAACACGTGGATTTACAATATCTAATTTCCTCTGTACCAAAACTCTTTATTGATACATATTTCAATTTTGTTTGTGTCTTTTAGCACTTAGCACAGTACGTGTCCCAGAGAATGAGTTCCTCTTAAAAACATTTATATGTAATTATTAGGGTAATGGAGATATTTTTCAGATATTAGAGCAATGCATTCTAACGTTCTCCTGAAATCTTAATTCCTTTTAGCCTTTACTGCAGAAGATTATAGTTCCAGGGAGGGGAAAAGTTTGTGTCTGGAGAGGAGAGATGCAAGTCAGCAAGTGGGGACATGGGGATTCATACATTCAGCAAAACAATAATCTTGGCATAATTCTTTGACTAAAGAAAAGATGTTTTGTTTTCTTTGCATTATTCCCTGACCATTCAAGAGGTTTACTTGATGGACCAGATGTTGGAACTTCTCTCCTAATCCTGGTGAAGAGAACCTACATCTAACCTTAGACATTAAGGAGGGCTAAGTGGCTGAAATACTGAAAAAGCCGGAGAAAGCCCTTCTTTAGGTATTTTTTGGAGGAAGGCTAGATGAGGTGAAGAGATAAGAAAAATGATGAGGAAAAAAATAGATACGTATGCGATTTCCTTTCATCTTCAGCTAACAGATGATGAGTCATGTTCAATTATCCTAAGAATGTGGCAAGGAAAAGGACTTTTGTTCACTTCCTTTTTGGATTTCTGAGAGACTAATGTGGAAGAGAGGAGGGCTGAGTTCGTGGAGCTGTCCAGCACAGTTTAAGAGGAAAAGGTCATAGTTAGAGAGGGAGAGCAACCAGCTTGTTCTCCACATCCCTCTTTCTTTCTTAAATTCTTGCACTCTAAGTTTCAGTGGATCTGCCTTAGGAGCAAAGTTAAGTTGGGGAAAACTAACCCAAAAGTCAAGGTAAGGGTGGACTGTCTGACCCCAGGGATGCACACAGGTTCTGGTAGAAATTCAAAGTACTCTAAAGCCCATTGGGAACCAAGATGAATCTGACTCACCAGGGAAGATTTACATCTTAACTATACCCATACGAAATAAAGCAAGGGTCTGGATAATACCGAAAAACCATATCAAAAATGAATACCAGCCAAATGTCCAAGGAAATAACAGAAGGAAAGGAGAAATTCTGTTGCAATGACAGGATTTCCTAGCTCCAGGGTCACTATGCAAACTCCCCTGAAGCTACAGTACAGTTTCCAGAGCCATTGCTTGGATCAAAGTCCTACTCAATTTAAAGCATTGAGTTTAAGTTGAAAGAGGACCTAAGACCCCTCTCAACTACATCCAGATGTATTTTGTAAGGTCACCAAAGAGGAAACTCAGAAATGAAACAGTCTGAGCAATTTTCCCCCAAAGATTGAGCACTAAGAGTGTGTGATAATTCTTGAATAGGTCACTCGTTAATGATTTTCTAACTTAAATTAGGGCTCATGAAGAAGGCAAAGGTGTTAAGAATTGCAGAAAATAACTAGATTCTCCATGAAAAATAAGGTAGAAGAGGGTGAACATTTTCCCTACTTCATTACATATGGCAATTTAAAATTTTCAGTCTTTCTCTTATGCCTTATAAATGCAGAAATAATATTATTTCTGAAACCAAGGATATCAAGTGAGAAATACATACATGCATTTTTAATAATACTCTAATTAGCTAATTAGCTCTCAGTTAATACTACTTGGAAGGTATCCTACGAACTTCATCTTCAATGTTTTCTGAGGGTATGGAGAATTGATTTCAGATATGAGCAACAAAAAATATTAGTCCTTCATTGGTAAGTTTCTTGAAGACAGCTTCATTAACTATCAAAATGGCATTCACATATTTTGTGCTTAGCCCTGCAACACAAAATATTTCACAACTCTGCTAAATTTTTGAAAATGCCAAGTTATGTTTCACATGTCTCACAATGGTTTATATCCCCTGAAGTATCTAGATGGTGAAATGAAAATTTCCATAATTCTGGAAAGGCTACAGAACTTTAGCATAATATAGTATACATAGATGCTCACTTAAGGTTTGAAGCTTGTTCTAAGGCAATTTATTTTATCATGGCAAATGGATTGTGGATTGTATCTGAGCGCTGCCCTAGAGTTCCAGGTTCATGGTTAATCATGCTCTAGAAGTATGTGGAAGACTGGTTTAGTATCAGGGTATTTTCACCATTGATATACCCAAACAATGAAATTTTATCAATCCTGTGAGTTGGAAAACCTGGTCAGATTCCTTTTCATTGTCGTTTAATTATCTAGTAGAAACCAATTCAAACCGGCCTCCAGCATGGATGAAATTTGTTTAGATCTACTAGTTATGGCTATAATTGCAACGTAGACATATATGGGATATTTATAAAATTTTGGTGCTAGTGTTTAAATGTTCTCCCTTGCAAATTAATTACTTTACAACCTTAAGTGAACTTTTATTTCAGTTATGTTGCCTCTACATTTTATAAAAGATTCTGCAGGACTTTCTAGTGTCCTATATTCTTCATCTTCTTATCACTTTCAAAGTACCTAGTTTAAAAGCTGCTTTCTTTTTTCTCATCATCTACTCCATTCTTAGCCAAATCTATTATAATTTGTCTTGAAGCAATTTATACAAATTTTCATCCTTATGTTTACTAATGGCGTTCTAATGTAAAATCTTTTGCTCTCCCTGTTCATTTTTTTCTTTATATGCAGGGTTTGGTAGTATTGAACACATATTATTTTTAAAACTCTATATTATTTGGCTTCATATCATTGAGGGAAGTAGAATATCTTTGCTTCCCTGAGATTTTATTTCTCTTCATTATTAATGGTTCTTTCTCACATTACCTTTCCCTAAATATTGATAGCCCGTAAAGGAAAATCTTGACCCTCAACCCTTTATTTAAATACCTATTCTCACCAGTATTAAAATAACTGTTAAACTTATATCCTCCAAAATAAATTTCCATGTATATCAGCTATCTGTTGCTGTCTAACAAATAACCTCAAAACTTAGCAGCTTATAAAAATAACTTGTGCTACAATTCCATGAGTCAGTAATTTGGGCTGAACTACTCCTGACCATTGTTCTCTGGGTCTTGGCTGGGACCACACATGTATCTGCAGACTTGTGGTGACTGACTGGGGTTGGGTTGTGTAAGGTGACCTTACTTGCCTCATTAACATTTGGTGCAGACCGTTGGTTGTCTCTCTCTCTCACCATGTGATCTCTACACTGGAGGCTAGCTCAGTCTTCTTCACAATAGTCTCAGGGTTCCAAGAGATCAGAAGGCAAGATAGTGGATATAAATGAAGACAACCAAAATGAGAAAAAGCAGCTTTATATTCAAAGAAATTGTCGGCCACTATCATTTTCATTTGGTTGTGACTGAAAGGAATACATGAGTGTGGGAAAGCTTTATAACGGAAACAAAAGTGAAGATTTCAGGTATGCTCTGACTGGAATTTGTTGGTATGGAGAAGCTGAGGACAGCTAAGTAGAAGTGGGGCACCTTATGTGAATGGTTTGGAGAACATATTTGACTTTCTCTGGTTACTCTTTCGCAAAAAAATAGAGAAGCTTTCCTGTTGGAGAAGCCATAAAATATCGCTCACCTGGCTGCCGTGGCTGATGCGAGGCAACAATGATGACCAATCCCAGAAATCTGCCCTTGGCCCTAGCAACAACGGCCACCAATCCCCATCCGACAGGTGTTCCTGCATGCTCCCAGCCTACATAAGCCTGTGCACTTCTTCAATAAAGCGAACGTCTTCCACTCACTCCTGAGGATTGTTTCCTGAGTCGTGTGTTGTGTGCTCTGTGTCTGTGTGACTGACTCAGTACGGCCACTTACCCCTAGCCATCAGCTAACCAGCCATCAGCTAACCAACACTTTCCATCATCAAACAAATCCTAACCATCTCAGCCTGTTATTGCAGAGGTTGTAATTTGACTTCCTGAATGGTTGCTACAGATGTTATAGGTCAGAATTCTATTCTCATATATGGTTTGGTGATGTCCATTTTCCTATTCAGTCTCTCAATCTATAAGACTCTTAGAAGCCTTCTCTGGGGAGTCCCACAGTATCACTTCTTCTGCCTTCTATATGTGATAGCAAGTCAAAAGTTCAGCCAAGATTCGAGATATGAAGAAAGAATAGATTCCACTTCTCAGTGGAAGAAGTAGCAAAGTTAATTGCAAATGTGTGTGCAAACAGAGATGGGAAGAGTTAAGAAAGCTATTTTTGCAAATAGTTGTAACTTACCAAATGAAATGCAAAATATGTTTTTTAAATAACTTATTTAAAGTAAAGAATCATACTTCTAAAACTTGTCTGACCATTGACATTAGCTGAGGCCCTTGCTAAAACTAGAGATTCTTAGACAACTATTCATATACTGATTCTAGGATTTGGATGAAGGACCATTATTCTGGTATAAACAGGATTCCAAATGATTCTTATGTTCAAGTAAATTTGAGAAATACTAGTGTAGTGGGAACGTATTGAATTTGTTTTGACCCTTACTAAAAGTCCTTTGCCCTTAGGTAGGCATCAGTTTTCTAGTGGTACCTACTGCCCTATATTTTGGGACACGGTGGATGACTTATATGAAACATGGTTTTTGTAAAGGTAAAATGATTTATATAGTGAAAATCATATTATTTTATAGTGTGCACCTTCCTTCATAATCTTGGTGACAAACCATGTCTAAAACTTATAATGTCACTGAAAGAATGGTTTTCTTCCCATTCACATGAAAATTTTCAAGGGCTTCCAGGCTTGGAATTGTGATGTCGTTGCCTTTTATTTCTCTTTTCCTCATGTTTCTAATGAAATTCAGTAGTTGGTAACTTGATGATTCTTCCTCTCGATTCTTTTTCAAATTTGGCTTTTCTTTCTCCCTATCTTCTGTAATCTAGGTCCTAAAATTTAGTTATTTCAATGGTAATTTAACAATATGTATATTCAGTTAACCCATGTGTAAGATACAAAAGTATGCAAGGCGAAGGACTCAGTAAGACCAAGGAAATTTATCTTTCTGGTCTCTAGAATTTCAGCTCCACCCTAGCCTCCCATCCTCTTGTTTATTGTACCCAGTGATTGTGTCCAGGTTCATTTAATATATATGCTATTCATTAAAACCATAATCTTCAAAAAAAAAATTCTCTTATATTCTTTCACAGCAACTCAAATTCGTAGGGGTTACAACCAATGACCTAATCTATCCATCAAAGCCAACCTATTTAGCAATCTCAGGGTTTCCCAAACTGTGTTGACATTCATCAAAATATTCTTCTGAAGGCATTTGGCGTTTGGAAATACCCTCTTTTTTTCATACCTTTCCTATGTTTGGATTTCCTAACATGTAATGCATTCTCATGCAAACCCCATATTAACTTGCAAGGCTATTTTTATACTTGTCTATAGACTTCCCTAGATAACCTCATCTCAGTTTATCCTTCCTTCCCTCTTGTGTATATTTTATATGATCTGTGTATACATTATAATACTCATTTTATATCATATATATGTATTTGTTTTGTATATAATTTTCTGCTTTATATCTATTCTCTAGGAGGAGCAGTGAATAATTTGAATAAGAATTGTTCTCCACAAGTTTGTTAATGTTCTAACGTTATGCTGATGAGTAGTTATGCTTTTCTTTTTTCTCTTTGCAACATTTCCTTATGCCTCCTTGGTTCTAATTTCAAGGAAGCTTTTAATAGTACTTTTGAATGCTTCTTTAGTTAAGGGTGCAGGAAGCTCAATCATATTAGAATATTAAGACTAAAACAATTATAAGATAATGTTTTTAAAATTCTTTTGGTTCTGTAGTCTTCATTTATGCTCACTTTATGATACAAATGTGAGTACAATAGTCCACTCCTTCCAAAAAAGTAATTGGCCAGTTGATGAGGTTATTTTGTGTCTTAGAGTAAAGAAAATTGTATTACAAATAATTGTACTTTAATGTATGTCATGCTGGATAAGCTTTCACTGGATTCCATAATGTAAGAAAATGGAGAAAAGCAAATATAAAACATGACCATAAACACAATGAATCTTGGTCTACTCAATACTGGTTCGATCACTTCTAACATATTATGTTTCGTGACAAGAAACATTAGAGTGTGTGAGATTAGAGAAGCCAGGATGGCAAAAGGATTTAAAGACTGAATAAGCTTAAGTAGATAAGAAAAGATAAAGAAATGACATTCTAGCTGTCTTTAAAATTTTAAATGATTCTCATGTGAAAGAGAAGCCAGGCTTGTGCTGCACTTGTTCTAGAAGTAGAGTGGAACAAGGAATAAGATGACAGAGAGGTAGGCTTTAGCTCCTTAGAAGAAAGAACTTTTTTTAACAATTGGAATTAGCTTTGCATAGGCTAAGGTATGTCTTTTAATCCTGGCCTACTTTCGAGTACACATCAAAAAAAAAAAGGTGGATGAACATCTGTCAGGAATACTATAAAATGGATTCTTTGTTTGAACAGATTTGACTAAGTGACTTTGAAATTTCCTTCTATTCTCAGATTCTAAGATTTTAATTTCCCAAGCATAGAATCTATTGTCATTACATGATAGTCATATTTTATACTTCATGTAATCTTGGCAGATATCATTTGGAATGAGAATATTGAAGGATATTTGTTGGCAGCTGTCATTCATGACTAGAAAAAGAAACCTATGCTTTTTGAACAATATATTCAAAACTCTTCTTTGTAATTCTTGTAAGCTTTCAGATATCATTAGGGAATAAGTTGTTTAAATATGTCCATTTTAGCTGAAATAAAATGCAACTGCCTCAAGGCTATCTGTTAAGAAAATCCTTTAATTGATATATGTTTTCATTTTTAATTACTGTAAATAGTGTTTTTTATATTAGATCTTAAAAAATACTGCTGAACTTTCAATGGAATATTTTTAACCATTGTGGCTTTGTCTCTCCTGCATGCTATAAAAGATAAGTTCAAATGGAAAATATTCTCAGTGAGCAATTGTGCAAACATGATATGAAAGTAGGCCACAGTTTCCTGGTTATGTAGATCAAGTATATCTTGACATTTAACTTTGAATTATGACTTAGCTGTTTTAAAATATTTTGAATGATTATTTAGCAAAACCAGAGGAGAATTTCACACTACTGAACATAGGTTAATACACTGACTTATAATAATATTTTTCAAGAATCAATATTAAAAATTAGAGTTGCTAATTTTTAAAAGTTTGCTGCTGCAGCTTGATTAAATAATTGTTGAAGTACACATAATTCAAAGTTGCTTAGGCAAAGCGAATACTACCCTAATACCTCCTCACCACCAGATGGCATTCTGTTAGCTCATCTTCCAAATCAAGAAGTTCCTCTTCAGTTCCTTTTATGCAACCTCCAGCTTATTCTAAATTCAGCAAGTATCTTTCTGATCTTTCCACTGAATTTATTTCATCAGTCCGGACATCTTGATGGCGTCTTAAACTTAGTATGTTTCAATGAAACCTGTTACTGCCATTCTGTTCCTAAAAATAATAGAAAATAATTAAAAATCATTCTTCTTCATTTTTTTCTATTAACGAAGCCACGTACATGTAAGATTTTTTTTCCTATTAAGATTACCCTCTTTCTTTCCATCATCCAGACAAAATTTCATGCTGCTATCTTTTTTTATTTCTTTTCTTTAATCCCAAGAGCTCAGAAGATGATCTTTTATTCATCACTTCAGTTCAAGCCTATGGCTTCTACCCTAATAAAACCTTTATTGACAGTTTCCTCCTAACTAGCCTCATCAATTATTCTACAAATAATTGCCTGAGCAGTCTTCTTAAAAGATTCAAATATTTTCTATGATTTACTTTGATCTATCTGATAAAGTGTATACCTTGACATATTTGGTCTTTTTCTACTATGAGCTCATTTGCTTGTCAAGCTTGTCTTTTAATTCTCCTATAGAGTGAGATGACCAATAAAATTGAGATAATACATTGGAGATTGGGAGATAAATCGGTTTTGATAGAGAGTTAGCTAGTGGATCATGTCTGATAGTGAGCATTGTTTGATGAGAGGGGAGTGAGAGCCGCTGAAGAAAGCATATAAAGATTCCTAAGCAGAAATCATGATTCTAATTGAATCTAGAGATCAACAGACACAATAATGTACATGGCAGAAAAGGATGGAATTGATTCCTAGAGAGTCAGAAGTGTGGTCAGTTCCAGAGGAATTAATTTGATCAAAGATGACATATTTTTACAAGTACTGAAAATATTAACTGAAAAGAAAAAAGGTTGTGGTCAGAGTAGGGTTTCTGAATTTCGAAGGCGAGAGGTTCCTAAACATCACAGAAATCAGCTGAAACTAGTGTGAGTTGCATTTCTGCAAGCATCCAGGTCTTTTCAGTAGATAAAGGTTCAGGTATTATTGAAAGGAATCAGTTGAAGTTGAAGCCTGTGTTGATGATTTGAGCATGATGAGAAAATCGTTCCATTTGAGATGGAGCAAAGAAAATAACTCTGAGCAACAGCAAAGGTCTGCCAAGGGGCTGAGGTGTCCTTGAACCTTTCAGCAAGTGGTATATAACCCTATGTTATTGAAAGGGCTGTTTCCATAAAAGAAAATATGTTTTTATAAGTATAATATTAATAAATACTTAGGCGAGTATATGTAATGTAGTTAAGAGTTTTTTCCTTTTTAAAATCCTGCTCATTTCGGTGTCTTTATTTTCAAGTTCCACTTATGAAAATATTTGGTATGAAGTTTCATATATGAAAAATGTTGATATTGTGGAGAAGCACATCTTATTATCTGCACACACTGAATTTCCCTGAGGGGATGATTTTTTTTTTAACTAAGTTTTCCACATTCCTACAGTTTGGTTAATCTCTTTAAGATATTTCTTTGAACACTAAATAGCCCAGATATCTCATGTCCAATTCAATCTGGCAAATATTAACCAAACACTACCATATCTAGAGGCCATGTATTAGGATCTGAATTCTGACATGTAACAGAATTTGTAACAGCCTCTTTGTAACAGCCGTGGCTGTTTGATGCCCTGAGATGACATAATAGAAGAAAGGTTATTTTGATTTATCAAATAATAGGAACTACTATTGAAGTCAGTGTATCTTGTAGTCTTCATGAGAATGAGAATATAAATTTCTTAACTGCAGCTTCCAAATGAACTTTCTGAATCAGCCTTCACCTAAGTTAGAAGAAAAAAATGTCCTCATCCTTGATTAGACTCTGGTGTTAGTAGGGCTTTTCCGTATTCACAATTAAAACCAGATCAATGCTCAATTCTACAGCTATTGTGTGTCATCTGTGGCTAAAGTGAGATATGCTAAAACAAAGGAAGCTCAGGTCAATATCAGGTTGTCCAGTTTCACGTACATGGGAAACACATAGTAGAGCATGTCATATTGCTTAATCATGAAACTGCTGTTATCCTAGAATCCAAATGATTGAAGAGGCTCAGAATATTCCACCAATTCTGAGAAGCCGCTGACACATAAATGGGTGCAGGTACCTCTCAGATATTCATACAAGCCTCTGTAGGTACAATTTAGTTGATAAATGAATGCACACTTTTTTACTTATTAACTATCTAATCTTAGACAATTGATTTATCTTTCTCAGACTTGAGCATCTCATATCGAAAATGTGTGAGATTGTTTTGAGGATTAAATGAGATCCTTTTAAAGAATTTGAGACTTAGAAGACAATGTTTTTCTCTTATTTCTTTTGGATAGAGAAAGCTAATGGACCTGAAATGTCAAAGCATAGGAAAGTAGTAAGTTCTAATTTATTTCATTGTGCATTATTTATATTAACAGCTGACGTAGAGATTCATTTCTCCACCCTTAAAGACTACAGTATATATGGTCTTCAAAATCCCATGGATATACTTGTCTTTTAATGTTTTATGCCAAGAAATGTTTATACTCAAAGTGATTTTTTATAATAATTCTTGCTGCACAGTTTAAATGGACTGGAACCAGAGAATTTACATGGTTAGAATATATGGTTACTGACTCTAGACTCTAGAATGACGAAGGTCAGTCCCCATTTATAAGTTAGCTACCTTTGCTCTAGTCTCTGACCATATACTCTGTCCTTAACCTTATTTTGCAAATGTGTGTCATTGGTCATCAACGTGCACCCGGTGGGAAATACACCTACTGTATAAACAACTCAATGACTTAATGCTGTTAGGTCAATAACTTTTATGTCTTTGGCAATATTTGTTTAATGGAATTGAATTTCTACTTGAAAAGACTCTTTTATTAGAGTAGTATCACATGAAACATGCTCTCCCTTATTAAATATGTCTTTGATTTATTGGTGTTATTATATATTAATTGTGATGCTCTCTGCCAATAAGAGAATAAATAATGGATGATAGCCCTAGTTCCAGCATCAGATAATGGAATTCAAATCTCTGCCTTACCACTTTCATATTTGAGACAACCTGTGCAAGTTATGTTACCTCATATAATCTCAGCTTTCTTATTTCTAAAATGAGGATTACTAAGAATCTTTCCCTGAGGAATAAATGAAAGTGTTCAGCACAGAGCCTGGTACAAAGCAAGGGGAAAGACACAATGAATGGAATGCTATTATTAGTTGTACTCTTGGGTAATTGAGAAACTTCCTATTACCCACCTAGAATTTTATCAAAATAGATGAGGAAAACAAATGATATCTGAGAACCAGCTCTGTCCTGATAGGATTTTGCATCCGGCTGGCAGGATAAGACATTTAAAACAGTTATTAAGACAATATATAGTAGAAATTCTTCAGTACTACACCAGAAATCAGCTGAATGATGCTTTTTATTTGCCCTGTAAACGTCTGTCATTCTATATCATGCAATTTAGAGATTACACAGTATTGTTAAGCACATTGTTGATAATGTCATTTATCATCTATTTATTTCTATACATCAAGTGAAATATTTCTACACATTTTAAATCTCTTCTTCTTTCACATAATGACCACGAGTCTGGTTGTACTCTATAACAAATAGAGTCATAAAGACTGACTTAATTGAGCAGTGAAAGGCAGAGGTAATGGAAGAGTTGAGACCAACTCACCACCAGGAAAGAAAGGTCAGCATTGCATTTAAACCTTACATCCATAGGCAACAGCAGAAACTTTGGAAATCTTGAAATATGCTGCTCCTCATACAGAAAACAGTAGAATAAGAATCATGAAGAACATTTGGCCATGAGGGGCAAAGGAAGAAGCACGGTGTGGGGTATGGAAAATAAGGGGAGTAATGCTTGTTTCCTTTTTGGTAGAGGAATTGCAAAAAAAAAAATGACGTCTCTCTGAACGAGCTCTTTCTCTTCTCTAGTCTTGAAAAAGTGGTGCTCTTGTTCATGTAGTCAGCCTAAATGTTGAAGAACGGTGGGCTTCAGAGAACTCTGGCTTGCCCCCCCATCTCAGCCAGGTTTGATAAATCTTAAAATCACAAGTTGCTTAGTCCAGCTCATTGAAAATGAAGAGCCAGGAGGTCTACAAATATTTTATTTCCAGAACCTTTGGAAGGCTATTTTGGCTTCTTTGGTCCTTATTCAGAGGCTCCAGCAATTACTGAGAGAAATTTAAAACCCATGTTCCAAATTTATCAATCATTCAGACAGTTGGATTGAGAATGTTAAGAAGGAATCAACTTTTTTACCCTTAAGGCCCTGAAATTTAACAACCTCAAATACTCAGATATACCTTAAAATTAATCGTACCTTGCTAATTATGGAGAGAATAACTCAAACTAAATAACACAATGTTATATTGACACTATATTAATAAAACAATAATATATTAAATAAGGCAACATTCTAAATCAATCTAATATTCCTTGCTTCCCAGAGTTTGCATTTTTCAATATACATTTCTTGAAAGTTGTGAAGATAATAGTGTCCCCATACACGCCACGTTGTTTCACCTATCATTTACATCTTACATTACTCCAGTACATTTGTCACAATTAATGAATCAAAATGGATATATTACTGTTAACTAAAGTGCATTATTTATTCATATTTCATTAGTTTTATTTTAATGTCCCTTTTGTGTTCCAAGATTTCGTCTAGAATACCACATTACACTTAATCACCCTGGTCTTCTTAAATGCACATTTTCTTAGTTTTTTTGGTGACCCTGAATGTCCTGAGGAGTCAGAAGTATTGTAGAATGTTTCTCAGATGGGATTTGTCTAATGTTTCTCATAATTAGTGTGGGGTTATTTTTGAGGGGAAGACCACAGAGGTAAAGTTCCATTCTCTTCACATCATATCAAGGGTATATACTACCAGCCTTGTTTTTCACTGTTGATATTGACCTTGGTCACCCGGTTTGTCAGATTTCTCCACTTTAAAGTTATTCTTTCTTCTTCATTTCCATACCATACTCTTTGGAAAAAAGGCACTTCATGTATGTGGAGGGCACACTTAGAGGATGAAGATTATGTACTATGTCTTGAGGGCAGAGTTTTTATATAAATGTTTTGGAATGCTACACATTTGTATAAATATAATGTTTGCCTCTTTTCTCCCATTTATTTATTAAATCAATCATTTATTTATACTAGCTGGTATGGACTCATGGATTATTATTTTATACTTTGATATACCCAGATTCAGTTTTGTTAGCCCTCTTTGCAATATTGATGTAATTCCAACTGTCTGCTACAAAGCAGTTACCCTTTTCTCTAGTTCTTGAGAAAATGTTTCTGAAAAGTTCATGGCAACATAGAGTACCAGTTTCCATTCAGCACATAAGCATTTAAATCTCATTGTTTCCAAGCAAGGGTCCTTTACAAAGCAGGTATTATTGTCTTTTGCCTTGACTTAACTGGACTTAAGTTCTAAGTAGTAGACTTATACTCAATGATCATATCTTTGGTCACCTCTTGCGTATTATCTGCTTTACCAGTGAAAAACTGATTTGAAAGAAAGATCCAGGGTGGTGCCATGGTAGCTCAGTAGCAGAATTCTCACCTGCCATGCCGGAGAATTGAATTCTGTTCCTGGTGCCTGCCATTGCAAAAGAAAAGAAAAAAAAAAATATATATATATATATATATATATATATATATTTATCTCCAGCAATGTCATTTATAACAAGAGGTAGACTTTATCTCAGGATACATGTGTAGTGTCACAGCATATCTGGCAGGTCCCTTGACACTGCCCACTCAGGCCCCCCAAACTACCACTGCCAATGGTCTGGGCTGATAGTACTTCCATTGTAAGAGGTTCCTCTGCCCTAGTTTTATGACTACATAGAAGGGTCTATCACTAGTCAAAATATTTACTGAAATTGTGACTTGTGCTTTAAATCCAAACATTAGCATTCCGTAGATGGGGTTGTGTCCCATGGGGTGGGGTCAAAACCTTCTCCTATTACCATATTAATTACATGGGACACTTCACATCACTGCCAGAGCCAAGTGAAAGTAGATTATAGCTCCCAAATTGAGCGATAGAGTGGTGTGGTTTACCTTTAGAAGAGAAGAATATCTGCACCTAGTGGATGACAACTAATATAGAAAAACAATCTCCTTGTACTCTGCCATGAGTGCCCATTCCCCACATAAGGCACAACACCAAGACTGGAAAACACCAGACATAGAGCAAGCTTTGGGAGAAAGCATTATACAATCTCTCAGCAAGGGAATAAACAACACTGAGCAGGCCTTTGTGATGTGAGTAGCAGCTTTAGGAGCTGATCTTCACCGACTGGCTCTGATTTTTAATGTTTTTGCTAGCTGCATGGGTCAAAGGCTTACCAATCCATAAGATATTACTATATAGACCCTGGAATGTTCAAACAATATTCAGCTAATGGGAAAATTGTATCCTGAGATGAAATAGAGATTACTGGCTGTTGCTGCTGAACCCAGCATGCCACTGAGCATGGCTGATGACCCAAAGCTATCTGACCCATATTTCAAATGGGTTCACTGGTGCCAAGGCGTAAATGGTTCTCGGCCCAGGCATATCCTAAGACTCTCCTACAGCACCAATGGCTTTATAAGAATAATCAAATCAACCTGTAGGGCTAATTGCCCTCTACTCATTCTGCCAGACGTAGTATTCTAAGATAGGAGCCTACATTGCAAAGATAACCTACAAAATATTAACATCCATATGGCATGAAATTGTGGACTAAACATACTCTTCTTGTGGAGAGAATTGCAGGGAACGGCACCAGAACACACAGCCAAAGCCTTTGCTAGATGCATTCTAGACAACCCCCTAAAAGTCATGGAAATCTGTGACAATAACCATTTTACAAAGCCCACAGAGTTATCATGACTTGATGGTATTTAAAAGCCACGACAAAATTGCCTATCCTTTATGGATTGCTACCTGGGAGGGATAGTCACCCTCAGGCTGACCCCCAGTGATCCCTATTTTTGCCTCACATGACATTGCCCCAGCCCACAGGTTTGATTGTTTGTGTGTCACTTCAGACAATATCACCCCAGCCTATAGCTGAAGTTGAACCCACCACTTTTGAAGTACCTGACGTATAGCACTGCTTGCAGCCCTGGGAATCAGATTGCCGACTTCTTGCATAGCAGGCACATATGGTATCCTGAAGCCTCCAGAACTATCAGCCACCCCCTCCACAACTGTCAACTCCTTTGCTGGCTAAGAAGGGGGAGTTTACGCTATGACTGGCATGGCCTTTTGCATGTACATCAGCAACTCGGGGCAAGTCCAGTGCAATTTACAAAGATACAATGATGAATGCCTGTTATTAATTATATCTCCAATAACTTTGTTAAGTGTATAATTGTTCCCAAACTCTTGTAATCTTCAGGCTGCATGGGAACTTTTCTCATGGCTAAACCCCACCAACTTGGGTGACTTTCTCTACCATGCTTTTAGTGACTAGCCATAAGTCTTGTTCTGATTATAACTATGGTGCCCTCATTTAGGCTGATTATTTGAGTCATAATGTAAAGCCTAAATATATGCCTGCATATCTTAACTTCTTAGGCCATAGTAATCTTAAAAAAATGATGCCAAGGCACCACAGGGTGGATTTTAATTGCATAAAAGAAATTATATTTGGTGCCTCATCATTCTTTGTGTCTCATTCATAAGTTTCCCTTTTCAGTGACCACCCCAATTAGCCCTGCCCTGGGTATAACCACAATTAGTAAGTCATGCACCTCTCTACAGTTTAGATGATAAGAGCTGCCCTTAGCTTCTCCAAACAGACTCGATGTGTCGTCTCTGAATAATCTCTTACCATTTCTGTCCTGTAGGGGCACATAATTTACTATCAGGGCAGGTACCTCCATATGACTTGCATGATAAGGAACTGTTTTCAGCTTCTCCAAAAGATCCTTCTGCTTTTTTACATCATATAGGATTAAAACTTCTAATCCCCGGATTAGACACAAAAACTCCTACCCTTCCTGTCTGGGTGAAAATACAGGCAAGAGCCAAGAACCAAATTGCTTCTTCTATTCCTTTCCCATGGACCCTGCAGGAACCTAGGTTGATTTAGCACAGAAGGCCCACATATTACCTCCTTCTCCCCTCTCCCCATCCAGGACCTTTGACCTAACAAACCTGTCCTAGCATGCTTTCTTGACTGGCTGCTATCTGTTTGTACCTCACCACCCAAGAAACTTTCCCATAACATCTAAAATAACATGCTTATTTTTTTAAATCTTGAAATAATTTTAATTTACAGAAAAATTGGAAGGATAGTACAAAATACACACATAATCTTTACCCAACTTACTCCAATGTCAGCATCTTACATAACCAAAGTACAATTATCAAAAGTAAGAGATTAATATTGATATGCCACTAATTAAACTGCAGGCTTTAGTCCGATTTCACCAGTTTTTCCAGTAATATCACTTTACAATTCCATAATCCAGTCCAGAAACATATATTAAATTTAATACGAAGTCTCCTTAGTTTCTTCCAATTTCTCAAGTGCACGATTACTGTTTTTCCCTTTATAAATAATGGATATCTTGAAGGCTTTAAGGAGATACTTCGTGACTATGCAAATATCCTATTATTCCTCAATGTCTTATTTACATTCCTTTTGACAAAGGATTTTAAAATCTTATTAAGAGCAAAAAGGAATACTTATATTTGGCTATCATTGATTAGATATGAAATGTGAAGGTTAGCTAAATAGAGGAATGTGGGAAAGAAACAGAGAAAAAGAAAGAATATAGAGGTTCTTGGAGATCTATTCAGGTCTGCTTTTATGGAAATGATGCTGTGAAGTTTTCATAGTTATGTTACACCTACATTACTTAAATGTCTAGTATTTAACTCAGTATTTAGTAGTTTACAACAACTGAATAACCTTGCATGGCTTTATGCATAGTATAGAGGCTATGGGATCTATTTACAAATGTTGAATACAGAGTAAAGGGAAAAAATTTGAAAACATCTCACTAATCAATGATAACCTCAATTCATCTGTAAGAAAACAACTAGAATCATCACGCACCATCTGCAGTAGAAGTGCACCATGAAAATATTTAAACATATTCACTGTATGCCATCTATAGAATTAAGCTTCTAGACTTTGCATCTACTTTACTTCAGTGCTTATATTGAAAGCTTAGTGGGAACTAATAGCCTTGAGGATTCCAGCTTTGGTGTACCAAAATTAAACTTATATTTTATGGGAAGTAAGAATAAGTGATTTATAAGCATACTTAAATATTGATGAGAGCCGTACAATTCTGTCATCATTTGCCATAATCAATGCTATTAGTATTATTTGCATGCACCTTTGTATCTAGGATTTGGGGGGGGTAAATCACACCAATGTGGTCATTTAAGCACCAAATCATGATAACAGATATGCACAAATTGGGGCAAAAATATTCATACACATAGATAGAAAATTTTACAAAACTTAGATTTTATAAGGTACAAAACTAGACTTTGTTCCCAAGAGCTTAGTAGTTATTATGAACAGTCTTAAGAAACACTATCAGTTACAATTATGAAACAACTGAAAGTTTTGAAAGTTTATTAGAAACTTATTTATATATTTAGCCAAAAATAACCTAATAATTCCATCAAACTCCTTTACAGATGGTAAAACTGAAGAACTGACAACTACCTGGCCTGCTGCCCAAATTTGTGGATATAATGACTAACTAAGCTCATTATTGGCTACATACCAGATCTCTTGTTTACAAGTTGTGTACTCTGACTTTCATCTCTGAACACATTTACAATATACTCAAGTTGGCCTGTTGGTGATTTCAGAAAAACAATCAGTTTAACCTTGCACCTCACATGGCAAACCAAAATAGATTAAAAGTAGTTTGGATATAATTATCAAAAACAAAGCAAATAAAAACAAAGAGAAGAAAAGGAAAAAAAAGCAGTAAAGAAACTCAAACATTAAAAGAAGAATGCAGATGTAAGTTCTGTGTTACCCCATTTGCAGTTCTAGTGGTATACACCTTCAAGGGTTGCACAACTAACTGCTTCCATCCTTCATGGATCCGATACCCCTGTAAACCCTTCTCTAAGCTTCTGGGCCCTGGAAACACCACCTCCTCCCTTTGGTTCACTCAGGGAAAGTAGCTGCTTCCTGAAGTTATGTATCTCTAATTATCCTCTTTTGTTCTCTCTACACTTCCATAAGAACAATGATTCCATGCATTAAAATCCCCGTGTTTAAGATATATGGGGGGTGCGAGGGTTGTTCAGTGGTAGAATTCTCACCTGCCATAGGGGAAACCTGGGTTCGATGCCTCGCCCATGCACTTCCCAAAAAAACAAGCAAACAAAGAAATGAATAACCAAACAAAAATTCAGTAATGGTGCTGCGATAAGGGAATACTCACAGAGAAAAAGAATGAAGTGTGACCCCGTCATACAATATACAAAGAAATATATATATATATATATAATGCATTAAAATTCTACTGTTCAAAATATATAATGCAGAATAAAAGAGAAATGATTATATATATCAATTTTTGCTATAAAGAGAAATTATATGTTTAGGAGCAATTTAATCACTAGTAAAGGTGAGAGATGTAAAATGAATTATATCCACTCATTCACCACTGTGTGTCTCCCAGCAGATGGAATGCTACAAACTGTGTTGGCGCTAAGTAATTGTGTGTTGAATAAAGGGATGATTATTAAATCAGTTTTATAAAAAAAAAAATCCAATGCATCAGTATGTTAAAAGCATCAGCAAAATGAAATTCCAATAACTGGAAAAACTACAATATGTAGCAACTAGCAAGCACTTACAAATACTAAGAAAAGCTCTTATAAAGAAAAAAGACATTGAAATATAAGTACTTGTAAGACTTACTGAAAAATTTTCAACCACACTAATAAAGAAAGGAACACAAATTAAAATCTAATCACATTTGTAAAGATTTAAAAACTAGTGTTGTGTTAATGAAGGTATTGGGTTATGGGCAAAGCAATACACTATTAAGGTTAAGAGTATAAATTGTTGCAACCATTCTGAAAAAGAAGCTAGCAATAGTTAATTAGCTGTAGAAATTATTAGACCATTTGACACGACATAATAACAATAACAAATAGGCAATTACATACAATAAAATAAAATAATGAAATCTGATTAAATATATAATGGGATAAATTATGGTAGATTCACAAAAATATTTTTTTATTTTTTTAATGATGTTTATACAGAGTTTAAAGAATATTCTTTGAAACAAACAAAAAAATAATGCATGTAATAAAGGCACAGAAGTTATTTCTAAGAGAACTATGGGCCATTTGTATTTTATTCCTGAAAATTTTCTTACTTTCTAAATTTCCTGAAGAGACTACAGGTCATTTTTACCATCAGAGAAATTTCTATCAGTGCATATAATGTCAAATGTGAGAAAATTAAGGACAAATGATTGATAAATGCAGCCAAGTATTATATCAAAATAAGGTTCTTTTGATATGATGAATTACATTTTATATCAGAGCATAAATTCTGCAGTGTTCTTCTATTTCTTTTTATAAGCTGAAGTCTACAGATTTAAGATATATTAAATTATGGGGAATTTATTCTCAAAATTCAGAACAGTTATTGAGACTTAAAGGCAGGCATTTTTGTCTATTACTGACCCTACCACTATTCTCAGAAACAACGAGTTCAAGAAACATCAATAAGGGTTCTAGACCTCCAGCCTGAGAAATCTTTCTGCAGATTCATGAGCATGGATTTTGTGTCGTACCCAAGGAGGCATTTCTGATTTTGTTCAGATTTTAATTGAGTTTTCCATATCTTTTCTTCAGATAAGGGTGAATGCTATTTTGTTTTAAAAGCAGTAAGCAGTTAAAAATGCAAGAGACTTGTGTGGGGTGGGCAATTTTGCAATACAGCAAAGATAGAGTGTGGGGATAGGGGGAAAATGAGTGGGCCATGGACACATTCAAAACATGGAAGGCTAATTGAACACGCCCTGTTCCTCCTCCTTTACTCCTCCTGCTTCTGCCTACAATTCTACCTACAATTCCTGCCCTATCATTTCACCAGCCTTTCTCTAACCTGCAGCCATAATTGCATATGATTTTAGCCAAGAAAAGTTCATTCTCTTTGGAAGTTGCCAGATGAAAAGCTAGTCCCACTAAACAGCTAAAATGTTTCAGGATAAAGACTATTCTAATCATATCAGATATTTACAAACCAAGGAGACTATGAGATGGTTTGTAGAACAACAGATGGGATTCTCATATAACCCAGTTTAGCCAGGGGAGTACAGGTTTATGCCAATTCTCCCAAAATAATTAAAAAACGGAGTCCTATTTTCCTTTCGAAAGTATTCCTGGTTTGGATGATGGAAAGTTTGATGACTCTCACTATAGCACAGTGAGAAGGATTATTTTTGGTGAGCTGAAGCTTTCTGTGCTTTCTTCAAATCAATTTTTAGACAATTGCATCCTCTATACTCATAAGGACATCTAAAGTATTGATCCCATATGCTTGTATTTGAAAACTCTGAATATTCCCTTTTTTAATTATTCAACTCTAATCATATATGGTTATGATTTTAGGACAGTTATAGTTTTATGGTAACTCTGACAAGTCTAAGATTCCAATACCATATTTTCATGTATCTGTGGCCATTATTTTTTAAATCACTCATCACACCTACTATGAACCACCTAAAAATATCATCACTTTTTCTACCTACAACAGGCCATTAATGATCACAAGTTTCTCTCACTTTCTTTGTCTTTTTCATCACTATTCTGATATATTTAGGCTGAAGACATGGGACACATTACCAGCCCTTCCTTGGGCTACATTTCCTATATTTAATTAGGCCTTAAAATGATTTTTTCTGCAAGTCCCTCATGTAGGCCTCTTTCCTTTCATTCCCACTCTACCGTACTATTTGAGGTGCTTATCACCCCACAGTTGGATTAATCTTATAAGAACCTTTTAAAGGTCTCTTCTGACTCACTCTTACTTCAGCCTTGATTGTGTTGAGGATATTTTTTCCCACTAAATTTTCCTTTACTATGTGGTCCTTACCCCCCAAATTTTCAAGGTAATATAAATTTTACCCTTTTTTTTTTGCTTTCAAGATCCTCTTGTATATATTTTCACTTTATTTCTATGGTGTTTCTCCTTGTTTCTTAATAACATGAGGCACTTGAATTAGCCTGATCAGCACACAATTTTCTACTCTTGCTATGGTCATTCTCCACCTTTGTCCTGCCAACTAGCAAACTCTCTGTCATTTTTGTTCTCCAAAAATATCAATTCCCATTTCCTCTGCCAAATGCTTTCAGGTTACTTTAAACCACAGTGACCTTTTTTTATTTTCCCTGATATTCTCTTGTATCAATAATCGAACTAAGCTTCACAATAAAGGAATTATTTCTAACCCTAGTCATTTGGTACATGTCTATTTTTTCCTCTCAATTAGAAAAGAATGTGCATTCATGTATTAGTGGCAGTGATGATATTGGAGTATTGCTGTTAATACTTCATCATGACTAATCCCTTATCGCAGCTTATATCTAGCAAGTTGTTGGTCAATAAGGTAACATCTATAAAAGCTATATTCATATCATCTCTAATACACATTTGGTGATTGAATTTATTATTATTGTTTCAAATCAATTTGGTCATGTCTCTTTTATTATGAAAGCTTTTTAGATTTTCAGCATATTGGTTTTCCCCTTAATAATATTGTCTATTCAGAAAATACATGGAAGCCTTCTAACTAGACATAGGAAGTGAGAGTTTTCTTTTTAGTGTCTCATTCGTAGTTTTTAAAGCAAAAGAAAAATAAAATATTTTCACATATACATAAATGAAATATCTTTTGGCTGTTACTATTTCTTCAGGTTCCTTGGATATGATGAATTCATCAAAGAATAAAATTGCCCTAAGGAAAGCCTGCTAATAAAATGACACAATGTTCCCTCCCTTGAAGAAGAGAGGATAGAAGTGTTTCCTTACAATTTAACTAAAGTGGAATCTTTCATTAAATTCTTATAGCTCCCATAATATTTTGAGAAAATAAATCTTTGCCATGTTCATGAAACACCATTGTACATAGGAAAATTAAGTAAGAACAATTAAATGATAACAGTTGAATACTTAGTGGAAGTTCATAGCATAATGCAATAGTTTAGAAAGTTTTTTTTTTTAAATAAACTTTATTTTTTAGGGCAGCCTTAGATATCCTGATAAATTGCAGTGATAATATAGAGTTCTCATATATCTCATACTTTTTCCCCTCTGATTATCCTCTTAATCATATGGTACATGTGCCTCAATTAGTGAAGCAGTTATTGTTTACTGAAGTCCAGTCTTTATTTACTTTCCCTGGTTTTGATCTAATATCCTTTCGCTGTTCTGGAGTCCCATACAGAATACCATAGTACATGTATTAGTCATGTCCCTTAGCTTGCTGGCTGTGATGATTTCTCAGAATTTCCTTTTTTATTTTAATGACCTTGAAAGTTTTGAGGAGTACTGGTCAAGTATTTTGACAGATGTCACTAAATTAGGATCTGTCTGGTGTTTTCGTCATGATTAGCTTGGGGTTATGGTTTCTTGGGAAGAAGACCACAGAGTAAAGTGCCGTGTTCTCATTATATCATATCAAGGATATCTAACACCAGCATGACTTGTCATTGTTGATGCTGACCTGGGCATCTGGCGGAAGGACTGTTAATCATCTTTCTCCACTGTAAAGTTACTCCTTTTTCTCCCCTTTCTATATTGAACTCTTTGGAAGGAAGCCATTATGCACAACCTTTGCTTAAGTGCAGTTATGTTCCATTTCTGGAGGGAAAATATCTACATATATAATTTGGGATTTTCTCCACTGGAGATTGCTCTTTTATTTCCATTTATTCATTTATATCAGTATAGGCTCATGATATCTATTTTATTTACTTTGGGTTATAATCCAATGCTACATTATTTATGTTTTCCTCTAATTTCCCTGGCTTTCACTATTAGGTATTCCTTCAGTTGGCTCCTGTGACATTTTGGCATAGCTCCATCATTGTGTTTTTTTGTTTGTTTGTTTTTATTTGGGTTTGTATTTTGGGCCCTTCCTTTCTTGGTGCCCATATGAAGTGCTCCAGATTTATCTTGTATATTTCCTTCCCCAGCCCTAGTATCACTCATTTCTCTAAGGGATACTGGTTCTTTGGTATAAGTGATATGAAATCCCAACATCTAGACATGAGGTGTGCTCTTGAAAGCTTTCTTTAAGTGAACTTCTATTGCAAATGAATTGAGCGTAATAATTCAATATATGACAAAACAAACATTAAAGACAGGTGCAATAATTACTTTTTAAGATCAACTATAGGAAACTATTTATTGAATACAAGACATTAAACATCTTGCTTTGCTTTTATTGCCATCAGAGACCATTCTCATGGTATTCTTTAATCCATGAAAGCCGTAAAACGGAGTTGAAAGCAGATGCTATGTATCATTACTTTAAACAAGGATTTACTATTTCCTGCTTAAGATTATACCTTAGTCACTAATAATAAAACAAAATAATCACTTTATAGACTTACAGAAGATAAAGAAATGATAAATTTTAGTTAATGGATTTTGGATTATGGCAGAACTCGGGTTTGGTTCTCTTCTGCATCTAAGCCAACCAGTCCCATGGTTGTGCTGCAGACCTTGCCCCTACTCACATCTGCATCACATCCCAAATCTTGGATTCAAATATCCAGCCCTGAGTAGGGATGCATATATCCTCAGTTGTAGGACCTCCATTACAGCAACTTATTTGTATTGCAATGGCCCTACCACTTTTCATTTTCTATCTTGCCTCTGAAATTCTCATTCCCTTCATAACATGCATAAATTCCATGGCCCATCGTCATAAGTACTTTGATATCCTCAATTCACTTGACTCTCTCCCACTATTAGTTTCCTGGCAGTACTTCAAAAGAGTTAAACACCAATATTTGCCCAATATGTGATTATAAGGACATAAGGCCTTTGAAAAATGCATAAACATTTATACACATAGATACCCCTAAATTTTGAAAACCATACAGTAATAGTTTTGTTAACTCTAAGATATCAGAAAGAAAATAAGCTTATTTGAGAAAAACTGTTATTTAATGAAGAGAAATTGATACTTTTAGTCCATGAATGAAAAATTACATTGCTTTAAACTATTTGCAAGGATGTTGCTTCTCTCAAAAGGAAATATCCAATAATTAAGTATTTGAGCCTCATGTTTTATGGCATTTTCCCCTGAAATGCCCCCGCTATAATTTCTTCCATCAAAATCCAATGTTTAATTTCATTCAAGACAATAGAGATGCATTTAAAGAAAAATATAACTGAAATTCATCTTGAAATCCCACATTTTATATTCCAACTAGAGTGAGACAAAAAAAAAACCCTTTCATATCGTATAAGAACTGTTGTTTAAATAGATTTTTTAGAGATAGTTTTCTTTAGTGGAATATAGGGAAAAAATTACAAACCAGGGTGGCAATTCCAAAAATCATAAGGATTGAAAAGCAAATCTTGATCTTTGGAGTCAGCAATTCAAATGAAAGCTAAATACAAACTTCCATGACTTAGGAGATTGGTCAGAATCAGAAGGTTGAACTATGCCTTTGGTTTTAACAGTGGAAAGCAACTATTCAAACTCTTCATTAATTCTCAGAGTGAACAAATGAAATAGAAAGATGGAGAAACAAGTGTATTCACTTAATACCTTCTCCACAGTAGGTAAGCTTATAAGTAACTCTGTTTTCATTGAGTTAATTTGCAATGCTAGGCTATAAGGACTCTTCCAAGACTAGCAGACATGGCCTGAGAAAAAGAAGCAGGCTCATCTGAGGAGAAACATTGTCTTTCCTTCCTTCTTAAACACTAGAGAGATAGAGTTCAAAATAAAAAAAAAAGGGGAGAAATGTGAGAAAAATGATGTATTATTTTTATTATCTCAACATTGCAGTTAGTTTCACACTTTTAAAAAACTTGGATATGATCCTAAATTTATTTGCATTTACAAAGTTTTATTTCAGGAAGTGAAATTAATACTTTAGGAGGCAAAGTATTAACAATCCATTTTTTTCATCTCCATGTAAGGGGTAAAGCATTTATTTGGACCAAAATTTAAAAAGTAATATATGAATTTTTTCTGAAAATGTCATTTTTTCTTTACAAAAATATTTGAGCTTTTTCCATATATGTACCTGAACTATTGATTAAATGGGGAAAAAAAGCACACTTGAGAGAGAATATAGATAATAAAATATTTTTGAATTCATTATATCATGGCTATTTTCAAGTAAAATTCAAACATTTTAAATTACCTCACATAATTTTGTTGAGTGCTTTGATTCAGTTTCCATATTTGGTAAATATTTTAGCCAGAGATATCTCATCACCCTTTTTATTTCATGATTTTTATTTTTTTAACTGAGAAAAGATGGAATCTTCTACAATACCAGATGGGCTAATGCTTACTAAAACTGCATTGCTTTAGAAAAAATGTCACTGAAAAGCAAAATATATCTTATTATACCAATCAGTGTAATAATGGAAGGTGTAATAGTAAATAAGATCCAATAAAGGGAAAACAGTTATTTTCTGAGGTAAGATTTGTAGTTATTTTAGGTGGTTCAACATAAACAACATCTTTAAAGTGTGCTTGAATTTTTGATGGTTTTCTACACACGCTTATTTTAGTCATAACTTTATAGTACTTATCAAAGAGAAGCTTTTATAACTTTAGTAAGTTTTTAAAATTTTAGATCAAACCTCTGAATTTTACTATGAAGATGCTTTATTTGTTAAAAAAAAAAGTTCCATTTAAAGATTTTAATTGTTTAAAAGAGATCTGTAACTTTGTCAAAAATTTCTGGGAGAAAAAAATGTTACCAAAGTTTAGTTAATTTCAACAATTGAAAGTAATAAATGGCTTTTGGGAGATACATTTTAGCAGAGTAGCAAGAAAACCTGGGTTAACTTTAGATTTTTTTTTTTCTTTTTTAAGGAATGACCAGAGCTAATAAACACATGTTGTAAAGCTGTAAACCAAGCACATCCATAGCTCTGAATCTGTCCCACTCCAGTGTCACGGCAGTCATTGCAGAACAGCTCCATTAACTTTTGCCTGAACCGTTTTAACAGTCATAGATATAATCATATTTTATCCTTTTCAGTAAAAATTATGCACCACCAAGTAAACAAAACAAAATGAATCAGCAATATCAACAACAATGACGAAACCCTGTAGGGACTCCTTTTTCTTTTCTCTAGCACTAGAATCTTTCTGTTTATTTGTTTATTTGTTTATTTTGAATCCTCAGATTTTGTTGAGATATATTCACATAGGATATATTCTTTCTCCCCGCAAAAAACAATTAGTGTCTCATAGCATCCTAACTTAGTTGGAAAATCATTCTCAATTTTAGATGATTTTTATTGCTCCAAAGAGAAAAGTAACAGACAGGACATACCCACACCAAAGAGAGAAACCCAAAACACCCTAGACCTCTTATTCTCCTTATTCTCTGTAGTATTACTATGATGTTAGTGATGTATTCCTGTTAAATATAATCCAGAGTATGCAATAGGTAGTTTTTCCCATGTGCCACTGTATTATTAACATTTTGTAGAAGTGACATGCCTTTGAAGTAGTTCATGCAAGAACTTATTATTTGTAATGCTAATCAGTAAGACGCATGCCTTTAAACAAGCCCTTTCGATCTTATTCACCTTCAATAGAGAATTACTTATAATCCCACTAATATTCTACTAACATCTCTATCCATTCCCATACCTTTAAGACCAACCTCATTAACCAGTCTGTCCTTACTAGGTAACCGCTCCATTTTGCCAACTGAAAAAAGGCCCAAACTCTTTCTTTTTCATTTAAGGACTTGCCCCACCATGACTTCCTAGTTCCATCCTCCTTCTCATGAACCATATAGTACTAGGAGGTGTGCGGGTTTGCAGTGGAAGGTGAGCAGGATATGAAAGGAGGGAGAGATTAGGGTATGAAGCCTGGTGAGTGAGGTAAATCAAAACAATATCTCAATCTTTTAAATAAGTCAGAGGAGAGGCACAAGACAGCTTCTTCAATTAGAACCAGTTACTCCGACAGAGAGGAGAACCACCCGCATCTCCTTTGTGTGCACAGAAGTGCTTCTTATGTGCATGTGTGTGTGCATCTGTAACCAGGGCGGTGTGACTTAATAAGCAACCCGGTATCAGAATTACCATTACCTTTTAGGCTAGGTCTCCTTCCCTAAAAGTTACATTTATTGAAATGTAATTTTAATATGGTAACATAGTTTTTTAATGTGACTATTCATTCAGTCCATTCAAGAGTTCAGTATGAAATCCTTTCCTATGTTGCAAGCATGCAGCTATAAATCAATTTGAAAAGTGAGAGAAGCCCAGTTCCATCCATATAGTGGAATAGGGGGATGGGTTTATCTACATATGAGTTTCTGATGTACCTTCCTAAATGTTTTTGAATGTAGAAAGTTACAAACCTATGACTTGCATTCAAAAATAAATACAAGTATGTATTCCAGGGGTCTCTGTCTTATATCAGTTTCATAAAGCAAATATAGACATTTTGTCCCCGCATAATTTTTTTCCAGGGATCTGCCATAAAGGGCAACTTTATTGATCAGCTCAACTCTTAGCAATGTTGGCTCATTTATATTACTTTATGTGGATAGTCTTTTTTTTTTCTTCCAACATTTTTAAAGGGTTATTTCATTGGCTTTTGCAAACAGTACTATTCTCCTTCAACTCCATCAGACATGTTCAGTGCAGGAGAGGGAGGTTGGGGCAGATGGTATGGTTTTCTCTCCTTCCCCTAGGTGAGAGGTATATTCTTGGTAAAAAAAAAAAAAAAAAAAAAAGAGTTGACCCTTTTTATATATGAAGCACAGATATACATATATTATATAACCAGATGCACAGTTTATTTGTGGTATTAAAATTTCATGGGTGAGGGGATGATTAGGAAAGAAAAAACATGTAGACATTGTCTTGGGAGGAAGGGAGTGTCACAAAGGAAATAAAGGTTGGGAAACTGTGACCCAGGTCATCGTGGAAGATCTATAAAGTATAAAAGAAAGCAGCTTCCATTTATGCTATGATATATTTGAAACTGTCTCTCACCTTGCATTTGTTCAGTAAAAAAGAGAATGACAAAGAGAATGATGCAATCATCCTTTTTGAGCCTGCTGATATATAGAGAAAATTGAATTTTCTCCTTTCTGTAATAGAGGAAACAATCATTTAAAATTGTCAGTTTTTATAAAGTGTGCCATTGAGATGTTTGGTACAACTTTAGATGACTAGTTTAAATATTCTGAACTCTTACCTTCTAACAGTTTCAGAAACAATCCTTTAAATTTAGGTATTTTAAAGAAATTATTTTTGGAACTTAAAATAATCCGTGGATTTAGGTGGGGTGAAAATATCCCATAATGTAAAATCAAATTACAGAATGTCTCTTTCATGTTTAAATTTAATCTATAAATTTATTTCAATCAAAATAAACATTTGTTGGATTTACTTGATGTGAAAGACTAAAGTATGCAGTAAGTAAAAAAAAATAGCTTACCAAGCTAGGCAGTGAAAGCATTTTTCCTTCTGAAGGGTCAGTCTGTTAACTCCTTCTGTTTTATTACCTTTTTTAAAATTTTTATTTTTTGAGGGTTAGAGAAGATAGGAAGGTAGTGGCCAAAAAGTAAGAAATAGATTCAGCACCAACTCTATCCTGCACTGTACATTAGTTACAACATCTAATTTCCACAATAAATTCAATGTAGCACTTTATAAGTTAAAAAGCAATTTTTTTAAAAAAAGCAGTATTTTGAAGAAAAGCAAAATTACTCTCAGCTAGAGTCCTTTAAAAACAACAATAACAACAAAAACCTGTTCTTGCAGACCTAAAACCCTTTGGGCTTTGTTTACTGTGCACCACAGCAGAGCCTCGTCTGAGCCTAGATAGACAGAGGGACGGAGGGCTATGGGTTGAACTTAGAGGATGAACCTTTCCTTAAACTGTTGGGATCAGCTAGTCCACACTGTAAAAGGAATCTGCAGCCTCTTCTCTGCTGAGAATGCTTCATCGGTAATGCAGCTCATTTCCTAAGGAAATGATCAAGACATACTTCTTCATCTTCTGCTTAATTCGCTGTTTGAAACTTTACAATCTGGCCTTCACCTGTGTGGCCCCATTGAAACTATATGAAATCTCCTACTATCCTTTTAAAAAATACAGACTTAATGGACTTTATCTTTTTTGTACTCATTTAAATTGAGTGATATTCTGTCATAATTCCTTTTTTTATAAAGTCCTTAGGATTTTAATTTAGTTCTCTTTTTTTAACGCCATTAAATGATCTCAGATTGTCTTCTTATGTCCTTACATATTGATGTCAGATTCTTATTCTTCTATTGGGCAATTTCTTTAAGTCAGAAATAATGAGGAAAGCATAGAGTTAGGAGCATAGCATCTGAGATCTTTCAAACTAGAACTCCACTGCTCCTAAATTATATGATCCTGGTCAAATTTCTTAAACTTTCTGATCTCAGTGTTCTTATCTGTAAAATAGGTATGTAATGATAAATCTATAATGATATAACAAGTTAATATTTTAATGTGCTGATGAACAGTGCCTGGCACACAATAGGCACTGCACAAATAAATGTTAAATCAATTAAAATTGCAGACGATCACAACCACTAGACCTGTCATCGTCTAATATTTTAAAATAAGTTTCTTTACTTTGCATTATTTCTGAATGCAAAATTATATTTCTTTTCTAAATGTGTCTTTTTATTTCCTGCTTTTTAGGTAAATTTAATATTATACTTAAATGTCTAATTTAAACTTCAGAGCTCTATCATTGACCCCTTTGCAAAGATACAGCTGGCATGCAGAAATTCATAACTATATCAGCATCTACACAGTTGTTAACAGGAGAGATGGGATATGAGGATATCTGGCAGACACAAAAATCCATTCTTTCTGTTCTACGAAGCATTAATTTTAGGGAATACTTTACTTTTGCAGAAAATGTTTTCAACACATTAATTGAGCATCCACTGTCAGCTAAGTACTCTTCAAGTCCTATGAGTGATACCAAATGATTAAAACAATTTACCTGTTTTGGAAACCTAATTCTAATTTGAGTAGACCTATAAGCACTTAGAAAACATTAACAGTTTAGGGCAGGCCATGGTGGCTTAGCAGGTAGAGTTCTCACCTGCCATGACAGAGACCTGGGTTCGATTCCCAGTGCCTGCCCATGTATAAAAAAAAAAAAAAAAAGGATTACACCAATAAAAAATAAACAAAACAAAAAAAAGCATTAACATTTAAAAGAAAATAATAAGCATAGCAAACAATTTTGAAGTAAGGATATGATTAAGGACCAGGAGATTGGAGCAAAGGAGTAAAATGCACAACAAAGACCATGTAATGAAAAGATTTATGGTACTTAATAAACTATAACTATTTAGTTTTTAAAACATTGTTTTATAGATGTGATTTGTTATAACTTACTATTGGACTACGGCGTAAAAGAGGAAAGGCCAATTTGCATTTCCCATGGAATTGGGAATATTTTGAGAGCACTTTTAACTAAAGCAAGTGTAGCAATCAGATGCCTGTTTTATTAGGCAATCTAAATTAAATGAGAAAGGGAATTTGCTTGCAAAAATGATAACAGTGACATTTGCTGCAATATATAGTTTATTCTCTCATATAATCCTAGCGCACCATACAAAGGGAACACTGTTTACTGAATTAGAAATCATTCCTGCAGTGTTAAGTAGCATAAGATTCCACTTAGGAAACTATGGGAACTGCACCCAAAGATGCTAATTAGGTACATGATCTGGAACTGCAAAATAGGGAGAGCTGAATGGAATTTGCCTAGTTAAACTTATTAATCAGATGGGGAGTTAAACAGGGAAGCGTCTTTCAATAAATGTTAATGTTTTGCATATCATCAAAATTTGGGAGTTCTTCAGGATTTCGGGCTGTTCTCCTTGAACTGTGTATCCACAGGGAGTTTTGCTTCAGTTAAGGGGGGAAGGTAGTGGTCATTGCAATGAACTTTTGCATACTAAGCACCATTTAGCTTCTCATGCACAAAGCGTTTGAATTAGACAAGATCTGAGAAATAGGCCAGGCTACATCACCTATGTTTGTTGACAAATAAACAAAAACTCAGAGAGGTAATGAGTCACGTACAGAATCAAGCCAATAAATTAGCAATTGGATTGTGTCTCAAAGGTAAGTCCACTGAGTCTTGGGTTAATTCAGCCTCTTGCACCATCATGTGATTTTCAAAGATCAAACACTTCATCACACAAGAGGATTCTAGATTCTCTTTAATTCAGAGAAATAGTTACTCTGAACACAAGTGTGATTAAGGAATTCTTTGTGGAATATGTGGGACATGGTCTTGTCTTTAAAAAATAGTCTGCCTTTAAACTAGGAGAGAAGACAGGGAGAATAAACAAACTTTCTTTAGTGTGTTTATATCCTTTAAACACCATTGGTAACCTCTGCTGAGAACAGTAGCTATTACTGGAGCACCATGACTGTATTCACCCTGCAAAATATTATTTTATCAGGTGGGCCACGGTAGCTCAGCAGGCAAGAATGCTCACCTGCCATGCCAGAGGACCCGGGTTTGATTCCCGGTGCCTGCCCATGTTTAAAATATATGTGTGTATATATAATTTTATCTGTTTCATAAAAAGAAGCATTATTGTCATGCATGCACAATACAAATCCAATGAATGACATACTGGTAACAGAGTAATGGACAGTCAGAAGAAGGGGCCCCGTCCTTTTACAAATGATGAAACTCAGGCTTAGGGTCTGTTGCTGCATTGTTGAAGATCAAGCACCTTGAAAGTGACTTAATTAGGACTGGAACCCTGATTTCTGGATTTTAACCCAATGTTTCAGCATTTGCCAATAGCCCGTGTTTAACTACTGCATATTTGAACAGTATTCTATTTATGTGAGTGTTGCTACATGTGCTAAAGAACATACAGGGTTGCACTGGACATATTAATAGTTTCTTTTACTTTTCAATGTCTTACATCTTCAGGTTGTCATCATAGATAAAACTATATTCAAAGATCCTTATAGCTTTGAAGTAAAGGCATTTATTTGGTTTATAACTTTCTCTAACCTTGGCTAACAGAGCTATATTGCAATATAATTACTTTTTGAAGTTTTATACACTTATCTTGAAAACTATTTTAGTGATTATACTATAAATATCTGACTACTCAGAAACAGAAAGAGCACATAAAAGAAAATAAGTCAGCAATAAAAAGAATTCATAAATTATTGCAGAGTGAATTTATGCCCTATTAGTCTATTCTCCTCAGCAAACTCTTTCTTTAAAGGGCCAGATAGTAAATATGTTAAGAGTTTTTGCCAAAAGGTCTCTGTTGCAGCTACTCATTTCTGCCCTTCTAGCATGAGATGGACCAGCACATAAACAAATGGGTATGGCTGTGTTCCAGTAAAACTGTATATGGACAGTAAAATCCAAATTTCATATTTTTCACATCACAAAATCCCTGTCTTCTTTTTCTTTTTTCTCCCCAACCATTAAAAAATGTAAAAATGCTCTTAGTTCATGAGCCATACAAAATTAGGCAGTGAGGCCTGCTGGCAGCTGTTTGGATGTAACCCAGGGCTGCACTTTGCCAACAAATGGCTTCCAGCAAAGGAGATATATTTTCAAAAGTTACATATGATCCACAGTGATATTCATTTGGTACTTAAAATTGCATGATAATTCCTCAGAAGAAATAAATCATCCTTGAATTTGGTAAAGGCCTTCATCATTTCAAATGTCCATAATTCAAAATTTCTCAATATATCTTACATCTATCTGAGTAGACATAGTCTTACGTGTTTAAGGAGAAGGTGGTGAGTGGTGAGTCATGATGGAGACGAGCATCTATGTTTATATGCTAATAGAGTCACCAGTTGTATTTTTTTCAGTAACATTCACTGATTAAATATTCATGACTCTGATTTCCTCTCTGAATTCAAAGCCATATATTATAATTTTAGCTAAGGCAGATGTTTGGTTTCTTTTGTTTCATGCCATTTTGGTTGTTCCACCAGGGAAAAAAATGTCTATTTTAATAGGTCTGAAATAAGCACTTTAATGATTATTAGAATGGTTTTCCAACCCCCCAAAAGGGATTAAACTGTTGAAATGCTCCATCTCCTTATTATTCACTAGTTGGCTGCCTTTGCATATAAAAATCCCATGTCCTATCAGGTAGTTGGTAGAAACATCAGTGACTTCATTATGATAAGCTTTGAAGATCTGCTTGTGGCGAATCTTATAGGGGAGTTAATATTATAGAAACAATGTCATCATGTAGATCACAGAAATAATATACAGATGCATATGGACTGGTAATAAGAGGAGAAAACCTAAGCAATATGGTGAACAGCCATGCAGGTGTTATGGAAAAAAGAGGTAATATATCATCATAGAAGGCTGATGAAGTTCCATAATATACCTCAAATGAACATTGTGTAAAAACAGCTTGCTGAACATGCCTTTTTTCCCTGGCACTGTGGCTGTAAACCAGATGAGCCATAATTAAGCGCAGGTCACTGAGGAGAGAAACAGTGGTTTTAATGATCAAGCCATTTATATACCAACAAATAAAGAAATCAAATGTTCTATGAAGGGCAAAAAACTAAAATAAAAGTAGAAGAAAAACCCTATGAGCTCCTATAAAAAAACATGACTCACATAGAAAATCTTTTCTTTTGCCTTTTTTTGAATATGAATAATTTAAGTCCCTTTTAAAATTAATATTTTATCCAAAAGCAGATTATAGCAAACCTTTCCAAGACTTTGTTATCCTTAACAAGGACTTAACATGCTCCAGTAGAACTTTTAAAAATTTTTACTAGTTCAGCCAAGTTTTCCACTTCTTTTATTTGTTATTTCTGGATTTGAGATCAAGTTTTAACATGTACATCTCTGTAACTCATGAAACATTACATAATGCAGGAGGAAAAAATGCTCAAGACAAATTTTTAAAAACACTCATGTGGGATGATTTTGCATTGACCAAATACTCAGACACCCAGATCCAGCACATCTAACATTTTCCCACATTTACCATACTAGAGTCTATCCATTTATCAGTCCATCTATTTATGTATCAATCCTTCTGTCTGTCTGTCTGTCTGTCTATCTGTCTGTCTATCTATCTATCTATCTATCTATCTATCTATCTATCTATCTATCTATCTATCTATCTATCTATCTATCTATCTATCTATCTATCTATCTATCCATCCATCCATCCATCCATCCATCCATCCATCCATCCATCCATCCATCCATCCATCCATCCATCCATCCATCCATCCATCCATCCATCTATCCATCTTTATTGTATTCATGATGGCCCTTGCTTTCTCCTTGGCCAATTTACATGCTTCAGATTATTCTAATACTTATGATCTGTAATATATCATGGAAAGGTCATATTTTACACCAAGACTTCATAAGCAATAAGTGCATTTGCTCATTGTCAATTAGAGAACCTACAGCAATTAATGCAATATTACTTCCCATAAAAATTAAGTGAAGTTGATGGTACCTGTACTTCAGATGGTTGTATAATCTATTGCTTGAGGTACAATGGCCTTGAAATTCAATTAGTTTCCTTAACTTTGTATTTAAAAAGTTGCTGGTATTCCCCATAGTTTACTCTATGAACATGACAATACAATAAATGTGTGGCCTATTTCTTACTTGGTCCATCTTCTGAAGAATTTATAGTTGACAACCAACCAAAAACAAAAAGAAACAGATACAATATCATTTAAGTCAACCTCATTTGAAACCTTTTTGAAATTGCATGTCTTAACATTTCAGTAAAGTAGATCTGAAATTTTGAAACTAATATTACTTTTACTTCACGCTTCTCATTGAAGTAACTGCTGAATAAGTCCCAGAATTGAAGTATTTTACTTTCATTCTTGAATGTAAAACTTGAAATTTATAAATTGTTGCATATGACTTTTATAGAAAAATGTGTAACTTCCTATCAGTGTCTCTCTGGACAAACAGCATTTCTAAACCTTTATTACTTATATACAAAATGAGGGGATTGGATAGGTGACTTCTGCATTTCTTTTCATGTGGCAAATTATGTTTCTTGAAATTTGAAATTGAAAACAATAAGAAATATATATATATATATAAAAAGAATAGGATATATATATATATATAATTTTTTTATTTTGAAATTATTTTAACCTTACAGGACAGTCGCAAAAATATTATAAACCCCTTGCAAGAACTTGAACATATTCCTACCCACTCAGACACCCAGATCCAGCACATCTAACATTCTCCCACATTTGCCAGACTAGAGTCTATCCATTTATCAGTCCATCTATTCATGCATCAACCCATCTATCTGTCTGTCTTTCCGTCCATCCATCCATCTTTATTGTATTCATGATGGCCCTTGAACACATAATACTTCCATGTACTTTTCCTAAGAACAAAGATATTCTTTTAAGTAATCACGTTAAGTGCAGTCTAGTTCAAGTAGTTTAAAACTGACACAGAGTTAAAGTCTACCTTCCATACTTTCAAATATCTCAGTAATGTCCTTTTGAGTCTTTTCTCCTCTGTTATTAGATTCTGTCAAGGCACATGCATTGTATTTAAGTGTCATTGTGTCTTCAGTTGATTTTTTTGTTTTTAGTGAGGAAACTCATACAACATAATCTTTCCCATCTCCATCACTCCCAAGTGTGCCATTCAGTGGGGTTAATCACATTCACAATGTTGCAATCCCAACACCCCTACCAGAATTTTTCCACCACCCCGAACATAAATCCTACACCCATTAGGCATTGACTCCCTATTCTGCTGGCCACTTGTCTCTGGTAGCCTGTACTACTTTCTGTCTCTAAGAGTTTGCATATTATCCAATATTTTCTTTGTGGTTACATTGGGGGTTAAATTTAACATATTAAATCTATTACAATTTAATATAAACTTAATTTCAAAAGCACATGCTACCAATGTTCCTGTACCACTCAATCCCCTACCTTTCTGTAGTCCTTGTCACAAATTACCTGTTTATGTGAATCCAAAACCCTTTATCAATACTTTTTATACATTTAGATCTCATAGGAAGTAAAGAGTAGAATTACAAACCAACAACACAACAACATTGGTATTTCTATTTATCAATGTCATTATTTTTACAAATAGCTTTATTTTTTTCATGCAGTTTTGCTCTATGGTCTACTATCCTTTCCCTTCAACCTGCAGAATCCTATTTAGCATTTCTTATACAGTCCTTTTGGAGGTGATGAACTCCCTCAGCTTTTGTTTAACTAGGAATGTCAATCTCTCCTTTTTTATGCTGGATATAGAATTCTTGATGGCAGTTTTTGCTTTTAGCACTGTAAATATGGCAACACACTGCCTTCTTGCCTCCATAGTTTCTCATGAGAAAAAGGCACTTTATCTTATTGAGGCTCCCTTGTACATGACCTGTTACTTCTCTTTTGTGGCTTTCAGAATTCTCTCTCTATCTTTGGCATTCAGCAGTTCAATTTTAAAATGCCACGGTGTGGATCTATTTTGGTTTATCATATTTGGAGTTCATTGAGATTCCTGGATGTGTTATATTCAGATCTTTTGGTGAATTTGGGAAGTTTTTATCTATTATTTCTATGGATATGCTTTTTTCACTACTTTCTCTCTCTCTTCTTCTGGGACTCCCACAATGCATGTGTTACCATGGATGATGGTGAACCAGGGTTTCTTCAGGCTCTGTTCAATTTTCTTCATTCTTTCTTTTTTCTGATCCTCAGAATGATGATTTTAATTGCCACATTTGCAAGCTTATTCTTTCTTTTGCCAGATCCAATCTGTATTTAATCCCTGTAGGGAATTTTAACACAATTTAACTGAGATATATTCACATACCATACAAGCCATCCAAGTATACAATCAGTGGCTCACTGTAACATCACATAGTTGTGCATTCATCACTATGATCAATTTAGAATATTACCATTACACCAAAAAAAGGTAAAAATGAAACCAGGTCTCTGGCATGGCAGGTGAGAACTCCACCACTGCACCACCATTGCCCGCCCTTCATTAAATAACTTTTAAAATATTTGTACAATTAATCACAGTCATCATTCATCACAAAATTCATTCTGTTAACACTCCCATGTTTTAACCTCCAGCTTTCCTTCCTGTCGTATACATGACTCTGAACTTCCCCTTTCCATCACATTCACCCACAATTCAGCACCATTTGCTATACTCACAATAATGTGCTACCTTCACCCCTATCCATTCCCAAATGTTTAAGTTCAAACTAGTTAAAAATTATGTACATACTAAGCAACTGTTCCCCATTCTCTAGCCTCATTCTATCTCCTGGTAACCTATATTCTAGACTTTATGTCTATAAGCTTACATATTATAATTAGTTCACCTTAGTGAGATAATATGATATTTCTCCTTTTTTGTCTTAGTTCAACATGATGTCTCTCAAGGTTGTAATTTTTGTTACTGCAGTCTTCAAATCTGTTTGATTCCTTTTCATAATTTCTGTTCTTATTGATATTCTTTTTGTGTTCATCTATCATTTTCCAATGTCCTTTAGTTCTTTGTCCATGAATTCCTCCAGCTCTTTGAGCAAATTTCAACCATTTTTTAAAGACTTTGTCTCAGTTGTGGTCCACTTTTTGATGGTTTCTAATGCTTTAGCTACGATCTTCTATACATGAACCATCAGTCCTGTTTCTTTGTATGCTTGCAATCTTTTGTCGCAACCCAGACATTTTGATATTTTAGTATTTTTATCATTGGAATTTGAATTCTGAGGCTTCTGTTCCTTAAACATGTATCCAGCTAGTATTATGACAGATATCCTTTAATGCCAGGAGCTAACAAAAATGAAAGCAAAAAGGAAAACCTCTATCCCAGACTTTCTGTATTGTCTTGTACAATTATTCTATTTCATAGCTTAGCCATACAATAAGATTATAGAGCATCCCGAGGTAAAAGCTTAAGGGCTCCCCTGTCTCTCTTGTGTTTTTGTCTTGTCCTGAGTGTAGAGTGTGTCCCTAAGAATTCCCCCATTTTACATGTATATGAATGCCCTCATTCCCCTAGGAAACAGGTGTGGCTTTCAGAATTCTTAGTGTTAACCTGATTGTCTCATAGCTGGTACTCTTTTTTTCCAGGCACTTGCAATTTGACTGTTCTCCTATAGTGTTTTGCAGGAGTGCTCTGTGAGCAACCTATTGATGCTGGGCAAGTTCTGGGATGACAGGTCTGCTACATATTTCCTGCTTTGGTCTTTCATGCTTCCTCCACATACATCCTGTACCCTAGTATGTAGACACTCGGCTTCTTCTGGAGCCAAGGCCAGGGACTCACACTGGGAATGCAAACTGTCTCAGTGCCAGACACTGAGGGGATGGGGGAGAAGCCAGCGAGGGTACAAGTGAAATCTTCCTTTTTAAGATGCCTTCTTCAGGGTGATTCAGTGCTCACCCTGCTACTGCAATCCTTAAACAGTTTCCTGGAGCATTGAGACAGGTATTTCCGCCAGTTTTTTGCTGGTTGTCTTCTGTAGGTGGATGGACCCCTGGGACATCTCACTTTGCCCTCTTGATTAGTGTGGGGCTATTTCTTGTTCTTTTAATATATTTTTTAATCGAAAATGTGGCATCCATAGCAGTGTCACTCATGTCCTATGGATCTAGATATATTTGTTGGTATTTATAGATTAACTGTGATAACATTTAAATGACTGAATTCTAATTTTGACTATAGTCTAAAAAAAAATCATTTTCCAAATCATCTGGAAGAGCCCTCATAAGCATGTGAAATGATTTGATTTCCCTGGTTTTGGTGTTCACAATTGCATTAGCTACAGGGGGTGTTGATTTATTTTAACTGTACCATTTTCCTTAAAGTCTTAGAATTAGAGATGGATTTGATAGATAAATGATATCTTTATACCAAATGAAGGACAAATCCCACCTCAATCAGCTGTAAAAAGAAATATATCACAGTATGCAAGAGAGAAGGCTAAGTAAAATTGAGTCATTATGGACCTCGCTGAATCTATATTCTATTAGTCTGTTTCATATTCTTGTATCAATTCATTGACTTCATTTTTGGAAAAATGATCTTTCGTGACATAAAACCATGAAAAAGTATTTTTATGTCGTTGCTTTTATTTTGTGTTTGCATATTACATAGTTTAGGGACTAACTCTGTCAAATGCAAAAACACAGATTCTGGCTGCCTCACTGACCTCAGACTTTTCTCTGCTCCTCCTCAGATCCTGGATTCCAGGCATATCAAATGAGTCACTATTTCATGATTTCTCAAGCTGTCTCACATGGATCTACTCTCCCTGGAATGCCTTTTTTTCTCCCAGGTGTAACTCATTCCTCCCACATTTTCAAAGCTCTTCCTAGGAGACTATCACCCTGGGAAAACTTCCCTATTAATCCCACCCCATCACTGATGGAAAGGGTCTCCATCAGAATTTTCCCACAAAGATATGCATTTAAAGTCAAAGTGACCTGACACCTTCTAATTCTGTGAATTTTGCAATTTATTCAAAATTTCAAAATTTCTTTCCTAATCTCTAAATTAGGAATAGCAGAATCTATGGAGCAGTGTTCTTGAAAGTTGTAGATCACTTCCTAATGCATTTGGTATAACTGGCATATAACAAAGATTATTAAAATGACCTGTGCAGAAGAGAAGGAAGAAACAAGGATAAGAGGATGAGGAGATACATAAATGCTCCATTTAGCATTTAACACTGCTGAGGAAACATTTGCATTGAAAAATACTACCTTACTAGGAAAGGGAATTGTTTCCTTACTGGAAAAAGGTAGGTTGAGAATGAGTGCAGGGTGTCAGGAACTTTTTGGTAAATTTTATTAACTCCTTTTAGATGAAATCATTCATTTGTAGGAAGTAGCCAATACCAAACTTTTGTATCTACTGACTAGTGAGGTGAAAAAGTAAATTTTGAAAGGATGAAGCATAAAATAGATAGCCTAGACAAAGCAAGTATATTACATAAGGGACAGTCTTTTAGCACTACAAATGGAAATTTAGATAGATAAAATCTCCTATTCTGAAGAATTAAAGCTCTGCTAAAATAATTGGATGTTGGAAAATTAGGTATATAACACCTACCAGAAATCAGTACACTATCAATGGATTTTGAGAAGGACAAATGGGAGCCTGGGACAGAAGACATTCCAGGAGAAGAAGATAACCCTGACATTTGCTAATAAATGAGACTACACGTCTGTTATAATAATTAGGAATTATTAGCATAATGATTATATAAATTGCGCTAGATTTAGGGTTCCTTAAAGGCAGTTTAATTTGTCTCTCAATTCTCAGTGCTTAGGTCTGTTTTTTTCCATTAGTACATGCTGAAATATTTGTTGAATAAATGTGGGCTGAAGACATACATTCACATTTCCCCCTACAAGGCTGCGAACTCAAAGTTGCAGAAATCTTACTGTGTAATCTCAGCACAATATCTGGCATATAGTAGCCAATGAGTGCAGAATTATTTTTTGAATCAAGGCTAGAGGAATAAAGTAATTTTAATGTGTTCCATGCTTTATATTTCATTCATAATATTATTTTGATTATTCTTGATGTTTTGCTTTCAAAATTCATGTGCCTTTCATGCGTTTTAAGGTCATTATATCTAAACTGGTCTGACTGCACTGTCATCCATGGCAGGCATCACCTTGAATGAGGTTTCCAGACAATTGATTAATAGACATGTTTTAAGCCGTTTCTTCATCGGGGCTTAATCCAGTATTGCCAATTAGCAGAGGTCTGCCATAGTGCAATAATAATGGGAAGGAGCTTACAGCAAGAAGGAAATGCATTGAATTTGATAAGTGCTAAAATTTAGAATGCATCAAACTGAACATCAAATAGCTGCTCAAATGTTTCGACTCTCAGAGATTCTTATTTGAAATAAGCTAAAAGTAAGCTTCTGTGGTGAAGGAAAAGGCAAGATTCCAGAGCCAAGGGACCAAAGCTATTACTTTAGATCCCTTAAGTCTACAGCATACATTTGTTTTGCTAAAGTTTGTTATGATAAAGGTCATATCTTAACCTTTTCTCTATGTGAGTATTTTGGTTCCCTGACTTCTCTTAAAGGTAACACTCCCTATTTTAAAAATCAACTTAAATACAAAAATAAAATATTACGTCATATAATACTCTAATTTTAAGAAAACGTAGAGAAATGAAATCTTAACATATGAAAGTTGCTTTTGGGTATTTGAGGAATATAAATTATCTTGCAATTAATCAGTTTATTTACAGGTATGCTAGATATTGGGCCTATTTTAAAATTCATTTTTCTTCTCAGTATTATGAGCCTGTGAAACTGTGAAGTTTCAGGGATAAATAATAGTTTGCTAAAACTTTCCATGTCATTTATTAGAGAAAAAGGCTGGGTGCAGTGGAAAGTCTATGAATAGGAAAAAGAAGTAGGTTCTAGTTTTAGCTCACATACTATTTAATCATGTAGTCTTTGGGGATTCACAATTTCTGAATTTGATTTTTCCTTATCAATGAAAAAGTATTCCCACTGTTACTATGAAAAGGTGCTTTAAATATATAAAATAATAACATGCTAAAATCACATCTTATCAAACTGAAGACACTATTTATTCTATGGGGTGCTTAGACTTCTGCCTAAGGGGGTGGGGAAATTAAAAAAAAAAATAAATAAAAAACCAGCTTTCTGCTGCTTGAAATATTGTTTTTGAAAACCATTGGCCTGTAACAAAAATCGTCAAGATGATTAGTAAACAACAACCCTTCATATTGTCTTTCTGATGAAAGTCCTCAATCAGTTCTTTTAGGATGACTTGGTTATCTACAGAAATTACACCAAACAACATATTTGGAAGCTCTCCCCATTTTGCTCCAAAGTGCATTTCACTTATCTTCAAACTCAGTTCATTTCCAGATTTATACAAAATATGAGCATTTCATGATTAATATTAACAGTTCCTAAGGGAATTACCAACAATGTAAGATTTTAGCTGTATAGACGGTTGTTATTTGGCTCTTTCATTTTGTCACATTCTCTGCATTTGGTGTAATCCCACAGTTTTCCGAGGTCACCATCTGGCTAAGGAATGATGACTGTGATATCACATGGAGAAAGGTTTAGGACTTAATTAGAGGAACAGGCGTGTAGATGAGCTAAGGGATCATGTTTTTTCATTAAAAATTGTATTGATTTGACAGTGTCTTGGAAGAATAATTGGGTAGAGGGATGGGAGGAAAATCAAATTAGTAGTGATATCTTTGGTATACTTTTAGTTTATCATGTTACTTAAAATAAAGGTTTATTTGATTTTCCAGATGTGTATTTCACTTGAGGATGTGCATATCACAGATTTATTATCACACACATTTATACTTATTATGAAACTTTATAAATCGTTGCGGATAGGATTGAGGTACTTTTCAGTGGAAAGTTACAACTTGCGATATTTTACCCAGCAAATTATTTAAATAAAGGTCTAATTTCATGATTTTTAATATAGATTCCCTTCAATTTCTGTGATCCAAAGTTTGTTTCATATATTTCTGGACTTGGTGTTTCATTTAAAAATTAAGGTTATAAATAATATCATATATGTGACCAAAAAAATGTGAAGCATAAAATCTCTAGAATTTTATAAAATACTAATAATGAATGCTAAAACTTATAAAATCAAAATTGGAATGGACTTTATTTATAAAATATAAGAATTTTCTTATTTATAAAAATATGACATGCACATTTTTATATCACTCTATAAAACTTCATATCTTGTAGCTTTTGGCAAATTCTTACATGCCTTACAAGGCCCAAATGTATTACTGAACCTTTCCTGAAGCCTTCCTGGCTCTCTCCAAGCTGACCTAATTCTCTTCTTTCGTCACTGTCCTCATAGATAATACATCTCATCATGTAATTATCTACAGTGGATTGAATGGGCTCCTATGTATGACTGTGGCCCCCTCATGAACAGTGAGATACAGCTGCAAAGGCAATTTCTGCTTTCCATTTTTCACATACTGGTTTCTTAACACATATCTAATATAGAGGGTTTCATCAGTAAAACTTTGTGGAATAAAGTTAAGAATTCTCTCTTTTTAATACTTTTAATAGGAAATTAGGCTAAAATTGGCTTTTCTTGAGCTACTGGCTTGTTTTTACAGCATGAACACCAAAACATCTTATGGCTGGTGATTTTTACCTATTTGTGTTAGCTTATAGAAAACTTATAGTAGAATAAGTGGTCCACATTAGCATTGTGTACAGTATTTCAGGTGTATAAATTCATTTGTGCCTCTGTTTTATTAGCGTGCCCTTATTTGATCATTCCTTGATTGTTTTACCTATTTTTATTTTATTTTATCTTCTTATCATACATTAATTTTGGAAATTGACAAATCTGGTTTTTGAACAATTGGGGGTATAACATCCTTCAAAGGTGCTAGCTTCCATTTAAAGTTACTAAAATTCATTTCAATAAGATTGGCAGTAGGTACTCATTAGGCACTCAGAATTGGGGTATGCACTATCAGAAATATGAGGTAAGTTTACTTTAATGAAAGATATTGCATACTGACATGAAAATATACCTGGACACTTTAAACCAGAGGATTAATGTAAATGATTGACCTTTGTGTTCTCTTTATTCTGCTTTAACTATAAAATAAAACTCATGACTGTCCGAATTCCAAAATCATTCATCTTTTTTGAACTGAAGGAAAAGTAACCAAAAAAAACCAAAGAATAATGAGAAAAATTCCCTAAAGTACCCTCTAGTCTAGAAACACAGACATAAATCAAAGTTGATGTACCTGGAGATGGAGTGAGTGTCCTGGACCCCTTGCCTCAACCTCACAATATCCTCCATTCAAATGCAGTTAAATGTCACTTAAGTAAAAATTAAGTAGGTTAATTTTTAAATTTGTACATGAGATAAAGTGAGTTCCAATCAGATTTAATGATTCAGTTAGGATGATATAACTTTTGGAGATATGAAAAAGAATCTGGATCTGTTAACTTAAATACTCTTTGACTCTGTGGGCCACAATTTTCCGACAAAGAGATGCTATCACTGGACAGAGACTGAAAAACTTTTTAGGTTCATTCTAACACTGAAGATGTCAATCGTAATATTTGAAAGGCATTCATACATTATAGCACACAGAGAATTATATAGGCTTTCAGGCATTGCCAAGAATAATCTAGATATGATTATCATATAGAAATAGTATTCTTTCATTGCGAACTAATGGCAATTACATGGATTCTAAGCGGTATCTAATTGATATGAAACACATGTTTTAAAAACACTGAGGCAGAAAAGCTGTTCTGTGTCTTACTCTCTTTTACATACTTTTAATTACCTGTCCTCCATCCATCAATATAAGTAACCTCAGAATACTCATATGTATGCTACTGCTCAGAGTTACTGCCCAGCAAAAGCAGAGACCAATTTTGTGGAAGATTGATCACATATGACCCGTTAGGATTTTCAAGTATCCTCAAATCTTCCCAGAAAAGCATACCCAATTTTCAATACCCATTTCACCTCCAAATATTATAATTCTAGTTATCAATATAGTTTCTTATGTGTGTGTAGCATGTTGGGCTGTTGTTTTCCATTTTTCTACCTCTCAAATCACTAACCAGTTTACTCCTTTAGACTGTTCACCATTTTCTTGTTTTCTTAAGCAAATAATGACTCACCTCACACACTGGCTATGCTTAATCAGAGTGCTGAATCAGCATAGCATCAGACTATGTTAGATGCTACCTAGAAAAAAAAAATAAAATATTGCTAGTGAATTTTTTCTTTACAGTTCATATCTTGCTTTTTGATGTTGGACAGCCAAATAGAGCCATGCAACAACAGTATACCCCATAGTGCATATTCTTTTGCATAAAATTTGCAAATTGTCCTTATCCCTAGGTAAATACTTTAAAAATAGTCACAAAATGTCTTAAAAGATCAGCTAACATATAGCATATGCTATTATATATCTCTGGCTTATAGACATTGTTTCTAAAATCATTAAACATAAATGGTAAATTATTTTAATAATTAATTGTTAGTTTTTCAGTATGATGGAATATATACATTATATTTCATTAAAATATATCTATATATCTTTACATATAACACTTTAATTATTGCTTTCTTAATAAATTTATTTTAATAAATAAAAAATTGCTTTTTTAACAAATTTATTAAATGTATTAAATATTTAGAGGGCCAAGGAATAGTGTAATCAATGCCTTAGTAAGACATTTTTATCTGTGTATACTTCTGGCAATCATTTTGAGAAGAAAAAGTGAAGTATATTGAGAAAAATAGATGAAACGTTGAAAAAGTACAAGACCTTGAGTAGTTCACAATTTAAAAATAAGTTTCCTTCTTTTGTCCAAGAGAAGATAATACTCTTTCAGCTTGAATTCATTGAACTGTTGAGAAATAATGCACCAAATCTGGGAGATTAAAGATTTAAAATTGACTTGGAAACAATGCCTTACATTTTTGTTCAACTGGAACACATGAATGAAAAAAGTGAAGCATATGATCATGGCCAGAGGCGTTCAGAAAACAAAAAGAAGTGCAAAATCTCCATGTAGACAGGGAAACAAAAGTAAATCTGAGAAGATATGAAAAACAGATAAAGGAGATAACTCTCAAATACTGACCTGTGAGTTTTTAATAGACAATTTCTTCAATTACTGCTTTAGCTTGAAAAACCAGGAAGTGTGCATGTATGTATGTGTGTATTTTTTCTTGATTTCGCAATTCTGGTGCTTGCTCTGTTAGCCACAGTTTTAGCATCATCTATTATTATGCATATGAAAAGTACTTGTGAGTTTCTGAACACTTTTTTTGGTGATGTTAAAAAGTAAATGTGCAAAATCAGTTATTGAACTCAACTAGATGCTACAGAAGAAATAGAAGAAAAATAAATTGAAATGGAAAGCTGTTTCCCCTTTTAAAAAACACCTTTATCAGAGTCAACCTTCATAGTCTAAATGTCTCAAACAGTGTTCAGAAAATGTATAATGGAAGAGATTAACCCAAATGTAAACATGTGATTAGAATGATGTTTACTCTACTTTTTTTGCTGGTTTTTGTTTGTTTGTTTGTTTCCTTGTTATTGCCCATTTAAATGGGTAAGGCAAGGGGAAAAGATATTCATTGATTGAGAGTTCAACTTAGAGAAACAAAGTCTAGATCATAGTTTGCAAACAGTGATGCCAATTTATTTATAGGAGATGACTTTTCTTACGTCTTGAATTCATCACGTGTGTTTTCATCTAATTGTGCTCAATCACATTTCTGCAATACAGGAGAGCACTATAACTTCCTTCAGACAGGAAAGCAGATATTGATTATGGGCCTTTCCCTTTTCTGTAAGGTAAACTGATTGAAATTTCACTGGAAGGTTCCACAAGAAATGAAGACAGACAGGCATTTCTCACAGTTGTCCCTGGAGAATAGAAATGGTACTCAAAAAAATATAAAGCAAAATTAAACTTCCATTTTCTCTACTGCCTTCTCTTTAACATACTTGGGAATGTTTTAGTTTAGTATCACATGGATACTTGGACACTGGTACAGTATAGCAACATAGGGAGGGGAATGAGGGAGCAGTGCATGTTTAGGAAACCTGAGAAGAGTCGTGGATAACAACTTTGGAAATACCTCTAATGCTTGTTGTCCACCTATCTGTCCATTTACTCAGAGAGGCTGCTTCTTCAAAGCCACTGTCTCTTGGCATACAATGAACTAGTAAAGTGGTGCAATTGATACATTTGAAGGCACTGCCCCAATAAAACAATATTCTATAGTGGTATAGTGATTGAGTGACATCCGGTACCATACCCATACTTAAACCCAATTTCCGCTTTATACCAAGCGTTTGTATAATTATCAATTATTCAATGATACTAATAATTTAATAATTTAATAAAGGCTTTATGAGAGCAAATTAGGAAGGTAAACTAATTTTTTTCCTGAACACTGGAATAATAATTTATGAAATTTTATAGTGACCTAAAATAATTATAGTTTCTCCAAATGCCAGAAGTACTTCTGAATTAAAAAAAAATTCTTAATGACTTCATTGTATCTTATAACACAGAATAATATATAAGATAAGTCTTCTTGAATCTATTGTATCTTTCTTTTTTTCATGAGTGTTATTTTCACACATTTTTGATAAAGAATTTAAAAAACAATACTTTTCTCCTGTTTCATATATTAGCTAAAGCAAAATCACTACATGAGGTTTTCCTGACTCGAGTTTTTGCATTTAATAAAGTAATTTAGCTATTTATATAAGAATTTTCTTCACTAAAATTGGACATTAGATCTAAAAATTTCTCTATTGAAGAATATTGCAAATACATATTTTAGTGATACTGTCTTATGTCTTCCCCACATAAAAATATTTCAACCATCTTCCTGTATTTGTCAGAAAAGTATAGCTGTGCTGTTTTCTCTATACCAAGTAATATATTTACATGGTTCTGATGGAGCATCATTCCAACACTTATTATTCAAAAGCCTAGTAGGCATTTCAAAAAGCATAGTATTAGTGGAAACAATCACACATGTAGTTGAAGAGAGATTGGTAATATACTTAATAACTATCTCTCAAATAGTTTGGTGAGTCAACCCCTCTATTGACATTAGTGTAAATGCACACAGTCACATTTTTACCTGTACAAACATTTAAGTACTTAGCTGTTCATCACACTGTAGGCTGTCAGGCAGTGGAATAAAGATAATGATCCATCTTTCTAATCCTATAAATTTAAAGCAGTTGGAAAAGTTCTTAAAACATGGTAAGTGCCCTATTTTAACTATTATTGTCATTAGGAAGTAAGCATTAATTGAAGATTATTGATTTTTGTGTGTGTAAAGGAAAACCCAGCAATCATTTTTCCACAGAGATGAGGAAAAGGAGAAAAGTTATTTAATTTCACCTAACCTTAGAACGTTAGAATTAAAATGTACTTAAGGCTCCATCCAGTTCAAGCTTCTCACTGTTTCACAGATGGGAAAATGAGGCCCGCAGTCTCAAAGCAATCTAGCTTTTCTTTTCTATATCCCATATTACTCAGCTACCTTTTGTTACCCTTTCCAATGACTTTATTTTTTTAAAACCTCATTACCGAAATGTTTCTTAAAGGTAAAAAGATTAGGCCGGTGTGATGGTGGCTCAATGACAGAATTCTCGCCTGCCGTGCTGGAGACCCAGGTTCAATTTCCCGGGTTCAATTTGCCTGCCCATGTAAAAAAAAAAAAAAAAAAAATTGGTAGAAAGATTAGCTGTGTGGATATAATATCTGCTTAATGAAAGGGGGTAGACTTCACCTCATCTGCCTTTTTTATCTCGAACATTACCTTTGAAGAAATGAGACTAAGTCTATTCAATACCTATTCTCATTTTTTAAATTGGATTGTCTATCTTTTTGTTGCTGAGTTTCAGGTTTTCTTTAGGTTTAATATTATGGATAGTAAAGCTTTATCATATATCTGTGGTTTCCAAATATTTTCTTCCATTGTGTGTATTGTTTTTTCATGGTTTTGATAATGTAAACTTTAAATGCACACAAGCTTTAAATTTTGACGAAGTCCCATTTACCTGCTTTTTTATTGTTCATGCTTTTCATGTAAAGCCTATGAAACCATTATCTAATTCAAGGTCCTAGAGATGTTTCCCTGTTTTTGTCAAGGAGTTATATAATTTTAGTTCCTAATTTAGGTATTGATTCATTTTAAGTTAACTTTTGAATATGACATGGGATAGGAGACAGCTTTCATTGGAGTAAAAAAACAGGAGATCCAGTTTTATCAGCACCATTTATTGAAGACAAAATTGTTTCCTCATTGGGTTAACATGGAACCTTAGTTAAAAATTAATTGACCAAAGATATGAGAGTTTACTTCCAAACTTTCAATTCTATTCCATTTAGCCTGTCTGCCTTGTACTAGTACTTCACTGTTTTAACTACTATACCTTTGTAATAATGTTAAAATCAGGAGGTGTGAGTCCTCCAAATTCATTCTCAATTTTCCAAGATGGTTTCAGCTATTTGGGGCCCTTTGCTCCTCCATAAGAATTTAATGACTTGCTTTTTCATTTCTTCAAAAAGCTGTTGGAATTTTTATTGGGATTGCATTGAATCTGTAAATCAATTTGGATAGAATTGACACCTTGATAGTCTTCAGTCTTCCAATTCATAAACATGGAATGTCCTTCCATTGATTTGGGCCTTTAGTTTCTTTGAGTAATGTTTTGTAGTATTTCTGTGTACAAGCCTTTTACATCTTTGGTTAAATGTATCCCTAGATACCTGATTCTGTTAACTACAATTGTAAAATAATTTTTTTCTTGATTTCCTCTTCAGATTGTTCATTACCGATATATAGAAACATTGCCAAATTTTGCGTGTTGTTGTTTTAACCTACCACGATGCTGAATTTGTTTATCAACATTTTAGTAGTATTGCTGTAGTTTTTTTTTTGGATTTTATACATGCATGCCATCCACAAATAGGGGAAATTTTACTTCTTCCTTTCCAAATTGGATGCTTTTTATTTCTTAGCCTTGTTTAATTGTACTGACAAGAACTTGAGGACAGGGTACATAACAGTGGTGATAGTGGCCATCCTTCTCTGATTCCTGACTTTGAAGGAGATTTTTCAGTCTTTCATGATTGACTATGTGGATTTCTCGTATATGCCCTTTTCGTGTTGGATAATTAGCTTTCTGTTCCTCGTCATCTGAGTGTTTTCATCAAGATAGGATGTTGGCTTTTGTCAAATGCCTTTTCTGTGTCAATTGAGATAATTATGCTCATTTTTCCCCCTTCATTCTACTGTGCTTGCTACACTACATTGATTCATTTTCTTTTCGAACCATCCTTATATTCCTGGAATAAATCCTACCTGATCATGGCATGGAGCATATTAATGAGCTTTTAGATTTGTTACTGTTTTGTTGATGGCTTTTGCATCTGTATTCATGAAGGATATTGGTTTGTGATTTTCGAGCATATTAATGAGCTTTTGGATTTGTTACCATTTTGTTGATGGCTTTTGCATCTGTATTCATGAAGGATATTGGTTTGTGATTTTTGAGTATATTAATGAGCTTTTGGATTTGTTACCATTTTGTAGATGGCTTTTGCATCTGTATTCATAAGGGATAATGGTTTGTGATTTTCTTTTCTTGTACCTTTATTTCCCATTGTTCTTAGGGTGATGGTGGCCTCATAAAATGAGATTTTCAGAAGAGTTTAAGTAGGGATGGTGTTACTTTCTTTGAATGTTTGTTAAAATTCACTGGTGAACGCAATTTGTCTTAAGCTTTCCTTTGTTGAGAAATTTGTTTATACACAATCTCTTTTTTTGTTGGTCTGTTGATATCTTCTGTTTCTTTTTAATATCTTCTGTTTCTTTCTCAAGTCAGTGTAAGTAATTTGTGTGTGTCTAGAAATTTTACTGTTAAATCTAGGTTATGTAATTGGTTGTAACACAATTATTCATAGTGTCTTCTTACAATGCATTTTATTTCTATGTGTTTGGAAGTAAATCATCCCTTTCAATTCAATGATTTATTTCATTTTATTTTGGGTTCTTTTTTTCCGTAAATCTATTTAGAGTGTTTCAATTTTCTCAGTCTTTTCATAGAAACAATTATTGATTTTGTCGATTCTCTCTATTTTTTTAATTCTTTAATTCATTTATCTCCATTCTAATCTTTGTTATATCCTTCTTTCTACTCACTTTTGGCTTAGTTTGCTACTATTTTTCCTATTCTGACAGGTGTGAGAATTTTCTTCTTTTTTTATATAAGTATCTAGAGGAATAGATTTCCCTCTCTGTGTTGCTTTTACCGCACCCCATAAGTTTTGTTATGTTGTATTTTCATTTTCATTTGCCTTGAGATATTTCCTAATTTTCTTTCTGATTTCTCCATTGATTCATTTTTTTCTGAAGAAAGTATTGTTAATTTTCCACATGTTTATGTATTTTGCAGTTCTCCCTCTCTTATTGATTTATATCTTAATTCACTTGTGGTTGTAGTGTTTACACTGTATGATCTCAATATTTTAAAATTTATTGAGATGTGCTTTTTGACATAACATATGCTCTATCCTAGAGAATGACTCGTATACACTAGAAAAGAATATATATACTGCTGCTGGTGGTAAGGCGTCTCTATATGTTTGTAAGGCATCTCTATAAGACCTAGTTTGTTTATAGTTTGCTCAAGTCCTCTATTTGCTTATTGATCTTCTCTCTAGATGTTCTGTCTGTTATAGAAAATGGTATATTGAAGTTTCCTACTATTGCCATAAAACCGTCTGTTTCTTCCTTCAAATCTGCCAATATTTTCTTCATATATTTTGGAGCTCTGCTGTTATGAACATAAATATTTATTATTGTTATATATTCTTGTTGAATTGACCATATATCAGTATATGTTATCCTTCTTTGTCACTTGTAACAGTTTTTAACTTAAAATCGACATTATCTGTTTATGGTATAGCTACCCCAGCTCTCTCTTGGTTACTATTTGCATGGATTATATTACTATTTGCATGGCAAATACCCTCAGCTTTTGTTTATCTGGGAATGATTTCATCGCTCCCTTATTTTTGAAAGAAAGTTTCACTACATATACAATAATTGGCTGGCAATTATTTTTCAGTACTTTGAATATTTTGTTCATATGCACCTTCATGGTTCTGTTGAGAAATTGTCATTTACCCTTTATCTTCTTGGGACACACTTGTTAATGATATGTTGCTTCTGTCTTCCAGCTTTCAGGATTCTCACTTTGTTTTTGGCATTTAGCAGTTTAGTTTTAACGGGTCTCATATGACTGTCTTCGAGTATAGAGTCTTTGGGGTTTATTGTGGTTCTTGAATATCCATGTTCAAATATTTTGTTAATTTTTTTTATGTTTTCTGACATTATTTATTTTTGTATTACTTCTGCCCCTATTTTTCTGATATTGCTTAGTTCTTTTTCCTTGTTTACTTTAGTTCTTTCAGCTTACTTGTGATTTTAAAAAAAAAAATCTTCATTGTATCTAAAGTCCGATGTTCTTCTTTGATTGCTTATGATATGATGTTTTATCTTGTTTTTATACTTTCTTGGATGAGCCATCATTTCCCTGTTTCTTTGTTTGTCTTGAAATCTTTTATTGCATACTGTACATTTTAGTATTTTAATGTGATATTTCTGGAATTTAGTCCCTGAATCTCTGTTCCTTAAGTTTGTATATAGTTATTGGCATGAAAGATCTTTTTCTTGAATGCCAGTTGGTAACATAAACAAACAAAACATTGTAAAGAATACCATTTGCAGTATTTGCAAATTGCTTCTGTGTTGGCTGATGCTCTCCTTCAAAGTTTCAACCCTCCTACCAAAAATAGCAGCTCAAGGTGAAAGTGCAGGCTCTTCTCTAGAGTTTATTTTTTAAATTGTTGTTCATTTGTTATTGGAGAAGTAATTGGTTAACAGAACAAATCAGCACAAAATACAGAGTTCCCATTTACCCATCCCTATTATTAACATTTTTCTTGGCTTGGTACCTTTGTAGTAATAGATAAGAGAATATTATTGCAATTGTACTATCAACTATAGTCCGTGTTTTCATTTAGGTTAACTGTTTGTGCTGTATAGTCCTATGTTTTGTTTTGTTTTTAGATTTTGTTTAAAATTTAACAAACACTCAGTCCATGGACACTGGGAGGCCTTATGATGTTGGAGGCAAGTTAAAATTGATACAGTCTTAAATATTATGATATGGGTATTTCAATATACCCTACAGCTTGGAAAGCTCTACCTGACATCTGTCTGTCATAGATTCTGTGACCTGCAGATCACATGCTAAATATAAGAACAAACAAACAAACAAAAGTTTATAACACAAAAGAAATCCAAGCCTTTGTTTTGATCTCTATCTATATTACTGTAACATGTACCTAGTTGGCCTCCAATATATTTACAGTGCTTGACTATCTCCTCTTCCTATGCTGTTTTGAGAGGAAAAGAGTCACTTCTATTTCCTTTGCAATTATATCTTCTCTACCAATGTGAAAATATTTCCACAAATGAAACTTTCTCATTGTGCTAATTTTACTTCCATGAAAAGCATTTGCTTCACTGCCAGCTGGCTTGTTCGTTTTTGGTTTCACATGCAGTACAAATAAATAGTGCCTTTATGTTCATAATATTTTAAATCTTTATTTTTTCAATAGATTTATGAGAATGTTGCCATCCAAGAAGATAACCGACTTGCTTAATATCAAATAGCAGGAAATCACCTGAACTAGAATTTGAGCCTAAACTTTTTGTTTAAGTCCCATGCTTTATGCTTTTTCTATAATACCTTGTTTTCTGCCAGTATCTGCTATTTTGATTGCCAGTTTTTAACATTTCAAAAAGTCACTACCACTTTTTATACATGAATAGCAGAATACATTCTTGTCTGAAAGTTATAAAATATATGAGCATATTTTCCTGTGTGTATAATAAATGCATTATACATGTAATTTACACATTTTTCTGAAACTTGACTTATAGCTCAAATGTTGCTTTGCACACAGGCCATCACCCCATGTTTGGAAACAGGTAAGTAAGAATAGGCACAGTTTACCGTTTTAGTTTAGATCTCTAGTCTGTTGTAATTCTCTGGAGTTACCATAGAAACAGGGAGAGATGAGCTTGTGCTACTCAAGTTCTCAGAATCTCCAGGATTTTTAGAATATGTTTATTTCCTGAACAATTCATAAAATTACTATGTTGGAAATGCACCAATTCTATCTGCTAAGACATGGTGATCTGTGTTAGTCCATCAAGGAAACACTGTGTACTAATACCATTTAAAGATAATGAGTATATAGAAAGTTGGAAATTGGGGACACCTAAGGTTAGTTAGGTAGTTAGCAACTATTTCAGTTGGATAAGACATTTCTTTGTGCATATTAAGCCAGGTTAACAGATATGTGAGCACAGCATCAGTCATTCTCCAGAATATTCTCGAATATTAGTAGTCTACCCTTACTGTCTGATCCTAATTTGTTTAAACACCATGTTCACTAGTCCTTATCTGTGCATACTTGTCCTGAAAACATTGCACTCCTTCATTGAAAGATACTTCAAGAACACATTACAGAATTCCCACATACACTATTAGTTTTCTATGATTTTAGGATTTCTTCTCAAAATCATACTGTGGTAAGAAATTATCTCCAGATTTACTTCCCATACACAGACACATTCATGATGTACAGATTATTGCAAAGTTTGATTATAGATGATGTTACTTTCTAAACTTAGTGGTATGTTCTTTTATTTAATCATTTCTCCCTACATTTTGAGTACAAGGTCTTCAGCACCAAATAATTTCCTGCAGTAAGGGCATATGCATCTCAGAATTGAATGTGAAAGACTTTCATCTAGTGATCTGATTGGTTAATGTAATTGAGTCTGAAATATGTCCATATGACATGCAACTTTATTCTAAAAAAACTGGAAAACAGTTATGTAATTGCTAGCACCATGGAAACTTGCCTTCATTGCAGATTTGAATCCCCAAATATAGATGATCAACGCCTACCAATTCAAAATGCTTAGATAGGCCTCGTTACCTAGGCAACAATGTATTAGAAATGAGATGTCTGCATTCTCCCACATTTCTTTCCCAAATTTTAGCTTTTACGTTGCTTTAGGGTATTGATTTTAAAGTTGAATATATAATTTTCTGCAAAATAGGACGATTATGACAATTTTGAAATCCATCAGCTTCAAATAAACCCACAAAATATAGACTAGACCCTTCTAGACCTAAAAAATCACTCCTCTTCAGTTTCCCTTTGAATTGTAGAAAATAGTTAATACCAAATGTGATACAGTCTAATTATGATGTGTTCTCAAGGCTTTAGAAGATAGGATAGAGAATTCTAGTAGGTAGGCAGAATAATGAAATTCCTATCGATAAGCAACTATTATTGTATGTGTAATTTTCCATAGATAAAATGACTTTGGGTAACATAGACAAGTATTGTAATAAGTAGAGCTTATTGTTAAGTCTTTGGTTAATTCTTTCCTAGGACCCATCTCTGATGCTCCAGTTCCTTTATACCACCTAACTTAAATGTTTATAGCTGCTATAACAAATTACCATACATTAGATGGCTTAAAGCACCCCAAATTTAGAAATTCATTGAATTGCAGTTTTAGAAGCTAAAAGTTTAAATCAAACTATCACCAGAGCGCAATTGTCTAGAGACTGCAGGGTTCTGATGGTGGCTTGCTAACAATCCATGCTTTACTCTGCTTCTTTCACATAGTCACCCTCAAGCTCTCTCTATTTCTCTCTGTCTCTGCGTCTGTCTGTCTCTCTCTCTCTCTCACTATGTGTGTGTGTGTGTACATGTCCAATTTTCTTCTCATCAGGACACCAGGCTTACTGGATTAAGGCCCAGCCTAACCTACTTTGCTCTCATCTTAAATAATAACATTTTCAAAGGTCCTACTTCCAAACTGGATGACATGCACAAGACCAGGAATTAAGGCATGAATATATATTTTGGGGTGCACAACTCAAACTATAACTTCACCTTTTTGATGCAACAACAACAGCAAAACAACATAGTGCTCCTAATAAGGAGAATTTGCATGCTCTCTCTTCTTTTCCTCTCAATCAAACATGACAGTCATGCCACTTCTTGAGGCTAGCTGTCTCTGTTCTCAGGCCATTTTCTGCAAAACTCTCATGATTGGCTGTTCCACTAGAATGAGGTATACTGTGCTCTACCACGAAGATCTGGAAAAAAATATTCTTTAATTCACTTTTTTGTTGAACATTGACTAAACAACAAACTCTTCAAATAAGCTGTAAATTACTTGATAGAAAAAATTATGGGTTTCTCTAAGGATCATGAATATTTCATAGTTGAGTCCCTAATGTCATGGCTGAAAGTTCTTAAATTTATGTTGACTTAGTCAATGGAAAAATTGTGCAGGAGTGATTCAAGGGCAAAACTAGCCATGGTGAGTTCTTCGGTTTACTCCTGCTTGGCAGTTCCTATGCTGGCAATGAGGAAAGTGGAGTATGATAATGAATTATTTTAATCTAAAGAGCGGACCGGAAGTATACTTAGAGTTACATTATTAACAAAATTTCAGCATGTTGCAACAAAGTGAGAAATTTTTTCTTTATAAAGCTGGCAGTCACTAAGATGAAATGAGAATGTTAAGAGCATTTTCAATGCAACTCTTAGATTTCTGTATTAAATACTCCTGAAACATATGTGCCCTTACTAAGAATTTAGAAAAATGTCTTCTCCTGTGTATAACTGGTACATTTTTCTCTTCTGGGATCATAAAAATTATATCAGTGATCATGCTTCCCATTTGATTTTGGCCATCTTGAAGGTCAGGTCATATTTGTTGTAAAGTATCTGAAAGTCCTGACCAGAAAATTAGTGTCTTAATTATACTTACCACATTGATTCTCTCCTGGTTCTCTCCATTTTTTCTATGTCATACCTTCATATCTCATTTTATTCTCTCACTTGCTAAAACATAGAAACAGTTTTACCGTCCAAGCATAACATATTGAAGAATCTGATGAATGTTTCCTTATGTGGGCCAAGAAACTGAAGAATGTTTTCTTGTGTGGCCGAGATTTCCCACCTGTCCTCAGTGTTATAAAGTAAACAACCTAAAGTTATTTATGAAATAGCCTTTATTCTTTAAAAAATGTGGGACTAAAACTGAAGTCATATAAATTTAAACCTTTTGTCCCTCAGCTCTAGCATCTCATTTCACTGCAAATTTGTACAGCTGATTCAAGCACCAGGCTCTCATTTACATGAAAGAGAGGCTGGGCTTAGATTGGCACAGGGCATGACAAGATAAAAAATAGATTCATTCTTTGACCAGCTGATGAAGCTGCCAGGATAACTTTCTGAATTTAAATCACACAATGGTAAGAACTGACAAGATTTGAAGTAGTTATCAACTCTCTACTTCTGTGTGTAGGCAAGACTATAACTAAATTATTTTCTATAGGCTATTACCTGTGGAATTCTTGCAGATTTCCTTTATAGGAGACCACAAAGCTAGCTCAGAATTTCACATCTGTGGCTGGTAACATTTACAGCTAGAATGCTTCCATCCTGATAGATGAGCTCTTTAAGCCTTTGGTCTAAAACCTGATAGGTTTGAAATGCTCTGTTTGTAAGTTTAAGTAAGTTTCTTTTACACTTAAATACTGTTTTGAGTATTTTTGTGACCATATCTACATTCTGATATGCGGTCACTGTTACTTGAACTTTATTTCTCATATCACAGTTTTCAATTCAAGAAACCTTTCCACTGGTCTCTTCTAAAACGTCTATAATTTTTCCTTTCAAAAGTATAAAGAAAATTTAGAAGTTCAATGCAATGTAAAACTGCAATAGCATAAACATGGATACAATTTGATGTATTTTGATTTTAAGAGATTTCATAACTGATTATAGATTAGTGTTTTAATTTGCTAAAGCTACATGCAGTATAATGTACCAGAAAAGGATCGGCTTTTGTAAAGGTGATTTATTAAGCTAAAAGTTTACAATCTAAACTAAGGCCTCCAGAGAATGATACCTTGACTCCAAACAAAGGCTGAATGGCCTCCAGGATTTCTTTGTCAGCTGCAAAGGCACATGGCTGGCATCTGAGGTCCTTGCTCCTGGTTCATTGCTTTATGCTTCTGATTCCAGTGGCTTCCTCTCAAAGCTTCTATTTTCAAGCATCTGAGCTCTCACGGATCTTTTCAGTTCCTTCAAGTCTTTCTAGCTTCCCCTGGGGTGTCCTCTCTTTGCATCTTCAAATGTCTGTGTCTGGTTCCCTCTCTCTGGTCTTTGTGTAAGACATCCAGCATATTCAAATGTCTGTGTCTATGTCTGTTCTTTTAAGGACTCCAGTGAACTAATCAAGAGATACCTTAAATGGGTGGGGTCTACACCTCCACAGACATGAACTAATCAAAAGTTCACACCCATAATTGGATGTGTCACAGCTCCATAGAAACAACCAAATCAAGAGGTCCCACCCTAAAGTAGGTCTGTTCCCACAAGATTGGATTAGGATTTAAAGAACATGGTTTTTCTGGGGTGCCTAACAGTTTCAACCCAGCACAAAGAAAGAAATCTATGTTACGAAATATATTGGAACCTACAAGTATCAAATTATGGTTTTAATTCTGCATCTAACACCTATGCATTTATGACATTAGCCAAATTGATTTACCTCATTTAACTTTTATTTAGTTGCTGATCTTCAATCATCAATAGAGCAGATGCCTTATCAATTATTTCTGAGCACAAAATAAATGGAAGTCACAAAATAACTTTGAAGATATAAAAATGGTATACCTAGAGGTATATTATAATGATAATGAAGTTAAGCTTCAAGGCCCCTCACTTGGCCTTGGGAGAGATCTTAACAACGTATACACAAAGTTGCATATTTTGTAATATTTGCAAAATCATGATTTTTTATCATCCTTTTTTAAGAGGCCCCTGAATATACCAAATTTTATAATAAAGTTATAAATAATTTTATTCCATTATTGTATTCCTTTTCTGCAAGGTAAATGTGACTCAATATTGGAAGCCTACAAGAACTATAGAACATATTTAAATTTCTATATTAAGTATTCTGACTTAACCTCTAGCCCTAGAACCTATGTTCTTATGATCATCTAGTGCCATACCTTGGAGTGAAAATTACAGTAACTCTCAAAATTAATTGTATATCCAAATTGCAGCTAGAAATGTATATACTGAAGAAATACACACCCTAGCTAGTTTTTGAAGGTATCGCTTTGGCTGAATTCTCTCATTTAATCGTCAGCATAATTCAGTTTGTATTATGGCATTTTGCAGTTGAGAAAATTGAGATTTAAAGAAGTTAAGAAACAAGAGACAGATGATCAAAAAGCAAATTAATGATAGGATTGTTTTAAGATCAGAGCATGCAACTGCCCTTTATTGCATTTTAAGGTATTTTCTAAAGAGCAGTAAGTTTTGTGATCACCATTCTTCTTTTTCTGATTAAAAATGTATCAGGGTTGTGCCTGGTCTCCAAGAACCTCAGCCTAATGTAAAACCTGTGCTACTCGTCCATTTCTAATTTAGTGTCATATACTTGGATACAGCCTTTCAAAAACAAAAAAGGCCACTGTGCTTGCTTTGGCAGCACACATGTAATAAAAATAAACAAAGGGCATGCCTAAGGAAAAGGTCTCTAAGAATAATTTGCTGTAAGTCATCTGAGTAGTTCACGATTGTACATCTAAAATACTCTATTTACTTTTCATTGTGATTTTAAGTTTGAAGAACTGGCATGCCTCATGTATACCTCATAGCTGAATTTGTTATTTAAAAATTATGTTTGGTTCTGAATATCAAATAAAATTTTCAGTGTACATAAAGATAAAGAAAACCTTAGGCTCTGTTACAGTTGCTGTCAGCAAGAGAATCTAGATTTGAAACAGAAGGCTAAAATAGAAAATCATCCTAAAACCAAATGATCTATTGATCCAAGGAGAGGGGTAAAAATGATTTAGTGAGAATCATGCAGCAATTGTCAGTTGCTGTAGTAGCTGAGATAAAGTTTGATCTTGATGGCAGAGAAAAATGTCAAGGAGAAAATAAGCATTTAGTTGCCATGATTGTTAAGTTTTATCAGCCACTGGAGTTTTCTGCCCTTGTGGGTAAAGGTGATCTAAGTCACCTCTTCTGAGGGGAAGTTGCTCAAGGCAGAGGTATAGTTAGAGTTACAATAAAAGAGATAGATGATAGGTACTCAGTTACAGGCTTAGTTCTACTGCACATGTCCGTGACCCTTGATGGCACTTTGGGATAGTGTGAAACAGGTTTGGAATGCTATAAGTAGATAAAATTTTATTTATAACTGTAGCTTTAGTAAACAGGATAGGTAGTCATGAAAACATGCTAAATTTTAGCAGGGACTTTGTTCAATTTAACCACTAGACATCCTATAGCATGTCTCTATTGTTGTATTTATTATAGAAATCAAGTAATTACATTCACATATATTCTTACTTAATTTGTTGTTAGAAATCCTTCTTAATGTCATTCTAATCCCAACATTCAATTACTCATTTTGCAGAGGCTGCCTTTTTTCAGCCTAGGAATGACACTACCTTAGCAAGGTTCTACCATTGTGGTTCCAGCCACAAAGTTCTTTAAGGAATAATTGTTCCCAAGAAAGAATAAATAGCCTCATTTGGTACTCTGTCTTATGGTGGCATAATTTATATATAGATTCAAGACTGAAATAAAGCATGTGCATACATTTATTCCTTTGTGCTACATAGATTATATATTCTCTATGTGTGTTTAGTCTCTAACTAAAATGAATTTTTTTTTGTTTGATTATTTTTTGCTGTGGCATTTAAAGCCTTCTGGAAAGCTACACATAATGATAATGCTAATTGGTTCATTCAATACATTTATTAAATTTCTATCAGAACATTTGCTAGGTACCATATAATCGTATCAGTGCTTCCACAATTTATAATGCTGATACTATAACTAACAAAAATACTATAAATGACCAATGAGTTTCTTTAGAGCTGCTTCATTAGAGCTGGTCATAGATCATACTTAGGCATAGTTTTCTTGTTATTGTTCAGTTCCTTCTTCTTTGGCCAGTATGGATCCTTCCACAGCCGCTAATTGCAATTAAAAATAAGGTCCCTGCCACAAAGCAACTTCTTTTGTAATTTAAGCAAGATCTTCAGGGATCCTAAACCTTTCCTTCAGAAACACTCATATAATTTGCAGAATTTTAGTTCCATTACTCATTAACTGGTATATTATTTTGTGGGGTTATTAGGACATACTAAGTTATTTAAATGAAGAAATGGAGAGAGGTTGGAGATCTGGGGAGATGTATTCAAGTTAAACCTAGGAGAAAGAATGGGCTGAACGAACAAATTGGGCACTGAATAGGTCAGTCATCTTCAACAAGACAAGACTTCCTTTCCTTCTTTAGTCCCCTCCCTCCTCTCCTAGGCTCAATTTCCTTTCAGTATTTGACTTTTTCATATTTTTTTCTCCAAACAACTGCCATCAATCATATAGTTTCTTCTAGCCTCACTGTTCTTGCTGTTTACATAAGACTGTGTTGCCACATTTAATCATCTAGCAGGAAGTCAAGTGCATGTTGTTTCTTCCCTCACTCACCCCCCAGATTTTCCCAGGGCTTAGATTTCCCAATCTATCCAATTGAAAAGAATGTTGCACCTGCCACATGATATGCTGATATTACTATAATTCTATCTTATGGTAGTGACTTGATCATGATACCATGAGTTTTGACAGGCAATTTATGTTTTTCATCATTTTTGGGTCACAGGTAACACTATAAATGATATATTGTATGTTCCAAACAATTTTTAATTTTCCTAAATGTGTGCATAAATAAACGTAGTAAAGACAAATATGTAGGATTTTAAGAGAAAAGTGGGAACTGATAAATACAGCTAAGGTAGAAGTGTGATAGATGATTATTATTATTACTATTTTGTTTTTTGCACTAAACTAGGTGCTAGGTTTTGATGCTTCCATATGACAGGTACTGCAAGTTATTTTTGCATCTCAGAATACAACTAAATTAATTGATTTCAAGAAGTGAGTTCATTAAGCAGTTTCTGCCATCTTTGCTATGGAGATAGTACTGTGCTTGTGTCATCCGATCACTGTCATCACACTACCTGTGGATGGTCGTCCACGTTGTTGACATTTCTATATAAACAAAAGGTGTGTACAAGGTAGGAATGGACGCTGTAGGCTTTTGGCACTGATTATTCCCCTCATCACGAAAGTATAAAGATGATTAAGTACTGTGAAAGGTTCTTGCTCACTGTCAAATAGAAAAAATATATAATTCAATAGGAAGTTATACTATAATATTATATAAATGCAAATGAAAGAACTATATACTCACTAACAAGGAAGCCCACAGATAGGTGGAGTGACCAGGAAGAAGTGCCTCAGATAAGTAGGAGTTAGGCAGACAAGAGAGTGGGAATAACATCTAGAGAATAACATATAAATATGAAAATATTATTGAAATCAATACTAGTAATAACCACAATTCTATCAATAGAATCTAAAACTTCCCCAGCTCTAAGTATAAGGCCCAGTTCTAAAAGCTCTAAGCATATAGATTATGCCATTTGAGGATATGAACAAAATTCTATTAGAATTCCAGTTTTTCAGGTGGAGAAATTTAGGACTAGCAAGGTATAGGATAATGTTTAAATTTAGTTAGTGTGATGCCAGAGGCTGTCCTCAGAATGAGAGTACCTACACGTGTCCAGCCAGTGGACTAGAGCTTAGAATCTTCGATATGAAGCAGTCTGTACTATAATTTGTTTCTAATTAAATAATACCATTGAATAGCACTCAGAAATTGGTATGTCCTTACTGCGTTCAGATTTAAATCAATAGCCTTAAACCTCTTTGTAACAATCACTACAGCAACGACAGTGACAAAAATAGTAGCTAATGTGCATTGAGTACTCACTATCTGCTGGAAATTGCTTTAATTATTTCACCATTTTTTAGCACATCGTATAATTAAAGTAGTTCCTAACACAGAGTAGTAGCGCCCTGATTTCCCAGATAACAAATCTGAGGTCCAGTGAGATTAAGTAAATTATACGAGCTTAGACAACAAATAAGTGGGGAAGCCAATGTTCAAACCCAGGTAGACTGGACCTGGAGCCTGTGCTCGTTACCTTTTACCATTATTCTTTTCTGTATCTTTTCTCTTCAAACTATATAGCCAACAAAAATGGAGAGATTTCTTTCAGACAGGAACTTAGCTCTGGACTTGGCTTTGACAGAAATGTTGTTGGTGTCACCCGTTAGGGCTTGACTTCTGCTGTGTTCCGAATCATGGTTGAAATGGCACCCTGCCTTGCAAAAGCATTTCTGAAGGAGTTCTTATTTTCAATCACGTGTTATTGGATTTCACCTGCTATTTTCAAGTCTTCTAAACACACTTCTCGCCTGAAAATAGTAATCTTTTTTTTTTTAAGACACTCTATGACATTTAAAGTGGTCGCTGTGTGTGGGATGAGAAATGCATTGTTGTTGCTAGGTTTTTTTCAGTCAAATTCACCTTGAAACCATAGGCATAAAACTTATAGGGTTGTGGGATTTTTGTTCTTTATTTTTTGTTTCAGTACCCAGAAAAATGTGATCAAGTCCTTTTGTCAAGTCACTCTCATGTATTCATCAAAAATATTTTTGTAGGCCTGTTTATGGTTTGGCAAACATCATTTTATCATATAAGTAAGATGTTTCTGAAAATTTCATCTTTCTACACACGTAATTTTGAACTTGAACATTCATCACATCCGTAAACCACATATGCATCTAAGAGGAATAGCTTTCACTAAAACAGTTCTCAATACGTTTACTTCTTTTTCATGCTCAGGCAAATCAAAATTCTTTCAGAGTTACCCCAATAGCAAAAACAATGAGAAACGCTATTTGTGGCTGTGTGGGTCTGAATGTATCTGCATGGGGTCGGATGCATGTGTGCGTTGAATCATGGAAGAAGGATGTTTCTGAGGGTTGGGAGTAGAGGCAGAAAACAAGCACGTATTTTTCCCCAGCCCGGTTGCAGTGACAGTAGGCACTCTGTTTTTAGCTGCTTGATTCTCAACTCACTGGTGCCTGAGAAGAATCCATAATATACACCTGCAGCATGGTAGGAATAATTAATTTGGGTGCAATGCTATTATCTTGCTTCGGTCATTGAGTTATCCTAATATGGAAAAGAACTGAAACGGGGCCTCAGAGAGAGCCTTGGAAGAGAGCCCTTTGGCTCTTCGGTAGTGAGCCATGATTGTGATGGCCAATACCAGGTTTCACACCTGGTCAAAAACAAAACTCCTGATTATTTCTGTCCACTGTTGTATGTGCATCGCTACCCACGCAAAATGCCATTTTCATGACAACTTTGGGGTCGCACGTATTTTGGCAATATTAAAGTCAGATAATCCCGTCCAGCCAAATACTTTTTGTGGGTTTGAATAAATCATTTAACACTTTCATTTTGGATTTGCTATATATAAAAATGAAACAGTGCATTCCAGGGTCATGTCTGTGAAGACTTTCAAAGGTAATTACTACATGGACTTCTAAATAGTTAAAATTTTAAGCCATGTATTTATTTTTAACAAAATGATTCTTATGGAGAGCAAATAATAATTCTCAGCTTGGAAGGAAAATACTGTGAATCAAATTTTAAAGCATCTTCTGGGAAGATTTGCCACATGACTGGAGCTGGATAATATTTAGAAAGGTCATTTTGAAGGCCTTAGGAAAACAACAAGCATTGAAATGACCTAACCTAAGGGATCTGGGGGACAGCTAACTTTCAACTTTATTGATTATGACAGGAGCTTTAATGGCAAGAAAAAGACACACTAACTATTGCAGTTTCCCTTTCCCAATCTAACACCTTCCAGCTTAATTTGAATCTTACCCCAGATTTCCACCACTGGCAGTGAGATGTACCTACACTAAAAATTCCTTGAAACACAGAACACAAAACACAATTGGCATAGCAAATTTCTCCTCACCAGAAACTATGGTGGCTTTACAGGTGTCTGATCGGAAACTACCCCCAATAAAAAGTTGAAGGTATCTTGCAACATTATAATATAAATTATAATAAGTCTCTGGAAAAAAATTCTCAGTCTTAAAAACCATACATCTGCAGGGTGATTTATTTTGCCAGAGCTGCTGTGACAAACAACCCACAATGGGTTGGCTTAAATAAGAATTTATTGGTGCACAGTTTGGAGGCTAGAAGGCCATGATCAAGAAGTGGCAGGTCCTGCTTTCTCCTTGAGTCAGTAGTTCTCTGGTGATGGCAGTCCTCTGTCACATGGTAAACTGCTGGTCTACTCCTGTGGCTTTTTCTGACATCTGGTTTCTCTGCATCCAGATTTCCTTTCTTAGTAATACCTTCAGTCATAGGAATTACGCCCCACCCTCATTTGGTTTGAACACACATAAATGGTATCTGCTAACATCCTGTTCACGACTGAATCCACAGGCTGATTTACCATAACATATTCAAGATGTTTTTTACCAATGGGTTCACACCTGCAGAACAGTAGAATAAGATTAGGAGCAGGTATTTTGGGGAGCTCCATAACTGTCTCTGAGAGTGGTGGCCACAGGTTATTCAAGGTTATCATTAAATCTTAGGACCCATCTCACTGCAGTAATCTTATAAAACTTATAAATGCTTTTGCAGAATGTTTTCTGGTATTGTATTTTCTTAGGGGGTATGGGTTTTCGTGTCATAATAACTTAGTTGGGAAAATGTTAATTTTTGTGTCATCATTATTACACAATTGCATAGTGAATAAAAAAAAAAAACGAGCATGCAGAGCATATGATAAAATAAACCAAGGACCATGCCTCCAAACAATAAATGCAAGGTAACTGCATGTACTATGTGCCTTGCTTCTAGTTATAGAGCTCGCATCTAGTTACAAAGATAAACACATACCTAAGTAAATTTAAGGCAAGGCATTGGGCATTCATAAAGAAAGCTTTATGAGGGAATTTGATGCTCATGTTGACAGGTAGAATCTAGGAAGGTGGGATATAAGGTATGCCTGGAAAGATGAATAGCCCTTCAAATGATGTGTATGGAAGGAAAATAATACTAAGCATAAAGAACTGCCTAATAAAAGTCATGCAAATAGATAAGGCAAAAATTTGGTGTGTTTTCAATCTGTAGCAAATTGAGTGAAATGGTAGGAGTGTAAAGCTTGTAAACAAATAGAAAGTTGAAAAAACAAACAAAATAGTATAAGTTTTATGAATTAGAAAATAATGTCTTACAAAGTTCAAGATTATAACAGAAGCATTATTTAAATTCACGTTATAATGGCCCTTGAAATGGCAGATTTAATGCATTTTATAATATTTTAAATGGCATGTTAGTTTGTAAATGAATGCAACACAAGGTGTTGGATCTTGCTGAATTTTGTTAGGGAGAAATTGTTGATCAGATGACTGCATTCTAACATTTTTATTTCATTTGAAGGAATTTTTTAGATACTATTCTTTGTAAAGTTGTAAAATTTAGCAGCATGATGACTTCAGAGATATTGACTAAAGGTTTTCTGCCTATAAGAATTTAATAAAGAAAGTATTTTCTTTCAAAGCTCTGGTCATGTGAATTTCTCTTTGTGTTACATGCATCTTTCAAATGATAAGGCAAAAATAATTTGTTTCAGAGTCTCAACAATTCTTATCCACCATTAAGCACTTGATGGCAATGCTGCTTTCAAATGTAAGAAATATTTGACAAGCAGGTAGTCTGTAGGCTTGCACCTGACTCGGACTTCCATGCACTGTAATTTTTATCTATTATGTGGTAATTCTTCAGGGACCTGATCAGCAGTCTTCACTTACAAAGGAAGACAGATATCTGAAGCCGAAGAGGAGCAGTAAATATGAAGATAAATACCAGAGCGATACTTGGCTGAATTTGAGAATCTATTTTTTTAAAAAAGGAAACTAAGTATCCCAGAACATTCACAAAGTAAAATAATAAGAGTATATTATGAACTTTAGTTTCATTTATAGTTGTTCTTTCAAAACATGTTTAATCTTTGAAAACCACAGTGGTATTTTAAAAGATGCTTTAAAAGACAGAGAATGCTTTTTTCAGATTTCTCTCTTAAAAGACATTAAATAACTCTGACAAAACAGCATTAGCAAAAGTTGAGCTTCAATATTGCTTATAAAGGAATATCAAATAGAGTAAGCGCATAGAAGGGCCATTCAAACAGGAAATATGATTTTAATCTCAGCCAATGATCTATAGATATTTCTAAACACAGCAACTTTACTTGGAGAAAAAAAGAACCGGAACAACATTTTACTATTTTGTAAGTTTATTAACTTATACTTTATATATGACAACAGAATTTGGCAAAAATTAAGAAATTGTAAGGTTCAAAACTTGTAAAATAGAAAAGTAAAAAGAAATCCTGCTGTTAAGTGGTTTTGAACCCTGAGAAAGAGACAAATCTATGACCTCACTGTTGCCTTTATTGAGGTGTGAGCAAGGGATATTTTATAGATAGGAAGAGAATGTTGTTTCCTGAGAAAAGGCAGTTTTGTTGTAAGCCAGTGTGACATGATAGAAAGTGCAAAGAATTTGGAATCAAATACCAAGTTAGTCACTGTTTTGCAATGTGACCTTTTAAGATCTCTGAGTATTGACATCTTCTTGCATAAAAGCACATGATAACATCCCTTGTGCAGAGTTACTGCTGTATGTTGCAATTGTAGTATAGAGTCTGGCACACAGAGGTTGTTCAGTAATTGCTGGGAAGCAGTTGCTGTTCTCACAGAAGAGGGCAGAGCTTACCAATAAATGTTACAACAATGGTTCTGTTCAGAATCTAGATCACAGCGAGAAAGGATCTGGGTAGATAGAGGGGAGGGAAAAAGTAGAAATACAGAATGAAAAGCAAAGACTCAGAAACACGGTCTTTATAAACTTTTTATTTCAAATAAAATCTAACTGTACTTTGTACTTACAGAAGACATTTTAGTAAGAAGAGAAGTTAAAGTTGGTCTTAAATAATGCATTTAACACTTTCTTTTCTCCTATAGAATTCTTGCCACAAAACTTTCATTTTATACTTTTATTATCTATGTCTAAACCAAAAATACCTTCTGTTTTCTTTTCTTTCTGATTTCATAATGACTCTGCAGTGTGAATGACAGTGATGAGCACTCAATGGTAAAGTTAAACTCATGAAAAGCCTGACACATCACAGAGCAATAAATGCAGACAGCTAAGAAAATCGTTCATTACTAGATACCAACAGGCAGCAACCTGGAGGTTTCAAACAATCTAACTGATTTTGCAAGTGTTCTGTAATTTGCACAATGGAATACGTCAGCAGAGTTATTCCATTTTCATTAACCTTTATTTTAACATCTTCTTAAAAGACAGAAGGAGACAAGACTGTAAAAAAATCTAAAGAATGAATGACTATAAAATGAGAATTTCTATTAAAGCCACTGAAGACTAAGTTTTATATCATTTATTTTGAAGTATATAAATGTGTAATATATAGATTACACATGAAGGAATAATTATGAAATTTTCATAGTACAGCAATGCTGACTGTCAATAACAAGATGTTACAGCTGGATTCTGCCCTCTTTCTGTATAGAAATATCCAGTCTCTTACTTGAATTTTTCGTTTCAATTGATATCCATTGACCTCCTTGTATCTCTCACTTTCTGTCTCAGGTGGATTCACTGGCTCCTTTTTGTCTGCCTGTACTTCAAAAGTAGACTTCCTTAAGGTGTGGCTCATAACTGCCCCCATTTGCAGAGTAAATCTCTCCTGAAGATTCAACTATTGATTTTTTGTAGAGGATTCCCAAAGCCAAACTCTGCCTGTGACTTCTTTTCTGAATCCCATCCCTATATGCTTACCCTTTCATTAAATACTTAGATGCTCATCACCCAATTTGGATCACCCAAACTGAATGTTTCATCTTCTTGGGTCAGTTACATTCTTCTCCTTCAGTCGTCATGCCAAGGTTTAGAAAATTCTTGTTATTTGGTATGCTTTATGGTTTTTTACTGTCTTTTCAGTAAGTGAGACAGACAACTTTAGTGTTGCTTCTAGCCTTTTTTTCGTGCCAATACCCAATTTCTTAATAGAAATTGTCTTTCATATTTTTGTCCTCCTTTCTGTCTCTACTTGCAACTTCCCTGTGAAAGGCATTTATACATTCTTTATCTCTCAAGTCGTAGCATCGTAATTGGTTTTCCTAACTCTATATCTGCCCAGTAAATTCACTTCACTGCCACCTTGGTTATCCTTTCCAGATACAACTCTGATTATGGCACCCACTGAAAATAACAAGTACCTGTATTTTCAAAGGATATTTTTTTGTTCTTTTCCTTTATATCTGTGTCTCCTATGATGCTGTGCTGTTTGCTAGCTGCCAGAATGCAATATACCAGAAATGGAATGGCTTTTAAAAAGGAGAATTTAGTAAGTTTCAAGTTTACAGTTTTTAGGCTGTGGACATTCCCAATTAAGACAAGTCTATAAAAATGTCCTATCTAAGGCATCCATGAAAAAACACCTTGGTTCAAGAAAGCTGATGATGTTCAGTGTTTCTCTCTCAGCTGGAAGGGCACATGTGAAACATGGCAGCATCTACTAGCTTTCTCTCCAGACCTCTTGCTTCAGCAGGCTCCCTGGGAGGCATTTTCCTTCTTCATTTCCATAGGTCGCTAGCTGGTGGCTCTGTGATTTTCTCATCCTTCTGCTGTGGTTCTGTGGCTCTTTTCTTGTTGTCAAAAGGCACTCTCCCCAAAACGTCTCCTTTTTTATAGGATTCCAGTAAACTAAACAAGACTCACATAGAATGGGTAGAGACACATCTCCATCTAGTCAAGTTTAATACCCACAGTTGATTCAGTCACATCTCTGTGGAGATAACCTTATCAAGTTTCCAACCTATAGTACTGAATAGAAATTAAAAGAAACCGTTGCTTCCACAAGATTGATTAGGATTAAAGCATGGCTTTTCTAGGGTACATAAATCCTTTCAACCCTGCACAGATACATTGAGGTTATTTGCAATTTTTTGCGTTCTTAGTCTGGTGGTTGGCAAAGGGTTGTTCCCATCCCAGCAGAATTAGCATCCTCAGGGGGAACTTATTAGAAATGCAAGCTCTCTGGACCAACTCCAAAACCTACTGTATCAGGAACTATAAGGGTGGAGCCCAGAACTCTGGGTTTCAAATGCTCTTCTGGTGATTCTGATGTTTACTAGAGTTTGAGAATCCTAACTTAGATCAGCAAGCTTTGTTCTAAAGCATAGTAGATCAACGATTATATTATTTTATTGTTCTTGCCGGATGAAAGAGATTTCTGTATGATGAATTCAGGTGATCAGGAAAGAAAATGTTTATCTAGGTAAAGCATGTTTGCAAATCTTCTGCATCATATCCAGACTGTATAGGGGCCATATGGCATGCTCTATTACAGCCCCCACCAAATGGACTATTCTTTGCAATGTATGTTCCATCTCCACTTCCTCTGAGTGTTAAATTGACCAAACTCAGTAGTTACGAGGGGTGCAATACGATGAACCTTCAAGTCTTCCTGGTAAAGGATTCTGTCTGTAATAATTGAGATCCATACTGTACCCACTCTTTGGCTTTACAGATTTACATGCTTATTGTTTTGTAATTTTAATTTTATTTGGGAAAACTTCAGTGGTTTCACCTGGCCATTCCTACTATAATAATTCTTTCTTTATGAGAAAAGGTAACAAGAAAGCTTTCTCTCAGATACTAAATATATCCATCCAAGTAACATATAAAAGTAAAAAAAGTGACCTTAATCCCAGGAAAAAAACTAAGGACCTACTATTTCTCATTTGTTATTTATCTTCCTTAATGCCCCTTATAAAACAGATAATAGGGGCATTTTATGTACCTGCAGACTGGTGTTACCTTAGACTAAGTGTCTGAGCTCTTTTGCATAATAACAGAAAAAATCAAAATGTGCTCCGATGATGTTTTATAATCCTTTCCTTTTTTAATAATCTCCTTTCATTTAAGAGACCCTAGAGTTAAAAATTAACTCTGGACTGAGAAGTTCTTGAAGAGCCTGGACTCTGTAACATGTGGGTGTGAGAAGTACACAACTCCTTTTTGTCAAACTTGTGTTCTCTAATGAGATATATTAAGGAAAGTCTTAGTGAACAACCACTCAGTTTTCATTTCTGGTGATAAACTAAAATAAACTGAAACATTTTCACCTATATATTGCTACCTTTTAGGGATATTAGTGAAGGCTGGATTTCCTTTAAATCTCTGCATAATCCAGGCATAGTGCTTTTCTGTTTTTTTTTTTTGTTTTTTTTTTCTTCTACATGTTTCTTAAAGTATGAGACAACTAGCCAGTTTTCCTCTTCTTATGTTCATTAGATCTTGCAAATTGCTCCACAACCATGGGACTCAAGAGCCTGTTCTTGGAGACAGAGGATGAAGACAAAACATAAGTCTTCTTTTCTGGATTATCATCTGTTTCCAAAGACATTCCAAAAAGGAACTTGATTAGTGGTTTGCATTTACAATGATGGACTTTTAGCTTCTCTCTCAGGATAAGGAGTTTCTCTTTGCTTCCCACCCTGCCATGATGCCCCAATCTATGTGGTATTTGCTACTTCCAGTGCCTCCTCATAATGATTCCTATGATGGTATCTAGGTGGTGGAATGTATAGTTAGTAGGGAAGAAGAGAGTATGTTTTCAAATGTCACACTTTCTTGGTTCTAGGAAATCCCTGAAAACTCATCACTCCCATTCTTATGACAGTTCCCTTTGCTATGCTTTTTTCTTCTACTCTCTCCATTTGCCCTCCATATTGTTCAGGATTCTCAGGTGCAGTCTAGTAGTTTAGACAGAATGAGATTTTTTAGGAGATAGTGTTGGGAATCTGTGAGGTATAAAATCTAAGTTGAGCTTCTAGGAAAACTTCATAAAACCATATAGTGGAACTAGTCTCTTAAGGGAATGTTAGAGCTCCCAGAACCGTCATTGAAGGAAGCCACTGCCAACCCAATGAGAGTCAAATGCCTGTTGCTGAAAGATGTGTTTTCTCCAAGTGCATTGCTCATATCTACCCTTCAAGACTCAAATGGTGCTCCTTCTTGAGAGAAGCTAAATCACAAGCAAAACTCTCAGCACATGGTTGTCTTGGAAATGTTGGTTTTAGCTGTCCGTCCTCTGTAGTCTAGAAAGTGAAGTTAGAAGAGGTTAGAGTGGTGGAACAGGTGAGAATTTGAGTGAGCCAATCTGAAATATGTGTATCACTCTTTCTCTATTCCCTTCACCCATACATTTTTGCTTCTTCTTGCTCATACATTCTTTTGCCTTCTATCTTCTGTTTACTGCCTTTCACCTTGTATATTATGGTTTATCCTGTACTTGTAACTCACTCACTATGTATCATGTACTCAAATTCCCTTGAAAGAACATATGGTGGTCCAATATAGATCAATCTGTTGGACAAAATTCTCTAGCTAGGCATCTTCTCAAGCTTTATGTATTGAAAATCCCTGGTCCAATATTTTTCCTATGCTGACTTTTTCATCCATCAAAATCCTGTCCACTCTACTAACTCTAATTAGATGCGGTTCATATAGCCTTCTCTGAACCCTATAACTACAAACATTTTTTCCTAATATAATCCCCAGGAGTAGCTTTTTTGTTTATTTGTTCTTGTTTTTGTTTTTTGTTTGTTTGTTAGGTGCATGGTCTTGGAATCAAATCCATGAGTCCAACATGAAAAGCAAGCATTCTAACCACTGAACCACCTGTACACCCAATAGCTTGTTTTTAACACTATTATGACACTTAAGATATCTTGCTATCTTTTTGCTTTTGGAGGATAAATTATTGGGTACCTGGAGATAAGAGGGACTGAGGGGGAGGGCATAGAGAGAGAACGCTAATTCCTCTTCAAGCTTTGTCAGCAATTAGTGGCAAAACAAGCACTTAGTTAATATAATGGCATGCAATAGAATTTGTCTTACTTTAAATACAATGTGTTTTAAAAGAAAATTACATAGGGATGTACTATCTATATGGAGCCTTATACTGAAAGGAATTTACGCAAGAAAAGAAGAGATGAAAATTTCAGCTTTATGTTGTTAAGAATGTAAATAATATAAAAGAGATGGATCAGAAAATAATTCAATATGCTGTCTTCAGCCTTTATAAATTTTAAGTTGGATGATTCATTGCAGTCCACGATAAAAATAAACTGTTAATTAGGCATATTTTTAAAAGATGTACTAAAGCAATAAGATAATTTTCTGTCCTTCCTTTAGAGGATGATTAAAATTGACAATTTTAATTTTTTTTCATAATGCAATGTGGATAGTATGGGTAAATGTGGAAATAATTTACTTATAATATGTTAAAAGGAAAAGTCCAATAAATCACAAGTAACAAATATAATCTATTCACTATTTCTGAAATAAATTATGCATGAAGACATATAATTGCACTACTGAAAAATATATTCAACAGACTGTAAATATGTTTTGTAAATTGGTTAAGTAAACTTCATGAAAATACTCTTTTCAAAGAGACTTTTTTTGAAAATGTTTTTGTCTGCAAAGGCATTGATTTATTTCAATCATAAGGATTATAGAGACATTGATTTATTGATTTATTTCACTATCTTAAAAAGGATGTTGAACCCCTCTTTCATCTTTATCATGATAAACTATGCAAAGGAAAGAGGAAGGTAAAGAATTTATACCATGTTCATCATATGGCAGGTACATAACATAAAACTGCTTTAAAAGTTAAAACATCTCTTTGGTTTAGATATGTTTATTGTATAGTAAGAAATTAAGAAAGAAAAAGTAAAATTGTCAAGACCACCCAGTCATTCAGTGGTAGAACCTGATTTTGGATAAAAATATTTTTTAATTGCTAAGCCCATGAGCTTTTATTAACGGGCTAAGATGGGAGAGGAACTATATAGCTATTTCAGGAGCTAAAAATAGAGAAGAGACTTAGAAAGCTATGAGTGTATCAACACATGGGGTATGAATAATAAGCAATGAGAAGTTTATAGGAGCATCTTTCATTAATTTATCATGCATTTGACAAACATTTGGAAAATTATGTGCTGATCACTGTACTAAGTGACAGGATACTAAGATGAATATGACATTACTCTTGACTTTGAATGCTTTACACTCAAGTAAGACAAACTTGATATAATGTAAGGGAATATGAAAAACGTTAGTAGAGTTGTATATAAAACAAAATTTAACACATAAAAAATAAATATAGGAAAACAAAAATAAGGAGATTGTATTTCAACTGTACTTTGAAGAATGGCTAGAACCTTGCACTGAGGAGAAGGTAAATGTGAAAGAAAAGGCTTTTTAAACCAAAAATTAGAAAATTGTTAATGCTTTGTAAGGAAAACCAAATATCCTGAAGTTTTCTGACAGAAACTTGTTTATTCTCCTACTCACCATGAGACATATTTTCCTGCTTCTTTGCATGCCTGGTAATTTTTGTTTAAATACCAGGCATTGCTAATTTGCCCAGTAGACATTTGGATAACTTTGGATTTCTTTAAATGTTTAAAGCATTGAACTTTCTTCTGGTGTGCTGTAGTCACTTGTGAGCAGTTTGATCCTTTTGTAACTGCTTTTAAATTTTTTAAATTGGGATCAGAGCAGTCTTTAGTTTAGAAATGATTTTTCTCACTATGGAAACACTGACTTTACAATTGCTTACCCAGTGCTCATGTATTATGAGATTTTTCCCTTTTGTCTGTTAGAACCAAAACACTTGGCCATGAATGAGTAGTGATGACTGTCTTCCTTGTTCCTTTCTTGTACATCATTCTCTATCCCCAGCCTCACTCTTGAGTAGTTTTCTCGGGTACATGCACTGAACAGTTCTCAGTTTCAAGGGATCCTCTATAGGTCTCTCACTGTGTAGTGTTCTCCTTTATTTGCAGGTTTCTTTTTTCTGATACTTTGTCCTGGGTATTTTGGCATACTTGGCCTCCTACAAGTCTCCACTTACCTATTCTAATCAAGAAGTTTGCTGTTCTCTGTTTGGTTTCCCCTTTCTTGCTCTGTTCCCTGTAAACTCTCAACAGGTAACAAATTGGCGGACAATAGTAGAGTCATTTGTTTTTCTTCTCTCAAGAATAAAAGACCTATCTTACCTGTTATTTAGTTGTTTCCTACAGTTTTCGGTGCTTTTTTTTTTTACAGTTGTTTCAGGTGGGAGAGCACACTGCTCCCTGCTATGCCATTAGGCCAGAAACAGATATATATACATATATTTCAGTTTTGGAAAGATGGATTCATTGGTTGGGATTCATAAGGATTGTAGAGACCACAAGGCACAATATTAAAAAAAAGAAAAAAAAAAAACCAACAGATTTAGCAAAGGGTAAAGTGAGACATTTTCATAGGTTAAGACTTTTAGTACATTTATAAGGATTATGGAGACTTCATGAAAATAAATTTAAAGAAAGCAAAATGGAATTAAGGTTGTCATGGTTTTATATAACTTTTTAATCTAAGTCTGTTAATCATCTCACCTTGGAAACTTAACAAACATGTCAATGTAGATCCCATTTCCAGTTATTTTGATTTAATTGATCCTGGGATCTTGTCTAAGCATTAGTAATTTTTAAAACCTCTCCAGTTTATTATCATGTGTAACCCATTATGAGGAACACTTCTCAAACTAAAAGGGGTTTATTCAACCAAACATGCCAGGCCAGGCACTATCATGAACTTAAGTCAAATGTCATCTATGTACTCAAGACACTTACTGTATGGAAAATATAGATGTTATAATTATCATTAGGGTATTATTTTGTTTTAATACACAGAATAATATTCAAATCTCCTTCTGATTATGCCTTACTTTGGTTGAAGAAGTTTCAGAGTTTATACTCACTTTTAACAGAACTCTAACAATATCTTTTCTGTAAATTGTACTTGGATAAGGGTAAATATTGGCTTTTTAGCTGTACTAGTAAGCAAAGTTTCAAAGTACATTGACAATTGACCTGCGTATACAACCAGTACAGGAAAAGCTTTATTTGAGATTTTAAAATACTAATATAAAAAAAATTGAATACATATGTTAAATAGTTAAAATATTAAATCTTTGAGATGAAAAATGGTGGAATAAAGACAGCAGAAGTGAAATTGTCAAATTTAAAATATGTGCCATTTTATTTACTGTATTCAAGAAGGATAATCATTTCAGATCAACTTTTTTTCCTAATTTTTTTTCCTTAAAAGCTCTTGTAAATAACTTTATATCTAATAAGTACTTATCCGAGCTTTCTCTAAATGTAAGTAGGTCCTAAACGTGAAATTTTTATTAATTGAAAATGACTCAATACATGCACCTTTAACATATACATGAAAACTGAAAATGAATGGATGCACAGATAGAAAGATCGGTGTGTGTGTGAGTATAAGTATGTGTGTGTATATAGAAATGGAGAGAGGAACTGACAAGTAATGGCAAAATCTTTGATTTTGTCTCTGGAGATTAGAAGTTTAAATTTTTCTTAGGGTAAAATTTTAAAATCAAAAGTCATTTCCTTCTATATTGAAAAACACCATTCCAAAAGTTGTAAAAATAATCATTGGCATTCAGACTCATACAGGATAATAACAATACCTAGTTGTTTATAGATACAGACATGTAAAATCACCATCAATATAACTGTACAGAAAATTGAAATTGATTATTCTTTATTGATAGGCACCAATAGATTGCATAGTATTCAAAGAAAATTGCCCCCTAATTGTATATATTGGTAAATGAATGAATTCGGCATCCTGATTATAAATCCAAAATATGTATTGAATAACTGTTATAGAATATCAAATATATTAAATCTTGAACAACTAATTATCATTAATTTTCAACCTTTATTTTCCTCTCCAACACTACTGAAGAATAAGGCATAGTTTCATCCCCTAAAATGTTTAATGACATGACCAAAAGTATATTAAACAAATTCAGACATTTTTGCTGTATGAAAGAACACCTCTGGGGAAGTCTGTGGCAGGAATAGAAGTGTGAAAGCATCCTGTCATACAGACATGTCCCCAATGGATATCTCACTTCTTTTACTTTGTCTTTCCTCATCTACAAAGAATGAATTTTCTAAACTTTGGTCTTTAGCAAACAAAATAATCTAACCATCTCCTCCCTCCCTCTCTCTCTCTCTCTCTTTCTCTCTCTCAATTTTCTCTCTCTTTCTTAAGACTCGCCACATAGAAAAAACAGAGAAACAGTCAAGAAAAGCCACTTATGTCAGTAATTGTAATGATTTTACATACATTACTGGGACACCTTATGGAAATGATCTGTTACATTATATGATAGCAGAAATATACTTTCAGATGCTTTTGTTATCTTTTAAATTTTACAGCAGGGTAGAATGGAAAATAAGTTCAGAAAACAAAGATGAGTGTCTATTTCCCTTCACATACCCACACTACCACACTAGTCAAGACAAATGACATAATCCTCTACAGTTCCGTTTTTAAACTATGTATTGTAGAGAAAACATTCTCCTCTATATCTCATTGGATAGCTATGAAAATAAAACATGACACACTCTGAGAGTATTTTATGAAGTGTAAAGTGTCAAATAAATGTAATAAATTTGAGAATTATCATTCAATATTGGATTATTAAAATTTATTTGGTTAATAGGAAATCTGCTCCTTATAATAAATTCTAGCTGATCGATTCCACAGAGTTTTGTACATTTTCAGAGCAAGTCTCTTCGTAGTCTCTCGACTCAAAAGTTTATCGTCGTGCTTGATGAGAGTAAGTGTTATTTAGAAATTTTTCTTTTAATTAACTTAAGAATTTTAGTCTTAATGTGTTTCTTTTAGTTGTAAAATATAATATATATATATATATACAAAGAAAAGAAAGAAAAAAGCAGTAATTTGATGTGCTTTATTTTTTCTGTGTTCAGTCTTTCATATTCTAGATCTTGTTTTTTATTATTTTCTTTGAGAAGAGAGAATCCTCCCCCAACCCTACCCCTACAACCAAGATTTGGTATACAACACAACAATGCCAGTATAGTGATTAATAATTATTTCATAATACTGACTTCTGGGAAAATGAAATATATACATTTATTTCAGGATTTGAAAAAAATATATGACTTTTGGGGACACCTTTATGTTTTCCTCCTCAAAGATGCCATGCAGTGAAACACATTAGAGGGGATCTCCCTTAGTGAAATCTGCAGTAGGGACCTGCATCATGGCATATCCCACCCCTTTTTTCCTTATCATGGCATATCCCACTATGATCATTTCTGGTTCATCTCTATGAAACCTTGGGCTTCCATGGACCATTACTGGAAAAATCACTGCTTTATATCACTCATAATTCAACTACAATCCTATTATGGAAGTATCTTTATTTATAGATGAGGACGCTGACTTAGACAATTAATGTGATTTACTCAGTGTTACACATGATTTAAGTTGTAAGGGTAAGGCTAAGAATTGAGCCTGTGTCTTAACCCAGAATCTCTGGTCATAACACAAGAAACCAGGTGGAGTAAATTACGCAGATGTGTTTATTCTAAAATTTTCCCATGGCAAAACAAAAGATTCAAAGGTAAGAAAAGTGTTGCACGTGGAAGACCAAGCTAATCAAGAAAATATCAGGTTTTTTTGGTCTTGCTATCCCGGAGTCTGAATAACCTCTATAGTTTAGAGGTGCTGTTTGGATTACGCAGGGCTCCTGAATAGTTAATAAAAGGATAAATGGCAGTAAGTGTTCGCTTTCTAAAAAAACATTTTAATATATATTCAAGGATTAACATATTTCTCAGTGTGACATTTCCAAATTTCAAGAATGCTTGAAATTTTAAAGGAGAGATTTTAGGGACAAAATAACCATGCAATTTCCCTTTTGTGTTTTTTAGTTAGGAGGAGGTCGTATTTGATTTTATATATTCTATCATTCTATAGCATTACAAAAATCGTTGGGGTTTTTAACTGCAAATACAGAGTGAGAATAAAATGTGAAATGGATTATTGAAAAATAAAGAAAACAGTCATATTAGTCTATGTAAAATATATTTTAACCCAAAATAACCGATTAATGGCTTCAATTCAATTTTATATACCTACTTTTAATTTATACAATCAATGCGGGCCCCAAGGACCTCATACTAAAATCATCATATATATGTTAGTGTAAATTTGACTCTAAAACAAAATGCTATGCTTGTCTTTGGTAACCAAGATCACCTTTTATTTTTCAAAATATCTGTTGAAGTTTTCTGCATGAATTTGGTGCACATAAAATAATCTATGATTTTTAGTTAATTTCTAAAAGACTAATTTTAAAAGGTATTAATCCACTTTTTTTCTCTTTCATTAATGTGTAGGACATTGTGTTTTTGCTGGTAATAAAATAAAAGAAAATATGGGTCAAATGCATAAATGAAAAAACTCAAAATCTCATTCATATGCATGTTTATATATGTATACTCATATACCCAATTTTCTGTACGGAGTTTTTGACATAACATTTAAGCAGTCGCAGATACTACAAATAATTTGTAGTTTTTTTAGAGAATATATAATGCAATGGATAACACCTGTAAAACGATAATGTCCTTGAGGCTTAGAATCAGCTTTAGTTTCTTGGGAGAATTCCCAAGGCAAATTCAGACCTCTGAGATTCAAGGGATGGATTGAATTGAAATCAACTTCTCTTTTAAGACATTTCTCCCTGTTTCTTAATGTAAAATTTTTATTTCTAATAGTTTGCCTGTAAACTCTAACCCTGCCAAGAAAATATTGGAAAACCTTAGATGGTATCTTAGGTTTTGGTCATTTGCCTGGTGACAATATTTCCTTCATCTGTAAACATACACCTGGTAAACTCACTAAGAGAGTTAGTCTATGCTGTATCCTGTTACATGTGATGCTATGACCACTGTTGCATCACTCACTATTGAGTAATTTTATTGTCGGTCACCATATTTATCTTCTTCCTCTTCTTTCCTAACATGGAGAGGTCACATCAAGAGAGGAAGCAAAGATACCGTATTCATGAATTTCCTTGTTAAGGAAAAATATTTTTTTTTAAAATTTGTTTGCCCTTTGAAGAGAGGGAAACAGGTCTCAACTCTGCTTAGAATTTTTTAAATGGTCAAGGAGAAAGACCTCAGAGGGTTGATAAATTAGTGGAGGATAGACAAATTATTGTATCGATTTACTTTAAGCAGAAATTTAAAATACATTTATTGAACATTTCCTATGACAACGTTGGTTTTAAGAAGTTCTGAATCTTTCATTTGTTAATTAATAAATGCCATGCATTTTTTGTATTATAAAAAGAAAGAGAGAGTCTTTCTGTATCTTTGACCAAAAATTCTGTCAATATAGCAGCGAAAATCCAGCCTCTCTATAACACTTGCAAATGAGTACTTTGCAATTCTCTTTTATTCCAGCACATAGAGGGGCAGGGAGAAGAGGAGAGGAAGAGGTCTGTACTTTTCATTTCAAAGTTCAATTAGTACTCATCTTTCAAGATCCACTTCAAATACTCTCATATGACATCTTATTACTGTGGGCAACTAAAGTCTATCAAACAGCTTGACATTCGAGCATATACTATATTACATTTTACTGCATGGAGTTCATATATGAAAGCTTTATCTACCCAACGAGACAGTAAATTTCTTAAGGAATCCTTTTTTTTTTTAAATTCTCCCACAAATTCACAGTCTGTTGAAGTAGGAAGAATTGACTGACTTTGGCTCAGAAAACTGTTGGAAATCCCAGCTCTAACACTTATATCATATAATTAACCTTGAGTTCCGTTTCTGAAACCGTCTGAGCGCCAGACATTTTCTCTAAATGAAACTTATATCTCACTTCATAGGGGTTGAGGAAGACTGCGATAATGTTTGCAAGGCATCTGCCAGCATATGGCAAATGTCTGAAAGATAATTACAACATTCTTCTCTCCTTCTCATAATAAATATTTACACATTTGTCTGGTACATTATTCTATTATTTTGATCATTCCTCACATATAAGACATTGGAAAGTTCCTTGGGGAGCCAGGGGTTCCTGCATTGCTAAGTTTTTCTGAGTTTATTTAATTATCATCTGGTTCTTATTAGGCATGATCGGTCAAGATGCACTTCTCAAAAGGGCTTGCAAGTGGATTTACAGTGACGGGAGGATTGCTGCAGACATTAGGTGAAGTCTCATCTTGCCTCTACTGAGACTGTTCTTGAATGTCCCATTAGAGATATTTAATGGACCTCATCTCAGTCCCGCTCTAGTGTACCAGAAGAAAAATACTTGAAAAATTGACAAAATATTTTGTTGCAAGATTGTTAAACTTTTCCTTTTATTGCTCTCTCGGTGAAAGGAAATCCATCCAGTAGGAGAAAAATTAATAAACAGTTCCATCTTGTACAGTATCTAAAGGATCGTGAGGATGTTGCATTTCTCCATTACTTACATTGCTATCCTTGGATTATATTCCTTTGTAGTTTCTTCCCTAAAAATTTATGTGAAGTAGACTATGAGAAGTCTCTTCACTGTGGTAGAGTTCATGTCCTGTGATTTCAGCAGAACTAGTCCCTGTCCCAAGAGAGCTGAGCTAAAAAGGGAATACTGTCAGGCAATTTCATAGTAACTCAGACTATGTATGATGGATGTGAGCATGATTTTACTTTGTGTTTGAACCTATGATTTATATTTTACCTTAGAAATTAGACAACAGAAAAATTTATATTTCTTCCCATCTGCTAAACTTGAATTTAAATAGTATTTATATTTTTATTATTGTCTGCGCTATTATATGTAGCTGTCCATGTTTTAGCATTACAATGAAAGCACCGGACTGGCTTCCTTTTATATTTTCAAGCCATTTGTGTCTCTTTTCTAAACAATCAAAACACAATAATAATATTTTTAAGTTTTCCTAAAGACTTTACCATCTCACTAGATAAAATATCATGATAAATAAAAACAGTTATTGCAGCTTAAGAAACTGAATAATTAGTATATGTGTGAAGGAGATACAATGATGGGTCTTGCATTTAACAATAGTATTAAATTGACTTTGAGAACTAAATTTAACCCTTTGAACCCACCCCCACCCCACCAAACACACATATCTCCTCAAAGGATTTTTATTAATTGTTTCATGCAAATATTCCCTGACATAAATTAAAATACTCTTAAAAGGATAAGTCCTCGCAAAAAATGACATAGATAAAAGGATAATATAGGTTTTAGAATGATATAACATGAATAATTGTTTGCTGTTACGCATTTACCTTTTAAATTTTAGGATTTAGTTCAACTCTATGATAGAAGATCACAGATGTATGGCTATAAATGACAGTAAATGGCATTCTTTATAAAACTCAAAGAGGGGTAAAGCAAATCTATGATATTTTCTCATTGTTTTTGGAGATGTTGCTTTCTTCAGATGTACAGTAGTCATAATATGAATTTACAGTGCCATGTCTTTGCTTTCTAAATGAAAGGGACTTAAAAATTTAAAAACTCATTTAAGAAGCACAGTAATATGAATACTCTGCCGTCATCATATTCAAGGAACCGGTCTCAGATTCTATCTTATTTTATATGGGGGCATCTTCAAATAAATTATCCTAATATGTGCACGTGAAATGTGATACATGGCATCAGAAGTTCATGATAGTGTCTCAACCTGGTGTGACATGAGAATCTGGTGGGGAAGAGTGGAGGGGGTATTTTGTTACCTCGTCTAAGCGGATTAGTGTTTATTTGGGGTTATGCAGGGAGTGAGCCTCGAGCTGAATTGTTAATAGTGATAGTAAATAGGAAGGGGGATTAAGCATGAGAGAAAACAGGATCTGCTACAGATTAGGACTAGAAATGAGGAGAATTCTTTGAGTTAAGCTAGTTCTCTAGCTTAACTCTTTCCTGTTGGCCGGAGAGGGAGCTGTAGTGTGAGGGTGGTCACACCCACTGTTCTCATGGGACAGGTGAGAGATAACAAAGGTCTGATCCAAGACTGTGCAAGTAATGGAAAAAAAGAGAATAGATCTGAGAAACACCTGGGGGTAGAATCAAAAGATACTGTATCCTTGGGGTGCGAGGGTAGTTCAGTGTTGAAATTCTCGCTGCCATGAAGGAAACCCGGTTCGATTCCCAGACCATGGACTTCCCGGACAAACAAACAAACAAAAATTCAGCAAATGGTGCTACAGTAAACGAAGGGGATACTCACATGGAAAAAGAATGAAATGAGATCCCTGCAACACAGAATAAAAAAACAAAAAAGATACTGAATCTTAGACTGAAGACTTGAAAGTAAGTTTCAAGGCGATGTAGGAATCAGAGCAGGTTTTGGGAAAGAAGAGCGAAAAATTATGAAATGAGTTTTTATCTGAAGATTAAGGGGATTGATTGTGGGAGTATGAAGAACAGAAGAAAGAAATAAAAAAAGAAGGTCCAATGAAGGAACACTTTCTGGATTTATTCTGAGATTTTCGAGGTCTCTTTAGATTTGCTGCCGATTAAGTAGGGAAGGAATTTTAGAAAGGAAGAACATATTAAATGTGCTATCAGCCACATGTGATCAGTATCTGTGATGCATGAATGAGACTGAAGAGTTTTGGTATCTAGCTAATATGGAAAGAGGTAGGATGACTACTATACAATAAGGCAGAGAGATGGTATTTTGCATAAAGATGACAAATCTAGTTTTGGAGGTGAAAGTTGGACACTATCCTTAAGAGAATTGGGACCGCATACAGAGCCAACCTAATCACACCATGAAGATAATAAAAAATTCTCCATCCTCCAACTTTTTCCAATGAGCTTGTTCAAATTTCTATTCTATTCATTTTTTAAAAGCTTAAGTATTTTAACAGTATTGGTTAAGGGACTAGAAATACAGCGAAAATAAAATAAATCAAAGATTGACAATAAAATAATAGAGATCACACTCTTTTTCTTTCAGAGATCTTCTCTAACTTTCAAAATTGAGAACATCTAATGTTCAAAGTCAGATAGAACACAGGCCCCACCCTGCATTGCTCAGGGCATGGTAGGTAGACCCAACTCTTTTGGAGAAGACTTAAGTATTTTATAACAGATGACCTTTGGGTGGCTGTATATTTGGCCAAATAATGTTATTTCTAGGAATTTACCCTCAAGTATGTAATCAAAAATATCTGTGCAAAGTCATAAGGAATTATAAACAATCTAAATGTTGTGGAATATAAATGATTACGATTATTATAAATATGCTGTATATAATATTTTGAAATAATTAAATTAATATCTATGGACAATATTTAGCAGTAGAAATTGTTATGAAGTGATATATACTTTTAAAAAACCTATAAAATTTTAAGCATTCTGACCATGTTTTAAAACATATGTATACATATGCACATGAAAAAAATGGAAGGGAATTCACAAAATAAGATGGCCATGCAGATATGAGTAGCTATTTCTCAGAATCTGGAACCCTGTATATTATTTTCTTGATGAAATGTTTAAATACAGATCAATATCATTTTCAAGGAGGCTTTTCTCTCTTTCCAGGAGTACTTATTTTCAGTAAATGCATATTCTCTGTGGTTTTAAGATGTCAGTTCATATCTTCATGAGTCCTTCAAATAAAATGGTCTTAAGTGGATTCTGACTTGAAAGGTTAGTTTTTCACTCCTGCCTATTCATTCTTTCCATTCCTCACAGAGAGAATGCCAATATTATGAAGTGTTCTTCAAAACTGTGCTATCCTCAGGGAAACCACTGCCTATAAAAGCACATTAATTTTACAGTGATTACAGATGCCCAGTGGCTTACCTTACTTCAAGTTTAATAAATTATGCCTTTCATTTAATTTGATGAAGTAGCCTGCTAATCTCATACTGTGATTACTGCAGCCGTCTTTAAAGTCGAGCTCTAGTCACACTTCTGTCATGACTTGCTTTGTGCCTGAGAAACCTGTCAGCTGGGCAATAGTTTCAGCTCGGTTCCCAGATATAGGAAATAACCAATTTCACTCAATTCCAATGTTTAGAGGCTCTTTTCCTTCCATTTTTGGAAGAACACTTTATGAAAGTACTTAAAGTTGTTGGATTAAAAACTCTTTTTTGAGATTGATTCAAATGTGTGTGTGCAGGATATTACTTTTCATTTTATCCAGGAGCCACAGAAACCACTGTACCATTTCCATCCTTTAAAACTGCTATGTGCCTGTGTTAGAAATTGGACCTAATATAGGGACGTGTGTATAAACCACGGTTCCTATAAGGACATGAATTGGCAATTTTATTCTGAGTAATTAAAAAATACTGCCACGTGCTAGAAAATATGGTTTCTTGTAATCTTATCATTAAACAAAAATATAATAAAGACTTATGATGTATTTGATGCATTCCATCATGAATGATGGTATAAGGTGAAATAGAGTCTCAAGGCAAAAATTTAAATCGTTTCCTGAATAATAATCAGAACTAGTTGTGATTAGGAGTAAAGTTATTAATCTAATATATACATTTATTGGTGTTTTGTTTCACATACCTTATTTGGGTATAAAAGGCAATTAGTGGGATCTCAATTCTAAGTATAATAAGGAAATTTTATAGTGAGGGAATGTGATATGTATGCAAAATGACTGGAATTAAATGAATAAAATGCAAATTTGAATCAAGACTTAACCACCTACTAACTGAGTGACTTCAAGCCAAGTCATATAACTTTTTGGAACTTATATTCACTACCTATACAATGTAGGCTGCGATGATTAAGTGGGATGTATCTGACAAATCAGATTAATATATAAAATCTGTATCTTACATAATAAACGGTATATTCTACATAGAATATGATATCCATCAATGAAGTATAAAATCCTTGGCCTGCAGAGCCCATGATAATTAGAAGCATTGGCTTTAAATCTAATTTTCACCCGAACCAAACTATTCTCCAAAATTTATATCGATTTATTCCCTGCTTATATAAACTATAAAATTCAAACATTGGCTTTAGCAATAGTGGTTTCCTTTAGGACAAAAGAAGTTGTTGGTCTAAGCATTTCAATGGTGTCAGACTGTTCCCTTGTGATTTTACAGTTCTCTCTCTTCACTCCTCATTTGTACAGGTCCAGACATCACGTCCAAGATTTAGGCAAGAGGAATAGGACAAAGGGAGAGAAAATGCCAGCTAGGGTAACCTTTTCATTAGAAAAGCAAAATATTCCTATTACACTTTAGGAAACTCCTCATATAACATTGTCTAGAACATGCCATACGGTGACCCTTTCTTGCAAGAAAGGCTGAGAAAGAATTTTCCTTTTACAGCCTCCTTAGTGAAATATAAAGTTGTATGAATGTTAAAAATGTTGAGAACCAATCAGACCTATCATGCCGATTGCCTTATTTATCTACATCTACCACAAAATATATTAAAATTATTTATATCATTTAAATGCAAGTATAAATGGAAGATTTATTTGATCTTCCTTCAAAATTTTTACCAAATTATATATAAAATGTGTGTGTCTGTACATAATATGTGTGTGTGTGCACATTTATAATTTTTTATCTCTTCCCTGATATATGTAGATATACTTGTATACACCTATTGATCCATCCATTATAGTATCTATGGTATTGTATCTTGGTTGTTTTCACGTTCATATGAAACCATATAACAACTAAATGAATGTTTAGCCGATGACAGATAAATACTGCAATTATAAACTTAAGATCATTTTTTGTGATTATATATTTGCCTTCTCTACTAAACCATTAGCTCTCTGAGCAAGAAGTGTACTTAATTTTTTAATAACTTTTTTACTGTATAATATCACATATATACAAAACAAAGAAAGAAAAAAGCAATAGTTTTCAAAGCACCCTTCAACAAATAGTTACAGGACAGATCCCAGAGTTTGTCATGGGCTACCATCCGATCCTCTCAGATTTTTCCTTCGAGTTGCTCTAGAATACAGGACACTAGAGGGCTTAAATACTTTTTTATCATCACAATAAGATATTATTCCCTTCTTTTTTTGTAAACAATAACATATATACCAACAAGCAATAAATTTAAAAGCACACCACCACAATTAGTCATAAAACATATTTCTGTATTTATCTTTAAATCCATGAATCTCTTTTCCCACTCACCTTTCAAAAACCAGCTTAGTGCCTCTCCCATAAAAGACGCACTTCAAAATTAGATGAGTATTGTCTACATAAATTCATAAAAAGGGTGACTATTTGCTGCCCCAGCTATGTTTCAGTTTGGAAAATATTAGGGAGAGGAGGTAGTAACTGTTGGAACAAGCTCTGCAATACAGGCTAACTTTGAAGACTTTATCAGGGAAGTAATAGAAAATTTACTACATTTGAACAGCCTTAGCAAACAAGCTTATATAAGGCAATGCAGTAGCATTGAAGAAAGCCCAATGTTCATAAGGCACAGATGTATTATATCAAGTTGATTCTGTTTAAGAAGACAGGTTCTAGTCAAGGCATTTTAGAAAGTTTTCTACCAAAGAAGTAAATAAAGTTATGACTTATTTTTGCAAAAAATGTACAAGGTAGCTCCTTGTGATAGCTACCATAGAATCTGGTAGCTCTGGTCCCAGGCACTATAATTATATCATTTGATGTGATTATTTGTAAAAGTATTATGAGGAATTTAGTCCTTTGCTTTTACAGATACTGATGGGACTCGTGGAGGTAACTTTTTGGTGCAGGTTCTCTTTGCTAGACAGGTATGGAAGAAGAGGGAAACCCAAATTTGACTGGGATACATCCTCACAGCCAGACTCAGGCACTGCATAAAGACCAAAACAAATAGATGAGAGACTTTAAAAATTAAAAAATGAATGCTTTGAAGACTTTCATCGTAGTAAGTTTCTAATTCTTACTGCTTTTTCAAAAAAGTAGGTTAAATACCTCAGTACGACTAAGAAAATGGAGTAATTATTTGAGTTATTTTCCTTTATATTTTAATAGCGTAGAGAATAGAAATCTGAAAGAAGTCATGTCGCTAATCATAGAGGTTATGTTCATTTCTAAGGTAACAATATATATGTCCTATATATTTGTGAGAAAAAGTTTTAAATCCTAGAGAGAAAGAGAATGTCCTACTTTTCTATTTCATTTAAAGAATTCTCATTTTTCAAATGAAATAATCTTTCACACCTACTTCCATTTATGTATTTTTTCTTAAAAATAAAACCACATCTCTTTTTTAAATGTTATTCTTGAATTTTGAATTTATTTGGCATATATAGTGCTGAGCTTCTGGCCGTTTTGCACATGTCAAGAGAAGCAGCTTCTTCTAGAAAGAAATCTGTCTAAAAGGGTTGAATGATGAATCTGTCTGGGACCCAAGTATGGAGCAGGTTACTACAAGAGTGCATCATGGAAACACGAGTTCAGGGAAGAGAAACTTCCAGCAAATGATCCCTCTGTTATACAGAATAAAGAATCCAGAAAAAGCAAATCTCCTGGTTACTTAGTCCACAAAGGCGGTAGAGAAAGTCCCCTCATGTTAGGTCTGGGTCAACCTCTGCAAACCTCACTTCTCCCTGGAGACGAGAGACAAGTCTTTACTGTCTGAGAGTGGTTTTTACCCACCTCAGCAAGAGAGAAGGCTGGCACATGGAATTCCCATTCCTGTGAGGATCTGGAGCTGCTTGTTCCTGGATTCTGTGTTAAGGTCTGACTGAAACTTTTCATCACACTTAAACATCACCACCAGGTGTGGAAAGACATACACGGGAAAAGGAGATGGGGGTACTGGAATGGCCACATAGTGTGCGTTTGTGACTTCCCAGAGAAGGAGGTGGGGTAGGTAAAGTCTGGATGATAGCTACTTGGCAGGTATCTGTGATTTCCCTAACACCAATAATTTAACCACTGAATCTACCATGCCTCCCCGCCCCCCGAAAGCAAAGTATCAAAACAACTGAACCAATTTCTCTTTCTAGCTTGTTATAGATAAGCTGATGATGTCAACTAGGTGTGCAATCAAGATTGTATTTGGTGCTCAACAGGAAACTGCATGGTTTAATAAGAGAAGAGTTTTTAAAAATCTTTTTAAAAATAAGAACATGAACTATCCCAGTAGAGATGGTTCTCAAACATTATAGTATTTACTTTTGACTTTTATGTTTAACAAAACGTAACTGTTACAGACATAATATGACTGACATAGGCAAAAGACTCCTGATGCAATATGATTAAGAGTTTAAAAAAGATAGAGAGAGAGAGGGTATTTGGAGACAGATGGACCTGGATTTAAATCAGACTTCTCAATTACAAACACGCCACACAAATCAACTGACTTTCATTTTCACAGACTCCTATTTTTATCTGCAAAATATGGTTAATAATACCAACTTTATTAGTTATTAAGGTAGTCACTGAAATAAAGCTATTAAAATACTACCAGGAAATAGTAGCTTTTGAATATTTTACCACTATTAATTATTATTATCGTAATTATTATTTCAGTTATCTAAGGAGTGAAGTGAAATAGTTCCAACCAACTCTTTCTTGTATGTGTTTCCCCAAACTGTAACCCACAACACCAATAGGTTTGGGTTTTATTTTTGTTGTTTTCAGCCTTCACTGCTTTCATTCAGAGCTTTTTGGTCAGGTACCACTTGAATTCCACCTGGTGATTGATCCTAAGTACATAAAAAGCTATTTTAGCAACCCAATAGCTTTTTCTATATAATGTACATGATGGACTGTATTCGCCTGTCTGTGTCCATGTATAGCAATGTGTCAGATACAGAAATCCCTGTGGTTAAAAATCACCTTAATATCATTGTCTTTATTGAACATTACAATGCTTCTGTGAGTTAGACAAAAAAGAATTTGCTTTCTGTATTTGTATAAGGCAAACTAGGAGGTCAAGAGCACTTCAGTGATATCATATAATCAATCAGAAAGTACACAAATCAGTATGAAAGCCCTTTATCCCAGCCTGCATCATCTCCAATGCACAGACTTGCGGAAGTATGCTCTGTACAAAAGAAAGCGATTATGTTGGTAATTATCAACAATCAGGTATTTAAGATTTTGGAGAAAGCATATGGAATGTGATATCACGTGAAGATTTTGACCAACATGGGGCATATTTCAAGATGTAGAATTAAGTTCTGTAGGAAGACAGACTTCTTATTTTTCATTGTACTTACATAGGTGCCTGGCACATGGTAGGCACTGTATAAATATCTGTTGAATAAAGGTACCAATACATTTTTTAAAATATAGGAATTCGGGTGGGCCATGGGGGCTCAGCAGGCTGAGTTTTCGCCTGCCATGCCAGAGACCCAGGTTTGATTCCCGGTGCCTGCCCATGCAGAAAAATAAAATAAAATAAAATATAGGAATCCTGCAATCACTTAGTCACAAGTTATTGGTTAAAAAAAAACATTTTTGGGTTTTAAAATATTCCAGGTAGAAACCTCTTTTTGAAAATAATTATTTTTAAAGTGCTTTCTCCTATAGGAAAAAGTACTTTATCTTAGTTAAATGTTGTAAATATAAATATTTTCAATGCTTTTTAAAAATGATGATTCTTATATAACTGGCACTGGCAAAATTTACGTTTTCTATAGATATTCTACAACTTTCATTCTTTTAGATAAGCATGATCTCTTTGGCAAGTTTTAAAAATATCTTACTGTATTCTGTCCCATTCTTCACTTCTTAAATTATCATAAGATAGGAGAACATTGGTGTCTCCAAGGTTTATTCCCTATTATTTTCCTAATCTTTTTTATAAAAGGCAAATTTAGTATCTTTAGATTTGCCTAATATATGGAATTCAAGTCCAATTTGCCCATTACCCCAGTGTTTCTCAAAATATAATAAATTGTGCTATAAACACAGCTTTAAAAATACATTTAATTATTCCAAGACTAGAATATCTTCTTAATATTAATTTCTTAACAGAAAGCAAATACTCAATTTAATTTCCAATAGGCTATGCAATTTATAGGAATGAAATAACTTTTTAGAACTAAATTAAAGTTAAATTTTATTGTTCTCTGACATTACTGTTATGGTTGAGGAGATTAAATGTATGTATGGGGACTGATCTTAATCCCTGCCTAATGATTCTGTCTGTGGCTGATACATATTCCAGTAGCCAAAAGCAGTTCACATGTAATAAATACAAACCGTAAAAGCAAACTTATGTTGTGACATTTATAGAATGAAGAACACAAAGGCTCAAATTTAAGGTATCAAAGATCAATTAGTGTAACTCCTTGCTTTTTAATTTTGGGTATAATTGCAAAATAGGACTCAGATTGGCATTATTCTTGCAGCTTCATTTGATTAAGGTAGATTCCTCAAAATTATGTTTCTTAAGACTTTTTTTTTATACCATTTTATTTTTTATGAGTCCCCAGAGTGTGAATGTGTTCTCTAGTTCTTTGTTTATGGGTTTTTCACAACGGAGAGACTGGATTTATTTTACTAATGCTCTAAAATGTTCTCCATAAAAGCTATTCATTGAAGAGAAGATGGTATTTGATAGATTTCAGCAACTCTTTAATTTCCACAGTCATTCTTCAGGTCCCTAATTGTGTGATTTCTTAATTTCCTTTGCTAATAAATTATTTCAGATTAGATACATATATTTGATACTAAGTAAATGTACATAATATAGATGTAAGACCATTAATAATAATAATTAATCATACAGTGATACATTCAGATGCCAACTTTAGTTAAACATAATTCACGCAAGATTTTTCTGAAACTTAATAGCTCTCACAGCTTGTTGGTTCTTAATAAGACTCATATAATTCAGTGATGTCCTAATACAGAAGGAGCAAGTAAAGTCTTAGTATATCACTAAAACAATAGTAGAAAATGTTCAAATTCTGAAATTTTAGTATGAACTCAGGATAGAACAAGTTAATTCTCGGGCTATCAAAATTCACAAAAATGTGCGTCATCCAAAATTAAAGCGTATCTTTTCCTTCACCATTATGAATTGATTGTTTATGAGTTTTAACTGTTCGGATTGTAAAAAAGTGTCCAAGTATAGTTTTCATTCACTCTGATAAAAAAAAAGTGTGTGAATACTATATAACCTTCTAATCAAGCTTCTCTCAATAACTTAACTAAGTTGCAGAGCTTTTCTTTCATGAGATCTTGATAAATTAAAAAATATATATTTAATAATTATTATTTTTAACATTTTCATAAATTTTACATATTTTAACTTTTTATCTCAAAATAAAAACTAAAGTTCTTATAGTAGCCTCTAATACCCGAGATTTCCCCAAACCCCTTGATTCCTACCCCTTCAACCCTTATTAAATGCACAATTGCTCCTCCCCAGTATTTCTTATCTCTTACTTTCTTTGCAATACTGCTTTATGAACTACCAAATATTTTGATGTCTTATTTATTTAATGTTGGCCATTATCCTGAGCTAGAATATGAGCTCCATGATACCAGAATTTTTCAAAATATGAGGATACAAACTATTCTGGATTTTGGTACATGGTTGGTCCTCAGCAAATATTTTGATTGAATAATTTATGATAATTTTATGCATTTTTACTAGCCTAAAGGTATTTCATAGCATTAAACAAATTCCCACTAGAGCATCTTATCTCCCTTGAGATAGAAACCAACCCTTGTTTGTCTACTGTACTGATTTAAAAAGTGGTAGACAAGAGGTGGACACTGGTTAAAGATGGCTTAGGAATACCTGTTTATATTGCTTATAATTTCTACTTTTTATATGTATAAATTGATATATGATAAAAATGTATTTCTAAATGAGTCTAAAATACATCTTTTAAACTACAGAATCTTGCAATAAAAATCCTTGGGTCAAAATTTGATTTATATATAAACGATCTCTTTCTAAATACATATATGTATGTTCAAACTTCTCTCTATAAATAGTTCTGTTCTAGTTTCAAAGTATTATACACCCTAGAAAAAAAACGTTTTAATCCTGATCCAGTGTTGTGAGGACAGCTGTTTCTTTTAATCTTAATTCAATACTGTAGGTGATAGGCTTTTGAATAGATTATCTCCACAGAGATATGGCATGCCCAATTGTGGGTATCATTTTTTGAGTAGATGGAGACGTGACTCCACCCATTCCAGGTGGGTCTTGTTTAGTTTTCTGAAATCCCTTTAAAGCGGAAACATTTTAGAAATGACAGAAACCTCAGAACTGACAGAAACTTCATAGAAGAGTTGACACAAATGTGAACATGTGGAGAACAGAGACACAGGTGTTTGGAGATGCTTGGAGCCCAGCAGACTTTGCCATGAGTTAAGCAGAGCAGCATCTGGAAAGAGCCAAGGGAATCCAAGAGATGAAAAGCCAGTCCCAGGCAAGCAAAGTGAGGTTCCTCCACAGGAGCAGAATCTGAAAGAAAGGGAGCCCAGGAGCCAGGGACCAGCAGCTGCCAGCCATGTAACTTTCCAGCTGGTAGAGCTATTCTTGAACCATCAGCCCTTTTAAGTGAAGGTAACCACTTGTTGGTGTCTTAATTTGGCTACTTTCATTTCCTTAAAACCGTAAATGTGTTGCTTATTAAATTCCTCTTTTTAAAAGCCATTCCTGTTCTGGTATATCATGTTCTGGCAGCTTGCAAACTAATATAGTTTCTTTGGGATATATAAAATAGTGATGTATCTTACAATAAAAATAAAGTAATCCCTTATTGTCATCCTTCATGGTTAGTGTAAAAAAGAATATTGAAAAAAGAAAAAAGAATATTGAGCTAGACATACAAAGACTAATTTTAGCATGTCTGTAAAATCAATTCATTTTAAACTCTTTTTGACTCTGGTCTTGGTTAATAATAAAGGAGCTAACAGTTTCCCGATATATTTAGATTCTGTTATTAATATGAAATTTCAGCATATTGTGGCCATCATTGTGCTATTTCAATTTCCTGCTCCAAATCTTTTCTTTCTTTTTCTACACTACTCAGTGCCTTTTGAGTACGACCTTTAAGACTGCATCAGTGGACTCTCTTACCCTCTGGTTTCCAGGCGTTTAAACCACTGGGAAAAAAGACAGTATATAGGAGGAAATTTGGGCTGGGGTATTAATCCTCCTAGCAACTTCCCTATTGGGTTGTGCAAATTGAATGCATCCTTCTCCTGGAGTCACAGCACAGTCTTGTCTACTCTCTTCCTCCTTTTCCCCTTCATACCTGACTAAAGAAGCCAGCCCATCTCTTTTAGCTCTGGAGTGCTTTACAGTTCTCTAGCTGTATTTTTGTAAAATTAATTAACTAATTATCTCTTTTTTAAAATTAACTTTTGTAGTGGTTTGAAGCTGAATGTCCCCCCACCCAAAAAACTGATCATAGATTTAATTCAGTCCTGTGACTGACACCCCCCCCCCCCCCTTGGGACTTTTTGATGAGGTTTCTTCAGTTAAGGTATGGACTAAGATAGATCTTAATTACTGGAGCCCTTTATAAGAGAATGAAATTCAGGCAGAAAGAAAGAAAAGCTACAGAGGATGGAGCCAGAAGCTGAAATAAATGGAAGCTGGAAGACAAGGGAGAGACTAGAACATACCACTTTGCCATGTGACAAACTAAGAGGCAAGAACTGGCTGCCAGCCCCAGAGTTCTACTGTCTTCAGGAAGAAAACATTGCCTTGCTGACATATTGATTTGGACTTCTTTTAGCATCAAAACTGTGAGTTAATAGAGTCTCATTGCTTAAGTGGAAACATTTCATGCTATTTACTAATGTAGGCTAGGTAACTAAAATAGATTTTGGTACCAGGAGTGGAGTGCTGCTACTGCAAATACCAAAACTATGGAAATGGCTTTGGATATGGGTAATAGGTAGAGGCTGGAAGATTTGTGAGACGCTTGAAAGAAAATGTCTTGATTGCATTAAATAGACTTTAGAAATACAGATGTTTAAAGTATTTCTGATGAGGTCTTAGAAGGAAATAAAGTACTTTAGTTGAAGTTGTGAGATACTAGAACTATAGAGCAATGAAGTTTGAAGACTACCAGTTCCAAGGGATGATGTGTTTTTCACTTTGCTATACATTTTTCTGTTTTTTAAATTACAAACTATGATTTCCTAGTCCATGTCAAATTGAATTTACAGTATAGAAAGCTTAGACTAAATTAGATATATACAGTTAATAAGCATTTGTCTACATCATGTGCACATTATTTTGTAATTGAAGTTGCTATTTAAACATGGGTTATAAATGTGAATGTTACTCTCTCTAGGAAAACTTTGTAATATATTGTTTGTATCTATTTTTGGCAAGCTGTCTAATCAGTGGGATGCTGTAGAGCTAATAGCAACCGTCTTTAACCTTTTTTTTAAAAAATTTTTCTAAAGCTATGAAATGCATCATTTTACCCCTTTTACATTTGTTACGAGGATGCATTCTTTCCTTCCCACAAATGTATTTGTTTTTATTATGCCTATCATAAGACATCCAAGCTCAAATCTCAAGACAGAGACCTTTATAATCTGGACTCTGTAGATCTTTAGACACATCTCCCCATCTTCAGATGTCATATGTTTCACTGTATAGTGATTCAAACATGCCCAACACTGACCCTTTGATTTGTAATTCTGAGAGCTGAAGTCCAACTTTTCTTTTCACAAACATCATCCACAAGCATGAACGTGGACATTTTTGTGCCCGTGCACAAAATATATTTGCCTAATTCTTCTAAGACTCGATTCTATACCACTTTTCCTGGGAATCCTTTCCCCACCTGATTGTGTTAGATCCTTTTTCTCCAAGTTCCCATTGCAGATTTTCATGCCTCTCTAAGTGCACACTTAAACACTTTAAGTGTTGTATTATGCATATATTGTCCTGATTAAACCATAGCAATGCCAGTGAGTAGAATTCTTTGTACAAAATGTATCCTTTAATAATAGAAGTTGAATGAAAGAATGGAGCCACGTCTTAAGAAGAGGTCATAAAATAATTTACCTATTTACTTATTTAGACTCTGAGTCATTGTTTGATTAATTCATATTTTCAATTCCTTTTTGTAGGAAATAGTGTTTGCACACATATTCTTGGGCAAGCATTAGGTTAGTCGAATGACACGTGATGAACAAATTTAGAAATGTCCTCTTCCCTGTGGAGGTGTTTTAGTCACAGTATAGTAAAGGCTACGGCAAAATGGACTCATAAAGCAAAGCTGAATATTTTGCTCCTGTAATAGGGCATGCAAGTTGGGGAAAGGGAGAAAGGGCTACTCTGTTCTTTTCCTGGCAGGCTTTAAGAGATCTAGACCCCTTGATTTTTGTGGCTATCCCTTCCTTCAATCATGGCATCCATGGTCACTGGATGGGAACAGAGTATGAAGGATCTTGCAAGGGAAACTACAACATCTCAGATCTGGAAGAGTTGCTTGTTGACGTGGACATTACAATGGCCAGAACTCAGTTCCATAGCCCCAACATGACTATTAGGAGCTTTTAAGTGTAATTAACAGAATTCACAGGCAGAAGTGGAGGAAACAGATATTAGCGAATACTAGTGCCATTTGCTTTAGGCAAGCTAGGCATTAATCAGTTGAATGACTTGAGTGTATTTAACATATACGGGAAGATGATACATTTTAAAATGTGAGAGAGTTACATGATAATGTAAGAATGTATAATGAGTGGAATAATGGGGACAAATTGATCTGGGTAGGCTTTTTGAGGAAATGATAGTTAAGTTTCAGTGTGAAGAATGAGTGGGAGTTATCTAGAGAAAGGGAAGGAGGAATATTTGTCCCACAAAGTAATATACAATTGGGCAGTATAAATTTCCCTAGAATGTGTATTAGGAAAATCAGAACTAATTTATTCAATTTGTACTACAAAAAAAAAATTTTGCTGTTATACTAAATATAATTTCACCCCATGTGGAATATTTACATTGTAAGGATAGAAGTTAATTCATAAATGAATACTTGAAAGATAAACTATATTTTAAATTCATTTTTATACATAGTTTGTGCATATTTCTTTATCTGCATACAATCTGTGTTGTTTAATATTATACATGGAGTAGGGGCTCTAAAAATACTTGTTAAAGAGCTAATATTTATATTTAAAATAATTCAGAGCATACTACTGTCCTGATCTGGTACGTCCATGACATAACAGGACTTAACCTTACTCAATGTTGGCTGGAGTGTGAAGCCAACGGTTATAACACTCTGAACTGTATTATAAGACTAAGCATCTGCGGAGATCTCACAACCATAGATTTGACTGAAAACTAGATAGAAAACTTTCTACATCAAGGCTACAGATGGTGGCAGGTGATCCAACTGTATATGCACACAGAACTTATGTTCCATCAGTGAGAAGATATTTGCACTGGTATTTGCTCCTACCTGGAAAACTTAATAGTCATAGTTGGAGTAGCATGTGTCCCCACATCAGCAGAGCAGGACACCGGATTATTTCACAAGATTTCCCGAGCTTGCATATACAAAGCTTGGTCTTTGATAGAAAACTGGCAAGTAATCATTTAGGTCTGCTCAAGAGTAGTGAAAGGGTGAAGGGAGCCCAAAACATAAGTTTTTTTGATGTGAAGTTTGGATGGGAGGCATGAGCAGCAGAGAAAAATGCATTATCCGCATCACAGTACCTTAATGTTCCCAAAGGGTAAGAAATGGTCAGTAGAAAATACCTCATTTGATCATCAAAGTCCATATAATCTTTTTCTGTTGCCTTATTCTTCAGGACTGTATGTGTTTCCATAAAAGATTTCAATAAAATAACTTCTTCAAATGTACTTGACTTGAAAACCCACAAGTTACCTCACACCTGTAAGCTCAGGGTGGACAAACCTATCTAGTGACAGTACCTGTCAGAGAGGAAATTTTTTGCTCCCTAGTCCTTCCTTTCTCACTCGCATCTCCATCCTGGGGGATCCAGAAAGCATCATTAGCAAAATGGGGTGAAATTATGGTACAGTAAAAGAAAAGAAGGACCATATCTCCTTTACTACAGCTTTTAACCTTCATTTGACTCTACTAGGAAAAGAGAGAAGTTTTAACTTTAAATCGAGTCCTAAGTATGATTACAATATGAGCTGGGCACTCTAATATCTGGAGAAAGATGATGTTTGCAACTAAAAATGACCATAGGACATTTAAGGATATTTATCATTTAAGACTGAGCCCCAAATTCCTGAGCCTGTCCTAATTTTCATCAAGACCTGGGAAAGAACACCCCTTACCCCTTGCTCAGTGAATACAATTAGTAAATATTAGAATACATGTCCACAGTCAGTGAAAAGAAGTCATGAGTTGTGCTTGCTCAGCTGACTCATTATACTTCCAGTGACCCTTTATGTGACCCTCACTGACATTCAATTACTTCACTGGCATAAAGGTGTGTGACCCTGCATAATAGTACCTACCTTTCCTGTGATTGAGGAATTAATTAAGTTTATATAAAGTACTTATCCTGGTCCCTGGAAAGTAATGGGAGCTAAAACTTTACTGACCTTCTCTTGATTAGCTAAAACAATAATGTGGAAACTATAGCAAGATTGGTCTAAATATTTAGTGTTGGTTCTAAATGCCTGTAGGTTTGTTAGGAATGCCATTTCTAGTATTACTCATTCAATATTCAGGGTAAGGAATGGTTGTTAGAAAATACCTCATTTGGTCATCGAAGACCATAGAATTGTTTTCTATTGTCTTGTTTTTCAGGACTGTATGTGTTTCCATAACGGGTTTCAGTAAAATAACTTCTTCAAATGTATTTAACTAATTTGAAAATGACGAAATATATAGAAACATTAATTGTTTTCAGGAAAAGTGAAGGAAGAATTTGGTAACTTTCCATGAGATAGACTTAAAATTGAACAATGTAACTAAAACTGTACTTTTCTTTTTCCAAATTATAGAAAACTAGCCTACCAAATTTGCAGACTAGGTGTTGAGTAAATCTGGTCATCTTAATTTATGTGTTAAGGTAGATTGGATTTTTTTTATAAAATTTTTAAACCTTAGTGTATAGCCATTCCCTTACATTTTAAATTTTCAAGTGAGATTCAGTTGTTCATCTTTATTTGGAACTAATGTTAGGGTCAAATAGCAGCCTCTAAGGGACTTTTTGGGGCCCTTAGCAAATAATAAAACTAATCTATTAAATTCTCCTTCTCAACAATGAAATTAAGCATTTCAAGTGTATTCAGTTATATGGTAAGCAACCGGAAAATTAACTTTTGGTTTTCTAGGAAACTTTTCCGGCCTAATAGATTATGGGTAAGAAGACATTTATTGTGTCATATACCAGAGTCTGCACTGTAGGTTTTACATGCATTCTATCATTCATTCCTAACAATAGTCCTATGAAATATGTTTTTTGTTATCCCCATTTCTTAGAGAAGAAGATAACTCAGAGAGGTTAGGTTATTTTCTCAAAGTCACAAAGCTAATAAATGAAGACATCAGGATCTTATCTCAAGTTTACTGATTATAAAGTCCACGCTCTTAATGGTTATCCTACACTGACCTGTAAGGGCATTTTTCTGCCTATGTCACAACTGCCCTATTCAAATAAAGAGACAAAATGAGTAATAAATGCTACAATCAAATAAGTGTAATATCCAATATATTTCTTCGTCACATAATAATTGAAGCTCTTGGTAGAGAATTACTCTTTTGAACTTGTACAAATGGAAAAACATTGTTTCATTGAACATTAGGATTTTTGAAATCACAAAAGCTCTGGGCTGGAAAGACAAACTGCTATTCTCAATGGCAGCAGCCTAGAGGTTGAACACTTAGCAGAGAGGTGTAACAGAGTTTGGGAAGAGAGAAACAGAGAAGGTGAAATCAGGAAAAAAAATCTGACCCCTGCTGATCTGAGTTCATGGGACAGGAAAAACTTAAGAATCTTATGCACTCACTCCAATTATATAGAAAATATCAAGTATTTTCCCAGCAGTCTTTTGGCCTTAAGGACATAACTATGAATTTCCCATCAGCCAAGGTAAAGACTGCCTGATCAAAAACCTACTCCAGGTCAGAGATAAGGATAACCCATTGCACCCGTGCAACTACAGTGTTGTGGATATAGCATAGTCAGTTACGGTGAGGAAAGTCATATACCATTATTTGTGATGATGGTATTTAAATTATTTCAGTTGGATTACTTTTTAGGCTGGAAGAGAGAACAATTAGATTGTTTCTGATTAAAATAGCCAGGTGTATTTTTTCCTTTATGAAACAGACACACTGAGAGCGAGCAGACGTGGCAGATTTTGGCACAACTATTTTGTCCTTCAGAGTCTCCAACAAGAACAAGGAGAATCAGCGGCCTTGACTGTCTTACTAGATCTGGAAACTCAATTCTTCCCATGCCACTGGCATTCAAGAAAACATGGACACTTACCATCTGTGCTGCTCCATTTAGGGAAAAGTTTCAGAAATCAGGCTCTCCAGTTCGTTGATCCAAAATCGGTGTTAAATTATGCCTCATACTCTTCTGATGAGAGAAAGCAAAGTCAGTGCCTAGATAACTGCACAGTAGCTTTGCTTTAATTTTTCGTTTGTTTGGAAAGCCTATTTTCCTATATCAACTTTAACTCTGAATTAATGCCTTTATCAAAGTTGTGCTGATGCTATTTGCTTCATGAACTGTGGTCACAAATCCCCCTGAATTCTATGAGACTGCAAACAGAGACACATGCATTATACATTAAAAGAATGCACAATACTTCAAAGATTGATTTGGCTATTTAAAGAAGAATGAAACTTCATTTAATGTTGCAGTTATCTGCTGTGTAAGGAACTGGATTGGATATAAGTATTCTGGATTTTCTCACAGCCATCCCTTTATGCAGAAGGAAAAAAATTGCACCACCTAAATATGTATAAGTAAAAAGCATATTTCTCATAAGCTGTCATAAGGATAGCTAGTGCTTATTATATTAGACATCATTCTATTATCCCTTTTAATTCTTATAACAATAGTGAGAAGTAGGCACTATTATTATTTCCATTTTATGCTGAGGGAACTGAAGTACAGGGAAGCTAGGTAACTTACCTAAGGTGGATAATTAATTGGTAGAAAACTGGATACAGAAAACTGAAGATTAAAAATCTGAGAGGATCGTATCATAGCCCATGACAAACTATGGGATCTGTCCTGTAACTATTTGTGGTAGAGTGCTTTGAAAACTATTGCTTTTTTATTTCTTTGCTTTGTATATATGTTATACTATACAATAAAAAAGTTAAAAATGAAAAAAAGAAGTATATTTTTAACTAGCATATTCAATACTGTTTCATACATTGAAGTGTATAAAATGTGTGCAGCTAGGAGAAAGAAATAGAAAAGTGGCTGGAGAAGGGAATTTCATATGTAACATTGCAGTTCTCCAAATTTTCAGTCTTGGGAGTCTTTTACACCCTTAAATGTTACTGATTAATAAATGTAGTGTGCTAGCCAAGATTTGATCCTGGGATAGAAAAAAGATATTTGTGAAAAAATGGTGAAATAGAAATAAAATCTGGAGTTTAGTTCATAGTAGCATATCAATGTTGGGCTCTTAGGTTTGAGAAATGTACTATGGTAATGTAAGATGCTAACATCAGGGAAAATTGCTTGAGGGGTATATAGGGAGTTATCTCTGTAACTTTTTTATGGACTTAAAATTATTTCAAAATCAATTTTATTTAAAAATTAATGATGACTTTATATATGGACTGTATCACCATATTATCATATTCTAATTTAAAGGTAAAAATTTAAAAATATCATTTATTTACCTAGAATAAAATAATAAACCAATTACATATTAACACAAATAATATACTTTATTATAAATAACCAAATTTTCTAAAGCACCAATATAACTTGTGAGAACAGTGGCATTGTTTTATATTTTTCCACAGCCCTCACATTTGACTTAATAGAAAAAAACTGTACTCTTATTTATACTTCTATAGTCAGTCTGTTGTGATATAAGAAACCGTATCAGTAAACATTTCATACTCTATTACATTACTCTTTATTGGTGTACTTGTTCTTTGGATTAGTATTTTACTTATGCATGGTTTTTTAATATCACACATTGTTTTTTTGAGACATATTTGTTCCATGAGTTATAGAGTGCCTCCAAAGTTGTAACATTTCACTTTCCAATACCAAATGAAAAATCGCATTCAGTACTATCATTACCAGCCTCATCCAGTGAGTCTTTCACTTTGGGGAATTTATCAAGCTCCTGGTTGTAAATGCAAAGTAAAGCAAATATTATTTTTTTCCTTCAATTCTCAACTTTTATCACTAGGAATAATCACTTGTTTTCCCTGAAGGCATATGTTTATTTTCAAGAAAATGTCTGCCAAATACTCAAATCTTCATGTACTTTCGAGTGAAAATGATGTAATACTACATAAAGCTGTTAGTTCAGATTGCAACTCAAGCAATTACATAAGTGCCCTTTATATATTTTCTATTTCATTACAGCAAAAATGAAAAAAGACGTGAACTAAAGGGTCATCGTTAAGTTCTCTTTAAAAAATGAAACCAGCCCCAACACCACCACCACCTGCCACAAGTAAACAATGAAGCATCTAGTGAATGCTAGAACATTCGTTTACACTGTCCTGATTTTAGCTAAGGAACCAATAATGTCCACAGCTACTTTTGCAGTATCCGTCTAAATGTTCACCAGTGAAAAATGCAAATGCCCTCTTAGCATTATTTTGAAGAAGGTTTTGACCTCCCAGACTTACCAAGTGTCTTGGAGTCCACAGGTCACACTTTAAGAACTGTTCCTGTAGATTTTTCCCTCTTCGCCTAAACTGAGAATGTCAAAGCCTTGGTTAAGGCTGCCAATTGCATGTTGGTTTTGCATGCAAATTATGACTATGGTTACTGGGAATCTTTGTGCTGTGGATGGTCACAATGTACAAAAGCAACCTATGAGAAAGGGACAATAACAAGGTGGCTGCTGGGGAACACTGGGAGTTTCTTTGCAGAAAGACCATGTCTCTCATTAAAGAGGAAGGTATTCTTAAGAATCGTCTCTCTAAACATGCAAAAAATTTAAAAAAATATGTGTAGATTCATTGAGAAAGATCTGGAAGTTAGTACACCAAACTGTTAGTGGTGATTCTGGAGAGGAGTGGAATTTTTAGGGGCGTAAGAATCGAGACTTTCTTTTTATTTTCCTTTTTTTGGTTTATATGTGAAATTTTAACATGATTAAACATTCCCATATTCCTTTTGTAATTAAACAAAATGCGTGTGTCTCAAAAACCTAAGATGACTGCATAAAAATTGGGATGTCCCATATGGTTTCGCAAATTAGTTAGCTATGGGTAAAATACTTGTCCTCCCTAAGCCACAGTTCCCTAACCTATATGTTGAAGATTTTGAACTAGATAGTATGCCTATAGTTTTACAAAATAGTTATCCTTAGGTATGGAAACTGGACAGAAATCCAGGAAAATATTTTTATATAAAATGGGAGGAAAGTGAAAAAATGATTTGCATATGGAAAGCTTGTATCCAAATGAAAGGAATCGGGCTTGATAATTAATTCAGTACATAATATTATCTATACTTTTAGATCACAAAGATGTTTGCTTTTGAAAATGACAAGAATAAAGGATGATTTAACCTTCAAAGGAATCAACAAAATCAGTTTTCGGTCAGATGTGGAGAATTTGCATTACTATTCTCTAAACTGTTTGTAAAGAATAGTGGCACCCTTAAAACTAAATTTAGGAAAAAATTATTTTCAGAAATAATTTAAGTTATTAAATGGCATTTTTAACTTTTAAAAGACTGTCAACATTCTTGCACTAACAATTTAACATTTTCACCCATAATTATTGGTAGCAATTTTAAAAGTCTGCTACAAACAATATATTTCCATTTTTAAAGTTTGTTATTAGTTATCAAGCATCTTGAAAATGTTGATATGGTAAAAAAAAAAAAGGGAATATAGGGAAAAAATGACTACTTTGCAGTAGAAATAGTATGAATGTAAGAGTTTTTGAAACCTGCAAGGCCATATTTGAAATTAAAGTGATTAGACAGCAAACAATGAACTATAGTAAGTAAAATATGATTATGATCTTTAGAAAATGCGAATGCTTCTCAGGTTCTGAGTAATGTTTCTATGAATCTGATACATATCTGACTCCACTATGAAGTGTAATTATGACAAAAAGCTCTCAAAATATTACCATTTAAGCAAATTATCTCTGTAAGTAATTAAAAGTGCTTTCTTGCACGAATTATTAAATGAGTTGTTATGATGCTGTCATATCCAACTCAGTTCCCACAGGGTATTTAAATAAGGGAAACAGAAAAGATGAATACCTATGATACATCGACGTTGCTGCTCAGATTATAATCATTTTTGGTTAATTCATTTAATATAATTTTTTATGGTCCTATACAGTCATAGGCACTAGTTTCTTTACAAAATTCAAAGCAGAGGGATTATTGTATCAAACTAAATAACATTAATTTTGCCTGTACTTTTTAGTTTTTAATATGTCTGCTAGAAAATTATGAGTACATATGGCTCGCACTGCATTTCTGTATGACAGTGATGGTTTACAAAGTTTCAGCTTTTTTGACCTGTTTGCTTCAGATAAAACAGTCTCCCAATTAATCTACAAAGTGGTTACCCATACTCTTAACCTCCAACAGTACCCACTTTTCTAGAGTAATTTACCTGTGCATTTTTATTCCCCCCCCCAAGACATGTAGTGCATAATAAAGAATTGATCTATATATAAGAAATGCGAGTGCTCAAATCAGTGTGTACTTTCAGCTACATTTCCACATGAAAGTTTGATTTCATTTTCAGGTACTTGGGTGCTGCAGAAAAATTGTGTGAGCCACGAATATTCAGTTGGTATCAACTGAAAGCTATTTGCATAGGGTGCAATAATATATTGTATCCACTATCTTAAAGGAATTGTTATTATATTTTAAAATAGTGAAAAATGATGTAATAGTATCAAACATTGTAACATACAAACTAAATACATGCCAAATAGAGAATTGGTCTACTTGTGTTTAAGAGATATCAGCCTATCATCAATTTTTCCTTTAAGCATATTTCTAAATAATGAGGGAAAGTATTAGAGATTAAGTTTTTGGTAAAATAAGGAGAGCATACAGAACAAAGTAATTGATTTTTTAATGCAAACTAATATTCTGCTTTCTAGCTTAGTGGTCATAGTGTTCTAGATGGGATGAGACACATGTGATCGGTCCATATGTGTTGGAATGTAATAATGACATTCTTTGATGTCTTGTGCATCTATATTTTTTTTCTCCCGATTTGTGTCTTTGCTTAATAAAAAATGTACAGGCCTCAAGCTGTTGACGCACTTGGCATCTGTTTCAAATTCATTTTTACTGACAGCAAGCTGCTGCTGGCAAACAGTCAGGTCTTTTTATCCTCAAAAAACGCAGCCTGGCACTCCTGGCCTCTTCTACCTTGAGCTGGAGTTTTTGCTGTTGTTTGTTTGTTTGTTTGTTTCCCAATAGAAAAGCTGCATTGAAATCTGTGATGAATGACAAATAGAATAGAATGCATATTCAAAGTTGCTTAATTGTAATATAAACAGCTTTAAGGTACTTGAACAAATTAGCATGTCCAAAGCTATCCATTTAAGCTTTCAGTTAATTTATTTGTGAGGAGAGTAGAACACTGTGGAATAAGCTTGTGAGAGTATAGCTAGCTAAAATCTCAATTCTTATACCATATTTATACTGAGTAATAAGCCCAACATTCCTGCTTGTGAAGAACTGTTATTAAAAGGACTCTTTAACATTGTAATTCTAGTCAAAAAGAACAATTCTAGTAAGAATTCTGGAGTTTTCCATTTAAAAGTTAAAAGAAAAAAAAAAGAAAACACAGAATAAAATTTGACATTGAGTTAAAATATGTTTGGCCTTTGTATCTTTCTAGTGCCCCATGTCTCTGCACATATTTATTTATGATATGTTTGCAGCAATAGTCTTTTTAGACTAAATTTAAGGAAGTGATTAAAAGTGTGGTTTGTGTGTTTATCGCATTGTGTGCTTAATTTGCGTGCAAGTGTGTGCATATGTGTTGGGAAGGCAGACACAGAGATCTTGGTCATGCCAAATAACTTCTTTTTAATGTCTAAACTGAGCCATTCAAAAGTGTGCTGATGTTTGTTTTTAAAATAATTTATTATGAAAATGTTCAAACATCAAAACGTAGAGAGATATATAAGGAATATGCCCATAAATCAGCCTAAATAACTATAAGTATATTGTGATTTCAATATATAAACCTTATTTATAAACTGGCAGAATTTTAATATGAACTAGAAAATGTGCTTTCAAATTAGTGCTGTCACTTTCAGAGTAGTTGTACATGGGACACTCTTCCAGTTATACTTCAGCTGGGACTTGATCTAAAGTATTTTATCTTATAAATATCTTTAGGGCCAATTTATGAATGAAAAAGAAAATTATTTACCTAATTATTGCACTTTGTCTTTTTGTCCAGTGTCTCATAGCAAATCAATCTGAGATAATAATGCCACAAACTTACTATTTTATTATGAGTTAAGCAGTTTTAAAAGTCTCTTGGGTGTTAAACTGTTCAATAACTTAATAGAAAGCTACCCTAGTCATCTTTGAAGTCATAACTAATTGTTTATTCTCATTTGTGAAAACATTCAGTCTTTTTCTAAAAATAGCCATATGTTTCTGATACAAACTCTTACTGCATGTTTATCGCCAAAATAATGCTGTCATTTCCCTAAAACTTGAATGTTTCATATTCATAGGCTTGTATCTGTTTTAATTCCATTTTATGAGCAAAGATGTATTCTTATTTTATATGCTTTTTAATTTTATAGGTCAATTTATTTATTAATTATGGGTCACATATAAACCATGTTGTAGATAATTAGACAATTATTACTGTCTTTTTAACCTTGAAACTTTGAGCATCATCCATTTAAAATAAAAACAAATTTTAATTTTGTGCATCTAGTGAACACTCTCTAAGCTTAGATTATATTAATAACTGGAACGATACATTAATTATAAAATGCAGCCTGAATTTCAAGAGTAGGTTTAGTCCTTTGGGGAAACCACATTGACATAAAGACAAATCAGAATCCTCAAGGATTACATAAATGTAATATTTTAATTGCAATAAATTAGTAATAGCTGTGGCATAACTAATTATGTTAGCACTTTTAAGAATAGCTTTATTTTTAGCATGTGTTTCAGTTTGCTAAAGCTGCTGAATGCAACATTCCAGAAATGTATTGGCTTTTTAATATTAGGTCTAAGGCCATGAAAATGTCTAAATTAAAGCATCCAGAGAAAGATATGTTGACCCTAAAGAAAGGTCAATGACACCTAGGGTTCCTCTGTCCCCTGGAAAGGCACACGATATCGTCTGTTGGCTTTTCTCTCTTGGTTGGTTTCAAAATGGCTCTCGTCCTGTGGGCCCTTCTGACTTCTCCAAGGGCATTTGATGTCTGAGCTCTCTCTCTTCGCGAGCTCTCTCAAAGGATTTCAGTAAAAGATTAAGACCTACATTGAATTGGGTGGGTCACATCTCTATGGAAACAACCTAATCAAAGGTCCCACTCACAATAAGTCTCCACTCAAAAGAATGAATTAGAAGAACATGGCTTTTCTGGGGTGCATAATAGTTCCAAACCAGCACAGCATGTATACATGTGACAAACTCTTCCAGAGGAAACTTGCAATTCTAAGGTATGAACATATGAAAAAACAGTATGTTTTAACAAATATTGATATGACATTCCCAGTATATAATGTCAAGTGAATTATCTGGCTATAAGAGTAAAGTTTGGCACAAGGAAGAATGGCATAAATATACTTGCTTGTTGAAATCAGGGCATTTAAGCTGGTGATGGAGAAGGTGATTGAAAGCAATGGAAAGTCATTTTTAGGTATGGAGAACAAAACAGGAGAGTATTGACCAAGTCAGACAAGCTCAGATGGAGGGAGTGGAAGCAAGAAAAGAGGAGAAGAATGAAATTCTAAAAACCCAAGGAAAGTCTAAATTCTTTGCAAGATCAAAGTATTTATGTTTACAGTTTGCTCTTTTTCACAATCACTTTTCCCCCTTGGGTTATATATTTATCCAGGACAAAGTCTAATTTCTGAGAAATTCTTGAAAAGTGATATCATTGTATCTATATGTGATATTTATATCTATAAGGATTATAGATATAAGGATTATATCTATAAGAATTATAACCTTATATATATGTATATAAATAATAAAGCTTATAAGCATTTTTTGAGAAGTGCCAATTTACTACAAACAATATTCTAAAATTAGCATTGGTAATTTTTTAAACTTTCTTTGACTTTTAAATTATTTGTAATTTGTTTGCTTTTTAAAAACAGTTTATTCTTCATTTGTTATATGAAAACATCAATGGGTTGCTTTGAAATGAATTTTCTCACCTGATTACCTATTTTTAATTAACCATAGGTTTTAAGGGTTTTAAGTTATTTTCTGATTAGGAAAATAAAACATATTTATGACATTTTTGTAAAAAATGAATTTTAATATTCAGAGAATACCACTGTTCTTTCTTTCTAATAATAATTTTCTTCTGAATTGTTCCCGTACACACAGACAGAAAAATACACATACATTCTTTAAAATTTTTGTCCTACTATTTTTACTTAAAATTATATCAAGAACATGCTCTCATTTTATTTCAAATTTAAAAATCATTTCAGCACACTACTGAAAATTCCGTTTTACTTGAATTGTTTAAATAAGCCTCTAATTGTGTTATTGAATTAATTTGCATTTCCCATTGTAATTTATGCATTGTGGAACAAAATATACAAAATTGTTAGGATCTTAAAAGTGTCAATTGTTATTAAAATTTTAGGGTTCTTGTTTTGCAGTTATTTTCCACAGAGTATGTACAAACATCTACTCTCACTGACGGTGAATGAAATTTTACTGAATATTGCCTTTTGAAAAACCTTTGCAAAGTTAGGCCAAATCATTTATAATTTTGATTCTTAATTTACAGTTTTGGAAAGTCTTGCACATGGTTTTATGCACATTGAGGTTGAAATACAATATTGCTTTCTCATTTAGGCACATTTTAGGAACCTTAAGAAGTTCTGGAAGTTAACTACCATGTAATAATTACTATATTAGTGTAGCTGTTTCTTTTTTCAATATATTCTTCTACAGGATGTACTGTCTGTGACTGTCACTTTAAATGTTAAATAACAGACATTTTATTATACACATAAATCAATATATGCATGCTCTATTATCCTTTCATTTAAAACTTTAAAGAAGATTCCTTTAATCTGGCATATAATTTCTTTAATTTATACTTTAATTTCTCCTATAGTACTTAACAGTTGCATCAATAAAAATTAAAATTGACCATAACTGAATTTTAAACTATAGGAAAAAAATCCAAGAAACACAGCTATGCCATAAAACCTACTCGTTTACTGAATATGATCTGTTGTCTTTCTAAAGCAAAGAAATTTTTCCACTGACTTATGTCTTATGTCACTAATCTCACTGTTTTAGGAAGTGCTGAAGACAGGTATTTTTATGTAACACTATGGTAAAACCTATTTACCAACTATTTACAACTGGCATTCTATACCGCATACACTATTGTTTAACCACAGGCACATTTTCTGATGTTATCAAGAAAATGTGTCTGTAGCCAACATACTAAAATCAGTTTGGGAAATCTGTGATGACACACTTTGTTTACTTTAGTTTGTTAAAGATAAAGGGAGTATGAGAGCTTCAAAATAAGAGAGATATAGACTTTTTTTGTGGCAATATTTTTCAATTGATAAGTTTGAACAAACTTAAACATATTGTTAAGAAGGCAGTTCAGAAGCACAAGCAAGCCATTATGTTATGTGATAACTTCACGTTTCGTGTGCCTCCAAGAAAAATTAATTTAGATTTCAGGTGGATTCAGAGGCAGAAGAGATATTAACATGTGTTCCAGATTAAAGAAAGAGGTGACAATGACAGAAGACCTTCCCCATAAACGCAAAATTGTTAATAGAATTTGGAACTAAACAGACAATGGCTTAGTGACCAGATATTTTCTGGGATGTTTTAGTTAATATTATTAGCATTGCACTCAGAATTGGTCAATAATGAGTGCAATTTGCAGTTCTTGGGCACCACAACAGCTCTGAATATATGAAGAGTTTTAAAAATCCTAACTGTTGCAGTTTGCTAAAACTGCCAGGATACAATTGTCCTGGCCACAAGAGCCTGTCCAGCTGAAAGACCAAAGAAAACACCAGGCACAGACTGGGATATGAATTTTATTGGGGGAATTATGTACAGGAGAAGATATTAAGCAGCTCCAGAGGCAGCCATCTGGGGGTTGAAAGTAGTGTCCCACACTGATTAGAGGGAAAAGCAGGGTTTTATAGTGGGCATAGACAAAGAAGACAAGAGCTAAGAGAGTGCGTGCATGTATAGCTAACAAAGGTTATTGTGAATGTTTGTCTCTCTTGGTGAACTTCCCATGGATTTAACCTTGGGGAAAGATAAGGAAGGCACAGATCTTAGACAGTACGTGAAGGAACGTGCATCATTTTTGACAAAGTTGGAAGAGTTGGGGGATATTGGAAAATGCAAAAACATTATGTTATAATCCACCCCATCCCACAACTCTTACAATCTTTCCAACACCTGTTTCACATAAGTCCTGCGCATGAGAATGCGAGGTTACAGGTTTACTGCCTGCAATGTTGAGAAATGAGGACATAACTACAATATAAACAGCAACAAAATCGGCAAATAATTAATACTGTCAATATGCCAATAAGAAGAGTGTAACTCCAGTTCAAGGGTAGGTGAGCCAAGCAGAAAAGGAGTCTACAAATCCTAACTTGTGTGTGTGTGTGTGTGAAAGCAAGTTGTTTACTTGGAAGGAGATTCCCATAAGGAGTGGCAGTGGAGTAAGGAAGCGAGGCAGAAAAGGGAAGGAAATCAGTAAAGGGTGCATTCATTATTGATAGGTTATTGCTGTGAGCAAGTCTGACTCAATCCCAATAGGGATTTCTAGGAGACAAGATGGAACATATCTCAAACTAATCCCAACTGAGTGATGAGGGACCTCGAGTATTTATCCACCAATTCCAGTTGTCGTCAGTTGGATGCCTTTGGAGGAGACGCATTTAACTCCCTGGCACTTCACATCTGCTCCAAGCACTGACTTGGCCAGGGAAATCCCTCAGGCATAAAAACAAACCCTACCTTTTGGATATGGTTTTCAGACCTTTGTAAGTGTGCTAAGGCATTGGTAATGTTTGTGTGCTCATCAGGTTCATATGAGCAGCAATTGGTAACAGTCAGAGCACAAGTAACAACTTGAACAGCAATAAGCATATCTAAGGACATATGATTTTGTAACACTTTTTTTATTATTCAGTGTCACTGTATAAAAGACATATTCTATTTAGTGTTTTAAGAACATGAGCAGTGAAATGAGTTAAAGCTGTTACTTGTTTTAGGGCATTTAAAACCCCAGCACTAGGGAAAACAATGCTAAGGGCTATTCCCACCATGCTAAGGAGCACTTTACTTTTATATCAAAGCAATTCTGTAAAGCTGGGAAATTCTGTGGTGCACTGGAAAAAACTTTATGAATGCTCTCTGTCAGGAAGGCGCATCCTGGAGAATATCTATTTGTCCAGTAGCAGGGGAGGTATGGCCAAAAGTGTTTTCCATATAAATAGATAGCACCTGGGGAAGGCAAATATGATCTGGCTCGTTCAGAGCTGCTTTGTTTTCCTGTCCATTCAGTCTTACACACTATTATGTCTTGAACACATTCCAATGGGGACCGCCATCCTATCTGTCAGTGTGTAGCTAAGTCAGAAATGTTATGTCTTTCAATACAGAGAGGAGATCGGGTGCTTAGTATGTCATACCCAGCCACCATCCAGATTAAATTGTCCCTGACAGATGCCCCACATGGGCAGGTCGTGTTCAGCTGTTCTCTAACAGTCAGTCTGGTTATGGAACGCTGCGACAGCCACGGCTTAGTGGAGGAAGACAGGATGAATTTACATGAATCAGGACAGAAGCTTAGCGTACTAGAATAGGAAGGTCTTTTCCTGTGAGCAATAGGACTGTAAAACCAGACCCATAGGGTCTAGGATATTTGACACTAACGGACATTAGGAGCAGGTCTTATTGCCTGTTATGCTCCATTAGTTTCTAACTACATCACTCTGGCAATCATTTCCCCAATGAACATCACTTCTGGGCATCCTTCATACTGTAGCACTGTTGGTCCTCTCAAGAATGGAAAGATGGGCTCCAGCCTGCCACCAACCTGTCCCATAGCATCCTCTGGTACAATGCAACAGAACTAGTCGGGAGGCAGTGTCCACTGAAGAACCAAGGTGACAAACCCTTTTACAGCAAGAAGAGCTCCAGGTGTCCATAGTAGTAAGGTGGCCTCATCTACCCTGGGGCCAGATCAGAAGATGTGGCTGATACCTTTATAGTTTGGGTGGGTGGGTGGGGTGGGGCATAGAAACTGGCCATGCCAATAACTCAAATGGCGAGACACAGTACTAGGAGCCTGGTTTAAACATGTAAGCACTTTAGTAAAAACAGAGCTCCCATTTCTTCTTTACAGTTTTACTAGGGTTATGTTAGTTAATGGGCAGAATATAATTTATATACTTGCCTTCCCTTCCTTTAAAGGTCTCTTTCTTTGTTGAAGATGAAGTGCTGATCTGTAGCTGACTACAAGCACTTTCACAAAGTATTAGCATAAATCAATGTAACTGACTAGGAAATTAAGATGCTTTTGTTACATATAACATCTTTAAAATAACTAAAACCATGACTAGCAGTACTATATTTTGTCTAATATTCTGCAGTTGAGTAACCAAAAGAAGATTAGAAGATTTCTTTTAATTTTTATAACATTGTTTAAACATTTCTTATGCAATTTATATCAAATGAACTTAATTATTGTAGCACTTCCTTTTTTACAAGTTGAAAGAACAAATCTGCAATTGTTTGGAATAAGAAGATATCCTTTAGGGTGTGACTTTGAGAAAGCAAAATGTTAAAAGTTGTCAGGTTGGACACAGTATTTGGTTCCATATTTAACTAAAGTTAAGGAAAAGAGTTCTTTTTACAAGTGAGAAAACTTGATATTCTGTTCAGTAACTAGGGACATGATAAAATCAACATAAAGTACAAGAAGTTATTCTGATAGAACACAGACTTTCTGCCTTTTACAGTGAATATTCAGAAAAACTTTTATAACTTTTTACTGAAAACAGACCAATAATCAAAGAAAATTTTCACAAGAGAAAAGCAAATTTTGTATCAGAATATCATTTGACACTAAAGCTTTAAAAAGATTTTATAGAGACTTATTAAATTTTTCCCAACTATGACCACAAGAAATAAATTTCCTTTTCTGTGAAACTTCTGCAAACTACTGTATCTATTCAGTATTATTATATATTTTTTCTTTCTTACTTTGTAACAGCTAATTATTTAGAACAAAATTACTTTCTTTTTTTAAATAAAAAAAACATCCTGTATGTTTTTCTAACTTGTTACCAAAATAACTTTGGAAACTGTCTTCAAACAAACGTTTCATAACATACACTTCCCTCTAACTCCAACCTGTAAGAATAACGCTAAATTCTTAAAATAATATAGTCAATCAATTTTTGAAACAGTAATATAAAATCTTTGGGGCTAGGATTAATGGAACATGTAGATTTTATATTGCTCCCCAACAAAAAAATAACAACTTGATTTTGTTTGACTTTTGAAATCCATGAAAGTATTTTGTCTTCACAGTTTTATTTAATCTTTTAGGGCTCATTAGCTTTATGTATGTCTGTTACTATAGGGGTCCAAATGAGGGCAAGGCTGGGAGCAAATTTCACAATCTTGTATAACAGTTATTGAATCAGAGTATTTTTGAGAGATTTTTAATGCTTTTCCCATTTGCCACCCTGTGGCTGCTTCTTTATGCCCATCCTTTATATATTAATATAATCATAAGGCAGTTTCCTCAGCAGGTGTGGGACCTATTAGGCAGACACAGGCTAAAGCATCATTTTTTAGTTGTTAGGAGAAGAGGATTTTCCCAATTTAATTAATTCCCCAGCAGAACATTTCCTCATAACTATAGTTTTACTTACTGACCAAACAGGACTGTTAAAGAGACTGTGAGGTGTGACAATTTGTACTTTTGCTGTTTTTAAAATTCTGTTAGTTATTTCTTCATGTTCTCCCAAGGATTCTAGGTTTTTGAATCCCAGTTCTTTTCAGATAAGTTCACTTTCATTTTTGGCCATTTATTTTTCCCCTAAGCCTCCTAATTTTAAAAACTGACAAGTCAGTACTTCCATATCATTATTTCTTTTATGTACTTGCTTTGAAAGGCCCTGTTACTACAGCAGAAGTACAACAGAGGTTTGCGTATTTCTTTCCAACTGCCACTCTTCTTTTACCTTGCAGATTTCTCTGTCTTTTTCTAGACAGGCTGCTGTAGCTGGCCATACCACACATAACAACGGCCAACTGACTGCACCAGCGGTGCATTTACCATCACTGTAGTTAAGTAAGGTGACCCCTCCCCACACGAAGGAAGCAGCCCACCCTAGGATGACCCCCACAGATGTGCAGAGTTTAGCTTTAGTGATCAAGTCCTCTTCCGCAGTTGAGTGCCTGGCTCCCAAAAGAGGTCAGGACATAGCTGCCAAGGCCTCTTGGCTTTCTCTTTTCTTAGGAAGCTTCAGTTTTCCTGTGGCCTGCTGCAGGACCACTGTCTATCCAGCCGAGAAGTTATGGATGTCCCCATATTCCCTCAGTGGTCCCCACTCATCCAGGAGGGCAGCTATCAAAGAAAACATCAGGCACAGAGTGAGACATGAGTTATGTTAGGGGAATTATGTACAGGAGAAGAAACTGAGCAGCTCCACAGGTGGCCTTTCAGAGACTGAAAGTAGTGTCCCACATTGATTAGAGGGGAAGGCAGAGTTTTATAGTGGGCATAGACAAAGAAGGCAGAGAGCTGAGACAGTGCAAACATGTGTTGCTAACAAAGTTAATTGTTTCCTAATGTTTGTTTCTCTGGGCACAACTTACCATGGCATAATCTTGGGGGAAGATAAGAAAGGTACAGAGCTGAGATAGCATGTGCAGGAAGGTGCATAATTATTGACAAAGTTGGAAGAGTTGGGGGATATTGAAAAATGCAAAAATATTATTATGTTACAGCGATATATCAGAAATGAATTGGCTTTTACAAAGGGTTACAAGTTATTTAGGTTGCAAATTACAGTTTGAAAGCCATGAAAATGCCCGAATTTCAGGCATCAACAAGAGGATATCTGGACTCTGAAGAAAGGCTGCTGGCACCTGGAATACCTCTGTCAGCTGTGAAGGCGTGTGGCTGGCATCTGCTGGTCCTTGCTCCCAGTTTAGGGCTTTCAACTTCTGATTCCAGTGGCTTTCTATTTGTGTCCAGCAGGTCTTCTCCTCTGCTCTCTCTCTAAGTGTCTGTGGGTCCTCTCTTAGTTCTCCAGGACAAACTTTGGATTTCATCCCTGAATTTCTCTCAGCTCTCTCCAGGTTCTGGGCCCTTCAGGTTCTATGGATCCCTGCTTAGCATCTCCCAAGGTGTTTCTGGCTCCAGGCCTCTGAGCTTTCTCCAAAATGTCTCCCTCTTAAAGGACTCCAGTAAGTGGATTAAGACTCACCTTGAATGGGTGTGGTCACATCTCCATGTAAGCAACCTAATCAAATGTTCCACCCAACAATAGATCTGCCCCCACAAGACTGCTTTAAAAAACATGGTTTTTCTGGGGCACATAATAGTTTCAAATCAGCACACTAACTTTATGTTCAGTCTTCAGAAAACTCAACCATATGAAATCATGTACCACAAATGCTTGTTAGGGACAGTTTTATGATGGATGTTTGACATTAGCAGGTAGATGAATTATGGTACTAATATAATACAGGTTATTTTGGGGCTGTCAGTTTGGAAATCCTCCTAGAATATTTTTTTCTTTGGTTCTCTATTGGCATCAGATATCATGTTCAGAAAAATCTCTAGAAATTTTGAGTAACTCTAGTGCAAAGATGAACTAAGGACTATTTAAAGTTTTTCTGTATGGTAAATAAAGTATATATTAGGATAAAGTTACAGTTTTATATGCAGTTTTCCATTCTACAATTTTTAAATGACATATGAAGTATAATGGCAAAATGCGTTCAGTTATCCCTAACAGGGTTTTATCATTCTAAATATCCCAAGTGTAATTGAAGAACCCTTATATAAAAGCATAACGATGATAAGGACAATAGGCCAACACTTACTGAACACATATGCTGCCAACACCCTACGTGAATTCTGTCAGTTCGTCTAAATGACAACCTTTTGGAGAAGGTACCAATCTTATTTCCATCTGACATGTGAGCAAACAGAAGATAAAGAGAACAGATCCCTCAGCCAAGGTAATTACAGCAGGTGGAGGCAGGATTTGGCCCCAGAAGTCTGGCCCCAGATCTTGCCTCGTAACTGAAATTGTTTTAGCATGTTCTGATGATAAACAATTTCAACGGAATTATCACTCTTTCACCAGGTTGTCAGATAAGTACAGGCTGCCCAGTTTAATTTGAATTAAATTAACAAATTAACAGCAGATAGAACATATTTCTATTAAAAATGTATTCATAGTTCTGAAATTTGAGGTTAGCTGGGTATCCTCTGTTTTTATTTGCTACTTAATTCTTGAAATAACCCATCAGGGAAATATTATTAACTCCCATTTTAGGTCAAGAAATTGAAGATGAAAATGGATAATTGATCTGCCCAGGGTATACAGCTCATCAGTTGGGAAATCTAGAAATTTATCCAGTGCTCGTTTCCCTATTAAGCAATGAAACAGTGCTATTTCTTGACTTTTGATCAAAAAGGGAAAAAAGAACATTTATGTATATATGTATATGATCTCAAGCATTTGTAGAATAACATACAAATATTCTCAGTGCATGATTTTGAACTATCAATTTTTGAGAAAGATTTTTTCAATATTACATCCTTCTTACAAAATGTGTTATTAACATAATTTGTCTTAGATAAAAGTAATTTTTCCTTTAACATTTTCCTGGCAAAATAAAATGATGACCACCATAAGATCACTAATTTTAAAAAAACAATTGATGGTATTTAGAAATTGTAGGGCCAGTCTACTATACAGTAGCTTTGATGGCCTTCTCTTGTTTCTTGCTTTGGAATGAAAAATATCATTGTGCCGTATTTTCATTTTTTACAATATATTTATTTTCATTTGGTCTCCTTTAAGACCTGAGGCCACAATTCCTTAAAAATTTTATATATGCATTTTTGCGTGTGTGTGTGATTCACCATTAACACTGAGGTGAAAAGAAATATGCAATATTATATTTGGGTTAAGCCTATCATATGAATTTAATTTCCTCTACTGAGAATTTATTGGAAAATTTTGAATTGAAAATTTAATTTCACCGGAGTAAATTTTATATGAATCTACGATAGGTATTAATGTACAAGGTGTATATTTGTTCTTACCTGATTTAGTTAAAATACAATAAAGCACTCTGCACCAAAATTATATGCTGTAAGTAAATAATCATAATTAATATTTTGAAACAAATTATTTGTGATGCATATGAATTCTATGTATTATTTAAAAATATAATTGTGATTAGTTAGATCTATGCTTATCTGCTCATAGAAGTCTGCTTTTAGTTATGTGGGTTTCTTCTGGTATATAATATAATATAATATACTACTAGGAGTGGGGTTGGATAAAGGAAGATTCAGAGTATTTAATTATCCCCCACTCACAGAGGAGTACAGATATGTATTGCCTTTGAATTTCAGCTCAGACATTCTATGAAATTTAATCCCCTGCATTGTAAAATTGAATCATACTTTTATTGTACTAGCATTTGATTCTCCTAAACTTGTCCACCTCCTGTAGAAAATAAATAACTTTAGGGCAGAATCCAGCTCTTTTAATTTTTTGTGTATGTCACAAGTATAGCATGATACATTTATTAAAGATTAAATACATTGATAAATTATTTCTTTGTCAAAGATTTTCAAGCAACTTACATTATTTTACCCGTTGATTAATGCTGTATCTTACCTGTATCTATTTTGCTAGGTCATTTGTGCTCATTTTACTTTTATAAGAAGGGCCCAAAGGTGCACGTGCAGTTTAGTGGTTAGAATGGCCACCTTCCATGCGGGATACCTGGGTTCGAATCCTGGACCATGCACCAACCCCCAGCCCCCACCCCCCAATAAAAGAATGGCCCAGTGCCTGAGCTCTGAGAAGCCACACCTGAGACATGCCCTACAGTCTTTGCCCTTCAACTTTGCCATGAAATACCATTAATATATTAATGTCTGTGTACTGTGGTATATAACTTATAATTGAATTATTTTATCGTTTCTTTCTTCCTTTCCTTCCTTCCTCCCTCCCTCCCTTACTTTCTTCTCTTCTTCCTTCCTTTATTGTTCTGAACCTCTGCAAAATACCTAAATTCTTTTTCTTTTTTATGGATTTTTCCCCTTCCTTTTGACACTTTGAGAATGTTTGTATTCATATTTGGAATAAAAATGTGATTCCATTTCTCATAAGCCCATAATTGTGTATATCTTTCTTGAAAGACCTTGGAACATTTCCCCAAGACATTTTTGTTCATCTTTCTCTAAAATGAATGAAGAATGTGAACGGATAGTTTTACAGTGGGGAAATTCAGTCCTAAGTAACTTGCCTGATGCTATCAAGCAAACCAGTTACAGAAATAGGAAAAGAACCCAGGCATTCAACTTTCCACTTTCTATTGACCAGCTCATATTTCCACGGAGAAAATTTCAGAGAAGTTCAATCAAGCAGATGCTGAGCCCACATTCTATTCCGAAAGATTCAGGTAGACCATGTTCACCAAGGTGTGCAAAGCTTTCAGAAAGCAAGGAATGAGTCTGGTCGGGGCATAAAAGGCAATTTTAGATCAAAATACCTAAATTCTGAAGCAGGTGATATTTTCTGCAATTTTTTTCTCTCTTCAAAATGTTAATGTAGTAGTAACATCTTTTTGCTGGTGCTCATTTTGGCTTTCCTGATTTCTATTCAGATTTTTCTATGAAAATTTATTTCATTATACTGATTTTTTTCTCTAATAAAATATAAAAGTATTTTATTTTTATAAATAGTATTTATAAAATACTATTTTATAGTATTTTAAGCATTTTATCATTAATATATCTGAGCAGTTTTTTATTTTTATTCATTTTTTGACATTTTCCAAGCTAGTCTAGTATTTCTTACCAATGTACTGTATCACATCTTTATGGATGGTTTTCCTGAAAAGTCTGGAAAGAGCATATGCCATTTTGTGGTTACCAAACAAATGATACTAGCTGGCTGTCTCCACACAGTGTTGAGAAAGAGCTAAGGGAAGGAGCCAGCAATGGCACCATGACTTTCTCCTAAATTTTTTTATTTGGCATTTGCAACAGATGTTGCAATCCTTGAACTGTTTTCCTATAGTTCTGAGGAAGATGGTTCTGCCAGGTTTTTCTGATTTCTTCAAATATTCTCTGAAGGAACAGCACCCTAGAGTGTCTTAAACAGCTGTCTTGGTTGACCAGCTGACAGAAGTTAGTATGGTTAGAAAGAGTAATGGAAAAAGATTCAAGTTAGCTGATAAACTGACAGTTGTCCTCAAATGTGGAACAGGTTTAATTCTATCAGAGTCAAAACAAGGTTGAAAAGGAAATAGGGTTTAAAAATGTGCAGTGATCAGAGGCAATGTGATACAAGCTGCAATAGTCACAGCTTATATCAAAATAGAGCAGCAAAACTCAGGTAAGCCTGACGATATGTCAAACGGAGGGGGAAAAAAAAAGCTCTGAAGATTCCTTGGATATATTTTACCAGCACCATGAATGTGTATGAGAAGTAAGAAGAGGGTTCAGATAGTAGATAACCAAATGAAAATAGGTTTAGAGAAGATAAGTAGGTGTAGAAGAATTGACACAGAAGATAAAACTGAAACCAAATCTCAAATTATGGTTTAATAATGGGCTTCAGTTGAAGAATGGCAACTACTGATAAATTAAAAATGGGAAAATATTCATAAGAGAAATGGTCAAGAAATGTATGGTTGGCAAGGGTGATAGAAAACAATTTAATTAGTTATGCAACAGGTCAGTTTTCCCTGGTCTCCCTTCATTCTTTTTCCGCACCCCACCTTCTACAATTCAAAGATAGATTTCTGAAACATTGATCTGATCATATGATCTTCCTGCATAGAATTTGTAATAGTTTCTTATTGACAAAATAACCATATCCAAACATATTCTGGAATTTAATGTCAACCAATATTTATTTGGCTCCCAAATCCTTTCCCAGATTTTTCTGTGGTTACCTTTCTCCCTATTTGCTTGAACTTACCTTCTGACATTTAGGCCGTTTGTTGTTCCCTAAATAGGTCAATATACGCGTTCAACAATTTGGTTTATAATGTTTCCATTTCTTGGAATGACCTTTGTCTGCCTCCAACTATAATATAATTTTGTGATATGAACTCCAGTAATGGTGCTTTAATTTTGATGAATTAAAGTATGGATTGACATTACTTACAATTTTAGAGACAGGATTGGACATCATCCACTAATTTTTATTATGACAAACTTTGCAATATCTTAATTAGAATATAAATATTATAGTTTAAAAATCTCCTGGTTAATTGATAAATTCAAAAGAAGCACTTTTGCAAAAGCATCTGATATCATAGCAGGCATTCTGCATTGACAAACAAGTAGACTTCTACTTGTATGATAAGGCCATAAGCATTATTTAGAATGCATTAAGGAAAAAAATAAGGTCAACTATTGTATATGGAACATACTTAACATAGAAGAAAAGAATGAAAAATGCCAGATGACTGAGATATAATTAGATGGGTTTTATCAAAATAGATAAAGCATATTCAAAAATGTCATAGATAAACAAAGGTCATGATACTAATAAACATGCACTATTAAACTTGAAAGTGCAAAGTGAGTATCAAAAGAAACATAATCTAAGGGCTGAATATGAAGAGGACACTTGAGAAGAATATATCTAATTGTATATTTTACATCAATACAGGAAACGCATTAAGAAACTATTTCCTTCCTATACTGAAGGAATTAATGAAGTGAAACTGTAGAATGAGAAATTAAATCTAATTCTCACAAATAGCAAGAATCAAGCTGAAAATATGACATTATGAATTAATATTCTATATGTAAAAGGGTTTTTTATATGTGCATAGCGTTTTTTACAATATTAGAATTGTGATGAGGTTGCTATAAGGTGTTAAACGCTGTTTTTCTATCTACATACTTATACTAGTTTACTAATGCTGCCAGAATGCAATATACCAGAAATGGAATGGCTTTTAAAAAGGGAATTTATTAAGTTGCAAGTTTCAATCCTAAGACCATAAAATGTCAAGCTAAGTCATCCAGAGAAAAATACTTTGACTCAAGAAAGGCAGAAGCTGTTGGGGGCTTCTCTGTCACGTGGGAATGCACATGGCTGTGTCTGCTGGCTTTCTCCCCAGGCTTCTGGTTTCCAATGGCTTCCCCAGGGACATTTTCTTTCTTCATCTCCAAAGGTCTCTGTCTATGTTGACTCTGAGCTCTTTCCAAAATGGTTTAATCTTAAAGGACTCCAGTAAGTGACCCACCTTGAGTGGGTAGAAATACATCGTCATGGAAACCACCCAATCAAAAGGTATCATCCACAATTGGGTGGGCCACATCTCCATGGAAACAACCCACTCCATAAGATCTCCCCAAAACAAAAGTTCTGCCCACACAGGATTAGCATTAAAAGAACATGGCTTTTCTGGGTTATATGATGTTTTCAAACCAGCACAATACTATATAATTTGCAAGCATTTGCTTGTTGGAAACTGAACTGAATAAAGTGTGATCATATGATTATATGACTTGATGATTTATTCAACATCACTTGCGTACCTGACACTAGTTAAGAGAAATCTCTTTGGGCTGTGAGGATAGTTTAAGGTTTTCTGTAAACTTGATGGGCTTGCAGACAGCTACCTTTCAAAACAGAATTAGACTTTTCAATGAGGATAATTTTCTTCAGTCTTTGAAGTAAATTATATACTATTTCAAAAATTATTTTCATAGCACATTTCCCCAAATACTATAAAATATTTACAAACATAAGCATCAATGCAACTTCGGACTACTTCATACCCAATGTGTGGGCTTTGAATCATCATTAGTCATTATTAACAATAATTACTTTCTCTTGAGAAAATTAACAAAGTGTATTGACCTGAGAGGAAAACATTAGCCAGAGAGAATTTAATTAATATTTACTTCAGGTCATAATTGTTTTACACATAGCTGTAGTCATCAAATTGTTCAAACATAGAAACTCAATTAGAAATTCAATGGCATGTTTTGCTCACCCTGTTCTTTATTCTCTTTTAATATAATGCTAATTCCTTTATGATCATTTGATGGGATGCACCCACATTGTTTTGTTGTAGAAAGATATGGTAGAAATGAATATATTTAAATAAGGAAGACATATTTTTTGGATTTGAATATTTTTTTTGATAACAATATTTTCCACTTTTGCATGGACACTGAAATTACATAGTTTTTAAGAATGTGCTCATATCTGTAGTTCATTTCTTTGTTTCTCTCTATTATTTCAAACTTGAAGCTATTCTAGAAGATACGTGAAGAATGTAACTTTAGTATATAGCATGCATGAATAAGTAAATCCTTTTAAATTTAAAACTCTTAAATATTATGTTTTAATATTTAATTTTGAAATTTATAATAACCATAATTATTATCTACTGAAAAAAAGAACAATATATTTTGATAATTTGTTAATGTGAGGTTAAAATCAAGTTCATATCACGTGTTTAATATAATTACAGGGTAAAATCTGTTTATAAACCACTACTTAATAAAAAAGAAATATATATCATGACACTGAGTGACCTCTAACAATCTAAGGTGTCTTCAGAATCTAGGATGATATCATAATGTCAGGTAAGGCAATAAGAAAGGGTAGGGTCTATGATTGAAATTAAAATCTACATACTTAAACATGGAAAGACACATCTTAAATTTTAATATTCAAGCTAAAAATTCATTATGTTGGAATTAACAACGACACTGTTCCTTCCTGTTGCATGATTGTGATTGCTATTTTTGTCACATCTGCAAACCAAGTCACCGGCACCAATATATATATAGGATTTAGAATATGGAAACTCTTTGTAATCCATTAAGATATATTTTCTTTATTTAAATCAGCTATAATTTCAGTTAGAGATTTGTAATATTCTTCACGTAAGTCTTTCAAAAGTTTTGAATTTATTCCTAAATCTTTGATTTAAATCCTTATTGCTATTGAATAAGATTTATTTATCCCTTGTATTTTCTAAATGTTCATTGCTTATAAATGGTAAGTATGATTTATTTTCTGACTAGCAATATTACTTAACTCTCTTCTGTGTAGTAGTTATTTATTCTTCTGGTGAATTTTCTTTGAGGGGGAGTGCTTGTTTTTGAATCATTGGAAATTACTGATTATTTTGTTTTCTCTTTCAAATAACTGTGCTTCTTATTTCATTTCTTTTTTTGTTTGTTTGTTTACATGGGTAGGCACCGGGAATCGAACTAGATCTCCTGCATGGCAGGCAAGAACTCTGCGACTGAGCCACCATTGCCTGCCCCTTATTTTATTTTTTAAATCTAATTGCTTTAAAGAGATCTTTCAGAAAAACAAAAAAACTAAATAATATTAGCAAATGTAGGCAATCTGTTCTTGAGCCTTTAATAAGAATGCTTTCTGTGTTTCAGTATTAAATTCAATGGTAACTTTATTTTGTAAAAATAAAATAAAATATTCTTATGTTCACCAAATTGTTGATTTTAATCAATAATAGATATTACATATATTAGATGTCTTATAACTACTATGTAGTTAATCATTTTGACTTTCCCCTTTGCCATATTAACATCGATTAGAATCAATATGTTTTCAAATATTGAATCAGATTTTCATTTTTGGGTTAAATGTAACTTGATCATGATTTATCATTTTTTCAATTTTATTCTTTGCTAATATTTGAATAATTGAGGAATTTCCATATATTCATAAGAAAAATAGTGTTTTAAGATTTATTTGATATTTTTTGTTATAATACCAATGTCCATTCATAAAAATGATAAAAGTAGACAAATCAAAGCTGGTCAGGTCGTTTTGGGACGCTTAATGGGAGGATGTGTGTCACCATATGTTTGTTCAAAATTTATTTCTTAAGGAAGAATATGAAGCTGAAAATTTTCTACTTTTTACAATTCAGTAGGAATTTATTAAAGTTTTAAATTCCTAATTTTGACTTCTACCTTAACCAATCTTCAATGTAGCGTCTATATATAGAAAAAGTAAAATATAGAGCATAAAGTGAATTATATTGTTATTTAATATTGACTACTTATACTAAATAACAATAGGATGTTAAATTTCTTTCTTTCATTGTCTCCATTTTCCCCAAATATTTCTTTTTTTTTTTTGGAGCTATTTTTGTATTTCAAGGATGAAAAAATACCATGAACATGTCATGTTTACCTTACATGTATGAACAATAAAATTTTCTAGAAAAAATTTACTCTTTTGGTCAGCATTACATTTTAATGTCTATTTTGTGGGCATCTGCTCCCCCTCTATTCATGAAATCTGATTCATGAGCCTTCAATTTGTTGAGTAATACTCTGGATTTTCAGTGCTTTAAGTAACTTACATGAAAGACTGATTCTTTAAATCAGGTATGAATAATTAGTATCAACACACATTGAACAGTTCCAAGGGTGACTTTGGGATAGATACCCACGTGCATACCCAAAATAGATACCATACATAATATAGGTATTAGTACCACACTCTTCCCATCTCACAAGACTGTGGTGAGGGATCTACTACTGCAAATTTTACTTTGAATTTGCATGGGGATCTTTACTTGTGTGGGATTTATGGGTGCAAATGAATAGCTGGCTTTTAAGGGAACCAATGTGGTACATAAAGGGCATGAATTTATACAAATCAATATTTTGCATTAGGAAAACTTTTGAGCATGGACTTACTCTAATGAAAACTTTTAGCCAAATTGCATGGTCCATTAGCTGTTTCCTACTTCTAACATGTCTATACATAATTTCAAGGAGATGGGTATGGGTCAGCTGCTGAAATGCTGACAGAAGCCTTTTTTTTTCTGATAATGTTCAATTTTATCTTCTTATTTCTAATAATTGTTATTATGTATGTTTTATATATTATAATACAGAAGTACATAAAGAAAATGATCCCTAAATAAATGCACATAATTTTTGGATTTGCTATTTTTTACTGATAATAGTGGTGTTAACATTTATTTGGAGACCACTTTCCAGTTTGCACAGAGTTCTCAATGCTGTAATGCTATGATTCTAGATGTCAGCAGTTTTTGATTCAAGCCAAGTTTGTAAAAATACTCTTTGCTTCTGTAATGCAATAAAATGACCTCACTGACATTAAGTTCGTATTTTATTCATCATTGTGCTCTTGACACATAGATAAGCGATAATTGAAAATTAGGTATTGTTTTTAAGTGTTGTCAATTACAATTGTGGGGTTTGTTTTTTTGCTGATTCAGCTTTTTTTTTTTTTTTTTTTTTTTTTGCCATTTCTCAAATTTCTGGTTTAACTAGAGGTTTGAAAATGGGATATATACCCTATTTTGGTATGCATTTGATGTTCTTCATCTTATATGTCACATCGCTTATCCTTTCAAGTTGGAGTTATCCATAATTTATATGAAAGGCTCAGAACAGACAATTAACTTACCCAAGTATATAGAGCAAATGTTGGCCAAAGAAAGTTCTAACTATGACTGAAAATGTTTCCTAATCCTGGGCTACTAGTTGTTGTAAGACATAAGACTCAGGCCACCTTATTTTGGGGGAGTGGCCATGTTGGCAACAATGGCTATCGAGTGTTATGGTGCAAAAGCAGGGAATATAAAATCTTCATTGCCATTTACCCAAGTACTTGAGAGAACCAGTCTTCCAGAGTAAAATTATTGCTAGTCTTTTTAAAGCATAGTATTTTTAAATATTAGAAATGATTGGATTCAGGAGACCCATTAATTTAAGAACTAGTCCAATGGGCATAAAATATCATCCACAAATTCTTGGGCCAATAGTCTGCTGGTTTTTTTTAAAAGACATCAAAAATTTTATGAAAATATAATTACTACTTATGCCAGGGTTTGTCTGTTTAAATTTCACATTAAAGGGGTACTTCAATTGTTTGTAAAATGGATCTTTATAATGGATTATATTTGCTATTTTCCCATGCTTTTTGCCATTACACTGCAAGTCCTTTAGAGCAGAGACCAGGCTTTGCCTTCAGTGGGATTTCCTGATTTTTTAGTGGGTCTAATGATTTTTGAACAGTTTTTAGAAAACATAGGTATTCAGTAAATTACTTTCAAATAATATTTTTTTGAAATAAGAAGATTAGGATAAATAAAACCTGAATGAATGAATATTTTAAATGAAATTTGATATCTCTAGCACTAAAATTAATGTACTCATGAAGAGTAAAAATCTGTTTTAATATTTTGTTACACTTTGTGGCCAAATCAGAATTAGTACTGAGCCAAGAGCCGAGAGACTATGCTTTTAGTTGGAGGACATGTTTTTTTGAATGAGTAGTTCTTCCTCTTGTCCATTATTATTTTTTATGACTACTTCTGTAATTTTAGTTTTAGTGTTTCAAATGTTGTTTGCATTGGATTAAATATAGTCTTGACTAAAACTAAGACTCGGAATATAATGACAGTTTGGTTTCTAGGAATCTGGAAGAATGACTATCCAGTCCTTCTCTGAATTTGCAAGAAAGTAAAAAATTAAAAGCCCTCAGACCCCAAAATGAAGAGGAAGGTAGAAACCGGAGTGGTCAGTTGATCCTAAGTATGGCTGTTCCAGCAGATTTTATCATCTTAGTTTCAAGGAGTTGTATTGTAATTGCTGTTTGGGGATTAAGGTTTTGGGCTATGAAAGTAGTGAGTTGGACTTGAGTTCCCCCCATATGAATTAAGAATCCTCCAAGTACATCAACTTCATGCAAAGGCTGAATTAATTTTTTGGAAAGAAATATGCCTGCAACTGACAACATATAGTAAGGGAAATATGTTGCCTTTCCCTGTACTCTAAATAGGAAAAAATAATGATAATCACCTTATAGCCACAGACTTGCCTACCTTCTGGTTTGGTATTCCTCATATTCTATCTGTGTGTTCTGAGAATCCCAAAATAGAGAAATGAAAAGAAGGAACACCCAGGGCATTAGTACCCTGGAGTATCTGGTAGAAACAAGCAAATAAAATTCTCTCCAGTGTGAAAGAATTATTGCTATGCTTTGTAATTGTATTATAAGTTCATGGCCAAATATGAATCCACATGTCAGAATTCACCCAAGACATTAAATACCACATATGCCTGAACAAGTATCTGCACAAACAAAAACAGTTGAATTAGAACTCCAAATATTCTCTGCATATGAGAGAAATAACACTTAAAATAACTAATGTTGAAGGCTTAAAAAAAACAAGGTAAATCTAAAATATGCACCAATAATTTATATAATAGGAAGGGGATCTCAAGCATTAAGTGTTCTAAGAACTTAACACATTTGGAGAAAATAATGTCAACTTTAAGTTATTTATGCATATTAATTTATAATGTAAGTAGACTGTGACTTCCAAGCCAATAGAGGGTAAAAATGAATTTAAAAAAATCAATCCTAACAAAGACAGACAAGAAAATTATAAAAGACATCATATAGAAGATGTACGATAACTAGAACTGAAAAAAGATTTCAGAAATCCTAAATTCATCATTACAACAGAGGGATTATTATTCCAGACTTTAAAAAAAGAACCAAAAATCTTTATTTCATGAGAGATAAAGGATATTGAACAATTTAAAGCCGAAGAATAGAAAAAAAATTACCAGGTAAATATTAGTATAATATAAAGAAGATTTCCTACAGTAATATCAAACAATACAGATTTTAAAACATGCTTTTTAGAAGAAAACAGTTATTAGGGGCAAAGTCATTATGTAGTTAATAGGTACAATTCTCCAATAAGAGACAACATTTTCAACTTGTATGCCCCTTATAAAGCTATCCTCAATTATTTACATCAAAATTGATAAAATTACAAGACGATATTATACAACTAATGTTAATGCAACAAACTTTAATACACCTCTTTGAAAAACTGATTGAGAACACAGAAAACAATTACAAGTGGATTAAAATCTAAATTTAAGAAAGCAAACATCTAAGATTTGAGAAAAACACAAATGGGTAAATTAATTTCTTCTAGATATGGCAAGATTTCTTAAAGAAAGCACAATCATGCAAACTGTATACAGAAAGATTCATAAATGCCGTATGGGAAAATTTTTAAAAAATGTACATCGAAGAGTTTACAAACACAATTTATCAACAATAGATTACTATTCAAAACATAAAATTATATGCCACTTAGGGACAGGTGAGGAAGGAGTTTGTGGGGTTCTGAGGCTCACTTATTCCCTTCTGCATACCCAGATGTCTACCCTGAATTACAAGGTCAGGCTTCACCAACTGATCCTCATCTTTAACAACTTCAAGAATTAGGGTTCCCAAGTTTTACCAGTTCTGTGAGGAGAACCCAATAGCAAATCATCATGGGGAGTTGGGTCCAAAAAAGAAGAACGTGTTTCTGATTTTCTAGAAGGAGATTAATAAAAAGATAGTCTTTTATATTTTTATATATACTGAGGAGAGGTAGTAGGGGCTTTAGAGTTGAACTTTAGTACAAGAGGGGAGTCTTCCAAACAGCGTAGGGTATAGTAAGATGTAAGACATCGATGAAAAAAGCTGTAATATATTACATTCCTGATGTAATCTTGCTGCCATGCTATGTTATCAATAGCTCAATAATAATAATAAAGACTACCACAAAAAAAAAAAGATAGTCTGATGGCAAAGTGACTTATGGTGTACTGCATTTGATCATATTTAGTGAATCTCTTGGAAACTGAGGTTGCCATTTTGGACCTAATTCAAATGTTCTGGGACTGATAGTGTTCTGAAGAAGACTGTGGATTGGTTTAAATTTATACTGTAGAAAGGCGCATTATAATTTGCAAATTTTATGCTCAAGGGATAATGGAATTAGATATTTATGTGAATGAAATTGTTACACAAATAGACAAAAGTGTACGATCAGCTGTAAGGGATATCTATCTGTCAAAGACCCCAAAGAATATAATGTTGGGGCAGGAACATAAAAGAATTAACCTGTCCTCTTTGAAAAGAAATGAGGAGAGCTATAGTGAAATATAATGGGGGCGAAAAGGGAGCAATATGGTCTCAACTTTTAATTTGAGGTGATGTTGGAAATTTTACTGTATGTGAAACTGAATGTTAATTTTGCTTACCCAATGGCTTTTAATAAAATAGGTAATTAGGGTTGATCTTTTACAAATTATATCCCTGTGATCTCCTAAGTTATGCCTTTATATGGCTAGGTAATTTTGAAAAGCATTTGTTATTTTTTTATTGTATAGAACCCAAAATGTTTGGTATTTTATATATTCCTTGAATATAATATGCCTTTTTTCTGTTGCATGTGCTAATTACTATTTAAAAAATAAAATACATGTTGTCATAAACAATGTGATAACATTTTCTCATTGTTAAAAAAAAACTGCAAGTTATTTGGCTGGTGGGATTTAAAATTGGGCTAGAATGGTTTAGCACTAAGGTTTCTTAGTGTTTTGTTTAGCATTACACTCCCCCTTTCCCAATTAGTAATCTACATAAAACATATTGTATCAGTATATTTCTTCATGTTGGAAAAAATCCAAAATATATCAACAATCCTCAGAAATTGATAATGACTCAATGGAAAATTAAATGATAATATAAATAGGCAAGTCATAGATAAGAAAACAATGCGCAGTGACCAAATTAAAACACTTTAATTTGGCATAATAAAAAGTAATATAATGGACATTCGAGAATAAACTTGAAATATGTCATTGGTAACAGAGTCCAGCAGAAGTTAGAAACAGGGTAAGATAATGGGTAATTGAAGCTGAAGGGATACAGACTGTGCAACAGGACTAGATACAAAAACTCAAAAATGGACAGCACAATAATACCTAATTGTAAAGTAATCATGTTAAAACACTGAATGAAGCTGCATCTGAGCTATAGGGTTTTTTTTTTTTTTTTTTTTACTATTATTACTACTTTTATTTCTTTTCTCTATATTAACATTTTATATCTTTTTCTGTTGTGTTGCTAGTTCTTCTAAACCGATGCAAATGTACTAAGAAACGATGATCATGTATCTATGTGATGATGTTAAGAATTACTGAGTGCATATGTAGAATGGTATGATTTCTAAATGTTGTGTTAATTTCTTTTTTTTTTTTTCTTTCCGTTAATAAAAAAAAAGAGGTACTATCCAACACCAATTCGTTGGGTAAAAGATCAAAAAGTCTAATATTATCAGCTACTTTAAGGAACATAATCCCATAGGAATTTTTATCCACTTCTGGTAGGAGGATGAATTGATGCAAGCAGATTGTTAACATATCTGGTAATATTTAATAATATTGATAATGTGCTTCCGTACAACTCAGCAATTCTGTCTCAAATATGGGTGTCAAGTTTGAATGATGTATGGAAAATTCAGGACAAGTGTATTTTCTGTGGAGGGAATGGCATTGTTTTGCGTGAAGACTTTTAAAACATTTATAAGGTTTGAAGCTTATTTTTAAACAATTCTTGGTTAGTGCTTAAAGTATTCTTTTGTAAAATCCAGTAAAATTCAATGAAAACATTTTTTACTTGGATTTATATTAAAGAAAGGACACATGGAAGACAAACTTTGAAAGGTTAATCTGTAAGCAAAAAGCTTTAGACAATTATGTACATCTGCTAGCATCAGGATGATAGCTGGTAAAATGATCAAATCGTTCTTGCTTGGGGGCTTCTGGTGTCTCCTTTCTTTCATATTCAGTAGAATCTCACTGAGGTGATCTCTTTCCTCATGCATGGATGAAAAACGTTCTTAAATAACTGTACATTTAAAATGTTACCCAGGAATTACAGTTCCAGGTTTAGTTCCAACTAGGGTGCGTTCATAGTTCTCTCTGTACTCTGAAATCTGTCGGTGTCTAACACGTAACTTCAAGGAATGATCATGCTTCACTCCATGGATCGGGCGTATACCTAACTAGCCCTGATAATTTCAATATTAAGTTTCTGAGGAAAAGTGCTCTGCAAGAAACATCAATGTTGGCAAAATTTTTGCACATGCTCCTCTTTAAAGAGAAATGCTTATAATAAATCTATGTTTACCTGGGGAATCTCTTTACAGCTTTGATTAAAGTTTTTATAAACCTTAACATATTAAATATATAAATTATTTTTGTCTTTAACTTAGTGCTAGAGCAAAACAAAGTTTGAAGCACATGGTGAACCAAGAAATTAGAACTTTTTTCAGTCCCTGTCTGTAAAGGTTGATGTTCTTTGTTTTTCTGTTCCCTCTGCTATTAGAGATATCTTTAAATTTTCAGTGGGGTAAAAAAAAAAAAAAAAAAAAAAACTATTATTTTCAAAGTGACTGTTGGTGGTGTTATCCTAGACTCAATAAAGGCAGCAAAAGGATTACTATGTTATAGCTAAATAATATTTATAAATAATATTTATTTCATGCCTACTATGTGCCTGGAATGTCATGTACACTTAATACCAATGAAAATTCCATGAGGTAGACATTATTTTTATCCTCAGTTTAAGAAATGAGAAAGCTGAGGCACAGAGATATACAGCACCTAGTAATGGTGAAATTAAGATTCATTTCTAAGGCTGCTTGGCTCCTTAGCCAATGCTTTAAACTACAGAGCTATATATCCTAAACAATGCAGCAAACTATTATCACCTAATCTTCTTATCCAGCAGGAGCAAGTTTTTATAATTCTTAATTTAGAAAAATATAATTGAAAATAACTTACACATAATTATAGTTAAAAAAGAGAAAGAAATATTATGCATTCCTAATCAATTTAACGAGTGAGAAAGGTCCAAATCCATGAATATACATGAAATGAAGAAAAATAGCATTATTCAATTTTCTAAAGAAGAAAATTATTCAACCCTTTAATGGATGGTTAAAAATAGTTATCATTTAAAATTGTATTGTAAAATAATAAGCCATAACAGAAAGGGTACAGTAGAACCAGTACAATAAAATTAAAATACATGGCAGAATGATATTAGTCCCTTTCAATAAAACTTCTCATGCTTAAAATGGTAGTACCATAATTTATAGCTCAAGGTCAAACTTTTAGTAATTTGCCCTAAGTTGCTAAAGTGTGGGATATGATTCACATATAATATGGGGAACATGGTATTAGAAAAGTTCTAAGAAGAGATGATCAATTTTAAAATGATGACATGGGCAAATTTCCTAGATGGCTTCATACCAATAGCTTACATCATTTAAAAATTACGTACCTCTTCCAGATTGAACACCTATAGCCTGTGATTAGAGATCAGCAGACCAGGGAGGGGAAATGAAAGGCAAATAATTTTCACAAATTCTTTCCTTACTGTTTCATCAAGCAGTGATTGCTCTCTAGTTAGATAACTATGATCCTTATCGTTGTAGATTCCAGTTTTTATAAATACGCTTTATGTAAAGGTCCTAACTTCTCAGCTATATTTTAAGTTCCTTGAGTGCAGAAGCACTTCTCTTTTCTTTGTATATATCCATGTTGGCACCTTATCCTGCATAGAGCCTGGGGTTTTGTCTTACAGGCCCTCCATTTCCTCTGGGGCATAGGACATTCTTCACACTCGGCGTATTAATCCTCAGTGTTGTTTACTCTAAAGTGGGGGTAACATCCTTCCCACAGGATCTTGAAGTTTGAAATAAATGTTTTTCTCATAGTCAACTTATATGTGTACTCCTATTTATATATTTTATAAAAATGAGCACCTGCTATGTGCTGGTACCTGGTTAAGCTGTTTCACTTGTCATCTCCTTTAACCCTAATAATTCCATGTTATTTTCAGGGGAGGAAATGGAGACACAGAGAGGTTAAGCAACTCAAACAAGATCATACAATTAAGGCCTAAAATAGGAGCTAAGATCGGAGGCCAGGCTTTCTGTAAAATGTTGCATATTTCATTCTACAATATCAGTATAGATAAATACTGAACATAAGGCTCAAAGTATAAAGTTGAAGATTGATTTTAGCAATGATGCATTTAATTGGAAAAATGAAATATCAGAAATAAATGAAGTGAAATTTTGCATAAGAAACCCCATGGCCTGTATGTTACTTGTGTTAAATACTGCTGCATAAAAAAATAGCTTTGTAGAAGAGTGATATTGTCCAGAAATCTACTTTGCGTGCCTAAAATCAATGGTAAATATATAATCTTTACACTCAAAAATTAATGTTTTCCCATGCTACATTTATAAAGTATGGCTTCTTACATTGCGTGCATTTCTATATTCAATAAGGCATTATCAGATGTCGTGCTAGGCTGTAGGGATATCGTGATGGAAAAATAACACTGTGACCTCATGAGTGTACATTTAGTGGGGTGGTTAGAAAAGATCTATAAACTGAGCTTGGAGAGATGGTGAAGGGTGAGATTACACAGCACCTTGGGGGCCATGAAAAAGAGTTTGAATTTAATTTAACTAAATGTTTACGTCTAAGTTTATGCTCAGAATTTGTACAAATGACTTACAGTATCCAATACAATTCAACTATCTTACTCTTACTGTCTTTGTTCATGATAATTGCCAAGTGCAAGATAGATGATTCATTGTGATTTTGCTGTTGATAAAATAAAATTAATTTCATAGAAGGGATTCTAAGTGACTCAGAGAGTGAGAATCCTAGAATATAAAAACAGTAGAGACTGATATTTCTAAACAAAATTTAAATTAAAAAAGTGGTATCTTCTGTGATGAGCAAATCTGCATGGAGTAATTTTAATATTACTTCAGATTAAGTGGGAAATGGCCAATTTTCATTTTCTTTCTATTGTGCCCTGTTTAATGCTCTTCCTCACATATGCACTACCCCAAGCTTTTACTAATGAACAATGAACAAGCCAACAGCTCCCTCTTCCTGAGGTTTACCCAAGGAGAGGCCATTGATAAATTAAGAGGATGGTAAGGAGCATATTCAGTGGAATAAAAATTGAGATAATGACTATCCTGAATAAATGTGCTGTCTGTATAAATTAATTGAGCTCTATAGTTCCCCTGCACAGTGAAGAACTGCCTCGGTCAACTCATCTTGGAGAGAGTGGATTAGATAAAGTGACCTGTAAGCACCTTCCAGTGCTGGGGATTTGTTGAAGTTAATGCTTACAGAGGCCAGGACTTAATACACAATATAGAGGCTTAGTTGAGTGTATTTTACCACAAATCTACCTCCCCTTTACATGTTCCTAGGGAAGTAACTTTTGCACAAATATCAGCTGAATTTATTAGACCAGGAAAGGAGAGAAGGCTGAAGAGGTTCTAGGGTGAAATAATATGGCTTAGGGCAGTCTCAGTTTGGATGTCTTCTTATTCACAAGACCAGCAACATACCTATTTTTTACTAATTTAGCAGTAGGATTATTATTATTATTCCAATTACTATTATTATTATTTTGGTGTAGCACATATATGGAATAAAAATTTCCATTTGGTTCTTGTTTGACCTTCAAGCAGATAATTTCATGAACCAGAAAACTGATGCAATTATCCAACAATTGGATGGTAAGTATTACATTGCAGAACCAAAGAATGTTTCAAATAATTTTGTGCCTACTTTGTGGATCTGCCTTGACCCTGTCTACTACGTCATTTTTCTTTTATACCTCACAGTTATAATTCTGATTCTAATTCCAAATTCTATTTCTGTTCTCTTTGCTCCATCTCCACTCAAACTCCACTGAAATGTATTATCTCTTCCACAGAATTTTACAGCCATCTTCCTCTTAAGCTCCCGTTTCCCTGCAAGCATTTCTGATCATGTCATTCGGCTGCTTTGAATGATCCCAAATCAAATGTTTTAAGAGTTTAAATAGCATCACTCTTGCCGTCTTTCCTCTATATGGCACAATTTAGGCTAGCGATTGGTACAAAGTAAGAACTCTTATTCATTCAACAAGTGTTTATTCGGTACTGAATATGGTATGAACACTTTGGCTAGGTAAACTTTGGGAATACAAAGAAACATAAATCTTCATTTATGATTCAAGGAACTAACAAAGGAGACATACATGCAAATGCATAATTATAACATAGAATGGCAAATTCTATAGTAAGAAACCTAGGAGACATAATATGAATACTGAAGAGAGAATGACTAATGCTGCCTGGTGGCACTGAAGACACAAGGTTTTTTAGAGATGTCACTTTATCTGGGTCTTGCAGAATAAGTAGAAATATGCTAGGGAAGACATGCCTAGCAGATGGCACTTTTCCAAATTAGTTTGTTCTTTTAGAAAATATTTATTCACATCTATTAAATTCCAGGCAGGATGCTAGGTTGTCACAAGAATGCCTTTCCTCCCAGGGCTTTCAGTCTCACCATAAGACATGATTGCATGAAAAATAGCATTAACCTGCTGGTGCAAAGGTCTGACCATGGTGACTTAAACGCACGAGGACTTAATTTACTGTAATTGAGAGTGAAGTGTAAGAGTTAGTAGTTGCTGCCATTTGTTCAGCAATTCCAGGAGGTCAGGCCCAAGGTACAAGCAATTTTCTCTGCCTTTCCATTCTTGTCCAAAGATGTCTGGCTGCTTCATCGCTAGTCTTCCTTGATCCATTCTTGGCATGAAGGATGTATAAAGAAAAAAAAGATGTAACTGTAAGATGATGTAGCACTTAAAGCTTTTCCAGAAGTCCCACCAACCAGTGAGATATTCATTAGTATCTCATTGGCTAACACATATACCATGGAAATCTGTTCAATTTTTAAAGTGGGTAGTGCTTCCATATTATGTATGGGTCCTGCTATTTATGAAGACTTTGTGACTGCTATATGGTCAAATTATAAGTGGTATCTTATAGTGTTTGACCAAACAGAGCATACTTCAGGCTTGTCAAAAGCATTGGAATAGTATTAGTGTCTTCTACATTTTCTCATTCTGGTCCCCTAGAGTTTTATGTTCTTTAGTCTCAGCTTTTTTTTTTTTTATATATATATAACTTGGAAGGAAAAAATATAACAAGATTCTATAGAACAAGAGGACCAACATCTGGAATACTCCGTGACAGAAATCCTGTACTGCATAAATGTTTGAGTGTGCATATAGATGCACAACTCAGAAGTAAGATTTATGGATGTCTGAAAGCAAGAAAGAAAAGGGAAAAAATCAGTGTTTGTTTACCTTTGCCCTGTTTTAAGCTTTTTATATCCTCTTCTTTCTATGTAGGCTGAAGGAACAGAATAAAACTAACAGTATAATTTTTGGTTGCCCTCTATTCTCTGGATTGTTCTTATATCCATCCTCTTTACTTTCTCATGATGTTCCTCTAGTTCTTAACACATTTAAAATGCATCTTTTAAATGAATAATTTCTCTGTGACTGCAATCTATTTTCATCTCCATTAAAACTCTCTTTTCCCTTCCTACCTAATACACACACACACACACATACACACAAACACACACACACACACACACGTCAACTCCAAGTCCCAGTAGGACAAGGCATACATATATTTAAACATGCAAATTCTTCTCTCCCTGCAGATTAGATCATTAAATAAGAAAAGTATCATGATTTGCCTACCGATTTCTGATATCTAAACGTTAAAAAAAAAAAAAAAACCTGAATTGATTGCTTTGGAGTTGGATAAAGAATCAATTTTGGATAGTACTCTGAAAAAACAAACAAACAAAAAAGACTTTTATATATCCAGGCAGATGAAGAGGAAAAAATCCCATTTAGATGTTAGATTTCTCATTTCTTTAAACTCATTGACTCTTTTTTCTATTCAATTTCCTTCTCTGTTGGTCTTTTAAACCATTATTCTTCTCTTTCATTTTTTTTCTTAATTGATTTATAGGTGGCCTTCAGAAAATTGGCAGGGAAATTGAGAGTGCAGCTTCTCATAAGCACCTGCATATTACAGGCTTGAATTTGTTTCCAATAGCTAAAAATATGCCTGTCATTAGCTGTCATTTAAGAACTATCAGTGTTTAATCGATTCAGTCACAAACATTTGGGCAAAGATGTCATCTAAAGAAAAAAAGCTGAGCTGTGATTCAGCCCTCATTGTTTAAGAGGCGATCTTTTCATCGGGGTAGTGAGGACAGCCTGTAAATAGTGACAACGTGTTGGCATATTCTAAAAATTTTTCCACCCAGTACAATAAATCATTTTTACGGACAAGAAGAATCTTTCAAACACTGACAAATTTCTATGCATTCACAGTTTTATCTTTTCTTTAGATATTCTCAAGGGAGGGACTTTTGTGGGGAGGGAAATATTTACTGAGCTACAAAATAATAAATGATAAGAATAGTGTAATTAATTTCATACCTCAAATTGGCTAGGTTAGGGCATCCAGGATTAATACTAATACATGATTATTTTTGTGGTTTTATAGATTATAAATCCATATTACATTATTTAAAAAAAATTGGTACTGTAGTCTAAATTCTTATAAGTTTACCTAATACAGGGTAGACGTAATTCACGAAGTAGCCATTGCCTCATACAAAATACTCGGCCATATTGCACCCAAATATAATCTATATATTAACCCTATTTCCTAGGAGATGGCTTCAGTCTTGATCCTCATTCAGCTTCCTTTTATGGGGATTGTATATATGAGGTTATGTTAAGTAAATGTGCATTCTTTCTTGATAGTTTGAACAGGCATCCGAAATTCCATCTGAAGAGCTAAGCTGGATCAGCCCATTTATGTCACTTTAAGAGCCTTTTTGGTCATTTCCCCCTAAAACCTGAACCAAAGCTATTCTACGTTGACACTACATTCTTTATTTCCCTTAATCTCACTATTAATAGACTCCCTACCAAAATCAAGTCTGCCTTCAGGCAGGCTGAGTCCTTGGGCTTCCCCTTGCCTCACCTGCAGGAAGGGAAGAGAACCTAGAGTCCCCAGGCCTAGAGCAGCATTCCCCAAGTGTGTTCAGCAGAGCAATAATCCTTAATACCTTAAAATATGTGTTCAAGATCAAATGGCTATATTGACTAGTTTAGGTCCAATATTACTCTTGGAGTGTCACAGCGCACACAGTATATTGGATATTCATATTAAAGGAAATATTTAACTTTGTTTAGCCCAGCATTTTCCAGAGAGATTTGCTCATTTAAGACCCTTTTTATTAATACATATTATGCATTGTATAAATTGCATTCAAATAATATGCTACAGGAAACTCTTATAGAGCAAGGACAGCTTTATTTCTTTTCCCTTGGCGACAAGTAGATGTTGCAGGCCATCTCATGCATACTATTCACACCATTAGAAATAAAAGGCAGGGACATAAACAGGAAAGTTTGATCTTTTCCAAATCTCTACCAAACCTTCTACCAACTCCTGTGGTGGCCCATCAAGTCTTTGACAGCTCCATCTCTTTCTTGATCCTTTAAAATTCTTTCCTTCCCTCTAAAGTTGGCAGTAACTAAGGTTGATTGAGAACCCTCTAGCAGTTACATTTTGTGCCACACTTCATTATTAATGAAGGTTAATAATAAATCCATTAAGCATTTAGCATATGCCAGACACTGTTTTTAACAACATTGTTTTATGTACAGTATACTAGTAAGGGAATGTAAACAATAAGCAAAGATTCAATAAGTAAATTATATAGTTTATTAGCATCAATAAATGATGCAAAAAAGAAAAACAGAAGAATAAGGGAGCTAGGAGTGCCTAGGATTGAGTTGGGGGGGCAAGTATAGATGGTAGTTGTTGATATAAAATTATATGGTCAGAGTAGGCCTTCGGAAGGAGGTGCTATTTGAGCAATGATTTGAAGGATATGAGGAAGTTTGTCAGAAGGCAAAGAGAATGTATTTATTGAAAAATATGCATGAATAATATCTTATTTTTAACTTGAAAAGTATAGCCAAACTGATTAAATATCATTCTTCTTTAACCATGACATGGATTCATGGGCCAGTCAACACTGAGAGGTGATGATCAATGTATGGATGCTATACATATTCTACTGGGAGGAACTCGTACAAATAGATTGCTTAGTGGTATAAATTCAGTCAATTCCATACAAGGACATTGGGCTAGGGAAAAAGACACATATGTTCTTCTAGTTCTATAACTTATTTCCTATAGGAAATTGGGCACATTGTTTAAGATCCTGGACTTCAATGTCTAAAGCAATATTTTTTCTTGTCTACAAAAATTGTCTTTTATTGTAGAAAATTAAGCAAATACATGAAAATATAGCAACCTTTAAAAAACAAAAGCTTATCATTCTATGATTAACCTCTTCTATTTATTCAACTGATCATTACTGAACCATTTGAGTTACATATCTATACACCAATCCAAAGAATCAGCTAAAACCAAAGATTGATTAAATCAATTTTCAAAGGGAGATTCAAATTTCATGAATATTTTATTAATGTGTATCTGTAGTAAAAACTATGCCAATCAGTATGAAGAATGATGGAGTGGTGTAGTAGCAAGAAAAGTGGACTGTGAATCAGTTATCTATGGGTTTTTATTTTTAGTCTTTGCCACTAATTAGCTTTTTGAGAGCCCTTTCCTCACTTTTCCCAGAATTTTTCCAAGAGATTAGCATTCAAACTCTGTGCTGAGACATAAAATAGTGTGGATGGGAAAGTAGTATTGACTAGCTGATTTATTTATTTTCTCTTTGTTGTTGTTTTTCTCACCAGGTTGTAAGGTCTAGGGGGAAATCAGTCCTTGTCTTCCTTCTGTCTTGTTCACTTCAGTATTCCTAGGCTTAGAATAAGATTTGGCTTATAATTAGCACTCAGGCAATATTTGTTGAATATCATATTAATAATTCTCCATGTAACCAAAGCATTTCTATCTTTTTCAATACTACTTAATGTTTTGACCCATGAGGGTATTTGAAGAACAATTTGTATACTAAAAGGCATTTGAAAATCAGTTTTCTAGATGATTTCTAAAATAGTCCTTAGCTCTAAATTAAACTAATTTTTGTTTAAAAGTCAAATATCGGGTGCACGGGTAGTTCAGTGGTTCACACGCCCGCCTTCCATGCGGGGGACCCGGGTTCGATTTCCGGGCCATGTGTCCCCCCCAAAAAATAAAAGTCAAATATCCTACCTCATGTTTCCTTTACATTGCTGAATTTCTTGACTATTCTTGTTGACCTTATTTCTTTAAGGAAAAATCAGTAATTTTTCCATCAAAAGTATCTTCTTGATTCACATTTAATGTATTGCTAGACTATAACCCTACTCTAATTTCCTGGTTCCCTGTGGTCCATATTAGCGAATTCAGTAACATTTCATATTAAAATCCCTATTCATTTGCTTTACCACATTGTTCATTATTTCCATTCTCCTTTTAAAAACTGGATTATGTTGCTTTTTCTTGTCTCAGCTTTTGTAGGAATTAGTTCCCACTAAAAAAAACTAGATCTGTCATATTCTAAAAGCCAATTCTAAAGAAAGATTTTGAAAAAAAGTCCAAAGACACATTTTATGTGAAAGATGCAGGTTTCAAAATAGTATTTCAATTTTCTTTTAAAAAATTATTTCCATAAACAGTACCAGCTACATAATTTTGAGGCCCTGTGCAAAATGAAAATATAGAGCCTCTTGTTTAAAGCAATTAAGAATTTCAACACCTCAACAGAACAAGCACAGGGCTCTTATAAAACAAGCCTAGCTTATATGCCCTGTCCATAACCATGATGGAGAATATTGTCCAGAAAAAACATTTATTTTAATGGATTGGGAAAAGGCATTCACTAAAGTAGCATGCATGAAAAATATATCTTGTAGCATGCCTTATGTTCAAAGGTCTAATTATACAATTGTAAACACTTAATATTTTGTAAACCCTAATTTTTAAAGAGCCATTGAAGGTATGAAAACAGCAGAAATAAACAACAGAAACTTACTTGATCACTAAGATTAATGTGTTGCAGCAGAATATTTGAAGATATAGTCTCATCATGAAGGATTTGTTGTTCAAAGTAGATGGAATTTGCCTGCACGTTCAAAACTTCTTGAACATGACACTTGCACATTGTTTCTCCCATTGTTAGGGTTTTGACCCAAAGACAAGAGCTAAAGGCTTGTAACACCATAAAACCTCTACCTTCTCACCCTGTAACATTACAACATGGAACGGTCATGAATTGGAAATGGCCCATCTTAATCACTTAATCTCTTTGCAAAGAGCTTCTGTTAGTTTACTAGGGTTTCTGGTGATTGTGGTGGTTACATGTAATTTTCCCTGCCTTTAATCTTGCCAAAGAGGATCAAACCAGAAAAGGTTGACAGTGCCATTTAACAGTCTCTCTCTCTGCATCCCTCCCTTTCCTTCTTTCTCAAGTACACACAAACACACACATCACAATCATCACATTCTTATGTAGTGTTTATTATGCTGACATATGTAGAATTATATTAATTTATTTAACAATGGTGGTACTATGATTAAATCCAATTTAGAGATAATGAACCCAAATTTAAGTAAATTGCTTGAGAGCACACTACTAGCAAGTGGTGGAGTCAGAATTTGAACCCAGGCACTCAAATTTTTGGTTTCATGTGGTGTGTATTTTGGAAAATTGGATTACCTAATATAAAGTATGGTGATACATTTTAACTCTAGATTTGATTTTTTTTAAATCAATTTGTTTTCACTACAGTTTTTTTTTTATTATCTTAAAGCTTGTCTGGTCTTATAAATATTGGCTATGATTTGAAAGTGTTGAATTTTCATATGTGTATCACATCAGCCAGTATTTAGGCAATTTAAGGAACCTACTTAATGATGAACTGAAAAGGAAGTATTGAAACTTCGGTCCAGAACTTTGCATTCCTTGGGAGTGAGTTATAAGTAGAAAAATATGTCTACCTTTATCATTGCCTTTAACTAATAAAGCTTTTCCATTTTAGAAAGGTGTCATTGCGGTAACTGAAAGAAAGAGGTAACAATTGAAAATAAAAAATACAAATTAAACTTGTGATTTTAAAAATCTTAATTCTTAAGGCACATGAGATTTTTAGTAAAGTATTCTAGAAGGGCAATCTATAAATATGTATCGCATTTTCCTGTTAAACCTGAAATGAAAAGAATTATCCTGATTTAGCTTAATTATAAACTATTTTTAGAAATCCAAATCCATATACCCACAAATTTTTCGTTTCTATTTAACAACAATTAGAGGGCCCACTTTTCTACTAGCATCACATATTTGTTAAATGAGTACCTCCCTTCCTAATTGCTTTTAATCTCCTTTGATTTTTTTAATTTATAATTATTTATTTATTTTTGCATGGGCACACACCGGGAATCAAACCCAGGTCTCCAGCATGGGAGGTGAGAACTCTACCTGCTGAGCCACCGTGGCCTTTTTACCCTTCGTAATTCCTATTTTACCTATTGGAATTTCAATTCTTGGAGGCTCCAGTCACCTTGTGCAGCATGATTAATCATTCTTTATACAACCGTTCCCAGAGATGCTGAAGACAATGGTGTTTTCAATGCCTTTGTTCTAGGTTGAACATGTAATACTTACTTGTTAATGTTGTAATCTTTTGGAATATCAAGGCTAAAGTTTAATACCAAATATACTTTGCAAAGAGTAAAATGCTCATCCACGTGACGCCTGGAAGTCATCCCCAGATGTACTGCACAACTACTCCAACTCTTCTTAATCTTTAATGTATATTCAAATAACCTGGGTATCTTGTTAAAATGCAGGTCCTCATTCAGTGGCTCTGGAATGGGACCTGAAATTCTGTATTTCTAAGTTACCAAGGGATACTGATACTGCTAATTAGAAGAAACAACACAGCAAAACCCGCCATGACCATTACGTGTATATGGAGAGAAAACAGGGACCACAAATCAAAACAGTGGCAGAAATCCTATTCTCTTCTTTTATACATCTTTACTAGATTGAAAAAATTATCTTGTTTCGATTTGTTTTGTTTCTTTCCTCCTGAATATGGAATAGAATGATGTGATGGGAAGGACAGATGAGTCATAACATGAGATGAGACTTTAAACAGTTTGTAATGAGGTTGCAATATTACATGAGTGTGTGTTTCAAGGAACTATAATTTACCAGGTTTCCTGTGGTTAAAGAATAACTCTTGGTGTGAGAGAGATATTCAATCCTGAGTATATGTTCCCTTTGTTTTCTCTTATTTCTCTTGTTAAATTGAGTTTGTACATGATACAAACTCAATTTAAAATTCAGAAATTACAGAATTAAGTAGACAGTACTGATTAGCAAGTAAATTTGGAGAAAAATTCTAATGTACAGAGGAGGTCATTGAAATAATATGGTTTAGTAGAACGACTTGCTCTCTGAGTCCCACTTTGTTCCTTGGGCTCCCTCCTAAACAGTACTGTAAAAGGCCAGGGTTTTAAAAGATCTCATTCAGCTGTTTCAATTTCAGCCAATAGTCATCTATACATTGTATTCTTACCTCTTTCATGAGGTCATGTGAGAAAGGGACTTCAATTCGTTCCTATCTCTTTCTCATTTTATTATGGAAGTTGTGATTTTACAAAATAATAATGCATAAAATAGAGTTGGGTTGTTTGTCATGTTATTGTTGAGTTGTAGGATTTTTTTTTATATATTCTGGTTATTAAGTCCTTATAAGATAAGTGGTTTCTAAATCTTTTGTCTTTCTACTTTTTTGACAAAGTCCCTTGAAGGGCAAAAGCTTTTAAGTTTGAAGAGATCCCATTCATCTATTTTTTTTATTTCCTTACTTGTACTTTGGGTGTAAATTCTGCCATAGTGTGCCAGTTTGAAAATACTATATACTCTAGAAAAGCTATGTTTTAAGCCTAATCCAATATTTGGGGGATTCAACACAGTAGTGTGGAACTTTTGGTTGGATTATCTCCACAGAGCTGTGACACGCCCAATTGTGGATGTGACCATTTGGTTAGGAAAATATGTGATTCCTCCCATTCCAGGTGGGTCTTGATTAGTTTAGTGAAATCCTTTAAAAGAGGAAACATTTTGGAGAGAGACAGAAACAACAGAAGCCTCAAAAATGACAGGAACCTCAGAAGTGACAGAATTTTCACAGAAGAGCTGACACAGATGTGGACACATGGAGAACAGAGACATGGATGTTTGGAGATGCTTGGAGCCCAGCTAATATTGCCATGAGATGTTAAGCAAGACAGAATCTGGAGAGAGCCAAAGGAAGTCAAGAGATGAAAACAAGTCCTAGAGAAGTAAAGTGAGGAACCCCTCAGGAACAGAGGCTGAGTGCGATGGAGCCCAAAAGCAAGGGACCAGCAGGTGTCAGCCACGTGACTACCCAGCTGACAGAGGTGTTTCTGATTGTTCCGCCTTTCATAAATGAAGGTTACCTCTTGTAGGTGCCTTAATATAAACATTTGCATTTCCTTAAAACTGTGAACTTGTAATTTATTAAATTCTCTTTTTAAAAAGCTGCTCCTGTTCTTATATTGCATTCCAGCAGCTTGCAAACTAACATGCCCAAGATCTTGAAGATGCTTCTGTACAATTTCTTCAAGGAGTTTTATGGTCCTGCTTCTCATATTAAAGTCTTTCATCCATTTTGATTTAATATTTGCATATGGCGTGAGATAAGAATTCTCTTTCATTCTTTTTGCATATGGATATCCAATTCTCTCAGCACCATTTGTTGAAAGGATATTCTGTCCCATTTGAGTGTACTGGACAGCACCGTCATGTATCAATTGACATAGATTTGAGGGTCTATTTCAGAACTCCAATTCAATTCCACTAGTCGGTATATCAATTTTAATGACAGTTTCATATAGTTTTGAACACAGGAGCTCTGCATATGCTTTAAAGTTAGGAAGTGTGAATCCTCCAACTTCATTCTTACTTTTAAAGATTTTTTTGAATAACTAGGACTCCTTACCCTTCCAAGTAAATTTGATAATTAGTTTTTCCTTTCTACAAAGTAAGCTGTTGGAATTTTGATTGGGATCTGACATTGAATCTGTTAATCATGTTGGGTAGACTTGACATCATAACTATATTTAATCTACCAGCCCAGGAGTACAGAATGTCCTTCAGTTGATTTAGGTTTTCTTTGATTTTCAAGCAATGTTTTATAGTTTTCTAAGTATAAGTCCTTTACGTCCTTGGTTAAATTTTTTCCTGAATATATGATTCTTTTGTTCAGATTGTATTTTTTTTTCTTGATTCCTCCTCAGATTGCTCTTTACTAGTGTATAGAAACACTACTGATTTTTGTGTATTGATCTTGTATCCCACTACTCTGCTGCAAGTAGTGAAAATGTATGTCTTCCATCTGAATTTGGGTGCCTTTTATTTCTTTTTCTTGCCTAACTACTTCAATTCGAGATTCTAACACAATTTTGAATAACAGAAATTCTAACACAATTTTGAATAACAGAGACAATGGGCATCTTTGTCTTGCTCCAAATTTTAAAGGGAAAGATTCATTCTTTCACTATTTATTATAATGCTAGCTGTGGGTTTTTCATATACACCCTTTGTCATATTGGGGAAGTTTCCTTCTATTCCTATTTTCAAATGGTTTTATAAAGACCGCATGCTGGATTTTATCATATGCCTTTTCTACATCAATTAAAATGATCATGCGTTTTTCTTCTGTATTTGTTCAAATAGTACACTATATTATTTTTTTATGTTGTATCACCCTTGCATATCAAGTATAAAATCCACTTGATCATGTCGCATGACTTCTTAAAATCTGTAATTGGATTATTTTTGCAATTATTTTGTTGAAAGTGTTTGTATCTATATTTATTAGATAGATTGGTCTGTAACTTTCCTTTCTTCTAGTATCTTTATCTGGCTTTAGTTATGGGTTATGTTGACCTCATAGAATAATATAGGTTGGGTTCCCTCCTCTTGAATTTTTTGAAAGAGTTTGGACAGAATTGGTATTAATTCTTCTTGGAATGATTGGTAGAATTCACGTGTAAAGCAATCTGGTCCTGGGCTTGACTTTGTTAGGAGGTTTTTGATGACCAATTCAATCTCTTTACTTGTAATTGACTTGCTGAGGCCGTCTAATTCTTCTGTAGACAGTGTAGGTCGTTCATGTTTTACTAGGAAATTGTCTGTATCATCTTGGCTGTCAAATTTGTTGGCATGCAGATATTCATAGTATCCTATAATTATCATTCTTTTTTATTTCTGTAATTGGTAGTAATGCCCCCTCTCATATCTCATTTTCTTTACTTGCATCTTCTTTTCTTTTTCAGTCTACAGTCTAGATAATGGTATGTTTATTTTATTTTTCTTCTCAGAGAACCAACTCTTGGTTTTGCTGCTTTACTCTATTTTATCCTCAATTTAATTTATTTCTACTCTAATGTTTGTTATTTCTTCACTTCTGCTTGTTTTGGGTTTAGTTTTCAGTTCTTTTTTTTCTTTTATTTCCTGTTAGGTCTTTCATTTGAACTCTTTCTTCTTTTTTTTTTTTTTTTGTGTGTGCTGGATGGCAGGGGTCACATTTCATTCTTTTTCCATGTATCACCTTATTGCAGTACTATTTGTTGATTTTTTTTTTGGTTGGTTTTTCATTTATTTGCTTGCTTTGTTTGTTTGTTTGGAAAATGCATGGGCTGGGAATTGAACCCAGGTCTCCCCATAGCAGGCAAGAATTCTACCACTGAACTATCCTTGTGCCCTTTCTTTTTTTTTAATGTAGGTCTTTAGGGCTATAAATTCCATCTCAACACTTCTTCCCTGCATCCCATAAGTTTTGAAATGTTGTGTTCTCATTTTTATTCTTTCCATGATACTTACTGATATAACTTACAGTTATTTTCTTTGACCCATTGATTGTTTAAACATGTGCTGTTTCACATCTATATATTTGTAAATTTTTGAGTTCTCCACCTGTTATTGGTTTCCATCTTCATTCCATTATGGTCAGAAAAAGAAATTTATATAATTCCCATCTCTTTAGATTTATTGGGACTGTTTTGTTGCCTAATATGTAGCCTTTCCTGGAGAATTATCCATGAGCCCTTCAGAAGAATGTACACCCAGCTGCTTGTGGTTGCAGTGTACTGTATATGTCTTTTAGGTCTAGTTCATTTATCATGTTATTCAAGTTCTCTATTTCCATATTGATCCTCTTTCTAGATATTCTATCTATTGATGAGAGTCGTGTATTGTAGCCTCTAATTATTATTGCAGAGATGTCTATTTCTTCTTCCTTCAGCTTGACAGTGTTCACCAGATGTATTTTGGGGTACCAGGGTTAGATGTATATGTATATATGATTGCTATTTCTTCTTGGTGGATTGTCCCTTCTATTAATATATAGTGTCCTTCTTTGCCTTTTATAACAGTTTTGCATTTAAAGTCTATTTTGTCCAAAATTATTGTAGCTACCCCAGTTATTTTTTTGGTTAATGCTTGCATAGAATAACTTTCTCCAACCTTTCAGTTTCAACCTATTTGTGTCCATGGGTGTAAGGTGAATCTCTTGTAGACTGCATATAGATAAATCATGCATTTTTATCCATTCTACCAATCTGAGTCTTTTGGTTGGGAATGTAATCCATCAACATTTAATGTTATATTGGAAAGTATTACTTACTTTGATCATTTTATCATTTGGCTTTTATATGTCATCTCTTTTTTTTTTGGTCTCTCTTTTCCCCCATCATTACCTTTACTGATAATCTTCATTTGTATACTCTCCTCCAAATCTTTCTCCTGTTTTCTTGTTCCAGTTTACATAACTACCTTTTAAGTATTTCTTATACAGCAAATCTCTTGTTGATGAATTCTCTCAGTTTCCATTTATCTGTGAATATTTTAAATGCTCCCTCATTTTTTGAAGGACAGTTTTGCCAGATAAAGAATTCTTTGCTGGTCCCCCTAAGATCAGGAACAAGACAAGGATGTCCATTATCACCACTATTATTCAACATCGTGTTGGAGGTTCTAGCCGGAGCAATTAGACAAGAAAAAGAAATACAAGGCATCAAAACTGGAAAGGAAGAAGTAAAACTATCACTGTTTGCAGATGATATGATACTATACGTCAAAAACCCGGAAAAATCCACAACAAAACTACTAGAACTAATAAATGAGTACAGCAAAGTAGCAGGTTACAAGATCAACATTCAAAAATCTGTAGCATTTCTATACACTAGCAATGAACAAGCTGAGGGGGAAATCAAGAAACGAATTCCATTTACAATTGCAACTAAAAGAATAAAATACTTAGGAATAGATTTAACTAAAGAGACAAAAGACCTATACAAAGAAAACTACAAAAAACTGTTAAAAGAAATCACAGAAGACCTAAATAGATGGAAGGGCATACCGTGTTCATGGATTGGAAGACTAAATATAGTTAAGATATCAATTCTACCTAAATTGATTTACACATTCAATGCAATACCAATCAAAATCCCAAGAACTTATTTTTCAGAAATAGAAAAACCAATAAGCAAATTTATCTGGAAGGGCAGGGTGCCCCGAATTGCTAAAAGTATCTTGAGGAAAAAAAACGAAGCTGTCGTCTCACGCTGCCAGACTTTAAGGCATATTATGAAGCCACAGTGATCAAAACAGCATGGTACTGGCATAAAGATAGATATATCAAGCAATGGAATCGAATAGAGTGCTCAGATATAGACCCTCTCATCTGTGGACATTTGATCTTTGATAAGGCAGTCAAGCCAACTCACCTGGGACAGAACAGTCTCTTCAATAAATGGTGCCTAGAGAACTGGATATCCATATGCAAAAGAATGAAAGGGGACCCGTATCTCACACCCTATACAAAAGTTAACTCAAAGTGGATCAAAGATCTAAACATTAGGTCTAAGACCATAAAACAGTTAGAGGAAAATGTAGGGAGATATCTTATGAAACTTACAATTGGAGGTGGTTTTATGGACCTTAAACCTAAAGCAAGAGCACTGAAGAAGGAAATAAATAAATGGGAGCTCCTCAAAATTAAACACTTTTGTGCATCAAAGAACTTCATCAAGAAAGTAGAGAGACAGCCTACACAATGGGAGACAATATTTGGAAATGACATATCAGATAAAGGTCTAGTATCCAGAATTTATAAAGAGATTGTTCAACTCAACAACAAAAAGACAGCCAACCCAATTACAAAATGGGAAAAAGACTTGAACAGACACCTCTCAGTAGAGGAAATACAAATGGCCAAAAGGCACATTAAGAGATGCTCAATGTCCCTGGCCATTAGAGAAATGCAAATCAAAACCACAATGAGATATCATCTCACACCACCAGAATGGCCATTATCAACAAAACAAAAAATGACAAGTGCTGGAGAGGATGTGGAGAAAGAGGCACACTTATCCACTGCTGGTGGGAATGTCAAATGGTGCAACCACTGTGGAAGGCAGTTTGGCGGTTCCTCAAAAAGCTGAATATAGGATTGCCATACGACCCAGCAATACCATTGCTAGGTATCTACCCAGAGGACTTACGGGCAAAGACACAAACGGACATTTGCACACCAATGTTTATAGCAGCATTATTTACAATTGCAAAGAGATGGAAACAGCCAAAATGTCCATCAACAGATGAGTGGCTAAACAAACTGTGGTATATACATACGATGGAATATTATCCAGCTTTAAGGCAGAATAAACTTATGAAGCATGTAATAACATGGATGGACCTAGAGAACATTATGCTGAGTGAGACTAGCCAAAAACTAAAGGACAAATACTGTATGGTCCCAATGATGTGAACCGACATTAGAGAATAAACTTGGGATATGTCATTGGTAACAGAGACCATCAGGAGTTAGAAGTAGGGTAAGATAATGGGTAATTGGAGCTGAAGGGATACAGACTGTGCAACAGGATTGAATACAAAAACTCAAAAATGGACAGCACAATACTACCTAATTGTAATGTAATTATGTTAAAACACTGAATGAAGCTGCATCTGAGCTATAGTTTTTTTTGTTGTTTGTTTGTTTGTTTTTGTTTTTTGTTTTTTATATATTTTTTATTTTTTAATTTTTTTCTCTATATTATCATTTTATTTCTTTTTCTGTTGTCTTGCTATTTCTTTTTCTAAATCGATGAAAATGTACTAAGAAATGATAATCATACATCTATGTGATGATATTAAGGTCACTGATTGCATATATATAATGGAATGATTTCTAAATGTTGTGTTAGTTAATTTTTTTTAATAAAAAAAAAAAGAATTCTTTGCTGGGAGTTTTTCTCTCTCATTACCTTAAATTTATCACACCACTGCCTTCTTGTCCCATGATTTCTGATGAAAAATTTGCACTTAGTCTTATTGCAGTTCCTTTGTATGTGGAAATCCTGTTTCCCTTGGTTCATTCAGGATTCTCTCTTTATCGCTGACATTTGATGTTCTGATAGGTATGTGTCTCAGGGTGTGTCTATTAGGATTTAATCTGTTTGGAGTATGATGTGCTTCTTGAATATGTAGATTTATGTCTTCCTCAGAATTGGGAAATTTGGGGCCATTTCCTCAAATATTCTTTCTGCCCCTTTTCCCTTCTCTTCTCCTCCTGGGACACTCATAGCTCAACAGTTTTTCATGCGTCATACTATCATTCATAGCCCTGAAACCCTGTTCAATTTTCTTCCATTCTTTCCTCTAAGTGTTCTTCTGTCTGTAAGATTTCAAATTCCCTGTCTTCTAGTTCACTGATCTTTATTGTTCCTATTGAAATATGCTGTTGTATGCCTCTAGTATATTTTTAATATCTTTTTAGTGCCTTTCATTCCCATAATTTATGTTATGTTTCTTTTTATACTTTCAAGTCTCCTTTACACTCACACAGTGTCTTCTTAATGTCCTTTATCTCTTTAGCCAAAAGATTTTCCTTCATTTCCTTGAATTGATTTAGAAGATTTGTTTAAACATCTTTGTTTAGTTCCATATTCTATGTCTCCTCTGAAGTTTTAATTCATGCCTCTTACTGGGCCATATCTTCTTGTTTCTTAATATAGCTTGCAATTTTTTTTACTGATGTTTAGGATGTGGTAATCTTTATAAGTTTACTCTGAAGGTCAGTTTCTTTCTCCTGCCTATAGTCTTATTGTTAATTGTCTTTGTGTTAAGTCTATTTTTTGCCACTTGATTCAACTTAATCTTGAACTTTAGAATAGATTGTGTTTAACTGATCAGATCATATTAACTCTTCATCATCTGATTCTTGCACTGGATATGTGGTACAATTTTGAAGATTACATTATTTGTACAATTGTTTCTCTCAAGAAGAAAGCTTCCTTTATCTTTATTCCTAACGGAATCTTGATCTGTTCCTTTTGTTTTTGTTTTGCTTGCATAGTTCTTCTTCTTCTTCTTCTTTTTTTTTTTTTTTGGCAATTGCAGGGTTTGAATCAAACCCATGTCTGCCACATGGCAGGTGTGCCTCTATAGTTCTTTTTACATTTCTTTCATTGTCTGTAGCTGCTTTTACCTGGAGGGAAAATTCTAGAAGGAGGGTAACTCCAGAGGACTTTCTCAAGTCAGTATTTCCCAATAATACAAGGTCAGGGACAGGGAAATGAGGTACTGATTGGCATGTTTTTAACAATGCCTGATGCAGCTTTTGTCCAGGATGGGTTGGAACAGTAGCTCAGAGCTGGGACCCAGAGATCCAAATTCACTTATCAAACACCTTGTTCAATGTTTGGCCCCCTCTTCCCCACTTTCTTGGGGAATAGGAGTTTTATATTCCTTTCTGACAGCAGTGCTAGTCAGGAACTGGACCCTGAGGTTCACTGGGTGAGTAGAGGATAGGTTTCAGTTCCTGAAACTCCATATTTCTCTATCTTTCCCTGCAAGCCCTGTTATCTCCCTTAATGGTTAAAAAGTTGGGTGTTTCTCATTCAGCCCTGAGAAAAAGCCCCCATGTAAACCCTCTCATTCCTGTTTCATTTCAAATTGCCCAATTTGTCTGTCCCTCACAGTTAACCTATCATGGATCCAATCCTAAAACCTCATTATAAAAGAGAAGAAGTACCCCTGTTCTTTTCACCCAGAGAAAATCTCTTCTATTTTGTTCTTTTTTCCGTATGCATTTTAATGTTATTGATCGTATTGTGTAAACATACATACATATGTATTCTTGTGTGTGTGTGTGTGTGTGTGTGTGTGTGTGTATAATCTTGTATTCTGGCTCAAAAGTACATATTGATCAGTTGTCTGCGCTTTTAGAAATTCTTTAAAATATCATTGTAATGAATCTATAACATTTTATCATAAAGCTATGATTTATATAACGTCTTCACTAATCAAATTTAGATTGTAACTAAAATTTTTGCTTTTATTTCTGATAAAGGTACATATTATCTTCTTTATGGTCAGGGCTGATGCATATGGTTGTACAGACTGGGCTCTGCAGCAGGCAGCATTGACTTCACTCCCCGAGTGGTGAGCCTAGGCTAGAGTCTGTCCACCTGGAGGACAAAGTGTCTATTTCCACTCACACAAAGATGCCATATGGACTAGCAGCAACCTGGTTTACATGGCTTTGCTCACATTTCTGGGAAAGAAGGAGCAATAATTGGCTAAAAATCATTTTTAAAATGTTTGATAAATATTGGAAAGTTGTTCTCCAGAAATCTGTCCTAATTTATTCTCACTACAATTGCCCTATTATAGCCTGAAGCATTATGATAGATTCTATTCTTTGCTCACTTAATAGGGGGATAGGAGTTTTGTTTAATTTACAGCTCTTTAATTACTAGAGAGGTTGCATATTTTTACATTTACTAATTATTTACAATTAAACTATTTGATTTTTCTAATCTGTTCTTCATCCTAAAGCATTCACACATTATGGCATTTATAGGGACTGGCAGCCTTCTCACCTAATTTCCTTGAAAAAAAATCAAAATTCTTTGACAAATATTTTTTAAAATCTATCATATTGACAAGTGGATCTAATGTGGTAGCCATGTTAATAAACATCAATATAATTCTTAAAGCATTCTGAGAATTCACTCAGATGCAAAATTTGGGGTGGTTATGTAAGGTAATTTTCCCTCTTTCATTTCAGATAGAGAGACAGAAGGTATATAAAGAAAGGGCAAATGAATATTCCTTATTTGTTTTAAAGGCCTGTTGTGTGTATCAATCCCTATGACAATGTTAATTGTGTCTAGTCAATAGGTAGGTCAGTGTAATTTAGGGCTGACAAATCTGTTTCATGTATTTTCCTTCTTTCCCTTTTGGAAGAATCACAAATACCACTATTTTAAATCTGGATGTGGAAGAAACACCATTCATTGTAGAATTTGTAGCATTGAATCCTTTCTTTTCTGCGCAACAATTCTCTAAACTTCTGCTTCAAGTATTTATTTAGTGATTGCTATATGCCAACATTTAGGTTAAGCACTAACTGAGACGCTGGTGAGAAAGAGATCCTTACCCATCTGAAGGAGATGTACCTTCAACAGAGAGATCACGATAATGTGAAGATAGCCTTACAGATGGAATTGCCCTGGCCTAAAAGTACAATGTACAATAAGAATGTATAACAAGAAGCATAATTAATTAAAGGTTGCGGGAGAGTTTCTCTGAGGACATAATTTCCAAAGATGAGAACAAAAGAAAAATAAGTTAGGCAAAAGTATGAGCGTAAAGTTTCAAGGTTTAGCTACAGCTAATGGGAAAAACATTGAGATGAGATTATTTAGGGCCCTGCAGTCTCTAACAAAGGTCTTTGAATATAATTTAAAATGCATTGAAAAACCTTAGATCATTTTTCAATAGAGAGTCTGTATCAGGATTTTATTTGTTAAGGAAGACTAGCTTCAGTGCAGGCAGTGAATTCTAGGGGATAAATTGATTAAAAGATCAGTTAGGGGACAGTGATAATCAGCAGATGAGTTTTTTCTTAAATGCTTATGTTAGAAAAATACATAGGCTTAAGATATATGTATAGGGTATAATTGACAAAACCTGGTGATTCTTAAATGATACTATTTGTCATTTTCCTTAACTGTACCACAAACTTGAATGAATAAGTCATTCCATACAAAGCAATGGCTGCAACTTCCCACACTCTGCACATTGATCAAAAGATAACAATATATGAAGATTTTATATTCTAGGAAAAATAAAAAAAAAGTGGTGGGGGTGCAATGATAGCTCAGTGGTAGAATTCTTGCTTGCTGTAGGGGAGACTCAGTTTCAATCCCCAGTCCATGCACTTCCCAACAAACAAACACGCAAAAACAAGCAAAAATTCAACAAATGGTGCTGCAATTATGGGATACTCACATGGAGAAATAATGAAATGTGACCCTGCCATACAGCATACAAAAAAAAGCAGTTCTTACTTTTATAAGATAAAAATTAAATATAAAGTGTGCAGAGAGAAAAAGAAGGGTAAAGTTGGAATAAACATTGTGTTGGTAAATCAGGAATACGTTAAGAGTTGTAAGACAGATGTATAAAGTTAGTAGTTGTTAAAAAGTGCTGAGATTTAATGGCCATTCTCAGTGTTAAGGTAGTTCCATTTTGAGCTAAAAGAAAAAGAACAAAACTAAAAGGAAGCTGAAACTTCTTAAAAAATGCTATAAGTTAGCTGCCCAGATCCTTGTTTCAGGCTTTGTGTCCTTTCTTCTCATTTTAGAATGTCTTCTAAGAGACTGAAGTAAGTCGATAATTTAGTCTTGAAGTCTAAAGGGAAAGGAGTTGGGTAAGGTGCTAAATTTTGATAAATATTTGTTGAGGAACAGGCAAAATGTAGACTTTTTTTTTTTTTTAGCAGAGTTACAGTAATACCGGAGTATACATTGTCCAAGATGTTAAGTGTCAAAACAATTGGAGACTTTCAATGAAAAAAGCTGACAGTACATTATGGAACAATTTTCACAGACTATGTCCCAGAGAAGATTTTTGAGAATCTGGGTACTTCAAACTAACTCCTAATTAATCCTGGGTCGTTACAAAAAGTTAAGTTAAAAAAAAAAAGCATAAATGACAGTTAACTGGATCTAAGTAATTTCATTATATTCTTAGAAATCTTGATTCAAATGGTATTTGTCATAATTTTAACAAGGGAATTAAATAATTGATAAAGCCATATTCTCATAATTATTTAAATAAAATATTTCTTTAATGCTTTATCAAACGGTAAAAGCATTTGATTTTTTTGTTGAAATTTAGTGTTTTATGAAGATTTAGAATATTTAGTTTTCTGAAAAATATTACTACTGGATTAGTAGTTCTTATTAAGAAATCACCATAAAGTTTCTTAGAATTTAAAATATGCATTTTAAGGTTCTTTTTTACTAGCTCAACCCTATTTTACTAATGCAAACAGCGGCTACTGAAAAAGCATAATGTTACATTTTCTTTATTTACTAACAAAGGATAAATAAAACAAATTTAGCAGCAATTCTGTAAATATTGTTACCCTTCCTGTGAATCAAGGACTAATTTAAATACTACAGAATTGTCCTTACTCAGTAGCCATTCTCACTCCCTTAATGCAACAAGTTTTCCAGAAGTAACATAAAGAAATGCTTATGCCACCAATAGACACAACAAGATTCTCCAGGTATGAGCAAAAGTAACTCATTGTAGCTTATGGAAATAGAGGAGAATTACTGGAAAGGTGTGTGCTGGCACCTAATATGCTGAAACAGTGAAGAGTTGGATTTAGAAAGGAATAACCAGCTCTGAGTACCCAAGTGGTAAGTGCAGCTGCTAAGATGAATACATTACAGTCCTCTTCGCACTGTTTTCATAGCTCAAAGTCCTGGGAGAGAAAGTGGGATTGTCCAGAAATGGGTAAATACCCAATCCTTAGGATAGAAAACAGCTTCATTGACAGTTCCACCAAGATAGCATGACAGAGGAAACATTTCATGCATTATCACTGGTACTGTTTCCAAAGGAGAATAGGTGCTGGACAGCTTAAAAAACCAAACCAGTATCCACTGAGTTCAGCAATACATGTTATTCCTGAAAGTAAATTCTATCTCTAAATTTAGAAAATGCTTCACAAACTTTTTCTTGTGAAACTAATTATTTTAATTAGGTAATAATTTTTTGATCCAAATAAAATCCCAGAAGAAATATTACGTGACATAAGCTTAAGTTTTTAACTAATTAAAGTTAATTTATTTAGGGATTTGTGGTCCTTCAGCAAAATCAGATTTCAGAGCCAGTGATCTGCAATATTATCTAATCTTGTTAGCCGTAGGTGTGAGAGGCAGGGAAATGGCACACATGACTGTCTCCATTCTGCAGGGGCAGTTCATAGAGTCAACTATATTTAGGACATTTAATAAATTCAACCTAGAAGCTAAAAAGTGAAAGTGCACTTGTTTGTTATTTGTCTTATTTACTCATCAGTATGACTTTGACTATGGCTTGAAGGATTCATGTCATCTATCGCCTAAGCCTTTACAAAACTGCGAATATAATGAAAATCAGAACGTGGTTGGGACAGAAGAAGAATGCTATTTCATTGCCCAAAACCGTTAACATTTATTGGGGGCTAACAATATTCCAAGCGCTTTTGCATTTATGATATACAAATCCTCTCATTCATGTAATCTTCACCTTCTTAAAAATGGGAAGGCTAACTTCCTTAGGGAGGTCAAATGACATGGTAACAAGCACTTATCTAATGACTGTTACAGCCAGAGAGAAACCAACATTTGGTCGACACTGGTATACATGTTCTTAATGACTAACAAGTACTCCCTAATATCTTAAAACACATGGAAATCATAATCTTTATGTGCCAGATGTGGGCAAGCTGAGAAGCTGCTCATGGTGATTGTTACAGGTCTGTGCCTTAGGCTGCCCCAGGCCTCGCCAGTGCCCTGGGAGACGAGGTAACCATCTCAGCACATCTCACGAATGTCTGTGGCATGCCCCTGTGCCCAGGCACAGTTTGGGAAAGCTGTGATCAGTGCACAGTATAATGTTCTAGAGTATAGGAAGCATAGACCCATCAATTTGGTATTCTCTTAGAAAAAAGCACAGGGTCTGGCACCTAGAAGATACTCAATAGAATTTCTCCGCTAAGAGTGTATTAATATCTCCATGCTTTGTATACTATGAGATCCTTTGAGGTCCGCACTGCTTTTTTTTAGATAACTGCCTTTATTTATTTATTTATGTTTTGCATAGGCAGGCACTGGGAAACAAACCCGGGTCTTGGGAACTGCAAGCGAGAACTCTACCTGCTACTTTGATGATGCAACATAGTGAAAAATAAAATATGTGGTTCCTGACCTGTAACCAGGTTGTAATTTCATCAAGGCAACACACATATCTATGAAGCAGTTGAATAACAATTTAGGACAGTATATTGTATGAGAAAATAATTGCTCTATAGTGTAACTGCTTCATGAGGAAATGGAAATGAACTTGTTTCTGAATTAGTGGCCTAAAATTTTAACTTATATCTTTGAAAATTAGAGGCATTTGAAGTTTAGTTTCACTTATATACAGTGAATTATATATTTGGAAAGCAATACAGACTAAATACTTAAAACTGCCTCTTAGTAAATATCCACCTTAGTAAATATCCACCATAAAAAGTATTATGTTAAATACTTTCAATCCAAAAGGCAAAGAGGGAACAATTATTATTAAAACCTCTCAGATGAGGAAATTAAGCTTGAAGAGTTGTAATAAGCTTATCTAATACATTCACTTATAAATTTTGGTGAATTCTTTATTTAATTAGTCTTAACTCCTAAAATTAAATTTAAAAGGACATTTAGTTTTAGAAATTATCTCTCACATTGAGTTTTAGAAATTATATGTTCACCTTAACTTATTCACCAAATTTTCTCAGACATTTACTCTAGCTCATAAATAGAGCCGATTTTATTTTGCTTTTAAATATCACTAAGATTGCATGGGTGTTAGAGAGGAATTCTTTGGTGGCTATGCAGAGGTAGTTAGTCTATTTCCCCCGACTCTGATCCGTTTAGTTTTCCTGAATAAGGATTTGAACCTAAAATTGTCTGACTTATTTATTAAATTACCATACTCTATTTTAGCCATTCTTGTTTCTATAAGAATTCAGATCATTGTGCCAATTACAATAAAACTCCCAAGGAGAAAAGGTAATGGAATGAATTGTAGAAATATGAATAGCAACACATGTACATCATGTTTTGACCCTGGTGTTGTAGCTCCTGGTGGAATAGCTTACTGCTAACATATGGTGTTTATCATCAATTCACGCCATTTTGGGCTACGTGCTGGTCCTACAAGATACCTGCAAAAAAGAAAAAGGAATTAAAGAAAAAACAATATCCATTAACCTCTTTGCTCAGAGTCATTATCACCAATCAGTTGCTAGGTTGCTTTTCATTTTGCTTTGTATTTGGCAAGCAGGTCAATGCCACTGTAAACACAAATGGCTTGTTGGATGAAAGGTACCGCTGAGCATCTCCGTCTGTCAGGCTGTTTAGCTGGTTGTCAGTTAGAATAACAGGATAGCGGAATTTATTTCCTCTGATTCCTATGGGAGTTTTTATTACAAAAACAAATGCTTCAAGTAAAGGGGGGGGGGTGCATTTTTGTCCCCTATCTTATATGCATCTGAGAATTTAAGTATCACATGAATGATTAAAGTACTTCTTAGGAGAATATTGGAAATAAACATGGTCTAATTTTAAAAGGACATGTCTATGTCATGTCTATTGATTCCAAATGTCCAAAAAAGCTGAGTCTAAATCCATCTAGGAAAGGCTGGATGAACTGTCTTTTTAAAAAATATAAGAAAAATATTATTCTGGGAATTTTGAGTGGATTGGTTTAATTCTCTAAATTACCTTTTCCAGATTTATGTGGAACTGGGCATATTGTATAGGTCTTAGGTGAATTAAGAGTGGTAAGCACACAAAGTACAAAGTGAGTCACATTTTTGAAAATGAGAACCTAAGGCATCAATGAAACTGAATGATTACATAAATAATAATGCATTTTTTAATTTATTACATAAATAAGAATATATTGTTTCCAATAGATTTTTTAGCAGGACAGTTTTATAAAATTGCTATGGGATTTGACAGATAACACAAAAGTTATGTTTTTAGTCCATGGGTTGATTCTAGAACTTGTGCAAGACAATATATGCACTTAAAAGATGAGTCAAACATTTGAAGACAGGAGATAGAATGAGTCAGGCTGGGAATAGAGCAAACTAAATTTTCTGCTCTCATAATACCCCAGATAGAAACAATTCTCAGCCCGGCATGTGAATGAGGTTGTGAGTTTCTAACTCAGCTTACTGTTTAGGTGAGCCTTTGGAAACATGTCCATGGATTTCAACTAAAAGCTGATATGTAAGAGCTTTTCATATTAGGATGCTGGGACGGAGATACTCTCCCTTTATTCCTTTGCAGCACCTGAGCAGTGATATGTAGTGTGTTCCGAGGTCACGAAAGGACATCTCCCAGAGCGCATGGGCTGCCCTTGGCTACTCAACCACTAGGTCTCGATGATTATCTTTGCCCTTTTTAGCACAGATCTTCTGCAGTGATGAGAAGCAGCTCTGAGGCTATTTTAGCAGCAGCAACTCTGCATGGAAGTATAATTAAGCCATTCATTCATTGAACAATTATTGATTTAACACCAGCCAGTATCGAGGACTGCCTTATATCTTATAGAATAAAATGGTGAGATCAAAATGAAAGTCATCAATGTAATACACAAGTCAATAAAAAATCCAATACAGAATTGTTAAAGGTACCCAAAGAATAGCATAGGAATGCTTGCAAGTGGCATTGAGACAGACTGTTGGTGTCAGGGAAGGCTTACATGGGAGATGCAATCTCAGTTTAGACCTCAAGGAAAAGTAGGGCTTACCAGCAGTGCAAAGAGGTTAGTGTCTATGAAAGCTTAGAGTAAAGAACTGAACAAAACAGTTCAGGAACTTTAGCAGCCATAGCAGAGTCTGTGGGTAGCAGACAGAAGCTCCCTCCCTCCTCAGCAGAAGGTGAGTTTTCTGAATTTCTGTGTAAGGTCCCCACTCCCTACAAATCAGTCACATCAGAACACTCCCTCTTCCTTGAAGTCTTGCTGGCTCACATTCTCAGGCTTCAGTACTGCTCCTGCCTCTACTTGGTGGTGTTCTTTCCACTCACTCTTCTTGTCCTAATTCAAGTGTCACCTCCATGGAATCCATGTTCAAACTGATGGAGAATAATCATTGCTTTCATCCAACTCCTAATATGCTCCTTTAGCTTAGTACTTATCTAAGTTGTCTACTAAATTGTCGACATATCTGTTTCTCTGACTAATGCTAAACTCTATCTAGATACTGCAATGTCTCAGAAACAGAGATCATAACTTTTTCAACTCTGGGTCACTATGGGCCTGCAGTGTAATAGATGTTCAGTTTGTTGAATTGGTTCAAATCTGTTCCCATTTGAGACAAAATTAACATTAGGCAAAATTTATGTTTGACAACTTCCCCCTTAAACCTCTTTCCCCTTTAGAGCCCGTTTATTGCCTCCATGGTCTTCTATGAATTAATCTTGTTAAATTAAGTTATTCTAAATTGACAATAGGTTCCTGCCATAATAGGAATGAATATTAAAATATCTTTTTCAACTATTTAAGGACTTTAATAGTAGAACCTCTGGGCTATATAGAAAAGATATAAAAGAGATGCTTTTTAGATTCATATTCAAGATTTGGCTCTTGAGAAATTGGCAGTTCTATCTCTACATAGGCTTATCTTCTCTGTCACAACAGTGTTAACTTTGAAAAGAAAGAGAAAAGATTTGGGGAAAACATTTTGTTTTCCATATGAATGTTACTTTTCCTCTGCAAATGCATGCCATTGTTCTTGAGGATGGAAAATTGTTGATCAGCTATAACATTTTCCAACTGGGTAGTCAAATGCCAGTTCATAAAACAATGAGCTTTAATAAACCTAGTATGACATATTCATATTGTTTTGATCTGCAGGTGCACATAGACATCACACTACTATTCTCCTCTTCCTGATCACACTACTATTCTCCTCTTCCTGCTTCTTTCTTTCTTCTGAATAACTAAATTATGCTTAAGTATAGAAAACTTGGAAAATAAGAATTATTGTGAACTTGAATATCCTCTTCCTCCTTTCATCCTCATGCAAGAATTCTTCACCTTTAAGCAAAAGAAAAAGAATGAAAAATGTTTCTCACTTAGATTTCAAGGCAATGGGTGTTTGATTCAGCCTCAGCCTCAAACAGGGCTTTTTACCTGATAGTGTTAGGTAAGACGATCTTGTTGTAACTATCAACTAATGCTTAAAAGAGCACTCCTCCAATACTTATATGTGTTGATTTTGAACTTAGAACACACTATTACATAATGTCTACTTCAGTTTTAGGTCAGAATTGCAGATAAGGAAGTAAGATTTGGTCAGTAAATATCCTCCAACTCATTTCCATCAAGATATAACTATGGTCAGAAGAATCATTCGGATTTTTTCATTTTCAGATAGAGAAAAGTCAAATCAGTGATCTTTTGTAGATAGTGTATTATTTAGAGGACAAGCATTTCTCATTGTGATCAGATTTGGAAGTGCAGGAAATATGAAGAAAGCAGAGATTAAAACAAAAACCACATGTAAAATAGAAACACTGAATGTATCATAAGTGTGAGTATGATAATGAGAATAATCACCACCACCACCCCTTCCCCAAACATGCACTTTCTTCTACTTCTATATCTTCAAACAACAGGCCAAAATAATATTTCATACCAAGGCATATGTGCATGGCTTTGCTCTATGAAGTCACTACCCTTTGATCATTTATTAAATATATCTATAGATGTACCATGTACTTTTCCTGAACAATCAGTTCCATCAGGTAGAACCCTGTTTATTTGGACTGAGGTTGTTGTCGGGGACCGACAGAGATCAGCTCATTTTGCTAGGATCCTTCGCCACCAGTCGCATTCCCAAGGTTGCACTTGGAATACTATTAGTCAGGGAATGGAGACACCTGGATCCACTCTTACCGGCTGGTTGTGTTCAAATGGACCAGCATGAGATAGACAGGCTGTTAGCCTTCTTCAGTCTTGATTGGGAAGTACAGATGTTTCTCCTGGCTCCTAGTAATTAAAGGGCAAGAGACAGAACTGATACTGTCTAAAATAATACTGTCTCTACACTAGCTCTTGTATGATAATCTTTTTACAATTTTGTAAGTCAAATATTATCTCCTTTGCTGAGATGAAGAAAATCGCCCCGAAGAGTTAAGTGCTTTTCTCATGCTAAATGTGAGGTTGGATTTGGGATTCTGAGTCTCAGGCTCTTTTCCCAACATCATTGCCTCTTGTAAGAAATATCTATTTTTCCCATTATGGTGGGAATATTTTCCATGAGAGGAAAGACAATTTAGTTTGAATTAGATTGCAATGGAAAATTAATAATTATTTGAAACATTTAATGCAAATATACGAATGTCCTGTCAGATTTTGGAACATTTTTCCACAGTTAAAAATATCCTCTTAACAGGGAAATGTTTAATTTAATAGAGGCCTTCACTCAAGGCTTTCCTTTTATTCTTTCATTTCCAGATAATGGATTAGATAGCTGGTGATACTGCATATTGAAACCCAGGCTGCCACATGGCTGAGTGTGTGTGTGTGTGTGTGTGTGTGTGTGTGTGTGTGTATGTGTGTGGTGTATGTGTGAACATGAGAGAGAGAGAGAGAGAGAAGGAGAGAGAGAAATGGATGCTAATAAGGATGTTGAAATTAAAAGATCTAGGCAAGTATAAAATCTAGGCGAGTGCAGTAGTAGGAAATAGAAGATTGATACAATTGTATAATATAATATTAAATTTGGTGGTGGCTTAAATTTATGTCATTAACATTTATAAAATATATTTTTACTAAAAACTGAGAAGAGTAATTGTAAAATAATTTCTGAAAATGCAAAAGTTGCTCAGAGTGAAAATCAAGTGAAAACTGAAAGTGCTAAAATGTATTTTATACTGGCATTTATTTTTTTTGGAGGTGTCATTGAAGTTTTTCAGTATTACTTTATGGATCAAATTATGAACTGTGTGACAATCACAAATTTGGGGATTTAAGAATATCTTGGGACATATACCTTGTGAATGATGTTAAAGACCTTATTATAGTATACACTTAATTATCCAATATGATTGAGCAAAGAGTCTAATCAAATATCTGAAAAGCACACCAACAATTATACCCACTTTGAGCATATTTTAATAATTGTTCTATTAGGAGATAAGATTTAATTAGGAGACAATAAGATTTTAAGTCATAGGTACTAAAATGAGTAAAAGCATGGATTTTAGGCAAGATTTTTTATTTATTAATTATCCATCCATGTGCAGGTGACCTAAATTTACTTAGCTATGCAAGGAGGAGATAAATATCTGTCTGTAGTATGACTTTGAATATTATATGTATTAATAAATATAAACCATTTGTCTAGCAATCAATACATTTATTAGAATCAGAAGGAATTTCTGGATTATAAAATGCTTTTAATACGAATATCAATTCAAAACTACCTAGCATTACAGTTTGTAGTCACTGTCTTAAATATAGGATCTGATTTAAAAAAAAATACACGGGCTCTGCTTTTTTGATTTATTGTTTACTAGAAGAAAAAAATATATATACACACACGAGCACACATATGAGTGCACACACACACACACACACATATATATAATGTTCTAAGGTATGAAATGGTGAATGGCATTAAGGGAATTATATGGACACATCATAGGCTTCAATGTTATTATAATATAGATTTGTGAGATTGGAAAGTTGTTTCCTATGAAAATGTAAAATAGTCATTCAATCAACAAATATTTATTAAGTGCTACTATAAGCTATATACCATTTTAAGTTCTGAGGATATAACACAGAATAAAGAAACACAGTCTTTGCCGACTTGGTATTGGTATTCTGGTGAGGAAAGGAAGAGGAAAATGTATGCAAATACTTAGTAGGTCATAATTTAGTGAGTGCTATATAGAAACAATACAGCAGAGTACAGGATTGGCAGAGCCAGGGGATGTTGTTTGTATTTTATATGAGTTGTAAGAAAATATGTCATGTATAGTTAATGTTTTAGAAGAGAACTGAAAGAGGTGAGGACGTGATCTATTTGGATTTCCAGAGTATGAGCACTCCAGCACAGGGAATGGCATGGGAAATCCTCAGGATACGAGAGTGCTTCACAAGCATGAAACAAAGGAAAGAAAGAAAGAAAGAAACCCCTAGCAGAATGCATAAGATGATGAGGCTTAGGACATGAGGTCAGACAGATTTTTTTCCCATAGTGTGTGCTATTGATCAAAATGAGGAGTCTCTTTGAAATAAGAGACAAGATAATAGAAGTTTCTGAATAGATATGACCTTGTTTATGATTGAAGAGGATCATCTGGCTGCTGTATTGATTATAGAATATAACGGGACAAGGGAGAAACAGAGAGATCAGGCACTAGGCTATTGTACTAATTCAGGTAAAAGATGAGGGTAGAAATGCGGGAGGTGATGAGAAGTAGTCAGACTCGGAATACATTTTGAACACAATGAGCAGAATTTGCTAATACATTGGATTTAGTTTTTAGAGAAAAAGAGGAATAAAAGCTAACTCGAGGCTTTTTTAGCTTATACAATTGAGAAGAGGGAGTTTTGCTTAGTGAGCTTGGAGAGTCTATAGGAAGAAGCAGATCTGAGGAGAGATGAGAAGTTAGGTTTTGGAGATGTTCAATTGGCGATATCTATTAGATACCCAAGAGGTGTTGAGAATGTAATTAGGTACCTGTGAATTCCATTCATGAAATCCAGGTTGGACCTCTATGTTTAGGAGTTACTGACATATCAATGTGACTGCATAATTTTACATAGGAATTGAGTGTATAGAAGAAAGAGATGAGATCCGATGACTGAGTCTTTGAAAAAACAGGACAATAAAAAGTAAAACAGCAAAAGATAATGAAAAGGAGCAGCCATTAAGGTATAGGAGAATGAAGACAGAATGTTTTCTGGAAGACAAGTGAAGTGTTTCAAGAACTTGTGCTCAGCTTTGTTAAGTGCTGCTTATAGATGCAAATAAGATAAGAGAACTGCTCCAAAGGATTTAGTGACATATAGGCATTTGCTGACCTTGATAAGAGCAGGTTCAGGGGAGTGGTGGAGATGAAAATCTGATTGAAATGGGTTGGAAAGAAAAATAGGTGGGCAGAGGGAATTAGAGGCAGAGAATAAAACACCTATTTCCAGGAGTCTCTGCAGGACCATGGACCTGTCATTGGAGTGAGATTTGTAGTGAAAGGATTTGTTTGCTTTGTTTTGTAAGATAGATGAGATGACAGCCTTTTTTTTTTTTTTTTTTTAACAATAATGGGAATGATTCAGTGAGAAGCAAACATTGATGTGCCATTGGTGCACTATGGAAAGTGTGTCCATAGATATGAGTGGCAGAAAATATGACTATGCAGGTATTGATGTTACAAGCCATGAAACTTTTCTTCTGAATACTTGTGTTAGTGAAATAGACAGCAAGGTCATTAACTCAAATTGAGTAGGAAAGGAGGAACTGTCAGCAATTTGGGGATAGTGGGAATTTGAAAGGAATAGGATAATATTGCAAAATGCATTGGCATAACTAATAGCCCACTTGAGTTTTCATGGATGTTAATATAGATTTACATGAGATGGATTAGATGGATTGACGAATGGAAGGATAATCATATTTCTAAGCACATAACAGCCTGGCAATAAAAGCAGAATCGATGTAATATTATAACATTTCTGACAAATTCTCAGACTCCTCCAGGGTTTTTAATCAACACAATATTCCTTGTTCCTAGCAGAATATTTAATCATTGACACTTCTGCTCTGACACTTTGTGGTATTCTGCTGCTGGACTCTAACATCTGTGAAGCCATTATGTGGCTTCAGTAAAGCTCATGTAAAATCATCCCCTAGAAATGCCAACTTGGTCGGCGCTGAACTGAGCTAATGCTCTCGCTCTGTCAAATCCAGTGGTACTACTGAAGCTATAGTCTACGTATACCTCAATGGGCCAAAATTATATGAGTCTCTCCAGAGTTCATAGGGCCTTAATCCATCAAAACTAAATTGTTACTTTTACGGACACAAGAAAATCCCTTTTCCTGAGCTTTGTATCTCACCAAAGCCTCTGAGACCCAAAGTTGTTGACTTATGTTCCCAATATATTTGTAAACTTTATTGAAACAGCCTTAAACTCTTTGAAGCTTCGATTTAGATAGTTCAGTCTGAGCAGCCAAAATAAAATCAAGAACACATTTGTTCATTATTTGAGCCTCTTAAAAGACAATACTGTTGTGTTTCCTTTTTCCTCCTTACTTTTCCCTTTTTAATTCATACTCCCTGGGGTATCCCATATGCTAGCATTTTCTGACTTAACACTCTGTTTTCAACCTCCAGAAGCCCCCACCCAATAACTTTGAAGCCCTCTCATATTACAGGGTCTCATTTATTTCTTCAGTTTATGGATTTACCTTACTCTGAAAACATTACGACATTTTGGCAGAAACAAAGCAAGTAGAGCGAGAAGAGAGGGGGGTGAATGGTGGGAGAGAAACTGAATCATCCACTAGAAAGCCTCAAAGACAGACTGAGAGGGATTGCTAATCAGTACCTCCGCCACCCCACATATCTGTCCTGCTAACACAGTAATTTTTTTCTGGTCACTTCACTCAGCTCTTTCGCTGTGACTTGGGCCTCACTCAGAAACCATAAGGATGGGCAAAGAGACAAACTGAGTGGCAGATATGTTCTGTTTCCTGTGCTTGGGTCAGCCTTGTGTGCCAAGACTCTTTTTAGCTTGGGCTGATTTCTTTCACAGGAGAGATCTCAGTCTCACCAAAATGAATTATTTTACCTGCAGCTACTGTGGGGCAGACGTCTGGTCATACTCAGTCTTAGGGTAAACCAAGATATGTCTTCCTGTGGGGACAATAATATCATCTATACCATATAGTTTTCAGAACTGTTCTACAAACCAAAGTACAACCTCTAAGCCCTATTAAAAAAAAACAAGAAACAAAAAAACAGAACAAAATAATACACAAATTTTAAATTCAAAAAGCTTTTATTTCTTTTCCTCAAAATAGAGTTAGGTGAAGACCTCGTGGATTCCGTATTCCAACAACCCAACATTATTGTTAACACTAGAATACAGAGACTTTTCTAATTCAAATTTTTTATCTCCCATTAAAGCTTAATGCTGTGATAGACGCTCAAAAATTAGTTAAGCCACAAATTTTCTGATTTCCAGGATTATAGCATTATTCTTTTATTTAAGAAGGCAATGGATATAAATGCAGAAAATGAAGCCGTTATTATTACTTTTTCTTTCAATTTATAAGATCAATGATAAAGCAAATATTTTGACCCTATGTAGCTTCTGTTCCTGCAATGCCCTGTAAAATTTCTAGTGACGCATTTAAATTTTCTACTGTGATTGTGTCCTGAATTGATTCTGTATAGTTTTATTTTTCATTCCTGCATATTTTTAGAACAAGATGAGCCATAATCAGCATGACTGTGTTGATGATTCAGAAAAAAAAATTAAACAATTAAATGAGTTACTACTATTTCAAATAAAATTATGGTATGCCTTTGGTTTTCTTCTCTAATATTGGCTCACTTATCTTACAGTGGCTCACCCTGAAATACTATATATCATTTACTAGAAGAATGTGGTTTCTCCGAAATGAACAAATAAAAGTGTTAGGAGGAGATTTTTTTAATCAATAAATATATACTCCTACAGTTTGGAACTTAATTTTCATGCATTTTAAAATTCCAAGTACTTTTGAGTACGATGGGATAATTTTATACATAGAATACACAAATAGCTGGGGAAAAAAGAAGTCATATTAGTAATTCATCCCCATGCATTTGGGAGTGAGCAGTAGGGAATTATATCTAATTATATCCCTATTCACTATGGATGAGTATTCAGTCTAAAGTAATCACCCTTCCAAAATGACGGAGCTACTAAAGTAACAAGAGGGCTTCATTTTTCTCTTGACTATTTAACACAATGACTTGGCCTTCGTAGGCATTCCATGAAACTGATATATAAAGTTTAAAGTGGTTTTACAAAGTAATACCTCAACATGTTCCTTGAAAACAACCTTATAGAGATTAGCTGGGTTTAAGTAAAACTTTCTGAAATTGAATTTGCATTAAAATGTGTGCTAGCATTTACATGAGAGCCTTCATGCAAGGGGTTATGTATGTACCTTTTGTAAAGAGAATCCACTTGGAATTAAAATTGGGGTTTAAAGAATTTTCCTAGAAAGGATCTCAAAGGTGGTTTGATTGGTGTCCTCTGAAACAGTGAGTTAAACATTAATAAGTCTGTTGAGGGAAATAAAAAAATATCTTTATTATATACATTTGTGAAATAATGATTAACATTTTTTTGTCCATACAGGACTCTTAGGGTCCTTTAAAAGTACATTATTAATCTCAACAAGGAGAGAAAGTGAATGGACTTTTACTGACTTTCTTGGCGAAAGAGCCCTTTAATTTGCTTCATACCTAGTAACCTCTGCCAGGAGTGTTCTGTGGAGCTAATCCAATTTTCTAATTTTCTAGAGAAGAAAAATGAGGGCATTTGAAGTTAAGTGACTTGTCAAAGAGCATGCACAGAATGGGAGTTTGTATCAGTGTGGTTGGCATCCTATCAAATGTCCTTCTTATAATCCGTCAATAATATGTCATTGCATTAGTGAATGTTCAAATGACACAAATCCTGCCTCGTAGTTTGCATTTCCTTGATGGTTATTAATTAGCAGTTGTGTCATGGAATGTGTACTATGCAATTATTTTTACCAATTATCTTTCACAGTTCTGCTATGATCTAGGTTAACAATAGGCCTATTTGTCATGTTTCCTTGGCAGTGACCTCTTTTCCCGTTCACCTTCCCAGCGGCTGAATTCACTTCACTGATGGACTACAGATAGGCATTTAAATTATTCTCAAGCACTAGTATTTGTTCAGAGGTCTCATCAATTTGTAAGTGAATTTCAGTATGAACAGCATGGGTACCCAGAGTGTCATTAGATAGAGGAAGGTAAATGTCTGAGGCAAAAATTTCATTTGTGGTTTTTCCTGGGATAAATAGGTGACTTATTGACTCACTGACTCTCCTCTGGCTGGGGTAACTGGGTTCCTTACTGAACGCCTTCACAAACCTGCATGCTACTGGAGATTCTCCTGCCCATGCAGGCAGTTACTGGGGCCAGATGGATGATGTTGTATGTCCAACGAATGGAGGCTGCTGAGAGTGGCTTGTTTATTTCCTTATTTGCTTTCAATTAACTTCAACTCCACAGAGCCAATTGCTTTTCTTGAAAAAAAGGTTTTTTAGAACTGAAATCACAAAACCTTTAAATTTGATTTGTCCATAGTTTTATGACCCTGTCTACTAATCAGAAGGAAGGAAAAATGTCTTCATTATATTATAATACTGTCAGCCTGGCAAAAACATTGTGCCAGTTCAACCAGCCCTTAATTGTGACATGGTAGAGTAAATTACAAACTCCGTTGAGACAAAAAGAATGTCTTGATCTTTTTTTTTAACATGGGCAGGCACAGGGAATCGAATTGATCATCTTTTACAACCTATAGAACTAAGCACAATAGGTGCACAGCCACTAAATAGTTGAGTTGTTGAATTTGGCATCTGCTGTTGCAGTTATTAGGAATTAAAATATCAGATCTTTTTGACTTGTTGAACCAATAGTTATCAGGCACTGGGCAAGAAGATTTTAACTAATGGTCTTTAACTTTTTTCTACATCTCTGTAACTTAAAACTCTTTCTTAGTAATGAAAATATTATTTATTTATTGAGACCTTATTATGGACCAGGTACTAGACAAGGCACAATGAGCATTTTGTTGTTGTGTTTTGTTTTTGCAGAATAAGACTGAGGCTTCCTAAGAGGGAAACAGCAATGCTGGTATTTCTCCCCCAAATTTTGCAAATTGCTTAGAAATTAAAAGCAATACATCTGAAAATCATAACTGGAAAAAGACCAACTAAGTCAACCCATTTTTACTTTCTGTAGTGTTACAGAAATCTTGACCTAATTATCGAATAGTTTGTGAGTATAGACAATGGAGGTTATTTCTTATGATCCAGGAGTCTGGAGAGGTGGTTTTTTAATTGTTGTTGTTTTCTGATTGCTTCTTTGTGTTTGTTTAGTGCCTTGGTCTTTCTCAGTCTTATAGTTTTTCTAATTGATAGCTGATCCTTGGATGACTCATCATTTTTATGAGAGTCTAAAATGTAAGTAGGACTCTGGATATTTATTTCGTGTGGAGATGGGTTGTTGACTAGACAGATTTACCCTAAGAGGCTGTGGTTGAGTACTTTCTTTGGATGTTCTCCAACTATCAGCATCTATAGGCATTTTCTTCACCTGGAGAATTTCCTCAGCAAAGAATTCTCAAATATTCTATGCCCAAGCATATGGTATAAGACTTTCTATAAAAATTCTTAGTGCCAAGGAAGGGAAGAAGATTTAGAGTCTCACCTTTCAGAATGTAGGTATTCTCTACATGTCCTTGTTTTCAGTATTATTTCCAATTCCCAGACTAGATATGCCCAATCCCAGAGTCTAATTCAGTCTGAAGAGAAAGCCTTCTACCTTCTGTGCAATGAGAGTGCGACAGTAGCCTCTCCAGGCAGATAGGGGGTGGTATCTGGGGATGCGTCCTTATTTAGTATTCCCAGACTATGTCCTGGTTTTGGCCCTACTTTCACACTACTTTCAAAGATGTGTAAGCTCTTTCTACCCCCTCCTGAGACCTGCTGGTGCTCTGTGTTACAGATGGGATTGCTTCTGGAATTCCCAAATTGCTTTGGATTTTCATCTTTTTCAAATCCAGTAAGTCAGTTTCACTTGTATGCTAACTTTGTGGCTTTGATATTGTATTGCTTTCAACTCATCACCTTTCCTTTTTGTCCTGTGGAGATTATATATTTTTTACCCCTTTGTAAGCATTTGTGAACAAGAAGCAGTAAAGGAGTATATATATAGTCCATATGCCATGTGTAAATGAAAAATCTGTGGAAATAGTTTCAATAAATTTTGTATATATTGTATTTGGGATATTTATGTAAAATAGAAGTCAACTTGGAATCCAGAAGAATGGGCTGAGCTGCCCTATTACAACTCTGGTCTATGGGTTTCTTTCTGTCCTCTATATTTAAATTGCATTCATTAGTTCTTTAGTTGATTTATGACCTGCCCCAGATTGAAGATTAAATTTCCCCAGTGTGAGGCAATCCTGAACCACAACTGAACAGCCTTCTGGCATGATCCTTGTTAGTATGTGGCATGAAGGAACTGAGGATCATAGAAACTTCTCTAGTAGGAGACTCCCACGATGGAGTCTCCACAATGTTTAAGTAGTAAATACATATATTGCCTAAAGAGTGTTGCATATTGTTTCCCCAGGATTCAGTCTTGAACTTTCTTTCTTTTCATCCCAAACTACATTCTCCTTTTCGTTCTCATATAGCTCCATGGTCTCTTCCTTGAGCTCCACATTCATATAGTCACCCATCCACCCATGCAGCCTCTCCAGTTGAGTATAAAATAGGATCTCTCTAGGGTGGCCCTCTAGTTTCCAATTTGTTTCCAGGTCCTTCTGTCTCATCCCAGTAAATGAGTCACCAGCGACTCAGTAGCTTAGCCAGGAACCTGGGAACCATTCTTGATTTCTTCGTTTCCTTCCCTCTTTAATCCATTTCCACATCCTATTGATTCCATCTCCCCAAACCCCTTCTTTTTTCTCTTCACATTTACTCTCATTAACCTAAGGAAAGCCACTGTGGTTGTTCAGGAATATTAAAATTGCATTATAACTTGTCTCTATGCTTCCATTCTCACCCTGGTACCAGCCAGTTTTTTACATTAAGTAATGCTAAAAATATAAATTAGATTTTGTTACTTTCTTATATTTTAAAGTTTCCCTATTGAGTTGTGACAATCTTAACCTCTTACAATAGTCCAAAATACCTATATGAATTGACTCCTTTTAGCACACTTTACTTCTCACTACACTCTTCCAATTCTCAAACACAGTTAACTCTTTACCATCCCGGGGTCTTGTAGTTCCCAGCCCATGGGGCATTCTTCCTTCCTGCCCTTTTATATGCCAATCTACTTCTCATCCTTCAAAAATCTGCAAACATAATCTTTACATAGAGGCATACTTCAAAAGAGTCTTTCTAAATTATCCTATGAGATATACACTCCATCAGATCTTAATTATATCATTTCTACATGGCAATTATTTGATTTTTTTAAGTTTTAATGTCCTTTTCTCCATTAAAATAAAACTAACTGAAACAGACTTGAATTTCAGTAACTACGTGATAATAAACAAATAAATTTATGAATAGATAATAACTGTCTGGTGACATTAAAGATATAAAATTAGGAAAATGAGTCCCAAAAGGAATCATGATAAATTGCAAAGGCAGTAGCGAGAAAAATTGGTAAATTCTTGACTGTGTGTAGCAGTATTTTCCAAGTGACCTTACTCTTTGGTAGTAAGCAAAGAATTATGTAAAACTATGGAGTATGCTATGACTTCTAGCCAACCATAGCAAGAGAGACCAATATATTTAATTTCAGACTTGACAGAGGCATATACGTTTATGTCAAATTTCCAGTTCTGTTTCCCTAGGATTCAGTCTGGGACTTTCTTTCTTGTCATTCCAAACTGCATTCTCCTTTTAGCTCTCATATAGCTCCATGGTCTCTTCCCTGAGAGAGAAATATCAGGGAAATCCTGATATAAATGTCCAAGAAGCTGATGGAAATACAGGTCTAGAAGTCAGAAGAGAGGTTTGGGCATGACTTGTGCTCAAAGAACCATTATTATACAAGTTCTTGAAATCATTTTACTGAACACCTATTACGTGCCAGACCCTGTGCCAACTTAGAGTTGAAGCCATTAAACTCAGTGAAATTACTGAAATAGAAAATATATTACACAAGGAAAAAAAAGTTACAATTTTGGAACTGAAAGAAATAGTCACATTTAAAAAAAGGGGGGGGGGGGGGTAACAAGTCAGAGAAGGAGTAATGACAAAAGAGAATGAAAAAAATGTCCACAACAGAAATATGTTGAAAATGTCCAATTATTCATTGGATAATATAATTTCCCCTGGGTTTTAAAGGAATAGAAAAAAATCAAGGGATGGAGAATTCCTCTGTAAATTAAGACCCTCAAATGGGAAATTATCCAATAAAATATTGATTGAGGATAATTTATCTAATATCTGTGCATAAGAATTATTTTAAATAAGAATACAGGAGGAAACAGGATCAGCTAAGATAATCATCACACACACAACCACATCCACACACAATTATTCAATTGTTTCTATGAAAATAGAAAGGAAGTGGCATCTCAGGAAAATTTGTAGGGGAAATAAATTCCCAGAGGACTTTTTTAACACTAAGAAGGAAGGAGTTCAGCATGTGTATTATTGTTTTAGAACCAAATCAAGAAACAGATCAAAACAAATCTACCAGTATTGGAACTAGCTGCCACCCTTGTAATGGATGTTATTGTTGAAGGAGTATAGATTCAATTACTAAGCCAGGAAGCCACACTGCTGTCCCACCAAACTTGAGTGTTAAAAATGCTAAGCAGGGAATAAGTTTTTCTATATTAATATGAGCTAAACATTCAATAAGCATAGATAAAGTTATTACGGAAAACATAGTCAACCCTCCTTAACATAAAAGGTGAACAAATTTGTATGTCAATTTAGAGAAATAACAAAATTGAGAAAAGTTCTAAAAAGTGGATATTCAGACTTTCATAGAAAAAATAAAATATTGCACTCTAAAAGCACATATGATATAAATTCCACTTTAGAGTTGAGATAAAGGAAATTATTACAAATGACCAAAAGAACTCTAGAGTTTCGACATTCTGACTTAATTAATAGGTAAGCAATTCAAAGTATACCATGCTTCTAATTTCATATGAAATTCAGGGAACTTGCATGTATTCTGATATTTTCTTTGTGGTTACCATGGGGCTTAAATGTAGCATTTTAAATCGATAACAAACTCATTTGCTTCAATACGAATTTAATTTCAATAGTATATCCACAGGGTATTTCTATGCCCTTCTGTCCTCTCACCTTTAGGTAGTTCTTGTCACAAATTACATTATGAGTCTAAAACCACTGATGTATCATTATATTTTTTTTTTTTTTTTTTTTTTTAGAGAAGGAAGGAAGGAAGGAAGAAAGGGAAACATAGACAGATAGAAGGAAGGAAGGATGGAAGAAAGGGAAACATCTTTAAACATTTTCTTGTTTTATTGTATTTTGTTTTTCCGTTTTTTGTTACATGGGCTGGGGCCGGGAATCGAACCGAGGTCCTCCGGCATAGCAGGCAAGCACTTTGCCCGCTGAGCCACCGCGGCCCATCATTATATTTTGTGCCTTTTCCTCTAAGGTCCTGAAGGAGGAAAATGTGGATTTACAAATCAAATTACAATAGTACTGCCATGATATTTACCCAGGCTATTGTCTTTAATGGAGATATTTATTTCTTCATGTGGCCTCAGTCAATTGTCTGGTGTCCTTTCCTTTCAACTTGCAGAGTTCCCTTTAACATTTCTTATAGAGCTGATCTAGTGGTGACAAAGTGCCTCAGCTTTCGGATATCTGGGAATGTTTTAATTCCTTCCTCATTTTTGAAAGACAGGGTGGTCAGATATAGAACTCTTGGTTGGCAATTGTTTGTTTTGAACACTATAAATATGTCATCCCACTGCCTTCCTGCTCCATGGTTTCTGATGAGCAACTGGCACTTAATCTTATTGAGGGTCCCTTGTATGCAACACATTGCATGTCTTCAGTGGCTTTCAGAATTCCTTATTTTTGGCAACTGACAGTTGGAATATAATGTGGCATAGTGTGAAACTATTTGGGTTTATCTTGTTTGGAGTTTGTTATGCATCTTAGATGTATATATTCATGTCTTTTGTTAAATTTGGGACATTGTCAGTGATTGTTTCTTTAAATAGTTTCTCTGTTCCTTTTCTCTTTCTTTTTATGGGATTCCCACGATGCATACGTTGGGACACTTGAAGGTGTCCAACAGGTTCACTAGGCACTATTCACTTTTCTTTATTTTTATTTCCTCTACTCCTCAGATTGGATGGTTTCAATTTTCTTATCTTCAAGTTCACTGAATCTTTCTTCTGCCAGCTCCAATCTTGTGTTGAAGCCCTCTAGGGAACTGTTAATTTGTGTTACTGCAGTCTTTAGTTCCGTTTGGTTCCTTTCCATAATTTCTACTTTTAAACTGATGTTCTTTTTGTGTTCATCTATCATTTTCCTGATGTTTTACTATTTTGTCCATGTTTTTCTTTTGCTCAGTGAGCATATTTGAGACCTTTTTCCTTTTAAGGCTTTGTCTGGTATATCCCATGTGTGGTGTCCCTCTTGATCCTTTCTAATGCTTTAATCTTTTTCTTTACATGGACCATTATCTGCTATTTGTGTGTGTGTGTGTGTGTATGTTTTATAATCTTTTGTTGAAACCTCAACATTTTGGTATTTTAACATGATATTGCTAAAGATTGGATTTTCTATCACATGGCAATGTACATGGTGGCCTCTCCTGTCTTCTCTCTCCATCTGACTTTCACTTTACCTGTAAACTACTCCAGCAATCTGGATTAAAGCCCAGACTTTATACAGTGGGGACACGCCTTAGCTGAAGTAACATTTTGAAGAGATCTTCTTCAAAATAGGTCCACAGCCACCAAAATGTAGACCATGAACACATTCAAACTGGGATAAACAATTGGATCCAACATAGCTATAGAGACTTTTCATATGACAGTGTTTTTGAACAAAAGATTCCTTGGAGCCTTGTGGTGTTGCAAAGAAGACTCAATCATAAGTGTGGGAGGAATGAAAATGAGATAGTGTCCAAGCTAGTGCTTGTTTTTACCATAAAATTTTTGTTTGCATTGAAATTCCACATATGATTTCCTCTGAAAAGTTTAATTAATTAATTTCTTTTATTGTAAATAATGTTTTCAAAATGTTCTTCAATCAGTCATGACTCTCTGGGATGACTGGGGCTTGTCAGTAAAAGCAAATTTAAGTGGCATTTTCCTTATCTAGTTAACTAATACACAAACTGCAACTCTTAGATCTGTCATTCATTTATTCATCCATTCATTTAATAGTTTGTCACACATAATATATGAAAGACCTCTGTCCATTGCAGGAGTTCCAAGATATGGTCTCTTGTTCTTGGGAGACTTTTTGTTCAAATAGGTAAATAAATTCAGGCTATTCTAAAGATATGTGCATGGAATTCAAAGTGGTAAGCTCAAGGAAGGCCATGTGACATTTGAGATAAACTCTGAAAGATGGGGCTAATCAAGGAAGGCCACGTGACATTTGAGATAAACCCTGAAAGATGGGGCTAATTTACTAGACAAATTGGGGGAAAAGTAGAGGAGATAGGGTAGAAGCATCACTAGTAAATGAGAGAGCATATTCAAGGATAGAGAGGAAAGTAATGACTGAAGTATCTGAGGAAAGAATAAGTGTTACAACCTGTTTGTGTCCGACAAAAAAAAAAAAAAAAAAAAAAAAAATCAGAATTAAGCCGAGAAGGCAGGTGGTGCATAGATTTCAAAGAACCTGGCATGTCAAGGAAGGCCATACATATCTCTCTTCCTTCCTATAGAATATCACTGGTTTATAGCTGAAATAAATTCAGAAAAATAGCTTTACATCCAAAACTGGGCAACACTCTCTGAATCCAGGACTGGATATAAGCCCCCACAAAAGAAACTGGCATGGGTCTACCCTGTACACTTCCTTCAAATTCCCTTCTCTAGCTTCTCTTATTTTTAACTTCAAGGTATTAAATGCCGACACTCCAACATTTTACCCACCTATGCTCCTTGAAACACAAGTCTCCAAAACCAACATAGGTGTGCCAACCAAAAATAAAAAAGAAAGGAAAAAAATGAAAGGAAAAAGGTTTCAGGGAAAAAGAAACAGGCCCTGTTATACCTGAAGATTCGCAAAGTATGTGAACATGCTAAAGACTCTGAAGAGTGCTGTATCAAATCAATTAAAAGTTTGATATTTAAAATTTTGTTTTCAGGGGGGCGGGCCGCGGTGGCTCAGCGGGCAAGAGTGCTTGCCTGCCGTGCCGGAGGACCCCGGTTCGATTCCCGGCCCCAGCCCATGTAAAAAACAAACAAACAAACAAAATATAATAAAACAAGAAAATGTTTAAAAATGTTTCCCTTCCTTCCATCTTTCCTTCCTTTAAAAAAAAAAAAAAAAAAAAAAATTTGTTTTCAGTCCCCAGCATGACCCAAACTCTCTTAAATGCCAAACAGTTCAAAACAAATAGTCAATACAGAAGTTGAAGGGGGGAGGGGCAGCAGGATAGACAATTATAGAAAACTTTGAACTACTTGAAAGAAAATTCTCTTTATATTCATGGAAACTTGCAAACCCTCAAATCCTTTTGTCAGTGCAGAATATTCAAGAAGCATTGATATTTTTTGCTAATAAAAATACCGACCTGTGCCTCTTCCTGAGTTCATCAGTCACATTTAACTATAAAGGTTCAAGAATAATGCCAGCAGTGGATGAAAGAAAGCCAAATGTAAATAGCGGGTGGTAGTGAGGGGTGGAGGATGGGATTATTAAAAGTGTATGATTTGGCCTGTGAGCACTATAAAAATAAATTCTGTGAGAAAGGGGTTCCACCTAGAGGTCACAGCTTGTTAAACCATTATGCTATTGACACAGGGTCCCTGTTAGCTCCTATTTGGAATGCTAGACATCGGCTTAGGTTGGCACCCTGAGAACTGAGCATCTATTCACATGTTAGGAATAGAAGTAGTGTTGTTATTTTGCAGGCTTTATGGCTTTCCCTGAGCAAGCTTGGAAGCAATCCTTAAAAGTGAACCAGAATTGTGCTTGACTTTCTCACTAATCCTGACAGAGTAGATCCCATACACAGTGTCTCATGTAAAATGTTGCTCATTTTTGTTATCTACAAGCAGGCCAAAAATGTTTGTAAAAATTAAAAGCATATTTTAAGAAAATGTAACTTAACCTGGTAGTCATAATTTCTCTTCAAGCATTGCTTGCATTTTTATGCTTCTGTAAAGATTTTGCTACATTTGAAATATATACACATTCATTAATGAAAATGTGGTATGGTTGTGAATATACATATATAACTGTGTCTGTGTCCGATTTTGCATATATATATATATATATATATATGTATATATATAACCCCCTACACACACATGTATGTACTCAAGATGGTAATAAGTTAAAAAATAAGGCTTATTTAATTTTTAGTCCATTCTTTTAATTATCATCTCTTGAGCCACTACCACCTGCAAAATTGAGTTATATATTCAATGAAGTAGAGTACAGGTCTAAGAAGTAGGGACAGATCTTAGAATGAAATGCAGTGTCTACACACTGGATTTGGTGAGCCAGGCATTTTTAGTGAATTTATGATCTTTAGTTTTTTTAATTCATGGGTGTTCATAACAGAATTTTTCCTTTTCCGTCTATATGGTTTATGTGACCCTCTCTGTTGAATATACTTGTGGTTGCATAATCACTTGATACTGTCTAAGTATCATTCATTAATTCATTTGGCAAATACTGAAAGATACATCCTGGAATTTTCTGAAGATATATTGCCTAGTCTATACTCTAAAGGTGCCAAACTGATCGACAAGTATATTAAAAATAAATAGCAGGAAAAAAAAAGTGACACAAAATACCTTTGCTCATTCTAAGAATAGGCAGTTAATTTATTTACTTAGTATATGCTCTTTTAATACTGTCACCTTACTCTTCTCTCTATTCACTCATCTCTCAAATCTTAGACTGGGTAATTCTACACCCTGAAAATCTTCAAACCCCATGACCCAATGTCAGAGCTGCCTATTTAAAATGTGTCCCCGCTAACTCTAGGAAAACAGGTATCAGGTCTATAATGTTGACACTTTCACAGAGCACCTGATTCAGCATTTTGTACATAGTAGATGTGAAAGATAGAATCACTATATAAGACATTGAATACAAGTTTTTTAAAGTTCATGTACAAATAATTAGAGGATAGATAAGCCTTTAGGTTTCTGAATGCAGATGGTTGTTGCTTGTGGATTCATAAGCAAAAGCCTGAAAATTTCAGGGAAGAAAGTTTTGAATAAAAGGTCTACGTCATTAATTTAAGAAATATTAATGAAAATGCTATGAAATGTGATATTGCTCTAAGTATATGATGCTCATAATTTTCGGACTGCATCTACTCATTTAACACACAACTTTTCTGTTCCAAGGATAGCATTTCTGTATTAGATGATTTGTATTGCATATCCATCTAATATGTGGAATATTTTGCAAAAAATGATCAAGTTCAATTGGAATCTAGTGATGGGAGAGCCAGAAAGCTCTGAAGGTAGAAAAGTGATTCCCAGAAAAGCTGGTATTTATTAAGGAGATAAAGGGGAAAAAGAGTAAGTTAGCAGTACCTTATTTCCAGAGTTATGTTTTCTAAATGAAAGCTGAATAAGGCACTATCATGCTTAAAAATATGTCAATGAACCCCATCAACTGCAGGATAATAACGCTCTCCACAAGGTGGCTCCAAACTTACTCATCTTCAATGACAACGTATGCCATGGTGATTCTCAGCTGTCAGTCAGGAACTGAATGCACCATATTCTTTTACAGTCTCTTGGCTGATGCTGTTCCAACCACCTGGCCGGGCTTTCCCCACCCTTTTATATCCTGTTCTCTTCAGTGAACAATAATCTTACAGGAATATAAGCTTTCATATCTCTGATGCTGTCAGAGATAAAAAATGACCTCTTCTGTGCCCTTTCATTTTGTATCTCTAATAATTGACACATAGCAAGTTTATTTTTAACCCAAAACCCTGATGTGGAAGAACAGACATAATCCTTTATTTTCCTCAATCAAATTTAATCTGCAACCGTCTGTCTCCCACTGCCCTGGCTGGAAATTCAATCTCAGCCATTCTGGGGCTTCCACCACTAACTACCCTCCTGAATCGCACAGAAACCTGGGGCTTACGGCTGCCTGGCACGGTCCCATTTCTGTGTTCATCTCCGTTGCTGAGCAACCGTCCTACACGGTATTTCAAAATTCATTAAAAATAGAGAAAGCTGGCATTTGATTTTTCTTCTGAATTGTAAATGGGGAGGCAAAGGTAGTTTTGTTTCTAGATACTGTGTGTACATTGTTCTTACATTAATGGCACAGCAAATTTTATTCAACATGTGCTCTCAGCTAGTAATTAGGCAGTGTCCAGACGTTCATTGTGATATAGGAATCATCATTACCTTAGACCTTTAAACAGCCTAGGAGATGGGTTTGAGCATTTAAGCTCCAGATGAAGAGCTGTGTTACACGTGGTCCTTGAGAAATTGTAAAATCACACCTTGAACTGTAAAACACAGTGTGAGGAGATCTGATGGAGAGACCTGACTGAAATCTGAGTCAATTTGCTGATGGAATTGAGCAACCCATCTGGTTCATAGATACAATATACCCATTAGTAAAATATGATTCACTTTCTAAACTCTGTTCCTTCCCATTTGGCTTATATGCTAGTGAGAGATTTTCCAGATGTTGTTTTTGCGTCTATGCATACCCAACTGAGAGAAGAACTTATATTCTTCCATTGTAGTCATTAGAGAGCTGAAAGTGACCTTAGATTGGGTCTTAAATCAGCAACTTAAGAATAAGAAAACAAAGACTCTGACAAGCAATGTGACTTGGATGTCAACACTAGGTCTTCGGCTGGTTGTAAAGGAAATAACAGAATGCTAGAATAGGAATCAGGAATAAATATATCCTGCTCCTGACTCAGCTAAGCTATGCCCTCAATTATCTGTAATATGAGAGAGTAGGAGAGTAGGAAAAAATGGTGTTTCTCAAACTATAGTCTGTGAGAAATATGAATTAAATGGAGTAAAAATTCCATGATTTTAATAAAGAGTCATATTTTTATTTAAAATCAAGTACTTTGGGTTTTAGGTTTCTTTTCGTTGTTGTTGATTTTTCTTTTCATGGGCAGGCACCGGGAATCGAAGCCAGGTGTCTGGCATGGCAGGTGAATACTCTGCCACTGAGCCACCATGGCCCGCCCCAAGTTGTTGATCTTTTTTGATGAAATGAAATGATGGTGGTAACAGAAGGGATTGCTGTTTAGATAACTACTATCTTCTGACAATGTCAGGCCCTTGTTGATTTTTATATTTTAGTAAAAAATTGCATTCTGAGAGCACCAAATTCTCTAGAATCTTTAATCCAAATGAACTCTAAAAGCCTTCCATCTCCCGTTCTGAAAGGAGTTGAAACCTTCTAATTGTACAAGAAATGCCATGATTTTGTGCATTGATGGCTCATTAATTCAGTGACTTGGAATCAGGTAAAATGATTTTAGACCTATTGTACTACTTCAAAGAAAATCAGGGAGTAAAGGAAAATGAAATGAATTTGAGGTTTTGAGAGGTAAAGAATAAGATTAGCAGAATGACAGATTTAATGATAGTTAAGGAAGGGGACAAAAAAAGAGTGAATCTTTTGAAATTTTGCTTTCAGGTTTATATATAAATCTGATGTGCCTAATTTATGTCAACTAAGAAAGGTGCAACAGTTTTCGTACAACTGATTCAGTGGTTAAGACATAATTCATTAATATACAACAGACAGCAGAGTTTCAGGGTATAATTAAGAATCACATGTGTATAGGTTTTGTTTGCATGTTTGTAGTCTTTATTTCCTATAGAAATTCTCGTTTGGGGAAGGCCAAAATAGGCCTCGACCAATCTATTTATTGCTGTGTCAATCATTCCTTGAACAAAGTATCATCTGGGCTGCAAAGAATGCAATACTATTGATAATAGAGAGGACTGCTGTTTAGATAACTACTCTCTCATTAAATGTATGTGCCTTTGCAAATCTGATAGCAATGATGTTCTTCTTGCCTTTTAATATAAATGGAATTTGAAAAATCTCTAATAATTCATGATGTCAAAGATTCACTGATTTTTAACTGCTTTAAATTGCCCAAATAAATTAAGTTACAAGCAAACAAAATGAAGTACAAATTTGATTTTATGCAAATCAGCTTTTGTCTAGAATACTCAATTGCTAATGGGATAGTATTTAATTATTGATTTGCTGTAGCTCCGTCTTTTAGAATATTGTTCAGGTACTTAGCTTCTTATTTATGGGTACATCAAATTCAAAGGTGAAACTGTATTTACATTAGTAAATACAAAAGAAAAATCTCACTAATTAATTCTTACAGATCAAAGTTAGCATTTTCCTCTTTTCTGTTTAAAATAACTGAGATTCATAAAAGTCGCCTGTGCCCACAATAAAATAATAAGAAGAAAATGAATTTTAATGCCTAAAAGTTGATTTCACACATATTCTTTTATAGTAGAAATCCAAACTTAACATGTAATATGAAAATAAAAAGTTGAGAATAAAACCATTAAACAAATAAACCAACAGGATACCCCAGTCCATCCCATGATAAAGCTCTACTCAGCTTGCTTATTTGGGGAGGATGGTAAAGGAAGAAAATATGGTTGTGGCAGGGCAGCATTGAGTGTTGTAGGAAATAACAGAGGAGATGCTTTCCTAAAGAAGTATAAAAATAACCCAGAATCATGCTGAGATACATACAGTATTGATAATCATGGGATAGGAAATGCAAATGGAAGACTATATATATATGGGCAAAAAGGTGACACCAAGAAAGCTCAAGTTAATTATGTATATAGAGATGGAGCAAGTGAGTAAGGGGAAAGAAAAGAGATTGTAAAAACAGATCAGGGACATTTTAGGAAAGTCCTTGCATGGCTTACTGAGAAGTTTACACTGTACCATGAAACCATAGAGAAACATAAAAAGAAAGCATTAAAAGAAAGGAACCATATTTGCTTTTTAGAATTCTTTCTTGTTGGCAAATTTAAGGGAGGATATCTTGTAGGAGGAAAGAACTGAAGATCAGGGCAAAAGAGTGATGAAAGAGGACTGTCTTAGTTTTCTACAGCTGCTATGACATAACACACAATGGGTTGACTTAACAGGAAAATTATTGACTCAAAGTTTTGGAAGCTGGAAGTCCAAAGTCAAGGTTTTGACAGGCCATGCTACTTCTGGAGTCTAGCATTTTGGTGTAGACTTGCCACAATTCCTGGGGTTCTTTGTTTGCATCTCTGCCCCTGTTCTGTGGCTTCACTTCTGGTCCTACTTTTCCCATCTGGATTTCCTCTCCTCTGAGGAGTTTAGCTGTGTGGGTTGAGGTGCTCCCTGATTGAGTTTGGCATCATCTGAATAAGATCTTTGAAGATCCTATTCACAAATGAATTCACATCTTAATTTATAACACCTTCAAAGGTCCCATTTACAAATGGTCTCACATCCACAGGAATGTGGATTAAAGCTTGAATATATATTTTTTGTGGGGTACATTATGCAGCCCCAAACAGAGATCAATTGAAAAGCCCTTTTAAAATTTTCACTAATTTATCTAACTACTTTTAAAAGTGTTGTATATGTTAGGAAGGTAACAGGTGAAACAGTATCTGGAAGGAAACTTGGCATTAAAGGAAGATTCTTTTGAGATTGAAACCTTGAACATGTAATTTTTCTTTAAGCCATTAGAGGACAAGGTTAGAGAAAGGAGAAAAAAGAAATACTTGAAGAAGTAAGGAGCCAAAGGAGATGGGAGATAGGTTTCGTTTCATCATAGTTCATGATAAAAGTATAAAAATTCTAATCAGAGTTGTTTTTGCTCTCATTGTGTACTGGAGAAGGTAGAATTTTCATCCCTCATATTTCAAATGCATATATGCAAAGAAATTTAAGAAAATTTCAGTCCCTCCCCTCCCATTATTTAAAAGGGATAATTATTAATTATTTCATATTTTTTAGTTATTTCATATTCCTTTTCAAAATTGGTTTTATGCCATTTTACTACATATTTTAGTCTCGATTTTATTGCTGTATTTTCACACTGTTTTTAGTAAGAAAAAGAAAACAGGATACGTTACGCTAATCTTATACTGAAGTTAAAAATGTAGCCTGCTCAAATGAAAATTGTCTAAAATTGAGAGTGATGATTGTATAACCAAGTGAGGAAGCAGTGAAACACTGTTTATTTTGAAAAGATTATGTGCTATCTGAATATATCTCAATGAAATCCTCAGATTCATGATAAATAAATAAGCAGAAAGATTTACAAGCTAGAGAAGATGCGGAGAGGTGTATCTATTGAATGTTGGCAGAGTAGTAGGATGGGGCAGCCCCTCCAGAGAAAAATGTAGTGATTCATAGGAGGCTAAATACAGGGTTGCCGTATGATTAGGAAATCCCATTGCTGGGAGTATACTTGAAAGAACGGAAAGCAGGGGCTCAAATAGACATTTTCACACGTGTTTTTAGCGATATTATTGATACCAATGGATGGCGGTGGCCGAAGGGTATACTAAGGGTACACAGATGATGGAATATTGCATGGCTACAGAAAGGAATGAAGTCATGAGGTATGGAATGAGGTGAATTAACCATGAGGACATTATGCTGAGGAAAATAAGATAGAAACACGAAGACAAATATTGGATGGTCTCTTCTAGAAAATAGTTATAAAGAAATTGGGGCCTTGAATATAGGTTTTTTACAGAAGTCACATTAACTGAGATGCTGTGCTGTACGTGTATCATCTGGTATTCACCTGGAACTTGGGCATCTGTCTGAAACCTAAGACTCAAAGTTGGAGTTCTGCAACTCTGAAAGTCAGCACTACTACATACAGCAACTGTTAAGGAAGCCAAAAAAGAGATCAGGCTTCAGTTAGAGATAAGAATGAAGCCAATCTGGTTGGGATTAAGGTAAATCAGAATACAGGGTAAAGGATGGTATTGTCTGTAGTTTAGAACTTTACCTACTGTATAAGATCAAAGGAAGAGAGCTTTATTTTGTCCGCAACCTAAACTTTCAGTAGCACATGATCTAACTTAGCCTGTCCAGCCAGTTCAGTTAAAAAACCTAAACACATGAGGCCTAGAATTGGGAACAAGGTCTTGTAATTCTGTATACTTTAAATGCAATACCCAATATATATTCCAGAGTGTGTTGGGCAGATAATTAAAAAGTGTTGATGAAGTCCTTGAGGGACTGAAGGAAAAATATGGAACTATTATGGATACTCTCAAACATTAGGACTCCCAAATTAATGGGCCAAGCCCGTGATCTTGAGGCTTGCTCTTATGAAATTTATATCTACTATGAAAAGCTAAACCTACTTATAAATCTTAAGAGTTATTTCCAGAGAACCCCTTTTATTGCTTAGATGTGGCCTCTCTTTCTCTCTAAGTCGAACTCTGCGTATAAAATCATCACCCTCCATTCTATGCAGGACATGATGTCCATGGTTTTAAGTCTCCCTTGCAACATAGGGCATGCCTCCCAGGGATGAGCCTGGCCCTGATAACATGGGAACAACAATGCCTACCTTACCAAAAGGGGGAAAAGAAATATAACAAAATAAAATATCAGTGACTAAGAGATTTCAACAGAGTTGGAAACTATTTTGGAAGTTACCCTTATGCAAGCTTCAGCTAGATATTGTTAATTTTCATGGTATGCCAAGCCCAACCAACAGTATTACTGTAAACCCTAAAGAATACCCAGGGTTCTATCTGAGACTCTATAAATGTTTATTTTTCACTCATTAAGTGTGTTTTTCAAAACCCTATAACCTCCAGATGGTTCCTAGGGCAGAGAAGGCTGAGAAACGCAGTTACCAGTCTCTCTAAGAGTATCAGCAAGTTGCATCTCCCTACCCTATAGGGTAACATGAAGACGTTAGAATGATCAATGCCCAAATATCCCTAATGATTAAGAGAGAATGATTAAACGAGAAGGAGGAGGTGTAACAGAGAAGATAGGGTTTAACAAATAAGGTTAACTACCAAATCATTACGTTGATATTTCTTTTCAGTCTTTGGTGACTTAGAATAGCTAGAAGGAAATATCTGAAATGATGGAAACTGTAACCCATACCCTATTGAAATTTGTTCTAAAACAACTTATTAAAATGCACTTTGAAATGTATCTCTTTTTGGTATATATGTTATATTTCACAAGAAAAATATATATAATCTGCTCAAATAATTCATCTTAGATTAAAAAATTGCAGAAGGCAATTAAATAGAAACATCAATTATCAGCTTTCATATCAATTTCTAAAAGCTATAATAGAGTTTTAATAACTAGGTAATTATAATAGGCCAGCAACTCAATTCCCTGGGGAAACATTTATCTGTTACTTCTGAAAAGAATTCAAGTAGAACCTGATTAACTCTAACTTCCTTCCCTCTCTTTCTTTTCTCCTCCTCTTCTTTCTCTCCCTCTTCTTTGTACATTTGACTGCAAAAGCAATATAATGAAAGCATTTGTCATTAAGAGGAATAGAAAGTATCTACCTTACTGCTGTATCTATTTTCGTTTTTATTGCCTTAAATTCTCCATCCACATGTTTACTAATTTTACATCAATGAAATTATAATATCCATTGTTTTGTGTTCTCACCTTACACTCAGTGGATAATAAACAGGTGCTTATGTTTCTAAGTCTCAACAAAATTCAGTTGCCTTGATGTACTGTGATCTGTCTAGCCATTCCCCTGTTGTTGAGCGTTTAGATATTATGCTTTTCATGCCTAAATCTTCTATGCTACAATAAATGTAATATAATAAATTACTAAGAGTAGAAAATTACACTAATTAAAATGATTGTAGCTATGGTTCTATGCTGAACTATATCAATGTTATATTATCTGATTGATTTTTATATTCATTATGAATATTTTTATTTAAAACTAGCATGTGAATGCTGAAGACTTATGTAGCAGCACATGAACAATCCTCTATTCATAATGAATATGGTGCCAAACCTTTAATTATTTTCAGTTTAAGAAATTCTAATATTTGGTCAACAGTTTTAAATGAATAAGAAAAATCTATTTAACTTTTAGATGCAGCCAGGTTTCCAAAATAACAACAAAATAGTCAGTCAAATAGAAAATACAATTTCCGCTTTAAGATTGTCTTTGAATGTAGAAAAAATCTCTAAGCTTGTAATCTACTTTACTGGCTAACTAGATAGTTGCTGGTTCTAGTCACTGAAATTTAATGTTAACATGGTTTATATGACATAATTTTGTCAGTTTAATTTGTTCATTTGAAATAATTGTAATGCTAGTTATGTTTGTTCATCACATAATTTTTCATATTCATTTTTCCCCTATTTAATTATTAACCAGATTTAATAACTATATAAAAATTATTTTATTTTTACCAATTCCAGGAGTTTAGGATCTTTTCAAAAAATAAAAAAATGCTTCAGTGATCTCAGATTAATAGTGATCTGGAGTTAATAATATATCTCTTCCAAATGTGAAGAAACAGTAATATCTTTATATACTGTAAAAAAGGTATACATGATTATTACCATAAAGCTTTTTTAAAGGAAACTATCTTTATAAATTTGTGATTTGACCAATATTCATATAATAGTGTCATTTATCTTTTCAAAAGATAAGACTAATTAGTTTGACTATAAGACTGTAAAATATTTACGTTTTGAAACATAAGAAAATAATATTGTAAGAAAGCAATTTACTCCTAGAATCACATAGGAAATCACTCAAACTCATAAAAATTGGGAAAAAAATCTAAAAATGTTCAACTATTCTTTTTTTAAAAAATGGCATTTTTCCTTGGAAATATTTTGAAATCCTCATATTTCTGAATATAATCAACTGTCTTATGAATAATAGCAGGGATTAGAAGCTAGTACCATTCCTTCCTTTAGATCAGCATTTCCTTTTAGACCTACTTTCTCACCTTTTTCTGCATCTAATTGGGCAGACTAAGCATGATTCCAGAGAATATGTATGACTGGGTAAGAGAGCATGCTGGTTTGAAGCTGTTATGTACCCATAAGAGGCCATGTTCTCTTAATCCATCCTTGTGGCCCATGCCTACTGTTGAGTGGACCTTATAATTAGATTGCTTTCATAGAGATGTGACTCAGCCCATTCAAGGTGGGTCTTAATCCTTTGTTGGAGGCCATTAAGAGTGCTCATGGAGAGAGAGAGTTCAGGAAGAAAATGCCCTGGGAGAAGCTAAGAAAGAAAGAAATGCCTAGAGACATTTAGTAGAGAAGCAGCAACAGATGTCACCCTGTGCCTTCCCATGTGACAGAGAAACCCCAGATGCCAGCAGTCTTTCCTCCAAGAAGCTATCTTCCTCTTGATTTAATCCTTAATTTGGATATTTTCATACACTTAGGTTAAATTTGTTACCTAATAAATCCCCATTGAAAAACCGAACTATTTCTGGTATATTGTATTCCAGCAGCATTAGCAGACAAACAGAATAGACATTTTTTGAAAATAGAGGGAAAAAAACTAAAAGGAGATGGATCTTCAGAAGGGAAACTTGGAAAAAAGGAAGCAGTACCCAAATTAGGAGTCTTAAAAAGTGGTCTAAAAAAAAATAATTGAACACAAAAAAGTGTTCTGCAAGAAGATTCAGGACTGATTGATTACTTGAAAAGTTGGTCATATTAAGCCTAATTTAGTTTTTGTCTTTGGTCTATTTGTTCATTTGTTTTTATGGGAATGTGGTCTCAGTAAAATTCGTGGATCATATTCCAGAAATGTCTAATGCAGACATTTATTTCTTCCAGGGTCAGAATATGTGGACATATCATAACAATTAATGAATTGAGCTGAAATAAACAATTATTATTTGGGAAAAAGAAGTTTTGTAATAGCTCCCAGGCATGATAGACATTCCACAAGAGACCTTAGTAAGGCGCATAGGTTTTAAATGGGAATTGCCCCAGTTTGAATCATATCTCCATGATTTATTTGCTGTGTTAATTCAATACTCAAACTCTCGAGTCACTTTCTTCATTCATAAAATGGGGATTTTAATAGTTATCTCTATTGGATTCTTCAGAGAGCTATATTTCATTCATGAGTAAATAACCTGGCACATAATAACTGTTTAGTAAATATTAGTTTGACAATGTTGCAAAGATATTAGCTACATGTAGAATTAAAATAATTTTTAACAGAATTTGTCTAATAAAGTGTCTTAATCATTTTATCCTAATTTTAAAATATTTTAGTATATAAAAATAAGACTTGTTCCTATCAAGGAGCTAGCTTAAAAATAAATGAGCACCCAAAAATATTAAATATGGTTGATATTTGACTTTAGATTTGGCCAAATAGAAATGTGAAATGCAATTATTTAAATCAAGCATTTCTTTATCAAATATGTAAGTATGATTTCACTCAGGAGGATTGAGACAAAAAGTCTATATATCACACACGTACCTGTTTTTTAAGGTATATTTCAAGATGTTTGCTAATAAGCTGCATGTATTTTTATGAAAAATTGCTGTTAGAATAAATGGAAAAAGAAATTTTATAAAATAATTGAGTTTAATTTTTGCATTATATCTTTATATTTTATTTTATAAAATAATTTAAGGTTTTTGTGACCTACTTTCCCCATATACAAGTTTATCAAATTTTTAGCATATAAGATTACATTTCTTAGTCTTTTTAAAAATGTCTTCTGCATCATGGAAATAGTATTGGAACATTGAATCTGTTCTATTTTACAATCTAAAATGTACTGACAAACTCAAGTATTCTTGAAAGAATGGTTTTAGAAAGTGATTATAGGAAAGATTCCTATCCTTTCCTATTAATTTCTTTCTTTTTTTTTTTTTTTTTTTTTGGCATGGACAGGCACCGGGAATCGAACCTGGGTCTCCGGCGTGGTAGGCGAGAACTCAAGCCACCATGGCCTGCCGGTCACAATTTATTTTTAGCCCTACTTTATTTTTATTTTTAGCCCTACTTTACAAATGACCAATAAGGAAACTCAACTCCAATGTGTGTAAATGGTCACTCCAAACCACATAAATTATGATTGCCACAACTGCTATTTGATTTCAAGCTCTCTGCTCCCTGCTATACTGACTTTCAGGTTCAGACAGAGCTGTTTAATAACACAGGATACTTTAACTCAGAGAGAATAGGCTAGTCTTCCCTTTGCTCGCTAGAATAGGTATTCTTCATTGTGGAAAAAAGAAAAGTTTTCTATTGCTTCTGTAATAAATTTCCATAAGCTTAAGTTTGAACAACACATTTATTATCTTACTATTCTGAAGATTAGAAATCTGATGCCAACAGGGCTAAAATCAAGGTGTTGGCAGAGCTCCGTCCTTTTCTGAAGGTTACAGGGGGAAACCTGTTTCCTTATTTGCTTGTTTTTGTCTGTTCAGTTTCTAGAGGTAGCTCACATTCCTTTGCTCAGGGTCTCCTTTCTCCATCTCTAAAGCCAGCGAAGTTGCATTTTAATGACCATTTTTCCCTAATCATATCTCTCTGAACACAGCTGGGGAAACATTCTCGGTTTTTAAGGATGCATATGTTTACTTTGGATCCACCTGGATAACCCAGTACTATATCCCTATTTCAAAATCCTTAACATGTACAAAGTTCCATTGCCTATGTATGATCATATATTCAAAGGATCTTGGAATTAGGATATGGACTTAGGTGGAGAATTTGTATGTGTATGATTATTCTGCCTTACACAAGTCCCAAAAGATATACAATGCCTAGCTAGCTCCTACCTCTAAGGCCCCACATAGGCTGTGTTCATTTCCTGGAATATTCTTTCTTCATTCTTTTCCTACCTCTGTTTTATGTTTCAGGTCTCAGCTTAACTGTCACTTTGCCATAGGTATTTCCTGACCCATTGGATCTTCACTTTTGTTCTCTTTTTTAGCATCAATTATTATCTTTGTAGCAGTTATCACAATTATTAACCAAAGGTTTGAGTACGTGTTTGTTTGATACAGCTCTGCCTCACTATTCTGTGAATTACATGAGGGTTGAGGCAAGACCATATCCACTTTATTAAACAAGGCCCTTATAGCACCTCCCATGGTCCTTGATAATAAGTAAATAAAAATATTTTTGAAAGAATGCATAAGTGATTTGCTAAAGACAGTGTTCTAGTTTGCTAGCTGCCAGAAATGGAATGGCTTTTAAAGAGGGGAATTTAATAAGTTACAATTTTAACTTATTAAAACTGTATATTCTATGGCCATGAAAATGATCCAATTAAAGCAAGTCTCTAAAAATATCCAAATTAAGGCACCGATAAGATGTTATCGATAAGATGTAAGGTGAATGAAATTCAGGGTTTCTCTCTTAACTGGAAAAGCACATGGTGAATATGGTGGTGTCTGCTAGCTTTCTCTCCAGGCTTCTTGTTTCATGAAGCTCCCCTGGGATGTTTTCCTTCTTCATCTCCAGAGGTCTCTTGCTGTGTGGGCTCTCCTCATTCTGGTCGCTCTCTCATCATTCTAAAAGGGACTTTCTCCAAAATGCTACCGCCTTTAAGTGATTCCAGTAAACTAATCAAGACCCACCTGAAATGGGTAGAGTCACAACTCCATGGAAGCCATCTATTCAAAAGTTACCAACCACAGTTGGATGGGTCACATTTTCATGGGAACACTCAAAAAGGCGCCTGTCAGCAATATTGAATAAGGATTAAAGGATATGGCTTTTTTGGGGTCCACCACAGATTCAGACCAGCACAATGTGCTAGATAAAACTAGTTTTAAATGTCTTTAAATATAAGAGCAGAAATTTGACTTTGAAAATCTAGCTATGCATATTATATAGATTTCCAAGACCCCTAAACTCCTCCATTCTAGTAAGAACACCTAAGAATGAAATACTATATATACATATGTGTGTGTGTGTGTGTGTATACAGAAAGATAGAGAAAGACATTAAAATTCTGTATTGTAACTGAGCTCTTGAAAAGCAAATAGACAGATACTTCATTTTCCAAAGCATATTCACTAAGATGATTACAGACTTAACTATATTGTGAAGAAAAGACATAATTTATGGTACAGCCACATCCCATTTGGTTGTGTCATTATAAGAATAATAATGCTAAGACATCTGGTCAGCCTACCAGTCTTAGAAATATCTAATTGAAAATGTTTTTTCTAGAGAAAAAAAAGGTGCTTTACACTTAAATTGAAAGAAAAACTTTAAGTGCCATTCAATAGCAGGAGTTGGACATTCATATACCCTCATTACTTCTTTTGCAAATTAAAATCACTGAAATGTAAATACAGGTTTATTCTGTCTCAGGATTTTTATGGTTGGCTTAAATAAATCCTATTGAGCAAGGCAAATGAATGTAGTGTTCTCCCCATAATTTCCATGTATAATGGTCATCACTGACAATTGGGCACAATTGAGAGTCTTTTGTAGGAAACACTCAAAATTTTGAATAACAGCCATGGTGGAGTTTAGGTACATAAATTATCCTGTGGACAAATTGGATAGTTTAGGTGTACAATGATGTTCTACAAATGATTTTTCTTAGAACTTCAATTTTTACATATATATTTTGTTATCATTTGAGAAAATTTTGGAAATAAAATGGATGATCAAGGAGTAATAAAGGATATTTTGTATTTCACTTTCACACTGTAGTCCTTACTTGTTGAAGTTTACATTTATTTGAACACATGGGAAAAAGGGAAACACTAACCAACATTTATTTTGTGCCAGATATTGAGACACATATTCTGTGCATAGAGATTTGATTTAATCCTTAGCCCTGTAATTTCTATTGTGAAAGATGTTAATTTATAGGTAAAATCACTGATGCTCAGAAAGGTTAGGCACTGGCCCGGTGTTAACTAGATAGAAAGCGACAGAGGACTTTGAACTGAATCTCACTTTGTAGTTTATCTTAATTCGTATACACTTAGATATGAAAGGTACAAGGGGAGAAAAATAAGTTAATAAAATCACATCTAAAATTTAGTCATGGGGATTAGAGAAGATATGAATGGAGATATTTCTAATCTAACCTTGCTTTTCTTAGTTATGCCACTATATAATGATAGCACAAGGGAAACTACCTATTAATACAAATTATTATTATTTTTATTTTTACAATTTTTACATGACTGATTTCACTTCTGAGTGAAATGTGCCTCATTCGAAAAATAAGGACACTGGATAGAGGGCTAGGGAGCTAATTTTTATTTCTATTCTGTTTTAACATTTCTGTGCTTCCTTTTTATTATGTGTTTTTAAAATTTAGTGATTTCCTTGTGTGGTACTCTAAGCAAAATGAACAAAAATGATTCAGTGTGATTAGAAGGGAATTGCTATCAATAATGGAGGAGTTACTTTAGAAATCTTGCTAGCATATTGTCATAATCATTATAGTATTAAATTTCATTTTATTCAGGTGGTGAAAGACAGGGATTTGCAATTTCAGACTACAGTAAACAAAAAGCAAATTTCATTGAGATTTTGGGGTCTCAAAATAAATTTTATTAGAACAATTATAAAAGGAACGGTTTTTGGGTGCACAATGTTAATGATTTTTCAGGATTTCATGACAACTCAACACAATTTTCAAGATATCCAGGGCACTTAGCTTTTATTAGTCGCATTTCTCATTTAGCTCATTTTTTTTTCCCATACTGGTAAATATAGGTTGAGAAAATATAGTTTAAAATAGCAATCAGACTTTGTTTCCCAAACATGTCTTACATTGTACTGTGTGCCTAAAATGTTGCCACACTAAATCCATGTATAAGGAGGAAATTATATTTGTATGCCAGTGCAAACCTAGAAGAATCATCCAATTTTCGTTTAATGTGTCATGTATGAGTCTTGAATTTTGGAAAATATTTCAAATGTCTCAAAGTGTTTGATCTACAAGAAATAACGAGCTAACAACATTGGATCTGGGCTACAAAGTGTCTCCAGTGCACTGAGCATGAATTAAACTTTTGACTTATCCAAAGCACAAAACAAGGCTTTCTGGAAGAACAGAAAATGGATTGGATTGCCTGTCCTCCAGTAGGGTGTTATATAGTACAGAATAATATAAGCTATAAGACTTAAGTGCCATGCTTGGAAGCTGCACTTTGTCCTCCTGAGTGATAGGGAGCCACGAGAATTTTAAGATCTGTGTGGTCAGCTTGCAGAGAAACCGTGTTTATGGCTCAGAGAAAAATGGATTTATGCAATAAGAAACACAATTTTTCCCTGCTTTGAAAGATGAAACTTTCAGAAAAGTATGTAAGGAATTTCTCAGCTGCTTAAATTTTAGCATAATGAGTCTCCAAGCTTATGGCTGAATGGAGATAGTCCATGTTATCAATATAGCTTGCCTTTCCCAGGTGGGGTTCAAAGATATCAGTATATTTCAATGTAATTCGTTTTCTTTGCTATCTATCTACCTACCTACCTACCTACCTACATACCTACTTACCTATCCATCAATTATTGTTTATTTCATTCAGAAACATTCTGGGAAAGAGTTCATAGATTTGTTAAAATACCAAAGTTTAAGGTCCACAAAAGTTAAGCAATATGTCTAAATAGATAGCAACAACAATTTCACTTGTTTCCCCTCTTTTTTTTTAATTAAAAGTGTTTTCAGGATGGTGCAACAGTGGCTCAGTGGCAGAATTATCCCCTGCCATGCTGGAGACCCAGGTTCGATTCCCAATGCCTGACCATGTTAAAAAAAAAAAAAAAATACTGAGGTAAAAATCTGTGTTAATTGGCAATTTATCTTGAACAAAGATCCAAAGGCAATTTATCTTATACAGACATTTTGAAGACAAGTGAGACACATATCAGTAACTCAACAATTTATTTCAAGTAAGATAATTATAAATCACATTAATATAATCATATATTTAAGTTCAATTCTAAAGTCAGTCTTGGTTTTCAAAGGTGATTGCATTTGATTTGTAAGGTACATAAAATCAGTAGTATGAAAGCAGGAGAGAAAACATTATGGATAGAACATATGTTTATATTACGTAAGGTTGTTCTCCTCAAAACATGGCCTTCAGGATAAATTTCCTAGACTTAGGCAACATAGGAACACGAGTGTCATTAGCTTAACTGTTCCTACCATTAGGAATAAGTCAATAATTCACTTTTGAGGCTGAAAACAAATGAAAGTCCCTTGAAACTTCAAACAGCAGAAACCATTAAGATGGAAATAAATAAATGATCCCTTATATCCTAGTCATTGGGAAACGATAGGCTTGGCTAGTTTGGTTATGGGATATGAATCTGGTATTGAAATAGCAAACAGATTTAATTCTCTCACTTGGAGCCCTGTGAAAATATTCTCTCGAGTATGGCCCTGCCATGTGCTCATCACAGAGTAAAGTTGCATTCCAGGGGAAGTCATCTCAATGCACAATCACTTTGTGCAGTGCTACCAAAGTTGCTCATACTCACCTACAATCTCAGGGTTCGTAGGGAGCTGTGATTCGGAGGGTGGCCCTCTGATATCCCAGGGATGATGCAGTAAAAACAGTAAGGAAAGATTCCCTAAAAACAGTACCTGGAACTGCCACTATAGCTCCTCTTAAAACTTGATGGGGCAATTTGAGTATAATACACAACCATTTATTAACATTACTATCCAAATAATCATTATTACAATGTATAATAATAACTAGCCACATTTTGTTTACATTCGGCCATCTTTGTTATTTAACTATTATTTTAATGTCTGTTGAGCCTTCAAAATGTATCTACAGATGTACTGGAATAAATCCTTACGGAATTTGAATAGCAAATGATCCTTGTCCCACCAAATCTTTTGTGTGTGTTTTGTTGTTGTTGTTGTTTGTATTGTATTGTTGTATGTCTATGGAGACGAAATTGCAAGTGCTTTTGTTGTAAGAGAACTGGAAACAATTGAAAGGTTGTATATTTTCACCCAAGTCCCTAGGGACATGACCCCGTATGGGTGTTTGGGCTGTTGGTGTATATGATTTAAGGAAGTTGAATTGTGCTAATGTTCCTTTTCTTTGCCCTTCTTTGAATAGCTGCCCAATTTTGATGTTGCTGAGGTCTGGAAACTCACTGTTCATTTTGCTGATTCACATCCCAAATCACTTGATAGAACATGTAATTCAATTCAACCTTAAACACAAAGTGAACTAAACCGGTATTAAAAAAAAATGCCCTTTCCATTTTTTAAGTAGAAGGAGATTATATGTTTTGCCAAGGGACACAGAACTGAATCAACCTGATGAATTTTTCATATAGCTTTTCATTTTCTTTCAATTTACCTTGTAGTTTTCTTCTAACATTATAAAGCTTAAACAGGCAAGGCACATTGATTCATGAATAAAGTACAAGCATTTTCCATTGTAGCTTAGGCCAGAAACATACTTTAGTAAACATTCCCCCAGTGTAACCCAGTTTATTGCAAGCAATAACTACGATATTCTTATTTTTGTCTTGTTAAAGTAGCCAACTCCATTTATTTACTTTTGGAGGTTTTTCTTTAAATGTTTGTTAAAGTTGTAATGACAAAACTTCTTTAATTATAAATTCAAGGCTTTTAGGCTGATTTAGTCACTAATCCATGCCAGTTATTTAACCTCTTTGAGCTTTGGTTCTGAATCAGTAGAAAATACAGGATTATCATTGTGTCCTTTCCAGTTGAAAGCATTTATATCTTTATTTGAGTGATCTTTTAAAATTTTTTTTATAATTGTTTTATTTTACTCAATTCATAAAGTGCTCTATTTCTGTCAGGCACTATTCTAAACAACACACATTAGTGTATAACATATTAAATGTCACAGCCACTTTAGGTGCTGATATTATCCCCATTTTGTAGATGAGGAAAATGAGATCCAGTTAGTTAAATTGTTCAAGGCCAAATAACCACTAAAAATGATGGAACCTAATGCTAGACCAGCCCCACATTCCTTGATTTGAATCACTACACTATGCTTTGTCTTTCTTAGACAAAAAAAATGCAAATATTTCTTGATTGTAGGATTTCAAGACTTTTGAACAAATGTAAGGTTATTTATCATATATCTGGTAAAGTATACTATGTTTAAAATTATGGCAAGTTTTTCTTTATGTGCCCATTTACCTCTTGTACTGGTTTGAAAGGATATATGTCCCCTAGAACAGCCATGTTTTAATCCTAATCCCATTTAGTAAAAGCAGTCATTTCTTCTAATCCCTATTCAGCATTGTATGTTTGACACTGTAATTAGATCATCTCCCTGGAGATGTGATGTAATCAAGAATGGTTGTTAAACTGGATTAGGTGATGACATGTCTCCACCCATTCGGATGGGTCTTGATAAATTCTGGAGTCCTGTAAAAGAAGAAACATTTTGGAGAATGAAAGAGATTCAGAGAGAGCAAAGCAGAACAACATAGCCATGAGAAGCAGAGTCCACCAGCCAGCGACCTTTGGAGATGAAGAAGGAAAATGCCTCTCAGAAAGCTTCATGAAGCAGGAACCCAGGAGAAGAAGCTAGCAGCTGACACTGTGCTCGCCATGTACCCTTCCAGATGAGAGAGAAGCCCTGACTGTGTCTGCCATGTGCCATTCGACTTGAGAGAGAAACCCTGAACTTCATCAGCCTTCTTGAACCAAGGTATCTTTCCCTGGATGCCTTAGATTGGACATTTCTATAGACGTGTTTTAATTGGGACATTTTCTCAGCTTTAGAACTGTAAACTAGCAACTTATTAAATTCCCCTCATTAAAAGCCATTCTGTTTCTGGTATATTGCATTCTGGCAGCTAGCAAACTAGAATACCTCTCAAAATTTATCAATTTTTTTCTTTAATGTGGAAAGTATAAATTAGAGTACAGATGAAAAAATGTTTTAGATACTCCATTATAGTAGACTTGATTATAATTAAGGCTTAAAAACATGAGTAAAATGGTCTTTGCTGGGGGAATACATCAGTTTGCCCCATTAAAAGCATGTTGAAGTCTAATCATGAGCAAATGGACCTTGCTATTTTTCAAAAGTTCTTAACACAGCACTGTGAATAATCAGTTACTTGCTAGAGAATTAATAGCAAACACAATGCGTCCTTAATATAAATCTATATAATCAATACTACTCTCAGAAATACTGTGATTTTCATTTATTTTAAATTATAGAAATATGGCTAGCTAGATCTGCATATTTCCCCTGAGTGTTTTTGGTTTAGTGATTTAGCTAAAGTTAGAGGTAATATTTTTGTTATTATTTTTGTGATTATTATGATTATTATTTCTAACAAACACTTGACAGAGGCTTCATCTTGAGTAATCCAACAATTATTTCTTGAGGTAAAGAGCTACAAAGAGATTCTCTGCAGATAGTCAGAAGTTGTGTCATATTTATATCCCATGCTGGGACATAACCACACCTGTGTCTGAAAGAGTACAGGTACATGTCTGTGTGTATTTCTCTGATCACAGAAAAATGACTTGGAAATTAGAGTTTCAAGGGATTATTCTAGCAAAGTGAAATATTAATACCTTATGAGTTTTCTGTATTAGGCAATTAACACTAACTGATTTAACTAACAAAACTTGAAGTGTCAGAGACTTAACCCAGTAAGAGTTTATATCTATGCATATTATAGTCTCTGGGTTTGGTAGCCTGGCTTCATCATATAGCTATAACAGCTGGGTAAACTATAGGGAAATTTAAGAGTTGCACATTACTCTCGGTTCATCAAATATTATATCAGTAGACAGAGTCTCTGACCTCACTCAGAACTAACAGCAAATGCACAGACATTTCATGTTTCCTGATCTCTCTCTACATTTGCCCCTTCACCCTTTCACTCCAACCCTCATACATGCATCCTGGGGTCCATGCTTTTTCTTTCTAATGGAAATGCATGTTTTTTTTTTTTTTCTCTTTTAGACATTTTTTAGAATCCATTGACTAATTATGTTATTATTCAATTTACCTCTTGTTTCAAAAAGCCAAAAAGTGAAAAAAAAAAAAAAAAAAAACAGAAAACAGACTTTAAAAACTTTTCTTTTCTCTAGTAGATAGTATATACATATGTATTCATCATGCCAGCAATCCTACTCATAGGAATTTAAACTCCCAATGAGCTGTAGAGGAAATTGACTGAGAGCTTCTAATTGCATTACTAAAGTTAGCCTCAAATAAGCTATTTGCAAGTAAACTTTCTGACAGTGTTTAAAATATTTCAAGTACCTCTTACACAATAAAGTCCCTCGAGCTTTATTTCAAAACTCTATTTGCAAAAATTAAGGCCAATACTAATGGTGTACATATTATTGTCCATCATGCACCTGATTTAAGGCTGCTCAATAGGTATCCCTTTTCATTTGCATACAGAAATTATTTGAGGGATAGGAGAATTTTAAGGGATCAACAGAAGTCTAGAGCAATAAGTAGCCCCTCAATGTTTGACTGCCTTTATTCTGTGTCGATAGTGTCAAACATCATATAATTAAAAAGTGTCTCTTACTGCCAAAATCATCTTTAAAAGAATTATGTGTAATTTAAATACTTTAGGATTTACATGGTAATGTTTTAAAACTTAGTTTTAATTAAATGTTGTTCATCCTGCCAGCAATCACATTTCAATATGCTTTAAATCGCCTATGTGACTAGAGAAAGTTTGAACGATTTCATGCAATTTTAAAAATGTTTTGGCTTGAGAGGAGATAATGATATGCACGTGTTGCGTTAGATACCACTTGTAATATAAACTATTTTGCAAACTAATATAAACCAATGAGCAAGAGTAAAATAACATTTCCACTGTGTTGCCATGCACTGAGAGAATAAAAATATATAATTGTCTGTGGAATAGTTTCAACAAATTTTCTAAGACTGTTATTTTGGGGAAAAAAAGTGCCATGCCTACTTATTTGACTTTTTAGTAACTGAATTGTATTTGTCTAAGTGCTAACTGATGATTCCTTAATTTACATTGACTAGAACAAACTTCCTTAAATCTACTTAATGTTAACATATCATATTTATCTCTTAAAAGATATTGCTTCCTAATATTTCCTCCAATAGTTGTAACTGGAGGAATGCAAATATTCCCTAAAAATGACTTTTAAATCTCTAACATAAGCACACATTTGATTAAAGCACAGTAGTAAATTTTCTCTGAGCAATTTTCAAAAACATACCAGAGTTTGTAAACTAACTTATTTTAATGCTACCAGAAGTAAACACATTTAAAATATAAAGGATTATCAGAGTCATCTCTGAGTTTGAAGGGATTTTTGAGATAATTTCATTCAGTTGTGAGCAAACAGTTGCATGAGTGTCAAAAGAGTTATGTTGAGAACTATGGAAGAAAAATATTTATTCTTAGAAAAACGAAAGTTACTTTACTGATTATATTAAATAGTACCATGGTAATGAGTAACTGAAAGGGCAACTTCTTTATCATCAAAAGATTAAGATACTGGCATATTTGAGATTAGCAAACTCATGACCCTCTATAATTTTTCATAATTTGTTATTTTTATTCTGCTGTAGAGTTACCAAACAGATTTCACAATGCATTGCTGTATTTCATCTTCAAACTGTTTCTTCTAGCATACCTAGTTTACAAATGGGAAGCCTGGGCACCACAGAACATAAAGTTCTCCAGAGGCCAATAGCAGTGCCTTAACACTCACTGCCCACTGCATTCAGTGCAGTACTAGAATTAGGCAATGGGTTAGGCTTTGACGATCTGAGATGGATAATCGACCTCTTCACCCAACCTTGAACATGGGTCTCCCTCTCTTTTTCTTTTACAATTTCCTTCCTGTTTTGGCTCAGCTTGATGATCCTGGGCTTCCGGAGTCCCAGATGGCTCTGCCCTGAGGATATCTTGGCTGCTTCTCAAATGCTTTGGTACCTTCTGGAAGCCAAGGCATTAATGAAAGTATTGCACCACCCCTTCGAAGAGGGTGCCACCTCTTAATCACTACCCATCGTATCCCAAACTCCCCATGGCTCCAATATGTGGCTAAGAACTTTTATTTTAAACAAACAGTATCAAATATATAGCTGCAAATTTTCAGTCATTTTTGTATATTCCTTTTTACGCCTAAAGTTAGAAGTGCTGAGGGGCTGCTAATCCAATTTAATTACTTAATATTTTACAAATTTTAAAGCCATGAACTTTAAACTCAAGTCACTTGGCTCACTGGTGGTTATTGGGGACACCCTTGCTTTCTGCCTCCTAGGACTGCACCTCCCATTAATAAGGGAAAAGACGCCAGTTCTTAGATTTCACTGGTGAGGCCAACTTGTCTTCAAATGGCAGCCAAACCAAAGCCATGAGTTCATTTTGCAGACAGGTTTAAGTATACTCTTTCAAATGCGTCATTCATTGGGCCCTTACATTAATGATTATATAACTTTTAACTTTTATGTTGTTAAGTAAATAAAGTAATAAATATTGCAGAATTATAAGCCAGCCATTGACTTATTAAATATTGTACTATTAACTCATTGGTAGAAAGAGTAATTAGCATAGGTGATTCTCTTTATTCCAATTTGAATTAACAAAATGATTGTTTTCTGATTCCCTAATTAATCTTGGGTCCTGAAACTCTATAAGTGTATGATATTTTTAAAAATATTATTTATCAAATGTACAATTTTATAATGCTTACTACTTTAAGGCAACATTCTATGTACTTTAAAAATATAGTGTCATTGATCTTCCATAAACTGTGGCCTTTTATTTACCATTTAAGACCAAAACACAGTTTAAATCATTTTAAAAAATATCCCATAGATTACAAATGTCAGGGCTATGTTGTAGAGTCAAGGAAACTGGTTCCCTAGTCCACGCTTTAAACCATAATGCCATGTGATTTTCATAACTATTATACTGAAATTGTATCTAAATGGCACCTTGGGTTGAGAATATTTTTTAGTCTCTAGTCCACTACCTCCAGATTATTGAGAGTATGGAGAGGTAGATTTTAGTGAGCAGATATTCAAGTTTTATAATTAACTAGTTGGCTAAACTTTACATTTAGAAATCAAACATTATTCTTAAATCACATGGAGCCAACTTGAAATGGGCATTTTAGCTGTGGTGAATACTAAATGAATAGAGTATTTTTGGTTATAATTATAATCTAATGTTCATACTGATAGAGATATAATATCATATAACATTCTTTATGTTTCTATGTTCCTTTTTAATTTTTTTTTTATATTTTAACTTAATGTTAAGATATTCCAGTTACTTAATATTTCCAAAATGTAGTTTTTAGTGGCAAGTTGGCTACTATTACAGTGTGGATAATTATTGAGTCTGCCATCGTTATCATAAACAAACATTAGCTACATGCCCCCCCGTGGGCAAAACACTGTTCTAGGCTCTAGGGATTTTCTTTCCATATCCTCACCTGTGGTTTGTAAAGTTTCACAGGGATCATCCTAAAATTGCCACTCCAAGCTTGTGGACGTATTCTTCATATGACTCATATAAAAAAATAGTTTTTTTAATAATTAATTACTTTTGTTGCTTTAATAATCCTTTAAAATGCATTTAATAGTCCTTTAAAATGCATAATAAGAAGGCTATTCTCAATAATTCAAATTTCTATCCTCACTATTAAATTATTACTTTTGTAATACTGAAAAGGAAATTTAAAAATGTGCTTACTATGCATAATGGAATCTTAGGTTCTAGTGTATATCTATCTTGTAACAAATAAACCACGGCTGCCTACACATGAGAGACCCTGAAAATATTTCTGCCACCAGTTGAAGAACAGGTCTGATCTTTTTTGGACTAAAGGACATTGATGAGCCCTAACACTCAGCATGTCACAGATGTGGGTGTATTTATATGCAATGGATCCATTTTTTTTCCAGTTAATTTACATTAAATTGCTCATTGAAAGAAGAACAATGTAGGCATTTAGATTATTTTATTAACCCTGAATAAATCATTTTAAATCTCTTTATTCTTGATTAACTATTGTAGTATTATTTTCCTTAGATTCATTTCAGGTCTCTATTGCATTTATGTATTCATAAAGAAATTTGAAATGAAATAAAATTATGTTTGCATTTTTAAAGATGAATGTCCGCTGAATATACAGTTGACTGTGATAGGAGGGTGATATAGGTCATACTAGTTTCCTGTAGACACTGTAACAAAGTAGCACAACCTTGGTGACTTATTCTCTGACAGTTCTAGAAGTCCAAAGTTCAACTGTGTCACTGGGGTGAAAGCAGGTGTTAGCAGGGCCAGCTGCCTCTGTTCCCTCCAAGGGCTCTAGGAAGAATCCGTTCCTTGCCTCTTCTAGATTCTAGTGGCTGTCAACATTTGTTTTTGGCCATATCCCGCAAATCTCTTTCTCTGCTTTCAAACCTCCTTTTCTTCATTTGTATCAGTTCCCCCTGCTTCTCTCTGGTAAGGACACATGATGGGATTTAGAACCCACCCAGATAAACCAGTGTAATCTCATATCAAATAGGCACTTTTGATTTATAAGATAACCTTCACAGGATACAGAGATTATGACCTCATGTCTTTGAGCTGCCGTTATTCAGCCTCCCATCCTTGGCAAAGGTTTCCACACGGTTGTAAACCATACCACATAGGAATGGTGCTTTCTGTCTGAAGAAGTTACTGTTCATTTGCTTGCAGTGCTTTGAGCTTTACTTTGCTTGCCCTTTTTTTAATTAGCCATTATCTTCATTTATTAATGAAGATTCTATTAGGTGTCTTCAATTACATGTGCCCATTTTGAACTTATAGTTCAGGACTCTGAATTTGATGCTATTAATTTCTATTTGTTAGGATTCTCTCCACATTTTTGTTCTTTATCTTGATTGTGTTTGTCTCACTTAGTCAAATTTGAGATCATCTTACTGAGGAGATATATCTTGATTTTGTGTTATTAGTATAAATGTTTGGTTTCATTCTAATAGATAACTTCATAGTGATAAGGTATTGACAATTTGAATATTTCAACCATCTATTTAATGTTCACTTCTGAAGAGGGGATAGTTGTGGGAATCACTTTTAACTATGACATTCCATTGGAGTGGAGTGCTTCTTTTTGTAGTCACAAGTGATTAAGTTTAAAATAAGCAAGCAGTTTTGACCATATATCACATGCTAGGCATTGTGCTAATAATTTTATATATTGTTTTAAATTATTACTCTCTTGAGATGCATGCTTTATTAATTCATTATACAGTGAGCGGAGAAGGGGCTCAGCATTTTTTAATTCCTTCAAAAATACATAAAAGTTTATGCTATGGGCCTGGCACTATGTTAGGTGCTTCAGGTATTACAGGAAAGAAAACTTTATAAATTGAGTTCAAGCAAACTACTTTAAGTCTCTTTTTGACAGAAAATGGTAAAAATTCATTATGCTCCTTTTGAATTTTTCTTAGTTATAAACCAGTTTAAAAGTAAATTGAAGGGTGGTGTGGTAGTTAGATTCAGTTTGTCAACTTGGCTGGGTGAAGGCACCTAGTTCTGTTGCTGCAGACATGAGCCAATGGTACGTGAGCAGCTCATCTACTGCTGATTACTTCTGCAGTTGGCTAGGAGGCGTGCCTGCTGCAATGAATGACCTTTGATTTAATTGACTGGTGCTTAAATGAGAGAACTCAACGTAGCACAGCCCAAGTAGCTCAGCAGACCTCATCTCAGCACTCACAGCTCAGCCCAGACCTTTGGAGATGTAGAAAGGAATCACCCCGGGGAAAGTTGTTGAAAACCAGAGGCCTAGAGAGAAGGCCAGCAGAGATCACCCTGTGCCTTCCCACATAAGAAAGAACTTCAGCGGAAAGTGAGCTGCCTTTCCTCTGAAGAACTAATGAAATAAATCCCCTTTTATTATAAGCCAATTCATCTCTGGTGTGTTGCATTCTGGCAGCTAGCAAACTAGAACTGGTGGTACCACAGTGGCTCAGTGGCAGAATTCTTGCCTGCCATGCCAGAGACCTGGCTTGGATTCCCAGAGCATGCCCATGGAAAAAAAAAAAAAAAAATGTAAAATGAAGTTGATATGCATTTCTTATAGATAACTGTATTTCTCTTTCTTTTAATTTTAGTTCTGTCTTGGTTGCATTTCTTGGTGTATTTGAGCTTTAGAATTTTAAAATGATTCAGGCAAGTTGAAATATCTAAGAATTCTATGTCTGTGATTTTATGCATCTCTCTAATTAAATGTGTGTATGAGTGCACATGTACTTATAAATATAAACACCAAAACAAAAGTGAAAACACATACTAAAATACTTATCCTGTGTTTGCGGTTCTATCTTATAAAGCACGACATAAACAGTTGAGGAAAAGGAAAATTGATAATTTTATTTGTACCAATGCAGAGTAAATACTGGACTTTCAGTTGGTTAAATGCTTAACACTCATTATTTCAATGAAGATCACATGATTTACATTGTTTTATGTTTAGAATTATTTTGGAGGAGATTATATTGAAAAGGACTGCGGATGAATTGAGTTGATTTTATTCAAATAATATGCATCTTTTCTTATAGTCATGCTGTATATAGAAATAAACTATAAGCACCCCTTTTAAGTGCTCCAAGTAACAATAAACCATATCATTGCATGAAATTCAACTGCATTTATATATAGCATATAGTTATTATTATTGATTTATAATGAATATCAAATTTGAAGCAGCAGTGGTTCTATTTTATGGTTAATGCATTCTCGTTTATTTTTAATGCAGACATTCCAAAATGAATGTCTTTGTTTTCCAATACTTTGAAATAGCTCGTCCATATGTATTATCGTATTTAATGTGTCTAATATTCTATTTTAGTATTTGGATACTGTCTATGTCTCAGTTTTCTGCTGGTTCTTTTGGTTTTCATTTCATCACAAGAGCTATGGTAAACCATTATCATTGCATTATGTCTTGTTTAATAAAGAATATAGGTTACTTCTAGCAGCTTGAGAACTTAAAAGTAAATGTACAGTGATCACAATAGAAGTCTTATGTCTTTCAAATATTGTAAGAGTGGCTTTTTGTTGTTATTGGTTGGCTGAGGACTTGAAGTCCCTTACCAAAGTCATACAGCAATTAGAATCATATAATTGCACATATAGAAGAGATCCGACTTAGTGCAATAGTTCTCTTTTAATAAGACAGACTACCATGGAAGTCTCATATATTACACAAGGCTATTTCTGTAAGTTGCCGGACTAGAAGTTCTTATTCCCGTGTTCGTTGTACCATAGCACACTGCTCTTACCTGAATGTTGGAGAAATTAATAGGAATCAGAATAGTGATGGAGACATTAAAGGGAAGGTACAGTAAACTAGCAGGTAAGGAATTAAATACTGTGATAAATGTTAAGAATAAAAATGATCATAAATGAAAGAAAGCATATGAGGTCAAAATAATGGTAGCTAAAAGAGAAATACAAATTAGAAAAAGAGGACTACCTAAGTTTGAAAATTGTATTCTTCCCAGTTCAAAAATGTGGTCAGCAAACAATACAGTTAAATGGACTGATATTTGCTAAGAATATAATTATATAAGCTGTATACATTTAGTATAACAGACTGCAAAAACTAAACAAAACAAAACAATAAATGACAACACATTACTCCTCATATTTTGAACATGCCCCTTTGAATATGACTTTGCAGCTTTTCTCATCAAGAAAAAAGTGTTTGTCTTAGTTTGCCAGGGCTTTTAGGACAAATAACACACAATGGGTTGGCTTGGTTTATGCAATATAAATACACTGCCCCATAGTTTTCGAGGTTGGAACTCCAGCATCTTGGAATTGGTAGGATTTGCTTTCTCCAGGATTCTGAGGCTTCCAGCAATCCTCCAGTTTATAGCTCCCTCTCTCTCCTCCTGTCTGTTTCTCTGATTTGGGCTAATCTCTGGTTTCTACTGCCAGATGGTGCTGAATTTCCTCCCTTTATAAATCATACAGATTATGGACTCACCCTCATTCGATTTGACCTTATCTAAATAGGATCTTTGAAGTCAATATTCACAAATGAATAAACTTTAACTGATAACATCATCAAAAGCCCCATTTAAAAATAGGTTCATACCCAAAAGAAGGCAAAGTAAGACTTGGAACCTGTCTTTTGTGAGGTAAGTGATTCAATTTCCAAAGTTTCTCTTGCCCCCTTCTTGAATTTGAGTTGACCCTGTGACTTGGTTTGCTTGAAAGGAGGTGGCAGAAATTTTTCAGTGGGAGTTCTAAACTATACCTGTCTGCTTTTGCTTTCTTGGAACCCTAATATGGCCACATGAAGAAACCTGGGCTAGATTTCTTGAAGATGAGACTACCTGGAGAGGGAAGCCTAGCCAATTTGCAGCACCAAACTCAATACTTCTTGTGGAGTTTATTTGAGATCAGTGGTTCTTGGATGTGAGCATGTGTCAGAATCAAGTGGAGGGCTTGTTGAGACATAATGGGCCATATTCAGGAAGTTTGATGTGGGTTTAGAAATTTTCATTTGTAACAAGTTCCCAGGTGATTCTATTGTTGCTGGTTCAGGAATTACATTTTAAGAACCAGTGGCTTAGACCATTAAGCCCTTGGCGTCACGACAGGTATAAAGTAACCACAAAGAAAAATGGAAATGAATGAAAACAAAACTAACCGGTAGACCCATTACCTTTAGTTAACACTGCCATCTTTCTTTCCAGATGTTTTTTTATTCCCTACACATGTATTTTTTTAACCCAGTTCCATTATCATAATAATCATGGTATAAGTGATTTTACATCCTTCTTCTCTACTTAAAATTATTTCATAATTATTTTTCCATATTATATCATAATTGCTAATAAAATTTTCCCTTGAATACGTGTACTGTGTATTTGAATTACTTTATTTTAAATTTTTATTTCAAATTTTGTCACATAAAATGCTATGATTATCTAATCATTTTATAATATTTATCCTTCTAATACAACTTCCAAACAAATCTGAGCATTTTTGATATAGTACTCATATTTATCTCTAGGGTTTCTATAAGTTGTCTCTTTCTCATAATGTTTTAAACTCTGCATGTATTTACAATTTTGGATACCTTTTGTTCAGTTAAGGTAGGTGTCAATTAATAAAACATATGCCATTGCATAATAAAGACATATTGCAAGTAAGGAAGAAGAAATAAAATTCAAGCTTTAGAATGCTAAAAATAATTAGGAAAAAGAGACTATAACTTTAACACAAACAATAGAAAACCCATTCCCCAAAGGATATAACCGCACTGTGAAGGTAATTAAATATAAATGGCTTTATTTAATTGCCTGACACTGTAATATCACCTTAGTGATTTGCGCTCAATTTTCTTTAGTAAGAAGTAATTAAAAATCACTTTTCAACAGTGATCTTTCTTGATGGTCAAAGTCTTACACTATTCCTCAGATATTATTATTCTTGGCAGAGTTTTGTCTGTGAAAGTGCAAAGCAAAAGTCAGCGAAAGACGTCCAAAGTTCATTCAAAAAGTAATATAATGTACATAAAGAGTTGAAGAGTGAGATAAGTGGTCCCTATTCAATAAATATCTCAAAGAGTCATCAATAATGATTTAGAGGACTTCAATATTAAATTAAGGAATTGACATAAGATCTGTAAAAATGTCACGTGTGACTGAGACATCTAGAGTTCGTTAATATTAGTATTTTATCTGAATTTTTTTCGTGTGGGTAAGATTTGTCAGGCATACAAACTATCCTGCAAAATCCCTGTCTCTCTCTCTTTCTCATAAATGCACCCTTAAACCATGAGCATATTTTATCTGTCTTCAATTTTTCCCTGACATTGATCTGTTCACTGTTCTGGTTTACCCAGTCCATTGATTACATTTACATCGGAATGTTTTCTACCCTTCTTGTATTCTCACTCTTTAGAACTAGTCTTTATTATAAAAGGGACTTCAGAAGTTGTGCTATCCAGCCAGACTGCATGCAATTATTATAAGATTATCTGCATTATTTGTAATTTATTTTATATCAATATCTGTATCTGATAAATACTCTATAGTTTCTTAAGATTTAATGGATAAACTTTTCAAACTACTGCATATGCAATATAGAGAGCATGGTCTTCTGATTTTGAACAAATTTGGTGAAATTTCTGCCCCAAATTTTGAAACTGTGAGACAGACTTTGGACAAGTAACTTAATCTTTCAGAAACTTCATTTCAATCTGCAAAATGGAAATATTAACATATTTAGCACACAGTTGATGAAGTTAAAAAATGACAAACTGTTTACAAACGCTTAATATACATCTGGAATTGCTGAGATTCTTGACTAAGATTTGTTTCAATTCCTTCTGAGCACTATGCTTTCAAGATAGTCTCAGCATAAGCATGATGGCTATATATAGTTGTTTTAGTTTACTAAAGCTGACAGAATGTAATATACCAGAAATATATTGGCTTTTATAAAGGGGGGTTATTAAATTAAAAGTTTATGGATCTGAGGCCATGAAAGTGTCCAAATTAAGGTGTCAACAACAGTATACCTTCACTCTAGAAAGGCTGATCACTTCTGTGGTTTCTCTGTCACATAGAAAGTCACTTGGTGATGTCTGCTAGCCTTTTGCTCCCAGGTTTCACTGCTTTTAGTTCCTGGTTCCAGTGGCCTCCTCTCTGAGCTTTTACACGTCCTCACATAGCTTCTCCAGGGCAAAATCTGAATTTTATCTCTTAGTTTATCATTTACAAACATCTATGTCTTGGTTTCATTTCTCTGCTCTCCATGTCAGTTCTCCAAGCATCTCTAAATATCTGTATCTGAGCTTTCTCCAAAATATCACCTTCTTAAAGGACTCCAATAAACTAATTAAGACCCCCCTTGAATGGGTGGGGACACCCCCACAGAAATAATCTAATCAAAAGGTCACACCCACAATTGGGTGTGTCACATCTCCATGAAAACAACCTAATTAAAAGCTCCCATCCTCCAATAGGTCTTCCTCTACACAATTGAATTAGGATGAAAAGAAAATGACTTTTTTGGGGGTACATAAAAGTTTGAAACCAGCACAATAGTTGTGACCTCTGTAAATGCTATTTTTGCCTGCTTTTCTCACATTGGTTCTCCTACCCTCCCACTGTGTAGCAGCCTTGTCCTTTTGATGGGGTTGGTCTCCAGTCACAGTTTGGCTCCACCCTCATCCTAAACCAAGCGGTATGATCCTGTCTTTCCTAACACTGCCTGGTTCGGTGTTCAGCAGGTGGCCCAGGCCTAAGTCAGTCATCACAGTATTCCCATGGACACAGCGACTGGTTTGGAAATGGACATATAAGTTTCAATGCCTCCACTCAGTATAAAGTTTATATATATTTTTTCATGGTTGAAATAAACTAAGCTCTAATGTGATCTGAACCATGTTCTTTGAGGCCAAGAACTGCAGCTGCCATATCCTCTTGAGAGGAGAGTCCTCATAAAAAAAGAAGAACCAAGAAATCCCATCAGATGGTGCCTGAAACCAATCCTACCAATGAATACTTCAGTTATATTAATGAATGAATTTCACTTTAATGTTTAAGCCCTGTTGGTTTTTTAATTACTCATGTTGAAAAAAAATTCTGATACAACGCTGAGTTATTTGAGTAATTCAAATACAGTTGTCATAGTTTTGAGTCTCAGAAGTGGCATTCCCTTTATCTAACCTACTAGAAAGCAGTGTATTTAATAAGCATTTGGCACGGATTCTCATATTATATAACCTTGTAATAATTTGCTTTTCACCACTTTTGTAAACCACAACAGGATAACATTTCTCTTTATGCATCAAGAACCCTTTCTTAGGCTAATAAATTCAGCTTAGTATCCCTCCTTTTAATAACATCCTCTGCACCTCTGTATCTCAGAACTCACCACATAAATGTATCTCTTTATGCATCTGTCTGTACTTCTGTTAAGACATTCCTCAAGGTCAGAGACTTTGCTTCAAGTACTGAATATTTGCTTAGGTTTGCAGATAAAATATAGTACCCCCAGTTAAATAGTTAAGTACAAATTTCAGATAAGCAGCAAGCACTTTTTTAGTGGAAGAATGCCCCAAATATTGCATGGCATATACTTATGCTTAAAAAGTTATTTACTGTTTATTAGAAATTCAAATGTTCATTAACTGGGCATCCTGTATTTTTGTTTGCTAAACCTAGAGACTCTAGACTTGTAGCACTGAATAGTTACTTCCTTGGCTTCTCTGGATCAGGGTATATTAATGGATTATAATCAAATTATTTACCAGGACCATGATCTAAATTTGTGGCATGGGTTCTTCCACGTTCAAGCAGGTAGTTGCTGGCAGACCTCAGTCCCTTACTACATGGGTCTCTCCAAAGAGTACCTCATGATATGGCAATTCACTTATAATCAGCTCTTGAAAGTGGTATCCTGTCACTTTAGCCATGCTCTATTTAGTAGAAGTGAGTCATTGAGTCCAACTTCAAGGGAGGTTATTATCGAAAGTTATGAATTATCAGGATGATGGGATGATGGCAGACATCTTAGATGCTGTATCCCACAGGTGGAGCTGTGGTTCTGCAGCTCTTCACTTTCCCCTGCAACCACAACAGAAATAAGTTAGAGACTATTGCTGACTGTTAAGACTTTTTATCATATTAATGAGATAGTGTAAAATGTCACAAGGGTGATCTAGACTGTGCTGTCCCATGCAGAAGCCACTAGACATATCTGCTATTTAGATTTATGTTTAAAATAATTAAAATTAAATAAAAATTAAAATCCATTTGCTCAATCACACTAGCCCCATTTCAAGTGCTTAATAGCCACATATGTCTAGTGACTACTGTATCGCACAGTGCAGGCATAGAACATTCCCAGCGTTCTTTTGGGTAGCGCTAATATAAGCCCTGAAAGTTTGATTCAGTGATTTATCCAAGATGGTGCAACATTTTTCTTATAGGAAGCTGTGCTGGTTTGAAAGGATTATGTGCCTTAGAAAAGCCATGTTTTAATCCTGATCCAATCTTGTAGGAGCAACCGTTTATATTAATACCTATTCAGTACTATAGGTTGGAAACTTGCTTAGATTATCTCCACAGATAGGTGACTCACCCATTTATGGGTATTAACCTTTCATTAGAGGGAGATGTGACTCCACCCATTCCAGGTAGGTCTTGATTTGTTTATTAGAGTCTTTTGAAAGAGGAAGCATTTTGGAGAGAGCTACAGAGCCACAGGAGAGCCACATGATCCATGAGAGCTGAGGCAGTCAGAGACCTTTGGAGATGGAGAAGGAAAATGTCCCCGGGAAACAGTAATCCTGGAGAGAAAGCTAGCAGATGTCACTATGTTCACGATGTACCTTTCCAGTTGAGAGAGAAACCCTGAACTTCATTGGTCTTTCTTGAGTGAAGGTAACCTCTTCTTGGTACCTTAATTTGGGCATTTTTATAGACTTATTTTCATTTGGACATTTTCATGGCCTTGTAAACTTGCAGCTTAATAAATTCCCCCTTTGAAAAGCTGTTCTGGGGTAGGCAACGGTGGCTCAGTGGCAGAGTTCTCACCTGCCATGCTGGAAACCCGGGTTTGGTTCCTGGTGCCTGCCCATGTCAAAAAAAAAAAAAAAAAAAGAAAGCCATTCTGTTTCTGGTATATTGCATTCTGACAGCTAGCAAACTAGAACAGAGACACATGCACGTAAATGTGTCCATCTTCTCAAATCTTTAGTAGTCTCTCACTTACTACAATTATTTTGCATAATAAACTATCACTTGATAAACCTGCTCCTAAGTAGAGGTATTTTGAACAATGCACATTGTTTTTCTTTTATTTGAAAATATTATCTACTTCTTTGGTGGTATTAAACTATGATATTTAAATGAAGGATGCTGATTATCACAATACGCAGACAAGAACACAAAATCTAGTGTACTGCAAGAAATATAATTTATGTAAAAACAAGCAGACAATAGCATTCTAGTATTTGATGTAAGCAATGAGAGAATCACACATAATGGGCATTTTTTATTAAACTGAGATTTAGTTCATTTGTTTTATGAATGAAGTTACTCAAACAAATTGGATTGTGAGCCAAAAAAAGAGAAAAGGATAAAATAAAGAGATGGAAATCTCAGAAGCTTGGCTCATAAATATCAGGCTAAACAAATAAACCTAGCTGCAAACATTCTACCAATTTCTCTGCATAGATAAGAATAGGCAGGGTTGATGTTTGGTTTGGTGAAATCAAGCGAGAATCTCCAGTATAGTTAGACATGTAACTATTGGAACTCTATTACTCCATCCCCAATATTTAAGTAATATTTGTTATAGATAAGCTATAGTGACTGTGAGGTGCAAAGGTTGACCAGACATGGATCTGTTCTTATTGATCTCCCAGTTCAAAAGTGCAGCTAAGCCATGCATAAAATTATTATAATACAAAGTAGGTAGGGACTCATATGGTGAAAACCTTTATGTGATATACTGTAGGACATGGGAGGCTATACGAGTTCCAGGAGGACAAGGAGTCCATCTTTTTCACTGCTGTAATCCCTACATCTGCAAAAGAGCTTGTGTTCTAGTTTGCTAGCTGCCAGAATGCAATATACCAGGAACAGAATGGCTTTTAACAGGGGGAATTTAATGAGTTGCTAGTTTACAGTTCTAAGGCCGAGAAAATGTCCCAATTACAAGTCTATAGAAATATCCAATCAAAGGCATCTGGGGAAAGATACCTTGGTTCAAGAAGACTGATGAAGTTCAGGGTTTCTCTCTCATATGGAAAGGCTCATGGCAAATATGGCATCATCATCTGCTAGTTTTCTCTCCTGGCTTTTGGTTTCATGAAGCTTCCTAGGAGGCATTTTCCTTCTTCATCTCCAAAGGTTGCTGGCTCGTGGACTCTCTGCATCTCACGGCTATTTCGTTCTGCTCTCTCTGAATCGCTCATTCTTCAAAATATTTCCTCTTTTATAGGACTCCAGTAAATCAATCAAGACCCACTCAAATGGGTGGAGACATGTCATCCCCTAATTCAGTTTAACATCCATTCTTGACTAAATCACATCAACCAGGGAAATGATCTCATTACAGTTTCAAACATACAGTATTGAATAGAGATTATTCTACCTTTATGAAATGGGATTTATATTAAAACATGGCTTTTCCTAGGGGGCATGTTCCTTTCAAACCAGCACAGCTTGGCATATAATAATACGTTTCCAATAAATGCTGATTGAATGAATGAATTATGAAACCCACATAGAGAAGAGTATTCTTGAGCTGGGCCTTAAAGGGTAGATTTGCCATGTCTGTATGAAAATGAAGGAAATGTGATCCAAGTGGAACCAGCAGCATGAACAAGAGCAAGAAGAGGTAGAGGGTCCTGGCCCTGTATGTTGTCCAACTAGATGTGGCACAGTTGGACTCTAGTTGACAAAGTGCAAAGCAGTGTTATGAAATAAGGATAGAAAAGTGAATGATACGCAAAGACACTTATGTCATGCAACAGAGCCTAACTTAGAAATCTCAGCTCCTCATCTGCAACATTAGAATAATGACGCTGGCTTAAAATAGCTTCTAAATGTACTGAAATGTGGGAATGAGAAAAATGATCTGAAAAAACTTTGGAAAATAGATAAAAATGTTGCAAGAATCCAAACTGATGTTATAAATGAGAAAACATTACAAAGAATCTATGTCATTCTAAAACAGAGTCAAATTCTCAAGTTCCATGGCTACTCTAACTAGAAATTATTAATTTAGAAAAAAACTGTAAACTTGATATATTTATCTACTTTTCCTGAACTCCAGATCCTCTTTGTTATACTACTTTCCTCAACTGGATATGTTAAAACAAATATTTTCCATCAAGAATGTGTGTTTGTGGAAATATCATTGAGAATAGACTCAAGTTTACTATGTAGTATTATTGACCCTATTCCTGTATTCTGAGATTGTGAAGCTCCCTAGATTCAGTGACATTTCTTATTCAAGTAACAACAATGTGGAACTGTCTATAGATTGAGGAAAGAAGGGATTTTTTCAAACTAATTTTTTAATGTGAAGTATGGAAGGATACTGTTTTCTCAGGTTGCATTTGAATTGCATTTATCATAAATTAGCTGGATATACTGAACTGCATGAGTTAAACCTGAGTCTGTTTTTTTTTTTTTGCCTTTCAATAATTGAAATGCAAATTGTGTGGACCCTAGCCAAGGCCAGAGAGTGTTTCAAGACAAAGCAAAGATGATATCTAATACTGCAAAGAGAAGTATTAGTAAAGACTATGAAAGATCATTTTCTTTTAACAATACAGGAATTTTGGTAATAGTGGCAAGAAAAATTTCTTGAGAATGAAACACGTTGGTAAATTTTTCTTAATCTTTAACTCATCTGCAATACCTTGCGTAGATGTTTTCAAAAAACCCAATAATTATGCATGTATCTATTCATTCTACATTCTTAAGGGCACTGACACTCTTCTCAGCACTGAAGATCCAATATGCAGCAACATATACACACACACTTAAACAAAAATCCCATAAAAGTACACATGCCATGAGGAGGAAAAATATGATAATGATTATCACATTATAACTACACTGATAATAATAAATTACATAATATCCTAAATGATGATGTGTGCTATGAAAATAGTCCAGGGAAGGTAGCTAGAAAGTACCTAAGATAGGTTTTCAATTTTAACAGATTTATCATGAAAGTCCTCACTAAGAAGGCATCATCGGGCAGAAATCTTAATGGTGTGAAGGAACAAGCCAACCACAGGGCAGTGAGTGTCCTGAGCAGAGGTATAAGCTATTGCATATGTACTCAGGCAGTACAAATACATGCTTCGAAGTTTATCCTGAGCAAGGGAAGCCTGCTTGCCTGGAGCTGAGTGGGAGTGATGTAAATAAGGTCAAAGGAGTAACAGGGGTCACATGTTTTAGGGTTTTTTTAGTTTTTACTTAGTGGATTAGGAAGAACTGGAGGGTTACAAGTCGAAGGGTGACATAATGTGTCATAATGAAACTACTACGTTTAAATAGTTTCCCTCTAATGGATAGAGAATAGTGGAGTATGAGCAAAAGCAAAAGCTGAGTCAGAAACTACCACTCAGCTAGATGAGAGATAACCGAGAATTGGACCAGGGTGGGGGTGGTAAAGGTAGTGAGATATGAGAGCTGGGATATTTTGAAGGAAGGCAATGGAGTTTGTGGAGGGATTGAAGGTAGGAAGTGAGAAAAAGTATTAATAATGACCCATGATTTCTCAAGTGAGCAACTGAAAATTTATCTAAATGAGAGAAGAGTAAGAGGAAAAGATTTGAAAGAGGAGATCAGGAATTTCACTTTGAGCATAAAAAGTTTGAGGTGCCTCAAGGAGACCCAATACAGATGTTGAGTGTGCAGCTGGAGTCTATGTCGTGGTCAGACATTGTAATATTAGGATTCTACAATGTGTAGATGGTATCATGTCTTGAGACTGAACAAGTTCATCAGGTGGGTTTAAGTCAAAAAGATAAGAAGTTCAAGGACTAAGTCAAGAGCACTCCAACAGTACCAGGCTGGAGAGAAAAGAACTAGCAAAGAAAATTTAGATTCAAGGGCCAATGATGTAGAAAGAAAATGATAGAATATCATAACCTATATCAGAGATGATCATTTGTCCTTGGCATTGGACAATAAAAACTGAAAGAGATCATTGGATAAGCAATAATGAGGACATTGGTTACTTTGACAAAAGAAGTTTTAATGGAATGTTGAAATGAAGAGAGCATAGATGAAGTAAATTTAACTGCAAATGAAAAAAGAGGATTAAAGTTTTGTAAAGGGAAGAACAGAAATGGAGCTTATATGGAGGAGGAAGTAAGGTCAAAATGTATTTTTGTTTGCTTAAATTTTGTTTGAAATGTGATCAATAGAACATTTAAAAAATGATGTAATAATGCACTATGGAGGGGACGGCTAATGATGCAAGATGTGCTTCTTACCCTCAATATTTTGCTTTTTTATATGTCTACCATTCTTCTCTTTTCTCTTTACTGTTCACATTTGCCCATTGTTCTGTTGTGTATCAATAGCTTATTTTCAGTTGGTTTTGCCCATTAAAACCCATTTTATTGCAAATCTAACCATATGACTTAAAAAGCATTATACTTCATTACTGAAATATAAAAATTAGAAAAATAATATAAACTTGATCCATAGAATCAAGATTATTCATTTTAATCCATTTTTAATCTAATGTATATTTTTTCTTTCTTTTGTTTTTTTAAATATATTTTTAACTTGTTTACATTTTCCAAACTGGTTGTTTTTTCTATCTATCCCCATATAGCCCTTTCTCTTCCATTCTCATATCTTCACATAGTGAATATTAGCTGTTAGTTTCTGTTTTAAACAGGCTCATATAAATCTGAGTCATCTAAATACATCTTAGAAAAATGTATATGCTTTGTTACCTACCACAGCTCCTCAAGCAACATTGTTTTTCAATTCCGTATTTCCCTTCTTTCCTACCAGCATTTCCTTAACATTAACCCTTTGGCTTGTGAAGATTTAAGGCAGTTTCTTATTTAAATTGAAGTTACCTGGCAAGCATTACTAAGATTCATTTAGATACTTCTTATTTATGTAAAAGCCTGTTTTCTATAGAAACTAAAGGAGGCATTAAATAGGGATATAGTGACTTAGTGATACTGTGTTTCCAACTGTGATACAAAACCAACTTTATCCCACTCAAAGAAAATCTGTTTCTAAAATCAGCAATTTATATAATCTAAAGCACAAGTATGCTGGAAAATTTTCCCTCTGCCTCTAATTCAGGATTTGGTAAAATACAAAAAGTTACATAAGCAAATGTTTTCTAACAGTTTCCTACTTCCTACCCATGAATAGAAAATGTTGCATAAACACCTATATATAGGGGTAAATGAATGGATACTTCTTCCAGAGCAATGCAATTCAATATAGTAGCCTCTAGTTATATGTGATTATTGAGAACTTGAAATGAGGTTAGTATTAATGGGAAACTAAATTTTAATTAAATTGAATTAAATTTAAAAAGAGGAGAATAAAATATTTTGTCACTAAGCACAACTTCATCACTTTGATAGGACTACAATCCAATTTAATCATTGAAACCATAGCATTCAAATATGATGTACTGTAGGTCCACAATACATATAATATGTCCAAGACAAATTTTTGAAAAATATTATTTTAAATATCTCATTAGCTGTATATTGACTACATGTTGAAATAATATTATTTTGGATATATTGGGTTAAATAAAGTGTCAAATTTTACTTCTTTTATTTTTTGCATTTTCTTTTCAAATTGTAGCCACTATAAATAGAAAATTAAGTATGGAGCTCATATTATATTACGATTAGACAGTGCTGATCTTTGACCTCATCATTAGGAGTTTAACTAATAAAAGATATGAAATACAGTTACCAAAGTATGAATAAATGAATAAGTTAGAGGTATGGTAAAAAGAGATTTGTAGTCATGAAATTGAAAACTTTGCCTCATTTAGTAGTACTAAAATGATAACTTTGTCATAGAAATTATGGTTCATTCATTCAGTAAATACTTGAGTGCCTACCTCTGCATTACATTAGAGACTGTGCTAGGTTCAGGGGCTAAAATTATGAGAACAGTCAGTTGGTCTCTAAACCAAAGGGAACATAGATTTCACAGGCACATATTCTCAGTAAGCTAGCAGGAATGATGAAATGCATCATGATTAAACCTGATAAAGATGACATTCATGTTTTGTACAAATCCAGTTTCTTTTAGTGAAATTTATTTTAATGTTTAAGGGATTTTATGGACACTACATATCTACCTCTCTAAAGCTGGGATAATTGGCATAATGGACTTAAACTAGGCAGATTAACAGGCATGACTTTGGAATCCCAATAGTCTTCTCTGTTCTTTGGAAAGTGGAACTAAAACTGAAAGAGCAAAACTCTTAATCTGTAAAACTCTGCAAACAAGAGGAAGGTGAAGCTTTATGAAATTGAGGCTGAAATGTTGTTGATATCTAAGTGGCTGACTCGCACACCAATTTATGCCCAGGTATTTTTGAACTCAGATAAACTTTCCAGTGCAAAAACTATGCAGACTACATTAATAAGGAAACCTCAAGAGTTGTGACCAAAACTTACAAACATTTTAGAGAGGTCTGTTCATAGCACAGACTACATTATTTACTTTTTGGACCTACTCCATTTTCGCAGCATGATATTTCAACCGCTGTAACTTAATTTTTAAAAAATATTTTCTTACTCAGTTCAAAATTTTTAATGGACTCTCTTTTGCACAAATATTATCATAATGTATTTTTAAAATATCATATTTCCCAAATAATTTTAACATTTGAATCTTTTCTCTGCCTCACCCAAAATTTTAAATTTATGACTAAGAATCAAATTTATAAAAGATGGAAATTGTTACAAATATATAAATCAAAAACAACCTAAAGAAATGACCATTCCAAAAATCTCCAAGATGATTTTCTTTAAGGCTTGGTTGGTTATACACCAGTTTATATATAGTTTTTAGCTTAGGGCTACAGCAAAGATTGGTAGGGTTTCCAGAACCTCAGGTTAGAAGGTCATACTTTGGAAATATTCTTGCCCAGATAGCACCCATTTCACATGCCACCTTCAAATACCTAAGACTAAGGAGCAACCTAAATATGTATGTGTTCTCGTCCGGCATGTGTGATGTGGTTCTATGACAACATATTCAGATTTTCTTCTAACCTTATTATTCATTTTAGATTCTAAAAATGTAGCTTATGTGTAGAATGAATTTTAAATTTTTTCTTTATACCATGTATTTATTGGATGGATATAAACTCTACAACAGGAAAAAAAAAGGGCTATATACATTTATTAACGACTACTATACTTACTTAATTTTACTATTTTCACAATTATTCTTCAATCTTTCATTTGTACCTTAAAAAAAAGCCTAGGAAACTTAAATAACTGCAAGTCCCACATCAATTAAGTAACTGAATCTTGATTCAAATCCAATGTTTCTATTTTCACTGCACCATATTTGGAATAGTGCTTTTTAAATCAATGGAAAACAGGTATAGATACAGAACATTAAAATATAACTACAGTATAGAATAAATCATTACATCCCCAAGACTGATGAGTTTACCATAATTAATTATGCTGCTCATATCTTCCTTAAAATATTTTTAAGTTTTCATTATACTATATGCAGCTTACAATATATAGATATTCACTATCAGGCTTACAAGAAAGCTCATTTTTGAAAAGGCAATTTATCTTGATTTAATTGATGTCAAAACCATGGAAGCTTTAAATAATATTGCACAAAATCTGTATGTGTACCATGATTTGGAAGGAAAACAATCAAACAGAGAGAATAAATTTAAAATAGCCAAATTAAAGGTATGGCAATTTTGTTAATTTTTAAGGATCAAAGCTATTCATCAAACTGAGCAAAATATTTTGTAAAGCTTAAGTTCACTTTAAACTCCATTTATTAATGTCTATTAATGTCTTATCAGTTATGCCAGATCTTGAAAAATTGACCCCCATGATAGCATTGAATACATTTGTGAGTCAAAATGTATTCATTGAAAATAAATAAAATTTTTCTAGCAATGTAAATCCATTAAAATCTTCAGAATTTAATTTCACAAGCTTTATTATGTTAAAAATATGCTACATTTAATCATGGAATGTTTCTTAGATGAATACTGGTAAAAGAAACAATTTAAAAACATGGAATTTTGGAAAGAAAGTTTACTCAAAGCTGGCACTGAGACTAATTATGATGTTCTCACTGGCTTAGTTTATTTAGGTCAATTTAACCATGTATTACTTTAGAGTTAAAATGTTGCCTTAATGTTTACTTGTTTATGAAGGTTGACATTAAAGGAAATTGCTTAGTTGAGCTAAGTTGTATACAAATATATAATGGTTAGTCAAAATGCACAATGCTGTCATAATGAAATTACTTTATGGGCATGTTGGATACTACATTTTGCTCAATATTTAAACAGAAGAGAATAAACTGACAAAGCCTTGACTTTCTGATATAAAATAAAGATCAGAAGATTTTACAGAATTCTACAATAGGGAAAAAGTGCATGCAATGATACATCCCAAAAGAAATATGTAAAAATAAATAAAACATCTCTGCTTAACACAGCTCAAAATGTCTAATTCTATTTCTTGGAACTAATTTCAGAATCAGGAAAAATGCCAACAGTTTTTTTTTTTAAGGTCCTCTGCAGATTTCTCTGCTAAATTGTAATAATTTGTATTGCTATTCATTCCGTTGGAAGAAATATGTTAAACTTTAAGGTTTTAAAGTTGAGTTTCTAAGAGGTACAAATCAAAATGTACTATTTAATGATCCCTACAAGAGACAATCCAAAACACTGGATGAAGGTTATTCAGTTTGAATTTTAGTCATTTTTCTTTTACCTCACCAACTACATGCCTTTTTACAGGCCATTTAACTCTGCTTTCTTTTAAATTTTTTTTTTTGAAAAAATTAAGGAAGAATGACAACATTGCCACTAACATTCCTTCCAATTTTGTGGCTAAAAGTATATGCTTTTATAGTTAAAGAGATCTGGATTTAAGTTCTAATTCTATCACTTATCAATAAGGTGCACTTGGCAGGTTTTAGGTAGCCCTCATCTCTAAATGCAGATAAATAGTGCCTACCTGGTAGGGTTGTTGACAGAGTTAAATGAAATATGTGAAGTAGCACATTGCAAGCCATCTGTTGATTTGAATTTTATAGTTATCTGGTTCAAAAGGTTACCTTCTAAATTATTTACATTACCTTGGAACCTGGAACTATTTGCTTTCCAAAAAGGATGATAATGTGATATAAATGGGAAAATAAAGACAGGATATCGCTTTTTAAAAATGGCAAATACTTTCATTTTCATCATATTTGCAAATAATGATTTATAATATCTTATCAATGCTTTGAGAGTGTAAGTCATAAGATCAATTAATATTAATTTTCTTTTTCAGCAAATTAAACAACTGCAGTATGAACTGTTTTTGAAACTCTATTTTAAGGCAGGATTTGAAATTAAGAGTTCCTGTTTTTCTTCATTTCCACTCTTGCGGTTATACCAAGATCAGAGGGAAAGTTATGCTTACATCAAAAATGACTAATTTGATTCTTTATCATATGGTAGAATATAATTAAAACTCCCAACAAATGGAGGATTAAAAGTTGTGTAGGTGGGGTTGTTTGTACATGTATCTGTGCACGCATGAGCAGAAATACTTTCAGGGAGGCAAAAGCTAAGCTGAAATATGTACAACATAGACCAAGAGTTAATGCTCTTTTCAAAAAAAGAGAAATATATATATTCTCAATATATTGTTTTACTCCTTTAAATATATATATATAAAACAATCCTGTAAACTTGCATAAGCCAACTGCTTTTCTTACTGAAGGGGGCTGTCAGTAATATGGGGTAGGGAGATGGAACTAGCTGATATTCTGGAGAAACTCCTCTAAGTTTCAGGATTTATCTAGTCCAGGGACCCATCTGGAGGTTCTTGGTTTCTGGAAAGTTACCGTAGTGTATGGAAGCTTTATAGAATCTTATATATTGCCCTAGGTGTTCTTTAGGATTTGCTGGAATGATTTGGGTTGGGTTTTGTCAAACTATGGTAGGTAGTAATATGTAACTGAGGCTTGCCTAAGAGTGACCTCCAAGTAGCCTCTCGACTCTATTTGAACTCTCTCAGCCACTGATACCTAATTTGTTACACTTCTTTTCCCCCTTTTGGTTAGGAAGGCATTGTTGATCCTACCGTGCTGGGGTCAGACTCATCTCTGGGAGTCATCTCCCACATCACCAGGTGGACTTTCACCCCTGGATGAATGGTAGAGAATTTGTATTATTACACCTTGAGAAAATGAAAAATTACATTTTTTTTAAATCAGACATCCCAAGTAAAGTGGAGATTCATTCATGAGGTTTTATGCCTCCTGGAGGCAGACTGTCACTGCATCACTTGTTTATCCATCACGATATTTAGTATAATGCCTATGTATAGGAAAATTCTCATAAAAGTTAGTATACATATTATTTCATTTCTTTCTTTCCCAAGAAGTGGGTATAGAAATTTTATGTACTTTCTATTAGTTTTTGTGAATAATTAAGTTTTATTTAGTGGAGAGAGAAGAAATGTTGCAATGCCATTTTGAAGCTTTCATTTGAAAGGAGAAAACATTTTCAAAGCTCATCATACATTTAGTTATAATTTAAGTGTTAGTAAAAAGAAAGGTTTGCTTTCTTATTAGGGTTATAATAGTATACCTAGAAGAGATATGAAACAGGCTGTGCTCCATCCTTGTCACTTCCCCAACAAGTAAATTACCTCTAGTTGGTTTGAGCCAGGGGATATCTTAATATTCAAGTTCATGTGATTATTACACTCTAATAAATTTGAGCCATTCTTGTTTCAGTTCCTTTTGCATAGGATACTCTGAACTCATCCAAGTAACTGGACTACTGAGTCTTTGATGGCATTAGGCTTCTTTGATGAACACAAACAGAATTTGAGGGTTCAATGAATAAACCATTCAATTCCAGAACACCTAGGATGTGCCTTCCTCAAAAGCTCATTCCTGCAGTTGTTGGAAACGAGAGAATTGTAGATCACACTTATTTAGGGGGGTGGTGGTGGCTCATTTTAAGAGGATTCTGTTTACTTTGCAGCCTTACATTTTATCCTTTGTGCCTTTTAATGTACAATTTATTAGAAATATCTGTGTTGGTCATTGGCAAAACCTGACACAAAGGAATATTTTTGTTGTGATATGATAAAGTACCATTTTCTTGATTAGAGATTAGCTTAAGATTCCTCTTTTTAGATTGGATGTATGTTATTAAATTGTCTAGCCAGGAGTGTCTAAAAGTCAAATCTCATCTTTATCTGCAACATGCTTGATATTACAAAGATAAGACCATCTATCATTGCTTAAGATTTAATTTATTTTTCTCCACTGAAGTTTTGCATTTAAAACTGGTAATTTTTTTCCTATTAACTAGAAGAAAATGGATATTAATCATGTTTTCATTCCCTAGCCAGGTTTCCTGACAGTTAGAGGCAAGTTGTAATTAAAAAAATATAAAAGGAGAAAACTCATACTAGATAGAAGATTAGAGGCATTGTGGCTGTTGAATAATGTGGAATCAAATGCAAGATTTAAGCACTGTTCTGGCTATTTGGATCCATAAGCAACACACCACTTTGTCTCTGCTTTTTATCTCTTGCTTGACCCAATCATCAAAGTCCACTATATATTGAACAAGGGAGAACATCTGGCAAATTGTTTAAACACTCAGTGCCTCTGTTTCCTCATTGGTAACTGGGGGTAATAGTAAATTTACTTCATGCAGTCGTTGTGAAGATTAAATGAGCTAATACATGCAAAGCTTATTTGCCTAGGACATAACATTATGGACATAAGCTCTTATTATTATAATTATTTTCACAGAAACTTTCATTAACATTAGTACATTCCTTTTAATTTCCAATATAAAAATATGCATCATCTTAAGTTGACTTTGGAAGTTGGAAAAATATATCATTTCAAATAATGTTTATGAAACATGATAGACCTGACCAGATATCAGTAAATCAGAAACGTTTCACCTGGTAATAATTGTGCCTCTTTGTCCATATTTCAAACTTCTTCTTTTTTCTGTGAAAACAATGATATTGATGTGTTATATTTGTATTATTCTTAGAGTTTCATAAGGTAGATCGATATAGATTCCCTCTTTTACATAGGGAACACTTAGGTTATCAATTATTAAGGATAGCGACAAGATTCAATTACAAGTTTTTTTCTGACTTATTGACAAATGTGGTTATATTTTTCCCTAGATTTCTTATGCCTACCAGAGTGGTTGCCCCTAAAACTAAAACATGAAAAATAAGAAGTATATTGAAATAAATATTTTTCTATTAGGTGGTATCTTTTTTCAACAAATTCCCCTGGTAGTGAGAAAGTGACTAACACTTATCCTTAACTTAAATAGGTCATTGGCAATAAACTTAATTTTTAAGAATACAGAGACTCACAGAAGTTTAAAAATGGGGCTTAAGACATGTTGCAAATGGATGCAAGTGTCAGGAACAGAAAGAGTCCAAGCCAGCAGGTGTTTTTATGTAACATATTTGCCTGCCTGAGAAATAATATAGATATTATTATTATCTAATAATTTAATATTTATTAGCCCTGATACTCAAACAGAGCTGAAAATTTACTGTGGGAAGGAATTCTGTTTTGTTCCTACCATAGCACTTAAATCAGTATAAGACCAGACCGAGCATAAATATTCAGTAAGTACTTAAAATTTTATTATGATGACATCAAAAAGAAAACAACTTTATCTTTGTTCACAAAGTGTTGGGAGTGACAAATTGTAATTTCACTGTCCTGTACAACAAAATTTTCTCTTTAATTATCAGTTTAATCAGTTCAACTCAACAAAAATAAGCATTTGACATTATCAGAAATTCAGAGGATAGTTAACATGTGTCTCAAATATTTCATATATATGCATCAGGTAAAATAAAATATATGGACTTTCTCAGCCCTGGAATGCTATGATGATGTCACATAATATTTGCCAAGACTTTTCCTGCATTACACAGCTAGCAACTTAGATACTTTGTGTTTTACTTTCTTTCAGAAGTAAGTTGAGAGTGTATTCATCAGCAACAAAAACTACGGAGGTCCTTTTGGGCATGTTTTTAACTACTAGTAACTGATTCCCCTTTGATCTGTTTTTCTTTATTTAAGTGCCTTTGAGGCAATAAGCCAGCAGCTGCCAAATGTTTTTTTTTTTTTTTTTTGGCAAAGTTTATACAGTAGACTAGAAAAAAATGCCATTAAGGTAAACCAAACCCAGCATTCTAGCCTTTCAACTTAAATATGAAGTTGAGAGTCGTTAGCAGTCTATATTTTGCTGAGATTCATTACTTTCCAGAGTATTTTATCACTTAATATTTCATTTTGAGCTTATAAGAGCCTTGATATTATTCCCCTAAAGACCCCAATGTCTTGTACCACCAGTGTTAACTTATACATCTCACTCTCAGCAGTAGCAAAATTGAAAGTCAGACTTCTGATTCTTTTTTTATATTTCCAGTGTTACTTCCAATTTAATTATTTTCTGCTTAGGGGGAAAAATCTATAGAAAAGCTGAAAATGTACTTGATATTCAGAAAGGAAAGTCACTATACTCTACTTTCTCAGAAATTTTCTATCAAACGATGCACAGAACCCTCAGAAAACAGTATCAACAGTGTTTCCTCTGCTAGGTTAGAAGATGGAGTTTGAGATGACAGTGTGCTACGATGAGCCAGGAAATCTATATTCCTGTGCTTCATAACTTCTTTCTTATGTTCTGTCATTTCTGGCATCAGAGAGAAGAAGGTAAAAAACAGAGTTTCCCTCCATGAAGGCTTTAATAGTGCAGGGTCGTCAAACTATGCTCAGTACGTAGTTTCTTATGTCGGTGAGACTATTGGACTGATGGGAACTGGAACACCAGGCAATAGCTTTGTGACAAAATAAAGGATGGCAACTGCCTTGCAAGGTGAAGAGAGGAAACAGAACAAGGACGTGCCGGGCACACTGTGAAGCGATGCAGCATGAGCCATGATCGCTTAGAGGCAGATGCTGAAGAGAGGCCAGCTGGTGCTTTGCAATTCAACTATTTTGAGAAAAATGTTACGGAGAACGGGAAGCAGATTTGCAAACCCATAACGACTGGCTCGTCTTGCAAGCACCAGTCACAGCTGACAGGTTGGATGAGTGTAAAGGACCTAAAGCCATGCAGCACCCACAGAATGTTTACTTCCAGAATGAAGAGACAGGTTTATAGAAAAGAGCAATGTTAGGGGTGAGGACAGCCCAGAGATCAACTGCACCAAAGCGTTCACTTCTATTTATGATGAAACCGAAAACCTGGAAACCCATATTGCTTGCCTTAGGGTGAGTTCCCAGCAAAAACAGGAACTGCCGTCAACATACTGAGATTCCAACACTGATTCTCACCTTTGGAATTGAATACAATATATTGCCATCCTTTTCTAGGGCTGTTGATTTTAAATTAAAAATTGGCTTAGAGAGAATCATAAGTTCTCCAGAAAATAACTGTCAGATGTTGATGTCATTCCAAGTGTACTAGGTGTTGCGACTTTTCTAGAGACATGTTTCATTAATTTTATCATATCACTAAAACTGGGAGGCTGTCATTTCTGGAATTGTGAGCATAGGATAAGAAAAGGTTAAGGAGGGTTTTTGAGAACAATTTGAAGTCTAATTTGATGCTAATTATTCTCTTTCTCTCTCTCTACACACATACATGCACACTCTATAGATGGATAATTATATGTAAACAGATGTACAAATATGTTTATATATATATATATATACGAAGTCTTTAAAATTATGAGTGAGGAAGTATTTTTATTTATATGTCTATATGAGTCCTGTGAATAAAGTAAAAATAAAAGCTCATTTATAACTAGACGTAACCTTTTATCCTGACTGTACTATTCATTCATTAATTTCATGTATTCTTTATAAAGGAGTCATAGTAAGTATATGGTGTATCTTATTCCAAAAGAGATAAAAACTCTTTTAGCTGTCACTTTTATAAAGTAACCAATTACAAACAATTATTGCTGAAATTTCTCTAGGAAATTTTCATTTATTCACCATATCATCAATCTGGACCCCTAGACAAGGTGCCCGTAAAGACAAATTTCAAGTAAAGTCTAATGGAGTTACTAAAATGTATCCATTGATTACTTTAAGATGGATACCTGGAAAACTGCAATCACACTGATTCTGATGCTTATATCTGCAATCAGTTTTACTTAGGCAAAACCTATGGTAACCAACAGAAGGATGGGCTTTCCCGATTTATTTTTTTCCTGATTTTTAAATTTTACTGTGTACCTAGGATAAAATAGACATTTGGTGTTATAAAATTGAGTGGTGTTGTATTAAAATAGATATTACCATTTACAATGTTTTTCCTGTATGGAAAGGGGAATATTTGGGGAAAAAGTGAGGTATGATGAACTAGGACACAAAAACCGGGTTTTCAATACAGTTTTGCCACTAATTTAATTACATAAACTTGGACAAATAACTTAGACTTTCTTCACCTGTTAAATACTGGTGATAATAAAAGTGTCACAGTGTCGTGGTAACCATGAAGTGAAACTAAATGTCAGGCTGCATGGGAAACTGAGAAATATATCATACAAGTATAAGGTCATATAATCATTTTCCCCATTAATTTAGTACATGGTGGAACTACAAAATAAATTTCATCTAGCAAGATCTCCCATTTGGCAATACTATGAATAGTAACGTATTTGCTAATCTAGATATAAGAAATTCAATATCTTCTTTCTATTATAAAGGTCTTAAAAATTCTATCTATAGCTTTCAGACTTTCCATTTTGGGCCACAAAATGTAGCAAACTAATAGCACTTAATTTCTCACCATAAATAAGTGATTTGACTCTTCTAGCAACAATTATAGGGTCTCTATAAAGTTAATCGTTTAAAGTATGGTCCAAAATAGTCTGGATATTTAACCTTCTTAGTATTTATATTGAGCATGGTAGGAAAAGGTTAAGATAACAAAGGGGATTTTGAATATAACATTTTTTGCTTTCAAAGGCTAAACTCCTCCATTAGATTTGGGCAAATGGAGGTGCTCATTTGTGCTGTTGAGGCCATTTTCTGTGCTTCCACGTCCTTTTGCCCTTAGCTGTTGGCTCCTTTATCAATTTATTGTTCCCCATGTGGATACAAATTTCTCATCCATCATTTCTTCAAAATAACCTCTTTAATATAGGCCTTTGAGTCTAGAAGACTTTGACCGAAAGTTTGCAGATAGCAAAGCATAATTAAAGCAAAGAAGAGCAAACCATATTAAACAATGTTCTTACTTGAAATTTATTAGGCATTTCTCACCACAGGAAAATTTTCACCCCTTATAAGATATGTTGCTCCAGTTAATTTTATTTTTCTCCTTCACATCTTCTAAACCTCTTCCATGTACATTCCATGGAAATTCGAGTTAATATTCTATATGGAGCAGTTTGGCTTTCCAATCTTCTCCTTAATGCTGGTTTTGAACCTAAATTTACATATACTAACATTGCTAAGTCAAAGGCCAGCCTCTCCATAACTTCATCAGAGCAATTTGAAACATTGAAAAAAGATCGATAGAGCAGTTAATGTTTGTTGGTTTGCTTGCATGCTGGTTTTTACTGTACCCAGGGTACAAATTCTTCAGAAAGATGATGTTTTTCCTTTACCCTTAGGAACAAAAGGAGAAATTCTACCTTCAAAAAAATCCCTTTGTTATGAACGAATTATGTTTGCTGGGTTTCTAAGCCCTGGTAAAAGTCACTCAATTTGTCCAAAGCCTCACATGCAAAGATGAGTGTTCACTTTAATTCCAAAAGCAGATGGGTAGGGAAATCTGCCCAAGGACAGTGACAGAAATGGTCAGAAAGTTGCCAGCTGGAATTTGTAGAGATGTTCTTCCTAACATGACAACTAGGAACCTGGTGACCTCCAGCAAGGGCACACAGTCTGGGTGGAAATGCGAGATGAGGTGGAGAGTGAGGATAGAAACGGTCCTGTATTTCAGGGGGCTGTTTCTGTTACAAAAAGTCAGAGGCCTCAGGACATCCCTGGCTCATCACCCATCCTTATGATAACCATCACAATCTTTTCTTCCTAAGGATACATAATCTCAAATTTATACTCCGTTAAGACAAAACAAACAAACAAACAAAAATGTTACGGTCGTTTACCTTAACTTCTTCACCCACAGCAAAACATGCCTTTTAAATACAGCATTTAAGCATTTTAAACAAATTATTAGGCTCTCTGACTTTTCCTCTCCAATGGAGGTAATACTTTTGTTTACCAGACAGCAGATTTTCCTGTTATGTGCAATTGAGAGTCTTAAAACACCAAGAGATAGATTTCTGATAATTAGAGTAGTCCTAGGTCAACCAAAACAACAACAACAAAAAACAAAAACAAAACAAAACAATGATTACTCTCTTAATTTATAAAGGGAATGAATCAATTAGCATTTTAATATCAAATTCCCAGTTGGTCTTCCCTTAACTAGTTACAAAGCATTCAGCAAGGTCTGGCTGGCGCCATGGGGTCCTCTATCCCTAGGCAATTTGGAGGATATTTTGGTTAAAACTCAGCATCACTGAATGTTGTTTCTACCTTTAGTGTATTGCCTTGTTGCCTCGATTTTCTGGGTCATTATCTGAGATAGTTCTATAGTCTGAAGGACCAATTGCTCATTTTCTCTTGACAAATACCTAATTCAGATTTTGATTCGGTTCTAGAGAGGGTTAAAGAAGGATTTTTGCTACTATTAAAACTGATGCTACCAGAGCATTTTCAGCCAGTATTCCAGGTAGAGTAACCATTTCAAATAGACAATGAAGTTTTTTTCTTTGCACTTTTATAGAAAACCATCTTAACTTTTGCCCAGAGATGTTGAATTCATTACTTAAGTTACATCATTTTTAGTAGATAAAACTGAATGTTTATATGAATGCAAAATGCATTGAAGTTTTTAAAATTCTCAATTAATTTATGAAAGTTTATCTTTCAATTTCCTTTTAAGGGTATTGAAGGCTCATGTTAATACTGCTTTTTCACAAAGGGCAACAACTTAGGTGGTATAAAAAGTTCAAATAACTTTCAATTATATTTAGAAATAGAATAAATTCAAGTTCTTCATACGACCTGACATTTCCCCATGATACAGGCTATAGGTACTATAATTTATTTTAACTTTTTAATCATCCAGTGCATGATTTGAAATGCGAAAATGCTATCAAGGCTACCCTCGCTCTGGTGTCTCCCACTGCTCTGATGGTTCACAAAAAAGTAATGGAAATTTTCACAGAATTTGTGGTTTCAAGACCAATTTCCTATGTATGACTCCATCACATCCTCCACGTATTCATTCCTTCATGCGGTGCACTCTTTTCTTCCCTGAGGAGTAGGGTCAAGACTCAAGGAGCTTCTGAGGCCATAAGAATAGACTGAGCTTCTGATTTTGAGGAGCTGAGTCAAATCTACCACATAGGATAGAAGTTGTTTCATCTTGCATGTAAGTGCTTAGCTTTGGTGTTACCACATTTAAGTTTAGGCCCCAGTTATCATTTAATAAATCCATGACTTGTCCAAGTTATTAACCTGTATGACCTTCAGTTTCCTCATCTGTAAAAGGACAATGTCAATGCTAAATATCTCATAAGATATTGGAGTTTTGAATAAGTTAGAAGCTAGGATAAATTTTATACCCTGCCTGCCATAGAATGCACTGAATTAATTAATTACTATTAGTTGTTGTTGTTGCTCTTATAATTAGTGTAATAATTACTACTGTTTAGTAATAGATTTCGAAAAATTAAAGTTCATGGAGATGAGCACTATAATGGTAATAGTCACAGATTACTATAAAGCACAGGCTCTTTCTAGAAAGAAATGTTCTAGACAGAGAACAGCACAAGAGAAGAGTGCAACGTGAAGAGAGGGCAGAGGGCAGGGCAAAGGCAGAGGTGAGGAGAGAGCATGGATTATTGAGGAATGATGAATGTTTCTCATGGCCAGAGAGGGTGGCAGAAGAGAGGGTGGAAAGAGCCAACTTGATATCATTAATTTATAAAAGGCGCAAAAGTGTTTTAAAATGGTACAATGTGAAGAAAAAAATAGTATATAAAATATAAGCATATCTTTCAGTGGGGCTGAAGCCCAGTGTGGTAAATAGTGTTGAGAGCTACTTTATGGCCATAAAATTTGAACTTAATGTAAACATATCATCATCTTCTTGACTATCTTAAACAGCCTTTTACTATGATCCATCGCCAATCTCCTATGATAAGGCAAATTTACAAAAGATATCTTAGATTTTAGCCAGGCTTCCAGCCAACTCTGCTCTGTAGCAGAAAGAGAAGAGACCATTTATTTTCAACAACCCATGAAGCTCATTTGAAGACCGAGAAATCATAACCAGTACTATAAAGTGAAGCTGCTGCCATGACCCAAAGGAAAAAATTCTAAGGCCAAGTGGAGAAAGGAGACCTAGCCACATATTAGTGGCTTCACTCCCAGCACCAGTATTTTTGAACATACACATTTTCATAATGCATCTATTTCTATATAAAGTGTCCTTTTTTTCTACTCACGTTTACCCAGTTGATGGATGAAGATATTAGAGAACTAAATTTGCTTCAATGTATTCATTTCATTTGTAATTGGGCTGGAATTTAATATTAGTTCCTGATTTGAGAACTCTTTTCAATCTCTTTTTAAATGTTAAAGCATCTGATTTTCCTCTATGATTAAAATGCTTCAATATATGGCCTCAAAATCATTTCTCTTATTACTTTTTATGCTCCATCAGCTGCTAATCATATTAGCAGATGATCAAATAAAAACTATGTCAATTAAAAAATAATTCATTATCCTAACTTAGACATTTTATGATAAATATAAAGCTTTGCTTAAACCTTTTTGGCATCAATCAAGTGATTGACATCCTCAGTGTAATCTTACACAATGCCAGGTCTGACAACTGGGAAAATTTAAACTTCAGCCATCCAATTAAATGTAACAGAGCCATAGCTAGAATCAACTACCATTGCTTCCCTCTCATTTAGATTTAACTGTACTGCCCATGCCTCTAAGATAGCTATTTGCAAAAACATGCTTTTCTACTTTATAATAAAAATAGTAATTTTACTATCTGGAGATGTTGTTAAACTTGAAATCCATATAGAACCACTTTTTTTGCACAAGCTTATTAATTTAGCAAATAACAAGGTAGATTAATCTCAGAGGAAAATGAGAAACTTAGTTCTGTCATGGTAGCAGACAGAAATATTGACCCAAAGAAAACTGTTCTCTCTCTGAGGCTTCTGATATTTGCCTGTAGATGAATACCATAACCTCAGAGAATCAAATTTCAAGATGATTATAAACAGTAAATGCTTCAAAGTCACAAGGCATTGCCTTATATCAAAGGTGGAAGGAAGCCCGTTTCATTAGTTAATTAAATATCACTGTTAAATGACTAATTATGAAAAAACATTTTATTTGATGATTATCTTCATTATTATGATGCCATCAATCACTATCCTTCTTTTACATTTTCTTAACTATCTGATTCTTTGCTAACAAATGTTGCTTCTCCTTAGGGGATGTTCCAAATTGGAGCTATTTTTGTTTTCTGCACCATAAATCTTCGGATATATCACTTGAGATAAGTTTAATGCCCTAATTTGTGAATGAAACACAAAGCTATCATTTTGGATAGTGTACCAAATATCACCCTCTAAAAAGTTCTCATTACCTCTTCTTTCCTATTTGTATGATTGTAATAGTATATATGTGTATATGTGTGTGTGTGTGTGTGTGTGTGTGTGTGCATGAATGATGCTTTTAAATCATGGTAATTCCTGGCATATTTTAAGTTAATCATGGTAAAATAGAGTTCATAATACATTTCATTCATATGTACTGTCAACAAAAGGGTTAAATTGGTTTATCTGTTTTATTTGGAAGATTGAAAATCAGAAATGCCTGCTAGCTAAAGTTTACTTTTAAGTAATTTTTGAAGAAGTTTGGAGATGTGGGAGATTTAAAAGAACTTGTGAAAAAAAGGTAAAAATACAATGGAGAGATAATTTATGCTCTATTCCTCATCTTCTTCGAACACCTGCAAAATATAAACAGTAGCTCACAGGATTATTTTGAAGAGCAAATGGCATGTTGTATACTAAATCACTTTTTAAACTGAAATGTTATGTAAATGAAGGCTATCATCGTACTTTCTTAGTTTTGCCAAATCTTTTCTTATATTCTTAATATTTTTGGAGAATGAGCTTTGTAAGCTTACTACCCCATAAAACAATAATTTTATTTTCTCCCTAAATTTGCACATTCTAAATGGTGGGTTGCCCATTGCCTAGAGACCTGTAGGATTTGGGGATCAAGATTATCTTTCAGTGTCTTATAAACTTGAAGCTTCCCAGTTCTGTTTGACAGGATTACATATGTTTCTGGAGTTAATTTTTAAAACTGTAAGAGACACATCGTATCCCAAAGAGAACTATATTAAAAGAAACATGACTAAGTGATATCTATGTAATCTGTAAATGATGTTTCTCAATTACTGGAGACGTGTCCATTTTTAAGAAATAAATATATGAAAAGGCAATATTTGTAAGGAATATCACATGAATTTCCTTCTGTCTAAATCTTTCCACTTTTATCCAATTTATTGAGATATCAGCATTTTTCATTTCTTTGGTTACACTCAGTCCTACTGAGTATATGTATCAGCCCATTTAGCAAGCCCCCAAATATCCCCTCATATATTATTTGTCAAATGAATTAATAAATAATTACCAAAACCTTACATTTAGTATTCAAAAATGAGAATATTTTAGTTTTGTTAATTTTACAATAGGAAGAATAAGATAATTTCAGATAGTGAAATATAATATGAAATGAAACTCTTTCCAGTAGCCCTCAGAAATTGTACCATCACTTATAGTTGGTGTTAAAACAAGGCCTCTTCCTTCCATATCTAAGATTTTTTGAATCCTGGATTCATAATAGACTTAGCTCAGTCTTAAAAGTTCATGGCAGATGTTTGGGAAGGAAGGGAGAAGGATAGGAAGAAAGGAAAGAAAGAAAGGAAAGGAAGGAAGGAGGGAGGGAAGGACAGACGGATGAGAGGAAGGAAGGGAGATAAGATAAAGGAAGGGAGGAAGGTAGGAGCAACTGAAGGAATGAAAGCAGGAAGAGAAAGGAAAAGAAAGTAAACAAAGGAAAGCAAGAAGGAAGGAGGGAGAGGGAAAGGTTATATGAACTATGCTGAAATCCCAAGTTTAGAGGCAGGACGAAAGGAAGGATATTTAAGGTTTTATATATATATAAAGAATAAAGAAGAATGTGCAATTATACAGGGTCTATACTGCCTTCTGGTTTGATGATTCCTCAGAGGGAGGTTTCTAAGCCTAGAACCCTTCCCCTTGGCCTAGTCATTAGCTAAGTATCAGAGCAGGCAAGATTTGTGAGATGTGAAAAGAAGGTTTTTGGATAGTTTCTACTACTATTCCCATATATTGTAATAGGTTATGAAGAATTGGTATTGGCACCACCAATATAAGTTATATCAAATTTGACCTTCACTGAACTTCTAAGATAGAGCTTTGTGCTTCTTTCTTGTTTTTTTTTTATTTTTTTCCCACAGCATGTTGTTCCTGTCATCATTTTTGTGCACATTTCAATGTGTAGTGCAGTTGTTTTTTTTTTTTTTTTGGCTGCTTACCTCCAATAATAAAATGTCCTATTCACTGCTCTGTCCCATTTCTAATATTGTGCCAGGATCCCAAAGATATGCAAAGCATGAAGTCTGTGAATGAATGTGTGCCTCTCCTAATGTGTTAGGCTGAAGCATGGTCTCACAAAGATGTCCATTCCCTAATCCTTGGAACATGTTGATGTTAATTTAGATAGTCAAAGGGATTTTACAGATGTCATGGGGTTAAGAATCTTGAGATGGAGATGGGGAGATAATCCTGGGTTATCTGAATGGCACCGAGGAAATCACAAGGTCCTTGTAAGAGGAAGCAGGGGGAGATTTGACTACAGAAGTGAAATGTGACAGTGATGCAAAATGAAAAATATTTGACCAGCTATTGCTGATTTTGATGAGGAGGGAAGGGAAGATAAGTCAAGGGGGAAGGTAGAAAAGGAAAGGAAATGATTGTCTCCTGAAGCCTCCAGAAGGAAGGCAGCCCCCACCCAGGCCTTGATTTTAGACTTTTGATATCCAGTCCATAAGCAAATGAATTTGAGTTGTTTAAAGCCACTAAATTTGTAGTAATTTATAACAGCAGCAATAGGAAACTAATGCATCTATTTAGCTTATTATAGAAAGTAGTCTATTTAGTCTGAAGTCTTTCAAATAAAAATCTTTGCTGTGTCTTTTCAAAGCAGCAGTCTTCCCAGGTTGGACACACCTTGAGAGTTTGGGTGAACACATGAGGCTATGGGGAAAAAAGTAATTGCTCTGGGCTTCTGTTTCCCAACTGAAAAGTGGTAGGAGTTTTACCAATTGGTCCTTTTCTGTCTGAACAGTCTATTAATCACTATGCTTCTTAATGTACTCCTAAATGATTTTAAAGACTTTCATGGAAATGTGCTAAAAAATGTTGATAAATCATCATGCTAAAGAAGCATGAATTTTAAACATATTTTATAGCCACTGTTATGTACACATGAAAAGTGGATATAAGAATTACAGATAGAAATGATTAAATTGGGAGAATTTTAAAAGATAATTGGCTTTCAGTTGTACTAACTTACCCAATTCCTGTTTTGACAAATAGACATTTTAAGGCTCTGGTGAAAGAAAGCAGGTGAAATAGAAATAAATATAGTATCAAATACATTGTCCAAACAAATCACTCAATCCTATGATTTTCTCATGTGACGATCTTCGACTTCACTCTTCCACCACCATCACCCTGACCCTGATATTTCTTACCAGATCAGATCATTTTATTTCAGACATGGCAAACTCCAGAACCCTGATCTCTGAGCACAGTCTCCAGCCTTCCCAGCTTTCCCACATTTTCACACCCTTCATCCCTAAGCTTTGACCTCACATAGACCTTACGTGCCTGAGTCCCTCTATTTTCTCCCAGTGATGAGTCCTTCTTGGCCTCACTTTATTCTCTTCCCAGAAGTTGCTCACTTGAACTTGGTGCAGGCATCTCTGTCATTCCTTGCATGCATTTGAGAAACTTCAAACTCTATGTCAACTCTACGGTTTGCTTCTTCTGCTCCAAAGCTGTCTACTGCTGAAAAGTAGGGGAAAATATGTGAAATTGTGCAGTTTTTTATCATTATCAATTCATTGTCCCTAACTTCTATTAATCTGCCATGAGGCCAGATATTTTTAGCTTTTCCTCAACCAGCAATTTATCCCGTTCGGTACCCCCTCCCCCCAAAAAAATCCAGATATTGATATTTGTCTTCAGTTCTCTTAAAGAAACCCCATTCTCCCATTCTTGTTAGTTAACCTTGTTTTCTTTTCTTCCAGGCAAACTGAGGTCAAGGAGAACTACTCTAACTCCTTCCCTTCACCCCTGCCCTCATAACTATATCATCACCTACATGTGCCATTAGCTTCACCTTCTTTCTTCCACCCTCAAATGACATGTTTCTTAGTGTAAAAATGCTTTTCCAACTATATATTTGATGAAGGCAGCCAACAACCTGTCTGAAATTCAATTCTGACCTCATCATCCCTCCACTTAACTTGCTTTTGGATATTTCTCTATTTGTTGGTCCCACGACTTCAAATGCTCTTTCACTGTTTTTTACCTGCTTTGTACCCACTCATGCTTAATACTAAACTCAGTAAGCCATTTGTGACTCCTTATGTAGGATAAGTGTCATTCCTCTGCGATTCCAGAATATCAACTGCAGAAATTATCTATCTATGCCACCACCCCACTAGTCTAGCAAGTCCTAAAATGTAGGCCTCAGGTTTTTAATTTGCTATCTCCAATCTTTAGCACCATAACTTTAACTTAGAAGGCACTCAAAAGTCATTGCAACATTTCCCTACCTACTCAACAAATTACTGTTGCACATAATTATAAAATATAATAGCTAAGAAATATGGTGCTTCAGATGTACCAGACACTATATATATTATAATGGTGCTATTGTTTTCCACCAGGAAATTGAAACAGAGAAGTTAAGTAACTTTCACTATGTCACAGCACGTGTAGGCAATGGGCCCAGTATTATATTCCAGCTATTTTTTTTCATTTGTTGTGTCTTTTGTTTGTTTAATGTCTACCTCATTCACTAGGCTATATGTGTCATGTGTTTCTGGTTCACTACAGTAAAGTCAACAGATACAAAGTGAAAATTACATGATAGACATTAAAATGTATTGGTTGACATTTTAAATAATTGAGGGCTTGTTGGGCTGAATTAAATTGTCTTTATTTATAGTGTGTTCTATTAATTGAATAGAACACATTCCTTTATTAATTTTCCCTCTATCTTACTTGATTCTTGAAAAGAAGAAATAGGGAGTACTTTAGAATTTAGGTTTGGAAGAACACAATATTTAAAAAATTCAACCCTAAAGATTGTTTCTCTTTAATTCCTTAGGAGTCTGGGATCTGTTCCAGGGAAATTCTTACTTAGATAAAATAACCATTGATTTCTTCAAAAGATAGCTCTTAAAATTTCATACATTTTCATAGAATTGAGTGGAAGTGCATGAAGACGTGTTCCTTTAATACTAGTTGATTTAATATAATGCATTTAAAAGACTCAGATAGGAAACTGGATGTGATAAAATGAAAGATCAGGGATCAGGACACTGGTTCTCCACATTACGGTCCGCATTCTGGTCCATATGACTCTCAGCCGTTTACGGCTCCAAAGTCTGCTTGTTGTCATGTGGCTTATAGGAAAGCCAGGAATAGAACACGGGTCCATCCTTCAGGGTTTTAAAAAAATCCATAAGTAACACAAAACGTCCATAAAGGTAGAATTGAAAAGGGAGTTGGTGTCACAGTAAAGGATAATGGAATCTTAATTACAGGGCTTAGACTATCATTGTGAAATTTAGAAATGAAAGTTTTTACATATAATAAAAAGGCATGCAAAATGGGGGAAAAGAAGTGTGATTAATAAAGTGTCAGTAGAAGAGAGAGTTCAAATAGAGTCGAGAGGTTACTCTGGAGGTTGCTCTTAAGCAAGATTCAAGTAGGCCTATCATAATCAGCCAACCTCCTACCAGGACCATTCCAGCCAATCCTAAAGAACACCTAGGGCACTTTATAAGATCCCGCAAGGGTTCCAGGCACTAGTGTAACTTGCCAGAAACCTACAACCTCCAGATGGGTCCCTGGTCCAGATAAGCCCTGAAACCTAGCCCAGCCTCTCCAGAACATCAGATAGTTCCATTTCCCTACCCCATATTAGTGGAAGACCCTTCTAATATGAAAAATTTAGAATTGCCACAGCCCAAACAACCCCAATGAGAGGTATGGAAAGGTCAAAGGTGATGGTGGAATTATACATAGAAGATAGAACTTATGAAACGAATGTGAATGCTGAATCATTAAATTGGTATCTTTTAGTCTCCAGTATTTTAGAGCAGCTAAAAGTAAAAATCTTAAATTTTGAAACTGTAGCCCATGTAAAAGTCTGAAATATGTTTTACAACTTATTATGGTGCTGTGCTTGGAAATTTATAGCTTTTTTGTATATATGTTACTGTTCACACACACACACACAAAAGGTGATTTTGATGATAAAGTATTTAAGCCCTCTAGCCTCCTATATTCTGGAGCAGCTTGAAGGAAAAATATGAAAGAATCATATGGTAACCTAGGACAAACTCTGGGATCTATCCTGTAGACACTTTTTGAAGAGTGCCTTGAAAACGTGCTTTTTTTATTTTTTTGTTTTGTATATATGTTATACTATACAATTAAAAAAGTTTTTTTAAAAATCCCTGCATGTAATATCTTTATCACTGTGATTGATAATCTTACTGATCTACAAGGAGTTACTTTATCCTTTATATGAACCTAAATTGAGGCAACTTAGAAAATGTGTTTTCTTAGTATTTGCCTCCATTCATTTTTATTCTTTACAATCTAACTAGTTCCATGGCCATCCATCCACACATCAAAGTGAAACTAACACAAGTAGAATATGAAACACTACAATAAAACATTTTAAAGGGAAAAAAGTTATATAATTTCCTGATAGTTATCTTTTTACAAATCTGTATTTTGACAATATATTTAATTCTACCATTAAACACAACGGATAACTTCTGATCTCTTTTCTATTCCTCATATTTCTATTTAGCATAAGAACCCTGTCATTTTCTTTTCAACATGCCTGAATTAGCTTGAAAGGTTGGCCCAAGTGTCATTAGCTTGTCTTACTTGCATTAGAATTAGACTATGTATCTTTTACAGTTTCTGATAGCTGGCTTGAATAGGGGCATCACTAAGAATTACTTAAAGAGTGCTCCATCCAGACAAGATTAGACTAACACTATTAGGAAGGAAGAAATGTATAACCTATTTTGTCATCAGTTATGAGCAGTACTATTTTATGTTCCACATTTTCAAAATTCTCTCAAAATAGGTCTTTGGACAACCAAGGGGAATAGCATAACAAATTGAAACCATAAAAGATAGCTGATTATAGTCATAGCATGGTTCAAAAATAATATGGCTGTTTTTCTTGTAATTATAGTTACATAAATTCTTGGCTTATGAAGGTAGTCTTAATGCTGGTTTTGAACCATATTTTTTCCCTAATTCTTAAGGAGAAGGAATGCCTTTGATGATTCTCTCTAACTTTCTCTCTCACCAAATCAATAAATAACCACAAATCTAGGCCAGAGTTTATCAAACTTTTTGATGTCAGGATCTGTTTATATTTTTTAAAATATTGAGAATTGCAAAGAACTTTTGTTTACATGGGCTATATTTATTGATATGTATTGTATTAAGAGTAATTTATGTAAGACAAAACTTCAAAAGCATACAACCCAACAGCCATCAGAGTGATGATCTCACATGCAATGTGGCCTCTGAAAACTCTACTGTACACTTGTAAGAGAATAAGCGTGAAAAGAGCTAATACTGCCTTGACGATTATTATGGAAAAGCATTTGACTTCACAGACGTTTTGACCTTGACATTTTCTGAAACACTAGAAGTTAAAAGTATTGTAAGACTTTTTTATTAGGAATCAGTTTAACACATATTTAATGTTACTGAAATGGATATTACCTTGATATCTATTTATTTGGGTTTCTACTATATTGAAGCACTTTTTAAAGAGGATGCTTGCTGGGAAGCAATTTTATGTGACTGATTTCAAGCAACTGGCTAGTGAATTTATAGTTAGGCAGTTTCATTCCTTCTTGACTGAAAATTCTGTGATCACTAACGGATCAATATTCTGGAAAAATTTGGAAGCTAAGAAATGATCTCTGAGTCTCTGAATTTTATTTTTATATTACAATTTCACAAGTTCTGTTTAATAACTCATTTCTCTTTTTTTTGCCCAATTCATGAATTAACAGCAAAGATTCTATTTATGAATTTCTCATAAGAAAACAGTAGAAATATGATATTTCTTCTTGAGACTTTGGGAAAGTTTCTATTGTGCCTTTGCTAAGGTCGCTCAATGTTTCTACAAAATGCAGCTTAAGATTCTTCTTTGATTTTGATGAAGATTTAAAAGATATGTATTGAAAATGAGTACAATGAAATGGAAATGAAAATGATTATATTCTTCACAATCTTTGATTTAGAAACACTCACTATCAAATCTTGATGCATGGAGAGAAATATGCTTTAAAGTTTTGTTTCAGAACAGTTGAAATAGTTTCAGTTTTGATGAATACCTTCCTTAATAAAAAATAAAAGGATAAGCTAATCTCTGGTTATGAGTATATTGTATAAATTTGGTTATTGACTCTATTTTGATCACTACCATTAGTCAATGTTCTTAATATTGTTCAAATAACAGTCTGATGGGTAGAGGATATTATTATTCTATCCAATAAGCAAAATATTTTTTATTTATTTATTACCAAAAAGATCTCCAAATCATTGCCATCAAAAACTAAATTTATCCCTCAACATTTCAATAGCCCAAACTCATTTCTTCATACTTAACATTTATTTTCAATCTTCAAAATATGGTTAACAAATATTCTTTGGCTTTCCTAAAGTTTAAGTTATAAGATTTGAAAATTTTGTTTCATATATGCCTGTTTTGCTCTTGATAACTTCTCTGCCCCCCCATGCCTGTTTTCCTTCCTCCCTTCCTTCCTTTTCTTTCTCTTTAATCTATTTATTTTGATGATTATTAAGTAAGACATTGAGTATGAAGATAAATATCCCCATGGGAACAGCATTATTTTTGAAAATATTGGCTCAGAAATGATCAACAAGAGCATGTATTCTAAGCATGCATTTCCCTCTAATTATCGTCAATTTTTAGTAGACTTGTGCTAGGGTATGGCAATGGATGTATTTTTGTGTTGCTCTTGCAGCCAAACAAGTTATGCAATGGTTCATTCCACAGTCAAATTCTGGGGTGCACAGTTAGTAAAGTCATTATGATAGGAGTTTAGGAAATGCCCTGTCCTCACAGAAGTTAGCCCCAATAAATTCTAGAATTAAGAGATAACACGGTCATGATGCATTTGTAGAATCTTTAGTATGTGTAGACTAGAATACAAGATATTTGTATTGAAGAATAGATGAAGAAGCAGAAGCCATATCATAAAAGTCTTACATCTTATTTGAGTAACATTGCACTTTATCCTAGGATCAATTGGAAACTATCAAGGAATTTTAAATATTGAGGTATAAGGGTAAAACATACATTTAAAAACTCATTCTGCCATCATGCTCAGAAAGTCTCCGAATGGGTATATTAGAGACATGAGGATCAATAAGGAGTGTCTTATACCAGTATAGGTAAGATACCTTAGTAGCCCAGAAAACCTGGGGTCAAATTGGATGAAAACATAGACTGCTTTTAGATTTATCTTAAAGATAAAATCAGAGAATCAAGTAGCAAATATGTGGGCTTAGCTATTGGAAAGTGATTTTCTTTCAACAATAGAGAAAAATGGAAAGTAATGTATATATATATATATATATAATATATAATATACACACACAATGGGTATGTAAATTTTCTTTAACCATAATGCAGATTGGATAATCTTATATGAGTAATGATGCTAATAATAAACAATAATAATAACCCTTGTTACAATAGTAGTAATTGTCACTTGTTAACAGCTAATCTCTTTAAAATATGTTTAAAAAAACACCCATAAAACTTTATGCTTAGAAATTATTTATTTTATAAAGAAGGAAACTGAAGCTTAGAAAAGTTGGATTCATTTAAATGTATTTAAATTGAATAGATTCTATTCTATTTTTTTGGAGAACTAGTTTGAAAAGATTTCTTACACAATTTTAGCTATTCTTATATATGTTAATCATAAGGGTGATAAATATTTCAACCAATTTTTTAAAAATGTCTTCTAGCAAGTCCTAAAAATGAGCTATGATATTAAACATTATTTAAATATTATACTTAAAATATTGTGATATAACTATCTTTTCACATATTTGCCTCTCTACCACAACTACATATTTTTAAATTTTCGTCTTTACACCCCTAGCACAGTAACTGGTACAATTAATAAATTTATTACATGTATTCTAACTATTTTTTTGCTTCACTGTCAGATTATTCTTTTCTTTTTTTTTTTTTTCCAGAGAGGATAAAGTTCATTGCCATACATGAAGCAGGAGATCAACTGGTCTATCAGCCTAAAAATTTTTTTCCCTAAGTCTAAAGAGTTGAAGGTTTTTATGGATTCATACAAGGGGAGATGGAGTTGTTACCATCTCAATAACAAGTATAAGCAGAAAAACTTCATAAATGTAAAGAAGTGGAGCTATGCTAGAACTAGATTAGCCTTACAAAAAAAACTCTGGTTAGTTTTGAACTGACTAAAGTTCCTCTAGTAACATTAGGGAGTACCTTTCTGATTTTAAGACTCTAAAGTTGAAAAAAAAAGTGAAAAGATTTTTACAACCACAAGTTCACAAGGTCAAGGCTATATGCTTAAACAGTCAGTATTAAAGATTAAGGTAATTGCATTACAGTTCAGCAGTTTAAGGCATTTCCTTCCAGCTATTCTAATACACTAGAAAGTAAAAAGAAATATCTATAAATTGATTCAGTAATCATGATCATTTCCTAAATCCTTAATTCTTGGTTACAACTCCACCCTCTCATGTGACTATTCTCTCAACTTGAAGGCACTCTGGGCTATGACTGTTCTAAGCTCTTCGTGCTGAAAAGGGGCTTCGTCATTATAATATAGAGGAATCAAATTGGCTTTGACCAATTTCAGAGACCAGTAACTCTGGGCTTCAGGGCTTATCTGACATGGGGACAATCTAGAGGCCTTATGTCTCTAAAAACTAAACTAAATACAACTTTTAGAGAGCCCAGGGTATTCTTTAGAATTCTCAGGACAGTGTTGGTTGGGGCTTAGCATACTGTGGCAGTTTGCGATATCTGGTCAAAACTTGCATGAGTAATCTCCAGAACGAACTTTCAACTCAATCTGAATCTCTTAGCCTAAAACTTCTCTTTGTTTTATTTATTTTCCCCCTTTCGGTCAAGAAAGTATTGCCAATCCCATGATGCTGAGACTCATCTCTGGGAGTCTTATTCCACATTGCCCAGGAGACTTCCACTCCTGGAAGTCATGTCCCATGTACGGAGGAAGGTAATGAGTTTATTTTCAGAGTCTATCTTAGAAAGAGAGACTACATTTGAGCAACAAAAGAGGTTCTCTGAGGGTTACTGTTTGGCATTAATTATAAGTAGGTTTAGCTTTGCCATTACAGTAATAAGTTTCATGAGGGAAAGCCTTAAGATTGAGGGCTTGGTTTATTAAATTGGGAGCCCCTATTGCTGAGGAGAATGACAGGAATTCCCCAGATTGGGAAGTTTAATAATTCCATGTTTTTCTTCAGTCCCTCAAGGGACTTTGCAAATGCTTTTTCATTTTCTGCTCAAAATACTCTGGAATGCACCAGAGTATTACATTAACCTGTACAGAATATCAAGATTTCATTCTTTATTCTAGGTCCCATGTCAAATCCAGCTGAATTAGTTTGTTTAAGTAAACTGACCAGATATGTTAAATTAGATAGTGTGCTACAGAAAATTTTAATTTTGGACAAAAATAAGCACTGTTTCCTTTATTCTCACACAGATGTTAAAATCTTAAAATACAGATAATATAATCTTTTACCCGGTTTTCTGATTTACCTTAGTTCTAACCAGATCATCTTCATTCATATCTCTAATTTTTGCTTTCTGATGCTGAATTGTTCTTATAGTAATAATTAATAGGAAGAGGAGATGCTGAATTTTACTAATAGGCCAGGGCAGTTCTTCTGCACCAGCTCATTTTGGGCAAGTAGCTAAGTTGATTGTTCTATAACATTTACATATAATTCATGTTAGGAAAATGTCACAAAGGTGAACATTATATATGCCATAGCATGTTACTTTATTGAATTATATGGAGTGCTTACCATGCTGGCAAGCCTGCCATTATTTGTTCTTATTTCAGTATGAGTTTCCTACTTTGAAGTGAAGTGATTTCTGTAAGAATCTTTTCTTAATAGTGCTCTTTGACATTTACCATGTCCTATGGTTTTAGTGCCCAGAATGTAATATTTCCAGAAATATAATTAGAATATATATTCAGACTTTTATCTATAGATGTAGGTATATACATGTATTTTTATATCACTTCTTTATATTCATACTCAGATTATTTCTGTATCTTTCTGAAACAACTGTTAATAGCATCACAGTTATCTCTGTTAACATTTTAATTCAAAAATGACAGCAGATGCGTATGGAAAGTGCAAGTCTAGTTGGAATGCTCATCTGGTTGTCATGAGTTATAAAAATGAAATATTTATTTGGTTGAACATTGAGTGCCAGCAACTTTGCTAGAATGAATTATGATCCATGAATGATACATTCTACACAGAAAGGCCCTTATTCAGTACACATTTGCATTTGCAAACTACATCTCAAAATGGAAGAATACATAACAAAATGTACTGTACACACATTTCTGTTAAAAGTGAAAAAGAATCATTGGCATTATGCTTATTTAAATAATAGTTTCCATAGATAAACAGCATTTTCAGACACCATACATTAAAATAGGTAAGACTAGAATTATTTTTTAAAAAAATGCAAAAAATGTCATTTATATTCTTTGTGTTTTGTGTACATATGTGTGTGTGTATAATATATACATAGATACATACACATGTATATATATTTTATATGCATATACATACAAATTCGATTATAAAGAAAATAAATAGCTATATAGAAAACCACTGGTTTAAATCGGCTTAAACACTCCCATTTATCTCAACTCCCCCAATCTTACTAAAAAGACGAAGGATTATTTTTAAATCACAAATCTACAAGGACAAATAAAATGGTAGAGGAGAGGAGCAAAATCCAATTTTACAAATTAGATAACAAGGGCAATTTCGATTTAGAAAACATAGGAAATCTTAATCCTAATCTAATAGTTAAGAAAGGCAAGAAGCAAATTAATTTACCCAACAAGAACTCTAAAAAAGGCTTAGGAATTGGCAGAATCAGGAACTCCTGAAAACGAAGATGAGGAGAGGTTTAAAGAAAGTGTTGATTAGTAAACTATTTCAAAAGTAATTCAAACCCAATTCCATTCCCACTCTAAGCAACCATTTCAGAAGAAGGCTGGAGTTTAATTATTGGAGAGGGTAAAAGAGAGAGTTCCTGAACGACATGGCACTAGTCACATTTGGGGGATTATATCTGAATAAAGCTGGGGGAATTAGATGAAAGTTTACATAAACATAGATAGCCCTATGTTCAAACCTTAGACTTTTAAGCAGAATATAAGAGGTTCTGTCCAACTCAAGGAAGAGAACTAAGGGTGTGATGCTGGGCCTTCTCCAATGAAAAGGACTGACTACATCATACAACACTGAATCCCTAGTGATCCCCTTTCCCAGTGCACGCACACATTCAAAAGTTCTGGTCTTCTTTTTAATCTCCCACACTCTCAGCTTTGAGCAGAACGTTAAGGAAATCCACTGATGAGAAAGACAAAAGCAATGGCAAAACAAGCAGAGTAAAGAGACTAGGAAGAAATAAAAACTTGGCAAGAAAAGCACTTAAAATATCATTGTTAATATTTTACTCGAAATAATGGGATATATATCATCCATAAAACAAGAACAGAATTCTATTAGAAAAGGGAAGTGCTTTGAGAACAGAAAAAAATATGTTGGGCATCAAAAACATGATAAATACAAGGATAAGCTCATCAATAAAAAACTTAGAAAATAAAATTGAGAAAAGTGTGAAAATTGACAAAGTAAATAGTTTAGTAGACTTTTCAAAATTGTAAACCAAAGTTTCCAGATAGAGAGATTCCACTGAGTGCTCTAGGAAATGGATGAAAAAGGGCCATAATACAATATATTATTAGAAGATTTCAAAACACTGCTGGTAAAAGAGGATATCTTATAAATTTCCACAGAGAAGGCTAGTCAAAATGAATCAGAAATTAGAAAGGAAGGTAAAATAAAAGAAATGCCTTACCAATTTAGAGAATGATTTCTAAATCAAATTTTTATACCAGACAAATATATATATCTCAAGACTATTTCACCAAAGTTTCAAATAGTATATTTCAGTATACCTTTTTCCAGAAGTCACTGGAAGAATTTAGTTACCAAGAAGACAGAGTAAGCTAAGGAAGAGGTATACTTGGTGTCCGGGAAATATGAAGTTCATCAAGAAAAGTAAAAAACTAGAATTTCCAAGCTCACAGTAAAGGGAGAGCCAAGCTAATAATGCATACCAGTCCTGTTTGGAGCAGATCAGGATGCTGCAGGATAAATCAATCCAACAAGATGAAATTGAGAGAACATATTAAGAGGAGACCTAGAAGATTGGAGAACAGTTTGGGGATGAATTATGGATAAATATGGATAAAAACACAAGAAAAAATATTTGTAGTATATTACATGACTCATACATGCGCATCCATTACATTTGTAGTATGAGTAATAGTTATGTAGTAGTAATAATAGGATCCATATAACAGATTCAATGGAAACTATGAATTTTCCATTGAAGTGGGATGAGTTGCCAGGGAGTGTCCATGTATGAGTACGCGGAGGTAATATGAAAGAATGGAATCATCATTTTCCACAGTGGGAAACTAATGGCGCAATTGGAAAAATCAAGTGGTGGCTCGGTAGCGATGGTCTGGGAGCTTTGGAGGTAAATACTAAAAGAATAAGCTGAAAGAGATGACATTTGTTATCTATGAGAATGGAAAATGGAAGGGATAGTATTTAATTGTGCAAGTTCTGGAGCCAAATTACCTGAATTAAAATCATTTTTCTGCCATTTCCTGAAGGTGCCTCAGCTTCCTCATCTTTTAAGTGAAAATAATAAAATGGTAACCACCACAATAATGATTAGACCTATTTTATAGGGTTGTATGTGGATTAAGTAAGATAATACATGTTACGGCTTGTAGCTCACCCAGAGAAAACACTTACTAAATTTTATTTATTATAACTACCAGCAAAGATTATAGTACTTGTATAGAAATTTATAATACTAAATGTGGGGTTGAAAACTGGAGAAGGTTTGAAATACCTAATGTGGGGAAGTGGAGAAAGCCGAAGAGAAGAATAGAAGGTTTCTAGGCAGAGGTAAGGCTGCAATTTAGTTTAGATATCATTAAATTATAGTGAAACACTGTACTAAGGTTATGCCTTTCTCCAGCAATGCTTGGAAAATTAGGTATAGTTTCAGAAAGGCCTCTGGGATAGTGAATTATTTGATTGATGATAAACAGACACTAAAAATCTAATAAGGAGAGAGAAGAAAATAAAATACAAAATGCCCCAAAGGAACAGTGCAATGTAAGTTGATGCATTATTATAGAAGAAATGAACCCGTTTACCATTCTCGATTCCACACACCTGAAGGACAGGGCACACTTCCTTCAACCGCTCTGATAGTGACCATCCTCAAGTGACCTCATCCTACCAGGGCGGGGAGATCAGAGATGCCTGAGATGGGAGGGGTGCAGGCAGGAGCAGCTGTACAAGTCAAGCTGGCAAAGTCTGTATTTTAGCGCCATCGTCTGTGCCGGAGCTCCACTTCCAAGTACCATTCTGTGAGTTGTAGAATGATACCGGCCCCGTGTGCCATGGCCCCGGGTGGGGTGCGCTCCGTGGAGCCTCTGTATGCCATGACGTTGCACAGGTATCCACGAGGTCCTTCAGCATTCTAGCAGATTTTCTATTTGCAGAGAAGCTTGGGAGCTCTCAGTAATCGTCATCAAGTATTTAACTGCATATTCGCCATTAGAAACAGATTTGATTGTCTTGTGTCTTCTCTACGTAATTCCTCTTTTTTAACATGGGAGAAATATATTTCTATATTCGTATGAAACAAATATTTGTTCTGAATGCAGTTGAATGGAAGATGTACGTGGAATTATTTTCTTAAATCAATAAAATGCGTAATTTGCCAGTCATAGTCCATTGCTTATGAACTCTCTAGCCTCACACTGACCTACTCTGTGAGCACTGCAGCTTCATTCCCAATTGCACTGCTCATTTCTGTTAGTCCGCTGGTGACTTCTTAGAACATCCAGCACTCCACACCTTGCAGGAAATAGTTTTCAAATCTTTTCCCTTTTTTCCTTAGTTGTTCTGTGTATGTAAGTGAATGTGTGTGATATATTGTGCTGACACTAAAGAGAAGAAAAACTGTTAATAATATGTTCATTATTTTAAAAATATTTTTTCTCTAAATAAGAAATTTTAAGAAATCATAAATTATATTTTATTTTCAGGGTTCACATACCATCCACTTATATCTTTAAATGATAAATATGTCTTTGATGATCAGTTGTTTCCAGTTATATTTCATTTCCAGTCCTGACATGTTGAACACCAATATATAAATTAAGAATATAACAGCATAATCATATTTAATTCTCATTATGAAACTCTTACCTTTTTCTAATGAAATTAAAGCAGATAATTTAAGATTGGATTTTCCCAATTTGAAAGTGCTGAAGGTTCTCATTTTAAATGTTAATCACCAAAGTTACAAAAATCCTGAATCTTCTAAAACAGTCAAGTTGCACCAATTCACCAAAAGCAATGATTTCTAGAAAGAAAAGACAAAATATTTTTGGAAAGGTATGAAATATAACAAAATATATAGCACACCCAGAGAATAATAAACAGTAGAGGGATTATAGGTGATGCTTACCATGTCTATACATAGATTTTTGAATCAGAGTTTTACTGAGGCTATTAATTAGGACACCTCAGTTCCAGGTATTTACCTGTACTTACATCTGCAAAATGTTGCCAACTCAGTATCTTCCAAAACCTGCATACATAAAGTAACTTACTACATGTTTTTGTTGTTAAATTTGAACTAATCTCTAAGGAATTTGCAAAACCTTTCTATATGTAGTAGAGTAAGTAATATGTATCAGCCTGTTCTGCTTGAATGTTTTTTTAAGCTATCTATTTTTATTTTGTATACTGACTCATTATTTTCTATTTTCTATTCTTATTGGAATTATCAATATATCAAGGTTATTAATAAACATAGAAAAATATCACTCTCTGATTGTAACCTCTCAAACCTCATACTTCAATGGCAAATCTGGCAATTTTAATTCTATAGTTCTAGCCACAGAGAAGATTTATGCAATACTGGAATGTATTATAGATTTATTTGTTTTTTTGTTTGTTTGTTTTTTGCATAATTAGGCACCAGGAATCGAACCCAGGTCTCCAGCATGGCAGGTGAGAATTCTGCCACTGAGCCACTGTCCCACTTCCTTAGATTTATCTTTTTAAACAGTTTACAGCTATGCCATGTAAACAGTTTACAGCTATGCCATGTAAACAGTAATTGCCTTTGTTTTTGGACCATGTTTCTATTCATTATGAACCTTGTAGTAGAGGTGGGAGGAGCTCTACTTTAAATTATTTGGCTTTTCATAGGAGGGCGCCACCATCACTTAGTCACTTACACCAGCCGGGAACCCTCCCATTTTATGCCAAGTCCCTGGATTGCATAATCGGACAATGCACAGCTGTGGTCGTTCATGCCCCGCCGTGTACACCTCACACGTGTCAGGTTTGGTGGCAGAAGGTCCATTATCCCCAGATATAATGAGGGCCCTGCTTGTGGGAAATGTTAGGTCACTGCAACGCTTGGAAGCAGTACTGCTGACGACATTTGAATCCTGATTCTGCCATTTTCTAGCTTTGTTCTTTAAGAAATTGTTTAATTGACCTGCGTCACAATGTCTTCCTCTATAAATTGGAACTAAGTATGTTATAGAGTTGTTGTGAAAGTTTTACAGGATAATTTATGTAAGAGCCTAGCAAATTGTAAGTACTCAATAAACAGCTATCTCTACTTGCTCTTCCTCCCACTTCTTTTTGGTTTTAAAAATTGCATAAGGCGTGATTATAGAAGTTGTCCTAGGATCAGTAATCTGTAATTAACCAGTTCTCAGCCAATATAAAAAGCCAAAGAAAAACACAGTCCCTTATAAAATAGATATGATTAGATCATTTAAGACAAGATAGTCACACTCATTTGATCCCGCCGATTTTTCAGGAAAATGAGTAAAGTAGCAGTTATTTAACAGAAATCCCTGATATCCTACATTACAAATAATTATATCCATTTCTATATGATATTCATAAAATTATTTTAAAGAGCAAATTAGATCCACAATGAAGTTGACAATCATACATTTTAGATTGTTGTTAAGGATTTAAAAGTATTTCTACAGATGGATAGACATGGACATTATTAAATGACTTTTTAGGGGAACTAACCTTTTTTATTTTTTTTAATGGGGGGCTGCATGGTCTGGGACTTGAACCTGGGCCTCTCACATGAAAGGCGAACCTTCAACCACTGACGACTTTGCACCCCACTCACTAATCTTTTAATGTAAAATTGGCTAGTGTGATTCACGATTTTGAAATTCAGAGCCCACTAATAATCTATATTCCTTAGGCACCAGAAGTATTTCAGGGATATTATATTTTGCTTGCTTGTTTGTTTTCAAATCAATAGAATTAAAGAAGAAGATAATAAATTAAGCATAATATTATCATCTTAATTGTATCCAAACTAATACTGCCGTATCTTTGTCATTTAATTCTAGACCAAAGTATGTCAGAATGGTCAAAATATGTCAGAAATATTCTCCAGCCTCAAACACTGAAAACCATGGCTTAGATTCCTTTAGAATTCTCATTTCTATTAGCTTTTTACATTTTTTTTTACCAAATATTTATGCATGTTATTTAATTCTTTTTGGAAGAAGAATAGGAGATTGATTACATTTTGGGTGTTTGCTTCATTTCTATTAACAAATCTGCCATGGTTGTAATTTTATTTAATATATACTGATAACTAGAAGAGTAACTAATATAGACAAATATAGACAACTGACTCTTGTCCAGTATAGTAGAAGTGTAAATTTTGTAACTAAAACAAATGACACAAAGGCCCAAGTAAAGAATGAAACTCTACTGTGTAATTGGACTGTTACACAAGGGCATTTCAGAAACAGAAAAGTTCACATTTCACAGAAATAACCTCTCATAGAAAATATTATTAATATATATATTTTTGGACAAAGAAGAATGAAGTACTTAATTAAATCCAAATGCCATTTGAAATCTTCATTTTCACCAGTAGTTTGGATCCTCTTTGACCAGAGTGACACTAAATTTGGTAATTTAAAGACTTTCTCTCATTTTTCTTACCTTACCATTTATGGTAATATAATGGGCAGTGAGTGATGAGACTTGAAGAGAGGAATGAGTAAGGGCAAAAAACATGGACAAACCAATGAACTAGCATAAAGTCAACATAGGATAGTTGTATAGAGATATGTTTAATTTTCCAATAGCTAAGTGTTTTATAATAAGTAGTAATTAATACTCAACTATAAAAGGGCATAAAGAACAAAAACGAACATCTCCCTTTCCTCCAAATCCTTTCCCTTCCCCAGAAGTAATCATTATCATCACTTTTTATGGATCCTTCTAAACAGGTGTCTATATGCACAAACAGAACACAGACAGGATTTTTTTAAGTTATAAACTGGATTATATGATGTATGTTATCCCATGATGTACTTTAACTGAAACTATAGGGCATGGAATTTTCATGTTTTATTTTATAGTAAACCAATCTCTTAAAAAATTGGTTACTTAGTTGTTCCTGTTGTGGGTATACCAACATTTTATTAACAGTTTCCCTTCTGGCGTCTATATTTACATGGTTTCCAGTTTTGTATTGTTTTTTTGTTCTATTATTCAGAATGCCCCAGTAAATATCCTTATGCATACACACACACACACATATATATTTCTTCATCTGTGAGCACAGTAATTGCTGGAACAAAATTATGTGTTGCAATTTTGATTTTAAACTAATTATCAATTGTCAGCTTAGATGTACCAGAGTACTACTCAATAGCCCACCAATAGTCTCTAAAGGGTCTGTTACCCCACAATTTTACACGCTCACAGACACAACAGTTCTGTAATATGGCCAATCATAGGGCTATTTCTGTATTGGTGTTTTAACTAGTTTTTCCCTAATTAGTAGTGGAATTGAGCACATTTTAAAAAATGTTCACCACTCTCCTGTGCTATTCTGATCCTTTGCGCATTTCTGTTCACATTGGATTTTGTTGACTTGTTAGTAGCAAAGTTTGTCTTTAATTTTAAATCATCTGTCCCGAATTTATTTGTGATTTTTGGCATGTCTTTGTTCCTGTCATTTTATCTGGAATGTGAGATGTTTAAACTTGTTCTCTAAGATGCTTTCATTTTTTTTTAAAATATATTTTTATCAACAAATCTTCACACACATATAGGCCATACGAGGTGTGCAATCAGTGGCTCACAATACCATCACATAGTTGTGTATTCATTACCATGATCATTTTTGAACATTTGCATCACTCCAGAAGAAGAAATAAAAAGAAAAATAATACTCATACATCACATACCCCTCAACCCTCCCTCTCATTGACCAGCAGTATTTCAATCTACCCAATTAATTTTACCTCTCATGCCCACTATTTATTTTTTTTTAATCCATATTTTTTTACTAATCTGTCCATGCCCTGGATAAAAGGAGCATCAGATACAAGGTTTTCACAATCACACAGTCACATTGTAAAGGCTATACCGTTACATAATCGCGTTCAAGACTTAAGGTTACTGGAACATAGCTCAACAGTGTCAGGTGCTTCCCTCCAGCCACTCCAAGACACCATAAACTAAAAAAGGGATATCTATGTAATGCATGAGAATAACCTCCAGGATAACCTCTCGACTCTGTTTGAAATTTCTCAGCCGCTGAAACTTTATTTTGTTTCATTTTTCTCTTCCATCTTTTGGTCAAATGGGCTTTCTCAATCCCATGATGCTGGGTCAGGGCTCATTCTGGGTGTTCTGTCCCATTTTTCCAGGGAGATTTACATCCCTGGAAGTCATGTTCCTTGTATGACAGAGGGCAGTGAGTTTACTGGCTGTGCTGGTTTAGAGTCAGAGGCCACATCTGAGCAACAAAAGAGCTTTTCTGAGTGTGATTCTTAGGCATAACTATAAGCAGGCTTAGCCTCTCCTTTTCAGGAATAAGTTTCATAGGTGCTAAACCCAAGATTTAGGGCTCAGTCTATTGATTTGGTCATCCCCACTGCTTGTGAGAATATCAGGAATTCTTCAGATGGGGAAGTTGAATATTTGCTTTTTTTCTCCCTAGTCCCCTAGGGACTTTGCCAATAATTCTTTATGCGCTGCCCAAATTACTCTGAGATGTATAGTGGTATCACACTAGACTGAGCAAACCAACAATATCTCATGCCCTATTCAAGATCCCATGTACTTATGGTGTTCAACTAAACTGACCATACAAGTTAAATTAGGTAATGCACTACCCCAAATATAAGTTTTGCACCAAATAGACATCTCTCCATTTGGTCTCACAAAGAGGTTGAAATTTTAAAATATGGACAATATTATCCTTTACCCTGTATTCTGATCTACCCCAGTCCTGTCCAGATCATCTTCATCCATCTCTCTGGTCAATGTCTGATCACTTTTTCAACTTTTTAATCAGTTCCTATATGGGGTACTGCTGACTTTCATAGCTTCAGAGCTCTAACTCTGAGTCTCAGGTGTCACATATATACACGAAGTTTCTGGGAATGACCAGGTTATATACAAACAGCTCAGTATCTCACTATTTAGAAGTAACAGTTTCAACTCTTGAATATATTGACTGCAGTAAGAATTTACAATCTAGGACCCTTTACAATAGGCCCCGATCTGATAATCCATGCTTTTGCCTTCAGTTCAGTGAATTTTTATATTATGGTTAGTTCATATAAGTACATTTGTCTTTTTGTTTCTGACACTTCATTCAACCCACAGTTCTTAAGATTCATTCATCTGGTTGCATGCCTCACAACTTCATTCCTTCTTGTGGCTGCTCATTAGTCTATTGTACCTTTACCCCACAATTCCCCCTTCCAGTCTTCAGTCACTGTACCCTTAGGCCACTCCCATCTATTGTGAATCAGGAATACTGCTACCATAAACACCAGTGTGCAAATGTCCATTTGTGTCCCCACACTCAGTTCCTCCAGGTATATGCTGAGTAATGGGGGTTGCAGGATCATATGGCATCCCCACCCCTAGCCTTTTGTGGAACCACCACACTGCCCTCCAAGGGGACGCACCTCTCAGCTTCCCTACCAATGGTGAATAGGTTTATTTCTTTTTCCACATTTTCTCTAGCACTTGTTTCTCTCTGTTCATTTTTAAACAGTTTTACAATCCACCTGAAGTGTATAGACATGCCTTTACCACCGTAATCTACATGAAGACATTTCCTTTTCTTCTCAGGTGCTTTCTGAGACTCATGTTCTATATATGGGCCTTATCTGTTCCTAAATAAGTATTTGGCATCTGTATTTCATTCTTCAAGAATATATTTTTACAGTTAACTGACTAGATGAGACCCTTGACAAGAAGCATAGGCTGTCTGTTTTGCACAAAGAAATGCAAGGCCTTCAGTACTTTAACACACCTATCCTCTAATGGGAAGTCCTGTGTAAAAAATCATCAACATCATCATTTATTGTGACTGCTATTAGCTGTCACCATCACTGAGTATTATAATAGGCTGCCAAGAGAGTTGGTCAGAGGGAGATGATTTATGACACATCTAGTGCATCATTTATTAAGACTATCATAACACTGAAATTACACCACGCCGTCCCTGCTTTTATTTACCTTGTGGCAGACAGAGGTTCAGTTAGCAAGCTTCTTTGTTTAGTTTCTTAGTGCTATGAAACATGAGAAGGTGACAGTGTGGTTATGGCAGACAATGATTTATAAGGAAGGGTTGTGCTAGGCAACAAAGCATACCATCTAGAATGTTTTCCTTTGGATTACAGAAGTGAAAGGAAGCCATGGAAAACTCTGTGAGGCTGAAGGAGTCCTTTGAAACAACTCTTGAAATAATTTAAATTAATGATACTGAGATATTCAGAGGAAGTTTCTATCTTTTCTTCTCAACTTGAACTTGGTAACAGGAGAAATGAGTTATGATGGGAGGAAGGTGTTAGGAGAGAGCTCAAATTTTATTTCAGATGACTACTGACAATTTCCAAATTGCAGAAGGATGCTGTTTAAGCTCCGTATGCTTTACTAAATGCAGTTACTAAGATAAATTATACTGTCAACCCGATTCATAGATTGCCTTATTCCTAGATTGCCCAAATTGCCATAGTGAGTCTCCTACTCTCCAGCCCACAGTCAGTCCAATGGTAGGAAGGCTGAAGCAATCTGGGAAGGATGGAGAGGAAACACGTTCTCTTTCCCTTATTAACTATTCACCAGCAAGTGTGCACAGAGGGCAAGGAGTGACCAGCCCTTTCAGAATATTTTCTTTGGGGAGAGAACTCTCTAAAAATGTGCAAGAGGAGGCCAAAGGAAGCACTTCAGTCCTTTGTAGACGTTCATAAAAATTATGGAGATTAGAAGTGACTACTAGCATTTCTAAATTTCCAAGTCCCATCATTGGAGGAAAAATCTACATTTGTCACTGTACTTATTGGTGAATTCGGATACTGTGGGAAGGCAATGTCTGTCCCACTGAGGGACCTACTACTGGTTCTTGATAATTATGGCTAAACATTTAAATGATGCTGGCTGTATGATTTTTTTTTTCAAGATACACAGGTTTTCATGGGCCCAAACAATTCCTTTTGTTTTCTTTTCTTTTAAGTGTAGCACTTGAACAAAGTTGTGACTCTTTTCGTTAATGAAAGTAGGCTTTTATTAATTTCTTATTAAGTCAAAAGACTTGTTATAAATGAAATAATGCTACAAAACTACACATACACTATTAAAGAGTTTGAGTTTTGCCTTATCTCAATTCTAATACTAAGTTTCTGTTGATAAACTATCCTCAAAGTCTTTTGCCTTTCCTCTAGAATTAAATGCTTCCTGCAGCCATCAGAGAGATTCTTCTGTTCCAAAACTTTCAACAATCCATACTAAAAGCAAACCAATAAATAAATAAATGAAACAAAACCCTACAGTAAACATCAGCAACAGCAAAATATATCTGTCTGGCTTAAAATAAGTGAACAAAAGAAATCCGAGCAAAGCAAATGTGTAGAAAGAACCACCGAAAACTTTTACCCTAATTAGTCATCTATCATAAAACTAGAGTGGTAGAGATTCTAGAATCCTGCCAATTTGCTCTAAGAGGAGTGAATGTCACTGAGTATGAGTTATCCCATTTTGCAATGAGGCCTGGATTGAGAAATTCTTTTAATGAGCTTGTACCAACTCTATACTCCATTTTTGAAATGAACTATGTAATTCTGAATAATCTGTCAACTGAGTACTTTTACAAGTGTATTGCCTCATTTGTTGTATCTCTTTAACATATTACACAAATATCAATATGCTCTAAGAATATAAAGTTGTCTCTGGTGTCTTTAATAAAGTAAAACTAACCAAGAAGAAGAATTAAAAAAAATATTTTTTAAAGTACTTCATAGATCAGTGTTTCTAAGTACTGAATTCATAGACTGAGGATTAAGGGAGGGAAAAAAAACAGTAACCCTGTAAGTAAAATTTGTGTGTAACTTTATATATATAGTTTTTTAGGGAAAGGTACAAAGCTTACATATAATTCACAAACAATTTTTTCTGCCTAAAAAATAATTTAAAAATAAATACAAATCCAAGGCTTAAAATTGCAAAAGCTGGAGAAAAATGACAGATCTTTGAAAAGCAAACATTTCTTGGGGTAAAAGTTTATGAGAAGACTCAGAATTAGAGAAGTGATCAGAATTTAAATCTCCAAAGTATTTCTGTTATATAGATAAGTTCTCCTATAGATTAAAATAGGTTTTCTATGGACTGAAATTAGGAAATAGAAAAGTTCACAACATCTCTGGAAGTGATGGGTAAAAAAAAAAAAGAAATTGAGAAGTGTTTATGGGATACAGATTATCTAATGATAAAATTTACCATGAGGTGACCTTTCTGTTGTTTCATAGCCCAAATGTTAACCTTGTTTTATTTTATGCTTATTTTCCCTGGATTCTGAATTTCATTCTTTAGCTAAGTGATCCAGAAAAACAAAACAAAACAAAACAAAAAACCCTCAAAACCTCAGCTCTGCATATTTAAACTTTAGTATTCTAAAATAGTTTTCCAACTCCATCATCATTGGTTCACTGTAGCAAACTATATAATTCCATGTGGCCATTGGGTAACATGGGCACCTTTTAACTTAATACAACACAGGCATGATTTTATTTATTCCTTGCTGAGGTTTTCTATTGGGTGTTTTCTTTATTTCTTTTAATTTTCTGTATGGACAGATTAAATGGAAAGGAGTTTTGCAATGGTGATGATGAGGTTGGCAACAAAAATACGATTTTTTTTGCCCTCTCTTTCTTCTTTTCAGTCTACTCTCTTTTTAATATTTACATTAAAACCTGTTTGGTTTAGTCTATCAGACCATGAGCACAAAAATCTACTTGTCATCTGTTACATGATACTTTAAAGATAAAAGGCAGACAATAGCTTTACATTTTTTCATAACACCCTATGCTTGGGAATATCTTGAAAAAAATATCTGATGATAATGGAAATGCAGACACTTAATAATTTGCTAGCAATGCTGTCTAGAGATTTTAATCCTAATAATCTTCAAGTACATATGTCTCCATATAGACATTAATATTGACTAAAGAAACTCTGGTGAACATTGGGTCATCATTGGGTAAAGGGACCACTGTTGACATTTTCACTTAGTCGCATGTATCATGTATAGGATTAGAAGGAAGAGTTGGTGCAGTTAGTTGTACAAGAATAAATTCTCAAATAGATTAAACATTGATCCTGCTATATCTTATTCCTAAATCACAATATAATCTACACAGTAAAACTCAGAAGCAACATTTCATTCATGAAAATTATAGCTCAATCTGTGGAATTTATATAAAAGGGTAAATTATACATAAATGGACAATTTCTAAAGTTGATTCAATCGCTTTAGTCACATTTTTATATGATTTTAGGCTATTTCCATGGAAGCGACAAATTCTTACCAAAGGCTACGGTTCTGTAGAAATAACTTCCTACAGGTCTTTTCTATGCCACTTAGGAGCTCTGTGCTTTGGAAGGCAGACATCCCCAGGCTTAATTAGCTGGCTATTAATAGAAGGTAGCAAAAGTTGCATCATTTCTTTTTTGTGTTCCCTACTTAACTGTTCCAGAGGGAGAAAACTAAATTTGGCAAAAAAAAAAAAAAAAAAAAAAATGTCAGAGGACATTTCAAAGAGCTCCCAAGACTCCAGGTTGAATTTCTGGGCTTTTCCCAGGTAGAAATTTAAAGGAGGGACTCACAAGCAAATGACTAAGTGTGGGAAAACAACTGGATTCTAAATGGATTATCAAATTAAAATTGGATGTATAATAGCAGTTAATTGCTGGTAATTCAGATATTTCTAAAGAAGAATCCTTTCTGTTTAAAGTCACTTTGTCATTATACTTTGAGAAATGGTAAGTTGTTCTAGATAAGAATATCTGAAAGAAAATTTACATATTAAATTATCAAACAAAATCTAATTTTTATAAGCATGAATTCACAGATTTCACAGAGATAATTTAGTGGTATTGAAACAACTGAATATACAAATTTCTATACCGAGAATTTTTAAATGAGTTTAAGTTTTTACCCTAGGATCTCATATAGCCTAATTAAAAACAAAACTTCAGGGCAGGCCACAGTGGCTCAGCAGGCAAGAATGCTTGCCTGCCATGCCAGAGGACCCGAGTTCAATTCCTGGTGCCTGCTCATGTAAAAAATAAAAAAAATAATAAGAAATAAAAATAAAACTTCAATCTCTCTCTCTCTCCATATTTATATATCATCTATATACCTATCTAATCTCATTCTTCCTCCCTTCCTCCTTTTCTCTCTCTACCTCCCTCTCACCCTCCTTTCCTCTTTTACTCCTCTTTTCCTGCCTAAATTCCTCCTTTACCCCTTTCCCCACTCTTTTTTCCCTGATTTTCCTGGCCAATTTTCTTTTGCTACAATTTTCAGTTCCTATGATTGATGAAAACGTTGTACTTTTAAGTTCATCTTTACAAAGACAAAACAGTGAATAATCACTTTCATTTCCATTTGAGAGCATGTGCTCATTGTCTCCTTATTCTTACAAAACATTATCAGATTGCATGTCATTTAGTAACAGCAGGTGGTGGAGAGAGATGTGTAGTCATGTGATAAGGCGACAATGTCCTATCAGTTTAATCGGCAGTGTCTGACGCGGCGTTTGTTTGCTGCATGATTTCGCTGTCGTGTTGGACACATGATGGATTGTTACTTCAAATGAGCTTTTGGTGGGTGATCACTGTACATGCAGTTTGAATCTGTGATCTTAACTATTTTTAAAATCGTTTATAATTCGCAGTCGGCAGGTGCTACTTTGTAGCTTAAAAATGAGCCCAGATATTGGTCAGTTCTGTACACAGGGATTTTTAGGTGTCTGAAATATCTATTTCAATTGTAATCATTATCTGGAGCTTTAAGCAAAATCTTAAAAATAGGTTTTGTATCAAGGCATTTTCCACTGCCTGATGAGTGGTTTTTGTACAGAGAGGCCTTTTTACTCCAAAAGTTGTTTATTTTAGCAAGAAGTATTATTTTGGAAGGGAGGTCATCTTGATTTTAGGAAGTTTTAAGTAAAGTAGTGCAGTATATTGAAAGAATAAGTACCAGATCAGGGTTCTCCTGTTGGTACCAGATATTTTGCAGTTTCAAAACACTGCACAAGATATTTACACTTTTTGTTACATTTGTTGTTGTTTCTTTTTTAATAGGGATAATAATAGGACACTTGTGACAGTTCAATGAGATACTTAGACTTATGCTTGTTTATTAATTCTTTATTTTTATTACCATTATCACTATATTTATATTGTAATCTACATGGACGTTCCCTTTAGAGATGTGTGGATGGTATATTGCAACAGCTATCACAGTTGCTATTTTTGTCATTGTTATATACAAACCATCTGTTGAAACTCTGACCTAGAGTGTTCCATTTACAAGCTGAAAAGCACAACTCAGTTTTATTTTCTGTATTGTTGTAAATTTTGTGAATATTTGAACTGAGGAAATTAAGGATCCCCTTCTAGTCCCCCTCACTTTTCATGGCACATGTTGTTCTAGAACTGAGCTCTCCAATAAGGGAGATCAATACCTGCAGCTATTGATCATCTGACAAGTGGACCGAAGGCTGCTGTCAGCATAAAATGCACAGCAGATTTCAAAGACAGTGTGGAATAAAGACTGTAAAATATCTCAGTAATTCTTATATTGAATTCTTAATAAAATAATAATATCTGGCTATATCGGGGTACATAAAATAAATTTCACCTGTTTGTTTCTACTTTCTTTAATGTGGCTTTTAGAAAATTTGAAATTTCAAATGTGGCCTGCCCTATATTTCTATTGAAACAGGCAAGTTTAGAACACAGTGGAAGACTAAGTAATTGCATTGTTTCTTTGCTAATTCCATTCATTTAAAATTCCCTGGAAATTACTTGTATAATATTCACCAGAGTAATTCTGCTACAACCTAATGTGATTTTTGATTTTTATTCTAAAAATTTTTTGGTGTCATAGATGCCTTCTTTTATAATCCTAGGGATGCTCTAAGACCCTTTTTTTTCCACCGGAAGAAATACATACATTCAGCACCTGTCTTATCATTTTAGGAAATTCATAGATCACTACTCTGAAGCCAGGGCCCCACCTATGGACCCTAAGTGTCCAGGAAGCAAAGGCTAATAATCTCTGCCATAACCTGAGATATAAGTAATGTTACAGGATTCTCACTCTTCCTCAATCCCACAGACAAAGGACTCTGTAAATACCACCTGGTTGCCCTGCAGTTAAGTTGGGCCTTGTGACTACCTAGAATCAGTGGGCCGAAGGCAGAAGTGACGTGTGTCACTTCTGGACCAAAGTATACGGGAAAGCTCAGTCCATGCAGCTGTCTCTTAGCTTGCGATGGTGTGCTTCAGGAGGCTTGCTTTCAAGAAGGCTTATGTTCCACAGAGCCCTTCTCCAAGAAATGGTAGCCTTATCAGACTGCAAGCCTTGTTAACTCTGTGGATGGAGATGCTCGTCAGTGTTTTAATGATGTACCTTGAGTGGGAAGTAAACTTTGGCTTTACCAAGACACTGTGCAGTTTTGGTTGTTTGCTCTCACGTGATAGCCTAACCTAGACTAGCTTGAGAGGTGCACCTGCCATCTAAGTGGAGTTTCCCCTTCCATCTGCGGTCCCAATTGCCCCTGGACTGTTTTATTTCATTGCACTCATTGCTAATATGCAATAAAATGTTCTTATCTTTTTGCATTTCTTTATTATCTGTCAACATCCACTGGAAGTAAACTTCATGAGGGCTAGGACCAGTCGTGGCACAAAGTAATATTCAATAAATGTCTATTGAATGAATGAATAAATAAGTAATGAATTTAAGCAATGCCCATTTCTCTTTTAGAATGATGTTTTGCTATAAAATAGTTTCCATACAAAATTTTAGTTGTGACATGAACATAAAGTCACTATGAGAAAGTATTTTGAAAGTATTGCAGGATTAAAGTCACTAAAGCAATGAAATCAAGTGAAAATTAAAATTCCAACCTTAAAATGGAATATAGACCTTGATGGATACTTATGTTTTCCCTTGACATTAATGTGAGAGTTTTTTGCCTCTGGCATATGACTCAGGATATATATCTTAACCACTGTGATGGACATCTGATTTGTAGTCATGCATTATTAGTGACTGTGCACTATATCTAGGGAGCTAGGAACATATTAAACACTCCCTTGCTGCTTTTGCTTAAGATTTCATTGCCATCCTGAATTGAAATTAGACCCTTAGCATTTCTATAATGTAGTTTTTAATTGAATGGCTTTTTTTTTAAGTGAAAGTGTTCTATTATGATGAAATTGGCAGGATCACAGCAGCTCTGAGCAAACATGTTTAAACTACTGTTCTATAATTCTCACTCAATGGAGACTTGATCTTAATGAATGCAAAAACAAACAAACAAACAGAAAAAAAAATGCTAAAATGTAAGGCTAAGCACTCAGAGGCTCTGATCTAAAGGAAACATTTAAAGACATTCTTTGTAAAGGTCATCAAAAAAGCCAACAGTTCCCAGAAATCTGAAAGCCAGAATTGGGCTTTTCCTGAGGCTCTGACCCAGTTACTCATTGGGATTGCTATTGTGTAAAAAATCACTATAAATGATACTTATTATCCTTTTGCTCATCTCTTTCCTTTACATGGAAACCAGTCAAGTGCCATATACTGTAATACAAAATGCCCTCACGCAATTATCTGATTGATCCATATGTTAACAACTCAAAAGAGAATTGGCTTTTTTTAGAAAAAATGTAAATTCAGGGTAGGGGTGGTAGGAGCAGAAGCCATGAAAGTAACTAGAATTGATTAAAACCAAATACATTCAATCATCATATGATCCGTGTCTGTGTGTGTACAGGCACACGTGTGAGAGTCGGGATCATCCTATAGATGCAGGATGGATTATTACCTAAAATTTGGTTTGAATGTTGAAACTGATGGTCACACACATACACACATACACACACACACACACACACAGACACACATACTAACATATAAGCACACTCGTTGTGAAGAGTTGTGAACATATTTATTATTCACGTAATGATGCTTTCTGCAGAGAGGACAAGCCTCTCCAGTTGGTCTGAAAATAGCTTGAGGGACTCAGAAGAGGAGACTGGCATGAAGTTTTATCATGGTTGGGAGGTAGGACTGAGTGAGGGGGTCTCCTTGAAGGCAAGCACCTGCCTGGGTTGAACCTTCTGAAGAAGCCAAAAGAAGAACTTAGGTTTTGGTTTTGTTTTCTTTTTTTTAAAATAAGCTTGCCCAGTTGTGGGGCAGAAGAAGAAATAGGAAGGATGAAGCTAAAAGCTTTAAAAAAAAAGGTGTAAAAAGGTATTTTGATGTCCTTTTTTACAGAAGAAAGTGAAACTTAGAAAAAATAAAGAATTTGGCTACCAGTTCCTTGATAGTAATTGGGGAACAGGAATTAAAAGCTGAGTCTGTCCTACTATAGAGAGTGTAGGTGCTCAATATAGGTATATAGTTTTTTGAAAAATGTTGTTCTTGATTCTATGTTGACCTAAAAACATATTCTTACCCAGTTTTCAAAAGTATTTGCTATCTGGTATTCTGAGACAAAGGCTACTTTATACCTATATGGAGCTCCGTCCCATTGACATAACCATATATCAGCTGAATTGATTGATAATGCCAAAGGGTAAAAATGTTTAAATATAAATATTTTACAGTTGACCATACACCTGTTGAAACTGTCAGAGAATACTCTTAAAATACTGAGTTAAGGACAGTGGACTTTGAGCTAGGTTCTTTCCTAATGCCAAGTAATAATTCTCAGGGAGAGGGCATGCAGATGTTGAAGGAGAAAAAACCTCCTGTTGTGGGATCATTGGAATTAAAAAATATCTATTTTGCAATATCCTGTTTAAAACCTTTAAGATGCATTTCAGAATAATATATTCAGCAAATGTCTGAATACTTTGCTGTTTAAATTTTTATATCAAGAAGAAAATGGAGAAGATTGGGAGGCGTTTGAGTGAATATGATTTAAGTTGGATTGAATTATTTTAGACCATGAAGTCAGCCTTTCCTGATAAACTGACATTTCAGTGGTCTAAGTCACCCTGCTATCACTGAGTCTTCACAGAATTCTGCCCCTCGACTGATATATTTTATATCTGCCTGCCTGAAATTGACCAAAGAGTTTCTTAAGTGTTTTAAGACAAATATCAGGGAAGGCATTCTCCAGAGGGGGTTACTTCAATGCCAAGTTTTCGTTGGAGGAAAAAGAAAAGAAAAATAAGAAGCATCTTATTTCTATATTTTTGCTTAAAATAAATAGGAAACGCTAAGGCTATAGTGTTGCTGATCTTAATTATAATATGCAAATTATAATGCATCTAAAAATAAAAGATTGTGGGACAAGGAGCATTAGTCCTAAATTAAAAAGAGAGAAATCAGTGATTGAAGATAGACTAAGAAAACCAAGAGACCATGCACGTGATACAAGCTTTTATTTTTTTTTTTTAAGAGTGTTGCTTTAGGAGAATAAAATGCTGTGTGAGTGAAACTTTCTAAGAGATCAGAAGGCTAACTCAGAATTTCTGCTTATTTGGAAAACAGTTATCACCAAGCAAGTGCCAGGGAGACTGATGTCAAAGCCTGATCTTAAGTACCCTATTTGATGAGAAGCAGGGGCCCTCCCACCTATGTTAGAACTGCTAATAGCAGGTTCACTGTGAAAGTGCTGTATATTATTAATAAAGATAGTGACTGTTCACAAGATGATGTGCAATACCAATTGTAATTTTCAGACTGAATTCAAAATATGTGCAGAGAGAGTCATTCTTCCCACACTTCAAACTTACAGACTGCTGTGCTGAGCAATTACTGTCCTTAGCAAAAGCTCTCATTTATCATTAGCCCATGTTGCCTTTCTCCTCTGGATTGCAATTTGATGACTCAGTCATTAGGTTTCCATCGCTTTAAAATATTCAAAGTGGTATTCTGAAAGATTTTTTAAATGATTCAATGTGCTTTAGAAATTCTTCCTGTTTACTGGGCTTGAATATTTTTAAATGTACTTTCATAAAATTAGTAAACTCTAAATTAAGGAAAAAACAGTTGTTTCTTAGTCTGTGTATTTGTTGTTGCAGAACAAGAATTTGAAACGTTATTTCAATGGTGTTGAATGCATTAGAAAGATAACTTTTTGCAGGTAGGAAGTATGCACACACCTAAGAAATCCAAGTAAAATTGTTCTCAGGGAAACAGACTAATTACAGTTTAGGGTAGGTTCCCTGGTTTAGCTGTTCCTTCTTAATTATACAAGTTCCTTTTACGTGGAACTCTGGGGCATGAACAAATGGACAAGTTGAGTAAACCTAAAAAAAAGAAAAGAAAAAGATAAGACTATAAGTATGCAGATGTATAAAGGATGAAATACAAATGAAAGTAGAGTGGTTCTTATATTAACCATCAAGCCATTTAAAATAGAGTATTTCTTGGTAAATAGGACAGGAATAGGCAATTGTTTTGCCTTTACTCCACTCCAGATCTGGGTTCTCATCTCTTATTTATCTACTTCTGCATCATTCTACATTGATAACCTTTTTACTATAAAGAAAACTTCTAGAGTCTTTAAGCTGTTCAGATTTTCATATTGTAGTGATATGGTAATTGCAGAGAATTCATTGAGCTCTTAGACATTTTGTCTTCAGTTATACTAATTTCTATTCTTAATTTGCAAAATTTCTGATAAAAGGGCAAGATTTCTAAATTTCTCTTGCTTTTACTTTAGCAACAAAACACTTGCTCTTAAACAGTTTATATTTGTTGCTGCTCTCTTTGTTTTGCTTTTCGCATCCTACTCTAAATACAAAATCTTAATGACTGTGTCCCAACCGTTCCCTACCCAGGGCAGCAATGGGAGGATTTTGTTTAGGGTAGGAAAGGGTGAAATAGAAGAAAAAATTGTATGCAGGCTGTTGCAGCATTCCAAGTATCCTTGTTCCATCATCATCAAAATAAATAATCACACTTATCACCATCACATTTGTGTTTGTTGAGCATTTACTCTCTGCCAGATACTATGCTACTGTCTTTATATTCTCTCATTTAATTCTTCATCGTTTTTTTTTTTTTTAAAAAAAAGCATTTAAATCTATTTTACAGCTGGTGAAATGAGGCACAGCTAAGTTGCGTAGCGTTCTAATGGTCAAATAACTAGTGATTTTACTGTGTCTACAAAACACAGTATAGCTGACTGTGTGGCAGCATGGAAAGGTAAAATGTGATGGATGGTGAAAGAATGATGCCAAAATATAGAAGTCATTAGGCTTTCCTTCAGCAAATGCTTCCTTTGATAAATAATGCTAAGAAACTACAATCTGCCATATGCCCTCCAAGTTTTGTTAGTATGTTAGGTAATATATATAATTGCATTTAGTCCTCACTATTGGCCCGGGCAATGGTTAATATGACTTATTTTTTACACATAAAAGGACCAAGAGTTGGAAATAATAAGTCATTTTTCCACTGAAAAATCCAGAATGTGGCAGAATCTAGATTAATTCAAATCTCTCTGATTCTGAAGTATAGGCTCATTCTATTACATCCTATCCTATGAAGTCATGAGTTGAAGTGTGATGCCAGAGTTTAAGGAGTGAACACGTGATAAAGGAGGTATGAATAGAGCTCACTTTGGTAGAGATCATAAGAAAGGAGTTGAATATAACATCAGAAAGATGGAAGCAGGAAGAAGGAAGGAATTTTGAGTTGGTACATAGGTGGGCCTGTGTGTGTGTGCATTTAGGTAAATAAGATGAGCAAGTTTGGGGGCTAAAAGAAGGGAGCCAGGGGTGTCAGAAACTGAAGACAAAGAAAGCCCAATGAAATACTATCTAAGAGGAATCAGATGAGCATAAGTCTGTTACATGCGTCATTCTTTGTGTGTGCTATTTCATTTGAGAAGACTGTCTTTCATTCCACTTTGATAACTTGGAAAACTTTACTCATGTTTTGGGTTCTCCTTTTAAGAAATATTCTTTATAGTTGAATTCATAGCTCGGCAACTTCCCTAAAAGCTCAAGCATGGAAACTAGACAACTTTCAAAGCATAGCAAAATCGTGATGCATATGGCATAGTTTATATTATATCACCCTGATTAAATGATAAACCAGTTTATGAAAAATTAAATTTTGTAGAAAAAGAAGTTAATATTGACAATATTGTGAGATAGATTGTCTCTCTGGATGATTCTTTATAAAGAACTTTGTTAATTCACAATTTCTTGCATTTTGTTCTGAAAATGTCATTATATCTGAAACACATTGTATTTATTTTAATATAATTAGTTTCCATTCAAAGGATGTGTATGGAATTGTCTTGAAATTAGTTTCATTCTGAAGCTGTGTAAATTCTTTATTCTAATTTGTAAGGGTTTTATACACAATCTGATTAGTAAGAAAGAATCTTAATTCAGTCTTTGTTATTCAGATCTTTTATGGAACAAGAACTTTCGGTGGGCATTATGTGTGCCTGGAAAAAAATTATATGGCCACATAAGAATCACTGTAGTCCCATGTGATTTACAGGGTGTTAAAAAAATAACTGTGAATGCTCAAATGGCAATTAAATTTTACCTTTAACTTGTGCTTTTGTTTCAAACTTTCAATTGTTGAACTCTCACAGAGTGGGACAAAATTACATTCCAATGTAATAACATATAGTTTGTAAAAAATAATATACAATGTAGATGTGTCCTGACCTCAAGAGTTTTGGTTACTCTGAAACTAAATACTTGTATTTATTCAAAATTTGACAACTACTGTGAATTAAAAATATATCAATCTTAGATTGAATGTGCTTGATTCCCTCCAATGGCCCAAATCCCCTATATTAGATAGAGAGGATATCCTTTAAAATTTCTGGCAGTTGGGTTCTAATATACATGTTACTCTTCCTTAAGAGAAGTTTATCAATCCAGGAGTTACCTTGATAGTATATATCTGTTTTTTCTCTGCATGGGCAGACACCAGGAATTGAACCCGGGTCTCTGGCATGGCAGATGAGAACTCTGCCACTGAGTCAGCATTGACTGCCCACTTGGATAGTATTTTGACTGGATATACTTGTCCAAGTTCCAGTCTTTAAGTCTGAATTTGAGCCCACCAGGAGTGATAAGGAGTCCAAAAGGAATCAATGTTTCTTAATCAGCATAAACTATTAAAAATTGAATCTAATGCTAGTGCTCTATCTAGCCTTTGTACATCTTTCCATGTGTGATATAACTAATTCCTGTAGCAACACTGTGAGGTAAATATTATTCCTTGATAAGCAGATCAACTGAGGCAAATATAAATAAGTGTTCTAGCACAGCATTCTTTAAAAAGGTAGAGCCCTGACTATAGTCCAATTTTATATTGGAATTACTTAGGAATTGTATTTAGGGGGGCCCAAATTCAAGAATTATGCTTCACCAAATTAATTAAGGAAAAAATGGTTGGTGGAACAATAATTGCCTAATATCTCATCTCTGCCCATCCCTATGACTTGATGCCTTGACTCATACATCCAAATTATTTTCTGTGTTGAGACGTTTACACTGCAGTTATTGATAAAATGAGATAACTGAGAAATTTAGAAACTGCAGGTGTTAATATGACTTTGGATGCAACCTGTACGTGAGACACATGCTGATGCTGAATATGTCAAAATATCTGATCACAAGATAATGTCAGATGGAAACCTAGAACTGACTTCTAAATTGGAGAGAGAAACTCTGCCCAATTTTTTCATTATTTCTTTAGAAGATTAAATGGGGGGTAATGAATGACTATTTTTTTCAGAACCTCCTATAGCAAAGTTATATACTTGGCTAAATAAATATCTTGGTGATGATTTTTAAAATCTGTAAAATAAAATTATCAATTTAAACAGTGTAAACCAAAGAGAAGTTATCCTTTCATGGTGTAAATTATCAGCCCTTTAACATAGAATTTTAAAATTCTAGATTTTTTTTTTGATTGAGTTTTCTCAATTTAGGAGCCTACCTGTATTGCTGCAAAGATTCTTACATTTTAAATCGAGGACTTCTGAGATGCTATTTGCGACCTTTTCATTGTGTGTTTGGTCTAGAGCCCACAAGCCCCCCATAGACCAGTCTGGAAACTCCACAAGGGATAGCCAGGCCTTTTTTGTTCCCGGGCTGACCTATTCTGAAGGTGAATGTGTGACTCAGATACAAGGTAATGCTCAAGGGCCTGCTCTGTTGCTCCTCCTATCAGGGAAAGCCTGGGGCTACGTTTTTAGGGTTTCATTTTATTGGTTCAATGTTGATGAGAAAAATTGGTCTCTGAGCCAGCCAGTCTTTACCTATTGCAGCAGAGGCTAAGACCCGAGACATATCTGAGGACCTTCTCAATTATTTTATCATCATTCATTTAATACCTAACAGCCTTCCATTTTTGGTTGAGAAATGTTTTGTTTTTATTTTTTTTGTGCATGACAGTCCAGCAACTACAAATTTTATATTCTTGAAACAAAGAACGTGTTCTTAAAATTTCTAGTCCTATGACAATGCTTTAGATTTTGACACTGTTTCTGAATAGTATCCATTGCAAAACATATACATGTATATACACATGAACACAAATCATGTAATTAAATTCAAATTATAGGACTTGCTCTTCAGGAGTATTTTAAGGAAAAGTCAAAGTTTGAGTATACACTTCATTATAGGTTAGATTACAGTTTAATTTTCAAAGACTGCTTTAATGTTGAATTTAGACTTTATCCCATTCTTAACGTATACATTTTAGTGCATTAATTATTTTTGTTTCTTAGCTTTTCTTTGATTCTCTCTTATTAGTTTCTTCTCAGAATTTTAAAAGATACATTTTTTTCTGATACCTTTACCAAGAAATGAAGCCATTTCTTCATTTTCAAATTTCATAAAAATAAAATATAAATTAAAAAATTTGTAGACTGAGAAAGAGGACAATAATCATTAGCCGTGCTATTGCTTTTTTTTAGCTGTGTTATTTTGATTTTTGTTTTGTTTCATTTTGTTTTACTTTCACCTATGGGGCCACACACAGCCAGACAGTGCATGAGGTATATGCTGTATCATCTTATAACAGAATTGATATAGAAAAATGATATTAATATTACAGGACTAAACTCTGAGGAAGTATAAAAGATAACCATGATTCAAGGGACAAGAAATAGTATGTGACCATATTATCACTTTTCTAGGCACATGTTTGTGTTGAGTGTGGGTCCTTCCCATGTTTATGGTATCATCACATCCTCTCATTCTTCTTTTCTAATACCTTTCACATCTGCCACCATCATCACGTTTCCCCTGCAATTACATAAATCCACAATCTTACTAACTCAAAGTTGAACTATTATAACTTTCTAAAACTTTTTTTTCCTATAGCCACTCTTCTTCCAGTTCATCTCTACACTGCAACATTAACCTTTAAATTTTTATTAATCTCCTCCATACACAGTTTAAAACCTTAGCAATATTTTTGACATTGACAATGCATAATAAAGATTCCATTGAAAAAAATGAATCAATCTGTCAGCCTCTGAATCAGGCCTCATCACTCTTAAAATACATTTATTTCAATAGCATGTGGAAGGTACATGCCTGTGCACACATACGTGGACACACATACACTGAAGTAACTGTAAATAAAAATGATGGACAAACTTGAGGTAGCCAGCCCTGAACACCTTAGAAATAGAAAAAAAAACAGCCACCTGGGAAATAGACAGAAAAATCTGGCTCTAGGTATCTGCTGTGATCAGCTCACAGGGCAACAAGGGGTCTCTCTAAGAAACAAAAAGGAGAAGCCTTTACATGGATACAGTCCTAGAAATTGGCAGGTTCTTGTTTGTGCTTCCTAAGCCAGGCCCTCAATATCAGTTGTACTATTTTTCTATTTTTTCAACTTATTCATATTTTATTTAGGTTGACATATTTTTATTTGTTCCCCCGTTTCTTTTTACATAAAGCACAACCATTTAGTTTATTGATATATAATTTGTATACAATTAAATTTATAGATCTTGAGTTGGAAGCATTTTGACAATTGCAAACACCTGTTGCCTAACCCAAGCAAGATCTAGAACATTTCCATCACCGGAGAAAGTGTCTTCACATCCCTTTCCACTCAATTCTCTGGAACTCCCAGAGGCAACCACGTTGTCACTTTATCACCAGTGACTATCTGTCTGTCCTGGAATGGAATGGATTCTATAAATGGAATCATACAGTAGGCACTCTTTCTACCTAACTTCTTTTGTCCAACTTACTGATTTTTAGATGCAATCATTTTGCACAGATATCAGTAATCAATTCCTTTTTATTGACAACCAGTAGTCCGTAGTATGAATACACAGTCTGTTTATTCATTGACCTGTTGATTGACATATGGGTTGTTTCCAGGTGAGGGCTCATGAGGTAGGCTGCTATGAGCATTTGATACAAGTCCTTCTTACTTTATAATATGAGCTTTGAGATTGTGACTCCCAGGAAAGAGCACGACTGAGTGGAGGATATAGCAACAAAAGCTCCTTTAGAGAAAAGCAGAGCCCCGAGAGTGCTTTCACTTATTCCATCTACAGAAACTTATGGGAAAGTAGGCAATGGGGATAGGAAAGATTTCTCCTCATCCACAGGAGCCATATTAGGTGTGTGCCCCAGAGGCAGACTGAAATTGGGCCAAGGATTGGGCTCTTATCCTTCCTGACAGCTGTGGCCAGGAGAGGAAGAAGTATTGGTACAGTCATGCACTATGATGGGATTCAAGGCCCACCCACACAACAACGAGTTACTATGATACAGACACAGAGATAGACACATTAACATATACACCCTGGAACCTAGAGGCCAAGGATTTGGTACATAAATCAAGAGTATGTCTGTCTGTGAATGGAAAGATGCAAGAAATGCTAAAATATCTCCTGCATAATGGGGAATTTAAAAAAACCACTTCATTATTAATTGAAAATAACCCCATATCTATTCAGTATACTCTTTAATGTGTTATGGCACTTCCTAAAGTATTTCTAAGTATTTATCCCATTTCCAAGTATTCTTCACATTGTGTCCCTACACACATTTGCAAAATATAAGAGCCTCGTTTATCTGGTGTTCATTTTGCATTTCTAGTCAGCGGCTCCCTCATACCATACTCTTGTTGGAAAAAGTAATCTTAGCCCTGTGTTGTCTTTCTAGCCACTAGATTCCTTCTTGTGTGTGTGTATGTGTGTTTTTATGTACATTTATATGTGTTACAGTAAATAATACCAACTACATGACTCGTCATAGAACTCTTCTCTGAAATTCACTCGCCCATCATACTGCTTAGTTGATATTTTCATTTCGACATCTCACAAGGTTCTTCATTTTAAGATATTTAAACTTGAAATTTTGGTCCCTGACCTTCCACTGTTGCTGCAGCCATAATCCAGACATCATCTTGGATACCTTTCTTTGCTTCACTCCCCGGAACAAATCATCAACCCCTTTATACTTTCTTCATAGGTCTCAAACCCACCTACAATCTTCTTGTATTATTTAGGGTTCCCTAGAGAAACAGGATCAACAGGAAATCTCCTTAGACATAAAATTTATAAAAGTGTCTCACATAACCATGGGACCACAGAGTCCAAAATCTGAAGGGCAGGCAGTAAAGCTGACAACTCAGATGGAGGGTCTGGACGAACTCACAGGAGAAGTTCACCGACTGAAACAGGAAGAAAGCCTGTCTCTCCTGAATCCTCCTTAAAAGGCTTCCAGTGATTAGATTAAACATCACTCATTGCAGAAGCCACTCCCCATGGCTGATTACAAATGCAGTCAGCTGCGGATGTAGCTGACGTGATCATGATTTAATCCTGTGAAATGTCCTCATAGCAACAGACAAGCCAGCCCTTGCCCAACCAAACACACAGGTACCACCCACATGAACCTGCCCATGACACTTCTACTTCCCTGGTTCTGAGACTAGTCCAAATACAGTAGTTTCGTGCATAGGTTGTTAGAGTAGGATCTTACATGGTCTCCTTCTTTCACTATTGCCACATACAATGCAGATCTGTTTCATGAAGAGTTGACTTGTCCATTAGTAGTGCAACAGGGATTCAAACCCAAATTTGCCTTGAAAGTTTATATCTATGTCAGGAATTCTTTGCCTACAATCCTTCACACTAGAGGTCTCATTTGTCTTGTTTGTTGCTTTTCTTATAATCTTTCACCATCTCTTTTCAATCATAATTGACTTAGATTTTTTTTATGTAGAAAATTATCCTGCCATATATTTTTTCAATTTGCCTTTCTTATATGCAAAATAAAGCTCTAAGAAAAAATATTAGGAGAAATATTATACTGTATAATCTTATGAATCATAAATTAACATATAAATTTGTGGAGCTTCTAAACAATATCTCAGTTTCAGATTCAAGTGGTGTGCATAAAAATTTTATGCATCTGTCTGCCTTAAATAATGAATCTTTCTAAATGTTGTGTTAAGTATAAAACATAAATTTCATTATCTTTTATATTTGTAATTACTTCATGGAAATTAAAAGCTAGTTCATTTAAATTGTGTAGGATAAATAATGCTTTTTTTCTATGTAAATGTGATTTTAGTTTGATTAGCAAAATGGCATGTAAATATATGCAAATTATGTGTTAAATACTTGCATAATGTAAAATGTTTAATTTTCTGTTTACTTGTTAATATAAACCTGGAAACAGTTAATACAGCTCACATTATTTATGGATGGGGATTTTAGGAACAAGGACATTTGAGTTAATACAGTGGTTAAAATATTCAAGCTAAAATTTGTTCAAAGTATGTAACATCTAGCAAGTTTACATAAATGTGAAATTGCTTGTAGCAACTATATGAATAAAGCTTGCTTTTTCTCTGCAGTTCAACCTACAAAGTGAAGGAAATAAGAGGGAGGGAGTAAAAAGCATGAAAGAAAAATATTTATAAAGAAAACATGTTTTTGAAAGTCCAGAAATAATTACTTAAAGTCCACTTAGAATGTACTTTCCAACCTTCAAACTGCTTTGATCAACAACAAAAAATTGAAAGATGCATTCTACAAGAAATAATAATTTCATGTTAATATAATAATAAGAAAAATAAATTTTTCTTAAGAAACATATGGATGTTTTAAAAACATTGACTATTTTCAAAAATAAGATTAGGAGAAAACATTCTTTTAAAAAGGTATTTGCTAAATTGTTTTGGCCTTTGAAAATTATTTAATATAGTCTATATTATCCAATTCATTCTTGGTTAATGTGTTATGTTAACTACTAATAGTATTAAATAATTCAAAACAATGAATGCATTGTTTTAAAATGATTTTCCAAAATCCCTCTATTTATATATTTAATAGAGTTTCTAAAACCTAAATAAATACTGCTTGTTATTATACCGAAGAGAAGTGTTGACAAAAATCATGAGATTAATTTTTGCTGTGTAATAATCTGGTAAAGCAAATAGTGAATTAAATGAGGGTGGTTAAAACATTGTCTAGCATTGTCTTCGTGATTTCTCCAGGACATCTCAAACTTGATAGGGGGAAACTAAGGCTGGAGCTTTTACCTTAGACTTACCATGTTTAGTTAATTGTAACACATTCATTCCAATTTTACATCTTTTTCCCCTTTTTCTAGAATGACCTTGAATAGTTATCATAAAATGTCTACTAATTTGTAATGGATTTTGAAATTGACCACCTGGTAGAATTTACATAGTGCTCTCCTAAGGAAAAAGTTTTCCTTCTGGGATAACCGGCATCATGTCAATCTTAAGTTTCTAAATACAGCAAGCAGTGAAAGAAAACCGTCCACTGCCTTGAGAAATATGCTGAATTTTATTATGTAATATAGCTTTTTTTAGATGCATGAAATGTCTACCAGAGTTTATATGCATCCTTTTTTCTTGGGTGGCATATTAAATGGAGAACTGGGTTTATTTTAATATCAATACAGCTCTTGCAATGCAGAGTCTAATTTTATTAAAATTCCATTATTTATTTCTCCATTGCCAAATACTCCAATTTGAGAATAAAACTTTTCCAATATTTATGCCCACCTTGTAACTGCAAGTAAAAGCCTCAATAATTAAAAAGAATACATTTATACACATCAGCATACCAGGAGAGGTCCAAACCTTTCTCAGCTATTTAAGTATTTACAGATGTCTATGTGGAAGTAGAGAATTTTAAAGAACTTATCATCAGGCTCATTACTGTGCTTGTCCTCTTACTACTTTAAGTGTAATTTGTACACTGTACAATTATGCTATCAGTTGATAGGGGCCTGTGTTTGCCCATATTGGGAAGATTTAATTCCAGTTTCAGTACATAAACTTCTTTAAATGCCACAGAATATGACCAAATGCTTTTTAAAATCCCTCTTTATTTGCTTTTTTTTTTTTTTTTTTTTTTTTTGTCTCTCTTGTTTTGCTTTGGCAACACGGAGCAAAATTGCAAGTGACTGGAATGAAAATAAAAATTCAAAAGTGCATTTAAATAAATGTATTTAATATTTATTAATTCTGCCTCCTTGAATGCTTTTCAGAAATCAATGGTGGAATTCTTCTAATGAAATACTTATTGAATCAGAAGTTAATTGCAACCTTTCTTAAAACGAATTCCTTTTTTTGCTTTTGTTGTAATTTGCATCTCATGATCTATTCTCCATATTTTCCTCATTATGCTGGGAAATAATGTAGTTAGTATGTTTTAGCATAATAATTATGGCCTGAGTAATAATATAGTTAGTACCTGTTCGCATAATAATTATGGCATCCCACTCCCAAATATTTCTGTTTTATTCTACTTACAGAATATGCACTTTTAACTAATGTTCACCAGGGAATAGTATTGAATTCTAATCTAAAACTTAATGCTTTTTCACATATGTTGGTTTAATTTTTAAAGAAAAATCAATTTAAAATTCTACTAGAAGCCATCAGAGATAAAATAAAGAAATTAATCCACTCTCTTTTTACTCCAGTTCTTAATAGTAACCGTCAAGCTCAGAGACCTTCTTTAAGAGTCTGAGACTCAGTGTATCAGACTTGAAGCTCAACTCTGCAGCCCTAGAGCTTCTAAGATTTATTATAAAGTAAATGTAATCTGAACCCTGAAGAACCTTATGTGACTTTCCATATAGCAATGAATTATTTCTGAGTCTGTTTTCTTTTATATTTTGAAGGCTTATTGTTTTTCCTTAAAAATTAAACACGTACAATCAAAATCTAAGTGTTAATTAAGCAGGAGAAAGGGTGGGAAATCTGACACTTTGCAATTTATTCTTAATGCATAATAGATAATGACTCATGTTTTATGTTCTTCTGTATAAACACGAACCAGTTGTTTTAAGCTTCCCTAATTAAAAGTGAACTGCTTGACAACAGGTTGAAATGATAACTTTTCAAAACAGTTTCTAAAATCTTTTTCAAGGGAGCCAGTCAAATGTGGAGGTTAAACTCAGAATGTATCAATTCTATTATAAATATGCTCTATTAGTAATGAGGTTCCAGAGTTAAACAAATAAAAATGCAGCAAATACATATAAACTTAAATTTCTCTTTGATGATTTAAATTCTCCATTTTCTGCTGTATATCAATACCAAAAGGCATTTCTTCTCAAATGAGGCTAATAGAGTAGGTTAATGTTATAGACCTCATTCATCTTAAATTCAGCAAAGCATTAAATGGTAACTCATGATATTCCTCTAATAAAAGCACAGAAAGTACAGACTGGGTGGCATCACTGAATTTAATAACAATACTCCCAAAATCAATGATTGCTGCAGTGTCCATGGTAATTACTTTAATTATTGAGGTAGCTTCCCTGCTTGAGGGCTTTGCATGTACTAAACCCTTTGTAAACCATTTCTCACTTAATCCTCATGACAAATGAGTAAAGAATTTTTATTTACTTAGATTGCAGTGAAGAAGATGTGGAAATGAATGACAAGAAAATAGTGATCATTGAATGCTTACTATGGGCCACCTATCAATTTAATTTTCACAGATGCTCTGATAAAAAGCATCTCATTAAGCGTTCATGATCTCCATCCATGTTGTACTATCTTCCTTTTTATACATTCAACAAACTTATGAGGAGCATCTACAATTTGCCAGATACCCTACTAATTCCTAGGGGAAATCTACTGCACAGGGGAAGCATGACCCATATCCTTGTTCAGCTGATAGTTAATTGAAAAAGCAAGGAATCAAACAAATTATTACAATAAAGATTGAGGAATGTTATGCAAACCAATTTTGCTTCAAATGAGTTCTGATGACCTGCTGAATTGGAATCATCTGGGAGACTTGTATTAAAATTACATTTCCTGGACCTCACCTCATACCATTTGATCAGAATGTCTGATGGGAAGGGCAGATCATTTTCATTTTTTAGGAAAAATTCCAGTACATCCCGATTCCATTAACGTTTGAGAACCCTATATACAGGGACTCGATTATGCCAAGTGAGCATACAGCTGGGATGCACAACACCATCATAGAAGTCAGGAAAGTCCTTTGGGGGAAAATGATATTTAAGTGACTATAAGGAGGAGTAGAAGAGAGGTTGCTGGCAGAATAGAAGAGTCTCATGGAAGTTTAGGGAACAGCAATTCTAGGAGGGATGAGTCGAGTCTATCAAGAGTTGTTAAGTGTGTGAGGTCTTAGAAGGTAAGAGCTGAAAACTATTTATTGGATTTAATGGCATTGCAAGTTCACTTTGGAGAATGTAGTTTCAATATCATTTTGGGTTGGTAAATTGCAGTGGATTGAGGGATAAGATGAAAGTGAGAAAAAGGACATGCATTTAGGTATTCCTTTCAACATGTTTGACTATAGAGAGTAGAAGAGAGTTAAAGCAGTAGCTATAGAAGATATGATATTAGAGAATTTTATTTTACCTGACAGGTTTAATTCCACTTTTTAGGAAGTAGACATAGGTTGGAGATGTTGGTTAAAGAGAAGGTAGATAATCAGTAGAGAGAAATAATGCCTGAGAAGATAGAGTGAGGGAAGTAAGAGAGGAAAAGAGAAGAATGGCACAGGAAATGAAGATGAGAAAGGCAAATATGAGACTAGGGAAGAGAATATTAAATGAAATATGAGAGAAAATAAGTATCAGAATATAAGAGAATGAAAGGAATTATAATAGAGACAAATGAGAAAATAAGATTGAGAGGATGAGTGGTGGAATATCAGAGAACGTGAAAGAATGAGTCAAGAAATAACAAGGAGAGAAGATGAGAACTAGAGTGATAGAATATGAGAAAGAGCAAGAATTTGAGACTCTTGAAGAATAAGAATGAAAGAATAAGAAAAAAAAAATGCTGAGAAAATGAGGGAGAGAATGGAATCCAGTGTAGAACTACAGAAATTATAGCCAGAGAAAGACACCATGCTTTTTGACAGTAGAGGGAAAGATAATGAGTTTGAATGTAGGTAGGTAAGAAATTAAAGGGTTTGTATTTGACAGTTTCTGCTTTCTTTTCAGTTAAGAGGGCAAGGGCATCTGCTTTAAATGACAAAGAAGCCATATTTCTTGAGTTGTGTTCTTTGAGAAACAGGTTTGAATTGGAGTTGTCTAACAGATAGTGTATTGTGGAGTATGGGTGTTGTCCAGGAAATGCCTATCAGAAAAGAGAAGGAAGGAGAATCAGGAAAAGAGAAGTAAAACTGTGATGCATTTGCAAAGAATGTCTTAGTCAGTTTCACATGGAGCCTGGAGCTAAAGCAAGCTGCCAGGTAGGATGTGCCAAGATGGCCTGAATGGAGAGAAAGATTTGGGCCTTGGTATAATCTCCCATATCATCCAACAATTGGAGGCAGGCTGCCCCAGGAAGGAGGTTGTTCTAGTTTTCAAACTGCCAAAATGTCATATGCTAGAAACAGAACAGCTCTTTAAAAGGGGAATTTATTAAGTTGCATGTTAACAGTTCTACGGCCATGAAAATGTCCAAATTAAGGCACCAACAAGAGGTTACCTTCACTCAAGAAAGGCTAATTCTTGAGTGATTTCTTTCTCAGCCAGGAGGATGCATGGCGACTTCTGCTAATTTTCTCTCACAGCTTCTTGTTTCATGATGCTCCCCCAGGGCCATTTTCCTTCTTCATCTTCAGAGGTCTCTGGTTGTGTGCATTCTGTTGGTTCTGATTGCTTTAAAGCTTTCATGACTCTGTGCTTTTTCCAAAATGGTTCCCTCTTAAAGGCCTCCATTAACAATCCCACCTTGAATGGGTGGAGACACATCTCCGTGGAAAGAATCTTGGCAAGCCAAGGGCCTTTCCTGAGGAGGTCTTGATGAAATACATATCAATATCTCCATTTTATTAATGAAGAATCAGAGTCTCAGATTTATCTGGTTATTTACCCCCAACTACACAGCTAGGAGGTGACTTATAGCTTGAATTCCAATTCTGATTGCTAAGATTCACTTTCATTTTATTTTCTTATGCTATGGGTAGTATGATGGAATTTGGCAAGGATAAATATAAAGTTTTAATAAAATTAATTTGTCACGTAAGTTCAGCAATTCAGCTGAATAAAAAGATCATAGGAATTAATTGGTTACAAGGTCAATATCAGTTAACAATGTGATATAGCTACATGGGTTGAAGAATTTCAGGTTGCTGTTGGCTATGTGTACTCAGTAAATATTTGACGAATGGAAGAGGAAGGTAGTATAATTTCTTGTTGCATTAAGAAAAGAAAAAAAGTTCTATCTTGAAGAACTCCATACTTTTGTGATCTAGTGTGGTACTTTACTCAGGATTATGCTTCACTGATTGAGTATATTGGATTTGACTCTGAAAACCATAGCAGGACAAATTTGAAGATGACCAAGAAGATTGTTGATGAGTCTTAATTCTATGCCAATGCACAGCCAGAAGGAATCAGAGTTTAGTAGTGGTAGCTTCCAGAGAAAGTATTTTTTCCAAAGCGATTGAGAGGTGTTGTTTATATGAAATTTCATTTGCTTTCAAATTTCTAAGCCTTAGGAAAGAATGACTTAATTAATGGAACACTGAAATCCAGCTGTATGACTCTTTCTTTGTGACCTGGTACAAGGTACATCCTATAGGGGGTCTTTGTTAGAGCATCGGTACATAAAAATGCACCAGATAATTGGTATAATACTTAGCAAGTCTAAGGTTTTGTTACTTGGATAAATTACTTAACCTTTTACAGTGATTTCTTCATCTGCTACTTCAAAATGCTAATAATTATAAAATAATAATAATCAGAGGATAATTATTAAGAATAAGTACGATTAAATCTTGAAAGCATTATATGCATTCCCTGGCAGTTGTTTACAATGCATGCTAGCTGCTATTTTTGCTTATTACTGCATAAAAGGTTTATTGGCCTTCGTTTATTTTTTTCTTCTTTAAACTTTTTATTTTGAAATTATTCCAAACTCACCAGAGATTTGCAAAAATAATACAAATCCTATACAGAGAACTCCAACATACACGCAAATGCTTTCTAACCCTAAATACCCAAATCCACCAATTTTAATATTTTGCCATATTTTGAAACAGATTCACTTGCAATTGTAAGGAATAATACAGGCCGGTCCAGTGCACCCTTTACTCAATACTGCAAAACTACAGTACAATATCACAACCAGTATACTAACCAATGTAGTCAAGTTACAGAGCATTACTGTCCCCACAAGGATATCTCATATCCTTTTATAGCCACACCACTTCCTTCCTGCTCCGCTCATACCACTTGATCCTTGTAAACTAAAAATCTGTCCTCCATTTCTATAATTTTGTCATTTTAAAAATGTTATATAAGTGAAATCTGATAGATTGCAAACTGTTTGGGGTTGGATTTTTCTACTCAGTAGAATACCTTTGAGATTCATCTAAGTTCTTCCAGCTGCCAATAGTTCATTTCTTTCCGAGCTTTTTCAGCTTATTAAAAGGCTGCAAAGAATTAATTGGAAAACATTCTATTAAGACAGAACTGGAGTGTCCAAGCAGTTTCAAATGTATCACCAAATATGAGTTAAACAATTCAAAATCTCAAGTTCAGCCTTTTCTTTTTCAGGCACTGAGACTTCATTCAGTTTGCCTTATTCCCAGAAGCTTCATTAAAATTCCTAACTAGCTGAGGAGTTTCTTATTCAACACCGTCACTGTTAGGAATTATTATCTGCCTATACATAGGTTACTTGGGCAGAATTTCTACCAGTTTCCTTAAGCTAACCATTCACTTCAGGCTGGGATAACATTTCCATGAATTGCAACCTCTCAGTGTGTAATGGTGAACTATTCAGTGCAGGCGATATCACAGCTTTAGAATTATTAAGGTAGTTTGATCACTGTTTCCTGGCTTGTAGATATTTTATTTCAATCTGAAATTGATTGCTTATGAAAGATAAATTATATGCACACTTTCCTTAAAGAGAATCTACGTTCCCTATCATTTCTCTGCTGTTGTTCTTCTGTGTTCCAGCTTCTTTTGGCAGATGGTTCATTTCCTTATACTACCAAGTTGTACCTTATTTTATTTTACTATTGAGTTTTTCTTAGGTCATTTTCTTTCTTTTTTTTTTTTTTTTTGTCTTTTTTTTTCTTTCTTTTTTAAAGCTGAAACAAAGCTGTCTTGGGAACAGGGATTCTTGTTCAGCATTGGTTAGAAAAGGTCCAATTACAGCACATACTTAGGAAGGAAGTTGTTTTGGTTATTGTTAATTAACATTTCCTTTACTAGTGCTGGTATTACTGGTTCAGTATTTTTCAGGATTCAAATAATCAAATAATCAGAATTATTGCTGATTCAATAATTACATCAGGAAACGAAGAATTAGCAAACCTTGTAAGTTCACTGTAACTTCAATCTCTCCTGCACTGCATGCCCCCAGGCCCTCCCTGCAAAGGAAGGGAAAATGACAGGAATAAAATGGTTCGGGTTTGGTGTTCTAAACTGATTTAGTGTAAAAGAAAAAATAATTTAAAGGATTGACGTGAAAATTTTTAAACTAGAAACCTAAACATATTTTAATCTTATTTTGTTTAAAAGTTATTGATTCTATCGATGGTAATTTTGTTCTACCAAAGCAGTGATGCTTTGTACATGTGCACACACACACACACACACACACTCAATCCTCAAATTATTTTTTGTTTATTTTTCCCATAAAATTTTAACATATTTAATTTATTCTGCTGGGCAGCCCAAAGCAATATACCAGAAATGGGTTGTCTTCTACAACAGGGATTTATTAGCTTGCAAGCTTACGGTTCTGAGGCTGTGAACGTGTCCAAATCAAGGGATCATCAGGTGAAGGTCTCTCCCTGACTGATTTCTGGTGATCCTGGACTCTTCTGTCACATGGCAGGGCACAGGGTAGTGTAGCTGGTCTCTCCCTTCTCTCCTGAGTTTCCTTATTTTCAGTTTATGACTTCAGTGGTGCTCTCATGGGCGCTCTCTCTCTCACTCTCGCTCTCCCTTTCTCTGTCTTTACCCCTTTTATTAGGGACTCTGATAAAAGGATTAAGACCCATTCTGGGCCTTGTCTTAATTGACGTTACCCAATCAAAAGGTCCCACCCACAACAGCTTCACAGCCACAGGAATGGACAAGCCTTAAAATCATGATTTTCTAGCCTCCATACAGTATCAGACTACTACAGTATTCCAGGTCTTTCGGTTTTTTGCTCTCATTTACTTTGTCTCCAGGGATTGCTGTTTCAGACTGTAAAAGTGGAGAGTTAGGGAAGAGAACAAAATAAAATTTAAAATTTTTTTCCTTTATAAATGTATTTCTCTCTTAAAAATAGAGGTGGTAAAAATAAAAGCAGAAATATAAAGCATAATTATAGTTCTACCCTTTCAGAGTCAAATAATGCTAACGATTTTTTTATGTGGTTGAATTGGATTTGGCAATCTTTAAGGTGTTTCCTTGTATGTTCACAAGGGATATTGACTGTAGTTATGTTTTTTGTTCTTTCTTTTTAAAAATAGTTTTGCAATATCTTTATCAGATTTTGTTGTCAAAGTTATGCAGACCTCAAACACTAGTTGACAGACCTTTTCTCCTATATTTTCTAAAAGTTTTTGAATAAGATTAGTGTTATTTCTTTCTTAAATGTAGATGTAAAACCATATGGCCCTGGCAGTTTCTTTATAAGAAGGATTTTGAATAATGAAATTCATGGATATAGATCTGCTGAGATATTCAGATATTCTATTTCATTTTATATCAGATTTAGTATATTGTATTTTCAATGATACTGGCCAAAATGTTGTTTATGATATATCTTAAAATCATATTATTGTTTGAAAGATCTGTAAAAATGTCCCATTTTATCCCTAATATTGTTAACTTGTATCTCTCTTAGTTATCTTGACCAATCTAGTCAGTCTCACAATTTTATCCATCTTCTCAAAGATATAAACTTATTTTTTTATAATTTTCTCTATTTTTTGCCTGTTGCCTACTTATTTTATTTCTGAACTTATTTCCTAACTTCTCAAGGTAGAATCTTAAATAACTGATTTTTTATACCTTTATTTTCTTAATAAAGTTATTGAAAGCTATGCATTTCCCTCTTAACACTGCTTTAGCTGAATCCCATACATTTTGATATATCTTAATTTTATGATCAATCAGTTTTAAATATTATTGCATTTTCTTTTCTTTTTTTTTTTTTTTTTTTTTTTGCATGGGCAGGCACCAAGAATCAAACCTGGGTCTCCGGCACAGCAGGCGAGAGCTCTGCCACTGTGCCACCATTGTCCACCCCTCTCATTTTCTTCTAATTGCTTCTTTGATCTATGATTTATTTAGTAGTATTCTGCCTAATTTCCAAACTTTGGATCTTTCTCAATATACTGTTTTTGATTCTTAATTGTGGTCAGAGAACATACACTTCAGAATTGTAATTTTTTTTCAGGGGGCGGGGGGGGGGGGACATGATCCGGAAATCAGATCTGGGTCTCCTGCATGGAAGGCAAGCATACTACCTCTAAACCACCTGTGCACCCAAGAATTGTAATGTTCGAAATCACATTGAGTCTTGTTTTATGGCCTGGCATATTGTCCATCTTAGTGGGCATCTCCATTTGCCCTCAAAAAGAATATGAGTTCTGGGCGGGCCGCGGTGGCTCAGCGGGCAAAGTGCTTGCCTGCTATGCCGGAGGACCTCGGTTCGATTCCCGGCCCCAGCCCATGTAACAAAAACAAAGAAACAAAATACAATAAAACAAGAAAATGTTTAAAAATGTTTCCCTTTCTTCCTTCCTTCCTTCCTTCTATCCTTCCTTCCTTCTCTCTGTCTTTCCTTTAAAAAAAAAAAAAAAAAAAAGAATATGAGTTCTGCAGCTAATGGATGTAATGTTCTATAAATGTCAATTAGGTCCATAAAATCAGGCATTGTTCAGAACTTTTAAGCCTATATTAATTATCTGATGCTGCATAAAAACTTAACAGCCTTAAAATAACAATAAATATTTCTCATCTCATGTAGTTTTGAACTCAGGAATGGTTTAATTGGGTGGTTCAGTCTTAGTCTCTTATGAAGTTGCTTGAAAAGGGTTGGCTAGGGCTCTTGTCTTCTAAACCTGAAATGGGTCCCTGAGGATTCACTTACAAGGTGGCTAATTGTTAATATGGTTATTGACAGTAATATTTGATTCCTTGCTTGCTGTTAGCAAGAACAAATCGGGTCCCTTGTCCTATGGATCACCCCATAGGGCTACTTGAGTATCTTCATTACCTGGTGTTCAGGGTGAGGTGGGGTGGGAGCTGGGAATCTGGGTTCCTCAGAAAGAGTGAGAAAGCTGCATTGTCTTTTTTTTTTTTGGCATGGCCAGCCTCCAGGAATAGAACCCAGGTCTCTGGTATAGCAGATGAGAATTCTGCCACTGAGTCATCATCAACTTTTATTGTCTTTTATAATCCAACCTCAGAAATCACACTTATACTCATGCAGTAGCCTGTTATTTTCATGGGTCAGAATACCTGTTGTGGAAAATAAGTATGCAGGAATCACTGGAAATATACTAGAGACTAACTATGACAATGTCCTGACTGGATTTCTGTTTAGTTGTTTTATCAATTATTTAGCAATGGTTGTGGTAACCTACTTTTCAAAGTTGTATTGTGTGATAGCTTGATATCATATATTTTGCATGAAAATGAATCATTTTTTTCCTCTCCCATGGCAGAAATGGAACAGTAGTCTTCATCATGGCAATATCTATTTTTATAGAATCTTTCACTTCTAGTACTTTAGAGTCACTAAAACAGACTCAATAAAACTGAGAAAAGGTAATTCCTAAGCCCTAAGAAGGAATAAAATAATAATGGCATCGTAGAAATGTATGACTTACTATTCATGGTTTACAATTTCTATTTTATCTTCATGAGAAATTTATGAATTAGAACAGGCAAGATTTTATCATGATGTTTTCTATAAGTAAGATAATTGCAGGCTGGAAAGCATAAAGCACTTGATTAAAGTCAAGGAATTAATAAGCCACGGTACGAGATCTAGAGATTGAGATTTCAGACACTCAACTACATCTATTTTATAATACATACCTAAATAAACAGAAGGATATAAACATGGAGGGTAAATATAAGTCAGAAAATGTTTGAAAAGTTTGCCAATTGGGATTGAGGTGTATCATTTCATGAAATAGTTATGATTATTTCTGTCTTTTACCTATTTGTTGATGCCTTTTTATTTAGGAATAAATTCATTGGGGATCTGGGACCTAATAAACAAAACAGGTATCTGTGAGTCATAAACTATATTTAATTGTTAGAGAGAATATATATGGCCTTTTCCTATATATTTTTGTATTCAGAAATTTGAAATTGTCTTTGCAATGAACACACAGAAATTGTGAATTTATCCATTCTGGGTTGTGTCTGTTGATGGGCAGGTCTTTTTTTTTTTTTTCATTTTGAGAAAATAAGAGGTCAGTAGTGTCACACAATTATTAATTCAGGATGGAAAGAACAAATTAATAGACTGCCATGGATTTCATTTTGGAGTTGTAGATTCACTGTACTGAAAACCTTATTTTGCACCTGTCACAAATCATCCCCAAATAGGATAAAGAAATACTCTCTGGAGAAGTTAAAGTAGCATACATCAAGGTTTGAAATGTAGTATTGCTAGCCTACAAGAGGCAAACCTATGACATCCTCTAGCATTTTCTCCCATTACCTATCTGACCTCACAACTCTTTTGAATGTCTGTTGAATAATGAATTCCCAGTGTTTGCCTCTCTGAAGATGATTCCTTTCACCTAGATGAGCTCTTCTATATATAAAAAGCCTATGTTGCGATAAACAGCTGCTGTGATTACCACAGCATACAAACTCTCTTGTCTGTCATGTAACTATGAAGAGAATGAGGCTTACCCATTGCTGATTTCTTTATTTTATTTTATTTTATTTTTATTTTCTTAGACCGTTAGCTTTCTCATATAGATGTGATAAAAAGTGCTTCAGTAAGAGAGGACTTGCAACAAATTAGCTTGTTTGTTGTGAATATGAGACACCATGCTTATTCTGTGAAAGATTCATCTGGAAGTTAAGAACAAGTGTCAAAGTAGATCACATGTGCAGGGTGTATTGTGATTTGAGGTTATGAAATAAAGTCAATTTCTTGTACTTTTATCCAGGACTTGGTGCATTGCCATATATTTGGCACACATTTAAATAGAATTAAACTGATTTTGGCTTTTTTTTATATGAAAACTTTTAAGAACTAATCAAATATCTACTCATTAAAAATACTACAGCTACATGGATTTTAAGGAGAAGTTGCTCAGATTAGTGGCATACAGCCTGGAATTTAAATCACACAGACTCTGTTTTATGAGTGTCAGACCCGACAAATCACTGCTTCATTCTAACTTGCTGTGCCAACATAAGCCAGACATTTAACTAAGCAAAAACTAAACTTTGGCTTAAGAACCATCACATCACTGCTGTTATTAATAAAATACACAAGAGTTTACAGAATATTGAGGTGATTAGCAAATATTATTTAAGTGGTACATTGCAGATCCAGGAAATGTATCCCAAGATTCTCTGGGTTTAAATACTGTACATACTGCCACAGTTTTGTTTATTACTATTTTTATTATTCCCACAAGACATTCCTCACTGTCCTTCCCCAACTTCTGTCATATAAGCATCCGATTCCTTATGGTTCTATTAGAAAATTAGAACAGCTCAAATTTACCTTTGTAATTAACATGTAATTACACATGGAAAGATTATTGTCAAATGGGGACACAAAGGTAGCAAATAAATGTAACAGAGTAAGATAATTCACTAGACTAATTGTACAACAATGTAGAAGATGTTTCATGTTAGTAGAAATGTTAGTTAGTAAAAATAGTTAGTTCCCCATTTTAGAGGAACCTACGCAAACAATTTTTAAGTCGATTTTTGAATTTTCATAGAACTATTACTTCTGGGGGAACAAAAGGTGGGAGCAAAGAAATATTTTGTCAAGATTTCACATATCACTTTCTTTATGGCAAATGTAACATGCTATGGCTTCCTTCTTACCATACCTTTCCAACCTTTCTAAACAGGTGAAAACAGTACCTAATTTCAGCCAATTTCAGCAGAAGACAAAGCTGCAGGGAACATAAAATCTAACATATAAAACCACCAAAGACCAAGGGTCCCCTTGGGAACCAATATTCTGTTGTGCCCTAAACTAGCAGGTGTTCAGCAATAAAACATTGCCTAAGTGAGACAAGTTCACAAGGGAGAGAAGGGTAATAACCATAAGGTTCCTTTTGTTTCTCTTCCTGCAGACAAACTGTTAATATAAGCATTATAAATGATATACAAAATAGAATTGAAAAGTCTATATTTTTCTTTTAATAATGCCAATCGTTTGCAATATTGTTAAAAGTTTAATGATATCTTGCCATTTTGAAAGATAGACATGGATATCTAGTTTTATGGTAGAAGTCAATGTGGGAAATGCAATGAGAATAGAATTTCTTTTGATTGGAAAAATTGTAGACTGCAAATTAAAATTTACATTTTCATGGGTAATGGAAGAAAAAGTTTTCTAATCTATTATAGGTAAATTGCTATTCCCTTTCAACCAATAATGAACCTGAGATACTCTGTAGTTGTAACATTCCAAGGGGGGTACAACAAGAAAATACTATAGCTGGAACTTGATCTTTGGCCTTCCAACTTCGTAGGCAGTGTCATTTCTACTACATGAAGGCAAACAACATATTGGGTAACTGACTTATTAACCATATTGGGTATTATTTAAATTTTGGAATGAAAAAACTCATTATATGTACCATCTCCTTTGTAAAGAATAAAAGCAGGTAGTGGTAAACTTTGGATTTCATAGTATAGAAGTACAGCTGATGTTCAAAATGCTTAGTGAACTGAACTGAACTCATCCAAGGTCAGTTTCAGAGCTCCTTCCTAAACCAAGCTCCTTTATAACAATTTCAAAATAGAGAATGTCTATTCTTGGAGAATAAAAGTGTCAGTCCCTTTGCTTAATATTTGCTGAGAATAATAAGTTTCTGGCCCATCATTCAAGTTGCCTGTAAAATAATTGGAGCACTAAATTTAAAAATAACTAACTTTGGTAAAGAAATAATGTGAAATAAATCCCACAGTATCTGGTTAAGCAAATACTGAAGAAACACAGAGAAATGAGAACTATGTACTGAGTGGCAAACAAGTGACTTGATGAAAGAGACTGAAAGACAAATATAATCATAATTAACTCGATAAAGTCCTGTGATGATAAGTAATCCACAGGGGAAAATGCAAACCTTAGACGTGCTGTGAGGGATCCATCATGAGATGAGAAGACCTTGTCCTAGCTCTGTCATTCACTGATTCTGCCATGGAAACTAAATTACATATACTTGCTATTATATTGGACAGACCCATAATCAACTCAACTCTTCCAATTAAACTTTTGAAGGGACCTGGTCAGTGCAGCACCAAGACCAAAGAACATGCCGGGCATGACTTACACATGAGTTTTATTCGGACTTACAAAAAGGGGAAGATTCTTCCTGATGATGGGGCCATTTGGGAAATGGAGGTCAGCTCTCCACAAAGGTGGTGGCTGCAAGAGCAGCTTATAAGGGCTTAGGACAAGGACATTCCATAGGGTATGAAAACAGAGTTTCAGCAGGGTCTCATGACAGAGGGGTTTGGAGATTCATTATCAACATGTCAGGGGAGAGGAGCTTCAAAGCTTTACAAAATAAGTGGTTTGTGATTCTTTTCACTCTGAGGAGCCCTGTTGACTTTAGACTTCTGTCCAGGTCATGTAGATGGCTATGTGCAGTTCATTAGTTTTAATATGGAGGGGGATCCGGGCACTGTGTCTCCATATGCACCTTTAAACAAATACTGTTTTCTGTGCTTTAAATGTTCTTTCTTCCTTTTTCTTTATTGTAAGTGCTTATTTCTTCCTCAACATACTATTCAAATATCACCTATCCTTAAAAGTTTCCTTTAGACTCCCCCCCCCCAAAAAAAATTGGTTGTTTCCTCCTCTGCATTTTATCAATCTGCAAATAAACTTAACTGCAATTTCTTTGCATTCTTTTGAACAAAAATCTCAGGTGGAAAACACAAGTTTTGAAACAGACTTTGACTTGAATTTGAGGTAATCTACACCCTGACCACATGATCAAAATGAATGCTTCCTAGCCTCTCTCTACTTCTAATACCTTATTTACAAAATTGGGTTCATAAGAAAGCCATATTGAGTCTGTGTGTATGGGTGTTAATATACATTCTGCCGTGATAACTTTCTGATAAAGTTTAGGCATTCATTATAGAGAATGCTGACATTTATTTAGGTATCTCTTCATTTTTAGTTTGTGAAATATTCAAAGGTCTATTCATATTTACATTCTGACATGGAAAAACAAAATTTGTCAAATAGTAGTAGTTGCTTAAAAGTGGAAAGTCATTATGGGTATAGAAAGATTAAGACAGCAATTATTACTGACAGACTAGAGTAAATCAAAGCACAGATACAGGAAAGTTCATAATTTGCAAGATAGTGATTAAACATGTGTGACTAGAGTGCATGGGAAAAGTAAATGTGGAGATATAAAATGAAAGTACATTAGTAGTAAACTCTTAGCAAAGTCTCTGCCACTGACCAGCCTTGTGACATTTGGAAAAACCACAAATGTGTAAACCTAATTTCTTTTTCACCTTTAAATGATTTTTAGTCTATAAAACTCCATAAGCAAAAACCTAGCAAAGGGGTAGCAGCTGGGGAAAACATCTTTCTGTGGAGGTTCTGCTTAGATGGCAACTAAAAAGCTCCATGCTGTGCCTGGCCACCATTTTCCTTCATTGTGTTATTGCTCGCGACTGAATTAGTAGAAGAACATGAGTCATTCACTGCATTAGCTACTTTTCATCATTAAAATAATCCTGTTGGGCTATTAGTACAATGAAAAGCAAGTAAGTTTGTTATAGCAATGCACTAACGCAAACCCATAAGAAAACTGGAACAATTGCCTCTGGGTATCAATTAGCTAATTCCCAATGGCAGAGTGGGGGGGAGCTTTCATGACTTTTCTAATAAAGGGTGTTTAATTTAAAGTAAAATACATCAATAAGCATCTTCAGTGTTTTGCTATCAGTCTTGCAGATGGCTTCATTGTTTAGAGAGCCACAATAATAATTTGCCTATAATTATGGTGATGGAACTCAGAAAATGGAAATGCCTCATGGTTTTCTGCAATCAGTTTTGAGCTGGAGTTAAAATAGACATCACAAAACCAAATAGAATGCTTGGTTACAAAATATAATCATGGAAAAATATATTTAATTCAAGTGATGCTTATTCACATTTCATTTAAAAATTCCTGCATTTTACTCCCTACCGCCCAGACATATACATTCAGTTGTTTTCCACCAATAGTTGAACACATTTCTATAACTTAAATCATCAGCTTAGGTCAAATTAATACTCTACCTTTTGCTATATATATATATGTATATACGTATATGTAATTAATTACATTAGCAATTATCTATAAATACGGTGCTGAATGCAAATTACTTCAACTTCACACTGTTTAAAGTAACCCTGGAAATGAAGTATACACTAGGCTGGATTCTGAATGATTTGCCCAAAGTTATTTACAAAAATGAGTTACATGATGAAAATGGATATAATACTGTCAGTACTATATTTTATGAGAAACTCACATCAAGGTAATGAGGTTTACAACTTATTGCTACAAAGAAATCTAGCAAGTATAAGTAATTTAAAAATATTATCTCTAACCAGGAAGTGTTTCAGTTAATTTCTCAAAAGTATAGTAAGAAGTACATGTGAAATTAAAAAAATACTATATTTCACACAAGATTTTATGTCAAAAATTTAGTATCAAATTCATTATGACAGCATTAGATCTAGATTATCACGTCATGGATCAATTATACAATAAATTGAAATGTGTAAAAGGAAATTAAAAGAAAAATTGAAATATGAATTCAGTTAAATGAGGGTCGAAAATATTACACTGAACTGCCATTGAAAATGTATAAACTGACTTTAAAATCATTATAGTATTTTCTATACAAGTTATTTGAGGATTTCTCTCTTTGCATACAGGCGTTTTTGCACTTTTTTCTTTTTACTCCCTATTGGTGGATACCATTTCTTGAAATAGCACTATTTTTTCCAGCTGAGAGATGAAAGAGGAATCAATAGCCTAGGGACACATATGCAGGGTGACAAATGCTGTGTAAAGATTTTATAAAGATAGCAAGTTCTTGTGAAAAGACATGCTATACTGGGAGGCAATTACCAATCAGAAATGGGCAAGAGGCATACTTAGGCACAATTTAGTTTATGTCTCTGAAAACTCCCATGGAACAAAGGGAGGATACTTTTTTGGAATGAGCTGAAAAGAGTTTTTAGCAAGGTTGCAACCTAGCGAATGGAAAATAAAGGCAAATTTGAAAATCGTAAGAAGCAAGAATTAACTTTGTGAACCTTTTTAGAAAATGAAGGAATGAAAAGATCAAATATTATTCTGTTGTTTCAACAAGTTATCCTGAAGGACTGGCAGTCTGATAAAGATAAGGAGTTTGAGAAGTTTTGTCCAGTTTAGATAGGAAATATTGTTATTTCAACCATGTTGAGTTTGATGTAATGGTGAGAAACCATAATCTAGTGGGAAAGTGAAACTGTAAAATTAACCATATGTTTGTTTGGTATATATATGTTTTGTTAATGTGGGGTATGTATAAATAAAAATAATTTTACAAAAGTAAGTTATTGGTATGATGTGAAGTCTCTCTCCCTCTCTACATATATATGAAAGTAATATTTGAAAATTATAAGTGTAGATTACAAAAAGAGACATGAATTAGATATGTTTACCTATTACTAAACATCAGAAAAAATAAAAGGAAATGGATCGAGATAACATAAAATATAGTGAGAAATATGGGAGGTACAGTATAAGATTTATCAATAGAAAGTTTTATCAGAGAACTGGAATGAGTAGATGAAACCATTAAGGCTATAGTATAAATTTAGAGACTTTTCTCCAGGTGCCAGTTTGTTACCCACAGCATACAATTGAATACATCATTCAGTTTTTCTGGATTTCATTATATTCATTGTTAAAATGAAGTGGTGGCTGAAAAATTGTGTAATTGTAAAATTTTTCTTCTCTTCGAGAAACTTATATTGAGAATAAAAGCTAGAGATCATCTTGAAAAGAGTTATCTTGAGCACCAATATATACTAGTATCAGCTTGGATTGATCCCCTTTTATAATTTTATATTTCAGGTGATACTATAATCCTTGTTTGAGCTTTTTCACTGAATATAGCTAAAAAATAAGGTAACTCTTCAAAATTTTTCATATGCCATGTATTTCAAAATTCGTTAGGTGACAGTTGAGTGGATCTTCAGTCTTGATAAGATAATGGCATAGGAGAGGGGAAAACATTAGTCCATCTTGTATTAGCAAGGGTATGGCATATTTTGTACAACAATGAACATACTGATGTGTATGGAGTTCAGTGTGAGATATATAAAGCCATTCCCTGGGTGGTAGGGCCTTGCAGAAGTAGGATATGGCAAGAGACAGATTAGGGCTAAGTATTTTCAAGGGGTAGTATGAAATAAGCCTTGTGTGGAAATCCAGTCTGTATAATACAGCAAAAGGAAAAATCACATTATTTTAAGAAGAGGAAGGACATGAAGAGATGTTGCATCTTTTCTTTTGAAATTTGTTTTTAGGGGGCTCATTTTAAAACATTAATTCATATATACATGTATTTCTAAGACTCAATTCACTTTGTCACTATTAGAATCACAGTCTTCAACAAGCCAGAGAAAGATCTTTGCCTGTATTTTCATAATGTTTTGGAAATTAAAATAGCCTCAACCCACCCCCCAAAAGGAGAAAACAATGACACATTTTAGAGTGAAAGAACACTAATTTATTTTCTTAGAATACTATATATTGGAAAATAAATAATCCAATTTTAAATTTAAGAATAAGAAAATATAATAACTGGATAATTCACTGAGGTTTACTGGGAATAGCCTTCTTGGTTATTTGTCCTGGTGACAACAAAGGGCCCCTAATGATCACCAAAGTGTACTAAGAAAACTGGACATACCGGAAACGTTCAGAGATTCATACAAAAACTGAGAAAATTCAAAGTATTTCTCCACTGAAGATTTTATACCTCTAAAATAACCTTTAAAATGTCTCACAAGTCAAAGCAATTTCCCTAACACTGTGATTTTTCTATAAAAATATATCAACTTCACTATGTAGAATAAGTAAAAATGAAGTACTGTTTATAATTTTAATAAATACACACACATACACATACTCCAGGGGGTCATGTGAAATTTTTAGTTATCACAGAAATTTCTGTAAGATTTCTGAGTCCATGCATTTTGCATATATGTGATATTTTTGCATGGATCATTTACATTAATAAAAGTTAGTAGTTATAAAACTCATTTTGTTATAAGAAATAATAGAGGATTTTCCTTATTTCAGCATTCATCTATTAAAAAAACCCTGGGGTAAATATTTTATTCGTATATTTATATATACACATGTGTATTAGCAATTTAGCATTATTTTGGGTTGTTATTGTTACACGTATTCATTGTCTTAGATTTGTCTAGATCTTTAAGTTATAAGACCTACAATTAAATATCATTTACATTTCTTTAATATGCTGCAGTGCATGATTTTCAGCTTAGAAAAATTTTATCCCTGCTTATATTCTCATACTTTTGCTATATTTAGAATATACAATTTAGTTGTACGTCAAATAATTCTAGAAGCATTTTGAATTTCTGTAACAGCATTATTCATTCAGCACTCATGCTGGGATTATTATGGTGAGTAAAAGCAGACAATGTTCCCTCTCTCACGGTGTTTGCAGATTAAATTGCCACACAAATAAAAATATAATTAAAAAGTGGATTGTCTTAAAAAGAGAAACTATTGTTGTCATGAGAGCATTTAAAAGGAAAAATGAAAGATCAGAAAATTCTACCTGGAAAAAGAGTAGGGTAGATGATCATATACCATAATAACTAATAGAGAGCTTTCTTGCAAGCAAAGTTCCTTTTTTTTAAATCAATGTAGTTAAATGATCTGGAATCTCATATCTCATTTCACTACAGAATTTTAACCAACCATTAGCAATGAAAAGGATGTTATTATCATATTGAAATTGATTTCTGCTCATAGGTAGAACAGCAATTTGAAATGATCCTTTCAGTTTCTCAGGGGTATATTTATAATGTATATATAATATTACATTTTATAAAGTTACAAATTGCAGTTCTGTATGGTGGGTCATAAACAGATTTGTGGACAAATGTCTTTCAAAAAGGTAAAAGTCATGCACAAAATATGTTCAATCTTTTTGCAATGACCATTGAAAAATTTGCCATGGTCTGCTTGCTAATATCACATTTTATATTCAGATGCTGAATTTTCCTCATCTGTAGTCTCGATTATCTTTTATAGTTTGGAAGACTTAGTTCTATGGCTTTCTTTATAAAATCATTTGTTGTTGCTTTCAGTGATCACAAAAAAGAATGGAAGATTTTCTTAAAGTTGGCATGATTAAATAAATGAATAGGACTTTATATATATATGAACACATATGATATATGTGTATATACAAATATTATCTATGCATGTACATACTACATACATATGATACAAATATATGTATGCCGGATGTAATTTCGGCCCCGTTCCTCTAGCTCTCTGCCTAGCAACATATTCAAGCTATTCCATTGGACCTTTCTGCTCTCAGCTCACCCAATCCCTCGCTGCCACCCCTTAGCCTCCTCACCAATCACGCAGCGCGCCTCCCCTGGCCCCCCCCATTTCCGCCTCGCCACTATATAAAGCTCTGTACTTCCGCTAATAAACGTTCTGGTGTGCACGCCTTGCCAGCTCCTCCAGTTCCTGCGAGTCGTTCTTGGTCTCGCGCGCACTCCAGACCTTCGAGCCCCCGGGACTGGTCGGCTACCGAGTTCCCCCGTCTCGCTGTGAGGAAGACACCAGGTGGGAGCTAGGGAAAGCTCCTGCATATGTACATAATACACATAGTTTAGGAATACATTATATTCCTATATGTATATTGTGGACATGAAAAATTTATGATTCTTTTAAACTGATTTTAGGTATTATAGAATTGTACTAGTACATAATGCTATATACCGTGCCATACTATATTATACCTTAACAATGCTAAATACACAAATTAGAACCTATGAACAAAATTAGAACCTATGAATGTATCTTCCTTTAATGTCTTTAAAGTTTTAAAAGCTAACAGCAAACAATTTACTGTAGTTAGCTACCAAAGGAGACAATCATCAAAAATGTTTCTTATGTGTTGAGGCTTCAAACATTTGTATATGTGCAGATATCATGTTAATATATTATGAATGTGAACTTATTTTAAATACAACTAGTTACAAAATATTTTAAACCAATTCATTCTGAGATAAATAAATTAACAAGTTTTTTTTAACTTGAGATCATTTTAAAATGTATAAATTACTGAAGTGGAAAATAGGTAAGTTGCATAGGCAAATCAATATTCAAGTGTTACCAAGTTACTTACAAATCATTTTGATCTGACTATACTTCAAAGTCTTATTCAGAATAAATTCATTAAATTTCAATTCATTTCACTGAAAAGCAAATATCTACAATGCTCATACTATGTGATGCATAGTGTAGTTATTTTTATGCCAGAAGACATCAGCCAGGACGTCTGAAAGAATATTGGTCAAGGACAACCAAAAAATCAGAATAAAATAGAATCTAAGTAAAAAAGTCACACAGAATAGCAAATAGTTCCCAAAACTTCCCTCAGCTTCTTCTAAATTTCCTTTTTTAGCTTCATTAAGAATGACCTTGCTCTTACATGACTAAGAACTGTCAATTTTCACAACACTCCAGTTTGTATTACTTCAGCCAAATTTCCTGTCTTCTTTCAAGTCTAATTTTGGCCCCCTTTTTTTTTTTTTACATTCTCATTATTGAATATAACTATTCCTTCTATTAAAAATAAACTAACTATATGAGTTTTCATTGAAGTGTTCAATCTCAACTTATTTTTTCTAGAATTGAAAAGACCTTAATATTCACATTTTAACAATTTCCAAAATAATGATCATAAAGGAAATAACAGTTGATACTAAGTGAAAACAAGAGTGAATATTGACTTTACTTTTGTATTACACTTACAGATGCAATTAGCTTAGTATTTGTCTAATGTCACAAATAAAATTGACATGATTCTTCAAGGAATATACCAAGTAACAATGCAGCTGAGTTGGGTTGGTTTGATTTCGTCTCACTATTAATGCATTTGGATTTATTTTCAACTTTCTAAATTGCTGTAATGGAAAATAGGGTTTTCTAAATGTAACTCTATGAGTTGCATACTTGGAGAATTTTCAGGACTGCAGGACTCCATGTCCAGAGAAAGTTCACCAGGAATTGCAGGCAAGGTGAAAGTTTCTAACCCCTGGATTCCATATTCAAGGTATTGAGGTCATTCTAGGAAATCCAGAGGCATGAAAGAAGCCATCTGTAATCATACAGATCATAATCATACAGATTTAATCATGAGAATGTTAAGTTTTCAAAACACGAACACATAAGCCATGAACATATAAATCCACAATACACTTCTTATATTTAAGAAAATATGCATGTGTGAAATAAATCAATTTGAATACTGTTTATAGTTCTCACCAGTTGTCTGGATTACAGTCTCAACTTTCCTGACAATAAATTTGAAATAATAAAACCCACATCCCAAACTTATGAAAATTTAAGTGATACAGTTGCATTTCTTTTCTAGTATACCATATGCAAAACAGGTCGGACACAGTGCACACAGGTACATGCTGAGGGAAAAGCAAAATACTTGTCCTAAAAATGCTGCTTGGAATCACCAAGTAGATCCCTATTGGGCCTGATCCTCTTGCAGATTGTCTGGTAGATGAAATATAAATATAAATAAATAAAAATTGAAAACCTGATGGGACTGGAGATGGACTTAGACAAACTCTGAGAGGGTTAGAATTGGAAAATGAAGAAAAGAAGAGCAAATTGGGAGTTAGTAATTTTTGATGGCTTTTACTGCAAGTATATGGGCGCTCAGTGTTGTGTGAGATTGCCAATGCCCTGACCTAATACCCATGTCTTTCTGCATAAAAGAACCAGAAAGCAGATTTGGTAGGAGGGCCACGGCAGCAACTGGAAGGTGAAAGGGGAATCCCAGAAAGATCGGCCCATAATCGGGAGCCCTAGATTGTTCTTCTAGATTCTGCCTGAGACTTTGACTGACTCCTGAAATATGAACATGTGGATTCAAAACACGCCAACTTAAGTTATAATAACTGAATTGAGATTTGCTCTGCTACAGAAGAGGCTGAGTTTGCAACCTGAGCCCCATCAAGTTGATTGCTTGCAACAATCTAACAAACCAACGAACATCAAAACTCTTTGGAAGTATATAATAGAATTCAGAATCTCCAGAAATTGCCATTCACTATTCCAGATAAAAATGGAAAATCAGCTGACAGTTTTTAGGAATTAAGAAAAGGTGAAATAGTCTTCAGAAATATAAGAAGATCTAAACCAAGTTTGGGATGACCTAGATGTTAGAATAATCACCATTATAACTATCTATACAGAAGTAAAGAAAGCACTTCTCCCAATGGATAACAGTTCAAAATCTCAGCCAAGAAATAGGAACTGTAAAATTAGAATCAAATGAAAATTCCAGAATTGAAAAATGCAGTATCTGAAATAAAAGAAATGAATAAATTCACTTATAGAACTTAACAGCAGAGCGGAGCTCACAGAAGAGTCTGCGAACTTGAAGTTAGACCAACAGAAATGAGCTCAGCAGAAAAACAGAAAGCAAGACTGAAAGATAAAAGCTTGAAGAAGTATCACAATAGTGTGAGGTACTGTCATAACTTCCAACACAAGCTTAATAAAAGTCCCACAAGCAGAGGAGTGAGAGAATGCAGCAGAAAGTTCACCTGAAGGTATATAAGCTGAAATGTTCCAAATTTGGTGAAAGACAAAAATTTAGAGATTAAAGATGGCCAGTGAATTCAAGCAGGAAAACTATGAAGAAACCATACAGGGTGTTTCACAATCAAACAGCTAAAAAAAAAAAAAAAAAAAGAGAGAGAGAGAGAGAAAATCTTGAAAGCAGTCAGAAATTTTCAAACAAATAAATGCCAAATTCCATACAAAACAACAATTTGAATTATCGCTGACTTTACATCAAAACACATGGTTGCCATATATTTGGAACAACATAAACAATGTAGGTGGAATGACATCTGTAAAGTGCCGAAAGCATAATAAACAAAGCAAAACAAAACAGAAATTAATGGTCAATCCAGAGATTTATATCCAGTGAAAACATTCTTCAAGAATGAAGGCAGAACAAAAACATGTTCAGGTATGAAAACATTAAGAGGATTTGTCGCTGACAGGCCTGCCAGTATGTGGAATATTAAAATAAGTTTTTTAGACTTAAAGGAAATGATACGAGGTGGAAATGTGGATCTTCAGGAAAAGGGAAAGATGTTTTTCTTCTTAATTCCTTTATTGCCCCTAAGATTTTTTTGAAGCAAAAATTGTAACATTGCTGTTTGGAATTTGAAATACATGTTGTTGTAATATACATATCATAACCATAGCCAAAAAAAAAAAAAAAGAAAAGAAAAAAAAACCTAGGTAGGGAAATGGGTCTAGATAGTGCATTCTTTACACATTTTAAATATAGTAATTCAATATTACCTACAAGAAGACTGAAAAGTCAAGGATATTTATTGAAACCCCTAGAGTAGATACTAAACAAATAATGCAGTGAAATATAACTAAAAGTCCAATAAATTAATTAAATGGAATTCTAAATACAACATTCAAATAGTCCTGAAGTATTCAGGAAAAGGGAAACCAAAATGGATGGGACAAAAAGAGAACAGATAATATTGCAATGCTATAAGTGGTGGTAGAAAAACTTCACTATTGAAATAGAGGTTGGAAGTTTTTCACAGGCATCTTCATCTCCATACTCATTCAACAAATATTTGTTGAGCACTTAGTCATATAGACAATAGGAACTGAGACTATGAAGATTAATTATTTGGTGTCTCTAACCTCAAGGAATTTATAGTTTAATGATTAGAAACAAAAATAAATATGATTTGACAAAACAATATAAATAAAGTATAAAAGTGCTATGCAGGATGCTGTAGAATCAAATTGGGGGAACAATTAGTCAGGGAATGTTAATTAGACTAGAGCTACTTAAACAAGATAATAACCCAGATGTTTCCTAAGAATGGAAATTGGTAAGAGGTGGACATTCAGAACTAATCAACAACTAGCAGGTGTCAGGCTATGTATACATTTACTTACTTAGGAATTGTTATCAAGTATGGCAGGCTGTCTAAACATTTACTTAATTAGAAATAAGTTTTTGTGAAAAAGAAAACGTTATTTTATAAATTCCATGCAAACACATTATAGAAAATTGGAAAATGTAAAAGTATAAAGTAAAAAATTTCCTGTGGCCCTCCCATCCAGAAGAAAGGATTGACATTTTGTTTGCTTCTTTTCAGTGTTTACAAGTAGTCAGAGAAAAATGACCTACTAAAAGGACATTCAGGTCTGGTTATTTCAGACTCTCCTTCACTTATTTCCATTTTTTTGTTTGTTTTGTTTGTTTGTTTGTTTGTTTGTTTTTTGTATGGGCAAGCACCAGGAATAGAACCCGTTCTCTGGCATGGCACGTGAGAATTCTGCCACTGAGCCACCGTCGTACCACCCTTTTTTTATTTTACCTTGTTTTTTATATCTATTTTTTAAGAGTCTATGTTAACCTTAATTTACCAACATTTTATTTTTTTCTCTTCTATGAGAGATTTTATATTTATTTTTAGTCACAATATTGTTTTTATTCCTACCGATCATAGTATATAATATTTGCACACAGTCTCCTATGTATGATAATGTAATATTCTCCTTGAGCAAGCCAAAATGGAATCCATTACAAACTCTAATGAGATCATGTTTCTAGAAAAACTAAATTGTCCATAAAAGGGAAAAATAAAAATAAGAAAAAATAGGAATCAATATTATCTTTTCAAAGTCATTGAATTATTTGAACAAAGGAGAAAATTATTGTGTAAATCTTGCAACAACAGTTTGTTGGTTTATTGTACATATTTTAGTATACATGAAAATTCAGCACATAAATTTTAGCACAGCATTATGTGAATATTTGTTACAATGAATTTATACCACCATTATTTATCATGTGATATTCTCAAATTTGTACAGGAAACTATTATTTTATAATGAAGATTTATGCAGTGCAGAAATATGTATCTATTTTCACACCAGCTAATTTTAAATAATATTTTGAGATGGGAATATTTCTTCTTTTCTCTCTTTTTTATCTTTATAAACTTAAAATTCCTCTGAACTTATTTCAATTGTACAGAAACGTTTATTCATATGTAAGTCTACATGAACTACTAATGTTTACTAAAATCATTGCAAGTGCCTCCTTTGAGAACTTAAATAACTTTTGGAGGACACATTTTTAAGTCCTATGTTTTTCAAAAAATAAACCTGTTTTACTTCTGTAATAGCATTTGGTGCTGTAATATACCATTCTCCCTAAAATAGAAATCTAATTTTTATAGTCAATACTTTTCATTTCTTTCCTGCCCTGAATCTCCTGTGTGAATAAAAATCAAACTCCATCGACTGACGAATAAGGTCTCCTCATAATAGAACTCTTGCTTTGTTATGGCCCCATAACATTCTCCCTATATCCACTTCCTCAAACTACATGAAGGTATTCCTTACCACTCTCCAAATAAGTCAATTTTTTGCAGCGCTCCATTCATTTCTCCATTTTTGTCTGTTTGGAAGCTTCTTCTGCACTCCTGTCAAGCTTTTCCTAACAAAACCCTATACAAACTTCCATGAATCCACTCTAGATCTCCAAGAAGAGTCAATTCTACATACATTATTAGTAACTCTTCTTTCAGCAAAATGGTCATACAATTAATTGTCAAAACTTTAAGATGAAATGTTTATCAAAATTATAGTCTATGAAATACAGAATTTTTAATATCCCACAAAAATAAATAGTGGTTTTACATTTTATTCCTGCAGAAGACTGCTTTTTGAATAAAAGAATGAATTGTTTAATATATGATGATCTTGTTGAAAAAAAATTCACATGACCTTAGTTGTATATAAAGTACCTGAATAAAAAATAGTTTAAAGTATATTCAATAAATTCACATATTTAAATGAAAAAAAATCATGTTTGCCTATTTTAACAAAGACTAACATAAAACTTTTATACCAGTAAGTTCTCCATGAAATATTAATTTAAAAAACATTTTTTCTACCCCAAATCTACTTTAGTTCAATAATTGATTTCAAATGTCCTAAATTGTATCTAATTTGAAAATCTTAACAAAATTTAATACATACTATGACTTGAAAAAATTCTGTTTCAACAAGAATTCCTAGTTTTTATAACTTTCTTTCCTGTGCATTTTAACTTATGTCACAAAAAATAATAAAAAAGCTAATGCAACATCTAAGGATGGCAGTTCACCCAGACCCCAAGATCCTTGCTTTATCTTCAGCCTCACCTTGGATGATATGACTCTACGGACACATATAAAGGAAAAAGCACCGTCCATAGCTTCATCTATTATTCTAAATCTGGACTCCTAAAACCTAATCCCATGATACTATTTGCATTTTGTCAAGCATGAAATTAAGGCTCATGCTGTCTTACTTTCACAAATGCAGTATAGGCTTGTTTTATTTGGTACTTGAGGTTTCATTCATGAAATATAAATGAAATTTATCACTTGTTTTAAAATACGGTGCTATTATTGTCATTTTTGTTCTTTGAAGCTGCATGTTAAATGAGTAAAAGTTCTATCATGGTGCGTGTGTGTGCGTGTGTGCACGCATGCTTCTCTCTTGAAGCATAGAGATTTAGTAAAGCCTCTGTCTTTTTCTGCAATTTCTTGGATTCTGTGCCACATCATCATTCTCATCCTTCCCCCAATCTAAATATACTATCATCTAATTTCACATTGGAAAGAATGGAAATGTCCTACATTTTATAAGCAATAAATAAATGCACTTGGTTTACTACTGTGGTACCTTTCCCTTCAGGGCAGAATTACATTAAAAAGAAAAAAAGACAATTACTGCCTCATATAGTGACACTTTAGTGCTAGACTTTCAGGAAGCTAAATTAATGAATACATCCAAGATGTTGCCTGTCAAGTCAATGGATTAATTAATGTTTAAATTATTTATTTGACAAATATTATTGGGAATTTACTGTGTTTAAGGTGTAGTCTGTGAAGTTCCGTGGACAGTTCAAGCACTCCCTTCCAAAGTGAGATTTCAAAATAAACATAGAAAATAATAAAATTGGATCGAAACTAGAAAACCATCCGGACAGTATAATACAGTTCAGCAATATACATTAGAATGGACTGTTGAAACACACAAGAACATGGTTGAATCACAAATCAATAAGCTTGAGTTAAAGAAGCTGGACAAAAAAGAGTGCACATTGTATGATTCCATTTTTATAAAATTCTAGACAATGCAAACTAATCTAGTGTGCTGGAAAGCAGATCTGCGGTTGCTTAGGGATGGGTGGTAGGGAGGAAGAAAGTACAAATAAGTGAGATATGGTGGATTTGTCCAGTACATCTATAGTGGTGATAGTTTTATGGCTGTATACATACATTAAAAATCGTTAGGTGTGACACTTTAAATATGTGCAGTTTATTATTCCTAATTATGCCTCAGTGAAGCAGTAAAAAAATTAAAATGTTAAATTGTTTTCTTTAAATATGTGCAGTTAATTGTATGTCAATTGTATTTCAATAAAGCTACAACAAATTTTTTAAAACTCATTGAGAATTGTGCATTTGGTCATATGTCAGTTCATATGACAGCAAATAAAAGTAAAAGAAAAGAAAAAAAAAAAGTCACTGATAATCTGCTCTGGTGGTTCAGAGCCAATGCAATAACTCTCAGGTGCTTTGGGAGGAGCAGACAAGTGAGAAAGAAGGTTTTCTCATGTTTGGCAACTGAGCCAGTTTTTAAGGAGAGATAAGATACAAATGTGCAACAGTACAGGGTTAGCATTCCAGATAGAGAAAATTTGCTTGGGCAAAGACTTGGAAGATGAAAAGCATGGGACGATTTCAGCAGTGTTTTTGTAAATGTGTCAGCTGTTCTGTTTTTCCCGTTGCTTTGTTAAGAATCTTTCTGTCTAGATCCAAAGATATGCCAGAGAAATCATTGAGCAGGAAAGAAGCACACCCTGCCATCTGAACCACCAACACCATGGGAAGGAAATATAATCTGCTTCCCCTATTTTCTTATTTACCTAATTGAAGGACAGAAAATAATGGACTATTCCGTCTGGTTCTTTGGCATTTTGTTTTTCTCTATCTATGTAGTAACATACCATTGAAGACAATGAAGGAAAAACAAATGTTTCTATAATTGAAATAGAGAAGAGAAATCTTCAAGCAATTCAGTTATTTTCTGGGCTATCTATTTATTTTACTTTCTCAGACCTTTAGTGATTCTGTTTTTGTAGAGTACATCTTCTCTCTCAACTTGGAATATGGTTAATCTCAGAGTAGTAAGTGGAACTCTGTTTCCATATTAACTAAATGGACGTTTTTAGGACTTTCATTCTCTGACGGTTCTCTTTCCTGTTATATTTGTAGCTATTTTTTTGCTATAATTGCAGGTGTGCAATAATATATTTATATAAACACAGGATGAAAGTGGTCGTTGTCCTGAAATTCAGCATGCAAAAGCAAGGAGCCCCAGTTAGGTTTCTTCTGTAACGATGTTACAATGAAGTTACAATGATACAAAGATTAACCACCTCTGCACTTGAATTTACATGTGTTTAATTTACCCAGGTTTTCTGGGTGGTCCTGAACACCATCATATGGAAATGCTTCCATTTATAGAATCACGATTTAAAGGAATTATATATCACTTCATGCCCTTCATTGATTATTCCTACCTCACATAGCATTTAAACAAAGTGCATGTTTTGGCAGTGGAAAAAATTGCTGCTATCCTGTATACATTTAGTAGACGTTTAGTATAACTGCACTTTGAAGCAATGCTATGATCTTTGTGTAGATAGTGCACATCTGATACAATTAAAGTGGATTTATTATATTTATTCAATCATTTCCAATGCTTTGCCAAATGAATTTTTTTAACAGTTTAGTAGCATCAGCTCCTTCTAACAGTCTGTGACTTTAATGAACCCTGGCCATATTCTACTTAAGTGTAAAAGCACAATCAACTATTAAGAAGCATGAAGAAATATTTCCAAACAGAGTCAATAGTTCTTGAAATGCTAACTGCACTCTAGTGTATGTGTTTTGGACTATTGCCTTTCATAAGATGTTTTGAATGGTTCATATTGAAATGTTGCATATAAAGAGTCAGTAAAATGTAGCTTTAACAAGAAAAAATGGGAAATAAACTAGGGAATCGCATTTTAAAATATTGAATGTTTTTCTACTTTGGAATAAGATAACTACTAGTTTTCTAATATATTTGAAATGTATTCTTTTTTTTTTTAACTGAGCAAAGTATGTGGATTTGAGGCAAACTGAGCAAATGCATGTGAGTGCATTGCCTGAAGTCTGAAAGCCCAAAATAGGGTGGGGTGAGGTAGGGCAGAAGAGAATGCCTGGGTCCTACTGTCATGGGATTAGCAATTACATGAAAAAACCCACATACTAATATATAGTTACAATACAGTTTTACCTGAATATTAACACTAAAGGCAACTGAAAATAAAGTAAGCCAAATCATAAGATTGCTGGAATTTTTCCCACTAGTGATACTACTTGATTTGAGTCTTCAAAGGCAAATAAGAGCATGCTATATGATAGTGAATTAAAGATGGGGTAGTGCTGGGGTGGAGAATATAGAGAGTATAGGAGGTAGTAGGTACAAAAGCACAGGGTCCTAAAAGACTTCATCATGTTCAGAAATAGCAATTAATAGCAATTACACAATGGTTTAGTAATGGTACATTGAACTGGTTGGGAAGATGGTCTGGACAGATAAACAGGGATGAAACGTTGAAGGTCTTTGCCACGCTAAGTAAATTTATATTTAATTCTGCAGGTACAGTTTCTTCCATTATAGTGAAAAAAAAAAGAGTTTCAGGTATTTACATTAAAAAAGATTCCTTCTGGTGCATGGGTGGTTCAGCGGTAGAATGCTCGCCATTCATGCGGGAGACTCGGGTTCAATTCCCAGACCATGCAGAAAAATAAGATTCTCTCTGAAGTGTACCTATAAAGAGGCTAAATAGCCAAAGAGATTTATTTCAGCATTCCTAATTTTAACTAGGTGAAATTACCAAAAACTTATTTTGTGTTTACATATAATAATATATGATTTGGTATAATATGCAGTCTAATTTTCTTTTACCTTTATTATTTCTCATATGTAGATAGATAGAAATCCTTTCTCATAAAAGACCTTGAGAAATTGGAACTTCCATCACAAACGGAATTTGTTATAGACAATTTAATCCATTATTTGACTTATTAAATGAACTTATTAACCCTTGAGTTAACTGAACGGAATAAATAAAACTGTACCAAGGAAATCATTTCTGCTATTGTTTACTGTCTTTTAGTGTTAATTCAGGTAAGTTCCCTTTCTCTAAGTTTCTTAAGTATCTAAAGGTGAATTTATTTGAAATCAGCGATGACTTAAAGCCTTGAGAACTTTAGTACTTTACAAGGTGGTTATGCTTCCTTTGTCCTGAGCCCCCATACTTTAAAAGTCGATGGTGCTTTCTTTGGCCATGGGCCCCCTACCTACAGGTAGCTCTGTGTGGTCCTAGGTAGGGAGAGTTATGATAAGAGAGCTGTGATGCTGTGATCCACCTTATGGGAAGCTTCACTCTGATGCTATCACTGGCTCACGTTTATACAGACAATTGTCTCTAGCCAACTGCTATTGTGACATGACACATTTTAAAACTTGGGTCAACTTCAGAAATGTATGTTTCATTTTAATTTCCAAATACAAATGAGGACAATAATGATTGCCCTTTCTTACTCCAGCTCCTGAGCTTGTTAGCCATTTTATGAAGTGGTAGATCATGATGAAGACGTTTCTTTTCTTTCTCTTTAATATTTTAAGTATTAGATGATGTTCTAGGGAAATTAATGCACCAATAAATTGGTAAAAAAAAAAAGAGCAGGGGGTCAGCAAGCATCATGGGGGAGCTCAGGAATACCCTCAGTGGAGACTTTTTTTTTTTTTTATTAATTAACGGAAAAAAAGAAATTAACCCAACATTTAGAAATCATACCATTCTACATATGCAATCAGTAATTCTTAACATCATCACATAGATGCATGATCATCGTTTCTTAGTACATTTGCATTGGTTCAGAAGAACTAACAACACAACAGAAAAAGATATAGAATGTTAATATAGAGAAAAAAATAAAAGTAATAATAATAGTAAAAAAAAAAAACAAAAAACCTATAGCTCAGATGCAGCTTCATTCAGTGTTTTAACATAATTACATTACAATTAGGTATTATTGTGCTGTCCAGTTTTGAGTTTTTGTATCTAGTCCTGTTGCACAGTCTGTATCCCTTCAGCTCCAATTACCCATTATCTTACCCTGTTTCTAACTCCTGCTGGACTCTGTTACCAATGACATATTCCAAGTTTATTCTCTAATGTCGGTTCACATCAGTGGGACCATACAGTATTTGTCCTTTAGTTTTTGGCTAGACTCACTCAGCATAATGTTCATTAGGTCCATCCATGTTATTACATGCTTCATAAGTTTAACCTGTCTTAAAGCTGCATAATATTCCATCATATGTATATACCACAGTTTGTTTAGCCACTCATTTGTTGATGGACATTTTGGCTGTTTCCATCTCTTTGCAATTGTAAATAACGTTGCTATAAACATTGGTGTGCAAACGTCCGTTTGTGTCTTTGCCCTTAAGTCCTTTGAGTAGATACCCAGCAATGGTATTGCTGGGTCATATGGCAATTCTATATTCAGCTTTTTGAGGAACCGCCAAACTGCTTTCCATAGTGGTTGCACCATTTGACATTCCCACCAACAGTGGATAAGTGTGCCTCTTTCTCTGCATCCTCTCCAGCACTTGTCATTTTCTGTTTTGTTGATAATGGCCATTCTGGTGGGTGTGAGATGATATCTCATTGTGGTTTTGATTTGCATTTCTCTAATGGCCAGGGACATTGAGCATCTCTTCATGTGCCTTTTGGCCATTTGTATTTCCTCTTCTGGTAGGTGTCTGTTCAAGTCTTTTTCCCATTTTGTAATTGGGTTGGCTGTCTTTTTGTTGTTGAGTTGAACAATCTCTTTATAAATTCTGAATACTAGACCTTTATCTGATATGTCATTTCCCAATATTGTCTCCCATTGTGTAGGCTGTCTTTCTACTTTCTTGATGAAGTTCTTTGATGCACAAAAGTGTTTAATTTTGAGGAGCTCCCATTTATTTATTTTCTTCTTCAGTGCTCTTGCTTTAGGTTTAAGGTCCATAAAACCGCCTCCAATTGTAAGTTTCATAAGATATCTCCCTATATTTTCCTCTAACTGTTTTATGGTCTTAGATCTAATGTTTAGATCTTTGATCCATTTTGAGTTAACTTTTGTATAGGGTGTGAGATATGGGTCTTCTTTCATTCTTTTGCATATGGATATCCAGTTCTCTAGGCACCATTTATTGAAGAGACTGTTCTGTCCCAGGTGAGTTGGCTTGACTGCCTTATCAAAGATCAAATATCCATAGATGATAGGGTCTATATCTGAGCACTCTATTCTATTCCATTGGTCGATATATCTATCTTTATGCCAATACCATGCTGTTTTGACCACTGTGGCTTCATAATATGCCTTAAAGTCAGGCAGCGTGAGACCTCCAGCTTCGTTTTTTTTCCTCAAGATGTTTTTAGCAATTCGGGGCACCCTGCCCTTCCAGATAAATTTGCTTATTGTTTTTTCTATTTCTGAAAAATAAGTTGTTGGGATTTTGATTGGTATTGCATTGAATCTGTAAATCAATTTAGGTAGGACTGACATCTTAACTATATTTAGTCTTCCAATCCATGAACACGGTATGCCCTTCCATCTATTTAGGTCTTCTGTGATTTCTTTTAACAGTTTTTTGTAGTTTTCTTTATATAGGTTTTTTATCTCTTTAGTTAAATTTATTCCTAGGTATTTTATTCTTTTAGTTGCAAGAAATGGGATTCGTTTCTTGATTTCCCCCTCAGCTTGTTCATTACTAGTGTATAGAAATGCTACAGATTTTTGAATGTTGATCTTGTAACCTGCTACTTTGCTGTACTCATTTATTAGCTCTAGCAGTTTTGTTGTGGATTTTTCCGGGTTTTTGACGTATAGTATCATATCGTCTGCAAACAGTGATAGTTTTACTTCTTTCTTTCCAATTTTGATGCCTTATATTTCTTTTTCTTGTCTAATTGCTCTGGCTAGAACCTCCAACACAATGTTGAATAATAGTGGTGATAGTGGACATCCTTTTCTTGTTCCTGATCTTAGGGGGAAAGTTTTCAATATTTCCCCCTCAGTGGAGACTTTGATAGTAAGATTTAAAAGACAGAGCTGAGGTCATTTATCACCATCATAGAATATGCTTCTTGAATATTCTTTAGTACAATAATAAATCTGATTTATTATTGAAACTTTTATCCACTTATTTTTAAATTTTAGCAGTCAAGTTGCTGAACGTCGTAGCAAATGCAGAATGATAATTTCCCATTAGCTGTCAGAGAGCTTCTGAGTATTATGCTTCACATCTGTGATGCTTAACAGAGCTCATTCTCAGCTTATAACAGTGGAGAAAACAGACTTTTTTTTAGGCATCTCATTTTTTTCCAACCATGCTCTTTTTTTGTTTAATACTTTGTGTTTTAATTAAGTCTGGGTCAAAAATGATTGATCACATTTGTGATTGTACTTGTTTGATGTTTCCCTACTTGTGAAATGCTGAGATGAGAAAGTTATATTCTACTTTAGATACATCCTGATAGGATATGAAGTGGTCTTAGATAAGGGTTTTCTCAAAAGATGTATAAGTGGCATGAAATAAATAATTAGCAAATATAGTTTTAAAAAGCACAACTGGATAATTTAGCCTATTTATGATGCCTCCTTTTATATCTGCCTTTCCCTGGCAGAATGTAAGCTCTAGGAAGGCAGGACCTTTTTTGTTCACTGATATAACACTAGAACCAATAAAAGTATGTGGCACTCTGTAAATTCCAGTACACGTTTATTAAATGAGTGGCTAATGCTCTTAAAGTGTATTTAGTTTGGTATTTATGTTGTTACATACAACAGTTTTAATTTGTTTTTATTTAATGAATACTTATTGGTACACAATTTATGCCAGGCTTTGTTCTAAGTACTTTATAAATTTTAACTCTTTTAATTACCATATTTGAATTATGATATGCTATAAGCTATATTGTTCCATGTTTTGGTATTATTTACATTTTAATTAACATTTACTGGCTTAACATAAAACTCCTAAAATTAGCTAGTGCAATCTCTCTTAATGTGTGTACGGAGTTCCCAGTCACCTAGTTCTTCATCGATTTGAATATTCTGTGTATCCTTACAAAAGTCTTTCTAGAGCTTTAATATCAGATCCAGCTTGTGTGATATAAAACTTATAGAGAAACACTCACTAATATTTATGTCAATGCAACAAAGTGATTTACGATACATTTCCCCTTTCAGAATTTCTTCCTGTTGTTCATTTATATGTAGTGTATGTTTCACTGTGGCAAATGACTCTTTTGGACTTCTATAATATTTATTCACAACTAGTTGGCATCCCTGCCCTCTTGTTCTTTAAGAAAATAATTGTCAAATAAATAATTTTCTGCTCTTCCTCACAGTGGAGCACATATTGCAGGGATGTGGCACGTGAGGTTTTGATCACGCCAATTGTGGTTTTGTTGCAGTGTGTATCATTTAGTTACTCTGAGAAATTTAGGCTGCTGTAAACCGCTCCCACAGTGTGGAATGTCTTTCCCTACCCCTATTATTCAGCGAACCCCCTCACATCCTTCTGGTCCTAGCTAACCAGTCTTCCCTGATTTTTTAGGCAGTCTTAGTGCTTCTTCTGCTAGATTGCTGTTCTCCTAGCACATGCCTCTATTATAAGAGTAACTCTTCTGTATTTTAATTATGCTCAGGCTTTCCTCCCCACTAGACCTTGAGCTCCAAGACAAGGCAGCAGGGAGTTTTTGCATGTTCTAAGATGATTAATGATGGAGGAATAATCTTTAGTAATAATCAATGAATAATTAATTTCTTCATTAACTTTATCACACATTAGGAAGTTGTCAAGCAATAGAAAATATGACCTACTAGTATGTATATGCATAATGGCACAAATTGTTACTATATGTAAATATAACTTAAGCACTATTCACAATAAATTTGGCAAGCAGATAATCACCTGCAAAGCAGATAACTCCTTTTCAGGTGTTGGACACTCCTAAGGATAAGTTAATCATCAGCACATTTAGATATCATTAATGTATTAATATATAATTTACTAATGATTAAATAATTAGGTTTCTAATAGCTAATCATTAGAAAATTCATTTGGTTGGGGCCAAAGACTAAGATGATTGAAAATCTCAAAAAGTATTTCACAGTCCAGGAAATAACCTACCGATACTAGTCCCCCATCCAAGAATCTGTTTGGTAAAGAGGTACTAGTTTTCAAAAACAGAACTTTACCAGAGTCTGGAGAACAAAGGTCCTTAGTCTGTATCTGTTTTTTACTCTATTTTATGATACATATTCCCTACATTTCATTTTTCCATTTAATTTACAACCCTTTTTTGATTTATTACACATTTTTAACAAGCTATGTAAACCTTACCAGTTGGAAGAGTGTGGTATAACTGATTAGATTTAATCATGTGTCTACCTCCCCTTCTTCCTTTGCTTTTTGTCCCTTTGGATTTTCAGTGCTTCTCGGTTGAACAATTCCTCATATTTTAAAGGTATGCCTATCGATGAAGTTTATATAATATACTTGTGCATAACTTAAAATCACTGCTCTGTATTCAGCAGTGCTTGGTTCCTAAAAGTGCTTGTAGAGGGAGAATTGCGATTGAGGGATTTTTCATCACATGAGGAAACATTAGGATTGAGAAGATAAAGGCTGTAAATGAGCCTGCACAAGCCCGTCTTCTGTATTTATATTCTCAATAATAAAACAACAAAGAGAATACGGTAAACAAGTAATCTGTAAATAACATTTTGCACATAATAAATTTATCACAATGGGTATGGTGAAAGTAATTTCCGTTTTTACTTCTGCTACTCACTAGAAGCTCATCTTCCCTCTTTCCTCCACACTTCCCAGGAGAAGCTGATATACTGTTTAACTCTATTGCAGATATTAAAAATGCTATGAGAGACTTTTTCTTTCTTTCTCTTTCATCCTCTAACTAAATGATCAATGATCAGTGTGGTTCCGCTGCCCCCACACTGCCTTCTTTATCTCAGGTTTCTGTGTGCTCCCAAAGAAATTTAGAACAATGTGAATGGATGTGATACTTCCTGTAACTTGCGTTTACACTTCCATATGAAGTAGTAGGTATTTCCCAAATTCTCTCGGTACTAAACCCCATTACAAGGGCTTAGTTATAGCTATATCTACTTCATGTACAAGTCCCTGTTTTTCTTTTATCAACTTTCCATGCTATATCCCTACCTCTAAAATATTTATTTAGGGCTGTCTTAAAATCCAGAGTGACATTCTCCTATGTCTATCCCTCTCTCTCAATATACCACTGCAAACACCCTTATACCTCAGCCATCCTCTTGTCGTTTTATTTTAAAGTGTCAGTACTTTCCTTTTCAAATAACCAAAAACAGTAGTGTTCAGCAATTTTGTTACTAAAGATCCTGCATTAGAATTAAACTTTCCTAAAAAGAAATTTGTATAGTCTAGAATTGTGTCTAACACACCCACCCAGCAGGGGAAAATCCAGGTAGAATGAGTATATGTGTTAGGTGTTATTTGCATATTTTTAAAAGTTCAGCTATGAAGGATTTATTCTTCAACTGAATCTAAATGAATAAGTGATTATGTTTATATAAGCTGGCATAGTAATTATATTTAAAAAGTAACACCCTTTTAAAAAAAGTCCTACTGTTTTTCCACTGTGAGTCATTTGAGGTACAAATAACATTTCTTTCCCGTGCTGAAGAGTCTTCTTTATTTAGACATTAAATACATAAGCCAATCTGTTATGCATGACGGTGCATTTTCATCTCCAATTAATAATGGTGATTTTTAAAAATGCAAGTTCATTCTTTTGGTAGCACTATATTCATATTACATTGTGTCTGTTTTAATATTTAATATCATATAGCCACTAAAATTAATGAGATCATTAAATGTGACCTGATTTTAAATTTTGTTTATAAGAATGCCTTATATTTATAATAATTTATTAATAACATTTCTCCTTATAAAGCTAAGTCTATTTTGAAATATTTATTGAGTTTAAAGTATGTCTTGAACCCATTATTTTGCAGGGTTGTAAACCTCATAATTATAAAGTACATTTTAAAAAATCTAGGTAATATTATTGGAGAGAATAATTTGGGGATAATTTTAGAGAACAACAATATTATGAAATATCTTTTACATATTCATTTGAATGAAATAATTCTATTTTCCAAGGGTGTTCTTTTTAAACAACAGAATGATAAAATTGCAGAGCTTTTGCTTCTTGAGGATACATGGAAAATTCATTTTCAAATCATGTTTTTAAAGAAAGTGGGCTACTTTAAAAACTAAACTAAAAAACTAAATCAAAATATATTATTCATATCCTTAAAATTCTTTCATGTTTAGATGTAGTATATTCATTTATATTTGTAAAATAGATGCACACATGCACAATTATAGGCACACATTTATATGACATTCCTTACATGTGGTTAAAAGCATTTCTGAGAGGAAACTTTTGAAATCTCTCTGTACTTTTATTGATATAAAAAAGATATTTCAAAGCTCTGGGTACAGATATACATGTAATTTATATTACAAAATGAATTAAAGTCCTCAATTTCAAACCGTAGCCTGCTAGTAAAGCAAAATAGATGCCATGGCACTTTTATTTACAATATCGTTTTCTGTTTAAAGATAGTTGTCACCTTAAATCTTCAGAGAATGACACATTACAAAACTTCCAAATATTTATTATGCTCTCTGCATATGCCTGAATTAAAGATTTACTAAGACTATTTTGTGCAAAGCACCATGCTAGAATCCATTTGCTACATAATTAATTAGATAAGTAACCTGATCTGTGCTTTGTAGTCTAGTAGGAAAATAAGTTTATGCATTCCAAATTATAGTACATGATGAAAAGAGATGAATATTAGATAATTGCATTAGATAGATTTTAGACTAAGCTAATGTAACAAAAATATTCCAAAATACAGTGGTTCAAGCTAGAAAGAAGCTTACTTTTCCCCAGCACAATTGCATAAGGATAGTAAGTCGTCCCATTTGTGCAGATGGCTCTGTAGATATGGGATATAAATATATATTCCTATCTGTAAATAAAATATATATATATTTATATAAAATAAATTGGCCTTTGCCACTATGAAAAAATTAACTTGCTCATCTACTAACAGCCTTTCATAAATCTGCATACATTCACGCAAAAGTCACTTTGCACTTAGCATTTCTGAGAAAATTTAGAATCTCTGGATGCAGTAACAGATTATCATTTGAATCACTCTTCTCGGTTCATTCAGAATTATATTTTGTGCTATGTCACACAGATACAGAATAACAACTGTGGCACATCCACTTCATATTTCTAGAGGCTTTTGATTCTGCAAAAAAATTTTCAACATTGCAGTCTCATTTAACAAAATTATGCTATGGGATTTGATCAGCCTTCAGATATCATGCCAAAATTTAAAGAAACTGCCTAGTCTGGTGTCATCTTTACCAAGTTTTTTTTTTGAGTCTTCGAAATTTAGATGAGTTTCTTTCTGTTATGCTTTTTAAAACTGTTGAAGAAATCCATGAAGTTTGGCATTATTCCATACAGGCTTTGGTGTCAGGAGGGCTGCTGCTTGCAGCATAAATTCTCAGCAAGCGTTCCGTTGCCCTTTCTTTCTGTTCCTTGTCTTTCATACCCTCCCCTCAAAGACCTATTCTCTCTTTCAGTAAGCAAGCTGTAACTCAGGGCACTGCACTTCAAAACAAAGGAAGAGAGCACTTCTAACATCATATGGGGCAAGGTTTGTGGGTCCAACATACTTTCAAGCTTAGACCAAGTTATCCCTAATATAAGACCTTATCACCGATACAAAGTAAAAGCCACTTTTAATGACATCTATCAATTCAAGATTTATGTAAAGGTAGGTTTATGCTTATTCCTGGAATATTAGACATTCTCTCTGAGATTCAGAATATTTCTTTAAAAATTAAAGAATCAACATTTGAATTAAAGACTTTGAATTCTATTTCTTGGGAATTCAGAAAGCCACCCCCCACCCCCTGCCCATGGCCAGTGAATGCATTCACTCATTCATGAATTAATTAATTTCTTCAACAAATATATGATCAGCACTTCACTATATATTAAGAACTATAATGGGGTTGTCCACAAAGTGGTGAAATGGAGAAATAATCTTTCTTTTTTTCCTTCATTCAGCTTGATTACTGTGAGAGTAGACAGGCATAAACAAGGAAACAGACAAAATAATTTCAAGTAGTTGCAGGGCCATGAAGGAACTAAACAGTGATGTGATAGAGAGTGCTAGAATGCAAGAGTGGAGTTATCTTAGATAAGCCAATCCGGGGAGATCTGTGCAAAATGGTTACTATGGAGCTGAGACAAAAATGGTAAAAAAAAAAAAAAAAAAAAAAAAAAAACATGCAAAGAGCTGGTGGACGGGGGGATATTAGAGGGAGAGGAGTACTCCATGTGCAGGTAAGAGAGCTTACAGAGGCCCTGAGAAGCAAACAGCATTTCTGTGGTCTAGGACCATAAATGTGACCTACATGACTGAAGCATGGTGAATCGTTTTGGAATTAAAGTCAGAGAAGTTGTTAGAGGCTGCCTTAGACCAGAACTTGCAATCCCTGGGATGGATTTGGGTTTTACTCCAAATGCAATAGAACAACACTGGAGGGTTATAAGCAGTGAACTGCCATGTCTTATTTGTGTTCTGTAAAGTTTTCTCCATGCTATGTGGAAAATGGATGGTAAGAAACACAGGAATAGGGGCAGTGCGAAGATCATTTAAGATACTGCTTCAGTGGATTAGGGAAAAATAAGGAATGAAAGAATGTATCCGAAGAGTTGGAAAAAAGGAGATGGCAAGGGTGGGGGGGCAGCCTAGGTAATTTTGGAAATGAATGAAATCTATAAGACTAAAGACAAAAGGAACTGTATATAAGTAATGTGATCTAGCTGATAAAGGTAAATTCCATAGAACTCTCAGTTAATTCTGAAAACAATATACATATATAAAGGAAATGGCAGTTAAATAAGTGGGTGGCTGATAATAGGACCAGGTTTCTCACTGTTGCAGTAGGAGGTTACAGACAGGCAAGGGAAGAAGATTAGAATGATCCGTGTTGTGAAAGACTGCAGCTGAAGATGTCAACGTGAACTTATGTTTAACTTAATGTAGTCACAGATGTGGACCTACATAAATAATTGTGTATATACACATGTCGGTGTGCACCTATTTTTGTGCTTGTTCTGCCAACTGTGAGACCCTAGAAACAGTGACGCCCCAGCAACAATGGGTACCTCTAGCAATAAGATCTAGGTTTCTAATTTTATTCTTCCATAAAAGGCACGAGGGCTCCTGAGAGAAACGGCTGTTTCTAGGATGGGGCAGAAAATATACAACATGAGCCAGGATCCTTTTGTAGGTCAGAAAGGGCTCAGGGAAAAAAACAGAAAACAGCAATAGCAAAAAACAAACAAACAAAAAAGGATGTCGAAGGGACAAATATGCCAACAAAAAGAGCACCCAATGGCCAGATTTAGAACAAATTTAATAACAAAATGAACACAGTAATAGTGGACTATAATCTGAAGTATAATAGAAATATCCATAAATTCATACTGATATAAGTGAACAGTTGGATAAATAAATACATGAGCAAATAGACAAATCCCCTGTACAGAAGAATCCAAACAATTTTTGAAGATACTCTGCTTTCAAGGAGGTGAAGCGTAACTCCCCATTCCTTAAGAGGGGAGCGTACATAGTGATTTCCTTTTAAAAGGTGTAGAAGGAAAAGGGGGAAAAGAGAGTAACTTTACAGTGGAGAAATCTGACAAACGCTGCCTTGATGGTAATCAAGGTTACCGTCAACCGTGATAGGTTATGTTGATAGTATGCACTCTTGCTAAGGTATGAGACAATGGAAATTTACCTCTCTGGCTTTCATGCCCAAAACCCATACAGTTCATCTAAGCATTAGAAAAACATCCATCAAATCCTAATAGAGAATCATTCTATAAACTACTGATCAATAATCTTAAAACTATCAAGGTCATTAAAAGCAAGAGAAGTCTGGAAAACTGTAACAGCCAAGAGGAATCTCAGGAGACTTGACAACTAAATGTGCTATGCTGGATACAATGCTGGAACAGAAGAAGGATATTAGGGAAAGATGAAGGAAACTAAATAAATTATGGACTTGCGTTAATAATGTAGCAATATTTTGTTTATTAATTGTGGTAAATACCATATTAATGTAAGATGTTAATAATGGGGAAATTGGATGGAGAGTACACACGGACATTGTGCTATTTTCACCAACATTTCTGTAGATCTACAACTATTCTAAATTTAAAAGTTTATAAAAAAAGGAAAGATAGATAAAAATTTCTAACTCACATTTGTTCTTAAATAAATACAATCTTATTTCGTATAATTCATAGACTAATAAAATATGATTCCTCTTACTACATCAACTAGTAAGTGAAAATAAAATCTGGAATTCAGGAAAGAGTTTAGGGCTGGAAATAAATATTAAGTAACTCTCAGCCTATGTGTGGTATTTAAAGCAGAGGGGCTGGATTAGATATCCTGGTGCAGTATTTCTTAGCCGATTTTGTACCTGAAAGGACATTTGGCTGTGTGTGGAGTGATTTTTGATTGTCACAACTCAAAGTGACTATATGTTATTGACACCTAATGGGTGAAGGAAAGTGATGTTGCCAAACATCCTTCAATACACAGGGCAGGGCTTCACAAAATAAAATTATCCAGCCCAAAATGTCAATGGTACCAAAGTTGGGAGACCTGTCCTGAGGTAAGGATATATAGAAAAGCAAGAGCTAAGGCAGAATCCATGAATAAGAGACCCATAGACGAAAAAGAAAGAGAAGCTAGTAAGGTAAGGGGGAAAATTATGGTAGTATAGAGTAGAAAAGAAAATGGAACCAGTAACTTCAAGGAATCACAACTTTGACTGTGGTTTGGATGGTTAGTAAGCCTATAGAAAATCAACAAATAATATCTCTTCCCTATATGTACTCTATAAAAACACTAACACATGTATATGGAGATGCATTTATAATTATATTATCTGCATCATTGTTTGAAATTGTGAAAAATTGGGAAATAGAGTATTTTTATATGCAGTGGTCACAAAAAATTAACTTTATCTGTACTGATATAAAAAGATTTCTGAGATGTATTGTTGAGTGAATAAATCTTGTGACTGATATATGCTGCATAACTAATTTTTTCATTGCACAATTGTATATTTTATATAGTTTGATGAGTATACATACATATGTATATATATGCACCACCAACCCCCCCCCCAAAAAATCTGGAGGTATGCATACCAAGCTGATCACACTCTTCTGTGTGAAGTGGAATCACCCTGGAAGTGGTATGCACAAACAAATTAAGATTTACTTTATAATGTGTTTATTTATGAAGACTTTGGTTCCAGACTTCCTTGGTTTAAATCCTGGCCCCACCATTTACTAGGTTTATAACTTGTGGGCTGTCACTTACCCTGTCTACCTCTGCTCACTCATCTAAAAAATGGGGAGAACATTAGTTAATTAAAGCAAAGTATTTGGGGGAGAATAGAGGAATTGTGTAAAACATTTATTCAGTGGTCACTTTACATAAAATTACAATGCCCACAAGACCCAGAGAAATAAAATAATATCATTATTCCTTGCTTTATTTTTTTCCATAGCAATTAAAATAATTTGATCTGTTATTATTATTATTATTTGCATAGACAGGCACCAGGAATCAAGCCTGGGTCTCATGGCAGGTGAGAACTCTGCCTGCTGAGGCACCGTGCCCCACCCTGTTTTATTTATTTTTTATTATTTATCTTCTCTACTTCAACTCCCAATGTAAGCTCCATGAGGACAACTTTGCATTCCCAGGGCCTGGAAAAATGTTGATGAATGACAGGAACCCAAAAAATATATGTTGAATGAATGAACAAAAGTATGAAATGTCTGTTGAATAAATGAATTAAAGAATGAATGGCCATGTCACTATGGTACCTTTACATATTTCAATACTACTATCAATCTGAATCACTATAATTGTTCCTGAGAGTAATTTTCACTTGACTTACATCTATATCTTTTTCAGAATGTTTCTTGAACTTCCAATAATGTCATCCCAACGTCTTTGATAGTTAACTCTTTTTGTATTCAAATCATACTTTTCTTTTGCCTCTCTCATTCCTTCTTTCCCACAACTACTTCCAAATGCACCTATCCACTGTTTGGGTTGCTTTTGATGAGCATTATAAGGAGATTGAAATATAAATAAATTACTACTGAGCAGCAGGCAAGCATGCATAAAATATATTACTGAAATGTGATAATAATATTTATGGGCACAGGCTGCTGTGAATTCAGTAGGGAATTCCCACTGTGATCCAAAGTCATATAATCCATTTTAATACAGTTATTTTTATTCAAAAGCCATATTAAATCCTCTGATTACCTAGGTCCATTGTACAGGATACAACCAACAACTTTTTTTTGTATTTAACATAACTAGAGAGGCAAGTAAAGCCAGTCAGGGAGGTTCTTGGAATAAAGCAAGCATGGGATCTGGAATTAGATAAAGCTGAAGTTAAAGCTCAGTTGCCAAATAAATAAACAAATAAAAGAAAACACTCAGTTGTCATCTTTTCCATAACCTCCTATTTCCTCACCTTTAAAATGGATATGGTATTATCTGATCTGTAGATTCCTGCAAACATTTGGTGAAATAATGCATTAAATGCCTCATACTTAGATATAACAATTTTATTCCACTCCCTTACCCAGACTAAAATAATTGATTATTAAAAAATCATATGAAGAGACTAATGTAATCATTTAAAACCAAGTAAAAATAACTTTTGAAGTATATATTAATTTTATCCATGTAGTGGTTCCTTATTAGCATGAAATTATTGAAAAGCAAGTGTACATCTTCAAAAATTAGAAATATTTGAAGACCTCAAAAAAATATATATGTGATAGTACATGATGAAGAAGTATGCAATACCTCTTCCAAAAGATTCTCTTTTTAATAAAGCTTGAGCTATTTATGTTAGCTCAATAATGGAAAAAGCTTTTAGATCCAAATGGATATGAAAATAATAAATTAGTAATATGCCAACGCCTGGTAAACTGAAAATGCTTATGTCCATAACTTTAATTTGAAATTATTTTTAGAAGATCACTGCTAGCACATTGAAGAAAAAGTAAATCAGTTTAGACTGAGTGACAGCAAAATGTTCATTAATAAGAAATAAAAGGCGATGCTGTACAGTTTTTATAAATCATTAAACTTACTTTATTTTCTATACATATAGGTCACAAAATCAGAATAACTGATTTTAATACCCCCGTGTAAATCTAAATCATATGGCTATATGAAATTATAGAAAGATTGTTTTTAATAATACCCATTTTCCTATATAGGAAACTAATATATTTGGTTTGAATTATCTGAATGTGGGTGGTGTGTCCATGTGGATGAGTATAGACAGTCTAATTTTTAAAAAATCAGTTCAATAATCCCCAGAGCTTTAGGGAAAAGATACTTGCTGAACATGTTATGAAGCCATCTCTTATAATGAACATGCTATGAAACCATCTCTTATAATATATTTGATATTATAAGATCTGCCTAACTTGTATTTAATTTAGTCTTTGTATTTTATAGGCTACTTGTATTCGTGTTTTATTTTAGTCTTTAGAGTTTATGGTTATTACTTTGAGTGCTGGATTATCTATTCAAAATTATTTCTGCTATAATATGCTTCCTACAGGTAATTTACCCATTTCCAAGTTACCAATTACAGCATGAATATTCTTGAGTTAGTTTCATTCTAAAAAAAGTTGGACAGCCTAATGCTTTAGCTGCTAATGGCAGCTGCTTCTTACAGGGTCTCTTGCTGTCACTCAGGCTCAGTGCTTCAGCACAGCATTTTGGCTCAAGAAGCAGTCGTTTGTCAGATCGCTGCAAGCCATTTTTCTTCTACTGGCTGTTACCACTTCCCGTTGATTAGCACTAGTGTAGCACTGTCTTAAATTATAATGTCCTTAAAGCATTTAATCTGCTTATATAATGCACAGTAGATAGTCTTTGCATATGCCTACCTCTTCAAGGATTATTTTCCCTTAGAATATTTGTGAAAGAAAAAAGGGGGGTTATCTGTCTTCTTTCTTGACGTTAGTACAACAAATGTTTACCCACATTCTCTGCTCCTCTGAAACTGGGTGCCCCATCATGCCCCACCATACTACACTGTCAGTGGCCAGGATGGCACTTCTGAACGGGGTATCAGGTAGAGAGGGTCACGTTTCCTTTCTTCTTCTACTTCCTTGTCTGCTTTATCCACACAATACCCTGAACTCGAAGTTTTTTGTTGTAGCATCGTATTTTGTACACCTGAAGATTTAGATTGAGGCATAACTACATGTACTTACAATATAGTAAATAAAAACACTTAAATGAACTAGATGTGAAATATGACTATTCTCAGATTCAAGTATGAAACCTTTCATGGGAAGACGCTGGCACTGGCAGCTCTCAGCTGAGACCCTTTCTGGGAACTAGACCTTGACAGGGAAAGAAGCTGCCTTGTCCTTGGCAATGCTTTCTCCAGACCGTACCCCACCTCCAGTGATTGCGCTATGCTGGGTTGATAAGGCTTTGCCTCTCTCTTTGATGTGGGGCAACTCTGAAGGGCCAACTCGGAACCAGAACTCACTGACTCACTGCATGAAGGCCAGAGGTCTTTGGATAAATGCACTGCTGTTCAAGTTCGTGCTCTGCCCACTTCTTCCCACTCCCTTCCTGGCGATGATGATCCAAAAAACACTCCCCAATAGAATTTCTGCCTACAAGTCTGTGAGAGTCTGCTTTCCGGGCAACACACTATACAGCACTGCTTGTTACACAGAAGACTAAATTGCAACTTAGCTAAATTTATATTTTCAAGTCACTTATCTAGCCAATGGTTAGAATCATGCATGACTTAAATCAAATCCCCTAATCCTATGCAACTTTCTTCCTCCCTCCAGAGTCACTGCCTCAGAGATATGACTGTGCAGTTAGATCAAGTTAGGGCTTTTTTCTGTCAAGAATCTTAAAGTTTGGAACACATGTGAGATTTATTTTAGCTTATATTAAGACAGTGTCCTATTAAGGAATGATACCCTGGAACTGTACTCTGTTTAATTTTAAAATTTTGAATTATTTTTATAGATATTTTCTCTGATTTGCCTTTGCCAATTGTATTTTTCAATTTGGAAGAAAAAAGACACCAGATGTTTAAAAAAAAATCATATGGCAGTTGGTGTGCAAAATCCCAAAATTTTATAATGAATGAATCCACTCTGTCTCTACCCTGGCTCACAAAATTAATAAGGTTGAGTCCAGAAAATATAATATCACATAGAAAGATAAGTGATGGGTAAGTAAAGACAGCTTCTAGGCATCCTAATTCTCCTGTCCTTTTTTTTTCCTATTAAATTATACTCAAGTTATTTCTTTTTAAATTACATCTTGCATTTGAAATATTTTCAATTATATCACACAATTATGGCTGCATACCATGGTGGAAACATCCTGTATTTATACGGTATAAGTTCATCTGAATTACCTTAACCAAGCTACTTAACCTCTCTGATTTCGTTTTCTTTTTATATAAAATTGGAATAATCATGACTCAGTTTGGAGGCTTCTTGTGAGAATTATAGATAACATATATACATTTTTTTATTGTTTGACATCAATGCTAAACAAGTGGTAGATGTTACTTTTAAGATAATTAATTTTGTGATTTGGAACACTGAAATAAATGCATACTGCCACCAGTCGCCGGCCACTGGTAAAATTATGAAACGCATTTGTCCTTTTGTAACTACAGTTTTCCAATTCTGCATTAATTTCACATTTTCAAGATGGGCACCCAACTCCTTTAAAGGCAATTGGCACTTATGTGGCTTTCTCCAAAACACTTTCTTCCAAAGCATTTCATGTCCCCAAGCTTTTGAACATGCTACTTTGTCTGCCCATAGGTTCCTTCCAGTGGTATGTTTGATAATTTTCCCCCTAAAAGACACTTTTTTTGTTCAGGCCTTCACAACTTCTCCTTACTTTCATAGCTCTTTGCACAAGTTTCTGCAACACTTTTTAGCTAGTGTGTTTATAATTACTCATTTATAGTCTATTGCATCTCACACTGTGAGCTATCTACGGGGTAAGATTTGCGGCATCTTCATGTTTTCAGTCCCCAAGTATTGATACCTTGGAATATGGTGAGAATTTGGGGAGCATAAGGGACATGAAAATTATGTGACATTGTTTTTTCAAAAGCCTGAATAGGGAATTCTTTCTTTCTTTGGGCTTCTTTTGATATTCTTTGCTAGTTTCTTACTGTAGAAGCTCAAATGATTTTATTGAGACATTTCTTCTTTTATAAAATAAGCATTATATGTCATACATTTACCGCTTAGCATGGCTTTAGGTATATCCCACAATTTTGACATTTTGTTTTATCATTTTCATCCAGTTCAAAATATTTTTTCTTTTAATTCTTCTTTAATCCTGAATGAATTAGACTTTGTTTGATGAAGTTGTTCAACTCTTCTTTGTTTTTACTGATTTTCTGTATACTTCTATCTCCCACATGAAAAGCTATCTTTCCATTCAAATTTGGCCAAATCTTGTCCCCTTCCATCTTCAAATATATTTACAACTCATTTCCTTTTTTATTTCTTCTCGCCTAGCCCCTGTTACTTTTCAAAATAATGATATTTATGTGGCACTTCTTCCACTGTTACTCCTCACACTGAAATATGGTACTTTGTTAGTGGAAGGTACTAAATAACTACTGCCTACTGAGAAATCCTCACTGCTTTTGACATGTATTTACTATCTCAGCATCTTCTTGTTTTTATCAAATGAACATGATTCAGAGAGTCCATAAAAAGAATAAAGAGTCAGGTGTCAAGAATTAGAAATCTGATTTTTAAGGTTTCCCTGAAAATTATGTAACCAGATTTTTAAAATCTCTCCCAAAGGAGTGGGAAGGAGTGTGGCAGGGGGTGGACTTTTAGCAATCAACAGTTCATAGACGGACATGTCCAGTATTGTTGAGTTGCATTTTTAATGGTTTATGCCAATGGCTGTTTGAAGTTTTATTTCCTTATAGTGTAATGAGCCTACTGGAAAGACAAAGTATAACCCAATAGTCTGACATAAACCTTCTGGGAGCAATTTTGAAATGAATGCACCTAATAAAATTTCATTGATTGCACATATGCTATTAAAAATGCTGCTGCTTCTCTGATGAATTCCACAAATTTCTGTTCACTGGCCTTTTGTCACATTTAGTAATGAATATTAATGCTGTATTTATTTTAGCTTTGTGTTTTTCACTTTCCTTTTTGGAAAGAAGTTTAATATGACATCTATTAATTCATTTAAACAGTTGGGTTAAAGGTTTGATGTGATAGCCTAATTAAGTCACTCAATTGTGACCATGTGCACTTGCCAAATCAAAGTGTTATGGAGAGAATTTCCATGAGCATAATTAGAATGACAGCCTATTTTCAAGCACAGGGTTTACAAACTTGGCTTCTTTAGATCTGATGGAAATCTGCCATCAGAGGAAAGAACAGTGTCCAAAGTTTCTTTCAAGAAATCCTTTCCCATTACCAAATGTCTGCAGTGGGTACAGAATGCCCACTGCAAATTAAGAGTTTATCTCTTGAAGTATCGATGGGAAAAAAGTGCAAATTACTTTGAGGAAGACTTGAAGGGAATTAAAACTAGAATTCAAGTCAATTCAATAAGTATTTACTAAATGCTTAATGTATGCTCATTACTGTGGGAGACAAAAAGGGTTATTCACTATCTTCAGGGAAAGTGCTATAAAAATTGGTTAAAATGAAATAAGATCAAATTGGCAGAATGAGATATTTAAGGGCGCCATGCCCCTACAAAAGCTTTGAGCAACTGCCAGAACCAACAAAAAACATCCTTCTAAAATCTCCAGAAATCAGTTAAAGGATTGCAGTAAACAAGCAAGCACTGAATCAAGAAAAAGGACTGAAAAGTAGAAGTCTTGCATGACACCTGGCTGGCCCCTCCCCATCCCTTCATGGCTGGGTGCAGATCTGGCCCATACTTCCAGTACAGATTCCTGTTCCTGGTTCCAGAGGGAGCAGAGTAACTCTTGCACACAAACTGGGAGCACATATGTCTAGCCCAGTATGTCTGGTGGTGGCCTGAGGAATCACTGTCTCTGAACTTGCCCTGTGTAGAAGGCAGCACACAGCACCCACCCACAGAACATGGTGGGAGAGCAGTTAAGTCATGCTGACTGGGGCAAGAGACTGCTCTCTAAGATATCAGTAGTGTCCTGGACTGTAAGGAAACATTTTTCTAGGGAAGGAGGCACATCCCTATCCATGGAAATGGGGGAATTCCTAGGGCCATAGATGTGTACTCCAAACAATATACATGCACAAAAAGGTTCAGGGGTGCCCCTACACTTTGGCGTGGATCTATTCTCTAAATTCATTGCATGTATAATCCCTGAAGGAGAACATTCATACAAATTGATTTACCGAGGTGCTTTATTTTATCCCTCCTCCTCCTCTTCCTGCTCCTTTATTTTCTTTTCTCTTCTTCTTCTCCTTCTCCTTCTCCTTCTTTGTTAGCTTGTGTCATTCAAGACACACTGCCTAAACACTAGCTGGTTACAAGCTTAAGAATCATGCACCTCCGAGTTTAACTTCCAGTGCTAACACATTGAAATATCACAGTGCCCTTGTTTCAACAAATATTGTAAAACATATGAAAAAACAGAAGCAATGAACCTGGCAAAAGAGAAAATTAAGCCATTATAAACCATCAATAAGGAGTATCCAAACTTGAACATTCCTTTAAACTTTAAAAAATGGTCCCAGATCTGCTAAAAAATTAAAGGAAAACACGGACATATGTCTTAAATCTTTGTGTGTATCTGAAATAACTCCCAGGTACAAGGAAGATGATAAAGGAAAACAAAGGGTATATCAATAAATAGATGGAATTATGAAAAGGAAGAAAACAGAGCAGAAAACCACAGTAACTGAAACAAAAATTTCCCTAGAAGGGTTCAACAGCTGATTGGAATTGACAGAAGAAAGAAGAAGTGAACTTGGAGATAATACAATTAAGATCTTCCAGTCTGAAGAACAGAAAGAGGAAAGAATGAAGATAAAGTGAACAAAGCCTGAGAAAACTATAGCATCAAGCATATGAATTATGAATATATGCATTGTGAAAGACCTAGAAGAAGAAAGAAAGAACTGAGAGGCTACGCAAAGAAATAATGGCTGAAAGCTTCCCAAATGTAATAAAAGACATGAATATATGCATTCAAGATGCCAAGCGAGCTCCAAAAAGGAGAAACCCAATTAGATCCATACCATGCTATGCTATGCTATAATCAAGCTGTCAAATGCCAAAGATAGAGAATCCTGAAAGCCACAAGAGAGAAGCAATGTGTCAGAAGCAAGGGAGCCTCAATAGGAGTAAATGGTGATTTTTCATCAGAACCATGGAGGAAAACAGGCAGTGGAAAGACATATTTGAAGTGCTGAAAGCAAAAAATTGTCAACCAAGAATTCTATATCCATCAAAAGTGACTTTCAAAAGGGAGGGAGGAATTAAGATATCCCCAGATAAAGAAAAGTCAAGGAATTTCATTACCAATAGAATGGCCCTACAAGAAAAGCTAAAGGAGTGCTGCAGGATGAGGGAAGGATAATAGGCAATAGATTGAAGCCACATGAAGAAATAAAGATCTTCAGTACAGATAATGACATGGGTAAATATAATACCAGTACTATCATGGTATTGATTTGAAACACTGCTTTTTAGTTCATATATGATTGAAAAGACAAATGCACAAAATATAATTATAAATCAGTGATTTTGGATGCATAATGTATAATTATGAAGTTTATGATAGAACTACATAAAGGTAGGGGGTACAGAGGAGTAATGAAACATAGTTTATGTATGTTATTGAGGTTGTTACATTTATATGAAAGCAAATGAGTTTTACCGATTTAGGATGTAATATTTAAGCACCATTGTAACCTCGAAGAAAGTATCAGAGAATGTAAACTCACAGAGAAAAATAGAGAGTACAGGTTACAATGGGTAGGAAGCAGGGGGAATGGGAAGTTAATGCAAAATGAGTGTAGAATTTCTGTTGGAGGTGAAGGGAGAGTATAGAAATGAATGTTGATAAGGTTACTTCTACATTGTGAATGTGATTAATTGCACTCAATGGTGTGCTTAGGAGAGGTTGCGATGGGAAGATTTATGTTGTATATGTTTCTATAATGAGTGGGGGGTGTGGGAAGAAGTGAGGGAGAAAGATAAGCTAAAAATATAATGGCAAATGCAACATATGGTATTGGATAGGATTTTAGAATGGAAGTGAAGAGGCTCAAATGTACATTATTGGGCATAAAAATAGAATATAAAATGTAAGCATTATATCGATGTTAATTTTTTAAACTTGATAACTGTATTTAAAATGATTACGTAAATGAATATCAGAAATTAGATGCTAAATAGATAGATGATAGAAAGAAAGAAAAAGAAAGAAAGAAAGAAAGAAAGAAAGAAAGAAAGAAAGAAAGAAAGAAAGAAAGAAAGAAAGAAAGAAAGAAAGAAAGAGTTGGCAAAGTTTTAAAATTGGTAGATTTGGGTACTGGGGGTAGGGTGGGAGTATGGTCGAGTTCTGTGTATGGGTTTTTTTTGTTTTTACAACTAGACTGTAAGTTTGAAATCATTTTTAAAGGAAAATAAATAGGCAAAAATAATAATTGGGTTAAATATCCTTTAAATATCCTTGATTATAAATTAATTTCCCCATTCACTGGATCGTCAGAGTTTTTTTTTTTTTTTTTTTTTTTTTTAACGTATGTCTTTTTTCCAGCATGGTAGGCAATAATTCTGCCACTGCGTCACCGTGGCCTGCCTTACATATGTTTTAAATCTTTGTGTGTATCTGAAATAACTCCCAGCCATTTTTTAATATTTATGGGTATTTTGACATTTTGGAAAATTAAATTTTCAATGATTTTATAAGTATTTTATAGTATCTTTGTTATTTTTTACAACTTGAAGTAAATATTGTAAATCTCAATTATTTTATTTTCTTGTTGACATTGTTCCTATGATAATTTTAACAAAAAAAAATTTCTAACAGAAAATTACTGGAAAATAGAAATACTCGTTTCCTAAATCATAAATTGAAAACATTTTGCCTTTGAACTTTCATCCTTATTTAATCAGTCTTTCACATCTGCTAAGTTATTTTGCTTTAAATTTCTTAAATTCATTTATGCCCCTGAGTCATATTTACATATTCAGTTAAATGCCAAAAACAAAGAGTTAAAGGTATAACTTATGTTCTGATTTACTTTTTTCCAAAATGATATTTTGTCCAATTGACTTTTGAAAAAATCATTTGCTTTTTCCTAGTCTCACAAACCTTATAAGCTATGTACACCTTAGTTATTATATATATAATGTATATATGTGATATATTGTATCTGGAAAGAAAATATATATTTTATATTACTATTAATATTTATCATTTTAATTGAGCACATATTTATTTAGCAAACATGTACCAAAATTAAGCACTATACTAGAAACTGTTGACAAAGATATATAAGATACAAGTCCCAACTCAAGGAAATGAAGGTTTAAAGTAGAGGCAGAATTGCTAACAGCTTTTTACAATGCAATCTGAAAATAAAGTCCTCAAAAGGTATATTTGGAGACTTAGATTAGCTCATTCAATCTTCACACCTTTCCCAGTGAAATAAAAACTAATGAGGAAACATTTTCAGCAAATAAACAGAACCAATAAATGTAAAGTAAGAAACTTAAATCCAGTTCTCCTTCCCATTAAATTACATTGTGAATAGAGAATAGGACCTTGTGAGGAGTCCTTGATATGTGTGCATTTTCTGAATAATGATATTCTTGCATCAAAATATTAAGGTAAGAAAAAAATCCATAGACAATCAAAGGAAGCCGTTAAAGTGGTCTAAGATATTGGGAAGGATTTATGGCAGAAGGGGAGTGTCCATTGCAATGTGCACTGGTTCCACTGCACAAGCCAATATTACATTTTGCTTTTGCTTCACTTTTGTTTAAATATATTAAACAGGCTACAGATATAATTGTTTGAAGTTTATCCATGCAGTGCCAACATCTGTGATCTATTTCATATGTTATTGTACAATTATGTTGATTTTTCTATAAAACAGTCATTTGTATTACTTATGCTAGTTAATTTGTAAAACTAATTTCTTGCTGATTTCACCAGAAAAATATATTAAAAAGTTATGCAGTGTATGTTCAATTTTCAGAATGGCTCATTTGATTTTCCTTCCATATATGAAAGTTGATACCTGTTGCAGTTATCTTTAAAGAGTTTTAAAGTATTTGCTAGATTTAAAGAGATAATGCTTTTCTTTTGGAAACAATTTATTGGGACACATTCTATTAATGAATGCATACCTTATGATAAATTGGATTACTAACCGCTAATGAAAATAATGTAGAAAGATCATAAAAGAAATGAGAAGGAATTGTTAATCCTAAAGATTCTTGAATAAGAAAGAAAAATGTCGAAAAGCATTCTCATTTACATGTTTTCTCTCTCTCTCTCCCTCTCAATGATTCTTCTCTCATCTCCACCCCCTGCAATTTCATGACTGAAATTTTGCTTGTGAGTCTCTGACTGTATGATTCATTAGCTCATAGGAACTGACTAGCAAGCATCCTGAGTCATAAACTCAGGTGTTTCCCCATGCTAGAATTGAAACTTTTTCTAGTTATAAAATTATGCACAGTAATATGCAAATTCTAATCGAATATAAAGCAACATTTTTTTAGCAGACATATTGCCTTGGGGATAGTAAAGGTGGAATTAAATACAGATTTCCTCTCTAAAAAAGATGACAGAAAAGATTGTGGACTGCACTGAACTATTTGCTGTTACGTTGTCAAACGCTTATATTTTGCAGACCAAGTTAACATCTTTTTAAAAGATAGAACTGAAAAAAATTTGACTATGTAAATAAATTGTTCATAACATAGAAGTAATATAAATATATGTGCTAGTTTTTGTTTTCTAAGTGTTTCTACATAGCTTAGTTTGTGCATATTTACATGATATAATAAAAATAATTTGGAAATCTCTGAGATTCTTTCAACTTTCACTATGAAAGTTCTGTACATATTTCAGGCTGATAATGTAAACCAAACAAAAATATTGTACTTTATTATAGCTGCACATAACATACACTCCCTATACTTATACAAAAAAAGGCTACAGACATAAAATAATTTAACCTTGTTCATTCAGAAATCACTTTTTTTAATGTGAAAATCATTTTCTTACAATGGTAAGCACTTGGGTTTAATGAAGACCATAATCGTGACCTTCATTCATTCAATTAATTAAGTTCAAAATTGTGTTCTATAAGTATAAAATCACAACATATTAATTTTCAGGGCCGTTGAATATGATATTGAAGACAGAAAATGGAATCAAAGTGAAAAGTGGTATGGTCAAGATAGAACAGAATCAAAGTCATATTATTGAAGTAGAAATGAGGGCAGGCCAGGTGGCTCAGCTGGGAGAGTTCTTGTCTGCCATGCCGGAGACCCAGGTTCGATTACCGGTACCTGCCCATGCAAAAAAAAAAAAATAGGAAAAATGAATCGAGTTGCTGCATTATGACAGTTAAAACTTCATTCTGATTCAGACACTACAAATATACAGAGTCCAATATAAGGTCTGGAATATGATAATGGTAATTTTTTTTAAGAAATCCTTTTGATTAATGAATGAAATTCTAGATTATTCTTTAATTCATTTATCCAAACATTCATTGAACGTTGATTAGTGATGTGTATCAGGCACAGCCCTGTTCCTGGAGGAAAAAAGGATAATCATGGTATAACTATTCACTCATACTGTTTTTCTCATATGACTTGTTAGAGCTCGATAACCTACTATATTATCTTGTTGTTAACTATATAAGAACATAGACTCTCATAATTAGAAAAATAATCTAGCTATGATCTAGAACACTGAAGGCAAGCAGAACTGTATTTTTCTTTCTTAACAAAATTGCATTTATTTACAACTTTAAAATGATCTGTATAAAAGTATTATATTGCAAGTATTTCTAAAATATGAAGACATTTTCTCAGTTTACTTTCTGTGCATAGCTGGAATAGTTTTATGCTAGAGATCTGCTGATTTTAATAGTTCAAATGCTGTGTCTATTTGAGATATAAGTTGATCTCAGAACATTTTTCTTTAAGTTTTAGTTTTATTTTGTCTCCTTTCTTTTCTCTTTCCCACAGTTTTACCTAGCCACACATGTGGTAATCCTGGGGAAATACTGAAAGGAGTTCTTCACGGAACAAGGTTCAACATAGGAGACAAAATCCGATACAGCTGTCTCTCTGGATATATCTTGGAAGGTCATGCGATTCTCACATGCATAGTTAGCCCTGGGAATGGTGCATCATGGGATTTTCCAGCTCCGTTTTGCAGAGGTACTGTACCATGAATACCTGTGTGGGAACTGACAGCTGTCCTGAGTCCAGGGCTTTGGAGCTATTATTATGAAAGTTTCAATTTAAATGAAAAAAGGACATAACATGTTGGGTGATATCATGCCAGCTTATTCTGTTTCCTGAAGTTATGTTACATAAAAAATCTTGGTTAGAGTCCATAAAGTCAATAATGGGTTTTGATATTTCCCTCAAATTCCAAAATTTGTATTTTACTCCATTTCTCAAACTTCATGGACTTCTTCATATTTTCTCACCTTTTGTCATAGTATTGTAAGATTTGATACAGATGTTTATGTCCTTCTTAATTTGACTTCCCAATTTGAGTTCTTTTATCCTTTTCTCATTTAAAAAATTAAAACATGCTTTGATAATTTAAAATATGAATTTAAATTCTTTCAATTCTTTTAGCTCTTTGAAATAAGATGATTATCAAAGAATGCAGTATTCTAAGTACTCATTTTCATGATTTGCGGCAAGGTTAGATGAACTTTTCCTGAAGACCTGCAATTTTTAGCCTTTCTGATAACATTATTTTACTGATCTAATTAACCGCTTTAGGAAAAGGCACACTTTACCTCTGAGATTTTGACTTTCCCAAGGAAACCTCATCTTATGCATCCAAAACTAAATGTACAGCTAACA